>NC_030683.2:100225027-101573777 GCF_000004195.4 Xenopus tropicalis | reverse complement strand
CATCATGGAGACTGCATCGTTTTGAAATGATAAAGTATTGTTTGGTACATGGAAATCTGATCCACCATCAATATAGGAGCCTGGGCAGGCATTAACAACAGACTCATCTAAGAAGAGACGCATCTCCGGGACTCTTTATGTGAGAAGCGCAAGAGTGAAGAGCTTAAAAGTGCTCACTTTCCTCTTAAACTCCAATCCACAGTGAGCAGAAGAAAAATGTCTGCAGAATCGGAACAGTGGAACGGCAGCTCTGGGAGAGTCGGAGAGCGCTACCAATCTGCAATTAATTCCTAGCAGGTGGTGCTGCTCCTTCAGAGATTTCTAGTCGTGTCACTTCCAACAAGAACACATAACAATTTTATGGAACCGCGGCTGATGTGTTCCAAAGACAAACTCAGGATCTATTGGCACAAGTAAAGCTTGGCTGAATTCACTGGTGGCCATTTTTTATCGCCTGCACACAAGAACTTTCTAACTAAAAAAAATGGAGTTCTTAAAGAGCATACTGTAATAAATGGCTGTTTCTGCAGGCTTTTTTTTTTTACTGGTTTTGCTGCAAAGCTGAATGCAAACAAATAAAAATATAATACAAAATTATAAAAAAATAAATGTAGCGTGCAGTTATACAAAGCTGTAATGTAATGATGTTCTTCATCCATATGGCGGGTAGTTTCATCACGATGAACAATATGTGGTTTACAAAAGGCCACAGTCCATAGCAGGGCCCGATAAGAAACCTTGCTTAGCTCTCTTTGGACTTATAGCCAATTTGACCAAAATGAGAATTAAACCCTAAAATAACCATAAGCTTTGGGCAGGTCATACATGCAGCAAACTGAAACATCTACCCAACAGCTATGATTATGATCTGAGTTTAGTCTACATGACCCCAAACTAAATAAGAGCAACTTGTGAAGTATCTTCCAAGCTAGATATGCTGGGTTAACAACCATAGAGAGGATTATTGAGTAGAGAGGGCGAAAAAATTAGATGTGGGACAATGATACTACTGTCAACTGATGTATGTGTGCATACAATTATATTCTATGGGACACATCAGTCATCATGTACCTACTACCAGGTATTAACTGACATAAAGGATAAGCTCACGGAGCTTGTGTTATCATTTGCATTGCAGTATGACATTCCTTAAGAAGGATATTAATGAGCTAGAGAGGGTGCAGAGACTGCAACTAAACTGGTTAAGGGGACGGAGGTGTTAAACTATAAGGTTAGACTGTCAAGGTTGGGGTTGGGGTTGGGGTACTCAGTACAAGTACATTAGAGAGGATTATTGGTAGATAGGGGTGTTCTTTTTTCTCATAAAAACCATCAATGCACAAGAGCCCACCCCTTTAGATTAGAGGAACTTTCATTTGAAGCAGTGTAGGTGGTTTTTCACAGTGAGGGCAGTGAGGTTGGCAAATGCCCTTCCAGGTGATGTTGTGATGGCAGATTCTGTTAATGCCGGAGGGGCTTGGATGATTTCTTGAACAAACATAGTATCCAAGGCTATTGTGATACTAAAATATACAGTTAGTATTGATGTTGGTATATATAGTTTATGTATGTGAGTGTATAGATAGATCGGTATCAGCTGTGTATGTGTGCGCTGGGGTTTGCTTGGAAGGGTTGAACTTGATGGACTTTTCTCTTTTTTCAACCCCACTTGAAGTGACGCATATGCCATCTCTCCTGAGATTCACATTCTTGCAGGTGGGAAGGCTTTTCTGGGAGATTAATTGCCTGCGGTAGCAAAGATTATCATGGGAGACTAACCTCCCTGTTTGCCACCAGCCTGAAGGTGTTATGTTCTAAATTATGGGAAAAATAATCTTTATCCAGAAAACCCCAAGTCCCAAGCATTCTGGATGACAGATCTCATACCTATAGAAGGTATGTCTTGTAATCACTAGGATTCCTATTTTGTAATCACTATGTAGTACGTTAGCTTTCTAAATTCAAGCAAGTTAAGGGTAAAAAGCCTTTATAAGCACAGCTAGTACCAGAGGGTGCTATACAATTTTGCTGCATTTAGAAAACTATCAGTGTCATTTTAATAATGACTCGTTTATAGGGCATTCATTGTCTCGAAGGTATGCTTGCAACTTTATGTCTTTAATCATTAGGCAACTCTTCTGCTTGGTTTACTACTTAATACCCAATTTCTAATGAGATTCCCTATTAAAACCAAAATGTATGTCTGTTTTGTAAGTGCTGTTTGATTAGCCCACAGATGAAAGTTGATCTGCCGTACCCCAAGGGGGCATTCCTACTTTTGAAAACAGGAGGGTACATTTTCTTCATTATCTAAGAATTAAGAAAACTATATTACCTGAATACAAACAAGACACACTTCATTTAAAATAATGTCCCATATTTTTCATCTGTCTCATAATGTCTCTTTTAGCAAGTGCCAGGGTTGAAGATTCCTGTTCTAGTACAGTTCTAATAGCAAATATCAAAAGCAAAGGAATGCTAATTCTGCAGTTGGTACAGGTATTGGCCCTGGATCTTCCCCAGCTTTTCTTATATCCGAACCTTTTAGAAATATCTCTGGTTTCTCTGGACTAAAACACATAACACTCCATACAACATGACAATAATTACAATACAATAATTACAAAATACACCAAACAGACAAGTCTGCAAAACCTGCACTCAACATGTCCCACACCGCAACACCATATGCTAGGAATAAGGCATTCTAGAACATACAAAACGTTAACGGAAAGGTGAACCACCCCTTTAATTTAGACTGCCCATTGCAGAATTTAGCAAGAATTGCCTCACATTAATCACATTAATGTCAAATTGTGATAATAATATAGGTAGGGCTTATCTTCTGAATATTGGTTTCCAAGTCTGCAGAATAGGTAGAAATAAAGAAATTACCTTTTTCCCTATTAATACATGTAGAATGTTGCAAAATTAAGCCAAATGAACTCACATTTATCTTATTTATGTCAAATAGTGATAATAAGTTTTTTTTTAAAAAATATATACCATAAATGTAGGGGTTATCGTCTGACTGGCTCCTAAATTGTGAGTTGTTGCCCTCACTAAAGTGTTTATCCATAACAGCTGGTACTTCACTACACTTCTGTGATTATATTTTTCACTAGTTACTTTTCCTGTAAAGAAAAAGATATAAATTTAGTGGTTTTAGGTTTTATTTTGTATTCACACTTTTGGCGATGCATGATTGGCATATTTGTGAGTGTGTTCATGGTACAGTAGTTGGCATTATGACAAGGAGTCCTGGCCAAATCCTGGACGTCAGAAGGGAGCTCTAACCAAGAAACAACTGCTCTAGAGGAAATAACGTAATGATCAGTGAGGGGAAAAGGATCTTATTAAAAACACTAACACATGTGTGTAATGCCCTGTGACAAGGGTTATCTTTTTATTTTCTTTCAACTAAGCAGTACTTTGTATAATTAAATAGATAGAAATTATGCTGAAGAATGGCAAGAACAAGAGCAAACAAACAAGCTAATAGAAACCTACTGGGCAAAACATTGCCTAAGGTAAAACAGAGAGCATAGTGAGACAGAGCAATGACCCAGGAGGACAACCAGAGACAGCAGACACTTAATAAAACAAAGCAAGACAAGGGAAAACATTCTGGACTTTGCAGGAATTATATAGCAAGCAAACCTTGCAATCCTCCCAAACAATTTGGCAAGGAGGGTGGTAAACAAAAATAGTTTCCATCATCATTGGTCTTTTGCAGTGATGGGGATTGTGTCAGAAAAAGTTCTCTTTCCATTGCATGTGGTAGGTTTATTTGTATACTTGAATGTCTTATAATTCTTATAGAGGGCAACATACTATTAGAGAGGAGAATTGGCATCTCTTCAAAGACTGGCAGACATATGCTTAAAGAGGCCAAATATATTACCTCTGGTGTGTTACTAAGTCTTTGTGACTGATTAGTTGGCTAACCTTAACCAGGCCTTCCATCCAAAAACTGAACCCAGTTCCCCTTCTGTTGAAACCCTTAATCTGCTCAAACTTGCAGCACGTGTATGGCACAAGGGTAAGAAGCACCAGTGTTGCCATTGCTGTAATAATTGCTCTTTTCAGACCCCATATCCTACGCCCCCCACAGCCACAAGGTCTGCTCCCCCTACTGTCACCAAGTATTTGGGAGAAAATCAGCACAGCAGCACAGCTTAGGAAGGAAGGATGTGCGCATCCAGTTTCATTGCTGCTGTATCGGCTGCTGCCCGTGATGATTCTGCCTTTATTGCTAATTAAATGTCTCACATTAAAACTTGAAAAGGGTAATTTAGATGGCTCCCCATAGATAATAAAATCACTTGCACAGCGTCTGCTCTCTCGGGTGACAGTCTGAATTGATGCTAAGTGCACTTCATTTAAATAGATCAAAGTAACATCAACCTCAGACCTGTTCGTCACAGAATATAGTTATTTTTATGCGCTTCCTCAAACCCTTTCTATTTAGCAAATCAGGGAATTCCGTTTATTTATAGAAAGATACCCACTCATCAGCACAATACTTTAATATTACTATACCATACCTACATTAATTCTAATAAAAATAACATTTACTTTGCACAACCAAATTGACAAAACCGACATTATACTAAGTGGTCATTTCTGGTAACATACCGATTCCAATTGTATTTATTAGGCCTGCCAAGCCCTGCTGCTTAGTGTTCCAGCAGGTTACCAAGATCTACCCTTATTATTTTTAATAACAATCATTTTTAGTAATTCTATTTGGAGTTTGAAAACACAGTGTATTAGGCATCAAACTTCTCTCTCAAATCCAGCACAACTCAGATTAGGAAATCAATACAACTGGCCTGCGGAATGTGCCGTTAGAGCAGGGATCCCCAACCTTTTATACCGGTGAGCCACATTTAAATGGAAAATGTGTTGGGAAGCAACACAAGCATGGAAAAGGTTCCTGGGGGTGCAAATAAGAGCTATAATTGGCTACTTAATAGCCCCTATGTGGACTGGGATCCTACAGACGTCTCTGTTTGGCAGTACAACTGGTTTTTATGCGACCAAAACTTGCCTCCAAGCTAGAAATTCAAAAATTAACACCTACTTTGAGGCCACTGGGAGCAACATCCAAGGGGTAGGGAGCAACATGTTGCTCACGAACCACTGGTTGGGCATCACTGCATTAGAGCTTCCATTTAGTATTTAGGTAGTTACCAGTGCTACACAGTGACCTTCCAAGTAACTGTATATTCAGTATACTCTTATAAACATACACAAATAATTAGAATGAATCAGGGAGCCTGGAACTAGCCAGTGACCCACCATCCATTTATCTCCAAAACTGGAATACGTCTTTTATATTCAGTCTCCACAGCGAATCAGCAAATTCCCTAGCAATGCATGAACCTTATTTACATCATTTTAGCCCTTCTCACCTTAACCATTGTTAGCAATCACATAAGCACTAGTCACTTGAATGTCATTGGATGGAATTGCTAGGCAACTATTTGTAAGGTTATGTACAATATGTTGACAATAAAAAAAATCACCAATATAAGGAAAAAAAAATTGTATTGCAAATGTATTAAAATGTGTATTACAGATTTAAATACCTTGTTAATGCTTTGAGACTTGAAAGATTGTAACTATTAATTTGGACAAAAAAGAATAGTGCTGCTTTTATTTGGCACAAAATAAAAGGATTTGCCTCCCTTTCCTGTTTAATGGATGCCTAGAATTCTAGATGTGGGAACAGAATGAACCTAGATATACACAGGATGATATGCTATTCTGAAAAACAGTCCCAAATGAGTGGATCTTTGCCCAGTTTGGCAGTACTGGGGTGGCCAAATCTAGGCTGACTGGGTCACATGGAGGTGCCTTGTAGTTCAGAGAGGGCCTTATGCATGGTCCAATGCAATTCTTAGCCTATTTTATAGGGGCAAATGCTTTTCTGCTTAAAGGAGAAGGAGAGGCTAAAACTAAGTAAGCTTTATCAGAAAGGTCTATGTAAATACAGCCAGAAATGCTACAGCAATGCTGCTCTGAGTCCTCTGTCAAAAAAATACAGCATTTCTTTCCCTCTGTTCACATGTTCTTCTGTATCAGACTTCCTTCTCTCAGCTCAAACACAGGGCTCACGCTTGAGCTTGCTCAGCTTGCTCCTCTCTCCCTCTCACCATCCCTTCTTCCCACTCTGCTGTAATCTGAGCCCAGAGCACAGAGATGCAGACAGGAAAATTCAAACCACATTAAAATGGCAGCTGCTTTCTTTAACAAACACAGAGAGCCTCTAGGGCTGTTTACTAAGGTATGGCAAAGCATTCTACAGAATAAATATAGCATTCTAGCTTGCATTGATTTGGCTAATCTGTTTGGAAGAAACTACATCAGTAGCTTTCCTTCTGCTTTAAAAAACTTAGCCAAGGAAGGGAAAATAGAATCACTATTTGTTTCGGACCCTAATGACCAACCACTACAGGGTAAATGTGCCTGCACCTCCCCTACCAATCAACAGTTTTTTTTAATTTACCCACAAGGCAAATCTCTCCATTATTTATGTAGGGCCTATATGAATTTGAATTGTTATCCACTATACCTTACATAGTCACAGAGGTTTTCATTTCCCTGCAGCTAATTCTGTGTGTAAGTTATTCAGAGCGCTTGCATACCAGCATTTAATAAGGGAGACACAGGGACATATTTACTTGACAGCTATTTAAATCTCCTGTGCGGCACCTTTCTTTGCCTGTCATGTAAAGCCAGTGTGGCAGTATGTATATATATATCTCAGATATGGAGCACTGAATTAACTGCAGGGGAATACAAAAAAATACCTTGAAGGTTGAAGCCACAGAGCTCAGAGAAGCAAGAAGATGCACCTGCAGTCTGGATGTGGCCCATTGTCCACCAGTTGCATAGCCCTGATGTATACATCTGAACCTCTAATGGGACGGACCATTACAAAACACTATGACATTATATGCAGTCAGTGCTGATTAATCTGTTAATGCCCCCATATTTTTCACATAATTTGGTGGAATGTGCAAAGGGAACCCTGCACCTCTTGACACAGGGAAACTCTGGAGCTACCGCCAACTTCTAACCGGGAGGTAACTCCAGGGTTTCCCTGCGTCAATAGTTACAGCAGTCGATTTGGAATGGAAGGCAGGAGGGAATAAGGGGCACCGAAAGCAAATATACATAAGTACAAAAAGCACATTTTAACATAAGTACCTAATGAATTGGGTTTAACAGGCAGGCAATGTGTCAGACCCACATATGGGTGCTCATACCCCCAATGGGTGCTCATACCCCAAATACAATGCTATTTCCTTGGCAACAATTTAGTGCATAGCAGACAATAATACATTAACAACATCATAAAGGGTATATATAATTCATTGTAAACCAAATGTTCAGCCAAGGCATAACTGTGGGCACATCCGAAACATTGACCCATAATCTTACTTCAACATTGTTTAATGCCTGTTTCTGTCATCCCTTTCAAATGTTTGTCTACACAATTCAAACTCAGATCATAATATTATCCACTATGTATCGCCTCTAAAATCACCAAACACACCCCGAGGAGAAACCTGTGGTCTGAACACAAAATCTCTCCTCATTCATTGTTTCCTCACACTCCCACACCCAAGACTTATGTGCTTCTCCCATCCTCTGGAAATCTTCCCCTGGCCCCATTATATTCTTTTAGAACCTACAAGCCTTTTTAAAAATCCCCCCTTTCATCCAAACCCAATGTGTAGGCCCTCAGCAGTCTGACCACTCTTTTCCATATTTCACTACCCAATTAACATTATTATCTTGATCAACAACACTGGTCACCCCCACCTTATGACTAATTCTTCTGTGAGCAGAACCCTCCCCCTTGTCTCCTAACCATATGCAATGTTCAACTACTACTTTGAAATATTTCTGTTTGCAGACTACTGTTATGTCTTGGGTTTGTATCTCATTGCTCTGTAAGATGCTGTGGCGGATGATGAAGTTAATTTTTTACTGAGTGAAAAAGTTGAAAAGTAGAAGGCAACCTGCCTATGAGTAGCACCCTATATACAGCACTATTTCAATAAATTATTAGTACAAATAAAAAAAAAACTTCTTCCATTGTGAGCTTTATACAATGTTCTATATCTGACTGTCGGTTGATAAACTTTTAAAACATAGTTATCCACTAGTTTTCCAAAAAAATTATTACATTCTGCAATGAAATCCTTTCTTTTGCTATGGAGATTAGCTTCGTCAGGAGCTCAACTCTAAGGTCTGATGAGCACCTAATAAGTCACCGGCACAAGTGCCTCTGAACTGCGCAATGTCAGCATACAAGGTCGGGCGTTTATTCAGCAGATGAAACATTTGTAACAATCACAATGAATCAGGGCAAGTAGAGTGTAAATGAGCTGGCAATGTTCCATTGTATCTACAATGTGAGATATGAAATAAGATTACAGCGGCCGTAAGAAGGATACTTCCGATTTCGAATGCAGATAACAAATATCAGAATAGTTCTGTCGGTATTACTGTTGAGTTTCACTGGAGAGAAATAAGTTCCTCTCCATTTAAATGCATATATCCATGGAAGATGGATGGAGAGGATTTGCAAGAAGGAAAGCCAGCAAGATACAAGTGTAAGTGGGGGTCAAAAAGAGGGTGAATGCAAATAGAAACCAGACTTGATACGGGTGCCCGCTCTGTGCATTAGTTGTGCTTCAAGAGGAATACATGCCACAATTATTTTCTATAAACTAGAAGATAGAATTGCTTTACAGAAAGATGAAGCCTTGAATTGTCTCTGACTGAGAGCAGCTGTCTGGTAAATTGAAAATGTATACATATATCTTTTCTCAGATATGCTGGAGAGTGATAAGACGGCTGCAGCAAGGGGGTCTACAATCTCTTTTATCCCGCTCAGTGGGAGGCTGATCTGGAATGAGGATCTGCTAATGCAGGAATACATCTACAGGTGGTTTGCTTTAGGAGCATAAGGTAGTTAGGGCTCCTCATCTACACAGCAAAACACTAATGAAGGTAGTCATTCAGTATAAGGAACCTAGGACTTCAGCAAAAGGGGAGCAGATTTTCCATAAGGTACACATATACCTTACTATATATACATATAGGATACTAGAGAGCTCATTTACATCGACAAGCGTAGTGAGCAAAGTACAATTTAAAACACAGTTTTCACCATGTTTTTGCCCCTACAGCATCTTTTGCAGAATTCCAGCTTCATTGTGAATGCAAGGGAGTGATGTGCTGGGTGCATCAGTAGGCGCATCAGTAGGTTCAGCGGTGCTTGATTCGGAACAGAAGGTAGAGAGCACTGATCAGTGGCGATAACAACTATACGGAAGTGCAAGGAGTGCATTTTGATGCTAGTACCTATAGTCTAATAGCCCACGGCAATATTAGTCACCCGTGGTTAATCTCGGCTACCAAGGGCAACTAATCTACCCAAAATGCCTTTCCACGGGCAACAAGGTGAATCACCTGTGGAAAGGCATACACTTTGCTTCATTTTCCAAATTCAAAAAACAAAGCAAGTCTGTGCCTTTCCACTGGTGATTTACTTTATTGCCGGTAGAAAGAATTAGTCGCCCATGCTAGCAGAGATTTACCCACGGGCGAATAATCTCCCCATGGGCCATCAGCCTTAATGAAAAGGGGTTTTATGTGTATTTAACTAAGAATGCAACTTCACTTGCAATCATAAATGAGCCCTTGGAATCTGTGAATGCTTATTAATGTATGCAACTACACCGTAGTCAGCGAGTAAAACCACTTTTAGTAAAGGTACTTGTGCCAAAATGCGCTCCTTGCACTAACTAGCTCCAAATGCCAACTGTGGCTTAATAGTAGGGTTTGTAACCCAGCGACAGAGGCTCAAGCTGTGTAGAAATAAGCAAAGAGTATACAAGACTGCTGGAGCCTATGCTTTATGTAAACTGTTCCAATAATCAAAATATCCCTTAGAATTGCTTAGAAATACAATTTCTGTTTCTGGATGTACATCTCTTACAACTTGTACATCTCTTATAACTAATATACTTTGTGGGATCCATTGTTTGGCTGCAGTAACTGTGTGTGAAATGGGACAGACTGAAGAGAGATTCATCTTGAAGCCAAACAAAGAGGATGTGAGTTATTGGAGGGACATCCGACATCCGTAGCCACATCCTGATAAAAGTGCTTTGTGCCACGGAAATATTATACAAGTCCAATGACCTGCACCTTTGGCTACTGGATGGATAATAGCAGCTGCCAAGCAGCTTTGGTAGAATACCAGGAAGAAGTGTTGCTACAGAACAGGGAGTCTGGGGCTAAAGCTCCCTAATTACCCTAGCATGACCTATTGCTTGATGCTGCCCTTTTCTTTTAAATCCGTCTGTTTATGGTGTAAAGAGATTATATTTTTTCGGGTCAGAGAAAGCACCTGCAATGCATAAACTGATCTTCAGAGAGGAGTTGTAGTCTGTAGTATTATTGGATAGAACATGAAAAGGCAGCAGGGTCCCCAGAATTGTTAAAGAGATATCCTTTACTTTCAGTTGAAGAACAAATGATGATACTTGCAACTTGTGTATTGTACCATTCTGATTCTCTGTCCATCCACAACCAGGCCTGGACTGGGATTCAAAATAGGCTCAGGCATTTCAAGTACACAGAGGCCAAACCCCCGCCCCCAACTAGCCCAATAATTAGTAACTGTCTATGGCATCTTACAGCAGCCCCTCTGGCATTTGCCAGAACCCACAGATTGCCAGTCCAGTCCTGTCCACAACCCATGACAGCAGAGAGACAAAGGGCACCCTAGGCAGTAAGCTTCTGATCAGAAAGGTGATTCTCAGTACTAGCAAAAAAATTATGATTTTTCTCCAAATCTGCCTCACCCAGGGGATTAAATACATTTTGACTAATTTAGTTGTCATTTACGAAAAGGTGGGATTTACAGCTCTACAAGACCTTGACATTTGCCCCTTCTGGCTACATTAAATGGCTACATTACATGGGTGATTTTATTTTCCTGTACTATAGTTCAACTTCTGAAGCAAATGCAGAATTGTAGCATAACTAGTTTGTTCTGCCTCTATCTTTTCGCTGTAATATTTTTTATTTTTTGCAAGTGCAATGTAACATACATCATCGTTAAATGCATGCAAAGTTCTTCCATTTTTTGGTGCTGCTGGCCATTCAATTACACATTCTTATCAGCAACGAAGAACCCATTTCTCCCAACCAACCACCCACTGAGGATGCATCACCTTCGGAGAAACACATCTCCATACTGTAATTCTGCAAATGAAGTGATTTCATACACGAAGCAATGTAGCGACACACGGCAGGTCATTTATGAACCAGAAGAAGATAGTAAATTAACCCCACAGACATACAGCACACGGCTAAATAACCAGCCAGGGACCACTGGAAGTGAGTGGAAAAAGTGGCTACCCCAAGGCTCCCGTGCATTTTCCATTCTTTATTAGGATTTTTATGAGGGTGGCAGATCTTTGAGATAATCTGCCAGTAGGGCTGATAAATAACCCCTTTTAAAAATAAACGCAGGACTCTCCTAAGAATAAATTATATATAATAACTTGGGCAGAGTGGATGGGCCAGTTGGCTTTATTAGACATCCACAGATATCTCACATGGAGCTCCAAGGGAAGCAGATATATTTCACTGTGCAAAAAAGAACGTTTGTGAATCAAGGTGGCTTTAATATATAGAACGCCTGTAAATAAGCTCCTCGCTGCACACGTATAAGCTATCGCCCATCTGTTTTATTACCTCTAACTGCCAAAATCCATCACATCTTACCCACCCTTCCTTTTCCTGACCGTGCACTTTTTTATGTTTATAGGCAGAAAACAGCTCAGAAAATCCCTTTAGTTGATACGATGAAAAATTAATTACTGTCTGGGCAGTGCCGTATTTATTGCTGTCGTGACAGCGTGAGATTCTTTTTGTCTTGAAGTTAAGGAACAACTATGACTGAGTAATGCGATTAAAGTCATAAAATAAATGCCCTGACAAATCCGTTTTACATGCACTGTTAAAAAAATGAGAGAGACTTTTTTTTTATTATTTTAAATGTATAAGTCAGACTAAGGAAATAAGTGGATTTTTCGGACCTGCAGGGGCCTGGGTATTATTTACAGCAATGCAGTTGGCAATTATCTATAGAACCCGTCTTAGTACAGGAGAATAATTCTATAACATCAAATGAAAAGCAAGGTTAGGAGGTTTACAATACAGAATCAGCCAAATGACATATTGGAAAGTCCAAGTGCATCAACGAATATAAAATAAATTGTGTTCACATGGGAAATGTAACAAAAAGCAAAGGGGCGTAAAGATGTCTCAGGCAGGTATCAAAGAAATATTGTGTCTTCTTCCAGTTTATTTACCATGCCGATTTCTGAACTGTCTTATCTGCAGCTTGTAGGAGAGGTATCTCTTATGTACACACAGGGCAAGCCTTGAATCTGTATTTTATAGACAACAAAATAGCAGGCATGGCCCAATTCTATGCTTGAAACTTTCTTTTTCAGCATATCTGCATTTATTCAGATGAGTAGTAAAGCCCCAATCAAATAATTGGCTAACCCCCATATGTAATAAAAGGCACTATGTTTGCCCGGTAGCAGTAACCCATAGCAACCAACATAATGTTTGCTTTTAAACCAGTAAATTCTACCTGCTGATTCGTCGCTATGGGTTACTGCTCCTGGGCAAACTTGGTAAATTTTATTACATAACCCAATATTTGTCATATAAAATATTGACAAGAGCCATGCACTATACAAACAAATGCATGTTTTTAATTTACTATACTACTGTATGACTACCACATAGTTACTGTGACCATAGTGCAAGTGCTTATTTTCACATTCACACACATCTCAATAAAAAGGCCATGATGTGCTCTCTGTGCTGCTACCCCACCCCAACACTCCTGTTATTTCCTATGTCATTACTATTTGTGAATATTTTTCTCGAATAGTCCTGTATCTTCTTGGGATCACTGCCTTACACTTCTGCTTACTCCACCTCGCTCATTATATAGTGTATATATATGTATGTATAGGTCACATAGCCACTTGCTAAGAAATAATGCCCATAATTTGGACTTCTGTGTACCCAGAGGTGTCCAACGCTAGTGTTTACCTACCAATCCCATGAACCCTCCCCCCACTATAACTACCATATACCTTATTGATATTTAAATTTGTATTTGTTTAAATACTGTACAGTAAATTTATTAAGCAGCCAATACAGTCTGTCTGTATACAAAAGAGAGGGGATTGATCAATGCACATTCCCTGGTCCCCGTTTCACTAGTCATTAAGTATCTATGCAAGTGCTTGTATTTACAACAACAGGAGTTTTTAGTTACAAAGTTATGATCATAAAATTGACACGCCGCCATACCACATCAAGATAAACCCCAAATTGTGGTCCTAACTATTTACTTCTGGTCAAATTTTTAAAGGCTGGCACCTCCCTGCATGGTAGCATTTCTTGGGATACGTGCCTTCTGACCTAGGCACTGATTCCAGTCACAGGGCTTAGTCCTCCCCCACCATTTATAGGAGAGAAATTGCCAAGACCTAAGCATTGGTTCCAATTCTGTAACAAGATATAGGCTTCTAAATGTCTAAAAAATGAAAAAAAATAATATTTTCCATAATATAAACACATACACCAGAAACAAAAGTTATTTTATGCATGAAAATACACCTGATGTGGAAAGTCCCATGTCTCCTGAACGTGCCAATACCAAATATATATAGTTTTATGGAGATTTCTCACTTGTATAGGTCAAAAACTCCCAGCAGTACACTACCAAATTTCCAAAGCACTGCTCCAGAAAGCTGCATACTTTAGATTTTAAGGCCAAAAATTCCACTAACAGAAGGTTTATTTATGAGGGGTAGAAGCTGCAGAAATGTAGGTTGACCCATAAAAACCCTATATTTTTGGAAAGTACACATTCTGACAAATCCAACAAGGGTAAAGAGTCCTTTCTACACCAAAGTACCAATCTTCAAAGCTTTACTAAAGTTATTGGTTTTTATGACATTTCAGAAAATCGCATGACAATATTGCAGTTTGCCGCATTTATCTCACACAATTTCTTGCGTACAAAGGCAAATCACCCCAAATAGGAACACCAGAGGTCTACTGAACAGTTTGATGCCCAATATGCATAGATATACCAAAGTCTGCGGTATGTACTGACCCCAAAATGAAAATAGCGCATATGAATTTCTCACCTGCCAACTCAGCTTTTGCACACAGAGCCCCCTGACAGCATATTATGTTCCATAATATCCCCTAACTATACAGAGACCCCCAGAAAACCATATATTTTTGGAAAGTACACATTCTGACAAATCCAACATGGGTAAAGAGTCCTTTCTATACCAAAGTACCAATCTGCAAAGCCTTCCGCGATCGCATCTGCTGCTTGTAGGACAGTCCTGCGACAATCGCATCGCAGGACCAACCCCCTCGGCTCGTTGCCGAAGGGGTTGGGGGCACATCTGTCTCTCTGCACTGGCGGCTTTTGCCGCCGATGCAGAGAGAATCGCGTAGCTAGCAAAAACGTAGGTACTACGTTGTTGGCAGATAACGGCTTTTTTTTAAAACAACGTAGTACCTACGTTGTTGGCAGGGAAAGGGTTAAAGGCAAAAGACCACATGGCACAGGTGTGGGGGTGCACCAACCACATAGATGTTTGGCCATTCTTCCTACAGAGCACATATGCTGAAGTACAAAATTACACAAAAGAGGGGTTGTGGGACTGCAGGCTGTCTGTGGTTGATTTACATGTGTATAAAAGGCAGAGCAGAGTGAGATCTGGGTGATTTTTACAGAGGGCAAAGCTGAGTGAGAGTTGTTTGTTTATACGGAAGGCAGAGCTAAGTGAGAGTTGTTTGTTTATACAGAGTGCAGAGCATAGTGAGACCTGCATGATTTATAAAGGACACAGAGCTGAGTGACAGCTGTTTTTTACACGGAAGGCAGAGCTGAGTGAGCGGTTTGTTTATACAGAATGCAGAGCTGAGTGAGAGCTGTTTGTTTATACAGAATGCAGAGCTGAGTGAGAGCTGTTTTTTTATACAGAAGGCAGAGCTGAGTGAGAGCTGTTTGTTTATACAGAATGCAAAGCTGAGTGAGAGCTTTTTGTTTATACAGAATGCAGATCTGGGTGACAGCTGTTTGTTTATAGAGAAGGCAAAGCTGAGTGACAGCTGTTTGTTTATACAGAATGCAGAGCTGATTGAGAACTGTTTGTTTATACAGAAGGCAGAGCTGAGTGAGAGCTGTTTGTTTATACAGAATGCAAAGCTGAGTGAGAGCTGTTTGTTTATACAGAAGGCAGAGCTGAGTGACAGCAGTTTGTTTATATAGAATGCAGAGCTGATTGACAGCTGTTCGTTTATACAGAATGCAGAGCTGATTGACAGCTGTTCGTTTATACAGAATGCAGAGCTGAGTGAGAGCTGTTTGTTTATACAGAAGGCAGAGCTGAGTGAGAGCTGTTTGTTTATACAGAATGCAGAGCTGAGTGACAGCTGTTTGTTTATACAGAATGCAGAGCTGAGTGAGAGCTGTTTGTTTATACAGAAGGCAGAGCTGAGTGAGAGCTGTTTGTTTATACAGAATGCAGAGCTGAGTGACAGCTGTTTGTTTATACAGAATGCAGAGCTGAGTGAGAGCTGTTTGTTTATACAGAATGCAGAGCTGTGTGACAGCTGTTTGTTTATACAGAATGCAGAGCTGTGTGACAGCTGTTTGTTTATACAGAATGCAGAGCTGAGTGACAGCTGTTTGTTTATACAGAATGCAGAGCTGTGTGAGAGCTGTTTGTTTATACAGAATGCAGAGCTGTGTGACAGCTGTTTGTTTATACAGAATGCAGAGCTGAGTGATAGCTGTTTGTTTATACAGAATGCAGAGCTGAGTGAGAGCTGTTTGTTTATACAGAATGCAGAGTTGAGTGACAGCTGTTTGTTTACACAGAAGGCAGAGTTGAGTGACAGCTGTTTGCTTATACAGAATGCAAAGCTGAGTGAGAGCTGTTTGTTTATACAGAAGGCTAAGCTGAGTGAAAGCTTATTGGTTATACAAAAGGCATAACTGAGTGGAGCTGTTTGTTTATACAGAAGGCAGAATATAATAAGAGATGGATCACTTATAAAGAAGGCTAAAAAGAGCTAGAGATGGGTGGTTTATACAGAGGGCAAAGCAGAGTGAGAGTCGTATGTGAATCCAGGAGGCAGAGCAGAGTGGAAGCTGGGTGATTTATATAAAAAAAAGTATGTAGTGAGAGCTGTGAGGGCAAAGCAAAGTGAGAACTGAGTGATTTGTGTAGAAGGAAGGCTCAGGGAGAGTTGATGTTTATACAGAAGAGAAGCAGAGAGAGAGAGGAGTGATTTATATAGCAAAGCAGTTTGAGCCATGTTTCTGACAACATTCCAATAAACGCTCCTTTCTGCTCATATCTTGCTGGTGTCTATCATCTCCACCTTTTCCTTCATTATGATTCGTACTGAGGACATCAGGCAGCTAATGCTCCGGAACATATTGCCACACTTTCCTCTGTTAGACATAGCGCTGTAATATTTGCATAGATTAAAACTGTTCATTTGAGAAGATTAGCAACCGGTGAAAAATCCAAGCAGGTCGAGTTAACGAGTTCCTTATTGAGTATCTTATATTTATCATGTTAATTGTGAGCTCTCTATGGCTGAACAATGCAATGCAAAAACAGATTGATATTTGCAAAACATGTGTTTAATCTAGTGTGGAACAATGGTTGGATATCCAGCAATAAAGTGCACTGCACTCCCTTCTACACAATGCAGAGAAAATATTGCTGAACTTCTGTAGGAGAAACTCGCTGGAACCAGAGCAATATCTGTGTATTTAATACCAATGTAAAGATAATATTACAGATTCTGGCTCAATGTACTAAAACAACACAAACACATCTAGATACCTTGATTGGCTAAATTGCTCTCAACCCATCATATAGGCAGATCCAAATACAAGGGCCAAAAATGGCATGTATGTATGTGTATTTGTTTCCCATATACTGCTTTTGGTAGGTGTAGGGTTATACACTTATAAACTCATTGAACAGATAGGAACAATGCAATAATGGAACATACATAAGTATAAAGAATATATTCAATTACAATGTGGTTACAAGTGGTTGGGTAAACCACAGACAGAAGAGTAATACATGCTGTTTACAGTGGTTGCCTTATAAGCAATGGATTCTTTATGGACGAATTGTTTATGTCATTTTAATTCAAAACAGAAACAAAACAAAAATTAAATAAAAAAAATAATTTATAACATTATTGATATTAATATTGTTGATACCTTCAATGTCATTCAAAGAATCTGAGCAGCTTTACTAGATAAATTTGTCTGTTATCATACCTCCCAACATTCTGAAAACGATAAGTGGGACAAAACTAAATGCCGCTTGCAGCACGTCAAATTTCTTGACCACACCCCCGAAATACCACTCCCATTTGACTAAATTTGGCAGGTTTTTTTTTTTTTACACATTTTTGATGGTTTTATGTGTCATTACAGTTTTGCTGAAAAAGGTGAATTTCACATTTAAGCTTCAAAAGTCAGAAGAAAGATGTTGTATTTTGTTCTTTGCTTAACAGGTAGCCATAATAATGATTTCAACAGAGTAGGAGCCTGTTCTCTCTTAGGTAAACTTAGGAGGACTCTAGCAGCAGAGCTAAAGGCAGACTAAAGTGGGAAAGAGTGGGAGTTAGAAAGGCCAAGACGCAGTAGCCTAGGCTGGGGCAGAGATGTTGTGTTAAGCTGTATTGTGCAGGAGAAAGTACCAGGTTTCTGGAGGAGATGGAAGAGTCACATATGAACTCCACACAGTCAGAGTTAACGAGCATGCCATCAGAAGTAATTTTATATGGGGACGTTTGGCCATGTTTAAGTGAAAAGATGATCAACGCTGTTAGTTGTTAGTTTCACATTGAGGCAGAGCAGTACTTTAAGAAACAGAAAGATGGGAGGCAATTAGAGATGTGAATGTTTGAAGATAGGGGGTAGATAAATATATCTTGATATCCCTGAATGCTAATGATATTTAAAGAACAATAAATGCATAGAGAGAACAGCAGCAGACCAAGTTTAGAGCCTTGGGGTACCCTCACATTAAAGAAGAAGGAAAGGCAAAGTCACTTGGGGGTGCCAAAATGTTAGGCACCCCCAAGTGACTTAAATCGCCTACCTTTTACCCCGGGCTGGTGCCTTAAGGGTTCCTTAGTTCCAACCTGAAAAAGACACATGAGATACCTATACTGCTAGTATTACAAGTCATGGACATTAAGGGAATTAGCAATGACAAAAACTGAACCATATTTTAGGCAGTTGCTATAATACTAGAACTTCTTCCAGCCTGCCCCTGACCACCATCATTTACCACCTCATACAAATTGAACATTTATTACAAAACATATTAATCCTCACCATCACCGTAGATTTCCCAGCCTTAAAAGCGGCCCTGTCCAACAGACTACATATGATGGTAATGTCTGCAAAGTATAAAGCAGTTGATAAACTGCATCAAGACTACTGTCAGGCACAAAACAGACTAGAAAATAACAAATTATTAATGAAATAACTACTTCTGCAAATGGATCAATAAACAGTGTGGAGAATTCTGCCTTGTATGTGTGTTCAGTTATGATCTAAGGCATCTTGCATTTGAAGCTGACATTTTGATTTTACACCAGGGGTGAGGATTTGGTAGAACATTTCAATGTAGCAAACAGTAGTTGAGATTATCACTTACAAGCTGAGATACAAAACAAAGTATATTCTTTCATGTCAGATATAATATCTCAATAAATCATCCCACTAATTGCAATGTGAAATGACAGCACTGCTGGGAATTGCTTGATCTTCCGCGTCTGTGCGAGACACCAATGTGCCGATTGTTTATCAAACGAGACATTTTTCTCATTTTGATACAGACTGGTATAATGTAAAATCTATACTTTTATGTATGTTTTACACCTAGAAATTTACTCAGGATCATCAGTCTCTATCTGCTGCACATCTGTTGGAGCAAAGGTGAAAGAAATAATATAAATGTTTTTCCTGTGTATGGGTGGGGGGGATATGAAACACATCACATGGAAAAGAAAGCAGGTAAATCTAGAAGTACACCAGCTTATATATTAACTGCAGAGGTGTAAGTACTGGAGGCACACAGATAAAAATATGATACAGGATGCAGGGCACAGGGCTAATAGAAGAAAGGGGTGCCTACTGAGTATCTATACTGAGCAGGCATTAAGTACAAGCCCCCTGGCACCTTGCTTCCCTTGGTACTCCTGCAGTCCGACCAGCAGCAAAGTCGATTGGGTTAAGCTACGATACTGACTGAATATCAGTCCTTGTACGCCGACTTTATCACAGCCACTTACAGACACATATACAAATAAAAGTGATTTAAGGAGCGTATGTCCCAGGGTTCAGGATATGACTAGAATTCATGACTTTGGGAAATATCCTTATATTTCTAAAACACCATGGCAAAGCACTGCACAGAACAGTCATTTGCAACCTGTTGCTTTATGAACTGAAATTTCCATCACCTTCCCGCAGAGAATGCTTAGAAGGAACATTTAGAGGCAGTTGCTGCATCTTCCATACCTAGTTCGGTATGGCTCAGAGCAACATTTATTGGCATACTTGTCACACTGATTTATATTCCTCCATAGCACACACACACTGTTACACACAGCATGTCTTCTTCTCTGCTTGATTAAATGCCAAGGCCTGCCAAGGCAAAGAGTTCTGAAGCAAAGCCTTGTAGCATAAAAAGGTGCGTTTGAACTGGCCAGTATATGGGAATACTGTATTTCCCTGACACATTTCAATGGACAATAAGGAAAATCAATTTGAACTGTATAGAGGACCAATGCCACAGTCTGGGTTGCAGCGTGGCATAACGCATAAAAATACACAGCACAGCAATGTAAGTGTTAATGGAACAGTCTGCCTTGTGGGTGTGTATTTATGGGTGCAACAATTACAATGCCAACATAAAGTGCAAAGTACATAACTGCGTCCATTTAAAATGTTGCTCACACGGGTGCTTATGCCCTTGCACAATGGTAAGTTGTGTGCAAGCTATTTTGTGGGCACCCAAAATTACATTGGAAATCTGGGTAAAATGCTGTATTGTGGGTAAAAAAAAACTGTGTATTGCAAGAAAATGTTGCACTTGTAAGTGAGCCCTAGTATCGGCTCCCTTGGGTACACAATAATAGAACAATTAAAAATTGTGTTGGCGTGCATTGATATGCACAGATATCCCCTGGCCATCAAATTCATGTGCATATGTATGAAGCCTTAGGCAATGTATTTGCAGCTGAATTCATATTAACCCGTAAGTGCTATCACATTGCAACCACTTAGCAATTAGCTCTAATTAGACTAATGAAGGTTAAATCCTTGTGAGTTTGGATGAAACACTATGAATTCAGTTGAGAGCTGCGCCAATAGATTTAAGCACCCAGGGTCACTCTTCTCCTAACTTCTCCTAAGGCCAGACACAGATCCACCCCTTTTTTCCTTTTGTAAGGAGGTGAAATATATTTTAAAGTGTAAATAGTAAGGAAATATTTTGTTTGTCTAGAAAGTAGCACCAGTCCTTAAGGTTGGTATTTAGGGGATTTCCCTTCAGGAGCCTATATAAGAAAGTGCAAGAGCTAGGCACTTCCTCTTTGGCCTTTGAACATCTGCAGAGCCAGACTAGGTGAGAGGATGTACCTTGCCAGGGCTAGGAATTGAGTAAGGAGATATTTGTCAGCTCACTCTAGGAGTAAGAGATAGTCAGGGTAGCCAGCAAAGACAGTCTGTTGCCCCAACAAGGAGTGAGTCACTGGGGAGTTGATCCCAGGCGATTGAGCGCCAGTTAGGGACTGAAGCATTCAGGATAAAGTTTGTGGGAACTTGAGCTTAAGGAAAAGGTCATGAATTATATGCTGGACACCACAGAGATATAGGGGGAATGCATTATTAAGAGAGATGCCCCCCTCAATTGTTAAAGACTCTCTGCCAGTGCTTTTCCATATGACAGGGACATTGGAGGCTATAGGACAAAACCATGCACTGCATGCTGGACACTGTGAGATTTAGGAAGAAGGCGTTATTAATAGAGGAGTCCCCCTTAATGGCCAATGGCACTCTGCCAGTGTTCTTCCACATGATAGGGGCATTGAAGGTGTAAGAAAAGAGACATAGAAAGTTGTGTATGAAGGAGATTAGTGAGTAGTGAATATTGTGCAATAGTAATACTCGGCATGAGTCGGCAACCAGTGCTCCGTTCTGTTATTGCTACACCTGTGAGAAGCTAAATGACTCAATACTAACTCATTGACTTGAATATTAAACATCATGTAGAGGGCCTACACTAAATCATCTCAGCTCCAATGCAGTAATGTCCAAACTGTTACTCTCCTGTTCCATCCCAAAGAGAGGTGAGGGTGTAGCAACAGCCTGAAAGCCACATATTTGTACTTTCTCTTATAGTGGGTGCTGTGAAGGGAAGATGTGCTAGCCAGCACCCCACCACTAGCACCCTCATAACCCATAGACCCATAGTCCCATATAAACTTCACATTCTCAATGTCTCATTCTGTGTTCATTTGCATAATATAAACGGCAATGGACGCAATGAAGCAAAACCATTCTATCAATAACAACTGTAACGCCCATGGATACCTTTTGTCTATTTGTCAAATGGGGGGGGGAAGGGGAGAGCGTGACGAATGTTCTCAGCACAGGATTCATGCCATTTATTTCATCTGGAAACACCTGCTTCCAGATTTTGGATGACACACAACAGATGGCTTCTGCGAACAGACAGGTGATGGAAATCTGCAATCTAAGTGAAAATCAAATTACTGGTATAAAAGACAAATCTATTGCTCCAGCGCTGACTTCATACCTACTGGTGTAACGAGCAAAGAAAAGAACAATATGTACAATTTTATTGCTGGAATGTTAATATTTTTGGCAAGAGTTTGGTTTTCGCGCAGCAGATAATTTGCAATTAAAATGTTTCCCATCAATTTCCTGCTCCCCTAATTGTCTGAGAGCTGCTGATTTTCTCCTGCTGGTTTGTAATTTGAATTCATCTCTATATTTTTGTATGGCTGTGCAATTATTTTCTGACTTGGTGCTGCACACAGATGCTGGACACAAAGGGGCATGTACTGTGAACATAAGAGGACAAAAAGGTCAAAACAGCTTCTCTCTGTGCCATGTGTAACGACTGGCATATTTATGTTGTGTAGCTGTCTCTCCCCACACAACTGCCTTTTAGATTTGCTTTATCATCTTGTTAAACTAAACATTTATAAAACACATATGACTTACAGTTGCTGCATGGCTAATGAGTGGATCATTTAGATATAAGACTGCACAGAAACCGTTTGGCATGCATGTACCATGTGTCAACACAGAATTTGGATAAATGTGTTTGCTTTTCAAACAGTAGCTGGGAAGACTCTAAAGGGAAGTTATTTCTCTCCCAGTATGCTCTATGTGACAAAGCAAATGTAGAGGGTAACAGGGATTGTGTTTACTGAGGCTGGAACAGCCAGTACAGTTGTTGGGAATGATGAGTCGTCACCTGTGACAAAAGGGAGAGGCTGTATGTTAGCTGTCTGCCTAGGAAGTAGGACTTGAGTGGGTGCAGATGAAAGAGCTTAGGAAAAAAGACTGTGACTTAAATATTTGCAATTTTCCTGGTGTATGTTGACCTAATAATAACTGAGGCACTGTCAAAAAGTAGGTTTTGAAGGAATTCAGACTGCCAGTTGGCCAGTATGTACTGGTGGCAGAAAGATGTACTTTACTCAATGTTCTGTAAACTGAAAAAGTGCCCTGTTTGTGGGAAACCCCTTCTGTGAATAAACACAGGCACTACCCTGTTTGAAATTGGCATAGCTGTATCTTCCTTTGGAGAAGGTGTTGGCACCTGTGCCATTTGAGTGAATGCCCACTAGTGGTAAGGTGGCAACACTATTGCCTTGGGCTTGCCTTTCTTTCACATGAGGGCAGTGATGGGTGGGTCAAAAACGCCTGTGGAGAAAACTCCAACTTTGACATTTGTCCAGTTACTATTAATTTATCTGCAGATCTCGCAGTTATGTTAAAAATGGATTTTAGGAGAATCTCCCACCTCTGTGGTCTGAATGCTTTGTTGGAAAGTTAGCCAGGATCTTAGCTTGAAGGCAGAAAATAAATCTATTTCCCAAACTACTCTTGATTACTAAATACTGCACACTGTTCCCATACAAATGCAGATTTTCTTAAGATGTCAGTGCTCACTCTTTATGAGTCATGTAATAAAAGTTAAATAGTTTGCACCACTTCTAGTAACTGATGGCAACATCTGTTTAGCTGCTATGATTTATTAGGCCTGTGCGAACTCAGTGACTTTGATTACCTTACCCCTATTACCTGGCATATTTGTCTCCTATAAAGATGTGTCCAATATTTTCATTAAAGATCAGCTCCACCCAATAATGGAAACTATGAAATTTAGCATGAGTAAATAAATTACATTTCTTTCATTGGAAAAAACATATACAGATATAAGATCCATAATCCGGAATGCTCGGCACCAAGGGTATTCCGGATAAGGGGTCTTTCTGTAATTTGGATCTCCATACATTACGTCTACTAAAAAATCAATAAAACATTAATTAAACCCAATAGGATTGTTTTGCATCCAATAAGGATTATTAGTTGGGAACAATTACAAACTACTGTTTTATTAGTACAGAGAAAAAGTTAATCAGTTTTAAAATTCTGTATTATCAGATTAAAATGGAGTCTATGGGAGATGGGCTTTCAGTAATTTGGAGCTTTCTAGATAATGGCTTTCCAGATAAGGGATCCCATACCTGTACAGTGTATTTTCAAATGTTATTGCTAATGAAAGAAGCTGTATTTTCTGGCCATATCATTTGCACAAGTTGTCCTTAGTGTTGAAGCAATGTAGCTACAGTCAGTTCTCCTACGCCCCAGACTCCACAGTCTCCACTGATCTGTTAATCACAGAACATGGATAAAGGAGAGCTAATTTGCTTCAACAGTCAGGACAAGCTGAGCAAAGAATAGAAACAGAATAAAACAGACAATTTTGCCAGACAGTTGAAATTGTCAAGAGAAGCATAGTGAAAAGAGAAAGAGACAGACAGATGCCGCTTTCAGCAGGGCGCAGAAGTGACGTTATGTGCACGGGTACGCCTCGCTCTGCACCCTCACCCCTCCAGCTCCACCGTCGGATTTGTCCAAGTATCATCAGGTAGTGGCTGGGAGGTGTTTTATTTTTAATTGTTTTTCATTTTATCAAATATATAGGGACCCAAGGGCCTTCCCCCTAAAGCTGCCGCCCTAAGCACAGGCCCTCGGCTGCCAAACTATAAATACGGCCCTGGCTTTCAGATCAATTATTTACTGTAAATATCTGGAAAATGTTGAATAAATGTATATTACAAACCTATAGAATTATATTATTATCATTTTTTCATTATGTGTGTGGTGTTCCCCTTAGGGTGAAGACACACAGAGATACTAGTAGCAACTACTAGTCATGGCTTCTAAAGCAGACATTGCTGATCATTTACTGACAGTCTCTATGTGTGTTTTAGCAGAAGCAATTCTTATTATTGCCTATGGCAGGATATTTTCTGGAGTTTAGTAGCTGTGAAAAAGTAGGTGCTACTAGTAGCTCAGTGTGTTCAAGGGGGAAAAAGAGTTTCCAGTTAAGAATCTGTTGATTTTAATTTACACATATATTTTAAATGTTCATTCTTTTTTCTTTTTCCTTAACTCTCAAAACTAAATGAGAAAAAATCCCAGGTAGCTGTGTGCAGTAATGGGGGTAGGGCCTTGCCTTGGGTGCCCTCAGCTGTAGGCTTGGACCTGGAATCAGGTTTTTCCGTGCAAAAAAATAATAAGTTCAAAGAGTGTCTTTGCGCCTTATCTCAACTGAATGAGCTTATGTGAAAAGGGTGGAGGAATCCTTTTTTTTTTTTATAGAAAGGTTGAAGAAACATTTAAAATCTATAACGCAAAAGGAAGAGACACAAGTGTTTTATAAAAAAGAAAAAACTAGAAAATAATGAACTGATTGCTTCATTTGCAAAGACTAATTTTAAAAAAGAACACAATATGGTATGTAATAAGTATGTACACACCATCCTGTCTTCTTCTGTCATCATCTTATTCTAAAATCAATATAAATTTGGTCCTTACTCTGCTCTTATAACAGTCTCTACTCTCATGGAAAAGCTTGATGCCGAGATGCCGAAACCTTGTCAGTGAAATTTGCTGTCATTTAACACATGCACCTCCACTGACTGCAACAAATCAAAACTGAATTAAGTGAATTAGTAAGATGAGTGGAGTTTAAAAAGTCTAAAATGCCTAATACATTCACTCACATGCTACGGTCAATTTAATAAGAATGAGCCTTTCTGTATGTTTTCATAGTGTGAGAGGAAACCCATGCAAACACTGGTAGGATAAACAAACTCCTTGCAGACTGAGCCCTGCCAGAATCAAACCTAGGACCCTACATTATAAATCTGGCAGACCAGCCATTTCTGCTCACACAGAGAGTTCTGTCACTGCCATTATGTGCCAATAAGCATATCCTTTTCCATACTCTGCTATGGCAGTCAATCACAATAGATTATGAGATTATCGCACAGTGTGCTATAAGCCTAAATCAGTTAGCTAACTCCACATATAAATAACAGGCTTTGCTGAAGCAGTAGGGTAATTAAATAGAGGATCAGAGGTTTCTTATTAAAATTAAAGACTATGCTTTGCCCTGATCGGAACAAATGATACCGTATAATATTACAATGGTTTCCAGGACAACACTTCAAACGTGTAACATTCTGTGTAATAATTTATAGTGTTGGGCGTCTGATTGTTGTCTGACATATCTTGTTAGGTTGAAGGGAGCAATACATCATGTTCCAGAATGTATAATGCAAGGTGGATTATTTGTTGGCAGACACAAATACATGCAATTTTAATGCCTTCTACCTAGATTGCACTCCATTCGGCCTGCCAGTTACGCAGGTCCTCGGCTCACTTTCCTACGTTTTCTGCTTTTTTTTTTTTACACTTCTATTGCTATACAAAACGGCCTCCATCTATTGCTAAATTACAGCTATGTCTGCTTTAGGCAAAAAGTAAATTTGAAAATAAACCTCCCTTCCTAAATAAAGCTTCATACTGAGCAATGTACGTCAGGGCCATAACTAGGGGTAGGCAGAAGAAGCAGGTGCCTAGGGCACAACGCTGGAGGGGGAGCTAGACTCTTGTCTGTCTACCCCTAGTCTTGGCCCTCAAGTCCCTCGAGTCCCACTCATGAACCCCATTGCTCCCCGATGCTCACTCATCTTTTCAACCCCTCCCCATCATCATCACTATGTGAGTGCGCACTCATGCTTGAGGGTGGGCCAGTTGGGTTGCCTATGGTGGCTTACCCGATTGCCTAGTGACCCGGCCAGCTTAGCCATATCAATATGTGGCAGAATGAAAGATTCCAGACTTATAGATAACAAGATAACACATAAATTCAGGGGCTTCTTAGAATAATTAAAAATAAGAAATATATATTCTTTGTTTCCGTTTTATTTTTGACTGAAAAAAAGATAAGAAAAAAATCTCTATTACTGTCTTAAAGAGTTAAAATATGACATGCACAGTGTATGCCTACAGCTAATCATGACATTTACTAAAATTCTATAAATATCTTCTGTAGAACGATGGTAAAGACCAAAGGTTACTTAGCTTTTGTCCTATAGATGGCGCTGTTAGACCCCCCCCCCCCTTCCTTCCCAGAATAAAACCATCACTTTGATTCCATTACACCTATAGTTTCGCCTGAATGGATTCCATGTCACACTAAAATTATCCCAATATGCTGCAGCGCAGAACTGCTAAATGATAAGACGGCGAGCACAGACAGACTCGTCTGCTAACATGCCCTGCCAGCGCTTTGCACAATGGCCATTGGCTGAGATTTATGCAATAATGAAAGAAGCATAAATAAAGCTACCATTTCCATTTGCAATAAAGATAGTGTGTAATTAGAAAAAGCTGCGCATAGAGTGATTGGTGATTTATGCCAGGCAAGGGTGCCGACATAGGCAGGCAGTTTTCACTATGCTCTATATACAGTTGAATTGCAATAACAACCTGCGGCTCATTGTTTGGAGATAAAGAACAGATTGTGCACTGCCATCCTGTAAATGATACTAAAACTCTAATGTCCTCTTATAGAAAAAGCAAGTCCAGGACAATGTTAGTTATTTATTTCACGTGCCCTACTGCTCTATGGCATATAGTGTCCCAGAAAATCTTTCAATCATTCGCTTACAGAATGACAAGAAGTAAGTATAGCAAAACAAAACTGCATCAAAAACAAAGTAACCCCAGAATTTCCACTGTGGAATAGGAAAGCAGTAGATACATCTCTCGAAAGCAACATTCACCCATGGAAAGGCAATGCTGGCCTACCTGGTCTCTGCGGGTTTTCCTTAAACGGGTTGTTCGCCATTGAATTTACTTTTAGTATGTTGTATTCTAAACAATTTGCAACTGATCTTTATTTTTTATTGTTTGTGGTTTTTATTTAGCTTTATATGAATCAACTCTCCAGTTTGGAATTTAGCAGCTATATGGTTGCTAAGGTCCAAATGAACCTAGCAACCAGGCAGTGGTTTGAATAAGAAACTGGAATATAAATAGGAGTAGGTCTGAAAAGAAGGGTAAGTTATAAAAAGTAATAACAATATAATCATAGCCTCAAAGAGCAAATTTTGTTTTTGCTGTCGGGGTTAGTAACTCTGTTTTGTAACCTGGAAAAAGTAAAAAAAAAGTAAAGCAAATAATTCAAAAACAATAAAGAATAAAAACTGAAAAATGAAGAACTGTCCATTTATATAGATTGGCAGTAAATAATAAGATAAGAAGTGCTCTGATCATTTCGCCTAACAGATAAAGGAAACTGGGGTGCATATGGTGCCCCAGGAGAAGCTATATCCTTAACCTGGAAATATAAAATATACGGCATTGGCAATTGATTAACTTGAGTGTCAGGATCACATTATATCATCCATTAAAATGGCTAAAGTACTAACTCATAATTATAATTCAGTAACATAAAATACTTTTTTTAAAAGGGAACTGCCATTAATATTGGGCTGGGATTGGGTTAGGTACTCAGGACCAGTGACACTGATGAGAGGATTACAGAATACTGTATATGTAGTGTGTCTATTAGTGGCGGTTATTCTTTCTTCTCTATTTTTTCAATAATTGACCCAGGATCAACCTTTACCTAAGATCTCTGGAGTTTAACATTGTAAGTATTGAAAATGAATGCTGAAAATAATGAGTGATGCCAAATTAGTGATGAGATACACAGCTTGAGGCAGGGGAGGGTAAGAGATAAAAGGCAAAGCTTTATCATGTGTATTTTAGAATGCTTCCATTTACTTTATAATGAACTGTATTTGCCTGTTTTATGAACAGACTCAAACAAGCCACACCTACAAGTGAATAAGCCACACCCACCACTTTACTATGGAACACTCTATAGGCTACATGCTTTCAGACTACAGAAATGTTCACTAAATTGGCAACTCTGCATGCCTAAGAATAAGGTGTATTATATCTTTAATAAAGTGTCCATGAATATCGGACAACTGTTTTTGCATTATAGGCACTGTGTTTTCCTTTTTAGCAGTTCAGCGCCAAACATATTTTGTTTTCCTTCCCAGTTCTGTTTGGGAGAAGCATTTTGTGCACTCATTAGAATAACAGAAAGAAAGAAAAGGCTGTGCTGTGCGCTGGGACATGGGGGAGAAGAAGCACCTTATTGTGTTATTGTCTCTTCTATTTGGGAATCAGCGAGGAATGTATATCGTAAGATGCAGCCGGTAATGAAAACGACACAGGGGACAGTGTCCATGCTGGGTGTGGGATTCTTGTAAGAGGACTTTAAAATGTATGATATGGAATGGCACAGGCAGGCGGCATGGCAAACTTATTTACTGCGGCAGTAGCCGACTGCTTATCCAAAAGCTGAAGAGCTTGCATATGTTAGAGAACTAAGCACTTACCACCTGATGGGCAGAGTGCATATTATTTTAGTAGAAAGTGTATTTTCACTAACAAGTTCCCCAGTTTTCTTAAAGGGAGGCAGGCTTTTGAATAATTATCTTTATAACTGCCAAGTCCTTTTATAACTTTGGGGGGACCTTAAAAACAATTGGACCAATTAAAACTCTGGGCATAAGGAAACTTTGGAGATTTATGGTTGGCAGCGCACAAGGCATACTTTGGTTGTGAGGGAAAGTGGAAAAGCAACAGGGCTGGACTGGGCTGACAGGTCACCAGGAAAAAATCTGGGCCCCTCCAGGTCTGCTCCCTGCCTTAACCTTGTGCCACATATAAAAGTAACACAGCACGTGTGCGTGTATGTGTGGAGGGTGGTGGCCACAAGTGTAAACTACACAACTTAACGTAAGTGTGAGGAACGGGTGCACAACTGGCGTGAAGGCATTTAGGGTGGCAGCCCTGCTAGGCTCTGGACACCTCAGTCCGACACTAAAAAGCAAGAGGGGTTGGTAAGGAACTCTGTACTTAGAACCTGCTACACCAAGCAAGAATGTATGTACTGTATGTATGTATGTATAACTTTATTTATAAAGCGCCACAAGGGTATGCAGCACTGTACAATCTTACAATATACAAAATTACACACAGGGAGGACAAGTGTTATAATAAATACAATAAATAAGAACGCTGGAAATGTGGTTGAAATGACTAAAGCCATGATAATCATTGTCATCAACTGTGCTATTAATTCTCAATCCCAAGTGGACACAAGATGCCCTTGAGCATAATCAGTTTCTCACAACCTGGCCAAATAATTCCAAGAACAGGTATGGGATCTACTATCTAAAAAAAGCTTGGCACCTGGAGTTGTCCACAGAAGGTGTTTTTATGTAACACAGAGTATCGTCAATGTTTAATACCCAGGATGGTTTTGCCATCAACATGGATTTATGCTAGCTTGAGAAGTATAAGATATGGAATCCATTATCTAGAAACCTGTTAATCACTCTGAATTACAGGAAGGCCATTTCCAATTGACTCCATTTTAATCAAATCATTCAAATTTTAAAAAATGATTTACTTTTTCTTTAATACAACAGAACCTTGTACTTGATCTCAACTAAGATATAATTAATCCTTTTTAGAGGCAAAACTATCCTACTGGGTTTAATTAACATGTAAATAATTTTTTTAGTAGACCTAAGGTATGTAGATCCAAATTCCAGACCCTTTATCTAGAAAATCCTGGGTCCCGAGCATTCTAGATAACAGGTCCCTTGCCTGCACAATCAAGTTGTTACAGTGAAAAAGTTCATCTGTAAAAAACAAAGAATTGTTTGTTAAGTAAACTCTAGGGGAAATAGCACCAGTGTTTTATGGGGCTTTTAGCATAATGGGTCTCCGAATAATATCTACAATATTTGTATTGGAACCTTGCTGATATTATCAACTGTACCCTTCTCCCTTCTGCTTATTCCTCTAGTTCTTTAAGTCCACTGATGTAGCTTTGATTTGGCCAGTAACCCCATACATGAGCTACATGGGATAAATAGTCAGCCCCATTTTTCAGATATGGCCAACGTATGTCAGTGTAGTTAACCGATCACTCGGCAGGAATAAAATTATAATTATGAGGTTTATATTTCCTGTATGCACCTTTTGACTCTCAAGACATGAGTGCACAAGGCACAGCATTCTGTAAACATTCAGTATGATGAACTGAAAGAAATGGTTAATGATTCCAATACCAGTTGTGAAACAGTTACATTCGCAGTAGAAATCTCTAACACATTTTCTGGACATACAGCTCACTTTAAATGAAGGTAAAATCAATACCAACCTGTACAGAAAAGAAACTGACAGTAACAGTTTGCTACATGCTGAAAGTTTCAGCAAGCTGAACACAATAAAAGCCACAGTAAAGATGCAGAATGTATAGCTTCCTATGGAGAGAATGTGATTGACATGCTCTATTCATTTTTTTCATTCAGTTTTCATGAATGGAAAAAATAATCATGGTCACTTTTCTTTCATTGTGAAAATCTCAGATTGCAGAAATAACAATTGACATGAAGACAATGTTTGAGAAAGTCATTAGCCTTTCTACAGGTACAGGTGTGGGATCCGTTATCCAGAAACCCGTTATCCAAAAAGCTCTGAATTACGGGAAGCCGATCTCCCATAGACTCTAATTTAATCAAGTAATTCTAATTTTTAAAGATGATATCCTTGCCTCTGTAGTAATAAAACAGTACCTTGTACTTGATTGCAACCAAGATATAATGGAACCTTATTGGAGGCAAAACAATCCTGTTGGGCTTAATTCATTTTTAAATGATTTCTTAGTAGACATAAGGTATAGAGGTCTAAATTACTGAAAGATCCATTAACCCTTAAAGTATTAATGCAAAATTATTAGTGGACCAATCAAGGGGTTCAGCCTCATAGTCCGACTCCATCTCTTCACCCCCTCTGTATTAGTATGCCTTGTATGCCTTTACTCTCAGCCTCTATTGCTATTGCCATATATATCTATACATTTCCACTAAAAGCAGTATCTATCTGCCCCTTTCTGTTCTCTGCACTGGTGGTTCTAGCTATTGAAGCAATGTAGCAGCTGATTAACAGACCTGTGAAGAGGCAAGCAAGACTGTTTCAGAAGAAAGGGACAGGGCAATCCTGCTTTCTGTTGCAATTACATTTATAAATAACTTTAAATCTACTGAAAATGAATAACAAATGTATATGGCAGAGTTGCTTAGAATTTTATTAGGCAAGGGTTTCATGTTATGTTCCCTTTAAGATTAGAGATTCTCAACACCTGGACTTTTATGCCTGTACATCACTGGAATTGGCCCCTTCTGCCCCATAAGTGGCCCAACAGTGCTAACACTGTGAAGCAGATTGTTCCTAATCTCCTTTGAGCGAGGAGTATCGCAGATGGAAGCTCTGGAACCAACGCTAGGGCACTTCAGCACAATAAACGGCAACTGGAAAAACAATTAAAGTTCCTTCCATGAGATGTAGCAAAAGCAATAAGAACGAGCAACCTGATTCAGCACTTGTAAGGTAGTGGAAGAATGCAGTAAGTGATTTTATGCCTGCAATTCAAATCAGCTGCTCAGAGGAAACATCTTCTATGGGGCAATGTGGCCTTTAATAAAGCCCTGGCGTCTTTGTGCAGAATGGTCGCTGCCTATTCTCGGCTTTCTCTAACAGGGAAATTCTTGCTTAACACCTAATATAGGAAGTTTGTGTCCTCTGGGATGTCACTTTATCTCTTTGGATGGTAAGTGAGCAGAATACTTGCACTTTTGTGAGAGAGAGGCTGCAGTACAGAATACAACGTGTGTTTTTTGTAATCTTTTTATTTAATTTTTATAAAAGGTTGTCAGAAAAAGTATTGTACGGTATCTCTGAATACCCATCTGTATTCAATTAATATAACAAATACTGTAAGGTGGATTGATATTTAAGGGCAGGGGAAAGTTATCATTGGGTATAGAAATATTAACATCATGAAAAGAAATCTACACCCTATACAGGTAACTATTTTGTTCTAGTGATCATTTTTAGGAGTCACAGTAGGTTCTTTATTGTATTCACCCTGTCCGCCATTAAAGGGCAAATCCAGCTTTAAACCAATGTTTGTTAATGAGCCCCACACAACACAGGAAAAAAGTATGAAAAGTATAAATAAATACATTTTTAAATGCTAAAATCCAGCTGCAAAGCAGTTCTTTTCTTTCTACATCATTTGAAATCCTGGCAGGGGAGGAGGGACTAAAACACAGATGTTTAACATCATACTGTATTGTTTAACAATAACATCTCCACAGCTTACAGACAACATGCAGGAACTACACAGCCAACAATGCATTTCATTCCTTATTAACATCAAGTGTGCAGGGAATTGTGGGATTGGGAAGATGCAGGCTGAAGGCAGGATGAGGGCAGTTGAATACTGTTTCATTTTTTCAAGTCTGAAAGTAGTCAGCCAGATCAGCAGAACAGGGGGCCGGGCTGAGGTAACTGTTCCAAACCATATTATTACATTCAAACTCATTAAAAGGCCGTATATTTATTAATTGATGTGTATTGCAAAGTTGTAATGTTTGGCAAGATTAATTCTTGCCGCAGCCAGTATTTGGGGTTTATTTAAATTCCTGCTCGGAAGAGCCAAAAGTGCAAGGTGGTTATCCACCTGTATTAGGCTTTTGCAGCAGGTGGAAAACTGGTGGATGCTATAGGGCAAGTCCACCAAACATATATAAAGGTCCCTACTATTGTACAGCCTCAAACATGTCCAGGAGAAGAAAGTCAGTATTTGTTCTCATTTGTTCCCGATACAATATTATATTGTGACATTTATATTCTATACATACAGTATATTGTGAGTCTCTCCCTAAGCTCAGTAAGTGACAGTAGCACAGAGCATGTGCAGGGAATCAGCAGACAAGAAGATGGAGAGCTACTGGGGCATCTTTGGGGGCACAGAACTTCCCTGCTAAAGGGCCATGGTTGCCCTGGGCTGGTACAGAAGCCCAGAACATGATGTTTTTATTTTTAGCCTATTTCTTTAGTTAGGCTTTAGTTCTCCTGTAGGAGTCAGAAGTGTAGAAAGGGACAGATTACACAATTACATTTATAAATAACTTTAAAACCATTAATAACATTTAATGCATTTAGCAAAGTATCTTCGAATTAACATTTGCTTTCTTACAAATGCATTCAAGACAAAATATTACTCATGGATGTATTCTCCTTCACAGGGATATTGCTATGAATAGAGCTATACTGAACATAACCCAAAACAAAACCATCTCTATTTTGTTTTTGCCAGAAAAACAACATAACATGGATAAAGTGATATTCAAATGCAGACGACAGTTTTTCATTTCCAACCTGTTTGATAAAATCAAATTGAAATGTAAATGCAATTGAAAAATAATTCAAACGTAATTTTGCTGAACATTAGTTTGTTATATCAAGAAAACAATCTTTCCAATTTCCATTTATTTCAAATAACAAAAACATACCGAATGCAAATCTGATTAACCCTCACAGTAAACAAAAGGTCCGCCATATTTAGAGAGAGTTTAACCAAACATACAACATTGAAATACATCACAAGAAGATTTAAACAGAAACAATGTTACCTGCAGGAAGAGAGCAGGGCGGTCAAATCATGGGGTTGGGGTGGAGTCTACAAGAGGGCAGATAATTGGCAGATTAAGGTGCAGGAATAGGTGGTTTTGGGATAGGTCAGGGAGTGTTAGTTTGTGAATAGGTCAAGGAAAGACAGGGAATTACGTATTTGCCAGCAACTACATTGCTGATAAATTGATCAAATAACAAAGACCTGAGATTTCCACCTTCCAATACATCACTACCTACTTTCATCAGAGCTGTATTTATGTGCAGCAGGCTCGGGAAGGCAAGTAGGTGTCCATTAGCCCCCTTCACCACCCCTACCCATCCTCTCACCTAAACCCCATTCTGTTGGAACATTGAGTGGATTATATTAAAATATCAGAGGAGCTTCCCATGGAAACCATGAGCAGGCAGGTGCCCACAGACTCTCTTGGAGGCTCCAGTTGGTCGGCCTCTTATTGCTTATTTTGAGCACAATATATTCCTTCTTCGAATATTTTCCCCACAAATTCTATCGAACAAAACAGCAGCTTAATTCATAGTAAATATATTTTATTAAATTGTATTGTATTGTAAATGCCTTAGCCAAGGCAAGCAACAAGGCAGTCCATGAAGTTCAGACCTGTCCATCTCTCAGACTTCCCTTTACGTTTCCAAATTTCCTATCAAAGAAAAGGGATGCGGTTCGCTAGACTTGCCTGAAATGGACCTGCTCAGGGGGATTTCAGTCAATCTGTACAGGATTTGGACAGATCAGTGTGTGGACCATAAAGTTTCACTAATGAATATTTATTCTCTAGCACCATTCAATGGATGCCCAAAGAAATGGAATTTCTCTATCTATGCCAATGAGCTTTATTTGTAACTAAAAAACAATTGAAAAGCCTTAGTTGTATTTGTACAATGGCTAGTTTGATCTGTTTGTATTTATATTTATTGCTCTATATTATCAGTCTTTACACGTCCATATGATGCCAATGATACAGGTGACTGTATTTGGAGATACAATTAAAGGTCGACCTCTTTTTTTATTCACCTGAAATAAACCATTCCTGTATATCTCTGTCATAGGAAGATGAACTGGGCACACAGCTTCAGAGCCCACAGCCCACATTCATGTCTTATTGGCATTTGGCGTGCAGGAGCCAATATACAGCATGTAAGTGACTACTCTTCATGTGTTGCCCATGAAAACATTACACAAAGAAATAAAATGAAAAGATGTATACAGTAACAGTCTATGAGGTCACCGATACAGTGTTACATGGAAAGTAAGCATGTGGCATAAAGAAATGTGAGGAACGGTAGTTTAGTAGCAAGTAGTCTTGTGGAAAAATCATGGGCTTTCCATTCTGTATCCATTCTGGACAGGCCAACGGGATGCCAGACTGAGCTGACTATATATTTCTTCACATACATAACAGAAAATAAATTTGCTCTACATCCACTCCTTGGGGCAATACAATTCTCCTTTCTTGTCATCAGTATGTCAACAAAAGAACACAACTGTGAATCGGTCTTCTTTATATATGGATAGAGAAAACTTACCTGAAAAATGTACTGTTTCTAACACCTATGTTACTAAACAATCACTTACCATACTGGCAGCGTGGCCCCTGAAATCCCGCTGGACAAAAACACTGCTGGGAGGATCCATCAGCGCAGTTCCCTCCATTAAAACACACACCAGTGGTGCAGGCCGCTGCAAGAGAACATACAGCATATAAGTGCCGAGCCATTCCACTGAAATGCTGTTAATTTCATTCAAACTTAATACGAGGTTCACTTTCATTATTATTTCATTAATTATACAACTCTTTATAATCTGTGCAACTCTGTCTTATTGTAAGTCAATGACACAAAATGTTAGGGGTAGGGTTATAACCAGAATACCAGATCTCTAGCCCTGTGAAATCAAATCAAAACCCAGTCTTAATGCCTTATATAACGTCTGATAACTTCAAAAGCAGCATAGGTTTATGGGTAAGTGGATAGTTACCATTAGGCTGAGGTTGATTCTCGGCCTGTGGAAAACGCATGGTGCAAGCGAGGTAGGAGGCTGATGCTAGCGGAGGGGCTGATTTGCAGCCTGCGGTTTTTCATAGTCCGATAATCATCCCCCATGTGGCATCAGCCTTAGGCTGCCCTACATTGAAAGAATGGCAAATTAATGGATCTCCCCCCCCCACCCCAATGTTGGACGATGTTGGATTAATCACATTGATGGGATACAGGCTGTCAAGACAACAACTGCATCAACAAACAGATGTGCTACTCATTAAACCAGCAGATCAACATCTGCCCAATTTTCAGCCAGATATGTCAGGGAGGCCCCACTGAGGGCCCATAAACTTCCAACTTGGCCTGTCGGCAGCTCAGCCTATGTATAGCCACCTTTAGTCCTAATTTATCAGGGACATTCTGCTATTTAAGGCCTCTGTGAATATAGTGCCAGGAGTAACATTGCCGTGGTAAAGCTATATCTCAGGCAAAATAAACTTAGGAGTCAAAAAGCTAAAAAAGAATTAAAACCACAATAGAATGCCATTACAGACATCATGAGAAAATTCAGTTTTAAGGTCAACTATCATATTACACCAAGAAAATATTTTCTCTTAGTGGATCTTTTTCATCAGCTCACATAGATCCTTATAAAATGTTTTTAGAATGGATTAGCCCTCATAAATTCACTATAGATAAATGTCAATTTCCCTGCAACTGAGGGAATCAGAAGAGCTAATATTAGAGATCAACCACATTGTATCTGTAGGGGGGTTCTCTATATAGTAGTACTGTATTGCACATCTTATTGATAATAGATGATTTATATGAACTTAGAAATGAGAATAATATGGGCCTATATTATATATTTTATTATATACTCTAAACCAAGATTTTTGTTGAATGCTTGAACTACCGCTTTCTTGCCTGCTGAAATTTATTAAAAAAAAAATATATATATATATATATTTATATATATATATATATATTTCTAATGAATGCCAAGGGGGTGACACAAGTGCTAATCCAACAGGTGTGAAAAGTGAGTACAATCCTTACAAAAAGAGAAATGCCACTTTGAATGTAATACTGCAATAGCTTTCTTGCACACATACTCACACTTATGAAGACTGATACTAATGAACTGATGATTAATGAAACTTCGTTAACACTTTTTTGAATACAATTTGTGCAGTAGAGTGTCATGTGAAGTGTTAACTCATTAAAATTGATTACAACATAGAATCTGCAACTCAAACATCTAAAATGACATATAATATAGTGAAAAGTGTGATGGGAAATGGAAATAAATGGAGAACCCTGTCACATTATCTAACTCAAATTTTTACATTCCTTATCTATCTAATTATTAGGAAGGCAGGTTATTCTAGAAAGGATGCCCTTGGTTTTCAGCCTTCCTATAACAGCCAGCCTTCTTATACATGAGATAGATAAGAAAGGAATTTATTGTAGCTGCAGCCAGGGGTTATCTGACCTTTGCCCACTTGTGGCAACCCCATGGTAAATACAACATTTCGAGTTTAATTATTTAATGAGGTTCTCTGGTCCTTATTAATATTAAGTTTACATACTTTTGCAATTGTCACTTGCTTTTTGCTATTCGTTTCAGATATTTGGTAGATTGTTTGCAGGCCTGGATTTAAACTGCAGGCGTCATTAGGCCTGCACCGTCCCCCCGCCCTCTCCTTGGCATCAAACACTCACACACACACGTGCAGGGGTTTTCGTCGGGTCTAGAGCATAGCGATTGGAGATTCGAGCACGGAAGATTTAGAGCTATCAAATCTGAAGCGCGTCCCTGGTTCTTTAGAATAAATTCAGATGTGGTCGAGCGGCATGCTGCCCCTAAAATTCTGCTGCTCTAGGCCCAGGCCTAATCCAGTTTAATGAATTAACACGTTACAAACACTTTAACAAATTATTATTTAGCAAAGCACACATTATTTAAAATGAGTACAATCTACCTCCCCAATACACAAACCCATCACAACACTACACACAACAAATCAGTCCTTGTGAAAATGTGTCCTGGGAACACAGGCAAACCCATTGAACAGGCTAGCTCTTACAAACTACACCCAAAAACTTTCATGAGTATGGGGTTAAAGTTAAGTCCATTTACGAGACTTCTTACACTAGATTCAATCTAAACCTCCTTGGCGCTTCTCTTGGTATTACTGGGAGTTAGTTACCCATAGGGACTCATTTGCGTTGCTTTAGTTGTGTGTTTAAAGAGAAGGCAGCTGGAGTTGTAATGATGCATTATATTTTAGTTGCAAAAACTAGGTTCTGTTATCAATTTATTCACTGCCTTGTTTAAATGTTTAAAGGAGAACGAAAGGTAAAAACTAAGTACTGTATATACTCGAGTATAAGCCTAGTTTTTCAGCCTCCAAAATGTGCTGAAAAAGTCAGCCTCGGCTTATACTCGAGTCGGGTGCCATGGGTCCCTCCAGACTAGCACCCTCTGTCCTTTGTGTGCAAATTAGGCCACCTACAACCAGACCCTCCAGTGCCCTGGCCTAGGCTCCCACTAGCAATACTTATTCCTCCTTACGTGTCCTCTGGGACTGGGTCTGCTGCCAGTTTGCCAATGCGCAATGAGCGTGGGGTAGTACTCATATTGTTTTTGTTGACCCTTTTCTCCACTTACAGAGCTAGTTTACGGTTTTTCTTTTAAATAAATATTTTAAAAACATACCACTGATGCCTCAATTTATGTAATTTACTGGTTTTTATTTTGATTATTGAAACTTAGCAGTAGCTGCTACATTTCCCACCCTAGGCTTATACTCGAGTTAATAAGTTTTTCCAGTTTTCTTAGGTAAAATTAGGTACCTCGGCTTATATTCGGATCGGCTTATACTCGAGTATATACGGTAAATAAATACAGCCATAAGCACTTACAGTAATGCTGCATCAAAAGAAACACAGGATTTCTTGTCTCTTATTTTGTAAACATGATGTTCCAGTGTCTGACTTCAGCTCTCTAAAACATCCTTAATTCTCGTGGCCAGAGTCTATACAGTTCTCTCCTCTCTCCTGCTTCCCCCTCCCACCAGAATGCTAAGAACTCCCTCCCCCCTTCCTTAGGAATGTGTGATCTGAGCTATAACAGCTAGACTGCAGGCAGGAAGCTACTTAAAATGGCAGCTGCTGTCTTAAGTAAGCGGAGAAAGCTTCTAAAGCGGTTTACTCAGGTATTTTAATGGTTTCTGCAGAATAAATATAGTGTTCTAGGTGGCACTAATGTGGCAAATCTATTGGCAAATCTTCGGCCGCTCTCCAGCTTGGAGTTTCAGCAGCTATTTGATTGCTAGGATTCAAATTACCTTAGCAACCAAGGTATGGTTTGACTGAAAAACTGATATATAAATAGGAGAGGGCCCGAATAGAAAAATAAGTTATAAAAAGTAACAATAACAATAAAACTGTAGCCTCACAGAGTAATAGTTTTATAGCTGCTGGGGTCAGTGACCCCCATTTTAAAGCTACAAAAGTTTGAAGAAGAAGGCAAATAATTCAAAAACTATAAGAAATAAATAATGAAAAACAATAAATAAATAATGAAAGCCAATAGAGGCTTAGAATTGGCCTCTATAACATACTAAATGTTAACTTGAAGGTGAACCATTCCTTTAATAATTAAATAATTGTAATTTTGAATCACTTATTGTTAGGTGTCTATTAATTAAGATAAGAAAGTGCCTTTCCTATAGTGTCAGTGGCATTACTGGTAACAAATAATGAAACAATACTTTTTGTTCTTTAACTGTACACATACTTCTTGTTTCACGTTCAAGTAAACTAAGAACTGGTGTAGAGCTGACTTTCCCATTTAAAGCAATACTGACACATTTCTATGTCAGCAAGTCAGTCACTACTACCTTAAACCCACACAGCCTAGGGATGCTTACATGTCTCACATTCCAACCAAAATAAACCTAAAAAATCATGCAGGGTCAGTTCTGTTGCTCACATTGGGCTGAGGTCTGCAGAATCATTCTACAGGCTACAGTACAATTGAAAATGGTACTCCAGCTTACATAAGCTTTGTACTGCCCCAGCCTAACATGACTGGTTGGCTTTCTGTGTTCTGGTTAGTTAAGCCATGGTATGGAGTCAAATATGCAAGTACCACTGGGCTGGGGAGTGGTTTGAAGGAATTTTTGTTGGTGGAATGATGGAGCATCCTTTCTTTTCTACTGATACACACTATAAATAAAGAAACATTTCAGTTTCAGTTTAAAAGGCACCAGGCTCTTTTTTCTTTAGGTTGCCTACAGAAAACAAACTCATTGGTCTAAAGAGCAATACACAGGATCATCGCCCTTGCATGACCCTGCTAAAATCCCTCCTTAAGTCTGCTCATAAGTTTATTGGTGCCTTATGGTGACCTACCTGCAACCTTACATCGTGACGCAACTGACTGGTTTAGAAAATCAAAGTGTCAGGAGCCAAAACCAGGTCCCCGTACTGATTAGGGTGGGTCCCCAAATGAACCTTTGGCTTTTTCTCTACAACAGCCCATAGTAATTAAAAGAGAATATGGAGACAATTCTACACCAACTCTTGAGTCCCAGTGGTGAATTCCAGATTCAACATGGGTCCTATTAAAAAAAGGTTTAACGCTTATATGGATAATGGAAGACAAGGCATCAGTTTTCATGCTAAAAATATATACATTGCCCCATACTGACCCTTATATGTTGTCAATGAAAAAGAAATATGCACTATGCAAAAAATATTTTTTTCTGAATATTTTTTTCTTTGCACATAGTAATATATTTTTTGTGAACAAGCAGCAACTCAACCACCAATGGTATATAAAGCATGCATGTTTTGATGTTTACACCAGTGCACAATAATATTATAATATTACAATAAGAATTAATGAAAAAGCTGTTAAAAAATGCACAGTGCTCAATTAGCGTTACCAATGTAATATTAAGATAGTAGGTGAAGTCCTATCCTGTTTTAAGCAGTATATGGGTCCTTCTTACAGAGCAAAGGCTCCGTCACACCATCCAAGGTTTGCAAATCAAAAAAAGTTTATTTTATTTTATTTTTTTAAAAAGGTTTTTTATTTTTTACCGCACAACATATTTTGGATCCACTGGTCCCACTGGTCCTTCATCAGTATAAGCAACTAATGAGGGATCAGTGGATCCGAAACATGTTGTGCAGTATAAAATAAAAAATTACAATTGATTGATTTGGTTCTATTGACATTCTATTGCCAAGACCCGAACGCTCCGAGCGTATTCTGGCAAATTTTTTTGCTCTTGTGCGAAAAATTCTGAAAGGCTCTGCCGCTGTTTACAATGGTTCGGTACAAAAAATTCCGTCACTTTCGGATAGCCAATATGATATTATCGTGACTAATACGATTTTTTTGTTTCCAATCCGAATTTTTCCCATTCGGGATTCGAACTCGTGTTTTGATAAATCTGCCCCTTAGAATCATCATAACGTTGCAAAATGTGATTTACAATTAATTGTTTTGATTTTTTTATTCTATGTCTTTTTTTACACACTGCACTTGCATTTTGACTGCAAACACAATGTTTGTAGCCAAGTGTCTAATTCTCAGCCAGGGAAGGGAAAAGGAAAGTGTCAGGTCTATTCTGTGCCAAGCTATATCAAAGATGTTGAAAACCAATCATAAGCAGTTTAGTGAAAAAAGGAAAAAAAAGATCATGCCAAAACCAGGTTAAATTAGTGTGCACACCCCCTAAATTTATACTTGTTTAAAGCACCTTTTGATTTTATTACAGCACTTCGCGTTAGAGTCTATCAGTTTGGAACATCTGAACGTGGCATTTTTTTGCCTGAACTGTCAAATAGCGAGGACATCTCCTGTGCACACCTTTCTTCAGCCCACTTTACAGATTTTTAATCGTATTAAGGTCTGGGCTCTGGCTGGGCCATTTTAAAACACTGGTCCTCCTTTGGTGAAGCCATTGCTTTGTAGATTTAGATGTATGCTTTGGGTTGTTGTCATACTGAAAGGTGAAGTTCCTCTTCATCTTCAACTTCCTAGCAGATGCTTGAAGGAGCTATTTGTTATTCAGTCCACCTTTACTAAAGCGCCAGTTTCATTTGATGAAAAGCACCCCCAAAACACGATGCTGCCTCCACCATACTTCACTGTGGGGATGGTGCTCCTGTAATTATTTGCTGTGTTATGTTTGCAGCAAACAAACCTTTTTGAATTATGGCCAAATAATTTAATGTTGGTCTTATTAGACCATGATAAGTTTTTCCACATGGTACCTGCCAACTTTGAATGTTTTTCTTTGTGAGTAAAGGCTTTTGTCTCTACCATACCCCCATAACCCAGACATATAAATGACTGATTGTGTCACATGTAGGGAACAACAAGTACCTGCCACGAAAATCCTGCAGCTCCTTTAATGTTGCTGTAGACCTCTTGGTGGCTTCCCTGACCAGCTTTCTCCTTGATTTCTCATTAATCTTGAAGGGACCTGGTCCTGATCTTGGTATGATTACTGCTAAGCCACATTTTCTCCACCTGTTGATGGCTGTGTTCACCATGCTCCATAGAATGTTTAATGATTTGGGTACTTTTTTGTACCCCTGTCCTGATTGATACCTTTTAATGATGAGGTTGCTTTCATGTTTTGTGGACCATGGCTTCTGGAGTATGAGACCAAGAGAAATAATTCTACCGGAAGAGTCAAACTTAATCTGAGCTCAATCAGAGCCACTTTAATTGATGTCTAACTATTTGAGATGTGAATGCACCCACATCCATGATTATTAAAGGCTGTGCCCAGTAATGCAACCAGGTTTTGGTATGATTTTTGTCTTTCCTTCTTTCACTAAACAGTTTCTGATTTGTTTTCAAATTCTTTGTATAGATGGCAATTTTGCAATAAAGGCGGAATAAGTTCTGACAGGATTTATCTCGGGTTCTTTTTTTATTAAATAAAAATCTGTCATTTTGCAGGGGTTTGTAGGATTTTATATCCACTGTATCTAGTTAATATAATAAAATCCTGCCTAAAATGTGTTTTCCAATCCCCAGTGCAATATTTGCAAAGTTTGCATGTTCCCTACAACTTTAAAATCACTGAATATTTTAACTTTAATGTATAATGAAAAGCTTCTTAGAATCAAATTTTTCACCTGTTTCAGATAAAATCATATATTCTGGGCCATCAATGCCTAATGATGTCTATGCACTATAGATATTGGTTCTTACAAATATGGGGCAGGTTTAAAAGTTCCACAGCTTCTCTGAATGAATGATGGAAAAAAGAGTGGGGAAAGCATAGGAGCGGGGACTGAGTGGGGGGGAGAGCATAGGAGATGCCCATGTATGGCCACCATAACAAACATAAGGACAGACAGATAAAATGACTGAAAGCAAAGTATCAATATTAAAGGTGACTTCAAAATTTGTTTCTCAGCAGCAAGACACTAAAAATGACAAAAGTGAATGTATCTGCATTAGTGAATGTAACATCAAATAATGAATGGTCTTAAAAAATACAAAAGGCAATTCAGAAGTACATATAAATAACAGTTGGTCCACACTGAACTGTGCTCTGGGGAAAATGGAATCATATTATCGAGCCAAAAGGATGTTTAGAAAAGACAATAATCTTAAATTGAAGCAACATGCACTGATATGGGAGATTAAACACATAAAAAAGGGCAAGGATTTGCAAAAGCCAGCAAAATAACTAGCCGTTGGCCTTAGGCTCCCCAGCTAGAACTTACATCTGGCACACAGAGGAGACACTGCTTTGTGATTTACGGGAACAGAATTTAGCTACGAAGGTGCTAGCTCATTCTTATGTGGAACGGAATGTTTCTGTAAAAAAAACAAGGCATTCTTTTCATACAGTTTTTATCAAAATTAATTTAGAAAAAGGGATGAGGTGTAGGTTACAGCATTTCCAAAAGATTCTATCCAATGTTGGCCCTTTACACACCTGTCTATAAAAAACACCGACTGACCAGTATGTGGGCCAATCAAACAGATATTGTATGAGGGGTCATACACTTGTAAGACCACTTCTCTACTATTCCTATTCATTTAGACTTTACTATGCTTGACTCATTCAGAATGGAATCATTAATCTAGGGGCAATGAAGACAGGTGGAGAAAAAGGGTGGTACGGAAATCTGACTCTAACTGGTGGAAAATCACTGGGTATGGCCAACTACGTCCAAACAAAAATATGTACGGAGCACTGGGATTCCACATTGATTAGAAAGTCACTTTTATTAATTAATTTAAAAGCATCACAGTGACCTAGACATCCAGCTTTACGCGTTTCATGGCTTCTCGCCAATTCATCAGAGCAGCTTCTGCGTAAAGCTGGATAGGGAATAGTTGCATTTATAGGTCCTTTGGTCTCCTGTGAGAGCAAGAAGGTGTGTAAAAGCCTAACTTCTACCCTAAATCCACCCTGAATCACACAACAGGTATGGGATACATTGCCTGAAAACCCATTATCCAGAAAGCTCAAAATTACAGATTAAAGCTCAAAATTGATAAAAATTGAGTCATGTCCCATAGACTCCATTTTAATAAAAAAAAAAATCAAATTTTAAAATGTATTTCCTTTTTCTCTGTAAAAATAAAACATTACTTTGTACTAGATCTCAACTAAGATATAACAATCATATTGGGTTTATTTAATAATTGAATTAAATTATTGTTTAGTAGACTTGATCCTGAAAACCCCAAGTCCCACGCATTCTGGATAAAACATACCTGTACAAAAATGTGGGTTGCTTGGACCTCTCTTCTTGATAATTAACAATATAGGTGTCTGTCCTGGCACTGAACTACCAGCTCCCAGAAAAACTACTGTTTTGTAAAGTACATGAGAAAGTATCATTTGGGGATAAACTTTCCATATATAAATGGTCCCGGTTCAATTTGATGAGAAAAACTTAACTGACAGTTTAGCAAGGAAGAACTTCATTGAGGTCTATGGGGAAATTCAGCACTGACTTACGGCATAGTACAGTATATTCCTGGTTCATTTATTTGTACTCACTCAAGATTATTATTTACCTAAGGTAAATAAATCCTACCACGAAAATCCTCTCATAATAAAATGTGTTTTCCAGAAGATTCAGAATTAAGCAATTATAAAACGTTATTAACATGTAGGATTTGTCTTATTACTTAAATGGCTCCATCATGCATGTTTAACTTAAACAGATCTCTGCTTTTCAGTAAAAGCTTCTTTTGATTGCCTCCCTAATGGGCTTCATTTGATATTCCTCGGAAATTACCACCCTTATCTAGTCAATGATCAAAATCCACAGAACATATCAAATCAATTTTCTTTCCATTTTGTTTTTTTCTGTGCAAAAAAATATTCCAGAAATAATTTGAGGAGAGACAATCAGCACCACGGGGGCCAATGTTTCTGTACAGAGCACTATCTGCTCTCATGTAATGGTCATGCTGATTTCCTTGCCTGGAAATATTCCTCAAAGCTGAAGGGCATTGAGGGCTCAGGCGGCAAAAAAAACAAGCCAAATAATGTGATAAAAATGTATTTGGTGCTCAAAAAATTAAAAGGTAAAGCTGCTTAACACTGGATTCTGCTGAGATTTGCCACCGTATTTGCAATACTGCAATTTTTCTATTTCTAAGAGTGGATTTGATGAACAGTTCAATGCTTTATATCAGTCTCCCTATTTGTTGCCAGGGGAGTCAAATTTCTGTGGCTTATGGGATTAAATGAAACTTTTGGGTGACATTATTTCTGCTGCTTGCATTGTAATATGATTAGACTGGAGCAGTTACCAAGGAGACAAGATTAACCTTTATTAATATTAAAATGAAAGCACAAATTGCTTCTGGAAAACAAATGGTTTTATAGGGTATATGGGATTTAGCAACAAGACCCTATGAAACAGATCCTACATATGCCAGAAGGGACAGACTTGCACTCAAGGAATGTCAAGCTTTGATGGAAAGGTTTACTTGATATTCAGAAATGAATCAATATTTATCATCACTAGCAAAGTTTAGGGAAGAGTTTTTAACTTAATATTATCTAAATATTGTACCCCAATTTCTCACAAACGAAAACAAAAACCTTAATTTCAGTATTTATAGTTGTTTTAACCCAAGACATGAAGGTCAACATGTAAAAAAGGGAGAAGGTAGAGGGCTGTTTAAATTATATGTATATAAAACATTCTATTGGCAGTGCGACTGGAAAAGGTTACTGGCCAGTAGGCAGTTTTAGGAGCCATAGCGATATGGTCATGACCCCCAGGGCAAAATGGTGTAACTGTAATGCACCCATGATGCACTCCAGTCAAAGTAAGCATCCCTTATTCTTCAGAGGTGCTCATTTATTAGGAGGCTGAAGATCACTGTGGGCATGCATAATGCAATTCTTTCTTCTGGGAATTCTAAAGGTTTTCCCAACATCTCCAGCTATTGCAGCCACTGGCACATCATTATAGCAGGGCAATTTTAAACAGAGCACTCAGGAGACAACTCAAGGAGGTGTTCAGTGGGATGGAGGACAGATTGATTGGGGCACTCAAGTGGAGCTTTTTTGGACTGTAAAGTCTATGGTGCATGGATTCTAGTGTCTGAGCAATCAGTGTTCAGCACTGCATATAATCACATTGTGTCTTTTTTTAGCCATCTCCTTCCTCCTATAAAAAATTATATCATCCTTTACTCTGTTAATTCCCTTGATATATTTAACTGTTTCAAACATATAACATATCTTCCTTCTTTATTTCCCTTCTCCCAAATCAGCATGTACTAAGTACCATGAAAGAGTTCCATACTGTAGTTAAAAAGGTTTACAGAATTATTATTGGCTATATAATGCCTTGCAAATGCAGTGTAGGTGGCCCAAGATATATGGAAATACTATGGGGAGGAGTATTCAATGGTTACATCCCTAAGAAATGGGGCCACGGTTTTTAGCAACTTACACAGTAAAACAAGTTCGCAATTGTTGTGAAAAACAGCATTTTCATATGAGTTTCACATGAATTTAGTCTGACTGGCTATATATACTATATACTATAATATACTATAATATTAATCAGCTACATTGCCAAAGATGAGTAGGGTTACCACCTGTCACAATCTTACCTAGGCAGCCTAGTTTTTGGAAGAGTTGTCCAGGTAAAAACTAGGGATGCACCAAATCCACTTTTTGGATTCGGCCAAACCCCCGAACCCTCCTTAAAGGTTTCGGTCAAATACCGAAGAGAATCCGAATCCTAATTGGCAAATGCTAATTTGTTTTTGGAAGGGTTAAAACTCACCTTGTTTACATGAAAAAAAGTCACGATTTTTACGATTCCATTTGGCCAGGACCGTGGATTCGGGCGAATCATGCCCAAATACCGAACCAATTCCTGGATTTGGTGCATCCCTGGATTTGCAAATTAGGAAATCCAGACAGGACTCTGAATTGAATGGCATAACGATTAGCTAATCACTGATCGCCACATCAAAACCCTGCTCCGATGTCACAGACCTATGCTGTGAAATGTCACATGCCCTGTCCCTGATGTCATCTGTCTTCCTGAGATGTTATTAGTCCCACCCCATGCCCGGACCCCAAAGCCGAAAAATGTGACAACCCTAATGTGAAAGTCTCCAAAATCAGAACGGAATTTATACTCTTGGTACTATTTAGTCACATGTTCTACCCATGCCAGTCATCTTTAAGAAACAGATTTTAGTGAAAGGGGATTATTTATCTACCACTTTCTCTCATTCTAGGTCTGGGTGGCTGAGCACTAACCTTTGCCTGGCATTTACAGTAACAGAACGAGGGATGCACCAAATCTAAGATTTGGTTCGGGATTCAGCCAAGATTCGGCTTTTATCAGCAGGATTCAGATTTGGCCGAATCCACATGTCTGACTGAAATGAATACTTGAAATTGCATGAATTTTTGTCACATAAACACAGCAAGCGGTTCTCTTTAATCCTTCCTTTGCCTAATTTGCACATGTAAATTAGAAATCAGTTTGGTATTTGGCCAAATCTTTCACAAAGAATTCAGGGTTCGGCAGAATCCCAAACTAGTGGATTTGTTGCATCCCTAAACAGAACCATAGCTGCTTAGCAAGTACACAAGATATCTGGAGGGGTTGAATATGATGGACTTTGGTCTTTTTTTTAACTGAACTTAATTATGTAACTATGTGTAGTGTCTCCATTGTCACAATCCTTGAACTTCCCTTATATCCTATTTCAAATTTGAAAAGGCTGATTTGGATATACAGTATGTGAATATAAAGAATAGCACAAAGGTGAGCAGACCAAGGAATAACTTTAGTACAGCATCCAATTATGTGCTGACAGTCTGCTGTGTATGATGAGTCCTTGATGGCAATTCACAAAAGCTGGGCATATAATATCCTTACTAGAGACCAGACAATATAAGTGTTATACCTAAAAACAGTATTTCCTTTAATTATGAACAACAACTGTGATTGTTTTTAGGCAAGAGTCACTCATTGCATTTTCACTCATGACATTTTCATGTGATTCTTTTTGGTCAGTGGAAGAAGAATTCATGCAACTGAGATAAAAACGCATGAAATGTCAGGTGAGATTGAGAAGTTGCACACAGTAGTATAAGTAATTTCACTGTTTACAATGAGATACAGTAAAGGACACAATAATGTTTGGTCAAGGTGCCAAGAATATAGGCTCCAGAGACTTAATCCTCACTTTCAGCAGCATATAGACTAGATATCCATAAAAAAGTAAAGGCATAATTTTCTCCAATATTTCATTCACCTGCTCATATTCTCAGTGAAAAAAGTCAGCAGGCTGGCAGCTGTTAGTCCCAATAATTCTCTAGAAAAGAGATATTAAACTGATTTATGTTTATATAAATAGTCCATGCACACGTGCACAGCTCTTCTGTACATTAATTAAAACTTCAGCTTTTAGGCTGATGCCAGACGAGGCGTTTTTATGCTGCGTATTTTCTAATTCTTTCGCCGGCTGAAAAACGCACGATATCATCATCCGTAGAAACAACTTAAACAGTCTTGATCAAAAACACACTATGCGTAAATACGCTAGAAAACGTGTTACCGCGGACTTTTCAAGCGTTTGCCGAAATACGCCGTTATTTGCACAGCAACCTATTCATATGTATACACAAAGGCAGCTGCCAGACCTTGTCAAAATACGCAGCGTTTTTACTATTTGGCACTATTAACACCATGGGAAACGGGATTTGCTGCGTCACCAGTAGTAGGCAAAACGCCTGGCTGAAAAACGCCATAGTCAGGGGCCATGTGGGTTATGCAGCGTTTCTAGGCTGAGAAAATATGCAGCGTAAAAACGCCTCACCTGGCATCAGCCTTAGAGTCAGAATACTATGAGGTGTAATGCCAACAAAGTAACCCAGGATCTGTAACAGGCTATAAATGCCACGGGCCAAGAGCAATAGCTTACTCCAAGGGAGGCCGACACATGGCAAAAACAAAAGACTTTATGAAGATCAGCAATCTACTTTGAGGGCACTGGCATTTACAAAAAGGTACGTTTAAGAAATCAAATGATTTTCTGTTCTGATTCTTATTAAAATGTAAGACAGGCAGATAAAGTAAAAAGGTCCCTCACACTGCTCAGATGTATCCGCAACAGCAGCGTGTACTGATGGGGGTCCCCTTTAAACGGCAGCAAGTTCTTAGGAAAGAGTTACACCACTGTGCACCTAATGTTGAATTAGGAAAATGGGTTTTGTTTGATGTGTGGAGGCAACACAGGTTACATATGCATTCCTTGGTAACCTTATTAGGTCTGCTGGTGCCCTAGGTATGGAAGCAGGGATACACATCTGAGCGTAGCGACTCAGGTGCTCCCCAGTCCATAAATGTCATACAGCCTCACAGATAAAGCAGCAGGTCCAAGAACTCACAATAGCAGACATGACAACTCCCAAACGTATCTTACATCCCATCAGAAACAGGCTTGATCATGGGTATGGTCTTGGGAGCAACAGCCATGACTTGGACAGGGTGGCAGTGTGGCCAAGACACAGCCAGAATGCTGCAGAATTAGGCTGCCATCTCTAGAATAGGGAAAGATGGCTGACTGGCTGCAACACAGGATCACACTAGCTGCTCATGCCTTGCACACACCCTCCAGGCAACAGAAGAAAATGCACACTACAATGCTTTTCACTGCCAATGAATAACATTATCTTTACATAGTAAGATAATAGTTAAAGAGTACATACAGCCAGGCATAGCTGCACTCTTCTAATTGTGCCATTAAGTGCCAAGCTAGAGTGCAGTGCTGTGAATCTAATTAAAAAACAACAAGTTGCTTCTTATGCCCATTGGCGCTTCCTAGTTTGCGCATATGAATGACATGCAAGCCAAGTGTGTGCCAGGGCATACCCATGTGCTGCCTCCAGTCCAACCCTCATAAATACAGTGCTGTTGAACAAAGGCAGTGGGGTATTCATGAGATATGAGCAGGCCCTTGTATTCTTCTGGAGTGCAAAGTCCTGCAGCTATGAGCGATTAGTGCTGGGCAGGGGGCAAGTTAAAGTGCTTTGAATTGTTTTGTCCCTCCAGTTGCAAAGGAGGCCCAGTATCTGTGATTTTGTGATATTACTGCAACAAGCATTCTATGAGAAACAGATTTCCTACAATTCAAAAAGATGTGGCAATGGAGATTTTCCAAATCTTTTAGCCAAACAGCTAGACCACAGCTTGGCCATCCTGCACATCACTCCTAAGGATATTATTGAATTGCAAGCTCTGGTGGCAGAGATTTACAGTGACTGTTACTGTCCTTGTCAGCATATATAACAGTAAAACTAGCAATGAAATATCATGGCCTCTATATAATGGGCAAGCTGCTAGTTGAACCCGTGCAATGGATGCTACACATATGAAGCTTTCTGCTGGATGAGAGCTTGATTGATTTTCCATGCAGAGCACATTAACTACAGGCTTCTGTTCATATCTAAACCTCAGAAATATGAATGGAACTGGCCCTGAGTGAGTGTAAATGAGCAGGCCTGCTTCTGTATATTGATTTTTCTTCTGATTTAAGAGGGGCACAGGTTATAGTTGGAATTGCACTTTATAGATGAAAAATAAGGCGGTCAGCAAAATGCATGAGAAACGTCTAGATCTTGGGCTTTTAGTCTCTCAGAATCATATATTTGTACCTTCTCAGCATTCACTGGCAACTCTAATAACTTCTGACGTATAGCAAATTAATAATGACAGCTGACAATATCTGACCCACATCTTGCACCATAACAATTTTTATGTATGGAAAAATGCACATGATTAAAGGGGAGGTTTGCTTTAAAATGTATACAGATAAATTAAATCACTGATCCAACAAGTGGAAGAATTGACTGCTGTGTGAATGTGTGATCTGCTATTGTCACAATTACATATGCTGATACAGATTTAAAACTGTAGTAAAGGTGCACACAAAATAATTATTGGCTTTTTAGTATGACATATTCATAAAGTACAATCTGTAATTAGGTGGAGCCTGAAGAATATAAAAGGGGTCATTTACATTTCCACCAGGGTGCAAGTGCTAGAATGCTAAAGGGTGCAAATTAGGGGGTGCTTAGGGAGAAAAGAGGGGGGACACCTATGTACCTCCCTCCACTGGCCCCTTTTTGATAGAGTGCAGCCTAATTCTAGTCAAGGCCCTGGTCGTAGGCTTTTGTGCTCTGAAACTGGACCATGGCCATGTTTCAAGAACATAAATGACCTCTACAGGATGATGCTGGCTCTATTCAGTGACAAGTAGCAGAGCACAGCTTACCCCAGGGTGCAAATGCTTCTTAAATGAGCATGCGCTTGCACCCCCTAGTGCATTAGTACAGAAGCACAGGGGTACGGTAAATCAACTGTGGTATCATTTATATTTCATAAAATAAAGGAATGTGTCTGATTTCTGTGACCCTTTCCCCCATGATTTCTGATTAATAAGAGTTCATATTGCATCCTAGGGTACTTGCCCTGCACGATTTCAAACAAGGAGTAAATTCACCATTTATCGAGCATCATCCAAAGCTGCTTACTTTTTTTTTCTTTGCAAGTGTTCTTCATTCATCAGATCATTCAGTACCCAAGTATTTTATTCCCTCTTGTGCAGGCGCTAAGGATTTCCAGCTGTTTGGGTTGGACTTTTTTGAATCTCTGCTAGCTGCCCGTGATGCATTTAAATAAGAGACTCTATAATGTTGGCGTGTTAACCCACCATGGCTGCCACTCTGCCACTCTCAACTGAACGGCATTGTTTTTATATGTCTATTGCCTGGGGAACATTTGGATGAGCCGGCTGCACTAGTGCTATGGCATCTCTGCATTGCAGGAGCAAACAGCAGGCACAAACTATAACAGTATAACAAGGAGCACTGTCACCGCCCGAGGAGCTGGAACACTGTCAATGCTCTTGTGCGACCAGCTGGAATGTTAATGGGCGGAAAGAGCAGGAGAAAGGGGGTAGCCAGGTCTGATAGTGTAAATCCTATCCTGGCTTGGGATCAGCCATATCTTGCTGGCGTTCTGCACTAAGTACGAATTACTGGCTGCTAATCTGGCTTTTGTTGTAGCTGCTGCTGAGGGGAGATAAAATCATAGTTGTGTTCTTGTGATTGGCAATACAGGAAAGAATCACTAATGATTCCGCTGTGTGTAAAAGTAGCATAGTAATACATATCACGAGGATATGTATTAACTCTTTGGTAACAAAGAGAATCCAAGCAAGTTGTAGAATATATATTCCCCAGTTACAGGGGTTCTCCAAAAAAATGTCTTGTTAAAAGGTCATTAGACAGTGTAGGACTCACGTACAATGAGGGGCCTTGACGTGGCACGTGAGCTTACATATTTTGGCCAAGTTGTGGTACTAACACCTCATTTTTTGTAAAAATTATTTTTAAAAGCAAACTAAGCGCTGGCAAACTTTCTTTCTCTTTGTGTATAATTAATGGCTTTTTATCGTTTATAGCAGCTGGTCAACTCCAGATTGTGGGTTAGACCGAGCGCTGGCACAATAGTGTGTTTCTAGCAGCTGGTCAACACTACAGCGTGGGTTAGACCGAGCGCTGGCGATTTCTTTCTGTGTTTTGTGTACAATTTGTAGCCAAATTTTGCTTCTAGCTGCTATGTAGCCTTTAAACCAATGAATCCCTTTCATGTGTGTGCTAATGAGCTGGGGCTTAAAAGCTCCCTGCTTTTCCACTAGAGCCTTTTTGAGCTAAAGGTAGGTGCAATAGGTCTTACTACTCAGTCACATTGTTTTCTGGGGGACTTTATTTTAATTGCATCACAGACTCAAAGTCATTAGACAGTGTAGGACTCACGTACAATGAGGGGCCTTGACATGGCACGTGAGCTTACATATTTTGGCCAAAGTGTGGTACTAACACCTCATTTTTTTTTAAAAAGTATTTTTAAAGGCAAACTAAGCGCTGGCAAACTTTCTTTCTCTTTGTGTATAATTAATGGCTTTTTATCGTTTATAGCAGCTGGTCAACTCCAGATTGTGGGTTAGACCGAGCGCTGGCACAATAGTGTGTTTCTAGCAGCTGGTCAACACTACAGCGTGGGTTAGACCGAGTGCTGGCGATTTCTTTCTGTGTTTTGTTAAAAGTGGAACTCCACTTAAACTCAACTTTTTTTTTTTTAAATAAACATAATTTTATGCAACTTTGCAATATACATCAATTATAAAATATGCAGCCTTTTAATATAATAAAATGTTTTGGAACAGTTCCCTAATTCTGCCCCCCCTGTTCTCTATTTCTACTCTGTTCTACTTTGAGACTCAAAAAAAACAGTAGTCAACTGTCCTCTGCCTGCATCCTCCCAATCCCACAATTTCCTGCACACATGATGTCAACAAGAAAAGTAACATCACAGTGCAATGCATTGTGGGTTATGTAGTTCCTGCATGGTCTCTGTAAGGTGTGGAGAAGTTGTTATAATTTGTAACATCAGTGTTTTAGTCCCTTCTCCCATGCCAGGATTTCTGTGTGGGGCTCTTTAACAAATTTTGGTTCAGAAGGCAGAGTTCCCCTTTCAAAAGCAAAGAAAATGTAATTATAAGCAGCTTTCTAATATACATTTAATATTTTAAAGTTACTTATAAATATATTTGCAACTGAAAACTGTATTTGTCTACTCCTTTCCCTCTATCCCTTTTCTACTTCTGACTCTCAAAACTATCTATAAGGTTAATAATTATACCCTGCTCATGCATGCTCTCATCCTGTCACGACTGGACTACTGCAACCTGCTATTAACCGGCCTCCCTAACTCCCATCTTTCCCCCCTACAGTCTATATTAAATACTGCTGCCAGAATTCTCCTCCTCTCATCCAGGAGAGTTCAGGCCCTTCCCCTGCTAAAGTCCTTATCGTGGCTTCCTATTAAACAAAGAATATCTTACACACTTCTTCTCCTAACCTTCAAAGCCCTCCTCACTACATCTCTTCTCTTGTGTCTCTTTATGTTCCTGGCCGACTCCTTCGTTCCTCGCAGAGCAATCGTTTGGTTGCGCCCCCCACTACTACTGCTGTTTCCCGCCTTAAACCTTTCTGCCTTGCTGCCCCTTACATTTGGAATGCCCTCCCTGATTTCCTCCGGAGAGAATCCTCCCTCAGTCTTTTTAAAACCAAACTTAAAGACTACCTTTTGGAGCACTCACCCAGCACCTGATCTGGGAACTGGCACTTATATTGTAATGTCACTCACTGTGACCTACAGCACTTATACCGCATTTGCCTATCTGTGTCTGTAAGTTACCCTCCCATATAGACTGTAAGCTCTACGGGGCAGGGACCTCCTTCCTCTTGTGTCCTCGACTCTTAACTTATTGCAGCTGTATTTATCTTGTATCTATCTGTATTTATTGTTGTACTTTGTATTTATCTATTATTCTTATTAACACCCTGTTTGTATTAATGTATTCTACTGTACAGTGCTGCGTACATAAATTGCGCTTTATAAATAAAGATATACATACATACATACTCTAGGTTTCGTGATCACTTCAAGATGTCAATCAGCATGATGCTCCAAAAACAAAAGTAACACAAACATGATGGTTAAATGCAGCTTTATTTCTATGTTCCTCTTTATTTTTTCCCATTAAACAGCCTGAGCAAAAAAGGCATCATGGGAGATATCAATGAATATATCCACGGGCAATGGCTGTCAATCATGGATCACTAACCTTGAATTTGAGCTTACTGTTAGCAAACAGTGGAATCACACACTGTATCCGTCATATGGAAGCAATGTGCCTGCAAAGCAGTTGGGGACTCTCGGATGGTATTGTAAGTGTATGGGTGTATGAGCACAGATGGGAAAATTGCGAAACCATTGCATAGCAATAGACTACCTGTTTTCTGAGCTTTGTTCGTTTTTACACATGCAATCAGCGGACCAAAGGAATGAAAATGAATTATTTATAGTCATACATAATAAAAATACACAGAGGAATGTGAGTCTCTTAGTAGCAATAGTGATATAAAATATAAAATCCAATTTACCTTGTAGGCCATTCTCTCCTATAACCCCAACACAAGCATAATTCCAAGCTTTATGGGATGCATTACACACAGAGTCAGGACTTACCATAATGCCAAAGTTACATCCAAAGTCAACATTTTAGATAGCCCCTACTCATCTCCTAGGTTAGGGCATAGGGTGATCTCCTTGCTAAAAATATGGCATCAAACACCCTCTACTGCCCCCTATGAGAACTATTAGGAAGTGTCGGCACTTTTCTCCATAAGGTCACCATGAACCTCCCAACCCACCTCCACAATATAGTAGTTGAGCGATGTCTGCGGGGGCAGAGTCTACTACCCCCTAAAGAGAGCTCAGCATTAAAAATGTAATTTCCCGGCATGCAGATTAGGCTCTGAAGGCCCTGGATTGGGGAAGATCCTTTACCAGTTGCATACCCCTGAATACCCCAGGATGCTGCTTTGATCCTCTCTGCATCTGCAACTTTACTGTGCAACCCCTTTTCTGAAGGATGCCATTTTCTATTCAACATGATCTACAGGAATTACCCATTACATTTACCTACATACCTAAACACTGAACAAAGGCACAGCTTACTGTCAGAAAATATGCCTCTAGTTAAATGCATTTAAACACGTGGGAGCTCCCATAAAGCCTAAACAAAGACATTCTTCCCAGACAGTAATTACTTCACCATCATCTCTTTCTAGGAGTTTCGTTATATTGGTGCCTGCAGGTACTCTGAGCTGTAGGTACAGATAAAGACAATAGATGTTCTGTATAAACGATAAGCTATACGTGTATACTGTATTTTAATGTCTATATAAACCGGTAAATCTGGATTTACTCCTTTTATTAGGTGTGTATTTCTCTTTCTATCCTTTTGTCGGCATGTCATTAAAATCCACTTCTTAAATCAAAAAAGAACTAATTGTGTTTTACTGTTTACCCTTTAAGGCATTGCAAGTACCTTGTTTAACACTGTCCTACGTGTCGGCCCTGTCTTTTTGACCAAATCTACTGTAAGTTTCTAATTCTCCTCTATATCGAGGAAGTCATTGCGCACCATGGGTATAAAATATAATGCTGCAGTCTTTTTCCCCCCAAGGCTTCAGATGTACAAGTACTGCAGATAAGCATCTGTTTTACCTTCCCTCAGCAACCAAATCCCTTCCTACTTCAATGTAGTTATTCTGTGTCTTTCTGATTTTCCCTGCAGGAAGGTATGACATCTAGATTAGTCTTGTGAGCAATATAAGGCAATACATAAAGCATCTGCACCAGCCTAATCCAGCAAGGATAAAATACATAATGTTATCTTACCTTGCCACCCTCTCCAGCCCCCAGCGCACACGCTTACAGGCTGCACCCATCACCCTCACATGTCTTTATCACAATGTATAGCAGATAGCTACTAGACATATAACACTGGAATTTACTAATGCTTTCCAAGAATAGAGAATAATACACTTATAATCATACATACAATATGCAAGATAGTTGGTTTTCCTGTTTAAAATGGTGATGCACTTTTGCAGATCTTTATAATTTTGGACTTATGCAATTTGATGCCATTTTATCACCGTGAAATAGGCTGAATTTCTATGGACTCTCTTGCTCTGCAGCAGTATAAAGTCTTGTTGAAATCTGGAGGAGATCTAGATCTGCAGTGAGAAGGTCAAAGGAAAGGCAGATTTGCCCGAGTGGAAATGCTACATAAGGACGCTTCTCTTGGGATGGATATGTGTGGAATCAATAAGACTTTGGGAGCAGGGATGTTTTCTTAGCCCTAAAGCTGTACATTCAGGCGTGACAGTCAGAAAGGAACAATTACACTTAGGGGGTTGCTTTTATAGAAAAAAAAGTTAAAATTGTTAATATAATTGTACATATTTTTATAGTGTACATATGATAGTGAATTTCAATTTCATGCAGTCATAGGTAATTGTGTTTCAAAGGTCATCCTCTCTTTCAAAAAATGAGTTGCTTAAAAGCAGAAATTTTTGTGATATTAACATTATTTGAGTTGATTTATTGAAGCTGCTGCTCCAGGTGGCTGGTGCCTATACCTATTTACTATACATAATGTCACATACCAATATTGTATATTTCTCTCTGCTGCAAGCTGCCTATCCTTTGTCTCCCTACTCAAAAATATGGGTTAAAAAGAGCAATGGTGCAGCATTCCTTAATGATTGAAGCCAGGGTCGTATTTATCATATAAGCACCCTAGGGCCCTTGCCTGGGGTGCCAGCCCACAAGTGCCTGCATGGCAGGATACCTGCTGCTAAATCTGGCAGTAGGGCTGAGGGGAGTGGGGGTGCGTGCCTCTGTGGCAATCGGATCAGCCAGACCTTCTGCACATGTGCCAGTCATTTAGGAGAAGGGAGTGGGCTGCCATCCAGTGCCCAGCGGGCAGCACCAGGCTTAAATACAAAATGCTAATTTTTATGCTTGTACAAGGAATTTAATGAAACACTTAGTGACAGTCAAAAACACTGGCATGACAGTTTTACTGCTAGAATTCTATGGGTATATATATATAGCTTAGTTAATTATTTCCTCACCCCCAAATCCTACTCAATTAACCCCCAGTCTTAGCTTTCAGAAATATAAAGGATAAGCTTTTGCCCCTAATTGCACAATAACTGGGCTTTAGGCTGGGAACTCCTAATAGGCTCAGCCCACAGTCTGGGAGCCTCTGTTACAGTTATGCCACACAAGTAATTTAGAAGGAATATACTTTTACTAATGCCTACAAAATATAATGTAGCTTTTTTTTTTGTAACTTAAATTTTTATTGGTGTTTTATACACAAAAATTGTAACAGGCATTCAAGAGGTCAATGGTAGCATTGTTACAGTATAGTCAAGTGGTTTAATTGAATTGACCTTATCTCAGGATACATAACAGGACTGTTTATTAACATTTCTCATTAATCAAGTGGTCTGAGTTATCTTGGATTGGTAGTAATGTTTTTAAAAAAAAAACAGTCGTAGTTGTCAATCATAATAGGAAAACAAGTAAAAAAGAAAACAAGTAAGTAAATGGGTTGGGGGAGACATGGAGGGGAATTTGGGTCCCTTGGGGGGAGAGAGGAAGAATTGGTCGTGGTTGTAAATCGGGTAAGGGGGTTAATCTTATATAGGGTTTAGCCCTTGTATTAGTTATGTAAAGGTCCCATCTAGACCAGACCTTCTCCAATTGTTTACATCTATCACGGATGTTGGCCGTCATGAGTTCCATCTCTCTCATGTCTCTCACCCTCGAGAGGACATCTCCAAGCTTGGGATAATGTAGCTTTTTTAAGCCACATCTTTTTTATGAATCCCCACCAGGGTCGGACTGACCTAGTAAAATACTTGAGTAGCTCCTGGTGAGCCCCAGTCTAGGAGATTTACCAGTAGCCCACCCTTATTTCCACTGTGGGCCTCTTTAAAAACATTTACCATCTGACACTTGAGGGCTCATTTACAACCACAAATGCCATGTTTTTTTCCCCACAATGCATTATGTTTTCTCTGAATTCCAGCATTGGTGCAGTCACCAGGGGTTTTGATGTGTTACAGTTAGCAAAATTGCACTCACACTTAAACACAAATCAGGCGCATTTCTGCTGAATATTCCGGTGTGATTTCCGGCATCTAGCAAACAAGAGCTGTGTGTATTACCTATTCTTTTGGTGGAACTGTGCTGCAGCAATTGACGTGGGCCGCTGTAGGAACCCTTAAGCTCCAGAGTTCCCCAGCAGCAATAGGCAAACTGCACTCGATTCAGAACAGGAGGCAGGAAGGACTGAGCAGAACTGAGTGCAAGTGTGAGAAAGTGCAAGAAGGCACTTTACTGAATATGATTTTTCGCACAGCTGACTGTGGGGAAATTGGTGCTACAGGAACTGTGCTAGTGACATAAATGACCCCTTATATGTAATTACTGCATGAGTGGGCCTGGGGAATCAGGTTCCCTGATGGACCCTATTACATCCAGGCTGACACTGAGACACACAATTGATGATTTTGACCACAGTAAGGAATGTAGGAATTGGGGGGGGCTAATTTTAAGATATAATTGCTGCTAGAGAGATTTGTTTTATCCAACCGCTTATGTAGCTGTACCACAACTGTGACCTAATTTGTCAAAATAAAAAATGAACAAGTGTACAGTTCCCAAGCCAAATACAAAGGAAAATCCAGACAACAAAAGCCAAATGAGATATCTAAATGCTAACTGTGCTTTGGTCAGTCTGTACCAAATGCCACCCAAAGTATATTATACAGCTTTATCTTTACAACATTTCTTTTAAACCACAGCAAATTGTATTTTCAAAAAGGCAGCGGCACAAAGCAAGTTGCTTTCATTCCATTAAGCATGTTGTAACATTTGTAGAATTCTTTGAAGTCTACAGAGAGGCTGGGGTTTGGGCAGTAAATTTTTTCCCTGGTTGCTTTAAAGGGGAACACACAACATACTCTGCTCTCACGAGAGGTAAATTGCATCCATCGTGCCCAAAAACAATCACTTACACTGGGTACCTATCTTCCTTGCTCAAACCCCAGAAAAGGTCCAAGTAGCTACTGGGAAATCTCACAGCAAATCATATTAATAACATGTTTACACCAATAAGCTTCAGCATCACTGAGATTCTACTTTGTGATCCCTTTGGCGAAAATGGCACATTGGGATATTTCAGGTGCTTTAATCCAGGCGTTTTTTTTAGTTGCACTGTAGACTTTAAAGAACATCCAACAAGATCTCATGTCACTGACTGTCAGCAGACAGCAGTATCCTGGAAGCATGTATGTGTGAATTTTTAAGTTTCTACTACTACTACTTGTTTTCTTGTCATGTGATTTATATTAAAGGACATAAAAGGACAAAGAAAAAGCTTAATCACTTGGGAGAAAGCAATGATAATTTTCCTGGGTTTTTGCTTAAAATGCACCAGTACAGGGTATAATTATAATGAGCACTGTGCCGCCATCTTTTCACCTGCCCCAGGGACACTTTGTGACTGCCCTGGGCACTGCACAAAGTACAGTAGAGCTTAAATACCAAAAGCTAAACGTTTGCTCTACTCCTCATGTGCAAAGCCCACGGTGTAAGAAACATTTTTTTTTTTTATATATATGCATGAGTTTATATCCACCATGTCTTATTGGTAATGTAGGTTTATTAAAAAAAGAGTTGTCCGGGAAGCTTGAATTATACATATCAAAGGGTTTCTTGTGAATGGTAGTTGGGCACAGGTGAAGACACACGGGGTAGCAGCTACTCGACTAACCTCTCCGAAATGCTTTTCCACTGGTAACAATAGAGTCACTGGTGGAAAGGCCTTCACATCGATTCGGTTTTCCCAAGTCGCACGAAATTGCCTGCAGGAGGAAACTTTGCTCAAATTTGGAAAACTTAAGCGATGAGAAAGCATTTCTATTTGTGCCAGTGGAAAGGCATTTCAGAGTGGTTGGTTGCCCACAATAGTGCAGTCTGTGGCACATCAGCCTTAAGGATGGGGACAATGGCCAAGTTAAGGGTTTTTATCTTTCCTAACCTGATCAGTTGGGATGTTAGCTGTGGGGAAGGTATTAAAAACCTGGATGAATTAACTCTGGACAGTAGTGGGGGAGAGCAGTCTGTGAGAAGACAGCATGTGAGGACTGCAGACCAGAGGTGCTGGAGGACTGAGAGAAACCATGTTGGGGAAAAAAAAGCAGATGTCCATTCTTTTACACTGGTGGTAACAATAATGTAGACTATAAATAATCTTTAACTGTATATGTTGTAAATATTGTTTTAGTTTAAATAGTCACTTAATTGTAAAAATTGCTTGATTTATTATTCAATATATGTTCTGCTAGAATAGCACCATGTGCTGGTGCATTTTTAGCCAACTGAAGAGCTGGCTTGTTATGTAAGCCATTATCTGGGAGTGCCTAACAAATTAGGACCCATCAGTGATTAATCCTTAGCTTGTCCTTTAAAGTTGATGGAGTGCTACAAGGTAATTTTAGCCCACCCCACATCAAAATGCGGAACCAGTTACCTGGAATGCGCAGGACCCTGGATTTTCCAGATAAGGGGTCTTTCTGTAATTTGGATCCTTAAGGTCTACTAAAGTCTACTTCCTGTAATTCAAAGCTTTCTGGATAATGGGTTTCCGGATCCCATGCCTGTACAAGAAACTTATATAAGAAATTTGTAAGTCATTTAAAACTGCTGCTGAGATATTTTGGTCCTGCCTAGAAATTCTAGGGCTGTATCTAAAGCTGTCTGATTTCTTTTTACTCCCTACCCCCCTAAAAAAGCTGTTCAGTGCTGGGGTGCAGGGGTGCCCATTATGCAGCCCTCCAGCTGCTGTGGAACAACCACAAGCCTCTCTGGCATTCACATCGCCACAGATAAGGCATATTATATAAATGATTATAAATGGGCACATTTTGCCTGCAGTATCACAGGGTGCATAACAATAATTTTTCAGTTGAACAGAATTTATTTTGCCGGCTCACACCGCCCTGCTATATTTAGCTGACATTTATCCAGTGTCTTCTTTCTATTATGAAAGATATAATTAAATGTGACTGATAAATATGTTGCTTCTTCAAAAAGGGGGTAAAATGAAAAACGACTGTTGCTTCCTTTTTCTTTTTTTTATTAACAAAACTGGGTCATGCCATCAGAATTAAATCTAAATAGGGCGAAAACTGTTCGGCTTATTAATTAATGTCATGGAATCTACGGATTACAAACCACTCATTTTAAAAGAGAAAAAGATACAAGATAAGATAAAAAAAAAATCTAATTTCTCAGTTAAAGTGCTCAATAAGCTCTTCATGTACTGAGGGAATCTGTGCCATGGTGATGATATACTGTACAAGCCTGAAGCTATAGCAGCTCTGTATTAAACAAATGATATGGCTCTTGTACCTCTGTGCACTTTCAGTGTTCAGTTGTACGGTGATGTGCCAAAATGGGTCACTATATGCACATACACTGAATGTGACAGAAGCAACAGGCTGAGGCCCATCAGAAGATGAACTGGACAAGGCCCCTTGAAGGACTCTAGAACATGGACCACAAGGATGACAAGGCAGAAATGCCTACAAACCGATATAATCATGTAGTTCATTAATGCCCATATGGTAAGTTGCCACATGCAAACCATACAGTACAAGGACTAAGTACTAACAGGTACCTGTATAATGTTAGAACTCACAGGTGGTCCTTGAAATCCTCTCTGCCACCTTTAGGGCTATGACACATGGAGCTACTTGTAGCTAGCTAATTGTTGCGGCTTTAAAACACCAGAAAATACCCTGCCATAGACATTACTGAGAACTGTCTTTGACAATTTTCAGTATTGTCTATTTTGTAGCCACAACAAGCAACTGGCTACAAGTAGCTCCATGTGTCATGGCCCTTATAATTATTTAGCTGTAAGGCACTTTTACATTGGTGCTTAGCTGTTGCCTCTGCAAATAAAATGGCATATATCAAGCCCTAACTGTCTAATACAGCCACTTTCCAAGTAGGGGAAACCATACTGACGGTTGCATGGGCAGGCAGTGGTTGCCTGAAGCCTTTGCCAGCCATGGAAATGCCCAACTTTTTAAAGCCATACAGTAGTATACACACATAAATATGGGGCCCACATATCTGCATATCCCCTGAATCTTCATATTGAGTGTATCAATCAAATTTTCTTATTGATGAGATTAAACTCAAAGGATAGTTTGCTATATTTGATCAAAATTCTCATAAATAACAAATGGTTAGGATTCTACATTTGATCTTTGATAAATTTGCTTTAGAGAGGATAACGCTTAAAGCTTTTCAATAAAACCAAGTTATAGGGTCCCTTTAATGTTACTATTAACCTGGCAATCATGTGACCCCGAGACAGAGAAAACTGTGTAATCCATGGGACTGATGACCATCAGCGGAACCAGTAACCTAGAGTCAAATATATATCACCTATATATCTCTTGCTGTTGCCTACAGACCACTATTTTAGATGATGTTTCTGCCTTCTATTAGCATCTACGCATTTAAGCAGAATGACTACAAACACTAAAGGGGTGAATATGCCCAAACAATTTATAAAACATGTATCATCTTTTTCTTCTGCAATATTTAGGCTGTGTTTTCAAAGGCTCCATGCTCAAGACATCAGTGAAATCCATTTTATGGCGCTGTCACTGTTCTCACAGAGCTTATGAAGCATCCCCCCCCCAAACCACCCTGGAGATTAGTGTTTATCGCTCTGGTCCATCTCCCTCCAGATGTGGTAGCTGAACCCAACTGACTTCTGAACCTGGATTCTATCCTGTAAAGTGAAAGAACAACTCTATATTTCTCAGGTTATCTGCCTCAGCCTTATATGTCTGTGTTGTCTTCCTGCCAAGATTTGTATCAAAAGAACAACAGCGTGTTACTGCCACATGTGTTCAATCTGAGAGATGCTACTATGTGGGGGATCACAAGAATTTCCTCTCTGGAATTCCAGCTTTATTACTTAACTATTTAACAAGGGCCACATTGTGTTTGTGCTTAGCGTTTAGCTTATGGGTGCAACCTACATCAGAGCCAACTATACCTACACCTTCAGCAGCCTGGCTGAGAAGATAATTATAAGTATAAATTTTAATCCTCCCACCACAAAAACATACATACATTATCCACCTTATTAATCTATTCTTCATCAAACAATATCTGTAGGTCTTTAATGCTACACAGATTTTCTAACAATGTATTCCAATATGTGTACAGGTACGGGACCCATTATCCAGAATGCTCAGGACCTGGGGGTTTCCGGATAATGGGTCTTTCCATAATTCAGATCTTAAGTCTGCGAATAAAATTATTTAAATAATAAATAAACCCGATAGGATGGTTTTGGCTCCAGTAAGGATTAATTATATCTTAGTTGGGATCAAGTGCCATTTTTAAAAATGTGAATTATTTGATTAAAATGGAGTTTATGGGAGATGGCCCTTCTGTAATTCTGAACTTTCTGGATAATGGGTTTCCGGATAAGGGGTCCAATACCTGTACAAGAAAACTGTACGTGGATAATCTAAATAGGAAATATTTCCAAATGCTCTGGTGGAATAAAAATGTCATATAAATAACTTTCAAAGTGATCAGCCAGTGCTAAGTCCATTATTGAGCAAATGGCCAATTCTCTAATGATCAGGCAGAATTAATGGAACTTTCTAGCTATGTCTGTACATCTAGTGGAGATTTTCAGACTTCCAGTCCATCTTGGGCTCCAACAAGGTGCTCCTTCTACACTGAGACACCATCACAGTGGGTACCGTATTAGGGGGGCCTGTGGCTGTGAGATAAATGCAGTTTTATTACTGTGAAATAGGATTGATACAATTCTTTTATAACTGTCAGGGGGCATTAGAGCAGAAGGGGGCCCCTTAGTGCAAGCTCTTAAATCATGTACTGGTATGGGATCCCTTATCCGGAAACCTGTTATCCAGAAAGCTCCGAATTACGGAAAGCCCGTCTCCCATAGACTCCATTTTAATCAAATAATTCAGAATTTTAAAGTTGATTTCCTTTTTCTCTGTAATAATAAAACAGTATCTTTTAATTGATTCCAACTAAGATATAAATAATCCTTATTGGATGCAAAACAATTCTGTTGGGTTTAAATAATGTTTTATTGATTTTTTAGTTGACTTAAGGTATGGAGATCCAAATTACAGAAAGGCCCCTTATCCGGAATACCCTTGGTCCCGAGCATTCTGGATAATGGGTCCTATACCTGTACATTGTTTTAATGTCCCTTTAAATATCACACTGATAACCACATGTGCCTGCAACTTAAGCCACCCCCATAGAAGCATACAAATCCCCATAGTAGCATACATACACTATCATCTATCATAAACTTCTAATGAATTCCTCTGCATAAAAGAGTTAGAGGGCAACTCTAATAAGTATAAATATTCAGCAAGCTTATGGTGAGAGCTTCATAAATCACATTCACAATTAGTTGGTATTATCTATAATAAACAACCGCAGCACTCCTGATGATACAATAAAGCTATTGTGCCAGTTCCTGTGTACTTTAAAAAGCAATGTTTTCAGGCCTAATCAAGTATAACATGCAATATTAACAAAGCATGCTTAGTGGGAGGGGTCTGTCTTAACTCCACCCCTGCTAAACATAGTAACATAGTAACATAGTAAGTTGGGTTGAAAAAAGACATACGTCCATCAAGTTCAACCATAATGCCTATATATAACCTGCCTAACTACTAGTTGATCCAGAGGAAGGCAAAAAACCCATCTGAAGCCTGGCTTACTACTAGTATCAACTACCAACACTTAGTTCTTCTCAAACACAGAGAATTAGGAAACAATTGTTTATGTGGCAATAACATTGGCGTGATGAGTGAAAGTGAGAAGCCTGACTTTGTTCCAGCCAGCGTTTGCTTCTGGCTACTTGTTGAAATGTTTAATTAATTAGTATCCATTTCCCTGTGCATTCAAAGCCTGTCCTTTGCTATTCAGCCTTTGTACAATATAAAATAATTTGCTATCCTTTAAATTGGCTCGTTTCTCTATTGTGACTGCAAAGTGCTTTATAATTTATTATTTTATAATAACTCAATCTGTATGCCAGAAAGGAGATTATACGTTTGCTTCCTAATAACATTTTGTTTGACTTGCATAAAAGACAAAAATGGGAAGGGAAGAAAGAAAACGTGCTCTGGTTTAGTGGGAAACAGAAGGAAATCCAAGAATGCCACCGTGTATTATATGAGCCCACAGAACCGTCAGAGTCTCAAGTAGGGCCAATAAATGGCGGTACTCAAGCCTGTAATATATTCATGAGAAACAGTTGTTTTCTAAATGAACACTGATAAAACTCACAAGGAGAATGGTCTCTAGGATGAGAGTATTCTTTGAAAATTTAGATCTAAGAAGAAAACAGTTAGTTTTATATCTAGGAGTCCATCGTGACTACAGGTGAGAATTATAATCTAAACGACCAAATGAAGTTAGCAATTAGCTCTCTGTTTCTTTTTTTTCAATACAGAGTGGTTTTATCCCATTACTCTAACCTGGAATTTGAACAGCATTTTAGATTTTTGCCTTTTGCTTTATGAAACCAGAAAGTAATTTTTTTTTTGTTTCTCTCTTTTTACTCACCTCCAGTCTGTCCAAACTTCTAACAAATTGCTGGGGGTTACAAATTAAAAATACATCAAGTTAGGAAATCTGAAATAGTAGAGCCCTGTTTTTAAGATCCAGGAATACAAACTTGGGGTTCTACTGCAAATACATTTGCCTTCTTATCTGCTAAATACTTCTACCAACAACCCCTAAGCTTAGCTATTCAGCAGCAGCCTAGAGCCCACTAAGCACGTCAAGTGCCACAGACATTCAAAAGACGGCTGAAAAGGGGAGTGGCTATGGACAATCTTAAAGGTTTAGGTCGATGCTGTTATAGGCCTGCTGAACCTTACGGCAGGTACCTAATTACTTTACTTATGCTCTAATGAAGAATGCATTTATGTAACAGACATGCCGTTTAATTGGTGAAATTGTATGGTTCAACTAGAAAGGGAAGTTTGAGAACAAACTTCATGTTGGGTTGAAAAACATGAAGTCACTGAATGGGCTCTGCCCACTTTCTCTGACCATGGACCACAGTTATATAGTAAAAACCACTGTGCAAAGTTTAGGGACCCTGGTTTTAATAGTGTCTGAATGGCAGCAACTTAAATTTCCCCACCGAAAGTCAACGAGTGACAACAGTGATTGGCGGTTGGTGGCTCCACCCCCTTTTTCTAACCTGGAACTGCAGTTACCCAGTGACTAACTCTGCAAAGTTTAGGGACCCTAGGATTAATAGTTAAAGAACGGCAGCAGTTTAAATTTAAATTAATAAAAGTCAATAGGTGAATTGTTATTGGTGGTTGGTGAGTGTGCCCACTTTTTCTAACCTTGAGTTGAAGTCACCCAGTGACAAACAGTGGGCACCCTGGCATAAATAGTGTGAGAATGGCAGCATTTTAAATTTAAACCAATAAAATTCAATGGATGAAATCTGATTGGCTGTTAGTGGCCCAACCCACTTTTCCTATTTTTGAACTGCAGTCCCCAGTGACCAACTTTGCAAATTTTGGGGACTCAGGCATAAAAATTGTGAGACTGACAGCATTTTACACTTTCCCATTGTACCATTACCATAGTAAATAGGTGAAATGTTATTGGCTGTTTATTGGCTCCGCCCACTTTTTTCTAACTTGAAACGGCAAATACCCAGTGACTAACTCTGGAAACTTTAACAACCCTGGAATTAATATTTAAATAATGGCAACAGTTTAAATATAAACCAATGAAATCTAATGGGTGGAAATGGATTTGCTGTTGGTGGCTCCTCCCACTTGTTCTAACCCTGAATATGTAGTCATCCAGTCACTGACTGTGCAAAGTTTGGGAACCCTGACATAAATAGTGTGAGAAAAGCAGAATTTTAAATTTAAACAAAAAAAATTCAATAGGTGAAGTCTGATTGGCTGTTGGTGGCTCCACCCACTTTTTAAAACCTAAAATGCAGTCCCCTAGTGACCCTGGTGTTAATACTGTGAGAATGGCAGCAGGTTGAATTTCCCCATTGAAAATCAATAGTTAAAATCTGATTGGCTGTTGGTGGCTCCACCCACTTTTTCTAACTCTGAACCTCAGTTACCTGGTGACTAGCTCTGCAAAGTTTGGAGACCTTAGTATTAATATTTAAAGAATGGCAGCAGTTTAAATTTAAACATATGAAGTCTATAGGTGAAATCTGATTGGTTGTTGTTGGCCCTGCCCACTTTTCTAAACTTGGAACATAGTCACCCAGTGACAAACTGTGCAAAGTTTGGGGACCCTAACATTAAACATGTGAGAATGGCAGCAGTTAAAATTTCCCCACTAAAAACAATGAAAGAAATGTGATTCTTACCTTGAACCACAGTTACCTGGTGCCTAACCCTGCAAAGTTTGGGGAAACCGGTGTTATTACTGTGAGAATGGCAGCAGGTTGGATTTCCACCAAGTCAATAGGTAAAATCTGATTGGCTGTTCACAGCTCTGCCCACTTTTGGGCATCCAACAATCATCATATTTTCATTCAGGCTGAGCCCATGACTATGTGATTCAAGTTTGGGGAGTGTCGCCTCAAAGCTGTAAGATTGGCAGCAGTTTCAATTTCCCCATTAACGTCAACAGGTGAAATTTGATTGGCTGTTGTTGGCCCCTCCCACTTTGGGTCATGCAACAAATGTCGCTGTTTCATTCAGGGTGACCCCATTATTATGTTATTCAAGTTTGGGGGGTGTAGCTTCCAAGCTGTAAGTGTGGCAGCAGTTTGAAAATCTTCCCTGTCAAAGTCAATGGGAAAATTGGGGGGTTCGGAGCAGCGCCACAAAAAGACGGGGGGCCGGATCGCTTAGAAAAGCACAAGCAACCTGCTCCCCTATAGGGTGAAGAAGTGTGGGGAGTTTGGGTGTTGTACCCCTAAAACTGTAGGAGGAGTAGCATTTAGAAAATGGGGGGCGCTAAGAATAAGAAGAAAAAGAAGCGGAAGAATAAGCCAAAGTGGAAGAACAGTATATTGGGGTTTTCAACCCAACATAATTAAAAAAAAAACAGAATGCATTATCCTTTTAAAATGAAAACCTTAAACATTCCATCATGTTTAATAACCAAGCAGCCATTTTTGGAACACACTTGCTCTTTGACCTTTTAAAAAACCTAATCGCTTCTTGAGAACCACCACTAACTATATTTATTGCAAATATGAACTTATTATCTTTAAAATAATATTTTTTGTTTGTATTTTGTGTTTCTGGTGTTGTGGGATATATACTACAGGTTCTCTTTCCCCACATACAAGAAACTGCTCCTTTTTCTAAAGAAGTTATGAAATTCCACAATCATTTTCTTTACAAGATTGTCTTTCTGTTAGGGCTACAGTACCCAGAGCAATATGTATAGATAAGAATCAGCAATTATTGCTTAAATGTGTACCATGAATTTTAGGCAGATAATAATTTGTACAAAGCTACTCAGCAAGCTTTTCATTCAAAGCAAAGTGCAAAATTTCACAATGGATAGCAAGCTCTTTGACCACTGTTACAAAGTTATGCAGTGCAGTTTAAAGGGGAACTCGAGCTTCTGAACCAAAATTTGTTAACAAACCCCCCCTACTATACCTATCACTGTAATCTGTTCCTTCAAAAAGTATGAAATCCAACTGAAAATCAGTTGTGTAAAATTAATACAGCTTTTCCAAGGCAGAAAAAAATACCGTAACAATGATCAAAACAGCCCCACTATAAAGGGGAAGGCATGTCATTGCCTTTTTATGTGCTTTGCACAATTTTATGAGCTGATTGCCATTTAGCATGAAACGAGCAGCACTTACTGTAATGACAGCCTGCTTCGCCATTGCGTTGGCTCCATCCTGGGCAGCACTTGTTCACGCTCTTATAATCCATACTGTAAACTGTTCTATAGGTTATGTAGTAGGCTGTTCTGGAAGGGGAACAAATACATATAAAGGAATAAGTATAGGAATCAGAAAGCATTAGGCATGATTATGCATTCTCTACATCTCATTACTCAGTTTGTGTTGCTGAGAGTCCTGTCCTTGTAAGCCTACATTAAGCAGATGATAAAGAAAGCGATCAGCTCCCAGACACCATAACAATAAAAATGGAAAATGAGTGCAAAAAATGGCAATATTATGCATGGACATAAAATGCAGCAATAACAAGTGTCACTTGCTATGTTTTCTAAACCCTGCCAATAAACTAAAATAGAGATCTTAAATCTACCAATAAATACGCTGCATACCTACAGCACAAAAGGTGAGATGTACTGACTGCAGAGTAACTAGCACAGACTAACCAACTAACTAACTAACTAATGTAATAGTTTCATTATATGAATGTGGACAGGGGCCCTGCTGCCATGAGGTGAGTTGAGCGACCCGCGTCAGGCGGCAGCGCCCCACAAGTTTCCAGGGGAGGCATAAAGGCGGTCCTGTTAACTTTTTTAAACCAGAAATTCGGTTCTTCTAGTGCAGTTGTGCTCTCTACAATAGCGATTTCACCCCCCCAGACCCCCCTGCGGTGCTAAAAAGGTAAGCTTGGGGGTCTGAAGGGGGCGGCATCTTGAAAGCTGCCACTGAATGTGGAGTAATGACTTACTATAGCCTTACTTTGATACATCTTACATCATTAAATTTGAATCTATGGCAGACAGGCTTCCTATAATTCGGAGTTTCTGGATTATCAGTTTCTAGATAATGGATCCCATAAATGTACTCTAACGTTTTAACCTGCAAAGGTGTGCACATTTTTGTTTTTAAAGGACATGCAAATCCCCCCCACAAAAAAATTAATCAGTTAACAGTCTCTTTCAAATCTTTACATTCCTGCCAGTCGTGTTGTTTAGAGGTTAATAGTAAGGCTGCAGCATCCCCTTAATCATTTAGGCTTTCTTCTTTTCCCCTAACCCACTCGGGCCCCTCCCTTAGGAATTGATTTTGGCTCTTGGCTAACTGAGCATGCTCACTTCTTCTCAACTTGGGTTAGCAAACACACCCAGTCTAGCAGCCAATGAAAACATGGCACTGCATGTTTCCATAGAATCTCTGTTCTAGCTGTGCACTCTGCTGTAAAAACATGTTTTTTGGCAAACAGAGGGCATATATGCAACATATGCAATAAGAATTGTGTGGTTTGGGTGGGGGAAATGTGCCAAACTTATACATAGTAGGAAATTGTAGGGTTTTGCTAATAGTTAGTGAATACCCTTTTCTTTGGACAAGTTGCTTCTTATTTTATTCTTCACTAATTTCAAATACAAATAATAACAACAACAACAACGTCTTAGGAGAGCTGAAAGATGGGGAACCTAAAATGCCACAGAATTCCTCATCCCCAGCCCTACATGTTTTCTGTTTGGAACTGAGGTGGCTTCTCATTAGATATTCTGTCTCCTCTTCAACCATTAGCAGTACGATGGCATCATGACCGGCTACTGCTAAGTGACATCACTGTGCGTGCACAGTCAAATTTGGCATCCATCCCTCCCCAGAAACTTTGTGTTTTTCCCCTGTAATTATCCTTCTCAAGAAAAAAGAGATCTGATGAGAAACCCATAAATTAGGTCTAACCCTTACTTTTAGATAACTGTTATTTGGAAGATCCTGCACTGTTGTGGTTTTCAGGGTCAATAAATGCTGTCATCAACGGTGTAGTGTCTGAAGAACAGAATTCATTTGCAAACAGAAGTCCTGTTACCATGTCACTGATACCCAAACATTCACTGCTGCTTGCCCTTTCTTTCATTGACTCTTATATCTAGGCCATAACACTCACTTGAAAAATCAAGTCCTACAAGTTCAGGCTGATTAAGTCCTCTCTTGGTGTGACACATCGAGTGCAGTAATCATTTCTGGAGCTGTCTGTAAGTGGGTTAAATATTCAGTGGATTATTGTGCACATACAATGCAAATGCAATGCAAACACGTCCCTCTGGGCTAGTCATGGAGCTCGGCGTGCTCAGGAACAAATTTAGAATTCTGTTAATAGATTTTGGATGAATACCCATACTCATTTGTGAGCATTAACAGGTCAGTGTAATGAGATTCCACCAGAAGGTTAATAGAACCATAGGAAGCTTAACACAAGCGATTCCATGATTCAACACAGTAAGTGGCCTGGGCAATTTGGCTGGGAAGGAAGACAGCTGACAAGCCGTGCTGCCAATGGTGCGTCAAATTCTACGGTCTCTAAACAGCATTTAAAGTATGGAGAAAAGGACACTCGGGAAAACAGAAACAGCCAAATTCATCTCTGTCGCAGAGGAATGAACTGTTTCATCTGCACTATTTACTAAAAGGAAGTTCCGTGCTCTGTATTCAGCCCTTCATCAGCACTCTCATTGAGCAAATTCTACACAATTTTGTTTTGTGTGATGTGTATTTCAAAGCACTAGAACTCAATATTTTTAATGCTAAGAAAAATATGAACTTGAAATATCTTGTTTGAATTATATTCACTTTGAAAACTGAGTTGCACAAGAGTCTTCTGACTAACCTTAACAACCTGGAGAAAGTCTGTCTATAAGAATGAGAGAATATTACTTACGCACCCCCAAATCATTGTAATCACTTATCTGATACCCCAGGTTGGTGCTCCTGTTAGTAGAAAACCCACCCTAGTCTTCAGTCTAGAACAGTTCCTATAAGCACTTCCAATTTCTATTACAGGTCAATATAAAAGATGCAACATTTAGACCTTTCTAGAGCTAAAAGTTTTTGTGAGAGTGAGCCCTAAATGCCGTCTTACCTGGTGAACCCTAGGAGGGTCAGTCCAACAATATCTAAAACACTTCTTTTTTTTGTTCAAAATGTTTTTCTAAACAAAATACCGGAAATATTATTATTGTGCTGACATCCTTGTACAGGGCAGCCATTTTCCCTCCCCCGCACCTCTGAAGCAATAAAAATCTATTCCAAAATGGGTACGTGTGGTTGGGAATTGCCGGGGGCTGTGCTTGGAATTTTTAAAACTGTTAGAAACAGTGGGGGGAGTTTAGTTCTGTTTTCAAGCTGTTATTGCTGTAAAAGGTGGCTCGACAAAATAATGAGACAAAGGACTGAATAATAGTCTGAAATAAAAATATCACTTTAGAACAGCAATGCAATCAATCGAGACAGTTGGTCAAGGGTCTGAATACTTTTGTTAAACACTGTGTATGTTTTTTCGGCACAATGCTGTGGTCTAATTAATGATCTGCACTCATAATTTACAGACTCAATTAGCAAAGAAAATAATGTTCCTTAATTCACTTTTGTGTTTATGCTTCTGTGAGAAGAAAGCCAATTGGGAGGACTAATAGAGATTCAGGGTACATTGCTCTAACATCTGACGAATTACAAATAGGCCTTCTGGGGCACAGCCTGGCCCCTACCATTCACATTAAAGTAGGAAGTGGCATTAAATGTTACAGTAACACTGATTACAGTTATAAACAAAATCACTTTGTTTTCGTGAACGGAACTGAAATGGCATTACACATTCAGAACTTAATCACTCAAATAAAATGATGCCGCCATAGACAATTAAATATATTTTGCATACTTTCATTCATTCTATTGGCACAATTAGCTGTTTGCTAGTACTGTAGGCTCAAGATTTGTTCCCAGCAAGGGCGGTGTTAAAATGGAGTTTGTTTGCCTCATACTTCGATTGGTTTCCCCCCATTACAGTTTTCTGCAGAGAACTTCATTTTTTAGTGCTGAGTCCAAAGGAGACATTTATCAATGTTCGAGTTTGATTTTTTTTCACGATTTTTGGGCTTAAAAAACTTGAATTCGAATTATGTTTCAAAACTTTAATGTCTGGTATTTATTAAGTGCAAAAAACTCAAAAACTTGCCACTAAAAATTTGCCACCTAAATGCTTGTGAGTTTCTATGGAAGTCAATGGGAGTTGTCCAAGGCACAGTCAAGCCATATTTTCAAACTCAAATTTTTTGAGTTTGTAAAAATTCAAGTTTTATTATTCAAACAAGTTTTTCTTATTAATAAATAAACGAGCATTTGATATGTGAGTTTATTCAATTTTCAACTCGAATTTACAAACAGAAAATTGATAAATAAGCCCACAAGTATGTCAGAACCCCAAACTGCTCCTGTTTTGCTGCTGGTTTATTTTAACAGACAAATGTCAAAACAATAGATAAGGTCTCAATTTTAACATTTTTATTCTTGATGCTATATATATATATATATATATAATATAAAAAGATAATAGTGCCAAGCAACTTTTTTAGAGTGCACATATTTTAAGTGAGTTTTCAACTTCCTGATCATTTGATCTCCGTTCTGTAATTATTTGCCCATGTGAGATTCCTGATACGTTTCTGACACCTCAGGAAACAGCCAGATCAAGCTATATCAGCATGGAATGCAGAGCTGTTAGCAGACATGAAGGGCAGAGATAAAAAAGGTTAAGGACTATGGCACACAGGGTCCAGATCATTTGTACCTTTATAGATATTTTGCCTTCAGGAGCATTTCTACAAATTGCAGAGAAGGACAACCACTTTGAAGGAATTTGGTATACAAGCAGAATAAGGCAATCACTGCTTAGCAGCTGGACTGGCCTTAGATATCCTCTGATAGACTTATATGGCCAGAATGAAATGCTTTAATGCTATCCAGTCAATAATGCTTGTATTGGCCAAATACCAAAATTCATTAAAATTTTAGATACATGAACAAATTGTACCACATTAATTGTTCATTCAAGCTGAATCTGTACCCTAAAGATCTGGTTGAAGCCAAACCCTGCAACTTGTGGGATTGGGCCAAATCTTGGATTCCCTACATAATACAGCTTCCTTACATATTCTGGATTGCTGTCCTTCTGTCAGTTGTAGGAAACAACACTGCTCAGACAAACAAAGAACTTTAAATAATATGGACCAAATGTGGGGAAGGCGTCAGGAGATGGTTGGCATAATTCTGTGTGGATATGCCCAGGTGTCCTACACATGGCAAAAGGTATAGTAAACAAGAAACACGTTGTGTAGCCAATTCTTTACCAGCTTTATCTAACATTAAGGGATTTTATCCCAAAAGCGGATTTCAATTTGCTTTAAAAAGTACATTTTCTGCATATGACATTTTTTCCGGATGCTATAAGACAGCCGCATGTTTTTGCTATCAGTGAGGTTGCTGAGTCAAACAAAAATGCGAGTAACCCATGTTTCATGTTGCATTCTTACCTTAATGCACCTAATACAGGCATTTACTGGTGTACCCATAATAGGTGGGTTGGTTCCCACAAAACTTCAAAGAACTAGTTGACAGTTTACTATTAATAGGTTATTGGCTTGTCCACAGCAAAAGAAGCTTTTGAAGTCAAACCAAACAATGCGACCATATTATTTAACGTCTTTGTTCCCAACGCAGACACTTTGACCGGTTACACTTTAATTCATTTATTTTTTTCTTCTCCAGCAGCATATACATTACTCCTGATAATTGCTGAAAATTACAGTGTGAAGGGAAGTTGCTGAACCTGGCATTAATAGTCTAGAGCTGTATGAGGTTTCCACGCCACAGTCTTTGTACAGGGTAGAATAAGTAAGCAGTCTAAATGTTAGCTTTGTCCTCGTCTTCTCAGTGTGAATTCCTGCCCCAGCCACCGAGCAGGAAATAAATAACTGATTGATTTGCTCTTCTTAGTGGAAATCTGAAATGGGCAAATTATCAACGTAGCATGAGCACTTTGTTCATTTGCAGACTTTTCAGGCTAAGAAAGGGCCTTCTACAAATCCGAAGTGTGTTTTAGGAAAAGAAGGCTCAAATGAACCTGAAACCCAATACAAGAAACTAATAGAAAATATATTAAGCACAGTTTCTTCCAAGTAAATATTCTTTACTCCTTGTCCGTGAGAAATTACAGGTTTTCAGAACGGGGCTGTCAGAGCTGTCCAGCTGGTGTCCTGCACATTGCGTCCTGTGCCATCAACTTCTTTATATGGATAAACACTTTAGAAAGCTCCCAAGGTCCTTAACTGACTCAGCAGTCATTGAAAAGGAAATAAACATGTAAAAAAGGATAATATTGCGTCTTGTACCTAAAATACTGTAAATTAAGAGCCAGAGGTGGCCCTCGAAGGGATTTTTGTCCCCAAGGGAGTTTTTAATCATCATCCGTTTCAAAAAGATATAAAGCACAAGCATTTGGGAGTAACAGATATCTCAATATCTATAGGTGCTATAAGTTATGTACTAAACACACACACAATATATAATATATACATATTTTATATAAATGCATTCAAATAAGGCAAAAGCATTCATCAAGGAGAGTATGACTTATTTATAATTTGGTTGTTACCCTATAATTTGACTGTTTGGGTTGAAGCCCCACCACCTCTATTTCAGTTCAATATTTGGTCAAGTCTTCCTATACCTTAGTAATAATGGATATATTAAAATCTTGGGTTCCCCCCAGTTTTGCATTACTGACCTTCAAGTGGGATGTCAAAAATATCTAGAAGAGAATGTGTAACGATACCTGGTGGTCTAGCGGGGCGACGGGGACGCCCGCCGCCTCCTCCGGTGCGGGGACGCCCGCCGTCATCTTCTAGGCGCGCGCGCGCTCTTGATGCCATTCGTGACAGAATGTAAGCATTCAGCCCAAATTCAGCATTCAGGTCTAACCGGCTTTCACTCTATCCCCTTCCATCCCGCTAGATAGGATGACCAATACTCAACCATATACTCAACAAAATCCCCTTAATCGCTTAGAATTTCTTCTTCTCCTTTAACCCAATCAGCCCCCTCCCTCAGGAATTGACTTTGGCTCTTGGCTAACTAAGCATTCTCAGTTCTTCTCAATTCAGGTTACTAAACACACCCTCCAGCCTAGAAACTCCTAACCTCCTCTCCTCAGCTCAGTTGGGCACAATCCAAGCAGGACATTTTATCAAAGTAAGTTCTGCCTGTGTAAGCCTGCATTCTTCATTGCAAGAACTTGACAGCATTCATGCACTGTTTGCATATGTAAATGTCACTGAAGATGTGTCAGAGAGAAAATGGCTGCCTGTTGAAAGCTGCTATTTCAAAATGTGATGTACTGGCAAATGAAGGGGATATATGCAGTACAAATGATGTGGTATGGGTGGTATGGGTTGTGCCCAACTTATATACATGGTGAGAAAATGTAAGGTTTACATGTCCTTTAATAGCTAACAATTGCATGCAGTTATCCACTATTCTTCCTAAATGAATCAAGTTCACAGTAGTACTATGAGTAAAATACTTCAGGCACCTAACAGATTATTAGCTCTGTGGAACAGGGTTTTATTGTGCCTATTTTTTGCTGTTTCATGTGATTTTGCTACAAAGCATCATGGTTTCCAAACATTTAAACCTGATGAATAAGGAAACATTTCACAGTGATGGCATTCACTGCAAAGAATTCATTTTTGAGGCAGATTTCCCAGACTTTATTTGCTATTACTTCTAATGCAGGGGTGTCAAGCTCAATCATATAAGGGGGCCTAAATCTAAAACACAGGCTAAGTCGCGGGCCAAATTTTTTATTAATATACTTAATAAGATACTAAGGGGTATATTTATCACAATGTGTAAAAAGTGGAGTAAGACATTACCGGTGATGTTGCTCATAGCAGCCAATAGATGCTTTGCTACTGTTGAAATCTGATTACTGATTGGATGCCTTGGGCAACATCACTGGTAATGCTTCACTCCACTTTTTACACAGCATGATAAATATACCCCTTAGTCTTAGTTACTGTGTGAGGAAAATGGAAATTGATCAGGCTGGATGGTCAGACAGACTCACCAAGGGCAACATAAAACAGCCAGGTGGGCCGGATTTGGCCCCCGGGCCTTGTGTTTGACATATATATTCTAATGCGTTCAGATATATCATGTCTGTTTTTAAAACAAAATAATAATATAAATATATAAATAATATATTTATGGGTTGACCCTGCTCCAAAAACAAGAGATGTATATTGCTGAATAAAAGTATTGTATGATGTGAATATGATTCCATTTATTAGAGATTGAGTGAACCTTATGTGTACATTCATTGAAGGCAACTTATTTCCTGGTGTTACTAGACATTTATAGTTGCCTTTTTCATACTTCAAGTGGAACACATTTATAAAACTGCCACCCTTGCAGACATAATTAATATTATTTTACATATAATGCAGTCAGAGTGAAGGAAAAATGAAGCAGAATGGTACATATTTATTTTTGCAGGTTGAAGACGTTAAAAATGCAGTGTTCTACATCAGAAAAAGAGAAAGTTTAATGGTTTTTATTATTCCTTCTCTCTTGATGACAAAAATATAGGGTTATGGGAGATAGCTCTTAGTACAAATTGATCCAGGGACTGGTCTGATTACCATCTTGGGAGTCAGGAAGGAATTTTTTTCCCTCTGCGGCAAATTAGAGAGGCTTCAGATGGGGTTTTTTTTACCTTCCTCTGGATCAACTAGCAGTTAGGCAGGTTATATTTAGGCAGATAAGGTTGTACTTGTCTTTTTTTCAACCTTACTATGTTACTATGTAACAAAGGCCCATGGTTACATATCCAAATCTCCCCTGTTTACAATTTATTTTTCAATCCTTACCTATTAAATATAACTATTGGTAAGACAGTCACTGCCTACATTATGGGCTCAACAAGCTATACAAAGGGGCTAATTCAAAATTTCACATGCAGAGATTGTGGAAACCAGTATGGGTGCCTATGATGGCTTCAGGCATGGGTGTTTTAGTAACTAGGGGTGTACAGATTGAACTGTAGCACAATTGTCTCAACTTACACCACTTAAATTCATAATGTATATGTGATACTGCTTTCTTCTGTCTGACTGACAATGAAAATGTATGAGCACCTAAGTCTGCATGAATGTAAGTGGTTTGGGAAGACTTCTCCCAAATACAATGCCTTATTTGGAATGCACCTATGTTCTTCACTCTGCAGTCTTGCCAGATACTAGGGAAGACATTTAAGCTGTACATATTGTCATAATATCTTTTTCTGCTATTGGTGCAGTAGGTTCTGGCATCCAGCCACATTCAAGGGCCATTCGTTTTACTGCGTGATGCTGTGAATTACAGGCCCAAAAATATTGCTGCACAGAGTTGTTCTTCTGTTGACATAGGTGTTTCCATTACATTTTCTTTTTAACTGGAAAGTAAAAATGGATGTTTCTAGACTTATGGCCCCAGAATTCTAGATAAGACTGTACAAAAATGCCACAAATGTTTAGTATTATGTAGACAGAATAGTGATGCCGCATATGCTTACCTTCTCTCATAGCCAACGCACCACATCTGGCCCGCACATCCCTGTTTCCATACTTTGACCATGCGACTGAAGGCTTGGATCACAGGTTGCTTGTGGGCTGCTATGGACGGCTCTCTTTCGGAACACACATTGGGCCTAGGAAATCACAATACGTACAATGAGATAAATATTTACCATTTTATAAATAGTGCATGCAATGTGATTTTAAAAAAGCTAGTGCTTACACTACTGTATTTACCAGTATCAAAAAAAAAAGAAAAAAGATAAGATGCTAGATGCTAGATGCCATCTTTAGGGAGGGATGGAGGCCCCCAGTCAGGAGGTAATAGTGAGGTATGTCATGCCTTAAGCCTATTAACACTGTTTATATGTTACAGTATTTACAATTAACACTGTTTATATGTTACAGTATTTACAATGTACCAACTCCAATGTTCCATTTATTACAACACCATTGGTGCTTTATATACTATAGCATACATTTCAACATTTTAATAACAAGGACAATTTAGACCACTTCTCCATCAGTGTATCTATGCCCAGTTGTGGGATGTTACCAGCCAAACCCCAATAACTTTAAGATGATCCATTTTCAAGGTCCTGCTTTCCTGTTAACAGCTGTGTTTTCAGTTGCCCATCACTCTTCTATATTTTCTGTTGGCTAGCTGTAACGTAACTTTTGGCTAACTCAAAAGTTGGGGGCAAAGCAAATTGGTTTAAGCAGCAACTTGCTCTACCTGGGACTGGACATTGTGTTAATTATACTTCCTACACCAGGCACCATTAGATGCCAAAAAAACAAGATGGTGGTTGCCACTAGCTGTAATACTCATGGGAGGGTCCTTATATTTAAGGGAGTTAATGTTTAGCCTTGTAAAAATCAAAATGTGTAACTACTTTAAGCTATAGACAGGCTTTTGACAGTTACAATAAGTAAAGCCCTGAAGCCATTAGCACATGGGTTATATGTTATATGTTTGACAAGATCACTTTCTAATCTAGGGGGCACATTTACTAACCCACGAACGGGTCGAAATGAGTCCGATTGCGTTTTTTTCGTAATGATCGGTATTTTGCGATATTTTCGTATTTTTTGCGTTTTTTTCGGCGTCTTTACGAATTTTTCGTTACCAATACGATTTTTGCGTAAAAACGCGAGTTTTTCGTAGCCATTACGAAAGTTGTGTAAAATCGCCCGATTTTTCCGTAGCGTTAAAACTTACGCGAAAAGTTGCGCCTTTTTCTTGGCGTTAAAACTTAAAAGGTGCGAAGTTTCGCGTAAGTTTTAACGCTACGAAAAAAGCGCAACTTTTTGCGCAAGTTTTAACGCTACGGAAAAATCGCCAGATTTTACGCAACTTTCGTAATGGCTACGAAAAACTTGCGTTTTTACGCAAAAATCGTATTGGTAACGAAAAATTCGTAAAGACGCCGAAAAAAATTGCAAAAAATACGAAGAAGTCGCAAAATGTTCGTTTTCAAGTCGGAACTTTTCCAATTCGGGTCGGATTCGTGGGTTAGTAAATCAGCCCCTAGGTATTTATAAATGTATGAGTGGCTGTACTATATGTATCAAAGCAAAGACATTTACTTGTAGAGGGTTTGTCATCCTATGTACATTGAGCTTTACAGAACTGCATAAACCCAGGCGGAAACCATGTATATATATCCCCTGTGCTTAAGCTTTTACACAAAGCCCATTTTGGCCAGGCGTATCAGCATGAAAGCATAAACCCACTTTGGGTTTTCTTACCCCCAGCCTTATGTATGTCCACTGGACATGTGTTTCTATCAAAGCACATCTCTCTAAAACAGATCTACTAATGTCTGGAAAATAAGGTAAGGCAAGCAATAGGGCATCTTATACTAACATGTAAAGATAAACATCATTTTTAAATTTTATCTGCAAAAAATCAGATCGTGATATAAGTAGGAGGGCACCTTAAAACTTAATTAAAAACAATACTTGTCTATCGGGGACTAGTGATCACATGTTGTACAAAAGTACAGTATAGCAGGAGAAAAAGTGTTAAAGAACCACTCATGAGATCAGCAGACTACAGGGTAATGTTGCATCTCATCCAACTGATAAACAGGCAGTTTGTTCTATGGAAAGTTACTATGGCCATGTGGATCCAGTGCTTTGTGTTGGGGCTGTACAGAAGTTCAATAGATGGGGCTGCTTCTCTGCAGTGCAGCCCAGTCATTGACACCAAAGCATCCATTTGTCACCAACAATGGTCCCACTAGACAAAGCATTGGACCAATGTAGAAGTCACATCAATATTGTATTCCTTTTGTCACAAAACATATCCCTAGTGGATTTCTGATCATTATACAGATGTTTATAGTTTATTAATAGGGCATTAATATATTTTTATTTACAGTGTAACCATAGAAACAGACATAAGTATGCCAGGGGCAAGGCAGAATTAGAATGTAAATCACAAACAACCTGCAGCTGTGGCTCCCAGAATGCCCCAAAAGCTAGTGGCTAGTGGGAAGCAGAGAGATAAATTTAACATTTATCTGGAGCTCAGAAGGTTGCCTACTCCCATTCTAGGCAATTAGTAGGGATCCTATCAATTTACACTTTATTACACTGCCAACCATTCCTTGGAAAGTACTCACATATTATAATACAGTGTAATAACATACATTTTGGCTTGCAGTATGTACGGCCCGATCATTCCACACTGTATGATGTTTTTTAATTTGGCCTTGACCATTACACATTACTTCATAAGGGGCTCATTTATCAACACTGAGCAAATTTGCCCATGGACATTAGCCCATAGCAACCATAAACCATAGCAATGGGCTTTTCTCAGCCAGCTGAAGGTAGAACAATGAATTCAAAAATTTGGTTGGTTGCCATGGGTCACTGCCCAAGAGCACATTTGCCCAGTGTTGATTAATGACTCCCAGTGTTTACCCTTTCATTTAATTTTGCCTTAAACATGGTTTCCTCTAAATCCTCTAGAACCATTTACATTGTTAGAATTTTGGGCTCAATTCCCTTCTCTCATTCTAACTAGTAAAGGATTTTCATCTTTGCTAATCATGCCCTCTCTAGCACTGTGACGTCGGAAACCCTTCCGGCACTCAATGAGTAAATCATTGCCTCTTTTCATGCTTAGGAACCCTTTCAAATATGGGTTACAGGAAGGAAGAGGCGCAGAGAGACGTGTGAGGCCTTTCCAAGCTGAAGTTGCCACGCACTATTATCAAAGCAAAACTTAAGTGGGTGTGGATGGCATTATCAAGCAGTGAATTTGTTTCCTGCGCCGAGAGCCCAGAGGGCCACGTCGAGTTTGAGATATCGCTTTACAGCTGAGAATAAAGGATGAAATCATCACAGGCACAGATTAGAACTGTTGGTTCTGATCTCTTTCATCCTGTGCATGATATTTTTTTAATTTCATTTCAGTAGACTCCATGTCAAATAGTGATGTAGTCTGGCATAAAAAGACATACATCTATGGAACCTTGGCACCCGTTTCCCAGCTGCAGATGCAGAACCACACTGGCCATTTATACCTCAAATATAATCTGTTTCTCTCTTACTGTGGAAATATATGGGAGGCGTTAGCATTTAATTACCACCCACAGGAGCTCTGGGGTAAGTGTGTTGTGGGGAGAACAAGGATCACTGAGTATTGAAAAAGAAAGAAAGTTTTTCAAACCAAAATTGTACACACATGGTCAGGCCACAGACAAAGTCACAAAGGAGAGGTGACCACCATGGGTATAACTGTGGAAAGACCAGCCCAACCTTGTTCATAAATTGCAAAAGGAACCAAGGTCAGCAGAGTGTAAACAAAGTCCTATAGTTAATACCTGCTTTGGTGAAGACACATGGAGCTACTAGTAGCAGCTACTTGTCACGGCTACTAAAATAGACAATGCTGATCATTTACTGATAATTGTCTCTACGTGTGTTTTAGCAGAGGCAGTTCTTAGTATTGTCTATGGCAGGGTATTTTCTGGCATTTAGTAGCCGCTACTAAGTAGCTCCGTGTGTCTTCATTAGACAAATATTTTTGGTAGTCTTTTGGCAAGTTACCATACTAAACTGCGCTGCATCAATTCCAGTAGTTTTCCTGATCGTGTCTTTGCATGCTGTGTGGCCTAATGAATCTCCCAGAGTTCTTGCTTTAAGAAAATGGGCAAAAAAAGATTGCCAGTTGCAGTGCTTATGCACTACTGTTTATTATATTTCCACCTCAGCACTTGGAAATGGAATTTATTGGAAATACCTCAGTTATTTCATCCATTCTTTGGAAAAACGCCACATCAGGAATGTCTCCTACACACTGAGTACGGCAGATTATTATCTCACAGAATGATGGAAAAATAAATTGTCCAGAACATGCTAGTTTTAAGCAAACTCTTTAGCAAGAGGGTGAAATGTCACTGATAAGAAATGAAATGGTAAACCAATAAATCTTCAGCACCTCCTCCATAGCTGTGCTCGTGCTAACAGAAGGTTGTTTAAATTCATTATCTTGCTGAAGTCAAAACAGTTTGATCTAAAAAAGTTTATGGCACAGATTTCATTTGCAGGCTCTCTCTTTATTATTACTGCACGTTTAATAATATAAATGATCTTTTAAAGGAGTAGCAAAGTTGTTACCATAGCAAACATTAGAGAGGGGGGGAGCACAGAGTAGTGGCTGGGGCTGGAGTGAAGGAGAAAAGAAAAGTAGGGCAGAAAATGATGGGCAAATAGATGTAGGGGAGGAAATTATGTTCAAAGAGATGTAGGGCAAAAAATGACGGGTAAAGTGACATAGGGTGGGAATGATGGCCAGAGATAGGTTGCACAGGAAATATTGGGCAGAGGGGGTAGCACAGGAAGTGATGGGCAGAGTGTGGTGGGTCAGGGAATGATGGACGGTATATCAGAAAATGATGGGCACAGGGAGATGGTTCAGGATAAGATGGGTAGAGTGGGGTAGGTAAGGATAAGATGGGTAGAGTGGGGTAGGTCAGGATAAGATGGGCAGAATAGGGTAGGCCAGGATAAGATGGGCAGAATAGGGTAGGTCAAAAAATGATGGGCAGAGTGGTGTAGTTCAGACTATGATGAGCAGAGTGGGGTAGGTCAGAATATAATGAGCAGAGTGGGGTAGGTAAGGATATCAGTAGCAGAGTGGGATAGGTCCGGATATGATGAGCAGAGTGGGGTAGGTCAGAATATAATGAGCAGAGTGGGGTAGGTAAGGATATCAGTAGCAGAGTGGGATAGGTCCGGATATGATGAGCAGAGTGGGGTAGGTCAGGATATTATGGGCAGAGTGGGGTAGGTCAGGATATGATGGGCAGAGTAGGGTAGGTCAGGATATGATGGGCAGAGTGGGGTAGGTCAGGATATGATGGGCAGAGTGGGGTAGGTCAGGATATGATGGGCAGAGTAGGGTAGGTCAGGATATGATGGGCAGAGTGAGGTAGGTCAGGATATGATGGGCTGAGTGGGGTAGGTCAGTAGCTACACTAATTTGCACTGGGTACAATGAAAGTACACATAAAACTCCCCTATACACTATCTCATTATGGAAACTCAGCATTGATGGTTCTGTTAGAGAGGAGGAAGGTGCATATTAACCAGGTTTCCATGAAACTGAAAATTATGATTTTAATAATAACATATACAATAAAAAGTCAGCACAAAAGAGTAGTCAGTGTATACCTCATGCTAATAGCGGTTTATTTTAATAAGATTGATGATAAAGTTTATTTTAATGCTTTCGAAAATTGGCACATTTTTCATCTAATGAAAACATTTCTTGAAGTGACAGAGCATCAGTCTAAATGCATAAGAAGAAAAACAAACTAACATGGAGACCCTTTAGCGGGGGAAGAGGTACTAAAAGCTAGATCTGCATTTAATGATCTTAAATTTGTCAGCCTGGAATTCCACAGTGGATTATATCCACTTATCCTCGTTCAATCTGACATGCTGTTTACTAAAGGATATTGCTGTATATGGATGTTTCCTAGTGCATTTAGTTGGACATGCAAAGCAGCTCACAGATAGGCACATATAGTTAATGCTGGGAAGTTTTTTTCTTAAGGAATAATAACTATTCCATAGTTGCATCCTTTGCCTTTCTCTGATTTTGGACTACACTGGTCTGATTGCACTGTTATAACGGTAGCTGGAATCTCAGCCATAAAGCATGACAGGGCTGAAGATTTCTAACAGTAAGGGAGAAAACCTCTAATTCTTTTGAAAGCACAAATGTTTATTATGTATTCCCAAAAACAACTCTACTTTAGCAAATAACAGTACTTTCAAACACAACTGCAGACTGTATTTTAGATGATCAAGGCCACTGAATTTGTATGCTAGAGAGTGAGGTTTCCAATCCCACTGCCAACTTGTCAGTTAGCCTCCATCAGAGTCCCATCATAATTAGTGGGAAAGTGTTGTTTGTGTGAAGAGTTTCAGTGGAAAATGAATATGAGCAGGAGCTGCATTATTAATTACAGTAACAAGTTCAACATAACTGCAAAAAGTAGGCATAAATCCACACTTCTAAACTGAGAATGTCTGTACTCAGGCAAATGATATAGCGATTCCTTCTCATAAATAAAAATACTAACGTAGCCCTCTTCTACTACTGAAGAAATCCTGCACTGACTTTCCATTTATGGTGCTATAGGAGTCCTGTGCCTCCACTATACAAGAGAGAAGGTACGACATTTAAGGGATTCTGTCATTACTACCCCTAAACAAATATTTAAAGTATTTAAGGTTTATCGAGTGAAAATGTATGTGTAAGATTCAATTTGAGGAAAACTTTTCTCCTAATTCTGCCCAACTGAGCTCACATAATTGTGCTTTGCTTACTGCATACTTACACCATACCTTCCAACTGTCCCAATTTTCACAGGACAGTCCCTCTTTTAACAGCTCAGCCCGCAGTATCATTGAAAAGTCCCCCATTTCCCTTTGATCTCCTGCACTGAACCAGCACTGAATGCTTAAAAAGATACAATGTTTCTCAAATATAATTAAATAGGTAGCTTTTGGCAGAGAGCCCAGAAATCTTAAAGGAGAAGGAAAGGCTAGTAAAGTGTTAATCTCAAGTTGCAGGCATACCTTCAATTGTCTCAATAGTGCCCTTAAGTCTCCCCATACTTCACCTATTCAGAAGATCAGAAGCCAAACAGGAAAAAAAAAACGCTGAGCTGGGTAGAGAAGATTCCCATAATGCAACGCTCCTGCACAGACACTACAACCAGATCCTTAGCTTGCACATGCGCACACACACAGGAGCGTCTGGTTGCTATGGTGATGCAGACGAGGACAGCCGGCAGAAGGAGAAGCAAGAAGCGAGGCGGCAGGTTTGTGAGCAGGTCCGGGGATCAGAGCGGGGGGGGGGTTTGGGCTTGTGAGCCGGCATACAGACATCAGCGGGGATCAGAGTGGGGGGGGTGGTTGTGAGCCGTCAGGGGCGGGGATCGGGAGGAGGGGTTGTGAGCCTGCAGGTGCGGGGATCGAAGCGGGGAGGTTGAGAGCTGGCAGGTGCAGGGATCGGAGCGTGGGGGGGTGGTGGTTGTGAGCCGGCAGGTGCAGGGATCTGGGCGGAGGGGGAGGTTGGTGGTTGTGAGCCGGCAGGTGCGGGGATCAGAGCGGAGGGGAAGGTTGGTGGTTGTGAGCCGGCAGGTGCAGGGATCGGAGCGGAGGGGGAGGTTGGTGGTTGTGAGCCGGCAGGTGCAGGGATCGGAGCGGAGGGGGAGGTTGGTGGTTGTGAGCTGGCAGGTGCAGGGATCTGAGCGGAGGGGGAGGTTGGTGGTTGTGAGCTGGCAGGTGCAGGGATCTGAGCGGAGCGGGAGGTTCGTGGTTGTGAGCTGGCAGGTGCAGGGATCTGAGCGGAGGGGGAGGTTGGTGGTTGTGAGCCGGCAGGTGCAGGGATCGGAGCAGAGGGGGAGGCTGGTGGTTGTGAGCCGGCAGGTGCAGGGATCGGAGCAGAGGGGGAGGCTGGTGGTTGTGAGCCGGCAGGTGCAGGGATCGGAGCGGAGGGGGAGGTTGGTGGTTGTGAGCCGGCAGGTGCAGGGATCTGAGCGGAGGGGGAGGTTGGTGGTTGTGAGCTGGCAGGTGCAGGGATCGGAGCAGAGGGGGAGGCTGGTGGTTGTGAGCCGGCAGGTGCAGGGATCGGAGTGGAGGGGGAGGTTGGTGGTTGTGAGCCGGCAGGTGCAGGGATCTGAGCGGAGGGGGAGGTTGGTGGTTGTGAGCCGGCAGGTGCAGGGATCTGAGCGGAGGGGGAGGTTGGTGGTTGTGAGCCGGCAGGTGCAGGGATCTGAGCGGAGGGGGAGGTTGGTGGTTGTGAGCTGGCAGGTGCAGGGATCTGAGCGGAGGGGGAGGTTGGTGGTTGTGAGCTGGCAGGTGCAGGGATCGGAGCGGAGGTGGAGGTTGGTGGTTGTGAGCTGGCAGGTGCTGGGATCGGAGCGGAGGGGGAGGTTGGTGGTTGTGAGCTGGCAGGTGCAGGGATCGGAGCGGAGGGGGAGGTTGGTGGTTGTGAGCTGGCAGGTGCAGGGATCGGAGCGGAGGGGGAGGTTGGTGGTTGTGAGCCGGCAGGTGCGGGGATCGGAGCGGAGGGGGAGGTTGGTGGTTGTGAGCCGGCAGGTGCGGGGATCGGAGCGGAGGGGGAGGTTGGTGGTTGTGAGCTGGCAGGTGCAGGGATCGGAGCGGAGGGGGAGGTTGGTGGTTGTGAGCTGGCAGGTGCAGGGATCGGAGCGGAGGGGGAGGTTGGTGGTTGTGAGCCGGCAGGTGCGGGGATCGGAGTTTCTAGTAAGTGTATCTCTGTAAATCTTTCAGACATATAGCGTTTTTACACAGCAATAGTAGTACTATTTAATAGTGTGCTTAATAGATTTTGACTTTCCTTGTCCTTTAACAAGCTACACCTGCACTGAGATACAATTATAACTAAGAGGCTAAATAGGTCTCTTGGGGGAACTGAGACAATTTCACCTTTTTCAACAAAACTGTAATAACAGATAAAACAAGACCCCAGAACCCCCAGAAATGTGTTCAAACTTTAAATGACCTGCAAAATTTTGTATAATGGGAGTGGTATTTAAAGGATGTGGTTGCAAAATGGGCATGGTCAAAAAAAATCGGCATGCTACACACAGCATTTCTTTTTGTGTTTCTTTGCATTTTTCAAATTATGTGAGGTATGCTTAATAAAGCCCTAGTAGTTTACGCAGTTCCAAGATGAACAGTCACTAGATACTGGAACCTTGTAGTAGGCTTTGCTTTCATACAGCCACAAGATCATTAGTGAATTTTCATTTATGGAGCTCAACCTTTTGGCACAAAGGTTTATTTAATTTATTTAAATTGCCGCCCTGAGTCCCTAGCATACATATGAGTGCTAACGAACCCCAATCAAATTAGCAGCTCAGCCAGGCAGGTAGAAGGAAGGAAATGACCATTCTAAATTGAATCTGGATGCTTTGCCCCAAACCCATAGTTCAGAGGAGAATGAACGCCAATAGGTCACTCACAACGGATTCCCATATTTCAAAGGAAATTATGTCAGTTTGGCGTGCCGAAACACGAACGGGTCTTCTACAAACTGCTGTCACAAAGCAGGAAATACAGAATTGCCAAGAATATCAGGGTATACCATAGCAATATGGGCTGCTGTCACTGGAAGTAGGAGCATTAGCCTAAACCAAATAAACAGCCTCTTTTAGCCAATTTTACAGCTGGCATTTCCTTTTACATATTACATATTGTGGCAGCTGTTATCCTGGCATCTACAAAATCCAGATATTTCTATTGGTCTGTCAGATGGTGAAATAGCATTTATTACTCCAGAGGATGGGATTACAGTGGTGGTGACTTTTGGCTAGAAATGTGCCTGAATACTTATATCCCTATTGTGTACATTCCTACAGTTACTGTAAAAATAGGAAGATTTGATTAACTTCTCATGTTCTAGGAAGATAAATCACTCCAGGAGAAGACTTGTTATTTGTTAAAGCCCATTGCTTCTCTTTAAAATAAGATCAATTGTCATCATTTGTTCGTTTTAGCATTCTGTTCAGTCACCGCATGCCATTAGTGAACTTTCCGCAAGAGCCAGCTGGGCAGCTATTATTCCAATTGAACACAAGTACTCCAAATGTATCGACGTTGCCAGATCAAGGCAAACTCTGGACTGGAAGCCACAGTCTCCAACCCCCAGCTCCATGGTAGGGTGTGCTACAGCTGACAGCCAAGGTAGCATTATCTGTCAGCCAGTAACTTGCATAGGGGCTTTCAGAGTTTTGCAAAAAGAATTATATAATCTTTTTTTCATTTACGTATAACACTGGAATACTTTTTCTTTTCAAATTAATTCCCATAGTGATCCCCTATATTTTTCCTGATAAATTTTGCATTGGCTCTTGTTTCTGTTCATGCCATAAACAATGTGTGATATTAGGAAAAGGAAGGAAAACTCTACCCCGAAAAATGTAGGTCTCTATTCTATAAAAGTTTAATAGCATAAAACAGTTTATCTGTAAAATCCTACTTCATCTAAATAAATCATTTTTTATGAAGATATACTTTTCTAGCAGTATGTGCCATTGGCTATGATATAAACACTTTGTAGGTTAAGTATTCATTCTGGGGGTCACTTTTAGCATACCAAAGTGTGCAACATATGTAATGGCATTAGTGTGCAACTAGTGTGGCAAAAGAGAGGGGATTGTTCAATGCACATTTGCTGGATCCCTTTTTAATTAGTAATTTAGCATATGTGCATACTGTATAAGTGCATATATTTTCAAAACCAGGGGTATTTAGTTACAAAGTTATGATCATAAAATTGCCAAGCCTGTGACTAAGACCAATGCCCTATGACAACCATATGGAGATTACCTTGACATAGTTAGGAGGCTTGTAAATTTAGGATCATAATTTTTTGACTAACAATCCCTGTTTTTGAAAATATAAGTACTTCATACTAAATTACCAGTGACCTGCATTTGCCTCATGAATACAGAGCTACGTGCTGTTGGCAGCACTGTACTTTGGTGTAAAGCCAACAAATTTATAATTTTGCCCTTCAACCCATTTTAGATAGATATTCTCAAAAAGGTTATTTTACTTTATTTTATGCCATAATCTCTAATGAGGAACGTAACATGATGATTTACTGGTCTAAACGTAAAGTACTACATCCCTTGCATTTCCCTGGACCAAGATTCTACTCACTGCCACACAAAAATTGACTGGACTTGGTCTGACATGACCTGTCCTCCATAAATCCATGCCGTGAGCTTGTAATCATTGGTTTGATTATTATGTGCTCAGATACATGGCAATGATTCCTACATAAAACCTCTTTTACTATCCTGCCAAAATACACAATCATGAGAGATAGAAAATAAGAAGTAAAACCTGCTCTTCAAGTATAAGATTTCAAAAGACGGTTTCCCCACCTTTGCTATAATAATTTTGTCTCCAAAAAATATCCCCAGTCTTAGCTCACACAGGCACAGCTAATGCAAACTCGTTTCTATTTTCATTCTACTGCAGAATGAAGGACAATTTTGGCCAATTTGATGTACAGTGCAAAAAGAATTATAAATGGCTCTAAAACATGTTAGATTACAAAGTAAAAAGGCAAGAGCATTTGCCTAAGTGGTTGAGCTGCTTTTAAATTAATGATTCTGCAGGTTTGCATCGAAACGTACATGAGGTCAGACCCGGACTGACAATCTGTTGATTCTGGCCAGAGGAATCAAGGAGTTAAATGATGGTTGCCTGAGGAGTGTATAAGGTTTCAGCTTGTGAAAAGCAGCACAGCAGCCCGATGCCCTAATATTAATAAAGGAACTCTACATTAACTTGCCTTGCAGGTCTAGATGTATAAAGTATTTGGCCAGGTCTGGGACTTTTCTGGTTAATTCTGTAAAACCTACTAAAACACATTTCAACGTTTTAAAACCAAACAGAGTTGCTTTAACACATCCTCTGTAATAACAAGGCACATGTTACAGAAGAATAGTCTATCAGGCAACCATGAAGAATAGGTCATTACACAGTACTTACATTTTGTTTTCTCCTGTCTTGGAATTCACAGTCACAGCAAGCAGGCAGGAAGGTGCTATTTTGTCAGCACTGTTACTAAGGCATGTTTTGTATCACCCCACAATCATGTTTATGCACCAGAATGGGGGATCTCAACTCCATGCACAGGCTACACAATTACAGATCATGAGTAGAGAGGGGGGATGTGAAGATTGCAGTGACATCTAGAATGTTCTGAATAGAAAGTAAAAGTAATTGACTGCCCCCCCCCGCTGAGATTTTAAATAAATTTATAGGTTTTAATAAAAAGAAGAATGCATGTTTAATTTGCAAAAGATACAGCTTTGTATGCATGGGCAACAGGTCCCCACATCTGTTTTAAATAATGAATGACACCAAAAAAATGTATATGGGAATGAACATACAGTGCCAATTAATTCTGTCCTGCATATGTAAAACTTGTGTTTTCTAATCATAAGTCTTTTTATTGCACTATATTCAGCCATCTGTTGTCTACACAAAGCCTTGTTCTTCCTATTAAGTTCAGTAAGGCTAAAGGTGGCCAGATAGGCAGGCACTTTGTCCACTTTCAACCATGCAGTGTCGGACTGGCCCACCAGGATACCAGGAAAACTCCCGGTAGACCCAGGTGCCAGTGGGCCCTCTTGCTTTAATCTATTTAGACTATTTCATGGTCATTCGCTGTTTCTGTATGGGAACAAGGAAGCTTCATAGATGGAAGAATAGAGTATAGTATGTAGACAAAAAAAGAGACTAGGATAATAAAGAATAAATAAACAAATAGAATAATAAAGTTTGAGGGAGGAGAGCAGGAATTAAAGTTCTGAAAGTGGGCCCATGGTCCAGGGTTTTTTTGGGGGCCCCTGTAATCTCAGTCCGACACTGCACATAAGGCACCTTCATCTGCAACTTTCTCAGCAGTTGTTGTAGAAAACAAAGCGTGAGAGCAGAATGGATAAACAGAACAAATGATACTGGCTCTACCTGTGTATAGCCAAGCTGCACAACATCAACCACATTGGACAAGGGATGATTGGCTAATCGTCCTTTCCAAAACACTCATAAACTGATCCGGGAAAGGCAAATGAACCCACAATAAGCCTGATGCCAATTCAACCTCAAAAAAATAAAAAAAACTTTGCAGACTCCAAAATGTCAATAATACTGCTCCCTGGACCAGTTGCTTAACTAATCATAATAAATGTTGGACCTCATCAATAATACTGTATTGCCGGCAATATATAAACCTTTACAGACATTACAAACATTTGCTGTGTTAAATAATGCCGTGAAACTAGTTATCTGGCAGGAGTAGCTATTTCATTTTATAGCTTTGTGCAGTGCAAGGGGCTAGGGGGAAGCATTCGAGTAAAAGAAAATGAATAGAGCATATGGCTTATCACTCTTGTGCTGGAAAGCAAACACCTGAACATATTCAATCCCATAAAACAAAGATAACACGTTAAAGATGCAGATTGTTTAAAAAGGAGCTTAGGTACCATTTCTGCCCATATGGAAAGGTTTGCAGTGTTGTAAGGTTCCTTCCTTAGTGGGATTCTAATCTGTGCTCATCAATCTGCTGCTCAGAGGTGACCTATAGTCGCTAAACTGCTGATTGTAAAAAAGGCCAAAGCTCAGGCTATAAATGGTCTCTCACAATGAAGAATTGAATTTTCATTAGGACTTTGAACGTCTCAGTCATCAGAATGAGCAGCCAGAGATGCACACCGGCCACAGAGGTCTGAGTCTTAACTATAAACTAAGAGAAGATGATTCTTCTTTAAGTCAGAGTCTGTTTCACTGGGAATGTCATGGTACCTTCCGACAGGAACTTTGCCTTCTGTATCTAGCCACCAACCAAAGGACATTTATTTCAACCTTTCTAATAAAAAAATACAACTTCCTACTGAATGCAGCACTGCTGAGCACACACAGAGTTGCATATGAGTAAAGAGCATTTCACTTTCATAATAGGTGCTTAAAGAGTTGCCACTCAGGACACATAATGCTCCTCGCCGTACTTTTGGTAAATTACCCTTATAGCATTATTCGTTAGATTTTTTTCCCTATGTCACCCTTTGAGAACCATGGGCCTGATTCACTAAAATGCGATAAAATGTGCGCTATTTTTATTGTGCGCTAAAATTTTTACCGCGTCTTAATTTTGGCGATTTTTCGCACGATTCACTATAAGCATGCTTGCGCTTTTTTATGCGCGATATTGCATGCGTTATTTAACTTGCGAAGACTATTTCAATGCGGTATTTGTAAATTACACACGCAAATAGTCGCCGCATATGAATGGTAGCATAGAAATAGTGTATAAAAATTGTCGCCGCATATAAATGGTGTATATAAATATTAGCCATATATAAATGGTAGCATATAATTGGTATCATATAAATAGTAGATGCTTATAAATAGTAGCCACTAGTGATGAGCAAATGTGTTCTGGTTATCTTTAGTGAAAATTAGCAAATCTTTCGAAAGATCCACGAAACGGCAAAAATGTTGTGCGGGCAAAAAAATTGTTGCCCGTGACTATTATTTTTTGACGCTTGTATAAATTTTTGTATGTGCGGTGAATTTTTGCGTGGCGAATTTTTTCATGCGTTTTGCCATTGGCGGATTGTTTTGCGAAACGCATGAAAAAATCTGCCGCAAAAAAATTCAACGCACATCCAAAAATTTGCTGCGAATCCATGCCTGGTGAAGCATTTCATCACTTGTAGCCAAATAGAAATAGTCGCGCAAATGAACGCATGCCATGTTAGCCATACACGCCAATACTTGCAGAAAATTACTGTATTAAAAATGAACATTTTGCTGCAAACTGGCGGCTGCGTCACTCTAGGGGAAACACATACTTGAATAAATAACACTGTAAGTCCATATTTTATTGCAAAAAATCATTTACTGTACTTTTGTATAATTTTTCGCCTGCCTGTAGTAGGTGTTAATTTTCGCATAGCCAAATGCGATATTTAGCGCGCAAAAGTTATAGTGAATCATGCGATCGTATTCTTTTCAGCGCAGATATTAACGCATGCGGTAAAACTAGTGCGAGAAATAACCCAATGCGAAAATGGCGATTTTTCGCACGCGATAATACTATGGTGAATCGAGCGCAAATTATTTTGCGTTTTTTAACGCAAAAAAGCGTGCAATAATTTTTATCGCACTTTAGTGAATCAGGTCCCATATGTCATATGGTCATATGAACATTCTCGTTCATCCAGGTCATAGTAGTCATACAGTACCATACTAGTCAGACAGTAAGACACAATGTTCCACCAGCACACCCTTACCTCCTCCAATAATTGAACTCGGTGCACAGCCTAGACAGTCGGCACTCTTACGACAATCGAGCAGAAAATGGAATTCAAAATATAGCAGCAACGTTTCAGGGGCGTACCCCTTCGTCAGGCATACAAACCAGTGCAGTGAGCATTGTTAAATAGTCCCACAATTCATTAACATACATAATTGCGCAATTAACATATTTAACATTTAAAAATACAAAGACAAAAATGATAGTGGCAATTATTAATAAGAAAATGATAGTGGCAATTCTCAATAAGAAAATCATAGTGGCAATTCTCAATAAAAAAGGCAATTGTCCATAAACAGATGGTCCATGCAATTAACATCATTCCAAAAGTGTTTAATAAGATCTGTAGAAAAAAGAAGAAAGAAATTCTTTGTGCCTTTAGAACTTATCATAGTTACATAATAATATAAACGAAAAAAGGCAACCTTGTAAAATGTTACCAGTAATAGAAACAGTAATACTTTGAATAAACACGCAGGGGCTAAGCCCCGCTTACATCACACTCGTTGCCGGTCAATACATTCATAAAGTACCATACAGTCATACAGTCATACAGCATAACATTTGAAAAAAGGAAATGGCATGCGTATCGCAGCAAATTCTTTGACCACGCCGTTTTTCAACAAGGCCCCATAAATACCACTCCCATTTTACTAAATTTGGCAGGTTATTTAAAGTTTGAACACATTTCTGGGGGTTTTGGTGTCGTTTTATGTGTTGCTAAAAAGGTGCAATTGCCCTTTAAGCTGCAAGTTTCAGTTCCCCAAAGAGACCTGTTTAGCTTATTAGTTACAATTGTATCTAAGTGCAGGTGAAGCTTGTTAAGATTTCTGGGCTCTCTGCCAAAGGCTACTTTTTAATAAAGTTTGTATCTTTTTTAGCATTCAGTGCAGGAGATCAAAGGGAAATGAGGGACTTTTCAGTAAGAATCCGGGATGTGGGTTGAGCTGTTAAAAAAGGTTGAGCTGTTAAAAATCTGGCATGGGGTACACTGCACAGCACTGGTGGGTGCAAGGCAACCCTGACCTTACTGCCTGCATGTTACTGGTGGAGCTAAACTACCTGCTGGTGATGTCATTTTCCCTTCTTAGCATTAATAAGGGGTGTGTGTGTACTGACGTGTGTAATAGCACCGACGTATTAGTAGTTGATTGATTTGTAGGTACGGTATTATATTATTGTAATGATAAACTGTATAGATCCTTTACAGGGTTCTCTTTTCATTCTTTTTTATTTTTAGGTTAGGGGGTAGGCAGGGGGTTGGAGCGTTTAAACCTGTGCCACCCTTCTCTCACCCCTCATGAATACAGCCCTGTATTTGTAAGTAAGATGCAGGGCTGAGTGCAAAGTGTGAAAAACATGGATCCTTGCCCTTGTATTTTCACACTTTGCATCCTGTCCCACCATCAGTAAATGAGGCTCATGATCACTTTAAGAAAAAGCCAGAAAGAAAAAAAAAGAACTAATAAGTAAGCAGGGAGAGACAGAAACAGATTAGGTTCCCTGTAATTAGTGGGAGACGCTAGTGGGAAATGCTATTACCCTGTGCTTGCCCTAGGCATCACGTTTCATCATGGAATCCATACATTCACACCCCTGCTTCCTATACCTGGGAATGGTTAGCTCCGAGTCTCTGTTCCCTAGACTGTAAGCTGCCTCTTAATGATCTATTTAAATGTATAACAAGTTATTATTTCTCCTAAATGCTCATATATCACTCTTAATAGGCCATTTTTTTTCCTTTTGACTGTCCCAAATAGGCTTCATAAAGCACAACAAAATGACAAAATACCGACCTACTTCCCAGCAGTAACTGTGGCAAGAAAAGAATTGCTAGGGGTTCGCGAAGATTCATATTTACAGAGCAAAAACCATTTTATGCAAGACAATATAAATAATCGTAATATCAAGTTATTCACAGAGAGATAGTCTGGTGCTTGTATGATCACTTTATAGCACCCTGAATTAAAAAGATTTTGTTTTGTTACCACTGTTTGTTTCAAAGCCAAAATAAATTGAATACTAGCCATATTTAATATTTTTCTTTCCTTCTAGACTAAGATTTTCTCCAGACAACCATTCTATCTGCAAGAGATCAAAGCAAATGAGGACTTGCCAGTAGAAAACAGCTATATTTTAAAGCAACAGTAACAACCAAAAATCCCTTACAGTCAAAGCTGCCCCACGGCAATAATAAAGAATTGTTTCTACAAGCAGTGTGGCAGGTAAGGTTCTGTCAGATTGTAAATCAGATCCGACCAATGTCAAATTGGCTGTAAAAATTGCAGTTTTACACTGAATTTTATCACTATTGATTTTTCTGTGAGTTTTTTAAAGGAATACTGTCATGGGAAAGCGTGTTTTTTTCTAAACGCATCAGTTAATAGAGCTTCTCCAGCAGAACCCTGCATTGAAATCTGAAATCCAAACACAGACTTTTTTTAAGTATTTAATTTTAAAATATCACATGGGGCTAGCTATATTCTGCATTTCCCAGGAATGCCACAGCCATGTGACCTATGCTCTGATAATAAACTTCAGTCACACTTTACTGCTGAGCTGCAAGTTGGAGTTATATCACCTCCTCCCACCAGCAGCCGATCAGCAAAATAATGGGAAGGTAGCAAGATAGCAGCTCCCAGTAGATATCAGAATAGCACTCAATAGTAAGAAGACCAGCTTGGGACTCTTCCAGTTCCATGGGAGTAGGAGAAACAGTAGGATATCTAAAAGTTCTAATGTGTAGTGCTGGCTCCTTCTGAAAGCTCAGACTCAGGCACAATGCACAAAGATGGCTGCCTACACACCAATATTACAGCTTAAAAAAATACATTTGTTGGTTCAAGAATAAAATTTAAATGGTAGAGTGAATTATTTGCTATGTAAACAGTTTAATTAAGAAATAAAAACTAAACCATAAAAAATCATCAGGGACAGTATCCCTTTAAGGTGTCTTTTTCTCTGAGGAAGTAGCATCATGAAACATAATGTAAGCAATGTTTAGCAACATATGGCCATTTCAATATAATTGATCATTAAGGTAAAACAATTTTTGACACCTTATAAGTATCGTCTGTGACTGACATGCCTACCTTAAATGCCAACAGAGAACAATGGGAAGAATCAGATCAAATCTTGTGTTACATTAACAATCCCATGACACTAGGTAAGCAGCCATGACAGTAGGTGAATGAGGGTGAAAAGCTCCTGTAATCTCTATAGCAAGGATTAAAAAGGACTTTAAATCTGGTGCCGTTTCTACTGTGCTAAAATATCATCAATGACCAAAAGAGTTGAAGAGATTCTACAATGGTATTCTACTATTGAGAATCAATATACCTTTCTAACAAAAACAATGGGCTGTGTATTTGCTGCTAACATGGCGAATACTCTGTATTTTACTACAATTTACAGTCAAATGATATCTGTAGGGGGCTACATTTTTTGCTTGAACCATAGGTCAGGGATGTCCACCCTGTAGCATGTGACAGCATTTGGCTGCTCGTGGGAAAACAAGTAGAGGACCACAGGTGGGTTATTCCTCTTGTAGGCAATATTACACCGTTATGCACAATATTCAAAGTTTATTGATGATTTTTTTGGTCATCACTTATTAAGCTGGGTTGTGGTGCGATGCATGAAAACACAAATCCATAAAATGGGATACAGACACGTGTACTATGCAAGTTTGTCCTTATTGTCACCATGCCAATCCAGTAAATAAGGCCCACACTCACCCAACAATGTCACTCCCGGGGTCTGCTGGGACCTTCTCCTAGTTCTATATCAACTGTAATAAAGCAAAGTGGAAGGCACAACCATCTTTGCTGTCAGAAAAGGCACAAGGCAAAGAGAAACAAGCAGCTTTTGTGGTATTCTACTTTGTTGAGGTAATGTTTCGTATCCATCTATTTATGCCGTAATTGTACTGGAATGTCTGGGGTTAATGGAGTGTGCCACAACCATTTCTGCAGCGATCTTATTGGCAAGTCTGGGATTAATGGAGTGCTAATTGCCCATTTATGCAGTGTTCTTACTATCATGAAATGCAGGTGCCACAGTGTGTCATAGAATCCATAGGGTCACCATAGAAAATGTTTTTGTACAATGGGTATGGTAATTGGGCATGGGGCCACAAAGTCGGAAAAAACATGTTTTAACCACGTTATTTTACCCTTTCTTTTTCTTTATATGTTGGGAAATCAGACAAAAACATGGTTTTTGCTGCTTGCCCAGTACATTGCAAACAAGGCCCTAAGTGCACAGTAGTGTGGCACCTGGCCCTGAATGCTTTATGAGATTTAGTTACAGCATTAGGCGCTCTCTCTAGAACACAAACATCTACACAACTATACCCTCTCATGTTAAAACATTCTTTATGGAAAAACAATGACTATTTCAAAGGTACCGTTGCTCTGAGGCATTTCGCCAGTTACTGATGATGTGCTACAACTTGTATTTTTATTTCAAGCTGCTGTTAAGAGTTATTGCTGGTACTTTAATTATATGAGAATTATGTTGCACAGACCCTAGCCGTGGATTTCTGCTAGTCTTTCCCAGTTTCTCAAACAGAGGGGCCCAAGTATTTATAAGTAAGGGTTCAGTTTAATTTCATTTTGCTGTAAGTTATTCTGCATAGACAGCCTTGTTTATTCACATAGTTTTCTATAATTATGAAGTGCCATGTTTCTTGCTCTTCTAAGGCAAAAGGAAATGTTAATTAAAAGGTACCCAGCGGTAACCAAAATTTCATTAAAAGATGGTGGTTTCATGCTCTCTTTTTCCAAGCAATAATTTGTGAGTTAGGCGTCTCTCACATATGGAAGTACCCTTGTTTATCCAATAATACAAGCCTTACAAAGGTCCCACTGTTTTCTAGGGATGCATAGAATCTAGGACAAATCCAGGCAAATACAAAGTGCTGAGATTTGCCAAATTTTACATTTAGGGGCACATTTACTAATCCACGAATCCGAATCACGAATGGGAAAAAATCGTATTGGAAACGAAAATTTCGTAAGATCACAAATATCACGAAAATGCTTACGAAAAAATCGTATTAGTCACGATAATATCGTATTGGCGATCCGAAAGTCACAAAATTTTCGTACCGAACAATTGTAAACAGTGGTAAAAATCAGCGAAAATACTCTCGGAGTGTTCGCATGAACGCTCGTGCATTTGTGCTTTTGTAAATGTGCCCCTTAGTGTCCAGCTTAACACAATCCAAACTTAAAGGGGTTGTTCACCTTTCAGTATAATAGAGACTAATATTCTAAGACAATTTACAATTGGTCTTCATTTTTTATTATTTATAGTTTTTTATTTATTTCAGTTTTTGTTCAGTAGCTCTCCAGTTTGGAGTTTCAGTAGCTATTTAGTTGGTAGGGTCCAATTTGAATGAGAGACTGATATATAGATAGGAAAGGACATGAATTAAAAGAAATAAGAAATAAAAAGTAACAATAACAATAAAATTGTAGCCTCACAGAGCAATAGGCTTTTGGCTGTTGAGGTCGGTGACCCCCATTTGAAAGCTAGAAAGAGTCAGAAAACAAAGACAAATAATTCAAAAACAATCAAAAATAAATAATGAAGACCAACTGAAAAGTTGCTCAGTACTGGCCATTCTATAACATACTAAAAGTTAACTTTAAGGTGAACCACCTCTTTAATGTCACGCAAATAAGAGTTCGGAATTAGTTTAGTATTAGGTATCATGCAAAATCTAAATAACATATATTAGGTACATGCCATCTCAGGGATCTATTATCCCTACATTTTAACCCTAATGTACAGGCAGACAGAACCCTACTCTATACTTGTAAACGTCCAAGAATGGGAGAAGAGGGATTTTTATTTTTACCTTCATAACACTATTTATTATAATGCTAATTCAACTGAACTCTAAGGCCTATGGTAAACAATGGAGTTATTGGTTAGTAGTGCCAGACTGGACCTTCTATGGCCTACAAGACAATATGTGGTCCAGGGACCAATCTGGCAACAAATAGATGGAGACTGTGCCACATGTTATAGAGGTTAGATAAGTTTATGATAGAAATAAGAAAGGGCTAATAGGAATGGCCCCAGACTGGGATTAATAGGAGACCCTATGGTACTGACCAGTTGACCCTATGGGTTAGGGCTTCAGCTGACACCTGTGTAAGTTCATGGCACTTTGATTTCCACTACAAGTAGAAGGGTCAAAAAGCACCATAGCCCTAAATGCTGCAGTTGGGTAAGGAACTGATCCCTTTTCAGGATTTATATTCCACCTTATTATGTCAAGCAAGTCAAAGGTAATTAAAGATATTCCCACAGATATTTCTTCTGATCAGCCCTTCACTTTTGCGAAAGAATCAGTTACTGAAGTTATTGAGACTGCATTGCCGTTCTTTTTCTTTTCCAAAAAATGGTTAAAGGTTATACTCAGAAATGTTCTGTGAAATAAGATCTCTGCTCAGAACACAAAAATTCCATTCATAACCGCAAATGACGGACGTCTGTTTCTCAAACCTAGGCTTCTACACTGACTTCGGAACTTCGCTTTGATGCTATATACACACATACGGGGAAAGGATCACCTGCAAAGAAAGGCTTCCAAAACAACTATTATTGGCAAAAGGTGCCAGGAGGGCCCAGAAGAGGAAGCCACAGAGGCAGTCAAGGCAAACTGGAGCTGTTCTAAGGCAAAACTGAACAGAATTAATATATTGGCAGAAAATTTTCTACTGACTTCTACACATTTTTCCTGTTTAATAAATAAAGAAGTTTGAGGTTTGCCAGGGAATTCTTACAGGTTTGGCACTGATGATGCTAAGTGTCTCTTCCAGGCAGCCATACCAATCAAACTGCAGGAGTGTATCATGGCACATTGGCCATAAATCTTCATGCAGTGGTTAACCTGGCAAGAGGAATACAAATTACTCACACATTCCAATGAAAGAAAAACTTGAACACAAGACATGTTTCGTACAGAGTCAGATGCTAGCGCAGTGGAACCAAGATACGCCTTGCCAGTGGCTCCACTGACAGTTTTCTATCAATCTATATATTACATTTAGTACATGCTTATCATTAGGAGTGAAGGGAATCAGAGAGAAGCTGTCTAAACATAGAAAGGCACCAAAAACAAATCTCAGAAGTCAGAAGGTGACTGATACACTTTGGTATACATTATAAGATTCGCCGGATCTTTCCCCGATAATATCGGGCTAATTCGAACTTTTGGTATTACAACGGAGATCAATGAGCCAATGTGGTCCCCAACCTGGCTAAAAAATCAAACCTGCCTGATCAACATCTGCCCAATTTTCAACCAGATATTGATCAGGTAGGGTCGTCAGTGGTCCCCATACATGGGCAGATAAGCTTCCCAATCTAAAGGACTCAAATTGGCAGCTTAAATCTGCCTGTGTATGGCCACCTTTACCCCCACAATGCAGTGAGATCTTTGCAATTCAGATATGGTAGAAGTTTTCACCACAGATTCACAGCAAGGTGCTACGAAATCGCTAGCTGGCAAAGGATTTTTTCATCATCATATTTTCTATATTTTTCACATAGGAGCTATATGTACTTAAGTTAAAGTTTTCATTTAAGGATGTATATAGAGACAGTCTGCATCTAATTTTAGTAAGGTCACCAAAACAACATGGTAAGATCTTAGAACTTCCCATTTTTCTTTAACAAATATCCCTACTTACTGTCCTTTACAGGAGCATCAGTGGTGATTTGAGAAATCTATTTATAGCAGTACTTATTAGAAAAACTCATCCTCCATGCACACAACCCACTCCTTATACTATCTCAATGCTCAATGGCAAACTTAACACACCTAGAATGGGGCTTCAAAGATGTTAATGCATAGCTGGATATGTACTTGTATATAGAAAGTGAGGGGGGAGTCTCATCCCCCAAGGTGCCCAAGGTTACCCATTCTTACCCACAGATTACAGAGTGAGAGTAGAGAATTCTAAAAACAGGGACAAAAAGACCCTGGGAAATAAGTGAATTAGAAGGACTGTCCTTTGAAAGTATGAACAGATAGCAATTATGGCGACTAATGTCACATCTCTGGGGCAGTTACTTGCAGCTTACTAGCATCTCAGCTACTAAAGTGACAGGTTTCAATAAGGAACAGAGCTGACAAAAGGCATCATATTTAAGATATGTTTTAGATTAGAGATGTTTATGTTTGGTTGCCTGGAGCTAGGCCATTCTCCAAAATTAGATTACTGATGGAAAATTCTCACTCACTTTCTGATGTTAACAACTTTTACTTTTAAGCTAATGGCAAACGACATTTATACTGCAGTAGCAACACATCTTCCATAAATGAAAAGGCATTGAAAAACATACTCCCCAATTCTCTCCAGAAAGGCTTTGTGCTGAAATAACTTTTCAATATCAGTGATAAAAATGCTCCTCAGGAAGATGCAGATTTTTAAGTAATAATATGATGTCCCTTGCGATTCCCATTTCAATAAGTTAGCTGAACTGAGGTTCAGAAAAGGCCCTGGAATTTTAAGTAAACAAAGGCCCAAAAAGACCCCCATCAACCCAGTAAACAGTTAAAATAGTGACCACCATCCCATCTGGCATTTGCCAGAACCCACAAATTGCCAGTTCAGGTTCTCCATATGGCACAAGTGTCAGATTTACACTTTCTCAACTGTTGCAAATATGTCCTTACTGTCCTTTCTGTTCACAAACAAAGGGCCACAAGTTTATCAGTTTGTGGTTCTGAGATACTAATCCATAGTATTGGTTACTAGATTTATTTGGGGGCTATGCATTGACCCCTGCTGAGACACTGCTATCTCCACAGGCTGCAGAAGCAACACATCTCATATAGCAATGCAAAACGATTAGTCCTAATGATCCCATGAACTCTAATGTTACCAACCATTATACACATTAGGCACATGGAGCACCTAGTTTAATGTAGAGCTATCTTACTTAGGACATACATGGACAGCATAAATCATAGCAGTAAGTGGTCAGTAGGCTCTAAGGGGTATACAGAAGGAACAAAGTAACCTGCTTTTTAAACCTTTCGTCTTCTGTACCATTGGTTTAAATGAACTTTACTAGTACAAATTAGAATTTTGTTAAATAACAGTGTAATATGCCTACAGTATATGCAATTTTATAGAGGAATTGGAGTTTTTCACCACTGTTTGGTCTACACTGCCCCTTTACAAATAGGTGAAATACTTAAAAATGTCACCCAGTGATCTACTCTTGCCACCTGTACTTTTTACTTCCCTTCTTTACAGCCCACTTTGTACTTTGCAAACAGAAATATAACTGGGAACAAATGGGAACAACTGTGTACAGGAGCCCTTCTATTCTGTCTGGTTGGCCATCAAATGTTACTGATGCAGGAAGCATCTCCTGACTCTTATTTGCTTGGTTTTATTGCTTATTATAACAGGACTGATAGAAGTGGATAGGGAAGAGCTTCCTGCATCAGTAACATAGCCTTTTGTGAGGCAACCAGCTAGATAGAACAGTAGGAGGGGGCAAATTCATGACATCAGCTGCTAAATGCTAAATATGCTAAATATCATGAAACCAAAAAGAAATACTGGGCATTGCTGACGTTCCATAACATTAAACACAGATCACCATATTAAAAATGTGATAATGTGTATATCATGCTGAGAAAGCATAATTCTGTGTAAATACACAAGCACTCTCCACTCCAGCATATATACAAACACTGACTTTGGGCACTCCAAGATGTTTAATAGCTCTTGTAATGCACAATTACACAGAAAGCAGGATGTGTCTATATATATATATATATATAAAAGAAAAATGATTCCCATCCAGGCATTATATGTAACACTTGGAAGTATCTCTTACACACCAATTAAAGTATCAACACCATTAGTATCTATAGCTACACCCCAGGCAACATGAAATCATTACCATAATCCATGCCACAAACATGTAAGGTATTTAACAACCTGCTGATGAGAGAAGAATTTCTACAATATAAGGGGGGGGGGTAATAAAATATACATTTTTCACCAGGTGAGTTACTGCTTTTCAAACAGGGAAATGGCTGCTATAAGTTACAAGTATGGGACCTGTTATCCAGCAAGCTCGGACCTGGGGTTTTCCGGATAAGGGATGTTTACGTAATTTGGATCTTCATACCTTTAGTCTGCCCAAAAAATGATTTAAACAGCAATTAAACGCAACAGGATTGTTCTGTCTCCAATAAGGATTTATTATCTTAGGTGGGATCAAGTACAAGGTTCTGTTTTATAAGTACAGAGAAAAAGGAAATGATTTTTAAAAATTAGAATTATTTACTTATAATGGAGTCTATGGGTGATGGCCTTTCCATAATTCAGAACTTTCTGGATAACGGGTTTCCAGATAACGGATCCCATACCTGTACTGTACTAATATTTTCAGCACTGACATGTATGAAGAGTTACAGATCTTTAGAATGGCAGCAAACTCATATACAACATAAGAAGGCACTGTAGTACAGACACATATGAAGGGTTAAATGAAGTCATAATGGCAGCACTGATATGTGCAAGAAGATGTTCTAGAACATATAATGGGAGCACGTGTGTGTTTTACTGTATATATATTTAGAGTAAAGGAGTTCCAGACCTTACAGTGGCAGCGATGGCATGCGTAAAAGGGTTCTATACATTACTGGGTAGCACCGACTTGCAGAACAGGGTGCTAGATCTTACAGAGTAGAAATTATATACCTGATGGTCTGCTAGACTTTACAGTGCCAAGCATAAAGGGGTTCTAGACTTTACTAAATCCCCAACTGATGTGTATGAAGGGGTGCTAGACTTTGCAATAGAAATAAAGATGTGCGAACACAAGGGCTAGCCTGGAAGAGAAACATTACATGCAGATAGATACAAGCTTATATTATGGCCACACAGAATGTTATAACAATGATCCTAGATCATACAGCTGCTGAGAGGTGTGACAGACAGTAGAATTCCGTATGATTGGGTGCTACACTAACTATTACATGGGCAATTGATAAAGGAAAAGTAAAGGCAAGCTACACTGGCCGCATTCAGGCTACCTTTACAGCCTTGGATAAGTGCACATAGCACTCCCCAAGAAGTTTTATGGACCATAACTTTATAAGAGAATCAACGTGTGGTTGGTCCACAGTGGGGGTAGAACAGAAAGTGCTAAAACCTCAGTGTTGGGCTGTTCTATAATAACATTACATACATGAGCATTTTTGTTGTGTCAAATAATTTTCATCTCTAGGCTTACAGGAAAACAGTGGGATTACATAGGTTATGAAGTGAAGATATATGATATTTAAACAATTGGCAGCCTATGTACAGTTGTAGCTCATCCTACATAAAATCAATGTGCACATTTTGGGACTGTCCTTCAACCTGCCTCTAAAATGATTCCACTATTTGCACTAGATCAGGAAACACGTGACCTACAGCATCCATATGTTCCAGAACTAAAAGGCATAATGGCAAGTGCTAAAGGTTGTCTCTCCCTGGCCATGATTATTAGTTCATTCTTTATTCCCCTATAGGTAATCTATGTTATTTATCCTTGCATGAAGCCCCTGCCATGATTTAAGTAGTGTATGGGAGTTCATTATTATTATTTATATTCTGCAGTGCTATCCAGTAGAAAGGTATATACATCAAACAAATGCTATATAAATACTTATTGATGGGGGTGTGTGAACAGGGAACCCTGCTCAATGGAGCTTACATTCTAAGAAATTGTGATAATTATTGGAAATGCAGCTGTAGTTAGTTGTGTCTGTTCTGGGTCAGGATGTGCATTACTTGCATAGTGGTACCTACACTCGTGCATGTTATACAGAGCACCTTTATATAGCACCCAATTAAGCATGTGCAAAACTCAATATGAGGAAGACTGGGTGCCACCTTATCCATTCTAAGGAAGAGAAGCAAATCTCCCATCCATTTACTGCAGATAAAAAGCACTTGAATGAAGACGTTGCTTTGAAAGGCAGCTAAACTGCCGAACATAAACTAGGAATTCCTGGAAGGAAGAAAACCTGCATTCTCTCCAAAGAAGCGCCTTAGGTGAAGTTCTCTGCAGCTGTCTCTACCTCTCGCTACAGACAAGGTCTCTCTCACTGCAGCGGCTCCTTCTATTCAATTACAGGGCAGGATTTACACAAGGCATGTTCAGAAACTGTATTCGCATGAAGATAACCATTTATGAAATACCAGACCATTTAAAGAGGTATTGCAGTGGCACTGGTGCTAATAAAGTTGTCCTCCTTAATACTGGCAGTGTATGCAGGCACCTGTGCCCCACTGTGGGGGCTATGGCATTAAAATGTTTTATAAAATGATTCCCCCGGTTGTTGGGCTATAATTCCCAGCATACTATTACTACAATAGTGTGTCATGGGCTTTTGGGAGCTAAAATGCAGCAAGGGGGGACCCCAAGTTGGAAACTGGGGTTTAAGACATCTTGATTTATTGACATTGCTTCCAATGTCTTCAAGATAACATTAAAGGGCAAACAAAAAGTTTCTTAAGAAGTAGGGTGCCCAACCTGCTACAACTACCAGGAGCTGGAAGCTATCAGTGGATGCTTGGTGTTGTAGATCAATAACTGGTGGAGGGCAGGTTGGACAATGCCATATGACAATAATGGTACATTCATTGCTTTCTGAATTGACTGTCATGTGTTTGCGTCTGTAGCAAGAGAATTTGATTGTAAGCTCTGCTGGGGATAAGGACTGGTGTGTGTAATAATAAGCATTATCTGCCAAGTGCTGTGTTACATGCCTGCACTATATAAATGATAATATGTTAATAATGACTGCTAGATATATACTTACATATAGGACTGAAGCTGAATTCCATCTGTTGCTGAGCACACCTCTAGAGAGAGGAGTAGAAAAGCCATCATCTGGATGCACATTGTAGCTAACATGATCCACCTTCTGAACTTCACAAATCAAGCCAGATATTTTCCACACGGAGAAATGGAAGCTTTCCACCAAAGTTTTCTTTCTTCCAAGAAATACCCAACAAGGGGTGAGTGTGGCTAACCCTTTCCTTGTAGTGCCCTGTGCATTACCCTGTGTGATCTCCAGTCTCTGCCTCTCAGTAAGGAAGGGGGGTCATTGTGCTGCTGCTGCAAGTTTAAATGACAATGAGGGAAAGTTCCCAGCAGGCTGGAGCGTACAATGTGCAGGGGCAGCCGGCTCTCATTGTTCGGCAGCGGAGCGAATAAGATCCAAGGGCTGCTGGAATTTAGGGAGCTCACTAAGAAGCCAGTGGATGTGTGTGGGTGTTTGGGAGTCCTGCAGCCCAGCCAGTTGCCATTACAAGGAGCACAGTCCAAGCCCCCTCCGACAGGAGCCTGTGAGCAGACAGAGAAGAGGAGGGGATTTCGGAGACAGGTCACCTCCCTCAGGACAAATTAGGGATGTTCTGTCTTTTCCCCGGCATTCTGCCTGTGGGATGCCGCGCTTCCATCAGACAGAGCGACATGAGCAGCCTGAGGCTCTGCCTATTCCCCGGGCTGTGCGCTGGGCTTTAGCGGCCCCCCAGGCTTTGCTCGCAGGTGAGGGGAAGAAGGGAAATTCCTCTGGGCGGATTTTGCAGCCGGAGCTCGGCGGAGCCTCCCGGGGAATAGCGGAGCCGCTTGCGAGCCGTGCATATTTATAGCGCCCGGGAGGCTTTCCAGAGGCGCCCTAGATTCAATGTTATTCTTCATATACTGTATTTAATCAGCCTGGGGCTTCTCCGTATCGTTTCCTACCTTCATTACAATGCCATTGTCTCTTTCTTTATCCTCTATCCATAGCTACTCACTCTTCACTTTCCCTCCCAAAATGGCTATATCCCCCCCCCCAACACTTTAATCACTTTAATCTCACTTCCCCAACAACTTTTATCTCATATTTTCCCCCCCACACACAACTTTGATCTCACCCAGGGTCAGACTGGGGGTGCAGGGACCACCAGGGCTTCTGCCCCATCACCCCCAATGGCCCCTGCCGCCTTCAACATCCCCCCACCCTGCAGGGACCCCCCAACACCCTCTGACCCCCCTTCCCTGAGCATGCCTAAATTAAACTCACCTGGGTGCATTGGGGCCCTGGGTCTGTGCTACTGAGGCCCACTGGACTTTTTCCCAGTCCAACACTGCACTTACCCTCCAAAACTGGCCATATTCCCTACCCTTTAAAGTACAACTAAACCCTATGTATGAATAGAACTAGAAATTACATATTTTATATCCCGAACTGCATCAGCCTAAAGGTTCAGTATTTCTGTAACAGTAATGATCCAGGCCTTCAAAGCTGTACACAGGAGCTCCCCATCTTGGATTTTGTTAGTGTCAGTGACACTGCACATGCTCAGTGGGCTCTGGGCAGCTGTTGGGAAGCTAAGCTTAGGGGTCGACACAAATCTTCAAGCAGAAAATGAGTTTGGCCTGTAATATAATCGGTACACTGTATAAGCAGTATATTTTATATCAATCCCTAAGCTCAGTAAGTGACAGCAGCACACAGCATGTGCAGGGAATCAGCAGAGAAGAAGATGGGGGCTACTGGGGCATCTTTGGGGCACAGATCTTCCCTGCTAAAGGGCTGTGGGTGCCTCGGACTGGTACAGAAGCCTAAAACATGATGTATAACATTTTTTCCCTACTTTTTTAGTAAAGTGTTAGTTCTGCCTTAATTTCACTTCCCTCAACAACTTTAATCTCACAATCCCCTCAAATCGACCATGCCCACCCTTTAATCTTACTCCCCAACAACTTTAATCTCACTGTACCGCCCCTTTACTGGAACACACAAGGGCTCATTTACAAAGGGCTGGGGCAGTACAGAAGCAATAAGTGCCACAAAACTGTTGTCCTTAGAGCCCTATGTGCCAAGCCTTAACTTAAAGAGAAGGAAAGTAAAAAATCACTTTGAGGTGCTAATTTGTTAATCCTAATCCCTAACCCGCTACTGGAGCTCTTTGTCTATAAGAGAACACACTGTTCTCTACTTCTAGTTATTAGAGTAACTATAAATTCTCGGGCTCCACAGCAAAATAGTTTCACGGTCCTCAATTCCTGTTTTTTCAAAGCTTAATTGTAATTGTGGAACAATCAGGACTGCCACTGGGTCTGCTGCCTTATTACTTTACTGATATTTCATCTTTCTTCTTCACGCTCCCTCTGCCTCTTATTTATACATCCTTGTTACACTCTGTATGCTCCCTTACATGTTCTTTTTTCAATATTTTCCTTCTCTGTTTTATTCTCCCCCTCACTTAATCCTCTTTTGCACCATTTCCCTGCCTCTCCTCTTGTTACTCTCTATCACCCCTCAACCCTCATGTTTTTATTACAAATCACCTTGTACCCCCTCCTTTAAACTCATGTTTCCCTGTCTTGTATGCTTCCCCTTTCTATTCCCCCTCTGTCCCTTTTGGCTCTCTATCTACACTTCTATTTCCTTCTCTGGTACTCTCTTTACCTTCTCTCTCTCCCTCCTCTCTATATCTCAATATCCACATCTCTACCCTGCACTAGGGAGGATGAACAAGTTAGCAATGTACCAGTCATTTGATGCTGTCAGCAGTGAGCCGAGAGAGCTGAAGGATACAAACCCAATTCATTTATAATAGAAAGGACAATTTACTAAGCATTTGAGGCATTTTCCAGTCCACTCAAAATTCCCACGCAATGCATTTAGCAATATTTACTGAGCGGGCATAGAAAAGAAACATTGGCACCTAGGAGGCAGATGAAAAGAAATTGAAGTATATTTCTTGTTTGTTCAGTGCAGTGTGTTCATACATTTAATAAATGTGATTCTGACCAGTCAGGTATCACTATAGAAAATCAGTCAAGGGTAAAAAAACTACTAGTGAAAAGGCCAAAGATCCCACTGAGTGTTACGCAGTTACCACAATGGGAAATATTTCTCCATTCACTGGATATGAGTCATCCCAGACTGCCGGGATTTTCCAAGGTTTATGGTTAGAGTAACGGCACAATAAATTGGATATTCCGTTGTTTGTAAGTAACACTCCATCATGGAGACTTACGGGAAAATAGGATATTTCTCTTCTAGAATCTAAATACCAAGCAAACGGTATGCTCATACACAGACATATATTTTGTTCTAGCTAGAAACAGAAATCTATCTAAATTTTTGCATATAAAATAAAGAGTTAATAGAACCTCACAGAGCGGCAGGTGCAGGACTAGCACAGCAAGATGGTAGTAATGCAAGAGGGCAGTATCCCTTGATTTCACCCACTGGGCCAAAATCTGAGCCCAAAGTTGGCTGTGGTAATCCCAATTAGTGCCAAGTATCCAATAATCCAGTTGTTGGGATGCCCTGCATTGTACTTTAGCAGCAACTAGGACATAACAGGTTGAGGATCACTGCTCTAAATCCAGGTGGGGCCCCTTTGAGGCTACTGCATTTGCCCACAAAATGAGTTTATATAGGCCCATGGTAATTAAGTGAGATAATCGACTACTCAATCCTTCTCCCTCGTTACTTACTATACAGAACAGAACTTACTATATGATCAGGGCTGTTAAAAGTTGGGTGTTTGTTTCAAATCCCTACTATAGTTTATATAAACAAAGCTGCTGTTTAGTTATTCAAATTGTGTAGATTGCTATTATATCGCTAGTGTATCTGTTACCTGCTATGTAACCTGTGCCTTTTCTCTTTTGTCTAGTTTGGATGCCCCCATGGCTACTCAACAGCTTATTTATATAAAATAAAATAAGCAAACATAAAACTTTTACCAGTGCAGGGCAACAGCACATTATATTTTAATTACATAAAACCATTTTAATTTTTTGGTGTTACTGTTCCTTTATTATACTAATGTATTTTCCATGTTGATTGAAAGAACATAACATACAATGCATTTTATCACTGCCAAAGCTCAGCAATTTTAAAGCTATAAGAAGATGGTGCCTGCTTTTGGAAACGAACCAAGTAACTACTGGCTAGGAAGCTGACGCACTTTGCTATTGGCTATCCATGCCTGCCAACATGTTCAGTTCTGGGTCTAAAGCTATAACTAAGCCCATGTCATTGTGGCATTTTATTTATTAAAGAAACTACAAACATTCTTGAAACCTAAAGTTAAAAAAAGACATAAAATTAAAACAATAAGGTTATAATAACTCAGCTACACACTGGGCTTTATTCTTACGGCAGAGAAGTACTTTAGTATGACTATTATATGTGAAATAGGACATATAGGGCAATAGGACATTGTAACATTACATTATAATTTAAATTTATTAGGAGTCGGAATCTTTTCACAAAATTGCTTCCAACTCTACAGCTATAGTTTCCAGTGTTGCCTTTGGGATAACCATTGTTGGCTTTTTGTTGAGCAGTACAACCAGTCTGGCCTTAAAGGGGATCTCTGGCTTCCAATCCAAAATATGTAAAAAAAAAAACCACAACACAGAAACCTCTAATATACCTATCACTGTAGTCTCTTCCTTCAAAAAAGATGAATAAATACCATTTTTATTTGCTGAAATCCAGCTACAAAACAGTTCTTTTTCTGTATCATTCGCAATCCTGGCAGGGGAGGAGGGACTAAAACATTGATGTTACAAATTGTAACAACTTTTCCAAAACATACAGACAGCATGCAGGAACTACATAACCCACAATGCACTACACTGTGGTGTTCCTTTCCTTATTGATATCACGTGTGCAGGGAATTGTGGGATTTGGAGGATGCAGGCTGAAGGCAGACTAAGGACAGTCGACTACTGTTACATTTTATTTGAGTCTCAAAGAAGCCTGCCAGATCAGCAGGGAACTGGGGGCCAGGCTTAGGGAACTGTTCCAAACCATATTATTACATTAAAAAACATAAAAAAGGCTGCATATTTTTTAATTGGTGTACATTGCAAAGTTGCTTAAAATTATTTTTACTCTTCCAAATGCTGAAGTTATGTTTGGGTGGAGTTCCTCTTTAATGGCTTCAGAATAACTAACCTTAAGGCTAGGCTAGATATTAAGGATCCAGATGGCCTCAGGAGATTACATGCCTGTCACCAAAGCCTAAGCAGTGAACCTTGCACTTGATGAAGAACCTCTTGAGAATCAGATCTGTCACTCGCTATTTCTCCATATTCATTTAAAGCCAGTCTTTCTCCCTTCTTGTATAATACCAATTGATTGTTTAAGGAAGAGCTTTGGAGTAAACTGTGGGAAATCTACTTGTCCTCCTGGTCCAGAGCAATTACTCAGGCTTCCTTTGATGAATAAGGAAATATGTTGTGCAAAGAACAACAATGTGCACATACAATAAAGTTGAAAATATATATTTTCGGTGTTCAATGTGAGAGTGATTTCTATCCTTTTGCCAGAACTGCACTGTGATGATTGACATAGGTTGATCTGGGTCTAGTTCAGCGGTGCATGGTTCCCCCTGCATTAACAGGTGCAACTGACCGAACAAGGGCCAGGAGAAAGGTATTGGCACCAAGAAACTATATGACAGTGCACGGAGTACCATGTTGGCCCAAATGGGATTTTTCAGGCAGCCGAGTCATAATGACCCCTAGTGAGACCCTTTTTTTAAAATGTTAATATCATGCACTACAGAAGAGCACTCTGAAGAATGTTTCATTAGGTTTTACCAGTGGGTATATGTACCCTTGAAACAAAATCACTGTTGACTGAAGAATGAAAATATCAGATTGCCTTTTAAGGTTATGCATTGAGGATTTTCTTATCACTTTGTGAAGGATTTATCTTGATGGGAAATAATATTATTATTTAGATAGCTCATTGCCCACATAGCTCTTTACAGAGTAAGGGGGTATATACAAGACTTAACAGTTTACATATACAAACAGTAACCTATTACTAGAATAGATGCACATTGTTACAAATGCATTCTGTAAGGGGACAGTGGGGGAGGGCTTTGCTCATGAGAGCTTACAATCACAGAGGCATGTACTTTTTCAACCTTAGCAACTATATAACCATACAGGTGTAGTTTGAAATGGTACCGATCTAATTCAGAAAACTGGCACTCTGTAATGAGGGTCCATTTGTGTAAAACTGATCATGGTTTCAGTCGAGTCAGTCTATCACTGCTGGTCCCTACTGGAGTATAAAACAATAACTTCTAACAAGCCAAAGAGACAAACACTGGCGCCCAAACTATCTACACACCTTTTCCTGCACATAGGGCAACATCTGATCCCTCTGAAATATATAGTTGCTGTGTCAACACTTCAGACGTCCGTGTAGATTTCTAAACTAGGTGGATTCCCTTTTTTAAGGAAATAGACATTTTTGTTGGCGAGCTCTAAAACTAAAAATGACACTAATCTCGCCCTCTGGAAAAAGGCAGGAGACACTCTTGGCTCCAGGTATCACTGTCATTAATAAGCCAAGCAAAGCATGAGGAGCAGTCAGGTTACATTCCATCTAGGCTAACAGTTGCCTTTCATTGAAAAGTGCACTGAAGCTAAATACTGCTACTCTTAGATAAAAATAATTTTGACAAAAGTGTACAGAGTATACTCGGTTACAGTGGGTGGATACTTGATCTAAGAAACTGTAAATGTTATTTAATAAACCTAAAATGCGATGCACTTTTGAAACATTTTACTCATTATTTAGCCAAAAATGAAGCTGCTTCTGGTGTCCTGTTGTAAGCATGTATAAAATACTGTGGTACAGTGCTGTACAGTAGTTTAACAGAAAAAAAACTAACTCTCCAAACAAGTTACTGTGGGTGAGCTAGGGTGCAATTGCATGTGTACAGTAGAATTATGTTGTATCAACCTTGCCTTCCATTGTATTTTTTGTTGTAAAATTTATATTAATTTTCTTTCTTAGTGGTTTCTAAGTTATTAGCAGTTTTAGACTGCTCACATTAGGCTCACAGCTCAACTGCTCTCTTTAAAGGTCAGTGTCCATGACCCTAACAATGTGCTCTCTATGTACTTCCTATATTCAGTTACACTAAGGTGGCTGACCCTCAGCCTAAAGTCTGGTACTAAAGGGGTGGTTTCCCTTTAAATTAGGTTTTAGTGTAATATATCTATATTCTGAGACTGGTTTTAATTTTTTGTTAAGCAGCTCTCAAGTTTGGAATTTCAGCAGCTACTTGGTTGTATGGTCTTGTTTACCTTAGTAACCAGGCAGTGGGTTACTATAAATGGGAGGGGGACTGAATAGAAAGCTAGGTAATACAAAATAACAATAATAATAAAATTGTAAGCTCACAGAGCAATAGTATTTTGGCTGCCTGAGTCAGTGAAAGTGAAAGATGTAGCAAAGGAAGGCAAATAATTCAGAAACAATAAAGATTTTTTACTCTTGATTTTAAAGGGTTGCCATCAGTGCTGGGCCAAGCCGACCAAGTGCCCTCGGATTGGCCCGCTCCAACCAAGCAGGAAGCTAGTAGTCTGCTGCAGAATTCCACATTTCCTACCATGGAATATGGACCCATCCTGGATGACAGGCATGTAATATGCTATTGCAGTAACAGTAATAAAATGATCCATTATTGCAGAGCTATACACTTGCAGTATATTCAACATTGTGCAGCTTGGCAGTGCATTCAACCTATTGCTTAACATTCTGTCATTTTCATTTTTCTTTTAAATTAAATGCTATACATGGCACATGAACGCTTTCAAACTAAATTTCCAACCAATGTAGAGCCAGTATTAGAGGAAATTATTTTATTCAGCATTCCTTCTTTAAAATGTATTTGTTTCTGAGTGCTCAGCCAGCGCATTGGAGGGGGAAGTTCATTATTATATATTTGTCTCTCTATACTCTGTGAGACAAGGGGACTAGAATTTGTCCCTCCCATAATGGCTCTCAAGAGGTCAGGCTTCAACAACAACCATTGTTTAAAAAATACATTACTTTTACATCAGTCCTATTGGACCAAAATTAAATGTGGTGTGTATTACCCCTTGAAGGGATTCTGCCATTATTCTCTAAATAACACTGTGTACATTCGAAATAATTCACTCTACCATTAAGCATTTTATTCTTGAACAAACAATTTTTTTAGCTGTAATATTTGTGTGTAGGCACCGTCTCAGTGCATTGTGCCTGAGCCTGAGCTTTCAGAATGGCCAGCGCTACACTTTAGAACTGCTTTCAGGTAACCTATTGTTTCTCCTACTCCCATGTAACTGGAGGAGTCCCAAGCCAGACTTGGATTTTCTACTATTGAGTGCTGTTATCATATCTACCATTAGGTGGGGAATGGGAGCATTTTTAGCAATACAGGTGTCAGGTAGCTGTTATATTGCTACTTTCCTATTGTTCTGCTGATTGGCTGCTGGGGGGGGAAAGGGAGGGGGCCAATATCACTCGACCACAAGTCACATAGCTGAGGGCCCCTGGGAAACTAAAAACATAGCTAGCCTCATATCACATTTCAAAATTAAATATAAAAAAATCGGTTTGCTGTTTGAATGCAGGATTCTGCTGATGGTGCTATTAACTGATGTGTTTTGTAATTCCTTTAAAGCAAATTGTTGCCCTTGGTCACATGATGTTTAGTGGGATGTAAAGACTAATGAAGTACATGTATGCCTGTGTGTGCAGTTAAATTTGTGTCTCACTGAACTTTCAGTCACTTATATAAATACTTGGTAGGCCACACTGTCATTCATACCAGCAGGAAACAACTTATTTAGCTATCATCTCCTGTGATATGAAATGTATTATTAGATGCAGCCGATATAAGATTCTGAGTGGCAGGCACCATACCAACCAAATTAAAAAAATATTGCTGTAGTTTAGCCCATCAGCTCAATATCTGTCTGCACAATGTGCTCTATAGTCTCCAGTTACCCAATCTTGCTATAGGGAATCATGGGCCATTTATCATACATAGGGGTTAGTGAGTCTCTCCTAGCCACCCAGCCCTATGCTGAAAGAGCAGATGCCAGGAAGTAATGTATTCATTTTAATCATATCAGCTTACATCCACTGTCCATTGGGTAGGTCATCTTGTTTTCAAATGAATCTCTGGCTTGTGGTCTCCAATGATTGTTTAGGCTTTGAGGTGTTTAATAAAATCCTGCCTGAATCATAACAGAATATAAGTGCGCTGACTTGTGCTTAATTATTCCATATTTTTCAGTTGAGGCTAAGCAAGGATTACAGACACAAATAAAACTAGTTGCATATCCCCTTTAATGGACACGTTTTGAACAGATATTGCTTATGCATTCCACTCATAAGTCTTGCCTTTACTGCCTTCCACATGAATCATGCGCACCCAGGACACATCTCCCTAGGAGTCTCGAGCAGATCTGTGAATAAATATAGTGCGCATAATATATCCAATGCATTACACGCATACATCAAAATAGAGACAGCTGTACAATAAAATGTCATCCATAATGATCATAAAATTGTGTGTCCCAATGGCTATACAAACTGTAGCCTAACTGCGTCCATACATTTACTTCTATGGTTATTTCTATGGGAATTATAGCTATTACTATTTATAGGAAAACTATCAGAATTTTTATTTGGTTTTATTCATAATTTTAACTGAGATAAATTGTTGGTTAAAGTGGAAAGCATATAAATTATATAAACTGGAAAAACCCTAGATTAAAATATAGACAATTGATTTTACCAAAAGAAAAAGGAGGAAGAGGTTTACCCGATGCCTACAGCTACTATATAGCTATACACCTGGCCAGAATTCTTAACTGGGTGTCAGGGGAAAAAAGAAAAGACTGGTGTATACTAGAACAATCATTCTCCCCAATCCCTCTAGAAAACATCATGTGGGCAGAACAAGACACCTATTCATGTGAAACTAAACAGCATCCGCTAATACAAGCGACATTAAATGTATGGAAAAGGAATAAGGAAACCTATATGTTAACAAGCTCCCCTTACATTCTACAGCCACTTATCAAAAACCCAAACTTTCCCCCAGGTCTAGAAAAAGGATCATTTGACAGATGGTCAGTATGGGAAAACAGACAGACTAGAATCAGTGATTTCCTCAAGGATAATAAAACGATCCCCATGGCTGACATCCAGAAAAGATGGGGCAAACATCCAAGAGATATTTGGAATTATAATCAACTCCACCATTATATACAAACCAATAATTCCAAATATTGGAACAGACCTTTAACATTATGGGAACGTTTAGTTACCGAACCACAGTTACTGGATAAACCCTTATCCAAATTATACAAATTACTAATTAATGCCACACCTCCACCGTCTAGACCATTCTGCCTAGCTTGGGAAAAGGAACTGGATATAACACTATCAGACAAAGCTTGGGCAAGAATATTTAAAACTATGTACAAAACTTCGAGAGCTTCCAGAACCAACGAAGCCGTATACAAATTGGTCACAAGGTGGCATTACACACCAGAAAAATAAAAAAAAATGTTTCCCAAAAGCTCCGATATTTGCTGGAGATGCAACAGCCACATAGGCACCCATACTCATATTTGGCTCAAATGCCCCGAGCTTAAACTATACTGGACAGATGTACTGGGAGCAATTAATCAAGTTACAGACTTTAAGTTTACAATTGAGGATGCAGCCCCACTACTATTAAATATCTACCCCCATAAAAATGTTTCAGTAACAGATCCTCTTACCCTTCACCTTCTCCAATCAGCAAAAGCGCTTATACCCAGAAAATGGAAATCCACGGAAGCCCCTACTTTCATGGAGTGGCTAAACAATATTAACGAAATAAGACAATTAGAAGAAATATCACTCATGATCCACAACAAAAGTTCACTCTACTGGAAAATATGGACCCCATGGCTAAACTACACAAAATCTCTATAACACTTGATTAACTCACAGTCATCCATGTTAGCAACCCATTCTACCAAAGTTTAGACGTTCTCTTGTATTCATGTTAAAACTTAGCAATGACTTGCTGATAGCTATTGCCTGACACTTAAATTGTTAAAATGTGATAAAATGTATAAGAAAATGTTCCCTACCCTTCCCCTCCTTCCCCTTTTCCTTTCTGTACCCTTCCCCATACCCTTCCCCATTTATGCAAAATTCAAAAATAAAGAATTGACAAAAAAAAAATTATATAAACTGCCGTGCAATGAAATTCAATACAATATTCTTGGTTTGGGGATGGTGACGCATGTGTTCCTGAGCACACATTGGATTAAGGTACAGGTATTGGGACTTATTATCCAGAATGCTCTAGACCTGGTGTTTTCCTTATAAGAGGTCCTTCTGTAATTTTGATCTCCAATAAACCCAATTGGATTTTTTTACCTTCAATAAGGATTATTTATATTTTAGTTAGGATTGAGTACAGCTACTGGTTTATTATGACAGAGATAAAAAAAAAATTATTCAAAAATACAGGAGATGGCCTTCCTGTAATTCAGAGCTTTCTGGATAACGGGTTTCCTGATGACCAACATCTACCACTGACAGGACGCTCAGCGAATGTAGACAAGGGAGACAATGTTACCTGCCACATTTATCCCTAAGAGCAAAGTTTTGGTCAGATTGCAATGGGTAGACCTGTATGATTTCTCTATAGTGAAGAGCCAAATCCAGTAAGGGTTTCCAAAAAATTGCAGTAGTGTTTTCAGTATTGGGCCAAATCTTTCAATATTCATATAAATCAATTCTAAACCTTCAATGTCATGTGATGTTAAAAGGAAAAGAAAGTCAGTGGGACAGCACCAGAGCTCCTAACCTTAGCAGAAAGGGCAAGGTCAGTCTAACCCCAGTAGTTAGATTCGTTTTCTAAATACATATTTCTTAAAATATTTCCTTTAAAGCTACAACACACTGTCTATAATTGTTACCAGCAGCCATCTCGAGTGATGATGCCCTGCACTTAGAACAGGCTTCTGACATGAATGAAGGTGCTGGGAGTTTGAAGGAGTGCAGGACAAAGCATGTTTGTACAGTGCATGTGTGCAATTGCTGACCAGGGCTTAGAGGCAAGGTCATCCTAATATTGCAAAATGAAGCCTTTACGCTGGGAGGCAGAGGACGAGATTTTGGAGGTATGACCTGTTTTTGAATGGGCTTTTAAATTTGGTAAGGATGACTAAAGGGTTTAGTTCTCCTTTACATCGCTAATGAAAGAGGCAGTTTTTTTAGGAGAAGATGATTTGGCTTCATATTGTGCAATTTTGTATTGGATAAGACAAATCCTTTATGAGGGATTCAGTATAAGACCAAATTTAATGTAGATTCTATGCATTCCTGTTTTCTTCAGAATAAATCTAGAACAGTCCCATACCTGCCAGATGTTTTGCTCAAGAGTTATTGCAAGCATTCTGCCATCTATCAAGTGAATAAATCTACTAGAAAACTTTTATCTGATTCTATGGGTGAAGTTAGCTCATCAAAGCAATCATAGAAGATCTTTTAATAAATACGGCTTCCTAAGCTAAATAACCCACGCCAAGAGGTTAAGTGAATAGTTTGTGCTATTAATGAACTTTATCTTTCCCTTTAAATCTGTAGTGTGCGCAAAGGCACATGAATGACAGAAAAGGATCATATTTTGTAGTAATATTCAGCCACTGGCTTTCCATAAATCCCGTACTGTTAATGAGTATCACAGGTGGAATTTTTTCAGCGAGCCAAGAGCATACCCAAAATAGAATCTATGGATTGTGTTTGGCTTCATAATTATGTTTTCAAAGATGCATGGAACATTTGGTTAGTGTGAGAGTCTTCAGAACAGAATTGTAAGTCAGTTTCCACTAGTGCATGGAGAAAACATGACACCACTTATCTGTACCCAGCCGCTCTGATTATAGATAATCTTGTTCATCACAAGAAAAGCCCCTGAACAGAATATAAAACAACCTGACTTCCAAGCTTTAGCCCCCCCCCCCCCCTTTCAATAGAGAAATATCCTTGGCAATTCTACTTAAAGAACCACTATACTTTAAAACATAAAGAGTTTAAAGGAACAGTAACACTAAAAAATGAAAGAGCTTTAAAGTAATAAAAATATAATGCACTGTTGCCCTGCACTGGTAAAACTGGTGTGTTTGCTATAGTAACACTACTATAATTTATATAATAAGCTGCTGTGTAGCCATGGGGGCAGCCATTCAAGTTGGAAAAAAGGAGAAAAGGCCATGGGCGTCCGCAGAAAATTTTCCAAGGGGGGGCAAGTAAGCTAGCATCATCCTGCAACAGACAAATATATATATTATTTTTTTTTTGCAGGATGATACTAGGGGAGGCTAAAGATGGGCCGTACACAGTCCGACCTACAGCTAATGTGACACTTAGTGGATTCGCTGCTGGCGTAAAAAGTTAACCTCCCAACTACCTCTTGCCGTTCCCACTGACTCCCTGTACAAAAGTGCGGGGGGTGCTTTTTTTTTTTACCCTAAAATGTTTAGGATGTAAAAGTATTCATACGCGCACTTCTGTGAGGGGATCTGCAAACATTTGTGTTTGTGATCAGTTAGCTTAAAGGGGTAGTTCGCATTCGAATTCACTTTTATTTTTAATGGTTTTTCAGTTATTTAGCTTTTTGTTCAGCAGCTCTCCATTTGGTATTTCAGCAGCTATCTGGTTGCTAGGGTCTTATTTACCCTAGCAACCAGTTAGTGGTTTAAACAAGAGATGGGAATATGAATAGTTAAGGGGCCTACTTGGAAAAATAAGTAATACAAAATTATAATAATAATAAAATTGTAGCCTCACAGAGCAATATTTTTTGGCCCCCATTTGAAATCTGTATAGAGGCAGAAGAGAAAGAGAAACACACAATGAGCTTTTTCAGAGGGAAAGAGTTAACTTACCCTCCATGTGTTAGGGTAGGGGATAGATTATAAATTATTATAGATGTCAGGTCAGGCAAAAAACAATTTAATGTCAGCTAGTGATTCTTTAGAACTGTATAGTACCTGTGGGATGAAAACTGCAGCAAAAGTTGAGAGTTGGTTCTCAGGTAAAGTTACAGCTGCAGATTCTTCATTTCAGTCTTCATTTCTGTTTCCAGTTTGCAAAATCTCCCGATCCCTGTGTGCATCTGTGCTCTGATTGGTCAATTTTACTGTCTGTCAAGGAAGCTGTGCTCTGATTGGAGAATCCACAAGAAGAAAGATCCAATCGGAGCACAGCAAAACGGGCTTGCAAGCACATTCCAGGACAGTGCAGAAACGGAGTAAGGTTTTGTTTTTTTTTGCTACTTTTCCAGGGGGGGGCAAGTGCCCCCTCTTGCCCCCTTCTGTGGACACCCATGGAAAAGGCACAGGTTACATAGCAGATAACAGATAAGTTCTGTAGAATACAATAGTGTTTTATCTGTTATCTGCTATGTGCCTGTGCCTTTTCTCCTTTGAATGGCTGCCTCCATGGCTACATAGCAGCTTATTTATATAAATTATAGTAGACTTTCTGAAGTAAACCCACAACTTTTACGAGTGCAGGGCAGCAGCACATTATATTTTAGTTACTTTTATACACTTTCATTTTTTGGTGTTACTGTTCCTTTAATACCTATTATACCTGCAGAAATAAAGCCATTGTAAAAGGGTATTATTTCCACTGCTACTATAGGCACCAGCTCTCCCTACTATACCTGCTATCCCACAGCCACAATCCCTTCCCAGAGGCTATTATCCTCCCTACTGCTACTATAGGCACCATCTCTCCCTACTATACCTGCTATCCCACAGTCACAGTCCCTTCCCAGAGGCTATTATCCCCCCACTGCTACTATAGGCACCATCTCTCCCTACTATACCTGCTATCCCACAGCCACAGTCCCTTCTCGGAGACTATTATCCTCCCTACTGCTACTATAGGCACCATCTCTCCCTACTATACCTGCTATGCCAAAGCCACAGTCCCTTCCCAGAGACTATTATCCTCCCTACTGCTACTATAGGCACCATCTCTCCCTACTATACCTGCTATGCCACAGCCCCAGTCCCTTCCCAGAGGCTATTATCCCCCCACTGCTACTATAGGCACCATCTCTCCCTACTATACCTGCTATGCCACAGCCCCAGTCCCTTCCCAGAGGCTATTATCCCCCCAATGCTACTATAGGCACCATCTCTCCCTACTATACCTGCTATCCCACAGCCACAGTCCCTTCCCAGAGGCTATTATCCTCCCTACTGCTACTATAGGCACCATCTCTCCCTACTATACCTGCTATCCCACAGCCACAGTCCCTTCCCAGAGACTATTATCCTCCCTACTGCTACTATAGGCACCATCTCTCCCTACTATACCTGTTATTCCACACCCAGTCCCTTCCCAGAGGTTATTATCCCACTGCTACTATAGGCACCATCTCTCCCTACTATACCTGTTATCCCACAGCCACAGTCCCTTCCCAGAGGCTATTATCCTCCCTACTGCTACTATAGGCACCATCTCTCCCTACTATACCTGTTATGCCACAGCCACAGTCCCTTCCCAGAGGCTATTATCCCCCCACTGCTACTATAGGCACCATCTCTCCCTACTATACCTGTTATGCCACAGCCACAGTCCCTTCCCAGAGGCTATTATCCTCCCTACTGCTACTATAGGCACCATCTCTCCCTACTATACCTGTTATCCCACAGCCACAGTCCCTTCCCAGAGGCTATTATCCTCCCTACTGCTACTATAGGCACCATCTCTCCCTACTATACCTGCTATCCCACAGCCCCAGTCCCTTCCCAGAGGCTATTATCCCCCCACTGCTACTATAGGCACCATCTCTCCCTACTATACCTGCTATGCCACAGCCCCAGTCCCTTCCCAGAGGATATTATCCTCCCACTGCTACTATAGGCACCATCTCTCCCTACTATACCTGCTATCCCACAGCCACAGTCCCTTCCCAGAGGCTATATCCAGTTGCTACTATAGGCACCATCTCTTCCTACTATACCTGCTATCTCACAGCCACAGTCCCTTCCCAGAGGCTATTATCCCCACTGCTACTATAGGCACCATCTCTCCCTACTATACCTGCTATCCCACAGCCACAGTCCCTTCCCAGAGGCTATATCCAGTTGCTACTATAGGCACCATCTCTCCCTACTATACCTGCTATCCCACAGCCACAGTCCCTTCCCAGAGGCTATATCCAGTTGCTACTATAGGCACCATCTCTCCCCAATATACCTGCTATCCCGCAGCCACAGTCCCTTCCCAGAGGCTATTATCCTACTGCTACTATAGGCACCATCTCTTCCTACTATACCTGCTATCTCACAGCCACAGTCCCTTCCCAGAGACTATTATCCTCCCTACTGCTACTATAGGCACCATCTCTTCCTACTATACCTGCTGTCCCACAGCCACAGTCCCTTCCCAGAGGCTGTTATCCAAGTGCTACTATAGGCACCATCTCTCCCCAATATACCTGCTATCCCACAGCCACAGTCCCTTCCCAGAGACTATTATCCTCCCTACTGTTACTATAGGCACCATCTCTTCCTACTATACCTGCTGTCCCACAGCCACAGTCCCTTCCCAGAGGCTGTTATCCAAGTGCTACTATAGGCACCATCTCTCCCCAATATACCTGCTATCCCACAGCCACAGTCCCTTCCCAGAGACTATTATCCTCCCTACTGCTACTATAGGCACCATCTCTTCCTACTATACCTGCTGTCCCACAGCCACAGTCCCTTCCCAGAGGCTATTATCCAAGTGCTACTATAGGCACCATCTCTCCCCAATATACCTGCTATCCCGCAGCCACAGTCCCTTCCCAGAGGCTATTATCCTACTGCTACTATAGGCACCATCTCTCCACAATATACCTGCTATCCCACAGCCACAGTCCCTTCCCAGAGGCTATTATCCTACTGCTACTATAGGCACCATCTCTCCACAATATACCTGCTATCCCACAGCCACAGTCCCTTCCCAGAGGCTTTTATCCAAGTGCTACTATAGGCACCATCTCTCCCCAAAATACCTGCTATCCCACAGCCACAGTCCCTTCCCAGAGGCTATTATCCTACTGCTACTATAGGCACCATCTCTTCCTACTATACCTGCTATCTCACAGCCACAGTCCCTTCCCAGAGGCTATTATCCTACTGCTACAATAGGCACCATCTCTTCCTACTATACCTGCTATCTCACAGCCACAGTCCCTTCCCAGAGGCTATTATCCTACTGCTACTTTAGGCACCATCTCTCCCTACTATACCTGCTATCCCACAGCCACAGTCCCTTCCCAGAGACTATTATCCTCCCTACTGCTACTATAGGCACCATCTCTCCCTACTATACCTGCTATCCCACAGCCACAGTCCCTTCCCAGAGGCTATTATCCCCACTACTACTATAGGCACCACCTCTTCCCAATATACCTGCTATCCCACAGCCACAGTCCATTCCAGAGGCCATTATCCTTGGATGACATCCATGGAGTTCAGCCTTTTTGTCTGAAGGAATCATACCTAACTGCTAAAAAAAAATCTAAAAAACCCTATCTGAAGTCTCTCCAATGAGCCTAAAAGGGAAAAAACCCTTCCTGACTGCAAGAAGTCTAGTCCATGGATCAAGAGTTAAGAGTGACAGCAAAGTGTCAGGCAATAGAAGCATGGAAAAATGCATTGATACCTTTGTTGAAGTATGCAGTAAATACATTTTAATCAACTAACATCTCCATCCTCCTCTGCAGGGCAACTTTAAAAAGAGAGCAGAAGGGGAAAATCCTCAGGCCTGTTAGGACACAAAGGGGCTGATTTACTAATACACGAATTCGAATCCGAATTGGAAAAATTCCGATTGGAAAACGAACGTTTTGCGACTTTTTCGTATTTTTTGCGATTTTTTTCGGCACCTTTACGACTTTTCGGAAATTATCGCGACTTTTTCGTTACCAATACGATTTGCGTGAAAACCGCGAGTTTTTCATAGCCATTCCGAAAGTTGCGCAAAATCTGGCGATTTTTTCGTAGCGTTAAAACTTGCGCGAAAAGTTGCGCCTTTTTCGTAGCGTTAAAACTTAAAAGGTGCGACGTTTCGCGCAAGTTTTAACGCTACGGAAAAATCGCAACTTTTTGCGCAAGTTTTAACGCTACGAAAAATTGCCAGATTTTGCGCAACTTTCGGAATGGCTACGAAAAACTCGCGTTTTTTCGCACAAATCGTATTAGTAACGAAAAAGTCGCGATAATTTTCCGAAAAAATCGCAAAATACCGATCATTACGAAAAAAAACGCAATCGGACGCATTCGGCCCGTTCGTGGGTTAGTAAATGTGCCCCAAAGTGTACCATCCCTTTGACTGCACTTTTCTGGATAATTTTATCTTTTCTGGTGTCCCTACCTCGTGTGGAAAGCATCCCAAATTCCTGGCTACATGTGACCCAAAGGTCATACAGTAATAACAGAAACAGTTGGTACTGCCAATATTATCTTTTTTTAAACACCTTTACCAGCATCTCAAGGACAAATCACTGTGGCTGTTTCTCTCATTCTGATGTGCTGCATAGTGGAGTTAAGCTGTTTACTGTCACAAAACCAGCACACTCTGGTTCACTTATTAACACTGAGTAAATCTGCAACCCACTGGATCACTAATGATTTGCAAATATGGTGGCATTTTTCAAAAAGGCATCTAACTCTCAGGCAGGTAACGATAGCTCTGTTAGTTTGACATCTGTGGTAGGAAACATTTTTGAAGGAGATATCAAGGGATTTCATTTTGAATTTTCTAATCACAAGCCATTGTTGTTTTATGCACAATTGATCCTGCCAGACATGTCTTGTTGACTTCTGCAAGGGGGCAATGAGAAGGCTAGACCTCTGGGTTGCAGTCAATGCGATTCGCTTTATACGGTACATTTGATAAGTACGGCACAGAAAGTTACTCATTAAATTAAGGAATAATTTAATAACGGAGGGCTGTTTTAAAAATGGGCAATGGAGGCATTAGCCCAGGGCCTACCAGGGCTACCAATATCAGACTTTTCATCTGGTATAACTGTAGACAGAAGCATTCCCCAGATATTAAGCAGAAAAGCAGTATTTTTCATTTCTTCCCATTGCACCCATTATGTTATTTATCTGCTTCTATGGTGGTTGGACCAGGGTGGCATAGATGGGGATCATGTGTACTTCAGTACTTCAGTTTCTTCATTGCCTGCCTCATAATGAGGTTCCTTTACCTGAGGGTAGTACTACCCCAATATTCTTGGGGTAGTAGGAGTCCACCAATGAGAGCTTTGCCCTGGAACTACTGGTAGTGACTCTGCTAAAACATATATATTAATATTTTACTTGGATAAAAAAACTGGCTAAAAGATAGATTGCAAGAGTGGTTATAAATAAAATGCTATCTTGGTTCATTTTGCAGTGATTTAAATAATTATGAGGAAATGGTAGCAAACTGGCAAATGAGGTTTATCCTTGAAAAATACAAGGTTATATGTTTGAATGAATTCTAGTAGTACACGAAATGTAACGGCATTGAGACCACCTTAATAAGGATGAATAAAAGACTGTAGATAACTCTAGGCAGTGTCAGTCAGTGCCTGCTAATTGAGCATTGACTTGAGGGCTTAAAATATAGCCATGCTTCTTTATAGAGCTCTGGTAAGAATACAAACAAATTAAAAATGGATCATACCCCATGATGTTAAAGTGTTGCTGATCTTATCCCTTATAGCTTAAAACAATCCTTCATATACAGAAAAAGGATCAGCAACAATGGCTACCAGAGACAGAAGAAAACAACAGTAATAGCAAAGCATTACAGACACTTCAAAATAACACCCACATGCTAAAAGAAAACTGAGCCCAAAGCTCCAGAGAATGGCATTTCATCGTATTATACAGAGATATTAAAACATCCTCTTAGGGATTGTTTATATTCAAATCTGTAGTTATAAAAACCAATAACTATAAATCTACCAGGGATAAGGACAGCATATATAAATTCACACAAAATGAAATGTATTCATATAATGAATAATATACAGCAGCCTAGGAGATCGACTGAAGGTTTTAACTTGATAGATATATAACAAATTCAGCTCAGTGATGTCCCTGCATTATGTAATTCATTGTCCCATGCATAAATATGCTAGATTATCCCATAGCATGGATAGAGGGGGAAAAGGACCAGAGGAGAAAGGATCCAAAACAAAAATATTGTTTGTGCCTAGATTTTAAAAGAATGCCAATGCCCAAGTGTACATACACCAGCAGCACCACTGGTAGTTCTATAGGGAACTTTGAAAAAGTGATTGTTGGGTCATAATTGGCAGAAGTAGTTGGTAAGGTATTGTTGCTATGCAAGTTGAAGGAAACATAATTGATCGTCTTTGAGTGTAAGACCATTTCATTGGTTTGACATACAAGAGTATGCGTAAATCTTAAGGATCTATGCCTGGTTTTAGGGTATTACAATTGGAACAAAATAATTCCAAACCATAGCCATTTAAAGGACATCAGAACCTAAATTGTCTACTAATGAACCTACCCAACAACTCCTTCAAGTGATCTTTCTTAACAGCTTCCACCACTTAGGCATTTCTTGTGCACCTGGACCATACAAAGAAAACAATCACATACCTAAAAAAGGTTTCTAGAAATGTCCATGTTTACAATTGTCTTCTCTGCCACATTATTATTAACTTATATACCGTAAATACATCAGTATAGTTCTTGTAGTGCCATCTGCAACATGTCAGGAAGTTTAGTATTTAGGGTAGATATTAGTCAGTACATTTTTCATTTTGCTTATGTCTTATTAGTATAGGATAACCATAGCATGTAATAAAGTCATGTCAAAAAACATTACAAATCTGCTTTATACACTCTTTACATTGTTGACTTCCCTAAATGTAGAAGAGTAGCTAAGTCACAGTACAGTCATAATGACAGACAATATTAGTATGGAATTCAGTACAGGTTAGTGTTAAAATAAATTGTGTATAGCGCAGGCAGGAAATATTCAGGGTTAATTGAACATTCACAGTAGAAGATGGATTGGTGTCTGCCTTGACAATTGTTTAAAAAACCCTTCTTCAGGGTTCATTAAATAGATATACTAATCCGAGAGGTGCAAAATTCTTCTTCTGGGAAAAGGTTATCTCTTTCATATTAATTCCTATTTACAACATTAGGAAATGCTAAGTCTTGTGGGTCAGTTGATTAAAGCTTTTATCAGAGAACCTCTTACACTTGTAATAATTAAAGACATGTGTAATTTATGGGCAGCAGTAGCCAATGAGATTTTTTTTCTATGAGATGTAATAAACAAGGTCAATTACAAAAATGTCCGTCTCTTCTTTTGGTTCTAAGTGGATGAAATCAGTGTGTCCTTGTGTGTGACAAATAGAAATAGAATTCAGTTTGTTACGCTGTGTATAAGACCATGACATTTTCATGCAATGGATATAATGGAGTCAAATAAACACCCGTCCAATACCTATCCACTGCAGTGAATTCAAGCCAGTTTACTGAGAGTAAATGGAATATAAGCTGTCAGCTTGTCAATTCAGTGGATGACCTTAAATATACACTGTCACTAATTCAACTGAATATTCCTTCTTACATGGAGTCGGGGGGTGGAATAAAATATCCATCCCTATTCAGGTTGCTCACAGATTGCCTTAACTCTTTGCCTGCCAAGTCAGCAAGTGCCATCTTGCTGGCATACAAAGTGACAGCCTGCCAACGACATAGCACCTATGTTTCCTGGTTTAAGGTTGCACTAGAAACATCCTTTTGACAAAGTGACCTTAACCCAGCCGTTTCATTTGCATTTGCACCAATGTACTAGGGGGGCACTGCTCTTGGCACCAATGTACTAGGGGGGCTCTGCTGCTGGGCACCAATGTACTAGGGGGGCACTGCTCTTGGCACCAATGTACTAGGGGGCACTGCTGCTGGGCACCAATGTACTAGGGGGGCACTGCTGCTGTTAAATTTTTTAACATTTTCTAATGGTGGTGTGCCTTGTGATTTTTTTCATGAAACAAGTGTGCCTTTGCCCAAAAAAGGTTGAAAAACACTGCCCTAGGGGTCACATTCTATTGTTTTTATCTTATGCTAAAAACTTTTATTATGTTATGGTGTGACCAGAGCAACTTTTGAATTGGTCTTTATTATAATTTTTTTTTATAGATTTTTAATTATTTGCCTTCTTTAGATTCTTTCCAACTTTCAACTGGGGGTCACTGACCCCAGCAGCCAAAGTACTATTGCTCTGTGAGGCTACAGTTTTATTGTTATTGTTACTTCTTATTACTTATTTTTCTATTCTGATCCTCTCCTATTCATATACTAGTCTCTCATTCAAACCACTCCGTGGTTGCTAATGTAATTTAAGCCCTTGCAACCTGATAACTTCTGAAATTCCAAACTGTAGAGTTGCTAAACAAAAATTAAAATGTTTAAAAAAGCAGAAATAATGAAATATAGACCAATTAAGACCAATTGCAAATTGTCTTTAAGTATTACTCACTTGATTGTACTAAAAGTATCTAAAAGGTGAACAACCCCTTTTAACATGTCTGGAATGTAAAATGTAATTTTAGTTGAAATGTAGATTGCAGTTGAGCAAAATTCTTGGTAAATAGGACAAAAGGTCAATTTTAATGGGTTAAAAACGTAGTTGGAAATGAAGGATTTTCATTTAATTTGGGCGGGACCACACCAGTTAAATGGGTGGGACTTGATTAGAAATGGGGAAGGCATGTAGAAGACTGAATCAGGGTGCCAGATCTGCGATGTTATCATTGACAACAAAGTTCATATTTGTACATATATAATGAGTATCAGTGAATACATTTCAGTCAAATGGCTTTATATCGGCCACACAGTAGCACAGGCAGGTTACAATGTATTAGATCCACCAGTGTAACTTATTGGTAATACTGTTAAGGGGCCCTGGGAGGACTTAGTCTAAGTTTTAGAACTGCCACAATAAATCCATGGAGCCAGATCGTGTACTGAATACTTATTCTATTTGCTTTACAAATTATTTTTTTGCAAAGTCCTTTTCCAGCATTTAGCTGCTGTTGCTGCCATCCAGTGGCTAACACAAATTATTCAGCCTATTGATCTGAATGCCACGGCTATGTCTTGGTGCTAAGCTCAATATATCTCAATACATATTTAAATTTTAGCCTTATGTCTCTTTAAGAAATGCAAAACTTAAAAAATCAATTGATGCATCATATTATGTGTCACTTATATTTCAAACCTCTGTTTAATTTTAGTATTAGAGAAAGTTGGCTTTAGACGGGCCAGCATAGGCTGGGGACTTGATAGCTCCAGACTGATGGATTAATATCTGTCAAGTGATTGGGATGGTTGGCTCAGCTTGTGGGTAGCCAAACTGGGCAGATATTCATTCATAATATGCTGTTGGTTTTGGTTGTAGTGTATAGTAATATGCTTAATAGGTGTTGTAATAGAATGCTGCTCTCCTTTCTCCCTGAGTGTGTCCTATAAATGATACCAGTTACTCTGCTAAAGCTCTCACATTGAGATGTAACTGCTTATCTGTTCATGATCCAGAAAGCTATTATTTCTTTTAAGTGGAACGTTAGTCGTAAGTGTTTCTGGGCTCATAACAGTTTAAGTGGAACATTCAAAGATTGTATCAAGTTCAATAGTTATCCATTAGTCAGGCTTATAATGCACCACAGGCTGCAAGCCTTTTATTTCATATATGTCAGACCTCTGCTGTAAACTGAGGGAGAGAAGTAATAAAAGACCTGGTGTAACTTTTATTTTATTACCCTATGGACCCTATGTAGGGATAGCTCCTATCACCATTTGCATAGTAAACAGTGGCCCACCTTCTGATAAACCTTTCCCATTACAAGGACCGTTGGGATGTATGACTAGGTAAATTCTGATGTCCATTTTGACCAAGCCTACCAAAATTATTGTGCAGTCGATCAATATTTGGACTGATCAAGGATCACAATTACATTCAAATTTGGTCAGCCAAACTGTATGTACAAACTAGACAGAGAGCTTTACACTGTGAAGCCTGTCCTTCAAGATTGTCCCACTGTCTTTCTGTATTTTAAAGGGGAACCATACCCAAACACAACTTAAGCATTTTGAAAAGTAAACATAATTTTAAGCAATTTTGCAATATACATCAATTAAATACGCAGCCTTTTCATGATTGTTAATGTAATATGGTTCGGAACGGTTACTTGTTCCAAACCATATGGGCCCGCTGTACTCCTGCTGATCTGGCTGAGGACAGTCAACAGTAGGGATGTAGCGAACATCGCCAAAAATGTTCGCGGACCCGTTCGCGGACTTTCGGCAAAACTCGCGAATATTCGCAAACTTTGCGAACCCCATAGACTTCAATGGGAAGGCGAACTTTAAAACCTAGAAAAGCCATTTCTGGCCAGAAAACTGATTTTAAAGTTGTTTAAAGGGTGCCACGACCTGGACAGTGGCATGCAGGAGGGGGATCAAGGGCAACAACTTCTCTGAAAAATACTTTGTAAAAAAACCGCAAAAAAAAACGCCAAAAAAAAAAAACCGCAAAAAAATAACGCCAAAAAAAAAAACGCAAGCTATTCCTATGTATACGCAAAGGCGAAAAACCGAAGCTAAAAAACGCGGCGGAAAAAACCAAGGCGAAAAAACGCGGCGCAAAAAAAACGCGGCGAACCCAAAATGGCGAACATCGTCAAAAGTTCGCGAATTTCCGCGTTCTCGAACACCCGATGTTCGCGCGAATTAGTTCGCCGGCGAACTGTTCGCTACATCTCTAGTCAACAGTAGTCGACTGTCCTCAGCCTGCCTCCTCCAAATCCCACAATCCCCTGCACATGATGTCAATAAGGAAAAGAATGTTGCAGTGCAATGCATTGTGGGTTATGTAGTTCCTGCATGCTGTCTGTAAGTTGTGGAGAAGTTGTTACAATTTGTAACATCAATGTTTTAGTCCTGCGTCCGCTTCCTGGATTTCAAATGATGCAGAAAGAGAAGAATTCTTTTGCGGCTGGGTTTCAGCATATAAAAATGGTATTTATTCATACGTTTTGAAGGAACAGATTACAGTGATAGGTATATTATGGATTTATGTACTGTTTTAGGCTCTTTAACAAATTTTGGTTCCCCTTTGGTTTTATGTAATAACAACAATTAGAACAAATCAGTCCAGTGGAGTAAAAAAACTAAAAATTAATGTCAGAGTGTGAAGCTGTTAACTTGCAGCATTAACAGGCTACAGTGTCAGCAGTTGCAGGGTTAATTGAATACAGCAGAACTCCTATATTTCGCTTCCCAGGGGACCATGTCAAAACTGCGTCAATTTAGGGAACTGCAGCTTGCCTGTACGGGGCCACAAATAAACTTTGTCAATTTTATAAAAATGTAAAATGCAGGGATGTAAAATGGTGGTTCTACTGTATTCACATGGCACCACCAGGTCACACTATTTGTAGACCTTCCAAAAACCCTAATTGGCTCATTAAGGAAGTCAGGCTGCAGCACTCTCCCACTGAGGATTTGTAGTGGCACACAACTAAATATTTAGAAGGGTATTTTGAATGAATAAAAAGGGTTAACACTTTCAGCTCCTAGGAATGGCATAAGAGAAATGTTCTTCTTTTCTTTTTAGTATAAGGAAATAGCAGTATCACACTCTTAGGACTGCAAGAGAGGATGCCCACTGGTTGGTCCCTCCTCTAATGAGTCTGGGCAGGGTAAAGACACCTGTCAGCACAGCGCCACTATGGAGGGCAGTCTGGAAAGATACCTCAGGTCCTCAGGATGAATACCTTAGCTGTATTAGATTTCCAACAGCCAACTATGGATCAGGGGTTTTCACTAGCCTGATTCTTATGTCTTAACCGTGGCCCTATACAAAGGCAACAGTGCCTGTAAGGAAGAGTACCAGAAACTGCTCTTACTACCTTTTCCTATCTGCTTCACATTCCTAGAAAGTGTTCTACAGATATTCTTTTGTCTAGCTATTCCTCGTTCCCGGGGTCCCTGCTCCCCGACTTCGCTTGGATGGTGACTCTAGGGTAGGTTGGCTTTACTGGGGCCCTGTTGATCCCAGGCTCAGTGGACCTTCCACCTGAGACACCAGATTCAGCCAAAGAGGAAGACCCACCCCTTTGCTAAACACTATATTAGAGTGCAATGGGTGTGGTCAACCTATAAACCAATAAGGCGCATAATGCAAATTTTAAACTAGATGGGTCTTTGCCCAGTAACAGGATAAAGAAGGAAATGGTAGGGTTTAAAGTCCTAGGGGCACATTACCCCTATGGGTCCCTACAGTATAATTCACTTCTGTATTTCATATATATATAAAAGAAAAAGACAATTATTAAATAATCCACCTAGTTAAAAGGAGAATAGGATATATAAATGAGGTGGGGTATAGGGAGGAGGTTTCCTCCTTAAAGGAACAGTAACACCAAAAAATGAAAGTGTATAAAAGTAATTACAATATAATGTACTGTTGCCCTGCATTGCTACAACTTGTGTGTTTGCCTCAGAAAGACTACTTATAGTTTATATAAGTTAGCTGCTGTGTAGCCATGAGGGCAGCCATTCAAGCTGGAAAAAAGGAGAAAAGGCACAGGTTACTTAGCAGATAACAGATAAACCCCCATTATATGGGGCTTATCTACTAGTTATCTGCTATGTAACCTGTGCCTTTTCTCCTTTTTTCCAGCTTGAATGGCTGCCCCCATGGCTACACAGCAGTTTATTTATATAGTAGCTTTTCTGTAGCAAAAACACCAGTTTTTTGCAGAGCAACAGCACACTTTAATTTTTTGATGTTACTGTTCCTTTAATTAGTATGCAGCTCTTATTAAGCAAACAGCAGTTGTTTACAGGAGTCAGGCCTAACTGTGGCAGCTGGCACAATAGGTGAGAGAGACGCTGGCATAGCATAACATTTAAACTGATGTCAGTCTCATGATGTTAATTATCCATTTAAAGATATTTTAAAAAATTCCAAATGCTTATCATTCAGAAGTTTATTATGATTTTTAAAGGAGCAAATAAACTTTGTTTTCATCCCATCTGATAAATATGGCTTTAAATTAAAAACTGTTTAGGCTAAAAAGAATCAATAGCTCCTGCATTTTATTCTTATAACTGCAAGTGGCAGGCGGATGCTTTCAGCAGCCTACCATGGTCTCTCCATGGTCTCCCTAGACTTGCTCACTGGGAAAGAGGAATCCCACTGGATAAGAATCCTTTGGCCCCCAAAAGGAAGGCAGGGGTTCTGCCGTGGCACCACCCCATTGTGACCAATATTTTAAAGGAAACATATTGGATAAATGGAAAAACCCTAATTTTGCGGTGCTGGTTTCACTTTGGGCTAAACATTAATCCTGTCTGTTAAATTGGACCCTTTATTGGAGCTCCCTATAGATCCTATCACTTCTCTGTGGCTGAATCAAATGAAGGGTGGGTGTAACAGTCCCTGCCAGAAGCAGCAGGAGGGGGAAAGCCAATCACAGCCCTGCACTCACACCAGCACAGACAGGCTTCAGTTCCCTATCAGGTCAGCCTAGCTGCTGATTGGTTCCTATCTTACAGTGCAAGTGTACAGAGTGCCCCTAGAGAACTCAGCCAGCAGGCTGGAACAGATGGGCGGGACTAGTGGGGTTTTGGTGGAATTGCTCAATAAATCAGTCCAAAACAAAACTTTTTAAGCACAAACCTTCTATACTTAGATAAGTATAATTAGCTGGTACATTCTTAATTTTTATATGATGTCTTCTTTAAAGCTGCCATGTGTATCTCTCCGCTCGGCTATAGCTCCCTGTATCCCGCACACGCCTCAGTATATATCCCGCACACGCCTCAGTATATATCCCCCCTCAGCACAAAGCTCCCGGGATGCCGAACTGAACCCATGGGACGCGCCGGGACAGTGACACTACCTCCACTCCGGATATGACGTACTGCGGAAGTATACAATCTCCCAACTTGTTTTGGCCGAATCGCTAGCAGTCATGCTGCAGCTCAATGACTCCGATATCAGCCCGGCAGCCACTCTGTCTCCTGAGGGCGCTGAGGTGCAGCTGAGCCCGGATAGGGGCGCTTCCGGCACCGCGTCGTCCAATTACTCCGTGCAGTCTGTGCGCTCCCTCACTGTGCACAACCCCACACAACAGGCCAGAATCAAAGAGTACTTCGTATTCCGGGTGAGAGGGGCGAGCCTGCTTCCACTCCTTGGCTTCCCTTCATGTTGGGCAGGTTTTACCGGGCCCAAAGCTTGATATTTCCGGACGTATCTTTTTAGCTTATATTCTATTTATGTGTAATTCCCATTTGTGTCCGGATGAGGGCGCTGGTCTGTGGCCACATGGAAAGTGTTAGGCTGGGACTCAGTGGGCTTGTGCCCCTAGTACCCCATGTAAATATATACACTTGTCTTTGTATTTTATAGATCTGGAGTGTTCCAGCTGCCCCCCCCCCCCTCTTATTTAAGAGTGTAGTCCAAAATAGCAAACTCTTTTCAATGAAAGTCCATGGGGTAACCCCCCCCCTCCCCCCCAAAGTCAGTCGTAGATGGAGTATAAATGATACCTGGTATATAATGCAGCCAAAGACATTCTCAGCATGGTATGGCCAATACACTGTGTCTAGTTCCATTATGTGCAGCAGTATACAGACTATTAGTAGCCACCTTGTGACCCACTATAGCCCACAATCTAACGTTACGCTACTTGCCCATTACTTTTTAAATGTAACTTATCATTATTTTGTTTCCTTTCCAGCCTGGGAATCTTGAACAAGCAGTAAATGATATACGCATGGTTGTGTTGCCAACAGAGGATGGAGAGATCCAGAGTGTCTGGCTGCTTACAGAGTAAGTTCAGCACATCTTTACCAGCTTATCTCTGGAAGGGTAAAATGATACCCTGTTCCTGTATATTTCATGCAGGGGCTGTAACCTTCATTTTTTAAACAGGATAAAATAAAAATAGAGCATTTAACGAAAATCTGTCAAGGCTCATAACTTGTAAATATAATGCTTAAATGATTAGCACTTAGCAATACAATGTGTTACATCAGCAGCATCAACTTTTTAATCTGGTGTTAAAAAAATAATGCATAATACAAAAATAATGGAAATTAACTTAAATGTACAGTGTTTTGGCAAGCTTTTTTGTTACACGGGGGGAAGGCTGTTGTCAAACGTTGATATGGTAGTTGTGGTTTTGTCTGGAAATTTGTATAATATCTTATGGACATTTTGATTTGGATTGTGTCAACTATGGTGCAATGAAAATACACTTTTGGCGCTACAAATTGTATCAATTTAAATATAGCAACTACTGATACAAGCAGAAGTATTACATAGTAACATAGTAAGTTGGGTTGAAAAAAGACATACGTCCATCACGTTCAACCATAATGCCTATATCTAACCTGCCTAACGTTTCTCTAAATGATATTAGCTGTGCATTAATGTGTTAGCATGTTAACCATTTTGTTGTTCAGTTACTTGCACTTCCTTTTTTTTTTTTTTTTTTTTTTTAATTATTTTCTAATGTTTTTGCACTGTTTTTTGTAGGGTAGACCACTGGAACAATGAAAAGGAACGCCTGGTTCTTATTACTGAGCGAACACTTTTAATTTGTAAATATGACTTCATCTGTCTGGAGTGCCAGCAAGTGATCCGAGTGGCTCTTAATGCTGTTGACACGATTTCCATAGGAGAATTTGAGTTTCCTCCAATGTCTCTAAACAGGTATATACCATACTTGATAACTTTTGGGCTAACTCTGCTTTTAAGAAAATGTAGACACTAAAATTGGAGCAGATTTGTACCCAGTAGAATGCCATAAAGAATATTTTGCACCTACTTGTCCTCATTACTACTAGCATAGTACAGGAGGCTAAGAAGCAAGTGAGCTCCAGCATCTGGAAGCCCTATACCTAACGTCTGCCTTGGCCAGGTAGTAAGGGCATGGCTACATTGTGCGTTGTGGCTATGGGCACTCAGTGATATGTCATTTGTATCACATGCAGTTTAAGTGTGCTCCTTCCCCAAGTGCAAGTTCTGTCCATTTGCTTGCCTTCCGTATCTCTTGTACAGGGGTCCCCCAACCTTTCTTACACGTGAGCTACATTTATACCATTAAATACAGTATATGGGAGCTTTCTTTTTGACATTATTATTCTCCTTTATGCATTGACTATTGCATATACTTAAAAAAAAGTTTGGTGTTTTTTTTCTGTTTTAATGACAGGCGTGAAGGAATAGGAATTCGTATTTTGTGGAGTACGCGACGCTTCTCTTTCATAAACAAGTGGAATCCTTGGACCACCAATATGCCCTATGCTACCTTTATAGAACATCCAATGGCACATGCAGATGACAAGGTCATGCCACTATGCAAGGTAATTTTTGTGTGACGTTCTGTGCTTCTAATCCGTCTAACAATTCATATATGGTATGGGATCTGTTATGCAGAAGCTTGTTATTCTGAAAGATAAGAATTATGGACACAGGCCATCTCCTGTAGACTCAATTTTAATCAAATAATTCAAATGTTAAAAATTGATTTCCTTTTTCTCTAATAATAAAAGAGAATCTTATACTTGAAGATATAATTAATCCTTATTGGAGGCAAAACAATCCTATTGGATTTAATTCATGTTTAAAAGATTTTTAAGTAAACTTAAGCTATGGGGATCCAGATAATGGATAATAGATAATGGATAACATGTCCCATACCTGTACTTGAAATGCCTCTTTATGTATGTATATTTTCTTTTCTATTCCAAAGCTGGAAGACTTTAAGACCCAGTTGATCCAAGCTGTGAAGAAAGCGCACAAGCAAAATCCAGTTCAAGGGAAACCGAATGGGGTGCTGGTGCTGGAACGCCCTCTTATGATTGAAACTTACTTGGGGCTAATGTCTTTGATAAACAATGAGGCCAAACTAGGATATGCCATGTCAAGAGGCAAAATTGGATTTTGAACTGCGACCAGTGCACATTAACCTGAAAGGTTTATTCTCTGCATGTAATGTTCATTATGTACAAGCCAAGAGAACATTGTTTCTGCCTGAACTGTAACTTCTGTAAAGGCTTCTTGTGTTTGTACAGGCAGTAGGGCTGTTCCGTTACATGGGAGGCCCTTTTGGTTATATAAACCTGCTGCCTATATATAAGCAGAGTATATGGCGTCCATTTTTGGAAAGAGGGTCTGTCTGAGCAAAGGCACACTGTCAGGCAACATTCCCATAATCTGCTCTTTAATGCAGCATTACTTTGCCATAAACAATTCTACTGAGAATTTTTCTGGTGGTGGCATCCTTGGGACCTAAAAGAAACTTGTTATTTCTTAGTCTCCTTGCAAATTCTAAGAAAGCTGAATTTAACCCCACGCTTGAGGTCAGAATTGTTTCAGCTGATTTGTGTAATGCACCTTATTGCCAAACCTAATGTTTTTGTTGTGTGTATGTAACAGTCGTATACGGTAATGATTTGAGTATCTCATATCTGCCAAAGCACAGTGACTAATTGCATAACACTGCTTGTGAATAAATATTATTTAATGTTTATCTTTCATTTTCCACTTAATTTTATGCATTAAGTGCTTTTTATTGATTAAAAGCTTCCAGGTTCCCAGGTTTCCTGTGCAGCTTCATTATTAATAAGCATTCAGCTTTATAATGCCACGATAGGTGCATTTAATTCTGATTACGATGCACAAGAGACGTGGTGCTTAGAAAATTATCCTGCAGCTTGGTGTATGGGAAGGCCCTTCATGCTAAAGCCTTGTCTGGTGAAAAGCAGGCAACAAGAGACAGATTTTGGGAGGTAAGCCTGGGTCACAGAGAAATTCTGAGATATTACAGCTGCACTCCCAGCTCCAGTATCCAGCATTGGCAGTTAACAGATCATTGGCCCCTTTATTATTCAGTACCCGGGAAGAACATGTTTGGCCCATGGCCATGCCATGTAGTTTATGGAGATATTAAAATAGGCACCCAGATCTATAGGGCTGGCCACACTACCTAAGGTGTAAGGATATCCATCTAATGATCACCCCATTTGTCAGTAAGTCGCACTGATGATTTTAATACTTTAACTGTTTGAAACATCTGTGCATATGGACACAGACCAAAATCTTACCACTAATGCTACTACTATAAACTATGTTTTCAAATCAGGGTTATAGTTTTGCATGGCAGTTTTTATGACAGTTTGGGCTAGAGACCCCCTTCTTGGATACAATTTCTCTGCCTCCAATAGCTCATAAGTGTCATAATACAGTTCATAACAGAGTAATACAGAGTCATAATACAGTTCTGAGAAATTTGTCATTAATGCCAGATTTTACCCAAATTCCCATTTAAATTGGTTCCGCATCACCTGCTCTGGGCTCCCCCACCCCCCAGCAAGGCCAAGCTCAGTGTTTGGAAACCACCTTAAGAGGATGCAGCAGAACGCACGTATATTTTCCCAATTCCCAAGTAAAGTATCTCGATATGGTGACATACTGTGGCCTTGGCTTTTCTCTTTGCTTATTGATTTTGCAATGAGATGGGGGCACCATTGCTAGTGCAGAGAGCGTATGTGTGCTTCCCTACACTAAAATTGCCAGATATATACTTTCTATGGCTTAGTGAGAGCCCTCATATTGCAACCCTTGAAACTTGTATTGTCTTATATAATTGCATTATAGATTTTGCAGCTTTTGTGCAGTCTGTACACTTAATGAAAAGGGCAAACAATAAAGAAGCTTCACTTATTTGTTGAAGAAAAATGACAAGAACCATTTTTAACAAATATATTTCCTTTAAAAGGGGTGGTTTAACTCTAAGTTAACTTTTAGTATGTTATAGAATGGGTAGTTCTAAGCAACATTTCAATTGGTTTTAATTATTTGCTTAGTCTTTACAGTTGGGACCCCAGCAGCCAAAAAACTATTGTTCTGTGAGGCTACAGTTTTATTGTTGCTGTTACTTTTTATAACTTATTTTTTGTTTGGGTCCTCTCTTATACATATACCAATCTCCCATTCAAACTACTCTGGTTGCTAAGGTAATTTGGATCCTAGCAACCAGATAACTGCTAAAATTCCAACTAGCTGCTGAACAAAAAGTAAACTAACTAAAAAAACTACAAATAATAAAAAAAGACCAGTTGAAAATTGTCTTAAAGTATTTTCTACATCAGTGTTCCCCAACCAGTAGCTTGTGAGCAACATGTTGCTCTCCAACCCCTTGGATGTTGCTCCCAGTGGCCTCAAAGTAGGTGCTTATTTTTTGAAGTGCCATGTGGTATGAGACACAGTAGGAAGGAGGTCCCTGCCCCGTAAAGCTTACAATCTAAGTGGTTGGGTAACATACAGGCACAAACTGGAAGGTAAGCGTGCACTAGGTATGGGCATTTGCCCTTAAGCACAGGACTAGGCAAAATAATGTTTTAGTGCTCCAGAAGGTAACAGCTGAGCTTTTTCTTAAAGCGAGTTAGTGAGTGTTCCCTACAGAGGGATTCAGGGATAGAGTTCCAGAGGTAAGGAGCAGCGAGATAGAAAGGTTTAAGACGAGAGAGCGCAGTGGGTGTGGGTGTTGTAAAAAGATGGAGGCTCTGAGAGGAGCGGAGGAGATGACCAGGAACGTGCAGCGAGACCAGTGAAGAAATGTAGTGAGGAGCAGAGGAGTGAAGGGCTTTGAATGTTAGAATGATTTTGTAAGCTATCCTTTGCGTAACAGGCAACCGTGCAAGAGAGCTTAATTGAGGCTGAATGGGTTCCCTCTTCGGAGAGAGCAGGAGGATCCTGGCAGCAGAGTTTAAAATTGATTGCAGGGGAGAGAGGTGGGAGTCTGGGAGGCGGTTAGTAGGAGATTGCAGTAATCTAAGCGGGAATGGATAAGAGCACATGGATTAGTGTTTTAGCTGTTACTTGTGAAAGAAAGGGGCGTATCTTGGCAATATTGTGGAGGAAAAAACGGCAGGTTTTGGCTGGGCTATTAATATGAGAAGGAGAGTGACTGGTCAAAGATAACCCCAAGGCAGCGTGCAGAATTTACAGGGTTGATGGTCATGCCATCAATAGTAATGGTGAAAGGAGGAGGAGAGCCAGGTTTGGGCGGGAAGACCATGAGCTCTGTTTTGCCAATTATAGCTTAGTGGCACCCCCAGGTGCTTTTTTTCCATTTAAATGTGGCTCACGGGTACAAAAGGTTGGGGATCCCTGCTCTACATCATACTAAAAGTGAACTCAAAAGGTGAACAACCCCTTTAAAATACATTTTTGACTTAAAGACTAAAGAATCGTGCTATTAGTAACCAAGCCTACTTTTGAGTGGCAGTTTTTGTCATTTCCTAATTTTTTTTTTTTTTAAAGTTCCTCTTTTAGGACATGTGAAGATAGTACAGTGTGCGGGAATACATCAAACTAATGTTATAATAATCTTTTAATGAGAAAATGTATTGTGTCCAAATCACTGGGTAATATGTAAAAGATGCGCCAGACCTCCAGGGCAAACGAGTTGAGATCTCAAGAAACAGTTTATCATTTCGGTTGTTCTGTCCCCCTTGCCGGCTGAAGAAGAGTCAGGCAAATGTGTCACAGTAACTTTAAGATACAGGAGCCCACAACTGCTGCAGTACCACCTTTTAACCAGCAGATGGTTCTGCATAGCTGCTCCATTTTCTGAACACATGCTGTGTTGGCCGTTGTAGTAAATAAGTAGCTGATATGAAGTACTGTTTGGAGGGGAGGGTCGGTGTCTCCTGCACAATCTCCTTCTTTTAGTGCCCAAAAAAACTTTTTCATTGATAACTGAGTGAATTGCCCACAATGCAGTTCACATTTGATAGGTTTTACTAGCGTGATTCACACTGACACCAATGGAAAGGGTTTTGGTCGGTTTGCACCTGTGATTAAGCGTGGGCAACAAAATATAGACACATACTTAAATACCAGAATTAAATAGTGTCTTTATTGGAAAAAATCTTAAATTAGATCTCTTTACATCTACATTATTTACATAATAAATTACATCCTTTAAACATGGAATGTTTAACTCCTTCAGCAACTCCACCCCCCATTATGTTCATTACAGTTACCCAGCACAAAAGAAAAGAGACTACTTGGGAAATGTAACACAGCACTGAAGCTACTTCTGGCTCCCTGTAAAGGTGCATGTAGTTGTTCTGTAAAGTCAGTGTCAAGGGTTTATTAAAGTGCTCCAATCACTTCTCTTCTTCCTCTGTTTCCAAATAGCAAAGGCATAACTGATCCTTGCTCATGACCAGTAAGGAGTCTTGTTCAAGTGGGTGCCACGATACAGACAGGACATTGAACACTCCTAAAAAAAAAAAAAAAATTAAAATAAATAAATTTAAGATGAATTTTCTAACAAAGCTAAAACTATTACGCAAAAAGCAATGGTTTTTAAACATACCTACAGGTACATGAAAGTTCAGTTCTGTTTACACGCAATCTGTTAAGTACGTTACATAAGGCTAATCTGACTTCTATTCTTAGAATTCAGGAGCAGTTTCCAACTGCATTAAATGAACATATGTGCTAAATTGTACCAGAGCAGTAACCCATAGCAACCCATCAGATCTTTTATTTTACCGCTGTTCAAAGCTAATTTCTGATCAGCAGCTACTAGCGACTGCACTGGTGAAGTGTATTACCTATGTCAGTAAATAAGCACACATATCTCGCAGCATTCAATAGCAACAAAATACTCTGCCTGCCCTACGCTGCCCGTGTGTGCCATACTCCGCCTGCCCTACGCTGCCTGTGTGTGCCATACACACAAAGGCAGCATAGGGCAGGCAGTACATATAGTGAAATAATGCTGGCGCTGCTCCTACAGTCATCTTACAAGGAACTGGTCATTGCTCAGTCTAGAAGAGCCAGCTGACTTTTCTGACTCCAGGATGGAAATGTATAAACCTTCAACCCACATTCATTCCTCTCAGATTAATTTACAAAACAATAAATGCTTTAGAGGTTTCACCTTCTGCCGGCACTTGCACTGATACGCTGCCCGTAGGGCTCCATAAATACACTCTGTTATTCCCAGTACAAATGGCTAGCCTGGGCTGCACCGGATCCCAGTGAAAAGCTCGGACGACTGAAGTCTGTTCCAAAACAACAAACGGTCTCATCTTCTGAATGTCCCATATCCAGACGCAGTAAGGCATGTTATCTGTGGAAACAATTGGATTTTCTATGACTTCCACCACCATCAATATTGCCTATCAATCCTTCTGAGCTTGTGTGCTGTTATATTGCTTCCTCCGCCTACTCATGAACTGCATTGGTTCAGCCGAGAAAAAATTATGTAGCACCCATATCTGAGCCAGAGAATGCAGAGATTTACAAGTGGCAGTGCTGCCCATGTCTTCATTCTTTGAGGGAATAAAAGGGTTGCAATATAATGGAAGATAAAGATTTAATGGTAAGGAGGGTGCAATAAAGCTTCATCCCCAGGAGAAGGGGGCTGAATGCCACTTACAATGGCTTATTACTTACCTCAGGCCAGCACTTCTCCTACTGTTAAAAACACACTCTCTTTACTGCTTTCTAGGGATACCATGTGGCTGAACTGCTCTGGTGCATTTGCAGTATATTAACATTTCCAATTTGCCTATCATGAGCATACACAGATTTCTGCAAATGCACTGGCCCTGAAAAGCCACAAGGGAACCCTGGGAAATCAGTAAAAATGGCAGCACGGCACTTAAAGGTTAGGTATCTTAGGTCAATGCATTTATTCTTTGTGTAACATAAGAGGAATGTCAAAAAGAAGGAAAAAGTAAGCAATTGTTTGGACCCCACCCCAGGGAATTGCAATTTCCCGGTCTTTAAATTGGTGAAGGGCAACTATAAAGCCAATTAACACAAGGTAGCTCTTCAGGGTTTCTTCTAGCTTGCCATCCTCCAACTTGTTATGTTGCACTGATCAGGCAAACAATAGCAAGCAATTAGAATGTAGCATTTACTGCACAGCTAATTGGCTGCTATGGGTTACTAGACCTGAGCAAACATTTCACCTTTTCTTACTTTACCCTGAAAGTATTTCCAAAGAAAATGACCTCTTTAAAATGTATGTTCCATTTCCTAGAGATACTGGGGCTATTTCCCCAAATCATTTCTTTGTCCTCAAGGACCAGATTCAAAGCATGTTTAAATGCATTAGAAAACTCCATAATGACTGCACATGATAAACCTTTGGATGAACAAGTTGTGTGTGCCAAACGCATAGCATTACTTCCTTCACAGGCTAATGTTTAAAAAGGATGTTGACATTTACCATTCTTGGATGCCAAATAACGGTTATTAGCACTGAATGCCAATAATCCAATGCCAAGGTCTGGATTAGCCCGATCGGAATCAGGCTTGATGGTTCGTAATGATACTGGCACCTGGGCAATCTCGTCTGTAAAGAAAAAGAACTCTGTTATGTATGAAAATGTTGCCTAGTGCATGCCATAATGCATAATCAGAAGCCATGGGGCAATGATTTCAGCTTTAAAGTTTTTTGGGGCTTTTTACTGAATAAGAACTTTTTAATTTTACTTTTGATGATCAGATCATAACCGACAGACTGAACAGGAAAGATGTCCTGCATTGAGGGCAAATGTGAAGAAGCCCACTCTCATGTCTCACCTATCCATCAAACTCTGACACAGTGGTCTTCTGCTGAACCAGCTCATCCTTTACTCACCCTACACCAAGCAATATTAAAAGGGGTGGTACACCTTTAAGTAAACTTATAGAATGGTCAGTGTTAAGTAATTTTTTAATTGGTCTTCTTTATGTTGGCGCTTTATAAATAAATGTTAATAATAATTACATTTTTTATAGTTTCTGAATTATTTGCTTTATGAGGCTACAATTTTATTGTTATTGCCACTTTTTAGTACTTGTCTTTGTATTTAGGCCTCCCTCTATTCATATTCTAGTCTCTCATTCAAACCACTCCCTGGTTGCTATGATGTTTTGAACCCTAGCAACCAGGGAGTTGTTCAACTTTGAGTTTATCTTTTAGAATAATTTATAGACTAATATTTTGAGACAACTTGCAATTGGTCTTAATTTTTTATTATATTCAGTTTTTTAATTATTTCACTTTTTGTTACACTGCTCTTGAGTTCGGAGGTTCAGCAGCTAGTTGCTAGGGTCCAAATTACCAGAGACTGGTATATGAACAGGAAATGACCTGGAGAGAAAAATAAGTTATACGAAGTAGCAATAACAATAAAATTGTAGCCTCACAGAGCAAAAGTGTATTGGCTCCTGCAGTCAGTGGCGCCCATTTTAAAGCTGTAAAGAGTCAGAAGAAGGCGGCAGATAATTCAAAAATATAAGAGATAATGGGAACCAAATGAAAAGTTGCTTAGAATTGGCTTTTTTATAACTTAAATGTGAACCACCCTTTTAAGTGCAAAGCATCATTAGTTTTATACACGTTAAAATGGGTTATAATAAATGAATTTAAACAACAGCCACAGCTATAAAATATAATTCATTAACACTAATTTGGACAACTTACATTTACTGTGATTGCTAAACAGGCTGGTCGGGTTGCCTCTTGGCGTAGTAAATGGAAAGTCGTCAGCTCTAATTCCTGCACTTCTCTCCACTTCTTTGTAAACAACCTAAGGAAGTAACAGAATAACAAAGCCCTTAACTGCAAACCCAAACAGCTTTCTCATGTGAATTAACACAGAGGCAGGTAAAAATGTGAGATTAGCGCACACCACAAAAAAATTCACCCACTTTCTTTTCATTTCTATGGGATTTTTAAAAGTGTATTTATCAGTGGGTGAAGGTTAGAGTTCACCATTTGATAAATATGCTTCTAAAAATCCCATAGGAATGAAAAGAAAGTGGGTACATTTTTCTGTGGTGTGCTCTAATCTCACATTTTGATAAATCTGCCCCATAATGTGCTGGTTGATGTGAGGTAGGTGGCAACTAGAAGGTTTGTTGCAGATCTACTTACTGTTTTAAGATTGGTGATGGTGGCTGGATGTTCAAATTCCTTTATAGGCTTCCATGTCACATGGTTAAGGATACGGATCTATAATAGTAGGAACAAATAACCTATGTAAAGTGTAATGGAAACAGAGTCTGCTGCTTATTAACTCTTAAAGGGGACCTGTCACCCTAAGAAATAACTCCAAACTATTTTCTATATTGCTAGTTGAGCAAAATAAACTTTACTTACTCTATATAAATAATATAAATCTTGTTTCCTTCCGTCTTGGAATTACTCAATCAAAGCAAGCAGGCAGGCACCATTTTGTGGGCACTGTTATTAAGGCAAGCTTTGTATCATGCCAAAATCTTGTTTATGTTCTAGAATGGGGGACCAGATGCCCATGCACTGGCTACACAGTTAGATGAGGAGGAGGGAGGGGAAATATGAGATGTGCTGTGGCATAGAGGCGGGGCAAGCAATATATGATTGACAGCTGGGATTTTTCAAATGCCTTTATAATGGCTATGGATGTGTTAATATAAAAATGAATTTGGGTTTCATGTTTAATTTGAAAAGGACTTTTATTATACAGTTTTTTTATATCTCTTATATATCTCTTTAATAAACTTTGTCCCCCAGTGTAGTTGCACATCTGCAGCATAGGTACTCCTGAGCTAAAGAAATATAAGCCACTACCCCTGCAGTCATACCTTCTCATCAAAGCTTCCAATTGCAAGAAACTGACTCATGGGACTCCATGCCACAGATTTGATCCCAAGCGACCACTCATACGCACAATAGGATGACAGCAAACGCCCATCCAGGGAGTAAAGTAACACTTTGTACTGCAACAGAGGGATGGAAACAGAATTTTATTTACAATTGCATATACCGTATATCCTCGAGTATAAGCAGAGTTTTTCAGCACCAAAAATGTGCTGAAAAAAGTCAACCTCGGCTTATACTCGAGTATATACAGTAATTTGAAGATGTAAGGCGCTGGCGTTCGTTGCGGACTCCCCATTCCCCCCACCCCCCCCCGTGGACGTGCTAGCTAGCGTGTGTGCGTGCGTGCGTACGCACGTTCACACGCACGAACGCCTTGATAGATGGGAGCGCACACGGGAGCACAGCAGGATGATGAAGCTACCATGGGCGCGCATGCAGGGGAGCGCACGCAGGATGATGGGAGCGCACGCAGCAGGCAGCAGGATGGAATACCATACGCACACAGCAGGATGGCAAGTAATTGATATTTAGTATGGCAGCTTCATGGGAGCGCACACAACAGGATGGCATACTTAAACCAGAGAAATCCTATTACAGTAGCTGTTAGCAGTAGCTGCTGCATTTCCCACTCTAGGCTTATACTCGAGTCAATACTTTTTTCCAGTTTTCTTAGGTAAAATTAGGTACCTCGGCTTATATTCGGATCGACTTATACTCGAGTATATACGGTACTTTGCACATTCTGTATACCAAGTGAATTAGGTTCTGTAACTACAGAAATGACCATGCTTTTTGGGTTACAGGTATAGGACCCATTATCCAGAATGCTCGGGACCAAGGGTATTCCGGATAAAGGGTCTTTCCGTAATTTGGATCTCCATACCTTAAGTCTACTAAAGAATCAATAAAACATTAATTAAAGCCTATGGGATTGTTTTGCTTCCAATAAGGATTATTTATATCTTAGTTGGGACCAACAAGGTACTGTTTTATTATTACAGAGAAAAAGGGAATCAGTTTTAAAATTCTGAATTATTTGATTAAAATGGAGTCTATGGGAGACGGGCATTCCGTAATTTGGAGCTTTCTGGATAACGAGTTTCCGGATAAGGGATCCCATACCTGTATTAGTTTTATATAGCACAGCAAGTTCCTATTTTAAGCAATAGTAGGAAAGGCTATACTGTTTATTAAGCTAAATGTAATTTCTAACCTAAATGTTTTCAGCCAAAAACTCACTTGCCATTTGTTCAAATCAAAAAGAGGACTTTTGTAAAAAAACGTTTTGGTACTCATCCATACCTCTAGGCACGTGTCCCATACAGCCAGCACACAGCCATTTGGCGCCCAGGCTATACCAGTAAGATCTTGGGTTTCAGTCTCAAAATGCTATTAAAAAAAAAATTATAATGTACCATTAGAAGGTGAGAAACTGAGCTACTGAGTAGGTTTAAGCAGTCACATATAATTAAAATGAATTCCCCAAAAATGTATTTTTCATGAAAATGTGGCCATACCCGGGGTGATAAAAGCTGCTGACGGACCAAGTTGGCAGCTTATTGACCCTCAGACAGGCTTACCCAACCGATATCTGTCTGAAAATCAGCCAGATGTTGATCAGGCAGGTTTAATAATCCCATCGGAACGAGGAGCGCATTGGCTTGTTGATGTGTTCCTTGTCCCGATGGCCTGTATCCTTCAATGTAATCTGACTGCCGGAGGGCTAAAGGATTAGAATTGGGAAAGATTTATTCCAATACCTGTATAATCAGTCTAATGCAGACTCTTTAACAGTTGGTGGAGAAGCCTCCACAGCAATACAAATTCAGCAGAGAGTCCTTCAACATTAGTTCAAGTGAGTTTATTAAAGTCCCTTAGCACTACATGTTTCAACCTCACTGGGCTCTTCCTCAGGTACAAGTAACAAACATTTTAAGTAGTCCCACTGTATTAGTAAATTAATCTCTCCAATCCTTGAATGATACAGCCCATTATAGTAAAAATGTCCATTATTCAATGTTCAACAGATTAATCCTGGTAATATCTGTAACCAACACATGTATTGTGCTATGGGACTTCAATTAATTAATTTAAGGTGAACCTGTACTAATGAAGAAATCAGGGAAAGATCTGCTTGTTTGGTGACTTCACTCGGAGAAATGGAGGTCACATTTGCCTTTCCCCAATTCCTTGGTTCACTTCCATTTTTTGCCCTTGGAAATTTTTCAGCTTGCTATGAGAATACAAATACCAGTGCACACATCTAAACAATCACAGCTTCAATGTTGTTACTATACACCTACTAGCCTACAGTACTGTATGCTGACCAAACCTCTGCTACATGCAGAATAATAAATCATGTCATTAACAGGGAATATTTTGTGCTATCTGAAATACATGTGCTGTCAACGCCTGTTAGATGGAGGGTAAGGGTAACCTGATGCTAAAATCGATATAATGTTTCTTGAATATAGGTTAGCATTATAAAGCATTTTTGGATCACAGAAAGGTGCATATAATATAATGTATACTATATAAAATAAATATATATATATATATATATACACACCCCTGAATAATTATATTAACTGAATGAGAAAAATACATAATAGGAAAGGAATGTTTACATTAATTAATGTGCAGCCCTTATGCATAATAACTGGGGGGGTGGACAGTAGGAATGATCATTCTATGTATAGATTGTCTTGTTTACTGGCAAGAAACAATCTAGGAAAGTCCCCTGCCTGTAGTATAGTAAATTCTACAAAGCAAGTACAAAGCTATATAGGTATTAAATGAACAGACAGACACATAACATGTGCCTGAAGGTATTTCTCACCCTTAGCAGGCGCCAGTCATTACACACAAATATGCTAATGTAATCTTTGCAGTCCCGTCTCTCTGCCAAAGCCATGTGCCGCCCATCATGGGTGAAAGCGATTCCTGCAGGTTGACAACAGGTATGCGCAAAGGTGCCGTCAGCATACACTCACAATAATACTCAGTAACATAATAATAGCAGAGGTGGCAATTTGTAAAAGTATGTAAATACAGTCTGTACATTGGCAAAATATTCTAATAATATTGTATAAATGAAAAGAAGAGCCAGAGGCAGAATGTGACCTGGACAAGGTAGCCAGAGGCTCTATCGGGCAGGCAAAGCATACACAACCTGTCAGCCAGTTACACAAAAACACACAATATGGTTTGTTCTGTTGCCCAACGCATCCCGTGAAGCACAAAGCTGCCTTTATCCCCGATCAGTACCATGTTTAAGAGGCACAGACGGACTTGCCTTACCTTGTTGGCAGGCTTTAGGGTACTTGATGTAGGACACGGATTTTGCACTTAGTGACCACAACGTTATCCGGAGCTGAATGGAGGAAAAAAGACCAAAAACTATTTTTTTTTTGCATAGTGGAAGAAAAGGTATTTCCAAGCAACTTTCCAATATCCATTACAAATTTTTATTATCTGTAAAATGAATTGCCATTAAAAGCTAAAATTAATCAGGCCCTCTCCAGTGTCTGCACTCCAGAAACAAAGTTGCAAGCCAGCTGATAAAAGTTGCTTAATGACCTGGAAGAGACCAAACTCCTGTTACATTAGGAGTCAGAATCAGAGAAAAGAAAGGGATCAACAAATACTAGAGTCCTGTATGGGTGCAATTGGGCAGACACATGCCTGAACCAAACCAGATGACCTGTAACCAGACCCACTAGGCTCCTTCCTCTTCCCTGCAAGTTGCTTGTTTTTAACCAGAACAGGGACCTGTAAAACTATTACTGATCCAAAGGCAGATCAACCAGGCCACGGGGAGAAAATTATCTATTAAATGGGGTAAGTGGAGGGGGATGAGAGGCTGCATTTAAGCTGGGTAACCAAGTACCCATGGGCTGCCTACACAGCCACAGAATTGAGCACCCAACGATTTGTGTGAATTCCGGTGGTACCCAACCTGATGCAGGAAATAACATTTATTTATGCTATATACTATATGCTAGTATAAATAACAATGTCATCTGCCAAAAGCAGATATATGGGTCTCAACCCAAAGTCCCTAGGATGATAGTCATGTGTTCTAAGGCATTTATCAACTTACTGGAGGGCGTGTCTGTAGTAGATAAGAAGGGTTAGAAGAAGACGACTAAACAATGGATGATTCTTGCACAGCAGAATCTGCAGGCAGAGTGTGTAACATCTATGCTGAAGCTAACAATGTTCATTATCATGAATTCATTTTTGAACAGTCTGATTAAAGAGATACAAAGTTAAGAAAATAAAGAAACTTTAGTATGTGATGCTGGGTTACACAGGAGCATGGAGCTTGCCTTTTGTCATGTCAGACAGATAAAACAGAGTAGTATGGCAAGGCATTTCCACAGTCTGGGCCCACTGCAGATCAGCAGCCCACACAGACATATTATCCACTCACTCACTACACATTCATCACTTGCATATCTGGAATACCAAGATTTAGGATAGGATATTTCAGCAAACGCTTCCAAGGGGGTTAGATTTCATTTGTGTACCCAAAGCAAAAGCAGATCTAAATTCTAAAAGGGTCCAAACCTTCTTTTTGGACCTGGGGGATCCCTGCTCCATCATAACCAATAGCCATAAAGACAGTCTGGTTTGACTTGTGCAGAGAAAGCTGAATGTACAGGCAGGTGATCCATTATGTGGAAACCCGTTATCCAGATCCAAATTATCGGAAGGATGTCTCCCATAGAAATGATCTCTTTTTTTCTCTGTAATAATACAACAGTACCTTGTACTTGTTCCCAGCTAATATATAATTAATCCTTATTGGAGGCAAAACAATTCAATTGGGTATATTTCATGTTTGAATAATTTTTTTAGCAGACTTACGGAATTATAGAAAGAACCCTTATCCGGAATACCCCAGGTCCCAAGCATTTGGGATAACAGGTCCCATACCTGTATAATATTGTCTTATATATATTTACCTTATTACTTAGGGGTTAAGATCCATCATGCCACAGGTAAACCTATAGGCATCACCATGCAATCCCAACACTTTCAGCTATCATATACTCAATTTATAATGATTAATGCCCCATGAGACAAGGAGAAATAAGGTCATTTCCAAAGTTCCATGCAGAATTAGTCAATAGGAACTTCCAATGATGGGTATTTTTTTCAGGCCAGCAGCAGAAAAATTATAGCCTTTTGCAAATTCCAGCACCTCTGAGCATGCTGGGAGTTGTAGTTTATCATCATCTAGAGGGTAACTTTATTTATGCCTGTTATAACTAATTTTCTGAAGACATGACCTAATGATGCCCCTATATATATGGGGAAGACAAGAAAGTCTATCATTTCATTAGGATGTAGGAAATTTATTATAGAATTTCACTTTTTAGATGAAAACCAGCAAAGCAACGCAGCTTGTTTCTAAAATAACCCCCTAAAACAGCTGAGAAATAAAAAAAACACTGAGACAGTAATGCGATAAACAGCCCCTGCCATTGATATAAGAAGGGCTGGAAGTCTTGAGGTCTGACAGTTAGCGGCAGGTGGGCCAGCGCGGTCATTTTCCCACTTGTACCAAACCTGGCTTCTCAAGTGACTGTCAGATTGTGTCCCAGACTTGACTGGGTCACCAGGCCCCTTTACATAGCTGTGTCTGTCAGCACGGGATTTTTGGCGGATTATTCCCTGCACATTCTTCGGCACAAAGCATTTCAGGCAAGCCAGCCATTTGCAATTACAATGGATTATTTCTGCTGGCTGCCCATGGGCACAAGGGATGCTTTGCACAGTAAGTTAATTACTAACTGGTTCAGCTTCCAAGACTATTTCATGCTGAAATCCGTGGCTGACATTCGTACATTAACAATAAGCAAGGTCTCCTGCAGATATTTCCCTTCAGACACCTACTTCCTTCCAGATATTGGCTCAACATATTCATTAGGGTTATGCACTAATGTGGGCCACGTTTCCCCACAGCCCTGTAACCCATGGCAACTGCACCAGACCCGCTAAATACTGGCAGATTGCTAATAATAGACATTTTATATAGCTATTCTGCCTTCTTTCTTTCCACTGAGCATCTACTGCAGAATGCAAATGTCCATAATAACACCCCTGCACAACTTTCTGCACTCACAAAGTCAAGAGCCCCCACTTAGACATTAAGGGGCAGATTTAGCAACATTCCAATTTTAATAGTTAAAGATGTTATGTAATAAAAGGCACAAACTTTGCCCAAGAGAAGTAACCCATAGCAACCAATCAGCAAGAAGCATTTACTGGTCACCTGTTTAAAAGCAATCATCTTATTGGTTGCTATTAGTTACTGCTCATTGGCAAACTTAGCACACAAACCACAAATGTCTGGTCATTTATAAAAAGATTCAAATGAAAAAAGCACAAATGAATTAAAATTCGGAATGAAAACTTAAAACACAAATTTTTTGTGGTCTTTATGTTTTTCTATGAATCTTCGTGGACAAAACACTATAAACCAAGAATTAAATGAAGATAGTTGCCAGCTGCCATTGACTTCTATAGGACCATGACAGCTTTTAGATGGTGAAGAGTTAGTGTTTTTCATGGTTTTTTTTGCTGTGGTTTTTGTTTTAGACAAAAAATAAATCGAGTTTTAGTGATAAAAACACGATTCATGAAAAAAACAAATACAAAACATTAGTTATGTCGCCAAGTGGATACAAACTGCATGTAAAGCCTTGGACAATGGAGAAGTATGTAGAGTGAAAACACTGGGCACGCTGAATTGAAGAGATTGATTGTGGCACTTTTTTCACACAGGGTTGTTGTTTGCACATAGATCCTCTACACGTGCTTTAGGCACATCCACGTTTCCCATACATTCAAACTGAGAGTGGAGAGTGGTGGACAGGGGCGCTTTAGTTTTTGTGTTTGCTGGCTCATTCTCTCTAGTGCTGTCACAGCCCAGCTACCTGCTAAGCAGCTGTTTGCATTGGTAAACAAAATAGCTAACCATGCACAACTTTGCAAAACAAGCAGATCTCTGCCTATGCACTGGGCTGAATCAGGTTGATCAATTATTGGTCTGGGGTCCAACGATCAGTTCATGAAGCAGGCCTGCAGAGACCTGTCCAATGAGGAACCACATCATTTTCAAAACTGCCTGATATAAATATGTATGGATGACTTTTGCTCAGAGAGGCCTCCCCTTTGGGCCCAAAGAAGGTCTGGTAAGTAGCAAACATTGCCCCGGATGGGGTGATTCCATATCATTTATTAGCCTGTTTATGGCTAACTAACACCCAAACACAACTTAAGCTTTTTAAAAATAAACATAGTTTCAAGCAACTTTGCAATATACATCAATTAAAAAATGTGCTGCCTTTTTCTGATTTCTTAATGTTAGGGATTTACCGAATCCAGGATTCAATTCGGTATTCGTCCAGGATTTGGTCTTCTTCAGCAGGGTTCGGATTCGGCCGAACCAAATCCTAATTAGCACAAATTAGCATATGCTAATCAGGATTTGGAATGGTTAAATGTCCGTGTGAACACGGAAGTGAAAAATTTTAGACTTTAGACTTTTACCCCTTCCGGATCCTAATTAGCATGTGCTAATTAGGATTCGGTTCGGTATCCAGGCAAATCCCTTGGGATGGATTCGGGGGTTCGGTGCATCCCTACTTAATGTATGTATGGTATGTAACAGTTCCCTAAGCCTGGCCCCCTGTTCCCCTGCTGATCTGGCTGACTACTTTAAGAGTCAAATAAAATGTAACACTAAACGACTGTCCTCAGTCTGCCTTCAGCCTGCATCCTCCCAATCCCACAATTCCCTGCACACTTGATGTCAATAAGGAAAGGAATGTTGCAGTGCAATGCATTGTGGGTTATGTAGTCCCTGCATGCTGTCTGTAAGCTGTGGAGAAGTTTTTACAATTTGTAACATCAATGTTTTAGTCCCTCCTCCCCTGCCAGGATTTCAAATGATGCAGAAAGAGAAGAACTGTTTTGCAGCTGGATTTCAGCATATAAAAATGGTATTTATTCATAGTTTTTGAGGGAACAGATTACAGTGATAGGTATGTTTACAGGGTAACCCTTTTGAAATAAAAAATAATAAAAGTGGTATAAAGGTGATACCTTTATTGGCTAACTGAGATAATCATAGCAAGCTTTCAGAACATTTTAGTTCCTTTTTCAAGCTGACTGAAAGCTTGCTATGATTATCTCAGTTAGCCAATAAAGGTATCACCTTTATACCACTTTTGTTATACCACTTTTGTTCAAAAGGGTTACCCTGTAAACATTTTGACTGGCTAGTACGGTACATCACCTTTTCCTAAAGTGATAGGTATATTAGGGGTTTCTGTACTGTGTGGGGCTGGTTACATATTGGTTCAGAAACAAAAGTTCCCATTTAATCTTCTTCTATTTCCCCAGTCTGTAAAATAATCACCTCTTATTCAGATAAGAACCATTTACTTTTGTGTGATACTAGCAGCTTAGATTCTAATGCCAGAATAAAGTATGCGACCTTTGCACCTAAAATAAAGCAGCTTTATCTTTAGGGGCAATGCCTACAGAGGGCTGCTTCTGTGACTGTAAATTGCCTGACAAGTACTGTGCTGTGTCAGTGCTAATCAGGTGATAGCAGCAGAACCCCTGCGCCCTGGAACATGTTGATAAATAATGCCCTCCCCCTTGTACCAATGCACTTGGCTTACAGCTAATGCCACTTACACGCAGGCCCAGTGTGGCTTGAGCCTTAGCACTATAATAAAGTAAAACTGCAGCACCCAATTAATTAATCTTGCACTTACACAGCATTAAAAAGGTCCTCCAACCAAAAACTGTTTTTGCATAATTAAAAAATATATATATATAAATTCTAAGCAAGTTTCCAATATGCATTGTTAAACATATTTTGTTAGGTTTTTTTTTATAAATTAATTGCTATTTAAAGCTGTATTTGTTTATTACTTTCTATTCTCTGGTTCTGGCTCAGTCTGTTAATCAGGGGGCTTCTGATATACTGTTTCAATAGTCAGAACCAGATGTGCAGACAAGGTAAACAGCACAAAGGAGACTGCCTTTAATAACAATAAGCAACTATCAAGTGTATGGGAAATGCAGAACGTTCTCTGCTATATTTCAGTATAAATATGGTGTGGGGGGGCACAGAAAGCCAAATTCTAAAAACAGAGAACAAACTGCTGGGCTCACGGGCTTATATGCTGTACCTCTGGGTTTGGCAAGCCATATTCCTATAAATCAGAGTTCAGTGGTGCTGTGAGCATACATTTCAGTTTGGGCAATAAATCTGTCCAACAGCTTAAGCAGACTGGGGGAATGGTGCACCATGGAGATCAGTTTAGTCAGACTATCCGAGCGCAGTCCCAGACAGGTGCGCCTTTATAGCTCTGCCAATTGAGATATTGTCATCACCAGAAAGTTCTCATCTAAAAATGTTGCACCAGGTTATCTGAGGTAATTGAAATGGGCTACTGTTTAACTGCTCAGTTATTGGAACAAGTGTTTGAACATCAGCCTGCTGCCTACTCTCACCCTGCGGCTTCTAGTGTGGAGACAATTAGATACAATTTGGGAATTTTAATATGGATTGCATTTACTAACACTGGGAACATTTGTCAGAGTGTAGTAACCCAGGGCAACCCAATTAAATGTTTTCTTTAGTTGTATGAATTTGTTACTTTGGGATAATGCCCAGGTACAAATGATTCTCACTGGCACCTTCCCAGCAAAAGTGTTAGGCTCCTTTCTACCTGCACCACCCGGGATAATAAAGAACCACAATTTGATCATAAAGAACCAAACTGCTAAAAACCCAGGTTGTGTTCCTTTAGCTTCAGTTGTTTGTTTGTGTACGAAACATTGTATATTAAAATGGGCAGTATGCACCTAAAAACCCCTTTGCTAAAAATGAGCACAATAAATAGGACTTGGTTTCCATTCTGCCCAATCAATATTCACCTACAGAGGTGTGTATACTCCCCCAAAACCTTTTTTTTTTTTTTTTTTTTTAAAGTGTAATTCTAGACCACTTTCCAATGCAAGAACTAAAATAATTTTTTTTTTAATGTTATTACACTTCCTTATAGTAGAGCTTTCTGGGTAATAGCTGTTTGGACAGTATATTCCATACCTGCATTTATCTTAACAAATTAAGACAATTATTATATTTCTACTTTTATGACATAAGTAAGTCGCTACATACAGAAAAATATTCAAAAATGGTTCAGAAAGGGTATAAATTTGTTTTTTCTTGGCTTGTGTTGATCCATCGGCCGAGAATCTCCCCCATGTGCCATTACCCTAAGGTACCAAAAGCTGAGCAAGTGTTTATGGGCCACAGTTGCATGCTATCCAATGCTAGAGTATGTTTTGCTCCTAAACTATTACTAAATCAGAGGTGTTATCCATGTAAATGGGTCTGGGTTATTAACAATAAGCAAATTCTTTAACCACCACACCACCCCAGCCTCTTAATATATAGACATGGGCCCTGTGGCATATGCAACATCCGCCAACCCAGTGTCTATAGAGTTCAGCTGAAGATGGTCAGCACCATAACATACTGAGCTCTACTGTGTGCCCTGTTAGTGGAGAGCAACATGGTTTGAAGTCAACAAATGAAAGATAGTAGCAAAAATAATGGTGCAGCTCTGTAATGGAATGGTGTGTATAGGAATATTGGCACAACGAGTAGCCTATCATTTCTAGGCAGGCAATTCTGCTAGCCTTAGAGTGGCATACCCAAAAATTTATAAACAAAGATATACATAGAATATAAAGACCAACTGCAAATTGTCTTGGAATACTGCTGTCAACATCATACTAAAATGTATTTTTAAGGTAAACTACCCCCTAAGTTAGAGTTCCTCAAAATAACATCAAAAACTAGTGATAGACTCCAATGGCCAAACATAAAAAAGCTGCGCTGTATGGAAAATGTCCATAGACTTCAATGCGTTTTGCACATTTTTGCTGTTTTGTGAATTTTTCAGCAAAGTCAAAACAGACCAGATTCATTCATCACTACCGATAACTTATTTGTCTCAAAGGTTTATGTGTTTTTTAAACCTTTAGTAAAGAGAAAGATAACCTAAGCAACTCAGCATATGTTCTTTATTTTCTATGTACTTTTTGCAAAGTTTTCACACAAGTTTAGGGGCAACTAAAAGCAGACTGTTAATGAGGCTGACCTTTTTTCTCTTTAGGGCTGTGACACACAGGGAGATTAGTCGCGCAAGACAAATCTCCCTTGTCGAGGGCGACTAATCTCCCCGCAATGCCATCCCACCGGCTAGAATGTAAATCTAGCATACACGGCACCGCGATTTGCCAAAGTCACCGAAGTTGGCTTGAGAGTTCGACTTCGGCAAGTTGTGCCGCCGCGTATGCCATCCCACCGGCAATTTGCTGTACACATGCTCTGTGCTGCTGTCAGTTACTGAGCTTAGGAACCAACACACAATATACAGGAATGGGAGCACTTATCCAAAATGCTTGGGACCCATATGAATTATGATCTCCATACCTTAAGTCTAAAAACAAATCCAGTAGGATTGTTTTGCCTCCAATAACAATTCATTTTATTGTAGTTGGGATAAAGTACAGGGTACTGTTTTATTATTAGAGAAAAAGAATCATTTTAATAATTAGAATTGCTTTTTTTTTTTTTTTTTTTATAAATGGAGTCTATGGGAGATGGCCTTACCATAATTCAGAACTTTCTGGATAACAGATCCCATACCTGAACTGTCTATACAATCAGGGGTTATGCTGCCATAAAGCAAGCTGAGAAACGTGCCTCAGTCAGTTTCTGAGACAGGAGAACCTAATTTTCTGCTTGATAATTTGCAACAACCCCTAAGTTTAGTTTTCAACAGCTCCCCAGGGAGCACTAAGCAAAGAATACAATATTTAAACCATTTGCACATTACAGTTCAACTGGCTACTAGACACTCAGAAAAGTTCTTTTTTCAGTGCACATTCCAGAACTGTAGCTTTCCTAATTGCTTCAATCAGTGCTAAAGCTGCTATTAGAGAGCCACCCTTCTAGCTGAATCAGTGCCATGCTAGAATAGTAAGACTTTTTGAATGAAGGAGTCCCATTAATGCTGAACTAATCACTCCCGGCGGGCTCTGGATTTACTGTACTGGAGTGAAAACACAAGTCAGACAGTGACACAGGCGAGGCAGCTGTCTGAAATGAGTTAATTTTGCAACCTGTTTACAGCTGGAGAGTAAATCTATCTTGACACAGATGCCATCCTGGCAAAAGCTTAATGAAATCTTCAGGGGGGGTTAACGTCAAATTGTGATGGCCGGTCAAAAATACCCACCGCCTACACAAGCACGTGCAAGGGGAGAGAGTGCTCCGCTGCACACAGCCCACAGACAGGTAACTGAAACTGCCGGCCTAGTGTCCGACACTTGTACTTAACAGGAACAACTGGGAAATTCCTTACACGCATAATAGACGTAAACTCAAGCAGAAGTAAATAAAATACACAAATAGTAAAGATGAGATCACTTGCTGTCATTCTTCACATAGCCAGAAGCCAAGCTCACTAGTGTGCCCGACCCTTTAATACGATAAAGATTTAATTAGGCTTTGGTAAATGATACAGGTTACGCTGTTCTCATATGGTGCTATCCATATACACAATAACTGTAGTAATTACAGCACAGTTTAATGTTTCTGTCATCGCCAATGTGGATAAAATTCACCAAGTGCCATGCTGTCTAAGCGTGACACAACTGCACGCATTATATCTGTATGCTCTCATGCTGGGATTCATTGCTAGAAACAAAATCTATAGTGTTCTGCATAATGTGTACAGATGTAATCAAACTAATGGAGCATGGAATTTATGGTCTAGACCACTCAAATCGGTTTGAACGTATAAAAGAAGTAAATGCTTCCTGACACCATGTACTCAGATGTTTTGTGAACTCATTTGACTGCCTAAGCTGACCTTATGTGACTATGTCTCCAAGTCATATGCCTTACAGCGCTCTAGTTTAGACACCTACCATTCCTATAGGTTTGCTCTTGGGCCGCTCAATGCTGCCTTAGGGAAGCACAACATAGACACCAGACATGGACTGGCAATCTGTGGATTCTAGAAAATGCTGCTGTAAGATGCCATACACAGTCACTATTTATTGAGCTGGTGGGGGCTGTTTGGGCTCTGTGTACTTGGAATGCCAGGGCCTATTTTGAATGCCAGTCCAGGCCTGGCAGACACAGCAGGCATTTAACTTAACTGATGGGTAATGTCACTGACAGATGTGCAGCATTCAGAAGCAAGCACATATTCTTTAATCACCAGTAGCCACATGTTATCTCTTATAATACCCATCCCCTTGTGCCACATCTACCCACATAAGGTTTTTGGGCAAGCTGGTACTCTAAGCCACAAGTCAACCCCTCCCCCCCCAACACTGAATAAAATATTGCAATTACAGGCTTTTGGCTGGCGTACGCCATCAGCATGCCATCATGCAACATAGCATTCTGAAGGCTCATCTGTTAGAAAATGTGGGCACAGCGCCTGGGCTTTCTCTCTCTGTTGCTTGCTCCTAGTCTAAGCAACTCAATCTACTACCAAAGCCAGACGGGTGACGCTGGTCTACTGGAAAATAAAGCTAAGGAACAGTTTATCACTGGCCAGAACACAAACATAATATATGGTCAACAAATGGCAAGAGAATTAATGTTGTTGAAAGCCCTCTAAAGCTAAAGACAAAAAGAAACTTAAATGATGCTTTATCCTGAAGGTGTGGGCACAAAGACTGCTTGGAAAGTAGCTATGTCTAAAAATACTGTTTCCCTTTTACAGGCTCTAATACACAATTTTTGCTGCATCTTTAAAATATGGCATGCAAGCTCTGTCTCATATTGTATTAGTCTTTCCTATAAATATCAATAATGTAAATAATCATTTTAAAGGAACAGTAACACCAAAAAATGAAAGTGTATAAAAGTAACTAAAATATAATGTGCTGCTGCCCTGCACTGGTAAAAGTTGTGTGTTTACTTCAGAAAGTCTGCTATAATTTATATAAATTAGGCTGTACTTTCTGAGGATTTTAAGGAAAAACCATCTTCCTAAAAATCTGCTTCTTGCATTCTATCATTGTTCCATTGAAAGCATACTTACATATGGATTATGTGTGTGGTTTGGTGGCTGCACTTCTAAAGATGCAAAAGCACTAAATAGGGTTTTTAGGTCGGCAGAGGAAATAATTGATTGTTCGCTCCCCACCCTGGAACACATTTACAGCTCTCGCTGCCGGAAAAAAGCTATGGACATTATACATGATCCAACCCATCCTGGCCACTGTCTCTTCCAGCTTTTGCCATCGGGGAAGAGATATAGAGTCTTGAAAGCTAGAACAAATAGGATGAGAAATAGCTTCTATTCAAAAGCAATTATGGCCCTAAATATGAAAGACTGATGTATTGCCGGTATTGCTGCTAAATGCTTTTCGCTTTGAGTTGTCCCTTTTTTTGCTTCTGTAAATCTCGTTGTTCTCGTAACAATGACAATAAAGATATTCTATTCTATTCTATTAACTGCTATGTAGCCATGGGGGCAGCCATTCAAAGGAGAAAAGGCACAGGCACATAGCAGATAACAGATAAAACACTATTGTATTCTACAGAACTTATCTGTTATCTGCTATGTATCCTGTGCCTTTTCTCCTTTTTTCCAGCTTGAATGGCTGCCCCCGTGGCTACACAGCAGCTTATTGTATAAATTATAGTAGTTTTACTGTAGCAAACACACCAGTTTTACCAGTGCAGGGCAACAGTGCATTATATTTTTATTACTTTAAAGCTCTTTCATTTTTTGGTGTTACTGTTCCTTTAAGCAAAAAGGTTAGAGAATAAAAGGAAGTGGATTCAGCTGCTCGGCTGAAAACAATGGGCAATCCAGACCTCGGGTAGCTTTGTAATACAGGTATGGGACCTGTCATCCAGAATGCTCAGGACCTGGGTTTTCTGGATAAGGGGTCTTTCCGTTATTTGGATTTCCATACTAAAAAATCATGTAAACATTAAATAAACCCAATAGGTTTATTTTGCCTCCAATAAGGATTAATTATATCTTAGTTGGAATCAAGTACAAGGTACTGTTTTATTATTAAAATGTGAATTATGAGTTTTCCCAGATAATGGATCCCATACCTGTATCATGTGTTTTAAATGATATAGGGAAGCTTATATACTATAAGTACTGCATTCGCTTTTGAGTTTTCTTGATCCATACAGTCATAAAAACTCCTTGGTGACTTCTAAAATGAATAATAAAAAGGGTTGATTTTAGAAATAATTATCTCTAAAACATTTACAATTATTTATATTTTTACACAAACATCTTTGTTTACTATTATGGGTTTTACAGATTACACCAAAAATGTTCTGTGCCTAATTGAGCTTAGGCAACTGTTTATGTACTATATCATATTATTGTGTAACTATAAGCTGCTGTGAAGCCATGGGGGCAGCCATTCAAGCTTGAAAAAAGGAGAAAAGGCACAGGTTCTATAGCAGATAACAGATAAGCTCTGTAGAATTTTATGGGGCTTTGCCTGCTTTCTAAGTAACCTATGCCTTTTCTTCTTTGCATGGCTGCCCCATGGCTACACAGCAGCTTTGTTTGTACAAAACTATAGTAGAGTTTCAGAGGCAAACATACCTGTTGCACCAGTGCAGGGCAATAGTACACTATATTGTAACTACTTTTATACACTTTAATTTTTTGGTGTTACTGTTCCTTTAAACAGATTAGGAAACCCTTGCTGCTTTATGTACAATTAGGGGCAGATTTGAACTTTTCTCTTTTTTTTTTTAATTTTAAAAACATTCGAATAAGCTCATTTCCACGAATGTCTGACATTTATCAATAAAAAAAAAAAGCACGTGCAGGGAAAAGTCTGAATTTTTTAAATTGCCAAATTAGAACCAGCATCAATATCCAAAAACCTCTAAAGTTTTGAAGCAAAGAAAGATCTTCCAGGTAAGGGAAGAGACATCTGCCATTAAATTTTACATGATCTCGACAAGTTTTAGATGGCAAATTGTTGGATTCTGAATTGTTGCAATATTGTCGCATAGTAAAACTTGGAAAAGTTGCGACTTTTAGCAAATTGAGAAAAAAAAAATATGACTGTTAGTAAATGGCCCCCCTTTGTGTCTACATGATAATGGTGATGTTTAGCATTAAGATGGTGAAAGATATTATGAGCAGAGGTCAACCTGATGACTATACAAGAGTCTGTCCCAGCAGGACCGGCTCATATTCACTTTCCCTGAGCTAATTAACAATGTACAGTTGCTTATACAATCCATCTACAGTTTTCTGTCTGCAAAAAAAAAATTGGCTTCTGATATACTGAAGATTAATATTAATGCAGAAGGGAAAAAGGGAATGGCCCTGTACTTCCGCCTTGGGAACCTGATAGCTTTGTGCCCACTGGAGTTTATTTTCAGAACGGGAGTGCAGACATTAACATCTGATCCGGAGTGGAGGAGGCATCAACCCACGCTTACATGAAACTCTGTTGTGTTGAGAATGTGACGACCATCTGGGCTCCAGCAGGAAGACACCAGCCCGGCTGACCCTTCGTCAATCTTGCAGTGCCAGTCCGGCTGTTCCAGAGACCAGACCTGGATAAGGACAAGGAAAGGGGAAAACACTCACTGTTAGCTGGAATCCAGCAAGTGTACAAAGGGATTTTGAAACCATCAGAAAAATGAAGGACTGGCACTGGGTTCCACTACAAAAGTAAGGCACAACTTTTTCATTCCAAAATTGTAAGCACTTAAATTCAAGTTTCATTGTTCCATCTGAATGACTAAATCAACAATGTCCAATCTGTATCCCTCCAGGTGTTAGGCTATACTGCCCCACAGCTTTGCGCTCATCAGGGAAGGCTCTGCTTAGTCAAGCAAACAGCTGGAGGGCCACAGGCCGCACACTACATAATTAGCTCACACACAAATGTAATAAGCGCATTTATCATTTACTGTAAAAACTATTGCCATATTTACATTGCTTTTAACTGAATGTTCACAATAGCCATATTGGCTTAAGCAGATATTTATTAAAGGGGTGATGTTGCCTGAAGACAATGCACATAATAATGATAAAAAACATTATGGTAAAAAGACAGCCATGCTAGGAAATATGAATTACAGGTATGGCATCTGTTATCTGGAAACCCAGAAAACTCTGAATTATGGGGAAGGCCATCTCCCAAAAGCCCATTATGAGCAAATGTTTTTTTTTTCTTAATGATTTCCCTTTTCTCTGCAATAATAAAACAGTACAGGTATAGGAGCTGTCATCCGGAAACCCGTTATCCAGAATAATCCGAAAGCCTCCCAAAGTATCCATTTTAATGAAATAATTAGGATTTTGAAAATGGATTTCCTTTTTCTCTGTAATAATAAAACAGAACCATGTACGTGGTCCCAACTAAGATATAATTAATCCTTATTAGAGACAAAACAATCCTATTGGGTTTAAATAATGGTTTATTGATTTTTTAGTAGACTTAAGGTATGGAGATCCAAATTACAGAAAGACTCCTAATCCGGAATACCCGTGGTCCCGACCATTCTGGATAGCGGGTCCTATACCTTTACCTGATATCTGATCATAAGATATAATTAATCCCTACTGGAGGCAAAACAATCCTATTGGGTTTATTTAATGTTTAACTGATTTTTTAGCAGACTTAAGGTAAAAAGATCCAAATTATGGAAAGACCCCTTATCCGTGTCTCAAGTATTATGGATAACAGGTTCCATACATTTACTTTAATTCTGAAAAGTTTTAGGCACTTTTCTGCTTGCATTTTTCTGTTATACATCAGCCTATCTACTTTATCTAGTCACGCCATTCTCTTCTTAAAAAAAAAAAAAATCCAAGACTTAGTAAGCTCTATGGCAGCAGCAGCAGACAAATGCCCTGTGTGCCATAGCACACAGGCCCTTAGTGGCCTGAAATCCATTTGTTCTCTGCTGTCATAATCCTGCACCCCTCCTGCAGGAGAAAACTTCACGTGACTCTGTAAAAAGAATCGTTGTGTATCCCTTTCCAATGGCGGAAAAGGAAGATACTGTCTCTAAACCCTACCTCCACAGGATACTTGTTTAGCAATGATTAATTATTTACTTAAGGACCACTGATCATACCAATTTTCTGCTATACAAACAGCTGGAATCTTACAACTGGAAGGTTTTTCAATTAGTTCAATTTTTACTTTGCGATGCTCAGGCTTGGAATTTTAACTGATACCCAGTTCCTAGGGAATAAATGGGTTGTTCATCTTTCAATTAACTTTTAGTATCATATAAAACGGTGATATTCAGAGACAATTTGCAATTGGCCTTTATTTTTTTTTTTATTTGGTGTGGGGTTTTGAATTATTCTGGTTTTTGTTCATCAGCTCTCCAGTTTGGAAATTCAGCAGTGATTTGGTAGCTAGGATTCAACTTCCCCTAGCAACCAGGCAGTGGTTTAAAATTGACTGGAAGATGGAATAGGAGAGGGCCTGAATAGAAAGATAAAGAATAAAAAGTAACAATAAAAAATTGCAGATTCAGGGAGCCTTTTTTTGGCTGACCCTAATTTGTAAACTGGAAAGAGGCAGAAAAAAAGGCAAATAATTCAAAAACCATAAAAAAATTATGAGTGCAGACTATTTAAAAAGTTGTGAAAAATAGGACATTCTAAATGTTAACTTGAAGGTTAACTCCCTCTTTAATTACCCCACTAACTGGGCAACAGTAAATAATTAATACAAAATAAGGTTTGACAATAAAATTGCCTGGGTCAGTGATCATGACAACCAGACAGCAGTTTGAGCCGAAGGTTATTATTAATAAGCAGCAAAGAACCACTGATAATAAATAAAGACCAACTGAAATTTTGCTTAGAAGAGTCTATAACACACTAAAAGTTAAAGGTAATCGTCACCTTAAAATCAGGGTAATACCTGTAAAAAAAAGCAACTATCCAACATATTTAATGTAACAAAAGCAATTATACTTAAAAGTGATATTTGTGTATACATTTTAGCAGAAGCTATTTCTCATCCAGGTCTGTTAAAGGTTGTTCACCTTTGAGTTAACTTGATAATGTAGAGTGCTATTCTGAGACAATTTGCAGTTGGTCTTCATTTTTTATTATTGGTAGTTTTTAAATTATTTTACTTTTTGTTCAGCAACTCTCCAGTTTGGAATTCCAGCAGTTTTCTGGTTACTAGTGTACAATTTACCTAGTAACCAGGGATTGCTTTGAGATATTGAAGCAATAAATATATAAATAGTAGAGGGGCCGACTAGAAAGATAAGTAACAAAAAGTAACAATAAAATTGAAGCTCAAAGAGCAATAGTTTTTTGGCTGCTGGGGATTGAAGCATTTATAAAGGATAAAAAATTCCTTAGAATTGGCCATTCTGTAACATAGAAGTTAACTTAAAGGTGAACCAGCCCGTTAATCAGACCGAACCAGCAGAGCAGAGAATATAAACAGAAATACAGATACTGCTTTTAATACTAACAGGAATTTACAAATAATCAAAGGAAGAGGAATCACTGGGGGGGGGGGGGGTTACCAGGAAGTGAGTAGCTTACTTACTACCCTGGGCCGGTGTTGCACTTCTTCAAAAAATGCACCAGTCTGTGGTGCTCTGTAAGGGCCTCACTGCCATGTTGTGCTAGCATCACATGTGCCTACTGAAGCTGGGTGTATGCGCAGTACAGGTATGGGACCTGTTATCCAGAATACTCAGGACCTGGAATTTTCCAGGTAAGAGGTCTTTCTGTAATTCAGATCTCCATACCTTAAGTCTACTAAACCCAATAGGATTGATTTTGTCCCCAAAAGGGATTCAATATATTTTAGTTGGGATCAAGTACAAGTTACTGTTTTATTGTTACACAAAAAGAGGTTGTGGGAGCACTCCAAGGCTAAATAAAGTATACAAATACAATGGAACTGTTTTGTTACAGAGAAAAGGGAAACCATTTTTAAAAATTAGAATTATTTGCTTATAATGGAGTCTATGGGAGATGGCCTTTCCATAATTCTAAGCTTTCTGGATTAACGGGTTTCCGGATAATGGATCCCACACCTGTACAGGAATCAGTGAAGAAGTTCTGTATTACACTTGTGCTCCCCCAGGGGAAAAAGTACTTCGGAAGTAAGTCAAGGAATACCTGAGTGGTATCTAAATATGTGACACCCCCAGTGAGTCTACTTTTCCTTCTCCTTTTCTATATGTTGGAAAGTTGCTTAAAATTGCACTTTCATTACAATTTTTTTTTTCTCCCCCTTTTACTTATGTACTGCTTACAACTCACTAAATTGTTTATATACAGGTTGTTCATAAGAGGACTGTAATGCAGCCAAGATGACAGAAATACAGGGGGTATTTCACACGTTTGTGTGTATAGTGGGAGGCTGCTGTATTGCTGACCATGCCTTGGTATACTGCACAGAAATACAGCCAAACCCCAATTTTACTTCCCACTGTTGTGTTTTCTAAGATTTTACTTTTATTTTTAGTTTTTTCATGTTCTAATGCATTTCAATGTTAGTATTTCCCAGTTTTTAAGTATGTTTTCCTACATTTTACATTGTAATTTTGCCCCCATACTGCGAAAATCTTACTTTTACCACATTTTATGTCTTTCTTGTAGCAGACGCAATTTTTAAAGAAAACTCCAAAATTACATACTCCCATTTTATGCATTTTCTGGATTTAAAGGGTTTTTTTTCTGGTCCCCTGGAAAATGTAGAATCAGAGGTCTGGCTGTAAACATTTTTAAAAAAGAATATACAGGTATGGGATCCATTATCCACAAAGCTCATCTCCAATAAACTCCATTTTAATCAAATAATTAAAATTTTTAACATAATTTCTTTTTTCTCTGTAAAAATACAACAGTACATTGCACTTCCCAACTAGTTTCGCCCGACATTCACAGGAAAGACCATTAGTGGTACAGGTAGGGGATCCCTTATCCGGAAACCCATTACATGTATCGGACCCCTTATCCGGAAACCCGTTATCCAGAAAGCTCTGAATTATGGAAAGCCCGTCTCCCATATACTCCATTTTAATCAAATAATTCAGAATTTTAAAACTGATTTCCTTTTTCTATGTAGAAATAAAACAGTACCTTGTAATTGATCCAAACTAAGATAGAAATAATCCTTATTGGATGCAAAAGATTCCTATTGGGTTTAATTAATGTTTTATTGATTTTTTAGTAGACTTAAGGTGTGAAGATCCAAATTACAGAAAGATCCCTTATCCGGAATGCCCTTGGTCCCGAGCATTCTGGATAATGGGTCCTATACCTGTATCTAGAAAGTTCCGAATTACAGGAAGGTCATCTCCTATAGACTCAATTTTAATCAAATAATTCAGATTTTTAAGAATGATTTGCTTTTTCTCTGTTATAACAATAAAACAGTACCTTGTACTTCCCAACTAAGATATAATTTATCCTTATTGGAGGCAAAATAATCCTATTGGGTTTATATAATGTTTAAATGATTTTTAGTAGACTTCTTTTTATGGGACTTCTGGATAACAGGTCCCATACCTGTACATGTATGGCCACCTTAAAATATAATTAATCCTTATTGGAGGCAGAACTATCCTATTAGGTTTATTTAATGTTTAAATGAAAGATAGCTTATCCAGAGATCCCAAGGCATTCCGGATTACATGTCCTGTACCTGTGGTAAATTTATTCAGATTAGACGAGAAGGAAAGGTAAAAACTAAGTAAGCTTTATCAGAAAGGTCTATGTAAATACAGCCATAAGCACTCACAGAAACGCTGCACTGAGTCCTCTGTCAAAAAAAAAACAGGATTTGTTGTCTTTGTTTTCCTGTGCCAGAGACACGCAGCTCTCTCCCCCCTCCCTCAATAATTCTAAGAACTCCCCCCCCCCGCTCTTAGGAATGTCTGATCTGAGCCAATCAGCAGGAAGCTCCTCATAGTCTTACTAACTGAACATGTTCACCGGTCTTGGTCTTGGTGCTGGAGCATGGCATTATGGGAACTTTCTTAACAGAGCTCAGCGTTTTTTTTTTCCTATGAGGCTTCTGATCATCTGAACGGGAGAAATATGGGGAGACTTAAGGGTACTATTGAGAGAACTGAAGGTATGCCTGCAGCTTGAGATTAACTCTTTATTAGCCTTTCCTTCTCCTTTAAGTGGCACAGAAAAATAACAATAACACGCCGTGACACAACTACTACAAACTGGACACTATGTACAAAATAGCAGTATTGTGCAATAGATTACACAATAACTGAAAGAAGTGGGGGGTACATGTACCCCCCATTACATAAAGAGAGTAAATGTAACCTGTCTGCACTTAATGACTACTTTATGCCCCTGATGGTAACAGTGCATACAGCTATTATACGCTTCTGTACTTACACCAATCCTACTAATATGAAGTGACCAACCACTACAAAAAGTCAAGTCTTCAAGGGCACAAATGCCTCAGGTGCAAAGCCAAAGAGAAAAATTAAAAAAGGCAATGTACAGGAAAGAAAATAAAGCATATCTAGCTGCTAAACAGTGTGTTTATTTGCACCCTATAATACGAGGTAACTGCACTACTTTACATTAACACCAACAGTACACAGGAACATTATATAGCACTGAATACAATAAATGCTCACTGATACATATCCATACAAATACTGGTCTTAAGCTATTTCCAGTGTTTTACCAGATTATTGTCAATAATAACAAAAGGTGATTAGTAATACTTTCCTTATTCTCAGTATAATCTCTTACCTGCACAAGTCCTCTTTTATACATAGCACAGAGGATGAACATGGAGTCTGACGACCATTCTATGTACTGGATCTGATCTAAACACGTGTATAGCTGAAGGATCTGCAGGGTGCTCACATCCCTTATTACAAGCCTGTATTGCACACAGGATGCCTGGTAAAAATAAGCAAGACATTCTGATTTTAGTTTAGGTTTATTTAAAATAAATAACACAAAACAAATGAATTTAATAATCCTACCACCACTACTACACTGATAGATCCATGGACTTATTGCTCTTTCACCCTACAATAGTCCTTCCATCAAAAAGAATCAGAGATATATCAATTAGACCAGACAGTGTGTTTTCCATAGACTTGTGTCTTTATTCCACCAAATGGTGCTTTATTATACATGTATTGGATCCCTTATCCAGAAACATAAAATCCTGAAAGCTCTGAATTTATGGGAAGGCCATTCCCTATAAATTCCTTTTTAATCAAATTATTCATATTTTAAAAAATTATTCCCTTCTCTGTAATAAAACAGTACCTTCTACAGGTATGGGATCCGTTATCTGGAAACCTGTTATCCAGAAAGCTCCAAATTACGGAAAGCCTGTCTTCCATAGACTCCATTTTAATCAAATAATTCAAATTTTTAAAAATGATTTCCTTTTTCTCTGTAATAATAAAACAGTACCTTGTACTTGATCCCAACTAAGATATAATTAATCCTTATTGGATGCAAAACAATCCTATTGGGTTTAATTCATGTTATATTGAATTTTTAGTAGACTTAAGGTATGCAGATCCAAATTACAGAAAATCCGGAATACCCTTGGTCCAGAGCATTCTGGATAACTGGCCCTGTACGTGATCCCACCTAATATATAATTAATCCTTACTTAAAGCAAAACAATTCTATTGGGTTTATTTAATGTTTATATTATTTTTAGCAAAGTATGGTGATCCAAATTGCAGAAGGACCTCTTATCTGGAAAAACCCAGGTCCTGAACATTCTGGATAAGAGGTCCCATACCTGTCTACTGCAGAATTACATCCCATAGATTCCATTATAAGCAAATAATAAGCAAATAATTCTAATTTTTAAGAATGGTTTCCTTTTTCTCTGTAGTAATAAAACTGTACCTTGTACTTGATCACAAACTAAGATATAATTAATCCTTATTGGGGGGCAAAACAATCCTATTGGGTTTATTCAATATTTAAATGAAAGCAGACTTAAGTTATGGAAATCCAAATTACAGAAAGATCCCTTATCCGGAAAACCCCAGGTCCCGAGCATTCTGGATAACAGGTCCCATACCTGTATATCTTTATAGCGACCAGTAGAACCCATCAATTTAGCAAGACCACGAAAAACTCCATTAGGTCCCCCTGCTTGGGGCGATTTCATGCATTTCAGTGCCTGAGTGCTTTACAGCTCAGCAGGTCACAAAATGCTCATCCATTCATTTCTATGGGAATTACCTGGACTCCTTGGGGGTCACTGATTGTGGCACGTAAGCAACTATTGCTTTGTTAGGCTACAATGTTATTATTGTATTATTAATTAAACGTGAATAACCCCTTTGAACATCTTACACCTGGAAATGCCCAGCCAGGGTGCACTTGTTTGGGCTACAGAATAACACAGAACTCCCTATGATGAACAGAAAAATGGGTTCTAGGATAAACAGACAAGGGTCATTTGTGTTGGAGAATATATTATTCTGGGGTGTCCAACCTGAAACCCTCCAGCTGTTGTTAAACTACTATTCTCACATCCCCATGCTGTTCATCACTAATGGCTATACTGCTAAATATCTTCTTCTCCCTTCCACAAAGGGACCCTATGATGGATGTATAATGCTGGTAGTCATGGTTACCAACCTATTAACACCTGGTCTGCAAGAGATGAACCTTTAGTTTTTCAGTCTGTGTCTGAACTACAACTCCCAGAATACCCTGTCCCAAGAGGGCATATGAGTTCTAATAAAAGCCGCAGATTAAATCTATGCACTCCCGCAATTGGCTCACTCACCAGATACTTCCCGTTGGGGGAGAACTTGCAGAGCTGATTTGAAAGCTTAAACACTTCGGAAAAATTCATGGTCTTGTCACAGTTTCACTTAATAAGCAGCAAGCTCCATAACAAGTGCCGGGAGATTGGGGGCGGAACACGCTCACGGCGGGTCGGAACTACGTCTAATACGAACTGACGACTACGGCGAAGGGATGGCAGTATCGCAGTAGCAGGGTGGAGCTTCACTGACTGACAGAACAAAGCAGCCTATAGGATGCATATATACGGGAGGCTACGATAAATAGGCGTGACCATGAGGCCTTTCTGAGAATAGGCAAAAGGCGTGCTTATAAAGAGGGGCGTGTGCGTAACTCTTCAGTGGGCGGGGTTAATAATAAATGCCGGAAGGAGGGCAGAGTTTGTTGGCGCTGGAACTGTAGCGCCGTGGGATTATGACAGCTGGTTGGCTCAACTGACACAGCGGGTGGGCGGAGTTATGGCCTGTCCGCGGGTGAAGCGGCGGGAAGAGTGGGAGTTCCACAGGCGGGAACTGGGCCCGCGTCTAAATACTGAAATCGCTGCTGCTAGATGATGGTTAATGTAGGGTTAAAGTGCGGCCTTCCGGCTGGACTTGAACATTATCTCCTGCAATACCCCCCATCTTCAATACAACTGAACATTGAAGCAGCCATGCTAGTATTATCTATTGCCAACAAAAAACACTCGGTAGCGGTTATATCTTTACTGTATATAGGCAGGAATTGTTGTGCATCTTTTGTAGGTTTTACTCCGTAAGGTGGTAGTTTGCCTTTAAATTAACTGTTAGCATGCCGAAGACTGTAACATTCCACGGCAGTTTCCGATTGAGCTTTATTTTTGTATTTTTTTTTGTCCTGAATTGTGTTGCTTTTTGTTTTTGCCTTTCCAGCTGGGAATTCCAGAAGTTATCTGGTTGCTAGGGTCCAATTTATCCTAGAAATCAGACGGTGACTTGTTTAAGAGACAAGAAGATGAATAGGAAAGGGTATGAATAGAAAGATAAGTAATAAAACCTAAGAAAATTGTAGCCTTACATTTCATTATATTCTAAAAGCTGTTAAGCGCTCACTTGGTCACAATACTCCTTGTAATTATACTGCCTGTCAGGGCGCATTGATTAATTTATGGTCAGTAACACCTACTTACTGTAGTTATGTTGCTCTAGTATTAGTACCTATATACTATATGCCTATATTTTATATATAGTATATGCCTAGAGCATTTAAAAACCAGTTAGATAACCAGATATTAAAAGGCTGCCACCTTTAACACATATTGAGTTAGAAATTGGTCACACATGTACATCAAGACCAAGGATGTTTGGAAGTATAGAAAATAAACAATAAAAAACTATTTTCATATTTCTTAATATAATGTATATTTATATAATTACATTGATATCATTTCCCCAACAGAAAGGTCTGTTTTTTTTAAAAAATTTCCCACGGGAGAGGATACAATGTTATCAGCTAATAAACTAAACACTCTTTTTATATTTTTTTTTTTAAATATAATTTAAATATATTTATATAATTTCACAACAGAATGGTCTGCATCAGTATTTGCTTAACTCTCCCACAGGAGAGCACATTATCAGCTGATAAACTAAACACTTCGTTCTGTGATACATTTGCTGAATTTATGGGCGACAACGCAAATATCTCCATATATTAAACTGTGTACAGTATATGGTTGCAAATAAAACTGCGGCATAAACTCTAAAAATAATTGTCTTCTCTTCTTTTAATTCATACATTCAGTTGGCCGGGAAAATAGAAATGCGACGATTGCTGAAATAACCGGTGTATAGAAAGAATATTTAATATACAAAAATCCTGATATTAATAGAGAAAAAGAAATGTATTATAGGGAAAGGTAAATCGCGTATTTTATACGAATTGTTGCAAAACCAGATTAACATGCAAAATTACTGACTGAAGCAGGTTTAATGTTATTGTTAAGTCATTGTGGGATATTGCGACAAATGTAACGAAAAAGCGATATTATACTTTTACTACCCCCGTCTGGGAAATATGTTAAACGAATTATTTATAGGGAATATTTGCTTTCGTTAGTAATAGAGTCACTGCTAATATTTTGAGCCGAGGCAATGATGGAATGAAACGAATATATAAATATTTGTCATTAAAATTATTTTAAAAAAAAACACATGGCGACGGCTGTAGGCAAAATCGATTGCTTATGTGCTGTATAGCATGTTATTTGCTGTAAGCATCATTAGATGGGATTGTTGGAAATGATTTCCTCTCGGTACTAAGGACACTGTATGGCAGCGAAACCTGCGCAGGTCGTGATACCTTCCCACTAATTCTAGCGCACTGAGCGCATTTGCGCCGCACAGGGGAGTCGCAGTGAGAGTGTAACGTAGTTAGCGACTACAGATTGTGTAAAACATATTTCGCTGTGGGAGTTAAGCGGATCGCGTATTATCGTTAAAACATTAAAGATTTGGGTACTCTTTGCAGTCGTTTATCAAATGACTTCAGGATATTTCTACAGGTATTCCCATCCCGCTGAGCTCCATCAGCGCTTCATTCCATCCCTGGAAAGCTTTGCGAGTTATAGTTCACTACGGACAGGTGCATAATGGGCACCACAGCTTTAAATAAAGTTCCCCTTCCCGCCGGCTGTCTGTTAAAACGCGGCCAAGCTCCCCGCTCCCCTCCCCCCTAATTTGCCAGCCTAGATCCTGCCTCCTCTCCGTCCCTGTGTATCAACCTTATAATCTAACAACTGCCACCCAAACACCTCCTATTCTGCACGTCACTTTCACAGCTATGTGGCAAATGCCCAAACAGGTGTCATCGTCTGCTAAGTGAGGGTTCCGGTGATGAAGGGGTTAATAGGAAGGCTTGCGAGTGGAACTTCAGCTGGTAGCCCGGGATCACTACAAGTGTGAGCTGCTAGCCCAGCCAGCCAGGGCAGGAGCATCCCTAATCAGCTCTGTTGGCACAGCCCAGCCAAGCACTTTCATGCAAGCGACACTGATCAAGCAGAGGGCAGTGCAGGGGGCCATCAGCACAGACTGGCATTTCAGGTACAGAACTCTCTGAAATTCTCTGCACTGACATGGTAGCTTCCATGCCAACATATACAAAGTAACACAATGATTGAAGCATGAAGACTTTGTTAATTACTATAGAGGCTGTAACAATTTGCAGTGTATGATTTCATATATGGACTGAGAATGTGAGGTAGGTACGAATTATAGTGCATGGCATGATGGTGTTCTGCACACTGCTGTATGGAAGGGGAATGTCCCTGCAGGAGATGGGTTTTGTTCCATTGACCTAGTATGTTTTAGAACTGTATTAGTTACAAGCCAACTGTGACTAAGGGGAATCCAGGACTCCAATATGACTTTCTGCAACTGGTATTATATTTCTATATATTTTTCTTTTACTGAATGTAATGCAGTCTTGATGTGTACTTGTGCACCAGAAGTGTGTTTAATAATTGTTTTGATTGATTTAGTACATTTTTTTAAACTGATGTTGATGTTTATCAGTCGCTTTGTGTAATCACATGCGCCTGAAATTTAATGAATAGCTGCTACGTGTGTGTTTGTATCATTTATATAACTTTGACTTCAAATTATGTGCTTTTGAAATAATTATAATTATGAAATAATAAGCACACATTTGTGCTGCATGTTAGTTTGTTCTCCCCATTTCATCATTTAGGTCAACTTCAAGCCTATTCTACAGAGCTGTACATCATGTAATAAGCAGCACATGCAATGCTAAATTCAGGCTTGTCAGGTGGGCTTGCAATCTATCCTGGCAGTTGCTGAGTGGGACATCCAGTTATGAGCTATGTGGTGCCGTACCTGAAAATAGTGTAGCGGAACCTGTGCATGGAACACGATTCTCCACTGACATTTATATTGAGTTAATAGCCCCATATTAAGGTGCTTTGTTTTGATAAAGTATCTCCAGGGAAGCACCTTGGCTAAACATTAAGCAAACAGGATCACACATAGGGAACGCTGAATGGGTGCAGTATTATGGACCAGCAGCTCCTTACCTGTGGCCCTCCAGCTGTTTCATCATAACTTTCAGTTGCGGGGGGGCAGTGGGTAGTTAATAGTAATAATAATAATGGCTTACTCATTTACACTTTCCAAAGGGTTTTTTTTTGCATTTATGCTTCTTAGATTAGATCAGAGGATGCTCAAGCTTGGGCCCCCACACCTTCTGCAGGGAGTTATAGTTGAACAACTGCTGTATGGCTGCTCGTAAGAGACAACTCTGGTTCATTTTAATAAAATAAACTGCACTGAATCTGAAGCCCCACAGCGCAGTTTGCAAGACTTGCAACATTGCTGCCTCCCGGTGTGCATTAATCTAAAGGGAAATGCTTGTGACCCTGCAGGGGTTAGCTGCGTTGTGTTACTATGGTTGTTACCATGGATGCCTGTGTAACCAACTAGGACACAGGTGAGGCCACATTACACATAACTAGTTCTTAATAACAGCTTTCAGCAGTGCCAACTGGTTTTGGAGCGCACAATCTGTCTTTCATGCAGGGGGATGTTATCTAGATTTCTACTCTTGCTACTGATTAGTAGGGTAATCTGTAGTCGCAATGCAGTAGGGTGCGTATTTACAACTGCATCAGAAAGGTGGCTGCTTTTGGATTTGCGTAATGAAAACAAAATGATTGTCTGTAATATGCTAAGGGATATTGTCTTGGTTTGCTTGACTTGTAAGATAATGTTCCTCTTCTCTCATACATTGTTACAGTGTAGTGTTCAATAAAATAAAATAGAGAAGTATATGGTCAGGAACGTCTGCGATACAGCAGGGGAAGTTGCACATTTCAGTAGTTATGCTAATTCTGTATATTCAGGTACCCAGAGTGCTAGGTTTACCCATAGCTAAAGGGACAGTATTACCTTCAAACTGATTTAGACTCAATTTCTACAAATTTACCCTGTAAATGCTGGTGGTTCCAAGCCAGCTGATTTATAGTGCTGCTGCCACCTCAGCTTGCTTTTAACTTTATCCACTTTTACACTTCAGAGCCTCCAGAGTGGCTTTTATTTCATTTGAATTTTTTCTATGCTGAATAGTCAGTCTGCCTTAGGTTATGCACAGGTCCAAACTGGGAGTCAAAATAGGCCCTGGCATTTCAGGTACACAGGCCCAAACAGCCCACCACCAGCTCAATAAATAGTGACTGTTACAGCAGCCCCTCTGGCATTTAGTAGGTCTGTTTGTATAAGTTTGTGATGTCTGTTGGGGCCCACAAAAACGCCAGTTGTGATTGGCCCACTGTTGTACCATGGATATTCTGATTAACCACCAGCCCATTCTTCTATATTTACCCCTTTTTTACTATGCACTTATTCTCCTAGTCTACTCTCTTAATATATTGTCACCTCTTCTTCCCTACTTTTTTACTCATTGTACTTATAAATGGGAATGGCCACGGAATAGCTATACAAGGCATGTTTGGGTCAGAAGGAGAGCCCCCTGTACTTTTTTTAGTTTCCTGATGGCCCAGTTCAACACTGTCCAATCTTCCTACAAACAACAGCGGCTGTTCAGGCCCTGCAGCAGTTGGACTGTTTTTCAGGATCTTAAACACAGCTATCGCAGCAGTTTGCCATGGAGGTCTGTCTGTACAGTATATGGTATATAGAAATGATGAGGTTCAGGAATTTGAAACAAATAATGTATTTTGTCCTTGTAACATCAACACAAATGTGAGAGTCTGCATTTCCAGTTTCTCATGTAATCCCCTTGATATTTAATAATCTCTTGTTCCATGTGCATTACAGCTGGAGATTCAATTCTCTTTGTTGCTTTTGTCAGGCCTGGTACATTTAATTGTTTGTCTGATGTTTCTCACTGTACAAGTGTAATATCATGGGACTCAGTACCTTGGGACCCACATATGCACTTGGGCAGGTGTTCTCTCTCACTCTCTGTGTCTGCAGTTTAATCATTTGGTGAATGTTTTTATTAACAACCTTTAAAATAAAATACATCATTTAACTTCTCTGCTAGGAGGTTTAATTAGGGGATAATATTTCTTAATGCAAACCTTATGTCAGGTATTATTGCTAACACAACAGCAAGGCAGACAGGGAAGGACTGGACAAATGGTTTTTGTTCCTGAGTAGTGTGATTGATTATGTAATTATTTTTTATTGTGGAAGAGAAATGAGTGATTTAGATCTGTATGTTCAATGTATAAACCCATTTATTGTACAGTGCTGCATAATATGTTGGCACTTTATAAATACATGTAATACTAAATACAGCTGTAGCTAGTGTGCCCAGGAAAAATATCCACTTGGCAGCCCACTTTAACCATACTCCCTAATAAATCTGTGGCAGTATGGTATTGTTAGAAAGGGTTGTATATTAGGCTAGCCATATACGCACCGATGATATCTTACGAAACCTTGTTTCGTACAATATTCGGTGCCTGTATGGCACGTCAGCGAGGTGACCAATATCGCAGAAGACTGCAGATATCGGTCGACTTTCCGATTGGGTGGGTTAAAAGATTTTGATCGGGCGCCATAGAAGGTGCCTGAGCAAAATCTATCTTCAGGGCTGAATCGGCAGAAGGAGGTAGAAATCCTATTGTTTCTACCTCCTTATCTGACGATTCAGCCCTGAACATCTGTGGACGGTGGGAACAATCTTTTGTGCGACCGATGGTCGCACAAAAGATCAAAAATCGCCACGTGTGTTGCCACCTTAAATTATACCTGTTCCACTTTGATAAGAAATAAACTAACAAATGGAACATGAGAGCTTTTATTAATCAGTATGGTTCTACCACGTTAATAAAAATATGTTGTTGTTGCACTTTCATGCTGCGTTCACATCCAACAGCCCGTCACATCGGATGGAAAAAGTAACATGTAGTTTACACATCCAATTTTTGTATCAGTTCCATAATATTTTGATGCACAACTACATGCGATTTGTCGTATGCATTTTGTCGATCCAACGCCATCCGTGAAAAACTCTTGTGGAGTTTAGCCCTTAAGGGTGAAGACACACAGAGCTACTTAGTAGCAGCTACTTGTCATTGCTACTAAATACCAGAAAATACCCTGCCATAGACAATACTGAGAATTGCCTCTGCTAAAACACATGTAGAGAAAGTTATCAGCATTGTCTACTTTAGTAGCCATGACAAGGACGAAAACACACGCAGCAATTTGTCGGCGCCGCTTATATATTACCCTGTGGTCAGAAAGTTGTGGCAATTAATCGCCCCATGTGTTTTGGCCCTAAACGTTTCTAGTTTTGAAGGTTCTGATAGAGACCATTGGTTTCTTATCAGTTGGTATCATTTGCTTATTGAATGGGTATATCCAAAATTTGCTTCAGCTTGATATTGCCATCGTTGGTTTCAATAATAACTCATCGTATAGAAGGTCATCATACAATATTTCATCCTAATTCCTTCATTTCATACTACCATTTTGTCAATAAGTACAAACATTTGCATACATTTAGGATATATTACATTATACTTTGCATTCATTTATGGACTGAAGACATTTACATTCTCTGTACTCTGGCCATATTAATATTTTTATTGTGTTTTTTCCCCAGAGGGACAAGCCTGTATGTTTTGACTCCATTATACTGTATAAGGACAAAAATGCACATATGCATTAATGACTTTAGATCTGCAGAAAGTGCTATTAGACTCTCATTTTCCTTTCTATTTCCATGTATTTACCTCCCTGTAGTCTAACAATGTCATCACAACATTCTGATAATTAGCAGTCTCTTCTTTTCCAGTTTTTTTTTGGGAAATGCAAGCCCAAACATGTATCACAGTCTTTAATTTCTACCCACAGTCAGTAACCTGACTAATTATTTCACTATAAAATGAGAAAGCCTTTACTTGTTAACATTTCCATTGGCTTTTCCCAAAACTGCAAATTAAAAATTAGACATTAGTAAACAAGGGTTAATTGAGTATCAAAGAATATAACAATATACTCAGTGATTATAATGCAAAGACATGAGTTCTATGTTTATAAGACACAGAAAGCTATTTAATGTACCCCATATTTACAGAGAACCCTTAAAATTAGGTTAGTCTGATATATGTTATTCTAGCTAAACTAATGGCATAGTTCTTGTGACTTGGTTCAATCCAACAAAGCCCATTCGGTCATATGGGTAACATAGAGAGGTGATGCACCACTTTGTTGAACACAAGGTAAAGATAATAAAGGTGAAAAATACTAGTCTGCTAGTGCTTAAGGCAAATGCTAGACGGGGCTGATAAATGCAGGCTGAGAATCAGCCCCTATGCTAGCATTAGTCTCTCCCTGTGTTTGTACCTGAAGCCATAGTGTAGTCTCAGGTGCAGGCAAGCAGAGCAGATTTTGGCACAGAAAGGCACAAGTATGCATTTCAGCATCAACATCTGCTCTGTGCCTGCACCTAAGCCAACACAATGTACAAGCACAGGGAGTGGCTGATACCAGCATAGAGGTGGATTCTAGGCCTGTCTAGGCTGAGCATCAGCCCCATATGGCATTACCCTGTTTTTATTTATATTAAAAGACATTACTTTGATACTATATAGATAGGACCATTACATTCTATTTAGTAGAAGGCAAAATGCTTACAAACAAAGTAAAGTAATGACAATTTAAAAACAATTTAAATAGCTGGCATGCAAGTGAATGCATGCAAGGTATTTAAAGAGATTCTTTCATGCGGCTTGGTGTTAACTGCTTCACTCAGAAGAACAGCCTTTTTATCCTAAGCAATAACTCTATTCCTTTTTATCATATTTTAAAAGTAAGTGACTTCCTGTGCATTCCCTTGTAACAACTTAGGTTATGTACTTAACCTTCCTCTTTCACAACTTTGTATAGGCAAATTCCCAAAGGTTAGTAGGGATTCCTGGGTTCTTTTTAACATAGTGGGTTGTTGCCATGCAGTTAATAAAAGCCACACAGCCTGTGGGGTCTTTGGGTAGGTGAAAATATTAAAATATGAGAAGCAATAATGAAACCACCAGAACTACAGAGGAAGTAGACCCTGTGGCAAATGGGGGGACCCTTGTCTGCTTCCCGTGTAGGGGAGCCCATGGGTTACACGCAATACATGTGAAACTGATTGTCATCCAGGTTTTTTTTTTGTGTGTCATGGGTGACCTGTGATTTTTTCTGTGACGCAGGTGACCCACAATTTACTCCTAGGGGGCCAGAAAATAATTTTTGAAGAGGGGACCAAAGCTTTCCCACTAGATACTACTGAACCCTGCTGGCTGGGGGCATGGTCAAGATACACCCAGCCTTGAAGGGATACAGGGTGGCATCTCTGCTATTTGTGTTCTTTAAGTGAAAGTCCAGTTCCTCGAGTGAGAACTTGAAAACAGCTGATTTGAGTCCTTGAGGCGGATTTAGCAGCTTATCTGGCAAGTATGGAAACCAGATAGATGTTGGCAGGCTTGATATACGGCCCTTGCTTTGACAGCTCCTATACCCATTGTAATTCAATCATTTGGCCTTAGGGCCAAATAATCGAATTAGGCCGATATCGCCCACCTTAGGTGGGCATATCCAGAGGAAGATCCGCTTGTTTGGCAACCTACACAAATGTAACGTGTATAGTCGCCTTTAGTGCAGATTTAACTTCTGCTACATTACTTAAAGAGTCAGAACCAGAGAACAGAAAGGTATAGATAAATGCTCCTTTAAATTTAAATTATATTTACAAATAACGCTATAAAAAATCTTTTATTAATTTTAATTGAAAAGTTGCTGAGAATTACTTTATCTTTTTATACTGTTATGGGATGGAGAATCCCCATAAGCTAATATCCCCATTAATAGAGTTAATAGAGAAATACTATAGTTAAACTTTAATGGTCACAAAACACGTACATATTCCCCATAAAGCCTTCTTACAAACCAAGCATAGCACTCCCAGAATTTATGTGCTCAGTGTACCAGGAAAATGGGACAAAGCCAAGCCACACTTTCACTTAACCCCCATTAGCTTTGATATCATCACCTTGGTGACAGGGACGCTACACGGCTGCTTGTGCTGTGTGAGTTGTTTCGTAAGAACAGGCCACTCCTTTCAGCTACAAATTCCTTGCATTTATACCATCTGCAGCTCAGGTAGGGCAACTTACACTTTCTGGTAAAACTCTGCTTTCAGACATTTTCAGGCATCGTTTGTCTTGCCTGTATGGGGTAACCTTTTTCTGAGAAATGGAAGACATTATATGGGAGCAATGCAAATAAGCAGGCATTGTTTAATGCTAGCATATTTCTGACGGTTTTGTTAAAATGTAGATTTTTATTTGTTTGTTTCTGAATTCAGTGTTACAACGTATGTTTCCTCCTTCCTTCTTTCCTTCCTTCTTTTTTTATGTTACCATGTTTTTGAAGGTTTTGTTAAAATTGCTTTTGTTATTGCCAGGTTGTTTCTGAATTCACTGCTACAATGTATGTTCCTTCCTTCCTCCCTTCCTCCCTCCCTCCCTTCCTTCCTTCCATCCTTCATCCCCCCTCCCTCCCTTCACCCCCTCCCTTCCTTCCTTCCTCCATCCCTTCCTCCCTTCACCCCCTCCCTCTCTCCCTTCCTTCCTTCCTTCCAAGCCCATTATTATGCTTCATCCCCCCCTCCCTCCCTTCACCCCCTCCCTTCCTTCTCCTTCCTTCCTCCATCCCTCCCTCCCTTCACCCCCTCCCTCTCTCCCTTCCTTCCTTCCTTCCTTCCTTCCTTCCTTCCTTCCTTCCTTCCTTCCTTCCTTCCTTCCGTCCTTGCTTCCTTCCTTCCTTCCTTCCTTCCTTGGAAGCCCATTATTCAAAGATCTCTGAATTACAGGAAGACAATTCATTTTCCAAGGGGAACTATAGCAAAAGTTAAAATGTCATCCCATTTCTGTAATAAAGTTACTCTTCAGTATCCCCCTCTCAGGAATCTCCCTCTCTTCATGCAGGAGTACAATCCTAATGTTTTGTTTGAGTATTTAAATATATAAATATTTTTAGTAGCTCCAAGACATAGTGATCCAGATTGGAAAAAGATCCCTTATCTGGAAAGCCAAGATCAGTGGCCAAGTGTTTCAGGCAACAGATCTTATACCTGCATAAGAAAGTACTGTCATCCTAGTGTAGTTTTCAGAGTATATCCCATAAAATGTATCCCAACTTTCACCTTCAGGTGGGGACCCCCTACCCCTAGATTTAAGCACCCTAGGTGGAGACCACATTTTAAAACAAAGGAACATTCCCATCTTAATACTATGGCTATGCTAAGGCTACATTGAGCCTTAGGGGCAGATTGTGAGTGTGAGTTTATGGTAAAAGTTAGAACTCACCATTTGATAAATATGAATAAATTAAAATTTAAGCACAGGGCTGCCATACTGTGCACTCTGTGAAGCATATTTATCAAATGGTTCCAACTTTCACCGATTGATAAATATGCTTCTAAAAATCCCATAGGAATGAATAGAACATGGGTGAGTTTTTATGTATTACGCTCTAAACTCACATTTTGATAAATCTGCCCCTAGTTAAGATCCTAGCATATGACTATGACTATGTCATAGGTGCTATTCAGGCAGTTTACTTGTTGTTCAGAAATGGCTTTATGTAAATATATATAAGTGGGGAATATTAAAACACAAAATAAATCCTAAAGGTATTAAAAGCCACTAAGGATCCAGGAGCCATTTAAAGGCACACAATGTATTATAGATAAACCTCCCATTCCATTCCATTTCATCATTACAGATGCTCAAATATTGTTTTATTAGGTGTTATTTAGTTGTTTGTTGGTTGTTTAGTAGTTTTATTTATCAAGGCTCAGCTTTTCTTTCATAATTAAATTCATCTCAGTCCTTTGCAGAATATTTCAGCCTGAATTACTAAAAGGATTAATGCTCAGGTTTTTTCTAGCTTTTCTAGTGCAACTCACTGATAATACAGAAATATTAATTCATTAATGATTAACAATGTTGACATTTGTGATTAAGCAGTTGAACGCTTTCTGTAATATAAGAGCATGTAAGTCTTGCAAAATGTTGAAGTAAGGGTTGGTTAAGGGTTGTTGTTAAAGAGGCCTGACTGTATTCACTGCAGAGAGCGCCGGCGAAAATTTTTCACATGTGCAAAAGCCACGCCAAAAATTTCTACCCATGCATGCGCAACTTGCTCAGGTGGCATGACTGAATGCTTACTGTGCATGCACGCCGGAATTTACTGCAAGACTTTGGGGGATTTGCCAAAAATCGGGAGAAAACTATTGGGGACGGGAGATGGGGGAAGAACCACAAAATATCAGTTAACTCCCAAAAAAATGTGTGTGGGGGGGTTCACAGCTCTGCAGAGGGTAAGGGGTTTGTAAAACAGACCCCCTAGAAAAGATCTTTTGTATTTAGGCTTGGTTGCTGTCACTAGTATAAGTGCTTTTTTAATTGTACATAAGTCTGAGGCTGTAGCAGTGGCCAGTACTAAGATTCAGTTGGATAAAAGCTCCCAGTTTAGAGACAATAAGGTGTTTGTCTTAATGTGACCATACATTGGCCAATCATCAGTGGTATCTTACTGATCAGGCTCAGACCAAACAGACAGATACCGTACAAGTGGCCATACATGCTCATGGCCACAGTCCTCATCTGTCAGTACACCACCCACTGCCTACAATACAATTTTCAAACACACTGTAAAGGTGGCCAAACATGGTATGATTTACTCATTTGGCAAGGTCGCCAAATGAGCAACTCTTTCCCCCAATATACCCACCACGGGTGGGCAATATTGTGCTAATGCGATCATTTGGCCCCATGGCCTAACAATCGGATTGCAATGAAGGCAATAGGAAAAGTCAGAGTGAGGACCACATAAAGGAGCTGATTCTGTCCACGGCCTGATGAAAAATCAAGCCTGTCTGATCAATATCTGGCCAGTTTTTGGCCAGATATCTGTCAGGGAGGCCTGTTGGAGGTCCCCATACACAGGCATAAAAACTGTGTTGGTCTTAAGGACTTATATTGTATGGCCACCTTAACAGATCATGACATGATTGGGGCAACGAGAATAAACCTGGTGGGCCCCAGACCCAAACCCCCCAGGGCACTCCTGCAATCCGCCGGTCTCCCTCCCCCTACTCGAAGAGACCATTCTACAAGTGAAGGCAAAAATTGATAGTGTCTATACATCTATCTATAAGTAATACAATACATTCTACATAGTAAACAAACTTAAATATGGAAATTCAAAGGCTTTGTAGAGATAAATATTATCCATATTTTTGCTAAACAAAATAAAGGGCAAGTAAATTCAGCTTTGGAATCGGTGAAATGCAGATCACTGTCTGGAAATAAAGATCTCTTAAAACGACCTTAAAACCACAATACTGTTAAGAATGAATGGAGCCACGTGACATCTGATGTTGTCATGCATTATAACCACACTGAAATCTCGCTAGATAGTTGCAATAGAGGGAAACTGTTACCGAAAAATACACCTTACTTCCAAAAATCATCATGGAGTTTGGGTAAGAGAGAGGCACGTTTATCTGCTACAGCTCTTGTCACTAACAGTTAACACTATCGTGGGCGTCTGGTGATTGTGCTATCTGCATGTTATTTTTAAGTGTGTCATGCAGTACCCGTGTGTGCAAAGTTAGAGAAGCTAAGGGTACACGGTGAAACTGTGTGTTCACTATTTTCACTGATTCCAGTAAACTGCACATTAGAAACTTCATCTGCAGCCTCGTGCCTTTGGTGGGAGCAAGAGCCATGGGCAAGATGGCTGCAGTTTTCAAACATTCAGGAAGTGGCTTCTAATGACTCCAATGTGAAAATCTACGTGTCTGTCCTAAATTACAGGCATTGTACAGCGACATACATCTCACACGTGTACAGAAAATGTCATTATGAACAGTAATGAGTTTGTTTTAAATGTAATGCATGGTTACCAATACTCTTCTAGAAATTCATTTTCTTTGTGAATGTATTTATGTCCGTACCATGCTCAGTCGGTATAAGGGGCAGGTTGTGAGACTATCACATGTTGCTTGTACATTGCAGGATGAAATGTTGTGTACATAATTTTACACTAATGTTCTGTCTATACAATATTTCTTAGGAAATTTAGACACTCATGCCTTAAAGGAGAACTTTACCCAAACACATCTTTAGCTTTTTGAAAAAAAAAAAAACCTAATTTCAAGTAACTCTGCAATATACATCAATTAAAAAATATGCAGACATTTTATGATATTTTCATGTAATGATATGGTTTGGAACAGCCTGGCCTCCTGTTCTCCTGCAGATCTGGCTGGCTACTTTGAGACTCGAAAAAAAAAATGTCACAGTAGTCGACTGTCCTTGGCCTCCCTTTAGCATGCATCCTCTAAATCCCACAATTCCCTGCACACATGATGCCAATAAGGAAAGTAACCTCACAGTGCAATGCATTGTGGGTTATGTAGTTCCTGCATTCTATCTGTAAGCTGTGGAGATGTTGTTACAATTTGTAACATCAATGTTTTATACCCTCCACCCCAGCCAGGATTTCAGATGATAGAAAGAGAACTTTTTACAGCTGGATGTCAGCATATAAAAATGATATTTATTCATACTTTTTGAAGAAACAGATTACAGTGTGTGGGGCTTTTTAACACATTTTGGTTCAGAAGTTGGAGTTCCCCGTTAAGATGGTCCATACACATAATAATAATTCATATGATTTTTAATATGTGTATGGTGGGCTGACCATCCCAACCAATATACTGTGAATACCAATTGGGCCATTTGAAAATTTAGCTTGCAATTGCACTTTGCTCAGTGTATGGTGCTTTGGTGAATGAAGGAGTAAAGAGTAACTTTTCTTCAATTCCTGCTGTTCCTGATCTTGCTGTTTGCTTGAATTAAAGCCCAGTGCTTCTCAGGGCCTTTTGATTACCCAAGTCCTTTCAGGTAGAAATACAGCACCCTGTCTCTGTCTGCTGCCGATTCTCATTCACTTGAACTGGACTCATGCTCTCTATGGTAGCCATTAATGTGCTCTAAAGAGGAACAAGGCTGAGTGCTGTATATTAAAGTAAATCCTAATTCTCTATTTCTTTTATTCATGGATATAAAGTGGGTACAAACTTTAGTTCATACTCCCCAATATCTATAATATTATTGTGTTGCTGAGATTTGGGCTTGGTATGAGACGTTAGATATGGGTGGCACTGCACAATGCATTTAGTTCCAGAGTGAAGCCGAGTTTAGCAGCAATTCTGTGGCTGATGGCATATCAGTAGGTTATCCCACAGAAGAAATAAGAAATAAATACAGAAAGAAGAAATAAAGCTCTTGCATTCAGTAGTATGGGGCTGGAATTCTATGTTTAACTGGCAAAACAAAACCGTAACAAACCAATTGCCTTGCTGCATTGCTTCCTTGCAGTACATTCTATTCAACATCTAGTAGGGGACCTATACCAGGAATATGGCAATTCATTGTTGCCCATGTTGTTACTGTGGGAATGCTGCATGCATAGATAATGAGTCTTAATTGGCACTCTCATACTGTATGTGTCTGCATCCACATGGGGCAATGCCTGGCATTTCTAGTGACTTTTCTATTCATAAGTCTCCCATTTCTACCCACAATAAGTTTGTGTGTGTTTATACACAATTTAGTTTAATTAATTTAAAAACAAAATAAAAAATGTAAGCAACTGAAGTCCCAGAAGGAAAAGATCATTTCTGCTTGGATGCTGTGCAGGTAAAAGTCATTAATCTGTTGCAAATGCCCAGGGCCACTTTACTGTGCACTGGAATGCAGCTCCCTCTGGGGGGTTAAGCAGTGGATTATTAGTTTCATGTTTTGTGGTATTTTACACCGTGCCTTCACTCTGCTGAATATTCACTTTATTATCAAGCTACTTTTCATTTCCATTTCAGTGTGCCGACTTACAGTAGCTTATCCTGCCTACAGTAGCCCATTCTGTTTACAGTATTTATAGCAGTCAAAAGTGGAAAAGAACACCCCAACACGTCCTTAACAGATCTGACTTCTTCTCAGAATGAATGACCCACGTGATCTGTGACTCTGGCACTCATTATTTCATATCCTCTAGAGCCTGGTAGCTGTGCCAAAAGTGCGCTTCATCCTTTGGACGTGTTCTGGATCTTAAGTAGATTTGGCATCATAGGTAAGTTATAAAAGCACTTCCATAACGTTAGCAGGCTCACCCATGGCTGTCTGTAAAGCAGAACGTGCTGCTTTCACTTTGCACAATGATTTTAACACGAGGAAGGATATTTGCACAACACTTGTATGCACAAGAGACCCACTGGTTGGGTCCTGCATGCCTAAATGCTACATAATTCTGCTCTGAAGCCTTTTACTGAATGCTAAGTATGAGGAATATATCCCCACATCCATTAACGTATCATTTGAGGCATAATTTTTGCTGCAGTGTGATGAAACAAAGCAGGAGGTCTCACAATCTAACTGGCCCTTGTTGGTCATGTGCTTTCTGTATTTTGCCAAATAAATTACTTTCACGGTTCCAAATGGCAAGAAAGTATATTTGTACCTAATTCTCTTGGTTTGGGGAGTAGGGTAAGACGCAGGACCTCGCTAGACAAACAAGAAAATACTGTTACCCTTTTTATGCTGAAGGAGGAGCCAGATATCTTCATAAAAATGTGTTGTCGTGTATATAAAGAAATACGACTAAAAATGAAACCAAACTTCTTCTGTTTGGACCTTTCAGCCCTGTGAGCTTTAGGTCGACCTTTTTCATATTTTTTAGCCAATTACTTAGTTTACACTTGACAAACTATAAGTATATTACTTAGTGGATAATATAACTGCACAAATTTCGGCCAGTCATGTGACAGAAGTAACCGTGATGGTATTGTTAACCGTCATTTGTAAGGACAACTTTCCCTGGTTATTTGTATTGTTTGAATTGCTTTTTATTATATAATACAATTCAGGTTGACTTCTTAATGTCATTGTTGTGCTTTGAAACAGTGGTACATTTTAGTGTATGTGTTGTGTGATTTTCTGGTGGAGAGGCATGTTATGGGAACATTTGTTGGGAGAGGGTAAAGAGAAGTAGTGAGAGTGCTGCCTCACATAACATAATGGCGCTTCAGTCCAGCAGTGCTGTGCATGACAGTAGTTGTTAGAGTTCCCCATTAGGATATTTGTAGGCCACGTGCACAAAAATTTTAGTGTTCACTTCTTTATGCACTATCTGGTAGGGGTAGGTCTGAGAAAATACTGAATTAGTTTTACTCATATAAAATTTTCTGCGTGCTCAACTATTGTTTTTCGGTGCAGGAGTACAAGCACACTGTTTAAAAGGATCATTGCACTCACTGGTGGACTGAGTTTGAGCAGTGGCCACCAATGAAAAGAAAAGTAGATGGGTTAATATTTTGGATTTCTTCTTAACAGCACCTACATTAAGAAAACTGTATTAACCGATGCATGCTGGCACATCATTGTTTTGTAACTATACATGAGTGGCATAAGAGTGGCATAAGGGCTTATGTAACAATGATAGGGATATTAGATGTCACATAGGAGACCTATGATCAATATAAATGTTGGTGTCACCTGGACAGAATTCTAGGTTTACCTTTAAGAGATTTTTATGGTGTACTTTTTATTTCTAAATTACTCTGTTTACATAGGAAATAATTCACTCTACCATATAAAATTTTATTCTTGAACCAACAAATGTATTTTTTTTAGCTGTAATATTGGTGTGTAGGCGCCATCTCAGTGCACTGTGCCTGAGTCTGAACTTTCAGAAAGAGCCAGAGCTACACATTAGAACTGCTTTCCCAAGCCAGACGTGTATTTGTTACTATTGGGTGCTATTCTGATATCTACTGGGATCTGCTATCTTGCTCCCTTCCCATTGTTTTGCTGATCGGCTACTGGGAGGGTGACATAACTCCAACTTGCAGCAGTAAAGTGTGACTGAAGTTTAAGGGCTCTGGCACACGGGGAGATTAGTCGCCCGCGGCAAAACTCCCTGTTCGCGGGCGGCTAATCTCCCCGAGTTGCCTTCCCCTGCCATCCCACCGGCGAACATGTAAGTCGCCGGTGGGATGGCAGACGCGGCGGGGCGATTTCGGGAAATCGCCGAAAAAGACTTGCGAGTCTTTTTCGGCGATTTGCACGAAATCGCGCTGCCGGCGACTAATCTCCCCGTGTGCCAGAGCCCTAATAGATCACAAGTCACATGAAGAATATCTAGTACCATGTGAAATTTCAAAATTAAATATAAAAAAATATTTTTGTGTTTTTGAAAAAGAGATTTCAATGCAGGATTCTGCTGGAGAAGCTCTATTAACTGATGTGTTTTGAAAAAAAATATGTTTTCCCATGACAGTATTCCTTTAATTTATAAAGAAGGCTTCCTTGAGATAACATTATTCACAAACAGAATCTAGCACAGTTTCCCGTGGGCTGGGTTAAAGGTATTTACTTGGATACAATAATCATATCAATGTTGTACAAGGACCCACATTTCCAGAAGCTGGCAACAACCCATTTTCCTGTGCATCTATAGTGTGTTGGGCCTGAATACAGCACTGTGTTTGTAATATTGACACTTGTGGCCCAGCGCCTAGGGCAGTGATCCCCAACCAGTGGCTCAGGGGCAACATGTTGCTCACCAACCCCTTGGATGTTGCTCTCAGTGCCCCCAAACCAGATAATTATTTTTGAATTCCTGACGTGGGGGCAAGTTTTGGTTGAATAAAAACAAGAGTTACTACCAAATAAAGCCTCCTGTAAGCTGATATTGTGCATAGAGCCTACCTAATAGCCAATCGTAGCCCTTGACTGTGGCTCACGAGTAAGAAAAGATGGGGATCCTTGGCCTAGGGCAATAGGTTTGGCATAGTAATGCTGAACATAAAGATTTTTCCTACCTTGCCCTAAAAATATCATCCCCACCTCCTGCTTAGCAGTGTATTCTGAGCCTACACTATATCGTATCTGTAATGCCCATACATTGGTATTGTAGAAGAAAAGATGCATCAGGATGCCATGAGCACTGCTTTACTGGGGCTTTAAGATGCTAACAAAAATAAAACAAAAAATGGTAGGGGGTTATTGACCCCATGAAAAACAGGGAAAGTATGCTAATGACAAATGGTAATTACTAGTAGCATTATGTAGGGGCATGGCATAATAGTGTTTAACCTCTGTGTATAAAGCTATTTCCCAATGGCAAGCTGAATATTGTTATTCTTTGTGTATGTTCCAGCCTCCTTGCAGGAGCATATGTATGACTTACATGGGACATATGGTTACCTGGGAAAGCCTGCATACACAGATGCTCTACATATTCCCTTGTCTTTCATTTCCTTTAGGGATGAATTAATCTGTTATCTTTATTAATGCTGTAACCGCCCACCAGGGATCTTTTAACTTAAACAACTTGTACGCAGTGATAACAGTCTATTTTGTCATCAGTCCTTAAATGACCTAAAAAAAAAAAAAAAAAAAAAAGAATGAAAAGGTTTTTCAGAGATATTTTAGTTCCACAAAACTGGTGAACACAAGAAACTGTTGATTTTGCTGTAAGCACAGATCATAAAAACATGAAAGCATTGGGGTAGACTGTTTATTTTGTTTGCTTTAGAAATCCGTTTTGTTATTAAATGAAGTGGACTCCTGTAGTTATTGACAGGGGCATAACTATGGAAGCCCAGCCCCACCCCCGGGGGGGGGGGGATATAGACTAAAATTAGGTAGCATTGGTCTGTTTAAAAGGCAACTTGCTCTTTTCCCCACAGTGAGATGCGCTTAAAACCACTTTCATTAAACTTACTTGCATCAAGATGTGCTTCCTCCTCTATTGACACAGGGGAACTTTGGAGCTGCCATCACTTCTTGGCCAGGCAGTAGCTCCAGGGTCCCCGCTGCGCCCTGCTGCAATAGGCGAAGAACACTTTTGCCTAAAGAATGGGGCACAGCAATCATATGCATGCCATACACCGGAGACGATGTCAGTGAACAATGGAAATAATGCCAGGCAGACTCATTTTGCAATGACGTGTACATGCATTTTGTTGAATCAGATGCAACCACAGTAGGCACAGTGCAATTGCAGCAAAATTGCAGTTCACAATACTATTAGTTTGTGCCAGCATGGTTTTATGCGTAACAGATCTTGCCAGACTAATTTAGTCGCCTTTTATGAGGAGGTGAGTAGGAACCTCGATGCTGGAATGGCAGTTGATGTCATCTACTTGGACTTTGCTAAAGCGTTTGATACAGTACCTCACAGAAGGTTAATAATCAAATTAAGGAATATTGGCCTAGAACATAATATTTGTAATTGGATAGAGAACTGGCTGAAGGATAGATTACAAAGAGTGGTGGTAAATGGAACATTTTCTAATTGGACCAGTGTGGTTAGTGGAGTACCGCAGGGGTCAGTCCTTGGTCCTTTGCTTTTTAACTTGTTTATTAATGACCTGGAGGTGGGCATAGAGAGTACTGTTTCTATTTTTGCTGATGACACAAAATTGTGCAAAACTATAAGTTCCATGCAGGATGCTGCCGCTTTGCAGAGCGATTTTACAAAATTGGAAAACTGGGCAGCAAACTGGAAAATGAGGTTCAATGTTGATAAGTGCAAAGTTATGCATTTTGGTAGAAATAATATAAACGTGAACTATCTACTGAATGGTAGTGTGTTGGGGGTATCCTTAATGGAGAAGGATCTAGGGGTTTTTGTTGATAACAAGTTGTCTAATTCCAGGCAGTGTCATTCTGTGGCTACTAAAGCAAATAAAGTGCTGTCTTGTATAAAAAAGGGCATTGACTCAAGGGATGAAAACATAATTTTGCCCCTTTATAGGTCTCTGGTAAGGCCTCACCTTGAGTATGCAGTGCAGTTTTGGGCTCCAGTCCTTAAGAAGGATATTAATGAGCTGGAGAGAGTGCAGAGACTGCAACTAAACTGGTAAAGGGGATGGAAGATTTAAACTATGAGGTTAGACTGTCGAGGTTGGGGTTGTTTTCTCTGGAAAAGAGGTGCTTGCGAGGGGACATGATTACTCTGTACAAGTACATTAGAGGGGATTATAGGCAGTTGGGGGATGTTCTTTTTTCCCATAAAAACAATCAACGCACCAGAGGCCACCCCTTTAGATTAGAGGAACAGAGCTTCCATTTGAAGCAGCGTACGTGGTTTTTCACGGTGAGGGCAGTGAGGTTGTGGAATGCCCTTCCTAGAGATGTGGTAATGGCAGATTCTGTTAATGCCTTTAAGAGGGGCCTGGATGAGTTCTTGAACAATCAGAATATCCAAGGCTATTGTGATACTAATATCTACAGTTAGTATTAGTGGTTGTATGTATAGTTTATGTATGTGAGTGTATAGATTGGTAGGTGTGGGTTGTGTGTGCTAGGTTTACTTGGATGGGTTGAACTTGATGGACTTTTTTCAACCCTATGTAACTATGTAACTATATGTAACTATGTAACTGCCTGTTTACATCCTGCACTTGAGTGAATGCACTATAATGAATTCAACAAATTACTGACTGGTAGGAAAATGCAGTTATTTTACTTTGCACTTGTTTAGCAAAAAGAAGGTCTAACATGCTGATATTTTCAATAAATAACAGAAAATGCTAGAAATTGAAATACATAGAAATTGTGTCTGGAGACATCTTTAGTCTGCATAAACCAACACATACCTGTTTCTGTCTTAGGGTGGCCATACATGTCCAGATTTTAGTCTTCTTCTGGCAAACGTTCGGATATCAGTCGTACATTTAAATGCACCAATCCAAAACTAACATTCAGACTGAAATTGTAGGATAAAGCCCTTTAAATAGACAGACAACAATCGTAAGAAAGTGACTTCCATTGTAGGTCCCCCAAGGATATCATCAGTAACACAATATACAGTAAATGCAGATTTTTTCGTTAGCCAACAGAAATTTTTTAACCTGCCCGATCGACTAAATGACCGATCGCCATGGTATGAAAATTATCGGGACGATAATTCAGCGCCCACACGCGGTCTAAAAATCGTACTAAACTAGGTTTTGTATGATTTTATTGGTACGTGTATGGCTAGTGTATGCAACCCCGAACATACAGAGCAGCCATCCAGCAATGTTCAGTTACAGTGGAAAGGGCACAAGTTGGCACACAATGAGCCTAGGTTGTTTGCAGACATGTCATACATATTGTATTTAGTGGGGTCACACACTTTGCTGTAACCCCCTTGGCAGGTCTTCTTTAAAGAGGCAAAACACTTATATACAGTAGTAGTACCCCTGTCCTAGGAGGTTTGGGCATACACAACAATTTTCCTGCATACTCGCCAATCAGGTGGGGTAGGGGACAGTCAAGGGGGGCTATTCTTGGGGCAGGTCTGGACTCTATATAAGGTACATTACAGTTTTTTGTTATTTTATCTTCAAAATCTAGTAACCTTAAATTACATAGTAGAGATATACTAACTCTATAATCCTTGCACGAATTCTGATCCAAATTCAAAGTTTACATATTTACATTTGTGACAAAAAATTTGCATACATTGTATCGGTTTTCTTAAGTTTAAAAGTTGCATAACTTAAATAAAAGATAAGACTTGTCCCATGGGCTTTGAATATATGTCATGGGATTATCTTGTTTGTGGGCCCATAGTATCCAGCATTGTCCCAGCAATGGAGCAAATGGAGTTGTCACAAAAGGTTCATTTATGAAGGCGCAGATACAAGTGCTAGAGCATCCAGTAACCCCCTGCACCCAGGGACATTACAAATCAGGTGCAAGATATAGAGTGCAGTACTGTTGAGTGCAAGGCAGCCCTGTTTTTACCACATTTACAAAATATTTCCACCATATATGCACCATATTAAAATGATCTCAAATGCAGGACCGTATTTATATATAGGGATAAGAGGGCCTGTGTCAAGGGCAGCAGTTTTAGAGGGAAGGCCTTTGGGTGGCTATATAATTGCTAAAATTGAAAAAAATAAAGTGAGGTTACACAGGGAGCTGTTTTCCCAGCAGTGCCATCACTTTCCTGACATGGCAGCCCTGCTTCAAAGGGTTAATATTTTTGTTTTTTTGAGCATCTGTTGAGCACCTTGGCCTCTTTGCGTGAAACACTAGGTGGTATTATTACTGATGGTTCATGTATGACCCATGGCCCTGCACTAGGGTTGCCACTGGCCCGGTATTTTAATGGTCTGGATGGTGAAAATGGTGCTTCATAACAATGTTATTAATTGAGAGAAAATGCAAAAATATAGGAAGGCCAGTATTTTTTTAAGAAAAGTTGGCAACCCTACCCTATATTGTTTTTATAGATTCCCTCAAATGCCTATAAGAACGCTCCACTACTGACCTGCTCCTCAACTCCTTTCTCATTCCCTCCTCACACGCAAGATTTTGCAAGGGCTGCGCCCCTTCTCTGGAATTAGCTCCCACAAACTGTCAGACTTTCTCCCAATCTCTCTGCCTTCAAGAGATCTCTAAAAACGCATTTATTTAGAGAAGCTTATCCTAATCTAGTTTAACATAACCTCAGTGTGCTGCTAAAAGCAATACCCTGTGCCACACCTCTCACAACTCACCCATTCCCACACCTTATGTCTCAACCCTTTCTCCTTGTTGATTGTATGCTCTTTCGGGCAGGGCCCCCTTCACCTCTTGTATCGGTTATTGATTGCTTTATATGTTACTCTGTATGTCCAATGTATGTAACCCACCTATTGTACAGCACTGCGGAATATGTTGGCGCTTTATAAATAAAAGTTAATAATAATAATAAGAATCTACAAGTACCTTGAATAAGTCACTTATTATAAGCTGTATACTGAAGGATAATAACCTATTTCTCATTAGTACTTTTCTTGCCAGAAGATCTTATGGATACAATTCACATCTGTGCCAATCCCATCATTTTGGGGCTACAAACTAAAATGCCATCCCACCGGCTATAATGTAAATCGCGGTGGGATGGCATACGTGGCGCAGCGATTTGCCAAATTCGCATAAGTTGCCTTAAGAGGAAACTTCTGCGACTTCGGCCAATTGCGGCACCGCGTATGCCGTCCCACCGGCGATTTACATTCTAGCCAGTGGGACTAATCTCCCCGTGTGTCACAGCCCTTATGGAGTATGCCTATTTTTACCTGCATACCCCTTTAGACTGTATATTTTGATTAGCAGGGCCCTCTGCTTGCCATATTTGTGTTGTATTCTTTATGCATAAATATATTTACTCCTAGTTCAGTGCAGACCATAGGTTTCATATAAATTCAATGAAATCAGCACATTGCACCTCCAGTCATGTTATTAAAATGACAGATACTTGCAACATTCAAGCTAGTTGCTATGTAGTCATTTAATAGGAGAATACTTTATGCAGCCTGTATAAATGTGCATGTATACCCAGCCTATACAGCTTTAACACAAAAGTATTATACCAATTTGTATGGTGAAAACCTCACATCAGAAACCTCTTGGTGGTCTAATGTGCTTGTTTTAAGTAAGATATGAAGAGAATAAAGTGATATATTGAGCCACTGGTGACCAACACTGAGCAGGCCTAGGCTTGTCTATCTTGGCACTTCTTAACGATGGGAAGTGCGGCTTCTAATTTGGTCTTCCGTTGGCTGAAGTCCTCCAGAGGCTTTAGTGGTGTCTGCGCTGAGATGAGGACTCTTGACGGAAGTGGTAACACTTTATTGTAATTGACTCTTACAGTGCTGTGTTCACACTCCGTTAAATCACAACGGAATTATGTGACATGCCCCATGGTGCCTTGGTACTGTCTAACAACTGCGCTGTTAATGATTCACTATTTAGTCAATTAAAAGTTCTAGCAAAGTTATTGAGAGCAGTAACAACCAGTTCATGGAATACTTGTTATTTTGTTGGAGGATGCCATTTTGTTTCACTAAAAAATTAATTGTAGGTTTGTTTATAGTTTGATATAAATTGGACATGTTATGGGTATGCATGTGCAGGATGTGCATGTTTGGGAACCTATTCCTTCCTTCCTTCCAAATAAAGTGCAGCAGAGTCCAGCAGCTGTGCCAAACAAGAAGGGGATGTCTAACTAATACTCAAAGAGACAAAGATATCTTCTGTGTACATCTTGCTTCATATGTAGCGCAGCATACATGCTAATTGCAAGGGAAGAGTGGGATTATACAATTCTTTCTCCCCAAGGTGATTTCAAGGTGACCAAGTTAGTCCACATATCAAAATATAGGTATGGGACCTGTTATCCAGAGTGCTTGGGACCTGGGGTTTTCCAGATAAGGGATATTTCCATAAACCTACTTAGAAATTATTTAAACATAAAACAAACCCAATAAGATAGTTTTACCTCTAAAAAGGATTAACTATATTTTAGTTAGGATTAAGTACAGGGTACCGTTTTAATTACAGAGAAAAAGGGAATATGTTATGATCTAGGAGGGGAAGAGAAGGGAGATTAAAGTTTATACAATGTTACCTTTATGCAAGAAAATATAATAATGAAGATAGATTATATAATACAAATACAGAATACTTCTGCTAAAAATATTAAGTCCTGGAAGGCTTCACATATTGTTACAGTTACAGTGCAAAATATCATACAGCAAAAAGCTAGGAATAAGTGACCTCAAATATCCCTTCCCTTACTTCTATAGCAGGGCTATCCAACCAGTGATCATCCCTACCCCTTCATACATCCAAATTTCTTCGGTCCTGGCTGGTGCAGAAATGGACACAATTATATAAAACAAATGGTAGAAATTCTGGGTTGATAACCCACCACCAGGGTATAATACCAATTAACAAACACATTTTTCGAGTATCTATTCCAGATAATTCTGGAAAATTCAAACAGAAGGGCTAGATTCAAATGATATGGCAAAATAATAGATGAAAATATATGGTTTATTTAATTTCTGCTTCTGTACTTATTTTGCTGACCATGGCCATTGTTCCTTAACCTTCCTTATACTAATACTTAAGGTGACCATACACCTTACAATTACGATCTTTCCTGTGACCACTGATCGTTCCCACCCAAAACAAAACAATAAACTTTCTGTAAATGAATTAACATTCATGAATAAATTAATAGTGGACTGTACAATTGTGACTGCAGTTACATTTTTTCTTTTTGTGTTTTTCTGTTTCAGAGTGATATACCCTTTGCCTGAATCCCCTATTTTAAAGATGTCCCAGTCTTCTGGAGCAGATGAAGGGACTACATTCGAGCACCTCTGGAGTACCCTGTAAGTTATAGGACACAATCATAAAACAGCTTTTTTTCAAAAAGATGCAATTCTGGTCTCAGGACTGACTCAGGTGCAATGAAGTGCCAACATGGATCCCACTGTTAGGGTTAGCCTGGCACTAGAGTGATAACCATGAGGGGGCAGATTTTTGGTTAGTAGTAATCAACCCCCATAGTATTGTAGAGTTTTTACCTATGCTAGGCAGCATGTTTACTGGCAACACACAACATGGCAAAATCAAAGAGATGTGGCCAAAATAATTACAATAACGGGAAACTTTAATAAAAGATATGTGAAGTGAACCTCAAATTCATGTTCTGCACTGTTGTATGTATTAAAGCAAAAGGAAAGTCAGTTCTGCTGGACTGGGGATGATTTAGGGGCAATTTCATTAAAAAATACACTACTGAATGACAAGTAATGCTAATGCATTCTTTTTACTCTAGGTAGAGGCATGTGTCAGTTTCACTTAAATACATCATTTTTTATAAGTTATTATTTAAATATTATGTTAAATCTATGTGGTTGGCACTTTTATGCCAGTGATGTAGATTCTATGGAAGGTGGTGGTTAAAGGGCTAAATACCCTTGTTCCAGTAGGCTAAATGAGCTTTATTTGCATTCATGTGTGGCAAAACAGTTCCTGTCCACCCAATAATTATTCAAACACTGTATCATTACTATCAGTAAAATGTTTAATGTACCACCATTTAGAACACTAGTTTTCAGACTTTTTGGCACAATACCTTCTTTTAGTTATTATTTGGAGCCAAATTTGAATTTACTCCTTATCTTATCCTAACTGACCTTCAGGTTGACCTTCCAGGAGAGATCCCCAACTGGAATTTATTCTGGGACCCCCAGCCATTTAATTATGCAGCCCTACTGTTTGGCATCCACTGGTATAGAGCAAATGATCTTTTATAGTTAATACAATGCATAGTACGTATGTTTCATGTGAAAATTGAAATAACTTGATTTATTCTATATTGTCCCATTAGAGAGCCAGACAGCACCTATTTTGAGCTTCCGCAATCAAGCCATTCAAACAACACTGAAGCATCAAATCGAACAGATGTCAACATGGATGTTTATCAAATGAGGACCATGAATGAATCTATCATGGTAAGTAAAAAATGCCAGTCTGTATATATAGTCTGATATTATGTACAAGACACTTTCCAAATAAAGGGTTGTAATTCATTTAAACTACCTGCTTCTTCTTCCTTATTGCTATACTGTTTTGTTACTACATTATGTATTTAAGGGTCAGATGGAGAATTTTGGGAGGGCATTTTTTTGGCAAAAAAACCTGATCACTGGCTTTAATAATAGTATTCTTTTGTTTTTGATTTCATGGTTTACAAGAAGTTAAAGATAAACCCTTACCCTCATTGATGTCCAGAGTGAGTGTGTAAGTAGTTACTTGCCCTGGAGTATACTTACCAAACTGTAATAAAGTTTATATGGCAAGTTGTATACGATATCAGCCCGGATGTTTCTAAACAATGGTTAGATCTGGGGCAGGTTGGGGTGTTATTGGCATAACCTGGCATTGTTGCTCGAATACATTTTGCCATTACATTTATTGACAAATAAGCTTGTAGGCACTAGAGTGGAAGGCTTAGCCACAGGTGGCTGCTGTAAGCAAAATGGCACAAATAGGCCAACGTCTTATGGCACATGTAAGCAGGAAATACCAGACTGCTTTTCTTGGTAGAGTCTCCAATGACTAATCTGAAAAGGTACCATGTTTGTGTCCACTGCTGGTGCTTTTGGCATTGTAATATATGACTTCAGTGCTCTAAGTAAGGCAAGAATTATGGTAACTTTCATCCCTAGCATACTGATAAAAAGCCCCAGACACTCAACATTCTTCCATATGGATCTCCAATATAGTGCAGCAACACAACTTCCAGTGCTACTTAATGAGTTTTACTTAAAAGTAATGCCCAGGAAATGCCCAGCTCCTGTGAATGTTATGCAGATAAGTTAGATTCAGTATCCCTTTCAATATGCAATTATGTGAGTGTACACAACAATTTATGCCCTCACACTCTACTGTCAGTTTATGGGAAAACTGATTTCATGTCATATTTAACCTCTAAGAACTTTAATTTTAAAGGCCATGTTCACCACTGTGGTAGGACTTTGCAAAAGAAGCATGTTCTCAAATACATTACTGAAGCAAAAATGGACCATTTACATTTTAGGAATAATTAATAAATAATATGTTTTCGCTTACCCTACAACAAGGAGAGTGTATTTGGAAAAGTGTTATTTTGCAATGTTCTACTAATTTGGTATGACTTTTCAAAAGGTGGCCTTTTTAAAGGTGTCGTTGTATGTCCTAGGGAAAGCTATTTTGAAACAATTTGCAACTGGTCTTCATTTTTTTACTTGTATTCTTTTTAACCCATCGTTTATCTTTTTATTCAGCAATTCTCCAGTTTGTCCTTTTAGCAGCTATATGGCTGCCAGGCCCTAAATTACCCCAGCAACTACATAGTGGTTTGAATGAGAAACTGGAATATGAATAGGAGTGGGTCTGAATAGAAAGATAAGTAATACAAGTTTACAGTAACAATTACATTGTAGCCTTAAATAGCAACAGATGTTTGCCTGCCAGGGTCAGTGACCCCCTTTTGAAAGTCGGACAAGTGGAATGGAAATAATAAAAAAAAAAAATGAAGACCAATTGAAAAGTTTCTAGGAACTGGCCATTCTATAACATAGTGAAACTTAACTTAAAGGTGAACCCCTGCCAGGTAGGCATGAGGCCTCTGGCGTTGTTTCCACTTTTCAAGGTGTGTGTGTGTCTACTGGACCTTTATGTTTAGTATACATATGGGCTGTTTACAGAACCCAAAGTTACATGAATGTGGTACATTGTACTAATTGTCATATGTATAGCAAATAAATTACCCTTTTCTATGTTGTAACTAGTTGTTTTTTGCAGTCACACAACATTATGATACCCACAGGCCAAAAGAAGGAGGTAATTATATGTATTAAAAATAACACATATTCACAATTATTTCCATTTTGAAGAGTTGCCTGGTGAGATTATTTCCTGTTTTGCTCCACTAGGGGTCCACAGACTACAGGCTGCTTTAAATTTTACAGACATTCGGTGTGTCATGGAAAGGCTGCTAGCATTACAGCAAGTCCTTTAAAGCCTTATAGTCAAGGGGCATAGAGGCAGATTTTTTTTTGAATAAAAGTAGAAAATGTACATATAGTATTATACATACCAGCTTTCATTGCTGTAATAGCTGTAATGCTGTAATATCTTTTCTGATTTTACAGTTCAGGGCCCATATAAAATTGCATCTTATGTACTATTGTTTTGATCATGCCTGCTTAGAGTCAGTGTTTATTACTAATACATTTGTGGTGGATAATTAGGGGACACTGGGGAATGGCAGTTTTTGAGGGGTGGTGGTGGCAATTACATATCTTTGACTTATGAACTGTTGTAGGAATTGTACACAACTAAAGCACAAACTAAAGATCCACAAGTGTGACATCACTGAAAAGATTTTATTGTTCTAATACTTTATTTGCTGTCTCACAGCCACATTTATTCCCAGAGGTTGTTATCCCCACTGCTATTATAGGCACCATCTTTCCCTACTATACCTGCTATCCCACAGCCACAGTCCCTTCCCAGAGGTTATTATCCCACTGCTACTATAGGCACCATCTCTTCCTATTATACCTGCTATCCCACAGTCACAGTCCCTTCCCAGAGGATATTATCTCACTGCTACTATAGGCACCATCTTTCCCTACTATACCTGCTATCCCACAGCCACAGTCCCTTCCCAGAGGCTATTATCCCACTGCTACTATAGGCACCATCTCTCCCTACTATACCTGCTATCCCACAGCGACAGTCCCTTCCCAGAGGCGTTTATCCTACTGCTACTATAGGCACCATCTCTTTCTATTATACCTGCTGCCTGACAGCCACAGTCCCTTCCCAGAGGCTATTATCCCACTGCTAATATAGGCACCATCTCTTCCTAGTATACCTTCTATCCCACAGTCACAGACCCTTCCTAGAAGCTATTATCAACATTGCTAAAGGCATTGAGTTGTAAATATGTGGTTCTGCACAAGACTAATGGCACACAAGTTGTTTTCTCTGCTGGAGTATATTTACCAATGTAGAAAAGCCAGTCAGCTGCCTTCTGACTCCGTGTATGTGTATGCACTGACAGGCACAGCATCAGCTCTTCTGCATACAGACAGATCAAGAAGTAATTAATTAAGTAATACCCAGAAAATCTAAAGTATAAAGAACCTAAAAAATATTATTAATTCCAAGTTTTAACTAGAAATGTGTGCACAATGCACTTTTATAGGCAGAGATAATGGCTATTATAAGAACCGGGACATAAAGCCCTTAAGCCGGGGAGGAGATTCTAAATTCCTTTTCTTTATTTATTGAGTGTTTAATCATGATATTAACCTTGAAGACATAGGCTCATACATGTCTGTCCTCTCTGTGTGTGTGATACAAACTCTGTAGCAAAATGAACATCATACGATACAGGTATGTCATGTGACTTAGATCATTTTAAAAAATGAATTTTAAGACCACAAAAGGCAAAACAACAGCAGCAGAAGAGCCCTGTCCAAGCATGAACCATTTTGGCAGGGACATATATTAAGAGGTAATGCAGGAATAGTTTTCCAATGAAGGAATATGCTAGAATATGCTGAAACTTGCAGAACTGGCATTAAACCACACAAAATATGTACCTTATATTGTACATACACACACACAGTCCCGTTTTGTGATTTACCTTAATAGGAACATGCTGGGTGCTAAAAACAAATAAGGCAAAATAGAGTGTGTTATTATATGTTTTACAGGATTGTAGGGAGCAACCCACATTTTTGGACAATGATGGCAGATTTGAGGCTACTTGTGCTGCTTCTTGCTACTATACTTTGCTAAGATCCATGGTGTTTTGACGACTCCTACAAGTCTAAAATAAAAATGCCTCTTAAGCAAAAGGCTTTAAAGGCAATCAGAAATAAAGCATGGGGGTAAGCAGTTTATCCCAGCCCAGCCAACCCATTAAGGCAAGACACATGATTTAAAATTAGTGTGCCTTACTTGCTTTGTATAATATTGTAATACAATTTTTATTGACAAGTTCCCCTTATGTCCTGCTCCAAGAGTAAAGGTGTTAACATTTTGCACACTGCATTTTGCTGTTGCAGAATGGCTGAGAATAGAGGGCAGAGCCCTGTGGGTAGCCCATTGACTAGAGTACTGCCTGAATCAGGAGCCGCTTTCTAAACTGTTTGTAGCTAGTTCTGTACAAATGAGTTGGTTTCACTGTTGGTCACTATTCTCCATTGAGTCAATGTTAGGGAGCATGGTGCCTGTATTAATATTACAGCATAACAGGATGGAGGCTGGATTCAAGTATCTGAGGTGTTTGGGTGTGTCAGCATTAATATAGGAAGTACTTTGCGACTACTCCTAGGATTTGGTACAGAGTAGTGTTTCACATTGAGACATTAAACCATATAGATGGGTAAAATCAAGTCTGGACTGAGTTTCCCACAGGCCCCCAAATCAGTCCAGTAAAAAGTGATTGTCTATAACATCATACAGCAGCCCCTCTCGCAATGTTTCCTCTAGGGTTTGCGCTTGCACACACACAAATCCATAGAAAAGCGCACACAGCCCAACACCGAGCGCGCACATCAAGCGCCTGATGCAGAAAATAAATCTGTGTTCGTAAAAAATGTTGTCAAATGAGGTAATGCTGCAGGGTACTGCGGGAAATAAAGTGTACTAGATTAGGGTGATGGGGCCTTCGTGTCAAGAAACACTTGTTTCTAATAAGAAATGGCAAGGCAGGTGGGCGGGGCTGGCATGTCGCTCAGATATTGGCTATACATTCATTTTTAATCATAAAGTTTGGGGTGGGACCTGGGAAGGAACAGCTGCAGGTGGGTTGCTTTTATGTCAGTCTCCTCATGTTGCTTTCAGAGGGTGTGGCTTGCCAGTGCGACGGGCTGTGCTTACCTGGGTGGTAAGGGGAATTCCCAAACTCTGGACTCTTCTTTACCCTGCTTGGGTACAAATCACCCTTCCCGCCCACACCACTACACCTGACCTGCACTACCACTGAAATAAGTGAACAGTGGAGTTTGGGCCACCAGCTAGATCCCCAAGATCACTTTCCATCTCTAGACTGTGAGAAGTAAGTAACACTGAGTTGTAGCTATTGGACTCATTTTGTGCCTTGCCCTTATAATAAGATATATAGCTATATGCGCCCCGTTAGGTCTCAGTACCACTTGTACCTACAATCTCTAAAGCTTATATATATGCCCAAGGCACTCTGGCATGAAGTACATGACCCTGCTGTTGTGGGAGACCACATAGATGCCCACAGTGTCTGCTTGTGTTGTGGCTTTATATAAAAAGAGGATTTTTTTACATTTTCATCATTTACAAACATTTTATATATAGTTGTGACCCTGTATTGTAACCCTCCCTAGGTTAAACAGTAGTATATCTAGCAGCTAAATTGCTTGCATTTGGGGAAACTTTCCTATATGCAAGATAAACTTGACACAACCCTGAGAGATGGAACGACTACTGATAAAAAGTGGCTTTCTCTTGCCATCTTGCTGACATACAGGTTATGGGCTCCCACAATCCTCTCTTGTACCAACATTGATCTTATTGGGCTTATTCTAACAACTGGGAGTTTGGCGCTGCAGCAAGCCGGAAATGTAATCTGTGCATGTAAATTACTGTGCTTGTAGGGTTACTTTGTAAAATAGCACAGACAAAATTGTCCCTTTATTCATTGCACAGCTCAAGTAATGAGTGAATGTTTTTTTTAATATTCAAAATGTTGTAACACTTTTGTACATTGTTCCTTAAAAGGTACTCAAAAGATTTTTTTTTGCATGCACAACCTAAAGAAATAGGCAGATTCATGAAGAGAGACAGAGAAGTATATTCAGTATACTAACTGGGAACTAAACCTTTCCTCCTTAGCATATACTGACTGATAATGCAGGGACTTTAATGGGATGTATTTAGGACTCATACTGTAATCAGTAACAGAATTATGGAGAGACCCTATTAAAGAAAGATCTGTGCTGCAACTTCCCACCAGCTTAAGTACAATGTTTGTAACTAATGAAAGCAGAATTATTGTCAGATGTAAGTAACATAAATCTAATTTTAAATATTTTAGTTATGATCATTATAGTTAAACACTGGAAGGTGCAGTACAGAAGAGAAGCAAAGTGAATGGGGTAGCAAGAAAGAAATGCTGGGAAGAAAGGGAAAACACCATATAGTGAAAGGTTATGAGACTATAAGAAGCTGGAGAGGACAGTTGGATACTAGAGAGACTACAGTGTGGGAGAGAATGAGAGAAAAGGAGTGGACAGAATAAAAGACACCTATAGAAAGAGAAGACCAAAAAGAGAGGAACAAAAACAATGGATCATAAGGGGGAAATGGTGAGAAAAAGGAGAGGAGAAAAATCGAAATTGTGTATCAAATAACAAAAGAAAAAAGGAATGGAAGGAAAAGAAAGTGGGCAAGATGTAGATATATAAAGGAAAATGGAAAAGCAGCAAAAAGGTGTTAGAGGAGGGAGAAAAATAAAAGACAGTGGGGAAAAAAGAACAACAAAATATAAATAATATGCTTAGGTGCTGAAACCCAATGCCTCCCACGGTATATGATGGGTGTGTGGTGCCAGTATCAATTGTTCTGCATGTATAATGTACTTGGTGTGCCAGTTCCCACAGCCTTTAATTTATAATGTACTTGGGATGTCATGTTTGGTGTGCTGGTGAACACTGCTTATTGTATAATGTACTGGGGGTGCCAAAACCCATTGACTTTCATTGTTGTGCTTGGGGTGCCAAACCAATGTATCAGTACCTACTGCCTCTCACTTCGTATAATATATAGCTAGTACCCATGGCCTCTCACAGTATAATATACTTGTAGTGCCAGTGCTCACTGCTCTCTGTATAATGTATTTAAGGTGTCAACATCCACTGCCTGCAGTACCAACTTATCACTAATAATATAATATTAATATAATATCAGAGTTGGAACAAATGCCACTGTTTAGGTTTTGCTTAAAATCTTGTGAGCTGTGCCATTTCCATGGCTGAGAAAGTGGAGAATGCATCTTGGACATTAACTAGAGCTTCAGTTATCATTACTTTGCTCCCTTACTTGCTCCAGCTTTCTTTGCACTGTTGGCAAATGGAAGGCAGAGGGATCAGGTGGAGAGTGGAATACTAATTATATACCAAGCCTTTGGTTGCAGCTCACATTCTGGCTGACTATATCATAAGGCTGGGGAGGTAATGTATTTATCAACTCAGCACTAATACTTTAGTTGTTAGTAGTTAACTACTAAAAACAAAATATTTCACATTCAAATGTGTATATTTAATGTGTGCAACTGTAGCTATTGTAATTGTTACTGCACTACAAATGCTGTAGAGAATTCTGGGAGTTGTGGTTTAGTTTTTGAGGAACACAGATCGTAGTAAACAATGCGTAGTTAAATATATAAATGAATAGCCCAGCCCAGATTAATGGGCTGTATAAAACATTGCATAGAAAACAAACCTTTATAGATATGATGCTGAACAGCTGATTAAGTGTGGTTAGAACACAACCCTGTCATCACTTTGAGACAGTTTCTGCCTCCTTTTGATACTCTGCTTGGGGGCTCCATAAATATGCTTTATGCCCAATTGCTTTCACAAACAGGCTTGCTGATTTTTGTGAACAAGGGTAACAATTCCTCCTTAATTTACTATATGTGGAAAGGAAATCTTTTGTCACTCCTTCATTGAAGTTTAGTTATGGCACAGTTCCACACAAAGAATGGAAATAATGTCACAATTCAATGCAAAGTTTTCACCACATGCAAAAGAATTGTGTTCTGCTAGAATCAGTGTACAATGCATTGCTACTATTACCTCTGTTCCCATAGTGTGAGAAAAATAAAAAATGAAATATTAGCAGTAATTTGGCTTTGGTCCCCAGTGATCTGTTCTGTCTACAACTTGCCTTATACTGCCTGGCCTTTCTACCATACTTTGTAGCATACTATGTTCATGGGACTAAAGATTGCTGCCCATTATGCTTATATGTAAAGGTAAAGGCCATACACAGGCAGATTTAAACTGCCGATTCTGGTCCTTTAGACCAATTTGGCAGCTTATCTGCCCTTGTATGGGGACCTCTGACAGACCTACCCAACTGATATCTGGCCTAAAATTGATCAGATATCAATAAGGCAGGTTTGATTTTTCCGTCGGATTGGGGACCACAATGATGCTGTCCTCACTTCAACGGGTCCTGTTCCTGTCGCTGTAATTCAGGCCAACCGATCTGATTACTTTGATATTGCCCACCTTAGGTGGGCATATTGGTGGAAAGATCCGCTTGTTTGGCAACCTCGTGAAACAAGCGAAACTTATGGTGTATGGCCACCTTAAGGCAGACTGATCCAGGTTGAACTTCACTAAATAGTAAATAAAGGGTGGTAAATCCTCACACCATAGAGCCAAGACACACAGAGCTACATAGTAGCAGCTACAAAATGCAAAAAACTACCATGCTATAGACAATACTGAGAACTGTCTCTGCTAAAGCATACATAGAGATTTATCTGCTCTGCTACCGCAGGCGACTAACTGCTCTGAAATGCCTTTACCCCAGCAACAACAGTAGTGGCCAGTGGGAAGGCTTCCTGCAGGCAACTTCGCACGACTTCATAAAGCCAAAGCAATGCGTAGGCCTTTCCTCCGGCGACTCCTAGGGGCATATTTATTATGCTGTGTTAAAACCGGCAAGAAAATTTACCACACATCGCCAGGCTTCGCTGTGTAAATAAACGGCATAAAATTGGAGTAATTTTTTACACGTTTTTTCTTCCGCCTGAACTTTTGTAAAATAACATTGTAAAATCTGGCGTTCAGATCGCAGACTTCTCCATTTAGTTTACACAGCTTTTTACGCTGTTTTTTTCTGCGAATTTGTTTTACACAGCTTAATAAATATGCCCCTTATTGTTGCTGGCAGATAATTGTCTCTACGTTTTAGCAGATATAGTTCTCAGAATTGCCTATGGTATGATAGTTTTTGGCATTTTGTAGCTGCTACTAAATAGCTCTGTGTGTCTTGGCTCTATGGTGTGAGGATTTATGGAGATCTGTTTTGGGCAACTAAGTCACTTTTTGGGACATTAGCCCAACATTAAACAGCATGGGCTTCAGGCAAATACATTGAGCTGATGTAGAAAAAAAATGGGCATGGGTGGTTGTCGTTGCACAAACATATAATTGGGATGAATCTAAATTGTGCAAAAAGTGCTGGATCCAGTGCATCCCTAGTAATTAGTTTTATGTAGTACTTGTGGCTTCAAATTTATTCCAAAGCCATTTACCTTCAATGGATCTGTTGATCAGGAAAGATCTGTGAGACTTTGGCTTCTCCTATTAGTGTGTTTGTGTGTGGCTTGTTGCATACTGTCATTATTGTAACACATGGGAATACACTGGTACAATAAAAAAAAGGGCAGCTTGTAGTCTGTGTAATAGATATGTAGCTTTTACTGGTTATATTCCTGAGCCTCTCGGTAATACAAGTGTTTTTCCCTGTCGCCTAAATGCTTATGCATATATTAAAGGTTTGGCAAAGGTGCCAGGTAAAGAGGTTTTTATGTGCCATAGAAGTTCCCTCCCATGTCACCCTTATTTAGGCTCTGATTTGACACCCGTTTCCCTTATTACCTCGGCAATAAAAATGAGGTTCAAACATCTATGTTATTAGCAATAACAGCTATACTGTGTAATTGCCCGATGCCAGCACAGCTCTTGTTGCGTTTCAACTGGGCAGCGATAGCCGAGAAGCTACCTGATTGCCAGAATCCGGCATTAGCTAATTAAAACACTTTAAGTTCAATAATAAATACGGACCCCTGTCTTCCCCTCAGTGGGATACTTGGTGCAGTCCAATACATCACTGGGCAAGCCTGGGCCTGCCTTGTGGTTTAATGAATAGTCATGAGGAAAAGAAAAGGGGAGGAGCCATGTTTGTTGTTGGATGCAGCTAGTTGACAGAACCAAGGGTGATGGAAAAAAAAAGAAGAAGAAAAAAAAAACAACAACATAGTGCTTACATGTACCACAGCATCCTCCGAGCCTCGTGCACTTGGTTGGGTGCTGCTGCTCTATCTACATGTCTACTTTCTTATCCATTTCTTCTGCAAGCCCTGTGACCCCCATGACTTCTCAGGTGGGACATTTCCCTATAGCACTTGTATTCCAGGAAGACTAAGATGCTTTACATAAGCGACCCCATGCAGCATTACACGGTAGGTGCCATTCTCTGATTTGCTGGATTTGGTTTCCCATTCCAATTCCCATGATTTCTGCTTCTTTGTTGCTTTCACACCTGTTGGCTTTTAAGTTCCGCCATGCGTGAGATTTGGAAATTAGGCACTTGTGTATGGAACAGGGGGGGCTGCTTTAGAGATATTTTGGAGCAAGCAACAAAAGGAAGGAGGCATTGTGCAAAAAATGTTCTTACAATGTGCTTCTGTCGTTTTTCCCAAAAAAGCAGAGATTTCATTACAGAATAATTTAACATTTACACCTTTTCTGAGAACCCTTTCTCCCCATATATATTCCTGATTTATGGCAAAAATATTTTTCTAAATATAAATATTTGTACTCAATTGAATTTATTGTGTAACTACATTATTTTTTGTTTATAATGCTAGGTACATTAATTGCACTGATTTAGCCATTGCTAAAGCTGCCACCTTAGGTGTACCTGTAGTAAGGTTCTTCATTGTGCTGATCAAGATAAAGATTACATCCCCACTGTGAGTGAGGGCCCCTGATTTAGTCCCTTTAAATTAGCTTAGCTAGTTAAAGGAACAGTAACACCAACAAATGAAAGTAATTAAAATATAATGTACAGTTGCCCTGCGCTTTTAAAACTGGTAAGTTTGCAACAGAAATGCTACTATAGTTTATATAAATGAGCTGCTATGTTAACACGAGGGCAGCCATTGAAGCTGGGAAAAAGGAGAAAAGGCACAGGCACATAGCAGATAACAGATAAGCTTTGTAGAATATAATGGGGTTTTATTTGTTATCTGCTAAGTAACCTGTGCCTTTTCTCCTGTAAATGGCTGCCCACATGGCTACACAGCAGCGTTATTATATAAACTATTGTAGTCTTTCTAAGGAAAACACACCAGTTGTACCAGTACAGGGCAGCATTACATTATATAGTAATTACCTTTATACACTTTCATTTTTTGGTGTTACTGTCCCTTTAAGCAGGAGGAGTTTTATTTTAAGCAAAAACTAGTTTTCCATTTTGTATTACATGAAGAGCTAAATTATCTGGATGCAGAAATATACAGCAGATGGGAAAAAAATGTAAGTGATAGCATTGTTCTCATTGCAAGCCCAGACGTTGGTACATTGACTTTTTCCCTTTAGGATCTGTATGCTTGTGTGTTATTCCATGTGTTTGCTGTGCATGGGTTTGTACCCAGGGGAGCAGGCAGCAACACTCAACATTGAAAATAAATATTTATTCTTGTCAGAGTTTCAGTAATATTTAAAGAGGTACTTCACCTTTAATTTTTAGTATGATACAAACAGTGATATTCTGAGATAAATTGCAATTGGTCTCCATTTTTGACTTGTGTGTGTTTTTTTAAATTATTAAATTTCAGCAGCTATCTGGTTGCTAGGGTCCACTTTACCCCAGCAACCAGACAGTGGTGTAAATGAGAGACTGGAATAGAGATAGTAGGGGCAAGAAGTAAGAAAAAGTAGCAAAGTGAGGCAACAATAATAAAATTGTAGCCTCACCGAGTAATAGTATTTTGGCTGCCAGGGTCAGTGACCCTCATTTGTAAAATGGAAAGAAGCAGAAAAAGAAGGCACCTAGTTTAGTACTATAAAAAAAAATTAAATGAGACCAATTGAAAAGTTACTAAGAACATCTATCTGTCTGTCTGTCTATCTATCTATCTATCTATCTGACTGTCACATTGCAGTGGGTTATTACAACTGTTTCTGCTCCTTTAAGGCTGCAGTACGCTCTAGGTTACCATTAGCATTGATTGGTTGCTACAATAAAAAGAAAGTGTTGGTAAAGTTCCTTAATGCTATCTTGGGTGGTTAATGACTGACCCTGTTCTATTCTTGTAGTGAATTGTGCATTGCTGCCGTGCAATTACCTGTTCCACTCACCTGCCCCCCCCCCCCCTTTGTTGCTAGCGTAACCTTTTTTTCTGCAGTTAATCGGGGGTTGCTGTTAGTGGGACAGCAATAGGTTCTCCTTTTCTAGAAAAATGTAGCTGGCCACACGGCTCGTCTATACCAAAATCTGGCTTTCCTTGCATCAGGGAAGTAACCAATAGCAACCAATCAGCAATTAGCTTTGTTATGGCTAAGCACGGTTAGAATACGAGCAGCAAATTTAGGAATTGTCATCTAGGAGATGAGAAATGCAATGGCAATTTTCACGCAAATGTAATAAAACTGAATTCATTTAAATAAAGCTACTGGTTTAAAATCAAAGGATGAATCTTATTGGCCACTGAATACACTGGATACGATAAGATGTCTGACTCACAGACATGAAGTAAATGCCTTTTGTTTTAGATTACAGCATGCAATAAAGCCGTCTCCACTGAGATTTCTGGGAAATGTTAGCACACAGTGTTTAAGGGGATAAGAGGAAAACAGTGTACTGTGTAATGAGGGAAGAAATTCATTCTTTAGCAGACAGACCAGACTGCGGTATTATTTCCCAGAGGTCTCACTGGAGCAGGCCTATTTGTATACTCACAGCCTTAGTGATGTTAGTGATGTGTTCATTCTGCTGCCTGTGTTTTTATCAGCCATATTATTTTAGACCAGAAGGACCCCAAACCTTGCTAAGACACCAGAGCCTGTTAACTATGTTTTAAAGGAGAACTAAGCCCCTATATGTTTTTAACCATTAAGGCCCCTACACAGACCTCCCTAAAACTGATCTTTTTCTCTGTACCTGCCAACCAAATGCAGAGGTGTGCAGTGAGGTTAGTGGGTCCAGATTGGTGCATGCTTCTGTGTTTGACTAGAAGGGGGTACTATACAGTGGCCCAACTGGTTAAAGTAAAAGGGGGTTTAGTTCCCCTTTTATGGAACATTCATCACAGACAGATAAAAACTATGTAAAAACCCTACATAATAAAGTTGCTACGGCCATTAGGCACTGAGAGATATAAAGTTTAGACTTTCCTATCTGTCTTTCTGACTGTATTGCCATTCAAGAAAAGACTTGACCCTTTGGTGAGGTTTCCAAATGAGCAGAACTTTACCTGATCTAGACAGACAGGCCAAAGCAGCCTTTACCCTTACAATATTACTTTTAAATATAATAAAATGATTTCAGCAGTCGCTTTTGTGTTCGTTGTTTGAAATCGCACAGTGAAAGGGCAACGTGAATGGCGCATTTGTCTTTTCCCCTTTTAGGAAGAAATATTTATTGCCATTGCCAGGAACATTCATTCTTGTGGTCTAAAAGAATGCAGATGTGTTTGAACTGTGCAGATTTCAAACACCGGCTTGCAGGAACATCATCTGAGGATGGTGATAAACAAAATATTTAAAGTAATAGCCCACAGATTAAGGGCAGGTCTCATCTTGTGTAATTGTTCAAATGCATTTATTTAGGAGAAATTAAAGTGATAGCACTTTCAATACATTACTTTTTATAGTCGATGTCTTAGTTTACACAGGTACCCTTGTAAATTCACCTTATTTTGGGATTTCATTGGGAAATACAACAAGATATGGAAGAGTATCCATAGGTGACCTGACAAATAGTTAAGCCTGTTTTGTGAAGGCTGGTATTTACCAGTTGTCATTAAGCCCCTGATAACCACACTGATAAATAGCTTTGTGAGTGGTAGGCCTTGGGCTACAAATATATCCCTCCCAGCTTTTCAAAGCTCAAGTGAGGGATAATTAGAAAGCAAATAAGGGGCAGGTCCATCGTGTCTCCACAGATTCTTGCAACTGATATATTGGTAAAACAACCCTCTTCTTCAGGACATATTTGTCTAGTTTGGCACAAAGAGAAAAAAAACGATAGTGCCTGCAATTGTAAATTATCAGTTGGAGGAGAAATGTACTCTGAACGTCTCCCTTCTATTTGCTTATATGATTAATATTCAGTTAATCTAGCAAACCTGTGATCTTTTCTTTTAAATAACTGAGGTTAAGTTGTCAAGAGGCCTATGTGTCTCATAATACAGCTTGTGTTCAGATAGGGCCGGTGTGTTTTATCACTTTTGGCATTAGAGAATGTGTCCAACATGTAAAAACATTGATTTTAGCTGAAGAGAAGTTATGTCTCTAGATTAATCTATTAAATTAGTGAACCCTGACTCAATCAATAAAACAGTACCCCAGGCACATATGAAAACCATATTCTATATGTCTATATATTTAGATTTTGGTCTTAGAAAGGTAGTGCCATTGCAGTCAGTGATACACAGTACCTTGAGCGGTGGGAAATATGATAACTGCTCCTTTGATTGTTTCAGTCAAGATTCTTAGATCTAAAATAATCCTTTAATGCACCCAGTTAAGATACCATAGTGATATTACACTAGGGACGCTGAGTCTGGGCAGAATAAATACAGGGAATGGCATTTAGATTACAATTAATTAGCATAGAAACAACAGGAAAGTGTTATCACTTATAGTGTCTGTAGCATTTATTTTTCTATACCTTTTCCATTAATTCAAGCTTATTGTGTGACCAGAACCTTCCTTCTCTGCCTATGTGTAAGGATATATATGAATGGAGCTTGCATTTAGCATCTATTAACTCTATGCAAAATACATGGCCATCCTTTAAAAATCTGTGTTCAGTGATGTCTGCTAACTCCAGGGAGGCAATAATCCAGTCCTGGCATTTATTAGACCATAGTCCACCTAATGTCAGCAAGAAATAGGATATTCAGTATGGATCATTATTTCCCTAATAACATGGAGTTAAGGTGGCCATAAATATTGCAATCCACTTGTTTGGCAAGGTCACCAAATGAGCAGTTCTTCTTCTGATATGCCCACCTTAGGTTAGCCATATTTGGCTAATTCGATTGTTTGGCCCTAGGGTAGAGCCGTTGGCAGTAGGACAGATAAGGTAGCGAATCAGTCTAAAACAGGGATCCTCAAACTATGGCCCGCGGGCTGGATATGGCCATCAAGGTTATTTATGCCCTTACCTGTCTGCCTCAGCGTTGTCCCAACGTCATTAGCATCGGGTGGTGTGACGCAGTGACATGCCGAGTTGGGCCAAGGGCCAAGCTGAGGCAGACAGGTAGTAGCCAGGGGTGACGACGCAGTGTGTTGGGGGGGGGGGCGCCGTAGTTTGAGGACTAACTATAGTCCGGCCCCCCAGCAGTGTGAGGGACTGTGAACTGGCCCCCTGTTTAAAAAGTTTGAGGACCCCTGGTCTAAAGGACTAGTCATTTGCTTTCCAATTGTGCAAGTGACTATCTAACCCAAAGCCCACAGTATTTAAGCTAAAACATTGACTATTTACAGTTTTGCATCCTTGCAGGCTCTAGGGTTAGGGGAATAAATAGGAATGGCAGCACTGCATCAGTGCCAGGTTACGTGATATTGAAGTACTTGGCCAGTTACCTCTCTGACAAGCAGCAATGCAGTGAATTTCTGCTCACCCACACAACAAAATCATATTACATAGGTCTGGGATTTTAGTAGAGTCATTTCTGCAGTTTATGGCCTGGACGTTCAAAATAATGTCCAAGGCTTGCTTATTTCCTTATAATAATTAAAAAGGTAGAAATCTGAAAGTGTTGTACTATGGGGTATTAATCATAAGTAAAAAAAGTAAAACATAATCCCCTTCAAAACAAGTAGGGGTAAAGGTAGGTAAAAAATAAGATACCACCTAAGTGACATAAGATGAAAAAAGTTAGATACCACCTAAAGAGAAGCTTATAGGCAGTTTCCCTGGCACATGGTGAAATCTTTCCTATTGATCACGCTTGCTTTTTAAACCAGAACCCCATAGTTATTCTTGTGTTGGATAAACCTAGGAGGTCTTGCATTATATACATATATAAACAGATACCTCTCATATTTAGTTGGGTACAACTGGGATCTCAGTTTTTAACATAGATCTCCTTTGCACTTCATATGTTGATTGCTTTCATTATTCCAACTGCACAAAACCAGTAGTCCGAACAACTTTTAAAGGGGTCTGGACAATACACAAGCAACCCATGTTACCCTGTAAGAGCTGTGTCCTTGTTTAGCTCCATTTAAAGTGTCCCTACTTTGCATTCCTTGTGATTTCTGCCTTCAGCCCTTTTTTTTTTCTGGAACCTGCTCAGCTGCATAGCTATAGCCTCAGTATATGCAAATGGTATATTTTGCTGGGGCTGTCAGCCAGTATTTGTTCTGTGCTGAACTAGAGAATACACATGTCTTGGCTAAACACACGACTTTGTTTATGTTGTGTCTAATGTACCGCGCAGCCACATTTACAGCAGCCGGGAATCTTTACAACTGAAGGCACATGGGTATTTGGCAAGTTCAAATTGATTACTTTCCATGAATTTACATCACTTCCAAAATAAACAGTGTGACCCGACCAAAAGAAGCCAAGAAAACACTATGTGAGCTAGTCTTACTTGGGGCTGTATGTTCTGGAAAAAGGGATGTTATTGTCAGTGTAAAAGCTATGGTACAGACAGCAATCAAAACACCTACTACTTGCCACTTGTCACTTCTGTTTACTTATTTCCCCATAATATTTATTATTTAATGGACTGCATGGAAGATTATATGATATCCGTTTATATGCAGCACGGCAGTTTTCCTATTATAAAATCAAGCATGCAAATGATTGAGTCTTTGTAGAATAAAATTTGCTTGCGGTAATGTGTGAGTACTATGTGACTCACTGAGTAGGAAGAAAGGAACCTGCTATTTCTATACATGCTGACTGCTACTACAGTTTCAATATGCCATACAGCATTTGTCTGATTTTTTTTTTCTCATAAATGTGACAAAAACAATTTTATTATTGAAATATTAAATTGAAAAGATTAATATGAAACTTAGTGCATTGGCATATAGGAAAGTGAAGAGGATCCGCAGCTCCCTATTCAGATTGCAAGCCTACAGGTCAAACAGTCACACACTGTGCAGGGCCTCAACTTGCTTTTGCTAGAAATAAAATTTGCAATAAGATTTTTCGATGTATTTTTTGGGGAACCTGAATTTGCTGTCTACGTAAATTCAGATTTCCATTCTTGTTAAATGTACATTTGCGAACTGGAAAAATGCAAGTCTGAACAACACTGCATTATAAAGCAACGTCCCAGCTAATCTAATGAGAAATCTGCAACAGACGGATCTCACAACTAACCGGAAATGAGAAAAGTATCAGGTGTGAGTAACATGGAATGAAGGGGAAAAAAAATGAAAAATATTGTGCGTATGCCAGCAATGAAATGAATTAGAAAAGGGTGCTTGTTTGCATTTAAAGGCAAAGTAAAAGTCTCACCAATGTATTGTTTAATATCTGTTTATAATGACTGTATATGGAGGATACAGCATACTTTTAAGGAGATGCAATAAAAAAGTAATTCCATTTATTTAGTGAGGATTCAGTATTCCTCTATATGTATGTATAATTATGTGCCATGGTATTGTGCACTTGCACTTTCTCAATTTAAAGTCTGAAGTGTTCAGGAATTATGAGACCCCCCCCCCTTAAAGGAACAGTTCAGTGTAAAAATGAAACTGGGTAAAATATGCAATCTATAAAGGCTGGAGTGAGCAGACATCTAACATAATAGCCAGAACACTACTTCCTGCTTTTTGATTCATTTGCAAACTAACTGAACATTTATGTCCCATATGGCCCTCCCTCAAGTCATTGATTGGCTACTGACTGCTAACAGCTTAGAGAGCCGTAAAGGAGGTAGTAGTGTTCTAGCCATTATGTTAGACATCTGCTCACTCCAGCCTTTATAGATGGCATTTTTGCCTAACTAACTTTATTGAGAACATTTTATTTTGAGCAGTCTGTCTATTTTACCCAGTTTCATTTTTACACTGAACTATTCCTTTAAGTCCTGGGGAGAATTTCAAAACTAACTGCAAAACTATATACATACCGTATACATACTTGAGTATAAGCCGATCCGAATATAAGCCGAGGTACCTAATTTTACCTAAGAAAACTGGAAAAACTTATTGATTTGATGATAAGCCTAGGGTGGGAAATGCAGCAGCTACTGCTAAGTTTTAATAATCAAAATAAATACCAATAAAATTACATTAATTGAGGCATCAGTGGGGTATATGTTTTTCAATATTTTTTTCAAAGAAAAACAGTAAACTGGCTCTGTAAGCGGAGAAGAGGGTCAACAAAAACAATATGAGTACTACCCCACGCTCATTGCACATTGGCAAACTGGCAGCAAACCCGGTCCCGGAGGGGAAATAAGTATTGCTAGTGGGAGCCTAGGCCAGGGCACTGGAGGGTCTGGTTGCAGGTGGCTTAATTTGCACACAAAGGAGAGAGGGTGCCAGTCTAGAGGGACCCATGGCACCCGACTCGAGTATAAGCCGAGGGTGACTTTTTCAGCACATTTTGGGTGCTGAAAAACTAGGCTTATACTCGAGTATATACAGTATATGCAATTTGGCAAGTATCAATCAGGCAGTTGGCACCCCTCACTGGGTAATTGAACCCCATAGCGTGAAAGTAAAATCTAAGGTGACTGAATACTAACAACAGGGCCTGTGCCCAGGATAAAAATGCCTCTATTATTGGCCTGTTCACAAGAAAGTTCTAAAAGGTGTGTGTGTGTTTACACTCACACATTAAAAAAAGCATGGCAACTTTCCCATGGGTAAATAACTTATATAATAATAGCATTTGCTTAGTGCCGTGCTTCCTCTGTAGGGGCCATTAAATCTCCTTATGACATGGGCCTGGACTAATATTCGATTACTGATTTGTATCAAGGAATCAGTTTAATTAAAATAGAGCTTTGTATGAAATAAAAGTATTTTAATAATTCACCCTCCAGTTACTGCAAACTCTATCTGTAAACATCCTTATCCAGGAAATACTCAGAGGTCACTTCTTGTGGTGCAGACATCTGTAATGTTGCCTTTATTTCCACAGTTCTTAAAGGACAGAGTGCTACTGTCTGACAATATGGAATTCTTTGGGCCAGACTCATGCTGTACTGTCACTGATATTTTTGGAAAATATATATCTACAAACATTCATTTAGTCGCTAAAGTAGAGTTACTAGGCTACTATACTGCTATATGCATTGCCATACTTCCAAGAACCATCTAAAACATGAATGGTGCATGAATGGTCCAAACCTCCTGCTTTCTCACTCTCTGTCACTAGGGGGCTTGCTTCATTGTTACTTGGTTGAACACACTTGTTTCAGGCTCTTATAATACATGCATGTGAACTTCAGTACGGTAAATACTGATGCAGTGATGCCTCATATTTTTTGAACTGACAGAGATGAAAATCTAAATTTTGCGGTGGAGGTGGGAGTTGAGTATAACTTTAATAGAACAGTACTTTGTGTTTCTGGAGACTTTTGTTTGTATAGCTTCCACACTACTTATAAACTATATATACACAACATAGGATAGATAGATAGATAGATTTACATGGTATTCTACCAAATATGAAATATAAGATTGGCGGCTCCAGACATGAAAGAGATTGAATTACTTTTCCCTAAAATGTGTACTTAGTGCATTGTAGCAAGAGACAATGACAGCAGGATTAAGGTTAAGTGCCTTTTATTGGTATGTTTAGAAGCCAAAGAAGAAAGAGGAGAAAATGGGAGGTGGAAGGAAAACGGGTGTTGGGGGGGCTGTACTCTAACAGATAGCTATTTCAATTCTTAGGGGCTGATTTACTTACCCACGAACGGGTCGAATGGAGTCCGATTGCGTTTTTTTCGTAATGATCGGTACTTTGCGATTTTTTCGTATGTTTTGCGATTTTTTCGGATTCTTTACGAATTTTTCGGATCCAATACGATTTTTGCGTAAAAACGCGAGTTTCCCTATCCATTACGAAAGTTGCGTAAAAAGTTGCGCATTTTGCGTAGCGTTAAAACTTACGCGAAAAGTTGCGCATTTTTCGTAGCGTTAAGTTTTAACGCTACGAAAAATGCGCAACTTTTCGCGTAAGTTTTAACGCTACGCAAAATGCGCAACTTTTTCCGCAACTTTCGTAATGGATACGAAAAACTCGCGTTTTTACGCAAAAATCGTATTGGATCCGAAAAATTCGTACAGAATCCGAAAAAATCGCAAAACATACGAAAAAGTCGCAAAATGTTCGTTTTCAAGTCGGAACTTTTCCAATTCGGGTCGGATTCGTGGGTTAGTAAATCAGCCCCTTAGTGTCTGAGAACAAATAATATAAAAATGTCTTAGAGCAGAAAAATCTTAATGCAGAAAATTATGAGTCCCAACACTTGTATCACTGAGGTCAGGGCTGCTTTGCACATTGTGGGATTCTGATGCACGAAGTGGCCCCTAATTTTGGACGGTCATATTATACCTAAAAACACTTGCTGTTCGCTGTTTTCCAGGGGTTTGTGGCTTGTAAGGGTGAACACACCCTGGACTACTAGTAGTAGCTACTTTTCAAGGCTACTAAACTCCAGAAAATACCCTGCCATAGACAATACTGAATACTGAGAATTGCCTCTGGTAAAACACACGTGGAGACAATTATCAGTAAATGATCAGCATTGTCTTTTTTAGTAGCCATGACAAGTAGCTGCTCCTAGCTACTAGCTCTGTGTGTCTTTACCCTAAGGGCTCTGGCACACGGGGAGATTAGTCGCCCGCAACAAAACTCCCTGTTCGCGGGCGACTAATCTCCCCAGATTGCCATCCCCCTGGCGATGGCAATCCCGGTGGGATGGCAAACCCGGCGGCGCGTATGCGGGAGATTAGTCGTCCGAGACACAGGAGATTTGTTGCGGGCGACTAATCTCCCCGTGTGCCAGAGCCCTAAAGGAATTGTGACTTAGCAATAGATTTAATACAGTATCTGTATCCTGGATATGTTTGAAGGTGGCCATACATAGGCTGATTAAAATCATACTGGGGCTCTCGTTCTCTCTCCCTCTTTCTTCCTTTCTTCTCACTTCAATATATGAGTGTAACAGACGACAAATGTATAATTTAAGGATATAACATGTTTTATAATGCTCTGTCCACCTGTGGAAGTGAAATTGCTAACCCCCTCCCCTTTTCCTTTCTGTACCCCCTAATTTTCTTAATAAAAATTGTAAGTTACAAAAAAAAAAAATCATACTGGGGACCATGTGAGCATGTATGGGTAGTCTTGGGGCTGTTCTGCAATCCTGATGCATTAAAGATTATCTGTTATGATGGAGATTTTTTATTTGTCGACCTGCTGCTCCAATCATTCGGTTGGCATCTCTATGGCCGCCTTAAGCATTTTTTAGTAGCCTTAATCTATGGTGCTCCAAATTAGGTAAGGACCCAGGCATTCCAGATCCCATAGCTGTATGTTATGTTAAATGACACATTAAAAAAGATCCCTATTAGGCACTTAGATTAGGGCTTCACTGACTGTGCAATTGCATCTTCCCGACTTCTAGTCAATGGTGATTTTTTTTTAATTTCATAAATAGGGACAAAAGGATCCAGTGAATGAAAATCTCAGCTGAAATGCAGATTGTATATGAAGTGGAATATATGGAAAATCTCAGAAATAGATAAAATGGGTTGTTATCCTTTAAAATGATATCCTGCATTCTTAGCTGGTTTTGGAAAATTGCTAATGATTTAAAATTAGTAGCTAATGTTCCAACATATCCCAAGATCCCAGTGCTTTGCTAGCATGGAGGTATTCCTGTGTTTTGAATGAGTTCACAACAAAGTCTGTCACTCTCACAAGTGTTGACCTGTTTAAAAAAAAAAAAAAAAGAGAAAGAAAAGAAAAAACCCTGGGGAAATGTTTTGAATGTCTCTTAAGCAAGCAAGACCTTTAAGAATTCTGTAATAAGATACCCTGAGCCCTAAATTGCTGCTGATGCTTCTATCAATCTTACCTTTACTTCTTTCTCTCCTCCCCTTTCCCTTACTGCAGTCCCAGTTCAATCTGCTGAACAACACCATGGATCAGAGTATCGGCAGCAGAGCGGCCTCCACTAGTCCCTATAACCCTGACCATACCTCGAATGTTCCTACGCATTCCCCCTACTCCCAGCCCAGCTCCACGTTTGATGCCATGTCACCTGCCCCTGTCATCCCTTCCAATACAGACTACCCAGGAACGCACAACTTTGAGGTGACATTCCAGCAATCCAGTACAGCCAAGTCAGCCACATGGACGGTGAGTTCTGCAGCTTTTTTGCTACTCTCCTTTACAAAATAAAGGGCATCATTTTATTTTTCTTGCTAGGGGTACATATTATGTGCACAGGTACTGAGGAGTTACCCATGTAATGTGAGTTTTTTACGGACATTCCTCTTGGGATCATACCAAAATGATCATATAACTTATCCTTTGTATGAACCATTCCAATAAGAGTTGTAGGATAATGTGCCTTGCATGTGATGTAGGGTTACAACAATTTGGGCTGGTTCAGAATACTGTGAGCCATGCAGTATTGTATCCCCTATATGGACTGTTATATATAATGATGTAAGTTATTCAATGAAATATCCCTTGTGGGTACTGTACAAGAGTATGTGAGTATACATAAAATATACTACTTGTAAAAGCTACTGCACTAAGAGAATTTCAGCCCCCCCCCCCCCCCCCCCCCATTTTGGTTTAGATCTTCCCATTTTAAAGTAAAATTGGTTGATTTAGCACAGGTCACAGGGCTGTTGTACAATTCAAGATGTACGACAGCCCTAATAATAATAAAGAGCATTCACCTCTGCTCCATGATGTAGTATCCAGCTAAAATCCTGTGTGGCTCCTTGATGTGCAGGTTAAGAGTTTTGTAGGACAGAACCTGTCTGTGTGCACCATGATGTCTGTGGTAGTCCAACACAGGAAAAAAAACTTATATAGCTTATATAGCTACTACTGAGTAAGGACACCACACTAAAGAGGAGAATCTGTGACATAATAAACCTACAGACAGATTCCTCTGCAGGGCTTTAGTTAGTCCTTAAATCTCATACAATGCAGATGTTTGTTATGTATCACTGTCACATGAAAGACTTAGTGGAGCCGCAGGAAGTTCTGCTGTTTGCTGTAAATATAGCCCATTTTGTCCCTTTACTTAGAGAAGCTTCCTTTTCAGCAAGTGAAGTGGCAATCACTGTGCCTCTAGCCAAAACCTCCAGACTCACTGCTAGCCATCTATAGAGAAGAGGAGGCCTTTGGGGTGTTTGTTAGTGTGCTTACAGTGTATAACAGACTATGTTACTGACATCATGAATGAACTCTGTTTAGCTGATACTATTGTCAGACATACACAAACAGAACCGTTTATTTTCTAACCTCTGGCAGGAGAATAAACATCCATCCATGCAGTGGGACTTTCCAGTATGAGCACACATTAACCGCATAGTTAGTCACTTATCAAAGAAATGCTATGGTAGAAAGGAAACTACCCAACCCAGTTATAACCTTCCAGCTCCCCCAACATTTTCATCCAAATATATTGTTAGCGCCTCCATGCATGCCCTTCTGAGCCATGCAATGCTCATGGGCTTGGGGTATGCAATTTGTTGGGTAGGTTCTCACCTTCCTGGGCCTTCCAGCTCATGACTGCAGCTTGGAAATCAGAGGTTTTTTAAGTAAACATGGGGCCAATATATTGATAATAAGTATATTTGGAGTGGAAAAAACACTTTAGTTATAAGCTGCACTCAGTACTAATGCCAACTGAATATGGTTGGCTTGTCAAAGCAGCTTGCTCACAATACACCTATAAGGACTCAATGTAGTGTATGTTTTGGTAAATCAATTTCCCTAGACTTTGAGACACATTTATAAAGCCTGTACTAGAGCAAATGCAAAAGTGCACCCCATAGTGCTTATTCTAAGAGCACCTGAGTTCAGGGATGTGCAGGGAGTAGAGAATCAAATATCCAGTGTTTCCTGCCTGCCCTAATGTAGCTTAAATGACACGCAAAGGAGTATTTAAAAGAACAAATATGATTTTAGAATGTGCACAAAGGATCACAGGGGACTCAGTAAGGTAGTGGGTAAGGTTGATAAATCTGCCTGTGTAACTGATTGATGCCATTGTGCTCCGGTGTTTATGTACTGGAAACACGTGGTGCAGTTTAGTCCAGCTGACAGGTAGGAAGATCAGTGATGTAGATGATTGAATGCATCCGCAGGTAGCTTACTTGTTGATGTGACATTATAAACATATTAGTGGGAAGCTTTAACGACGTTGTTTGCATTACAAATACACTGAAATATGTAAATCCCCTGATAAAAGATCCCTGCAATTCCTGTATCACTCTTATTGCTACAAGAGACAGAAAAATGTGCACTTCTAGCTGGGACTATAGTCACTCGCCTACTGATAATTATTTATACATATTGAGCACAATTGTGAGCAGATTATAATTGGACACATGGAAACAAATTCACAAACAGGTGTTGCAAATTTGGGTGAAGAGTTTGTTAAATATTTTGACTTTATATGCCTGTATGTACAGAAAGATGACTAGGAATAACAGGGCTTTACACTAGAATATTTTTAGCGCCTGTCATAGTGCCTTAGAGATATATGTTTTACAAACATATATTGAGAGTGTATGTCAGTCCTGCTGGGCGCTCTATATTTTGGGGCCCCCAGTATCTGCTATTGTGTACATCTCTGCATGTTTAACCAGCCTAAAATATGCCTGATTTGTTATGCCTGTTTAAATCAAGTGGTGTTGGGATTTTTATATGGCCAAATCCTTAGAATTTCCCTTTATAAAAATGAACCAAAAGTGACCGCAAAGAAAAATATGTTCCCTTTCGTTCTTTTTCCTTATTTGTTAGAATTATAATTATCTGTGCTTTCAGGTAACACTTGGAATTGCTGGTAGCTGTGTCACAGTAATGTATAAATGATGCTTCCCTGACTTTATGCATTCTTCTGTACTGGTCATATTAAAGGCCTTGGTAGCTGATAAAGGGCCAAAGTCAATTTGAGAAAAATGTATCTCCTAATTCAATTTCAGATTTTCCCAAAGGCTTTAGTGTAGTTTTTATGTGATCATGCAACTGAAAGTGTGCCGTACTGTCTAGAAATAAGTGTTTGCATTCACCAGCAGAGGGCTGTGTCATGTTAACTAAATCATGCAAAAATCTGAGTTTGAGTCAGAACTTTCTCAACGATGGGGCTTGCCCAAAAGCAGTTGATAGTGGGGAGAGGAGATTCTAAGGGCTAATTAATCTGGGATTTGGAGCTAATGCTCATTTTTTAGTATACACTTTGAATTGTTGCAGGATCTGTGTTAGGACTCCACATTAACTTTTTTTCATCTCACCCTGTGTGGCTTTTTTATGCATTCCACTGTATGAGAACATATTAGTTAATGGTCCCCTTCATATATATACAGTTAGTGTCACTGGGTACAACAATCCTTTTCAGGGTGTGTTTCCATGGATTAATTAGAACAGACTTCCTAATAGAACAGGTCTTTTGATTGATTGGACAGGTTTACAAATTTTGGTTTTTTCAGATAAACCAGTGATCCCCAACCAGTGATCTCCCCATGTGCCAGAGCCCTAACACTTTTTACATCTGTGTGTGGTTTTCGAGTAAAAAAGATTGGGGATTCCTGAGATGAACTATAATATAACAATGGCAGCAAAGAATGATGTTCCTGACTGGTTTCCACCTAGAGTTGTTATGTGACTGACCAGTCTGCCAACTGATCTTTCCTATGAATTATCATAGTAACATAGTAAGTTGGGTTGAAAAAAGACATACGTCCATCAAGTTCAACCATAATGCCTATATATAACCTGCCTAACTACTAGTTGATCCAGAGGAAGGCAAAAAAACCCATCTGAAGCCTCTCTAATTTGCCGCAGAGGGGAAAAAATTCCTTCCTGACTCCAAGATGGCAATCGGACCAGTCCCTGGATCAACTAGTACTAAGAGCTATCTCCCATAACCCTGTATTCCCTCACTTGCTAAGAATCCATCCAGCCCCTTCTTAAAGTTATATAATGTATCAGCCAGCACGACTGATTCGGGGAGGGAATTCCAGAACTTCACAGCTCTCACTGTAAAAAATCCTTTCCGAATGTTTAAATGGAACCTCCCTTCTTCTAAACGAAGTGGGTGCCCTCATGTCCGTTGGAAGGACCTACTGGTAAATAAAACATTAGAAAGGTTATTATATGATCCCCTTATATATTTATACATAGTTATCATGTCACCTCTTAAGTGCCTCTTCTCCAGTGTAAACAGACCCAACTTGGCCAGTCTTTCTTCATAACTGAGACTTTCCATACCCTTTACCAGCTTAGTTGCCCTTCTCTGGACCCTCTCTAACTCAATAATGTCCCGTTTGAGCACTGGAGACCAAAACTGAACAGCATATTCTAGATGGGGCCTTACCAGCGCTCTGTAAAGGGGAAGAATAACCCCCTCCTCCCGTGAATCTATACCCCTTTTAATACAGCTCAAAACCTTGTTTGCCCTTGCAGCTGCTGCCTGGCATTGCTTGCTACAGCCAAGTTTATTATCTACAAGGACTCCAAGGTCCTTCTCCATTAGGGATTTGCCTAGTGCAGTCCCATTAAGGGTATACGGGGCTTGCATATTTTTACATCCCAGGTGCATGACCTTACATTTATCCACATTAAATCTCATCTGCCACTTAGCTGCCCAGATTGCCAGTTGGTCAAGATCCTGCTGCAGGGATGTCACATCCTGGATAGAAATATTTCATATTTCCAAAATAATTGTTTTAATGGTACAGTGCCCAACAACTGGTCTTATGACTGTTCATTGCTTATACCATAATATGTCTGCTGTATATCTGTCTTAATATGCCCCTACCTGTCTAGATTTGATCTGGCAGTTTGGCTGATTTTGGCCAGTCTTCCTGTCTGGGCATGAATGGTACCTAGGGGTGGTTTTGACAGATAATCCTGAAAATGTAATCTGGCAATGAACCAGCCACCCTGTAAAAATGAGCCTTGGCAGGCGCAATGGCCTGCCCTGCAGGTACAGACGATGGTGCATTCATTTATGATGAAAAAAGGGACCATAGCTCCTCCTTATTAGAGGAGATATGCTTTGGCTGAACCAAAGAGGGCTATTTGGCCATCTTCAAGCTTGAAGGAAGGCCAATTTATACTCCATGTTAGGTTGCCTTGCCAGAGTTATCTAGTTTCTTAGTTAGCCAATAAAAAGTATAATTCAAATCCACAACATCTCTTTCTGTACAATCAAACTTTGTGAATCTGGTAAAAGGAGTTGATTCACTGACATACTGTATAATGCAGATAATACATGCAACCAGCGCAGGTAAGCTGGCTATACACCTGGAGATCTGCTTATTTACCTAGGTTGCTAAAAGGTTACCATCTGCGTTTTAGGCTGAATCAGGCAGAGCTGATAGTTGGCCTGTATTGATCTTTTCAAAAGATTTCAGGCCAACAATTGGTCAGTCAGGCAGTCCTGGGTGTCCAGTAGACACGGAGATCATTAGGCACATAAGAACTTTTAATTATTTTTTTGCTGCTTAAATTGCTAAAAAAGACAAATTCATATTTTTCCAGGGGAGCACGAGCCGCTTGTTTTAGTAGGACATTATACAGAGGCTGACTTTTGGGCATATTTACCACAGGGTAAGAGAGAGTTCGCCCTTTGCTGAATATCCCCCCGGAAAATCCCATAGAAGTAAATAGAGAGCAGTGGAATTTTACACCGGTGGATTATGGCAGCTCTAGCCTTATTCTTTAATAAATATGCCACATAGTACATTGTATGCACTGGAATGTTCATTATTCATTGTTATTCATTATTATTTAATAATCATCACGTTTGTATTTATAGGGTTTGAGGCATAAGGAGTCATTTAGCACAGTCTCATTCATGCAAATTTCCCTGCATTCAGTTGTGTGTAAAACCATATTTAGCAAAGGTTGCTTAGGACCTGCCTCCGTTCTGAATATAGTACAGTTGTGCCTATTGACACAGAGGAACCTTGTAGCTACCGGCTGCCACCAGCTACCACTTATTATAGCTCCTGAGTTCCCTCAAGATCCTATGTTAAAAGGTGCAGCACAGTTTGATCTATATAATTGGCATATCTGTCACTGTCGCCAAACACTGGCATGACATATACCTTACAATTACTTTCACTTTGACATGTCTGCCACAATGACCACAACAACCCTGGATTTTTGGGGAAAAGTCTGCATTATATAAAAAAAACTATAAGTGAATATAATTATATGTATAGACATAAAAGTGAATATGATTATACTTATTAGTTATAAGTGTTGTGTTTTTCTTCTTGCTAAGGAAGGCCATATGCACTTTTGCGCATTCCTTGTGATTCTTGTTCATTTGATTGGCTCATTTCTGATTACCTGTAAGACGTTTGCACATCTAGATCTATCACATGTAATATGTTGTGTCTAACTAACCCAAACTACAATTCCTACACAAGTGTAAATAAGGCCTTAAAGGGGACCTGTCACCTTTAAGAAATAATTCTTTACAATTATTGAATTTATTTTCAGTCTTGGAAGTCTTAGTAGTCAAAGCCAGCAGGCCGCCAACATTTTGTGTGCACCCCAAAATCTTATGCATTTGCCATGTAGGTGATGTATAGAAAGTGCTGAATGGAAAGTTAAAGTAATTGTTATTAAAAAACTGAGCTGTCAATCATATATTGCCTGCCCCGCTTCTATACCTGCGGCATAGAGGCGGGGCAGGCAATATATGATTGACAGCTCAGATTTTTAAATACATTTATAAAAGGTATAGATGATTTAATTAAAAATATAATTTGGGTTTCATGTTAATCTTCAAAGGGCTTTTATTATACAGAATTTTATGTGTGGGTGACAGGTCCCTTTTAAGAAAAGATGCTCTTATATCTGTGAGATTCTCAGTTCCATTTAGTTATTATTTTAAAAAGCCACCAAGTGTTCTACCAGTTGATAATTTCCCTGCAGAATTGGTCACTTGGAAGTCAACTGCCAGGTCTCAGTGTACAAATTAGGGCACTTACTCAGGAATCAAATGTGACTTTTTTTTAGAGATCAGTGAATATACTGTGGCCACCACTTTTATTCAATTTACTTTAAAATTAGGTTCTTAGGTAGCGGGACCAAAGTTTGTTTTGTGGGAACAGTGTGTGTCTTCTCTGCATTTATTGGTGTGTGTGTGGGAGCTTCCAGATGACCATCAATGTAAATCTACTACAGACAGTGCTGATTGCACATAGATTTACCTTGTGTAGATTTACACATGCTGGAATCCGCCACTGGCCAGTCCATTTTTCCATGAAATATGTGGGTATTAGGTTTTTATACTATATAATTATATCATACAGAGAGGTCTAAATTCCTTAGAGATGCAAATGAAGCTCCCAGGCATCCCTCTAGTGGATCTCAAAGCAGTTCAGTTTCTTTGATAGGCTACAGTAATGCTTTGACTGTGCACTCAATCTGAACATGCAGCCTGTAAGTCAGTGACAGATACATGGTGCCACAAGCCTTTAGGATGAAGATACACAGAGCTAATAGTAGCAGCAAAAATAGAAACAAAAATAGACAATGCTGATAATTATTGGTCATTGTCTCTAGATGTGTTGTAGCAGAGTCACTTTTTTGGTATTGTCTATGGCAGGGTATTTTCTGGCGTTTTGTAGCCACAACAAGTAGCTGCTACTAGTAACTCTGCCTTTGCCCTTACAGACACATACTAGTCCTCATTGACTGTCTCCTTGTCACTTCACTTTTTTGTCAAGGCAACAATGTGGCAGCTCCCACTCGTTCATATACAAGTGGATATCAAGACTTTAAATGGACAAGTGTACATTTCCCCTACTGGCTAGGAAGCCAAGCCAGGAGATTCCAAAAAAAAGTTACAAAGATTAAACATCAGTTGTGATAGTTAAGATAACAAGCTTTCAAGGCAGGACTAATAGCTGTGAAAACACTTTTAAGAACCACACTTCTGATATTATATAACACCTTCCTTGCATTATATGGATTGTGCACCTCCTAATCACTAGTATTTTTAGAGCTGAGGAGAGGACCGGTATGGTGGTTTGTCTTTGCCTGTATGGACTGACTAAAGCCTCAGTATTACCTTTTATTGCACAGAGCTACTATACTGCTTCCATAGGCACCAATCCTGTATCACTAAACGTCTGTAATCCTTCCATGTAGCCTTCTTCCTCCAAGTCCAGGACACAGTACATGCAGATCAGTACTCCTTACCATGGCACAACACAATGCTTATGGTGAAATAGCACAGTAGACCTATACAATATTCAAGGCACACTGCAGAGGTAATGAAATCATTCAGGGTCCGGGAAAGCTGAACCTGTTTAATATAAAGGAGAGATGTCAGAGAGCTAGAGCCCAGTTTCTTAACCTTGGAATCCCTGGATGTCGATGGACCAAACTTCCAACATCTGTCAACATGTAATCAAGGGTGAAGGTATACTAGTAGTTGTAGTGCACCAACATCTGGACATTCAAGGACAAGAAATAGGAGGCTGGAGTAATAATGGGAAGGTTAGAGAAAATCATTAACACAGAAAATATATCAAGTAAAAAATGGTGGATTTTACTGCAATATCTTTCTCTTGATTAGAAACAATGGCTGCTTCTCTATCACACATGGGCCAGCAATTTGCTGTATATTAAGAGGTCTTAGATATGGTATAAATCAGCCTGAGTTTGAGATGCAAGCTTTGTGGAGAAAAATGAGAAGTCATTATTTTGGCACCTCTGCTTTATACTGAAACCCCCCTTGTGTTTTCAGGAGAAGAGTAAAAGCAAATCCTTGGTATGCATGACAAGACATGCAAAAATCTTGTTTTTTTGATGCAAGTGATGGTAATAAGATGCTGTATAAAGCTGCTCAGGCTTGTTGGATGTCTGACAATCCTTATTGTTTGCTTGTGCATTCAAGTTGGTCTTTTTAACCCTTTGGTGATCACCCATTATGCCCTCAACATGCTATACTGTATATATCACACATAAGAGGAAGAAGGCCATCCAGCAATGGACTGCTCCAGGTCAGGGAAGATTGGGGATATATCTTGGGTAGAGACATGCTTTATTATGTACAGGGGGTTTGTATGTTTTCCACATTGTACTCTGTTTTTCTCAAACAGGCAAAATGCATGCATTTTAATTGTCAACAGATAATATTGACCCTTGATCTCATTTGACTACAGTTGCCTGTAGTAGGGAACGGTGCTAACATAATAAAAGCTGTTTATACCAGGTTTAGTCATTCATAACAGCCAATAAGGAGGAAGCAAGTACTGGTCACCTGTTTACCCACACATTTGATTGGTTGCTGTGGCATACTTGACCTGGTTTCCAATTATGTGTCTTTTATTAAATTATGCTTAACTCCCAAATTTGTATCAAACAAAAACAACTTGCTGCCTACTTATTTCCTAAAGGGCCCCTGCTTTGCTAGTGACCCAGGACAAATGGCCATTCTCACTAACCCTAAAACTGATCCTGGGCATTGCAAGAGCTTGCAGTGTGAATGAGCATATGCTGCTGTTAGGATGTGCAGGATTTGTATATGAATAATTTTTTAGTTCTAAAGGGAAACTGAAGCTGAACCCTGAAGCTTTATGTGACAGCATTGAGCGACTGCTGATAGCAATTTGTTGCACATGATGCAGTTTTTGGGGTATTTTTATTGGAAATTTTGAATTTGCTAATTAGGGATGTGTTTGAGTTAAAATGTAACATTGTAGTTCAGTGATCCCCAACCAGTGGCTCTGGGGCAACATGTTGCTCACAAATCCCTTTGATGTTGCTCTCAGTGCCCCCAAACCAGGTAATTATTTTTGAATTCCTGACTTGGGGGCAAGTTTTGGTTGAATAAAAACAAGATTTACTACCAAATAAAGCCCCCTGTAAGCTGATAGTGTGCATAGAGGCTGCCTAATAGCTGGTCTTTGCCCTTGTTTAGCACCTCCATTAACTTTTATGCTGCTTGTGTTGCTCTCTGAGTCTTTTTACATTTGACTGTGGCTCACGAGAAAGAAAGGTTGGGCACCCCTGTTGTGGTCCATCAGCAGCTAGAGGGGTGTAGTTTGTTTCCTTTGCTGTTATTAGCTTGTGACAGTTTCAGAAAACATAACTATGAGAGAAGCTTAGTGCAAAGCAATTAAGAATATTTTTTAGGGTGGGCAGACCCATAGTTTTGGAACCTCTACTATTGCCAATCAGCAGTTTGATTTTAGTAGTGTAGTCCAGTTAGAATAATGAAAACAGATATTTAATTGGTTGCTGGAGAAAACTTAAAAGCAAAAAAAAAAAAAAATCTTCTAAAACCAACAAATGAACCTTATAGAATGTAAAAGGTAACGCAGAAAGCTTTTTCTTTGTAGAAAAGTGTAAATCTGTGTTAAGTAAATAAAAATATGAAAATAATGCTAAGAAAACACACTTTACGTAGCCTTGATAAATAATGGTACAACCAAGAAAATTAAAGTGTCCAACTTTGGAGACACACAGGAGACAGCACAAGTTTTTATTCTTTACGCCACATTCAGCACCTTTGAGAATGCCCCCTGTGTCGTGGTTGACTTATCTTTCCATCCTTCACCATTTTGTCAGTTTCATTTGCAGAATCTGAGACTTTGTTTTCAGGCCTCATTGCTAGTGTCAGTAACTGTGTGAACCTGAGAGGAGTCAGGGGGCCTATCATGTCCTCAGGAACAAATTTTAGAAATGTAGTAGTTTTTTTTTTCATGTAAAATATTTCTCATTAATGTACACTTGTTGAGTTTTATCTTTTGACAAACCAAGAGGGTCTTGGTTGAGGGTCAAGGGTAGGATAGTGTGCCTGTGAAATATTTATGTAGTAATATAGTAAGTTAGGTTGAAATAAGACACACGTCCATTAAGTTCAACCTTGTAGGTCTGTATAAAACCTTCCTAACTGTGGTGGAGGTGGAAAAAATTCCTTCCTGGCTCCAAGATGCCATTCGGACCAGTCCCTGGATCAACTTGTACTAAGTTCTATTTTCAATAACCCTGTATTTCCTCACTTGCTAAAACGCCACCCAACCCCTTCTAATGTATCTGCCAGCACTAATGCTTCAAGGAGAGAATTCCACAACTTCACAGTTTGCCTGGTTTAAAACCCAACAAAGGTGGCAACCCTAGTCACACTGTGATTCTGTATTCAAAGGGTATCTTTTTTCATTTTATTTCACCCATAGATTTCTATCTCAAGTGTGGACTGGTGTTATATTTAGGGGAAGATTTACTAAGCTTTCTTTTAAAAAAATTGACTAAACTCATTTCTATAAATGTCTGACATTTACTAAAAAGTCTGAACTGAAAAAATCTGTATAGGAAAAAGTTGCAGAAAAGTTGTAAAACTTGTTGACTTGTCGCACCGAAACCCCTACAAAAAAACAGCATCAAAAATCTGAAAACCTCTTAAGTTTTGAAGCAAAGAAGGTTCCTCTAGGGAAGGGAAGAGACGTCTGCCATTGACTTCTGCATGATCTTGGCAGGATTTAGCTGGTGAATTGTCAGATTCAGATTTATAGACGTTTTGTTGTATAGTGAAGCTTGAAAAATGTTAATTCTTTTTCTGTGACTTTTAGCACTAGAAAATCCGAATCATTTGATAAATGGCCCCCTAAGTGTTTATAAAAGGAATGTTTATAAAAAATGCAAATTGGAGCATTGAGCAAAATTGCGCTTACATGAAAGATTTGCGTATGCTTGTGTTTAATTCAGGGGTCTCAAACTCGCGGCCCGCGGGCCATTTGCGGCCCTCGGTACAATATTTTGTGGCCCGCACCAACGCCTTCTCAAAAGCAATGAATGGATCGCAATTTTTATTGCGATTCAAAGGATAATGCAAGGCACGGCGGGCGGGAGCTGCTGATTGCGGAAATGACGTTATGCCATCATAACAGTTATTATGGGAAGACGTTCTGTGTGCACAATTAGCTGCTAAGGAGCTAATTGTGCACATAGAACGTCTTCCCATAATAACTGTTATGATGGCATAACGTCATTTCCGCAATCAGCAGCTCCCACCCGCCGTGCCTTGAATTATCCCTTGAAAGCCAATTTTTTGTGAAATCCCTTATGCGGCCCAGCCTCATCCTGACTTTGCCTCCTGCGGCCCCCAGGTAAATTGAGTTTGAGCCCCCTGGTTTAATTAAATGTAGGGTATCGCTGTAGAGCACAGCTTTTTCCAGGGTGCAAGTGCTCCTTAGACAAACAGGGCTACTCTTGACTATGACCCTTATGGCCCCTCATATTTTTTTATGTTAAGGATTGTAAATTGAAGTCCACATTATATCTGGCAGTTATTTAGCTATCCAAACTACAGGAAGGCCTTGTCCATTTTAAGCAAATAATTCTAAATTTTAAAAAATGATTTCCTATTTTATCTGTAGTAACGGTGGCAAAATAATCCTATTGGATTTACTTAATGTTTGAATGGTTTAGCATACTTTAAAAGAGATGTTGACACCAGAAATTAAACATTTTATTACATTTATCGTAAAATTGTCTTTGCATGTATTTATAATTTAACCTTATTTGCTAGGTGTGTATGAGAAATACACCCATGTAACACTAGTTCAGTGCTAACATTTGCAGTGGATGAAAGAACTGGGCAATATAGTACCCTCTGTTTAAGGTGAAGTAATCTGAATTTTAATCCGTTTTTCTATACAAACTAACAGCACACAAAAACATTTCATGACTGGTCAAGGGAGAACCATCAGAATCTACATATCCATATAACAACTGCTTCCCATTTACTTTGCAAAGAAATCTGCTATTTATGGGAGAGTCATGTGCAAGTAGGTGATGGTATTAGGAATTAGGAGCTGTATCCACTGCCACAGACAGAGCATTTCCCATTTAAGTGAAGGAAAAGAGACTAGATACAAAAGAGATTGATCAATGCACATTCCTGGTTTCTATGAAAACGCATGTATTTTCAAAAACATGGGTTATTAGTAACAAAGTTATGATCATATATTTGGCAAGCCACCATACCATGTCAAGGTATTTTTACCTTGTATTTATTAAAGGCTAGAACCTCCTGCATGGTAGCATATCATGGGAAAGTGTCTCCTGACTTGGGCATTGGTCCTAGTTTCAGGGTTAATCCTCCTCTGCTATTAGCTTTCATAAGAGGAGAGACTGTCAGGGCTTAATCCTCCCCTGTTTGCAGCTTTTAAAGAAGAGAGACTGCCCAGACCAACCCCCATGTTTAAAGGCATAAGACCACCATAAAAGGGACGTGTGTGGGGGTGCTACTACTGCATGGAGGTTTGGCCATTATTCCTGCAGAATAACTCTGCAAAAGTACAGAAATACAGTGGGGTTTGGTAAGGTGCTCCAAGGCTAAGAAAGAGACTGTACTATGAGGGTGCTTTAGTTCCAAAACCAATTAAACTTATGTTTATGTATATTTTTATTTATATACAGGTATAGGATATATTATCCAGAATGATCAGGAGCTGGGGTTTTCCTGATAAGGGATCTTTCCTTAATTTGGATCTCTTTATCTTAAGTATGCTAAACAGACAACTTGGGGCCTTAGGAAAGCATTACTTATTTCTACAACTGTATATATGGGAGCTGCTATACAGTTGCTTTGCTAAAGTCAAATCAAATATTAAAGAATATTTATAATGAATAACACTAGAGTCCTTGTTTAAAAATACGTTTACTGGGCAGGAAAGCAATAAGAAAACATGTCCCTTACGGTATCCATAATTAGTGTAAAGAAAGCTCTATTAAAAGACAGAAAAGTGTATATTTGCAGTGCTTTACTATCCTAAAGATTCAAGGAAGAAAGACACTAATCCTTGGTATAACAGTGAGTGGCTTTACTTATATTTTATCTCACTGTGACTAATTAGTTCCACCATCCCCAATGATTTTGGGTTCTTCTGATCTGCTCTTGTGCCCTTTCCCAAATCCGAACCAAACAAGGTAAAATTATGCTCTATCGTTACTGAAACAATGAGGTACGCGCCGCAGTCCCTATGTATTCCAGGATCTGTTGTAACAGATTCACTCAAGCCAGTTAACGGTATTTGCGGTTTGCAAGATCCTACATGCCATAGTAAAATGACAGACACATTATTATCACTTCTGTGCCACAGTCTTGTCCAAACCTGCCCTGGGACACAAATACAGCTGCCTGGTAGGAGTGCAAAAAAAAAGTAACAGCCTACATACAGCTGCATTTTTCTTTCCCTCACTGCCTCCTGCCTTGTTGGTGGCATCACTGGGATCCATTGATTGCAGTCCTGGGCAAGTTTACTCTAAGCTTTTTTACACCAGCAGGAATGTACAGTAGGAGGGGAGTGATGAGTGGGAAAATGTAATTGTTTGGGCAAATCATTTCCTTTTAGAAAAAAAAACTGACAGAATCGTATAACCCCAAAACAGACAAGTCTAGACGCTGCCTTGTCAACAGCTGAGGATAACTACTGTTTTATCAGTTGGGAATGTGTTGGGACACATCAGCTAGCGGTTTTACTTAGGAGGGCTACTTCATCTTCTGGTTCTGTTTTGTTTTTTTTTTTACACAAGGTTGAAATTTAATTTCGTGTTAATGCAATGCATATTGATAATTGGCCTTAAGCCTCCAAGTAGTTCCATCAAAACAGCCACCTTGCTAGAAATTAATTATCCTATGGTGGCTCAATGGGTACTAGCCTTGCACTCAACTGAATGAGGGGGTCTCTTTAAGTAGGGAGTGTTATAGAGCTACCCATGCACAGGGTTTGAAGTCAGACATTATGTGCTGGAACAGATTTAGTTTGATGAAAAAAATATGGTTTATCTTAAGTGAAAGTAATTAAAAAAAATCCTCAAGTCCGGGTTTTAATCAGTTCCATTATTTGTAAATGAATAGCTTGTGGTGAGTTAGGGCTCTGGCACACGGGGAGATTAGTTGCCCGCGACAAATCTCCCTGTTTGCTGGCGACTAATCTCCGCGTATGCCATCCCATCGGTGATTTACATTTTCACCAGTGGGATGGCATTTTGGGGAGATTAGTCACCCGCGAACAGGGAGATTTGTTGCGGGCGACTAATCTCCCCGTGTGCCAGAGCCCTTAAAGAGCTATTTTCACCGTAGCTTAGAGGGTTGCTATCTAGGTCCCACCGAGATAACAATAAAAATCCAGTTAGGTACCACCTTAAGCCTTCAGCTTCATATTTCTATAATGTTATAAACATTAATGGTCAAGGATATTGTTTTCATTGGGTTCACAAAGCACTTTGCCCATTCCTTTATTTCCCATACTGGAATATACAGTTTCCGTTCCTAAGGTCTTGACTTAAATTTGTACCTTTTAATGCAAGAATATTATCGTTAGCACTGGTTCTAACTGACCCTGTACGGAATACAGATGAATGTTGGCAGTTGTGCTGTTTATTTGCCAGAGCTCTGAAGAATTGTCATTGTTCCTTCTGAGCTTCCCGAGAGACCATATACTTAGCTCAGAGGGGTTGCTGACCCAACTACTATTGTCCAACCAGAAGTTCAGAGTTACCAAACCACATAACAATTTAGTGTATGTCCCAGAAGGAGCAGTAGTATCCTTTAGTCCAAGTTACACTGAAACAGTAGATTTGGAAATTCCAAGACAAAGGCTTCCACAAACCCTTAAATCACTGCATAATTGTACACCTTGTGTCCCTCAAAATGTGAGCCATCTCACATTTTATTTTTATCACTAGTAACAGTATTTCTTTGTGGAACCAGAGTTGATTAATGAAATAATAAATAAGGCTCCTTGTTCAAAACAAAGCTCAGGGATCCTTTCTTCTCCAGATTATATGGCAATTGGCACACAAGACACAGCCTCTGCCTCTCTGCCTGTGTTTTTTCCCACAGGCGGAGAGAAGCCGATGCATTCCCATCCATGCCATGTCTTAGCACTAACAGGCATGGCACCTGTCTGAAGACACATGGAGCGGGTATCAACACAGTAACACAAAACTATGCATTTTCACACCAATGATACACATCAATTAAAAGCACTTTATATTGACACTTTAGCATGATATATATATATATATCATTGCATGGTGAAGGATGGTAGAACATTTGTTGTCTGTGGTTCCTCAGCTACACTTACACAGCCATACTGATTGGCTGGTTGGGACACATGACCTACTCAAACATGCAATCTGGCTGCGTATTTTTGACCCTGGTGTTAGGGAAGGAGGTGGCAGATCCCCTGCATGAGATTCCCTGAGTGGTGCTGGACTTGGAAAAAGAAGTCTGTGTGCAACTGGGGACTTGAAAAAGGGAGACTTTGCAGAAAGAGAACCAAGGTATGTATAGAACTGACACATGCAATAAGGTAATCCCTTGAGTGATACAATCATGTGATTACAATCATGAGAGCTTGATGATTCTCTCAAATAAAAGAAGTATTGTGAAAGGGAATGTGAGCAGGAAAAGGCATTAGAGATTCACATTATGGCATTATTGTAAAGGAATTAAAAGATAAAGAGCTTTGAAGAAAAAGGATAATACAGCCACTGAGCAGGTTGTTCAGCACATCAGGAGGCGAAAGGCGCCAGCGCCTCGTGGGAAATCTGAATATCTTTATTCATGTTATGTTGTGATGTCTTAAAGGGGCTGTAAATCCAAAATAGAATTTTGTCTAAAAAAGATGTAGTTCTGATTTTAATTAATAGACATGGTTAGATTATTTATTAGTTGAAACAAAGATGCACCCTGGCAAAGAAGTAGAAAGCCCAACGGGTGTTCTACTCTTTGGTAGTGGATGCTACAATTTTATATCTGGTGAGATTAAAGCTGGCCATACACGCACCGATAATATCGTACGAAACCTGAAGGTTAGTGGCGGATCTGACGATCTTTGGTCGCACTAAAGATCGTCAGATCGCCACGTGTGTGGCCACCTTTAGTTTTCTTTGTATTCAACCAGCAAGTCAGCTTCCTGTTCATATTAAAGGGGTCCTTCACCCAAAACTGGTTTTGCACAGTAAAATTGAAATTATGAAAATAAAATTATAAGCAGCTTTCCAATATATATTCATTACACCTTTTCAATCGCTTGAAAATTAGTTGTATATGTATTTGCGATAAAAAGCAGTATTTGCCAATAGTGTGAGTCAGCTAATTAATCAAGCTGGGAGAGAACTGAGTTATGTTACATTGTTTTAAGAGTCAGACCCTGAACAGATTGCAATAAACAACATTATAAATAGTATAAACAGGCAAAATGGGAAACAGAAAATATTAATAAAAATTAGAAAACAACGGAAAAAGGCTAATTTAAAGTCACAAGTGCAATTTTGAGCACAATCGCCATGTTTTTTTTCCCACAGTGCACTGTTTCCCCCAGAATTCCTACATCACTGAAGCCACAAATGGGTAATTCTCTTGATGCAACTGTACAGCGCCTACCACAATAGCGCAAGGGCTTTGTCGCAGATCAGGCCCAGTTGCACTGAATATTGTCCATCTGCTGTCATTACGCTGTTCTTTATCATTTCCAGTTTTCAGGGTGCAAGTGACATCTGCTCCCTATTCTTTTGGCGCACAGAACTGCGCTGATTGATGAAGGCCACTGAGGGTACCCTGGAGCTATTGCCTGGTCCAACGGTGGCATTAGCTTCTGGCTTCCCCAGCATTAATAGGTGCAGCAACACCCGATTTTGATTGAAAGGCAGGAAGCCCAATTTTAATGAAAGTGGTTTTACGTGCGGCTCACTGCCAGAATAAATGCAAGTTGCCCACTGTGCTTCTGCACATAAATGAGCCCTAAAATTGATTGTGATTTAAAAAGTGTCAGTTAAAAGATATTTTAGTTCAATGTCAGAGTGGCCCATGAGGATAACAGAGAATTTCCAATTGATCTCATGTACCTATGCCATAGCCATTCCACATAAGTACTGTATATGCATATAGGATAATTTAAGAGGTTAGGTAAGAGGAGAAAATTGTGTGGAGAGTGGGCCTGTGGTCTAAAGTTTCCATGGGTCTTTGGCACCTCAGTCCAACACTGTCTTTATTTATCTTTGCCTGCAACGTTACTTGTGCTCTCAGACTGTAGCCCTTTCCCCCCCCAATATCTTTTTAGGAATTCTGACTTCTCTTTGAATGAAGGTGCTATATCTTTATAGGACTTGTAAACAGTTAGAATATATAAGAAGTAACTCATGCATATGTTACATACCTAATAAACAGGACAAACCTATTTACTGTGGCAGTGGGCTGATTCTGTTTCACATGCTGTGCACACTGACCATCAGTCTTTCCATTTCAAAAATACAAAATAAATGGCCTATTAGGAGCTGATGCTGTCCCCTTGTATAAGGTATATATATTTTTTTGACATCCTAACAAGCTACTTTCGAAACCTAGAACAAAGGCATTGTAGAAGTGGGAGAAATATGTGTGGTTTGAATTGATGTTTATGTTGAATGATATTTGAAGAAGATCTCGGAGCTGTTAGAACTTGATAAGGTTATCAGCAGAGACATGTCGGGTTGGACCGTAGTGTTTCTCTGCTGCAGGCATCTGAAGAGCTATTTAGCAGAGGTTTATCCATGTCATAACATGGCATAATGAGAGTTTGTTACCTAAGAACTGAGTATAATACACATCTCCTCTTGTGGAAATTTTATTTCCCAGACAAGTTCAGGATTGCCTGGGAATGTCTACATAAAAGGGTCCTTTGACAAAATTTGACAGTATACTAGCACCTGGCCAGCTGCAGAAATCTCCCAAAATGTGCATGATTTGCTTGTAAGAGAGAAAGAAATTGGTGCTCTAAAAATGGATATACAAATGAAATAGATTCTCTTTTTATTATATCACGTGCTTATTCTCTGTTTATTGAATGCTGTGCAACAAACAATCATGCAGTCAAAGTATGGCATTCATCAGCACAAATTCCTCCAGTTACATGGGAGTAGGAGAAACAATAGGTTACCTGAAAGCAGTTCTAATGTGCAGCACTGGCTCCTTCTGAAAGCTCAGACACAAAGCACAAGGAAATGGCTGCCTGCACACCAATATTATAACTAAAAAAAAAATTCATTTGTTGCTTTAAGAATAACATTTTAAATGGTAGAGTGAATTATTTGCTATGTAAACAGTGTAATTTAGAAGTACACCATGAAAATCATGGCTGAATCCCTTTAAGGTTTAGCAGGTTAGGGTCGGGTGCAGGTTTAATATTTTCCTGACCCACACAACAGTACAGGTATGTGATCCCTTATCCAGAAACCTGTTATCCAGAAAGTTCCGAATTACGGAAAGGTCCATTATAAGCAAATAATTCAAATTTTTAAAAATGATTACCGTTTTCTCTGTAATTATAAAAAAGAACCTTGTACTTGATCCCAACTAAGATATAATTAATCCTTTTTGGAGGCAAAACAAGCCTGTTGGGTTTATTCAATATTTGAAGGATTTTTAGCAGACTTAAGTTATGGAGATCCAAATTATGGAAAGATCCCTTATCTGGAAAACCCCAGGTCCCGAGCATTCTGGATAATAGGACCCATAACTGTACTAGTAACCTATGACACCCAAGTACAGGTATAGGACCCATTATCCAGAATGCTCGGGACCAAGGGTATTCCGGATAAGGGGTCTTTCCATAATTTGGATCTCCATACGTTAAGTCTACTAAAAAATTAATAAAACATTAATTCAACCCAATAGGATTGTTTTGCATCCAATAAGGATTATTTATATCTTAGTTGGGATCAATTACAAGGTTTTGTTTTATTTCTACATAAAAAAAGGAAATCAGTTTTAAAATTCTGAATTATTTGCTTATAATGGAGTCTATGGGAGATGGGCTTTCCGTAATTCGGAGCTTTCTGGATAACGGGTTTCCGGATAAGGGGTCCAATACCTGTATATGTTTGACAGGTGATTTATATACAGTATGCTACCTGCGGATGGTTACTAGACCTGGTGCAAATGTTGGGCTGTTGGAATATGCCTTAGCATATGTGATTATTTTTTTTCTCAAGGGGTTAGTAGCAGAATCAAGGTGTTATTCCCTTTACCAATTTCTTGTGGCCTTGGACAAGTCCTTACTCCACCCTGCTCCTCGGGTACCACAAATGAGTATGTAAGCTCTGTGGATCAGGAATTTGCTGTATATTCGCTGATATTCTATATAGGGATATACTTATTTAATTTATAGCGCTGTAGCCAAACTATGAAACACATTCTTTTAAAAAAAATTAAAAACTTTAATGGGGGTTGTCTAAACTTATTTTTCCATGTGTCAGATTTACAAAGGTTATACATAGTGCCAGTGCACATACCAGTAACAACCAATCTGATCTTAAGGCAAAGTGGCTCAGTTCAGAATTAACAATGTGCAAGTGCAACAAGACGCATAACTGAATCATGACTGTGGGTGAGGTTTTCTCAGTTCTTAGCTTGAGAACTGGAGAACTAACAGTTTCTACATTTACCCAGTCCATTCCCCTAACATACAGCTGCCCAGATACCCTCCTTGGTGAGAAGCCACTGTGCCCACTTCAAGAAGTTAGCATATTTGAGAAGTCATCTTTCACATCTGTTAAAATGAGCAGGCAGAACATTGGAACTAAACTCAAGATTACCATCTAGGTTCATGTACTGTGTTATTATGTGCTTAAGCCTTCAGCATTACTATTGTTGTGCATTCAGATACAACTAATTTAAAAAACGATGTCCATTAACAACAAGAGTGCAAAGTCTTACAGTTCCCTTTAGGAAAGCTAATCACCGCAAATCTTTGTGCCTTATGCAAATGAAATCTGTAACCCCTCGGGCTAGGACGACACAGAATGGGCTAATAGTCAATTATTCAGTCAATTAGTTGTTTGTAACACAGACAAGTCACCTAGCAGGCAAGGAGCTGATTGATTACCGTGGAAAGGTTAAATAAAGAAAGCAAACCCAGACATGGAGACAGATATTTCATGGAAGGTCTACAATTTACAGAACATTCCTGCTGCAAGCCTACAGAATGATATACAGAAAGATATTATCAAACACAGATTTCAGTTGCGTTTGGATTCTAAGGGTATGCCGGCCTTAAATCTACATAGGACATGAAGGCCCCATGTGGAGAATCTTCTTTGCAATGCTATTATTTTGCTTGGCAACCCCATCATCTGATGTTGGGGATAATATGGAGTTGTGGTTATCTGGGGTTTTGATTGGTACTATTTGAAGTTTCGATCAAAATTCCTTAACATGCCCCATATCAGCTATAGGAAAGAATTCCCAAATTTTGCATAAGCAGGTTTGTTTATGGGCAATTTTCATTTCTTGAAGGGACCAGAGACATTGGATAGAGGACACTCCCATTTTGCTTATACTTTTGTGTATCTCTGCCTGAATGTAGAAGGTTTTGGCTATTTCATACACAACTGCATGCTTTTGGAAGGTATATCCCTTTAAATAACCTGACAATTAATTTGATTACTATGTCTATGCAGTCTCTCTTGTCTTAAGTTGGCTTCCGACCTCATACATTTATTTTTAAAATTAATATTAAGGCCTTTATTTGGACCTTAATCAATTAAATCTTGTTGCCAAATGTTATATATAATCTATGAAAGCTTTTGTAGAAACATCAGATGGTATAATGTGTTTATTGCTATTCCATTGGCCTGCCCATATTAAGTACTACTTATCAACAAAAATGACAATTAAAACATATCCATCATGTTACAACAAAGGCAAAATATTCATGTTAGGAGATGTAATCACTTGCTTTGTATGAGTAATTATTTAAGCTTGCTGGGGAAGGCGTCTTGAACACTATAGTTGAGAGAGCAAGATGAGTGGGTAGATCTCAAAGGCCAGACGATCTGTCAGCTCCTGAAAGCCATTAGGCTTTGGGTCTTTCATCACATAACTGACTATACAAGTCTTTATGCTTGTACAGCTGAACGGGTGTTAAGGTATAAACACCGATAACAACCTGCCGCCATTGTATCTGTTGCATGGATAAGTATAAAGGGCCTTCTCTTTGTACATTTTCTTTATAAATATCTTATGGAAATATTAGTTTTCTTTTATTACCCCCTCTCTTCTACCAAGGTGTTGATGCTATTGTCTCAGCTTTCAGATTTGGCCTCAGATTTAGGGGCTGATTTACTAAGACACGAATTCGAATCCGAATTGGAAAAATTCAGATTGGAAAATGAACATTTTGCGATTTTTTCGGCGCCTTTACGACTTTCCCGTAAATTGTCGCAACTTTTTCGTAACCGGTACGACTTGCGCGAATTGTTGCAACTTTTTCATAGCCATAACAAATTTCGTGAATTGTCGCGACTTTTCCATTGCCATTATGCCTTTGGAGAATTGTCGCGACTTTTTCATTGCCATTATGCCTTTGGAGAATTGTAGCGACTTTTTCATTGCCATTATGCCTTTGGAGAATTGTAGCGACTTTTTCATTGCCATTATGCCTTTGGAGAATTGTCGCGACTTTTTCATTGCCATTCTAACTTTCGCGAATTATCGCAACTTTCGTATTGAGAGCTCGAAAAAGTCGCGACAATTCGCGAAAAAGTCGCAAAGTACCGATCATTACGAAAAAAACGCATTCGGACGCTTTTCGGACCTTCGTGGATTAGTAAATGTGCCCCTTAGTCTACACTAGATGGGGGATTTATCAAAGTTCGAATTTTAATTTTTTTCCACAATTCATATTGTTTTGCACTCAAACTCCAAATAATCAAATTATGGTTCAAAAACTTGAATTTTTGATATTGATTAAGTGCAAAAAATCTGAAATCTTGAATGTAAAACTTTGACATCTGAAAGCTTGCGAGTTTATGTAGAAGTCAATGGGAATTGTCCTAGGCAAAATCCAGCCATATTATCAATTTAAGTTTTTCGAGTCTGTAAACTCACAAATTTGAGGTATTTTTATTCAAACAAGTTTTTCATATTTAGATTTTTTAAATAAATAAGCAAACATTTGAGTTTATTCGAAGTAGAAAAAATCTCTCCAGTTCACAAGCTTTTCCATATTTCCTGGGGATGTATTCACATACTTAAATTGGTTACAAAAGAAATGAAATAAAAAAACATCTTAAGCCAAAATATGCAGGTATTTTGGGAGCTTGTGAGTTAAAAAAGGTTCTGTTGTTGCACTATTCCCTCTATTCTTCATGGACAGGTTAATCCTGCTAATGCTGGAAAGCAGGGCCCAAGTCTCTTTACTTACTCTTTATGGGTTTTCGGGTAACAGATTCCTGTATTAGAACATGCTTCAGCTGTATCAATCCACTAAAGGCAGCCCAGTAAATGAAGGTGAAATGTATCTGGAAAGCTGATATTGGAATACAGGTATAGGACCCGTTATCCAGAATGGTCGGGACCAAGGGTATTCCAGATAAGGGGTCTTTCCGTAATTTGGATCTCCATACCTTAAGTCTACTAAAAAATCAATAAAACATTAATTAAACCCGATAGGATTGTTTTGCATCCAATAAGGATCCAATAAGGATACTGTTTTATTACTACAGAAAAAAAGTTTTAAAATTCTAAATTATTTGATTAAAATGGAGTCTATGGGAGATGGACTTTCTGTAATTCGGAGCTTTCTGGATAACGGGTTAGCAGATAAGGGATCCCATACCTGTATTGTGCCTTATATTCTTATTACTACTGTTATGAGCAAGGGATACATTCTTCACTTTTTATTCATTTATCCTATTCCCCAAAATATTTAATCTGTTTATATCAAAGGACTCATGGAATATATAAAAATAGGAACATGTGGGATTCTGCAGGTTCAGACCCCCTCTGTAGGGCCACTGAGTAAAGCTGGCCATACACGTGGCGATATCCGCCACACACCATTCAGGGCTGAATCGGCAGGTAAGGAGGTAGAAACAATAGGATTTCTACCTCCTTCTTCCGATTCAGCGCTGAAGGGAGATTTTGGTCAGGCGCCTTCTATGGCGCCCGATCAAAATTTTCAAACTGGTCCGATTGGCGAGTCGGCCGATATCAGCAGCTTCCTGTGATATCGGTCGACTCGCCGACATACCATACACGCACCGAATATCGTACGAAACGAGGTTTCGTACGATATTATCGGTGCGTGTATGGCCACCTTTAGAGCCATTTCTGGGCTGAGAACTTTCTGCCATAGTGTTTCTACAGGTGCTGTAGATGCTAGTAGGATTAGCCCATTGTCTGTCTGTAACATAGTAGTTATAAGTAACTGCCCTTGTGAGCCTATCGATAATGCAGGCAGAGATCCCACTGAAAGTTCCCATTAACTGCCTTATATAAGAGCCAACTCCATATACAGTCACAAGGAAACAGTGCCAAAGCTATTTGTATTGTTTATCACTGACATCAAATTGCACCCTGCTTGTCTTGGCAGATCTCAATGATCAGTCAAATGGTGCATAAAGGCCTTTTTTTGCTTCAGGTGAATGTTTGGGATCATTTTAAGGCATTACTGCCTGCCCTTACATGTTGAGAATTGTCTTTAATGATGTCTATTAAATATACATTTTACCTTTTGGAAAAAAAATTGTGTAATAGTAAATAAAAAAACTAGCATGTTTCAAAGTCTACACCAAATTGCCAGAGGATATGTTGAGCCTCATTTATGATTGCGAGAAAAGAAAATAGAGGCTGGCTATGTTACCCATTTACTTACACTTAGGGGCTGATTTACTAAGACACGAATTCCGACCGAATTGGAAAAATTCCGATTGGAAAACGAACATTTTGCGACTTTTTCGTATTTTTTGCGATTTTTTCGGCGCCTTTACGACTTTTCGGAAATTATCGCGACTTTTTCGTTACCAATACGATTTGCGCGAAAAAACGCGAGTTTTTCGTAGCCATTCCGAAAGTTGCGATTTTTTCGTAGCGTTAAAACTTGTGCGAAAAGTTGCGCTTTTTTCGTAGCGTTAAAACTTAAAAGGCGCGACGTTTTGCGCAAGTTTTAACACTACGAAAAAATCGCAACTTTTTGCGCAAGTTTTAACGCTACGAAAAAATCGCAACTTTCGGAATGGCTACGAAAAACTCGCGTTTTTCCGCAAAAATCGTATTGGTAACGAAAAAGTCGCGATAATTTTCCGAAAAAATCGCAAAATACCGATCATTACAAAAAAAACGCAATCGGACGCATTCGGCCGTTCGTGAGTAAGTAAATGGGCCCCTTACAGTGCCTTACCGCACATTACCAAGAGTGGCAAAAAGCAGCCATTGGTAACTTTAAGAGTCAATATTCCAGTTAAACTGGATATTGAGCTCCTCTAGTAAAGGGGCGATACAGCCCCCCTCAACCCACCGCAACATTGAATTGTAAGCACGGGGGTGGGGGGGGTTATGCATCTGGAATTCTGGGCCCTAGGTCAGGGTGGCCTGGGGCCTATGATGAGTCATGACAAAGATTTTATTAATATTATTATTATTATAAATAGACGTATAAAGGGGTTTTTGTCTTTAAAGAGTGCTATTTTGAGACATTGCAATTTGCAATTCTTTATTATTTGCAGTTTTTGATTTATTTAGCTTTCTGTCCTGCAGCCCTTGAGTTTGGAATTTTAGGAGCTATCTGGCTGCTAGGTTCCAAATTAGCCTAGCAACCTGGCAGTGGTTTGAAAAAGATAAAGGAATATAAATAGATGAGGGCCTAAATAGAAAGATAATTAATAAAAAGTAACAATAACAATAAAACTGTAGCATAACAGAGGAACAATTCTTTTACTGCTGGGGTCAGTGACCCCCATTTGAAAGATGGAAAAAATCAGAATAGAAAGGCAAATAATTAAAAAATAAATTGAAAGGTTGCTAAGAATAGGCCATTCTATAACCAGTGCAAGAGGTAAAGAGGGCCCTGCCAAAAGAGCTTACAGTCTAATATGAGATGGGGTTGAGAAACAAGGTACAGGGGTGTCCTGGTCCTTTAAAAAAATAAACCAGTCCGTACCACTTTATTGTAGAGTTCCCAAGTGTCCTATGCAACAACCCCTTTATTTTTTAAAGAAAAGGGGCACCACCCTAGGGCAGAAGGGCAATTTGTTATAGTTGGGCCTAATAAATCTTACAGTTAAAATGGTTCTTGAAACTTCAAAAGATGTAATGGTGTATGTTATAATGTCAGATGAAGCTTTTTGCTATAAGGACCAAACATTCCCTGCATATCCATAGGTAGGGCTCCAGCCCTTGCACGTCATTCCGTATAAATGTTTCACATAATTGAAGTAAATCTGTGAAGGGGAACCAAACGTGACAGAGAATTAAATGAAATCAAACCATTGAAACAAATGCATGAAGAGTAAATCCATTCTAGTTACAGCAAATGAGCAAAGCAAATGTATTTAGGACAGAACATCACTTAGCGGTAGGAACCTGACACTTACAGAAAAAAGTCAGCTGAATGGGAAATGAGAAGCTGTACCTGATAATGTGTTAGCAGCCATAGTTCTGTGATTGTTTGCACTTGACACTGTTATGTCTCCCATAATGGTGTGTAGCACACAGGGAGCAGCACAAAGCAAGGCAGCAGGCAGTACAGCAGCAGGTGCTCAGCTTGGGACGCCTCAGGGAATGGAATGGAAACTTGGTTTGGAAATGCAGAACAAGTGCACGTCAGTAAAACGATATAGAAAGTGGAAGAATGTATTCACAAGGTGAACAAATGCTTTTCCCAAATAAACTACATACAACTATTCATCATGATCAAGTTAGTTAAGACAGAATAGTAACTTCTTACAATACCAACCAGCGGCTTTTGAAGCATCTGGAAATCATAACAAGCTTGCATTATCATTCTAATGTAAGGAAGCAAAATACATAAATTGAACATATGTTCTATATATTTTCTTCTCATTTAACATGCAAACAGCAATTACAGACTTTGACAGGGCCACCTAGCAAGGATCAAGCTACAGTGAAGCAAAGCTTGGTGGTGTCAGGGCAGTAATTTGGGGCAAATTAATACAAATGGATGTACCCCTTAGCAACCAATCAGATTTATAGTTATTGTTCTTGCAGTTAAATGAAAAAGATCATTTCCAATGGTTGCTAAGGGTTACTGTCCCAGTGGAGCTGGTGAGCTCCTTTAGATGGCGGTGTAGGCAATATCCAGTGCTGGCCTATGGGATCTGCAAAATATCCTCTCCTAAGCATCGCGTCCAGTGCTACTGTTAGTAATTGTGTGCAGGTATATGAGCAACTCATTCTCATGTGGCTTCAATGTCTAACCATAGTAAGCTCTGTCAGTTAATGTCAACCATCTAAAATGCAACTATGTCTTAATGTTTGTTAAGTCTATTTAGAAATGCTAAGTGAGTAACGCACAAGAGGTTATAAAACCCTTCCCTTCCCAGATGCCTACATTTGTTATTACTGTGTTCCATGTTGAGAGGGGTTTTAAGGTAAAATGTAACGAATGACAGTTGTACCAGTTTGCACTTACTGTGCCATCCAGCCACTTAATACATATTCTAGTTTGTTTAAATGGGTAAAATGAAAAAAAAAAATGAAAAAATACTGAGCAGTTTATATTCAAGATATGGCCTTGTACCCGTGAGAAGCTCTGGACTGGAATATCATAAGTGTAAGAATCACAAGAAAGGTAAAACCCCCGGACATTGCTCTGATTTCCTTTGTGATTACTTGCTAATTACTGACATGGGCCTAAAATCCAAACGTCAACCATTTTGTATATGGGTGCATTGTGTATCAGAATGCTGATGATCACATAACTTCTGTTTATAATATTAATAATAGCATCTCTGTTTCTGTTTCAGTATTCTCCTTTGCTGAAAAAGCTGTACTGCCAGATAGCTAAGACATGCCCCATCCAAATCAAGTTATCTAATCCACCACCGCCTGGTTCAGTTATACGAGCAATGCCGGTGTTTAAGAAAGCAGAACATGTGACTGAGGTTGTGAAGCGATGTCCCAATCATGAACTTGGACGAGACTTTAATGATGGTAAGAAATCGGTATGTTCTTTGTATATAATGATGGAAGCTATATGGAGAGGCATAAAGTGCAGACAGTGTAGGATTGGAGCTTGAACTATGAAATCCTGTGTTTGCAGGCAATTAGTCCCATTGCTTATATTACTAGTGGATCTGCAGATTTGATGGATCTCAAGTGGGAATCTAGTGGGAATCAGGTACAGTGGATACTTGCTCCAAACAGATGAAGGGACAAATATTTCATAGATAAAGGGGTGGTTCATATTTAGGATAACTTTTAGCATGTTATAGAAGGGCATGTTCTTAGCAACTTTTCAAAATGGTCTTCATTTTTTATAGTTGTTTAATTATTTGTCCTTCCAGACAAAAAACTATTCCTTTATGAGTCTACTTTGTTTTTGTTACTTTTTATAACTTATCTTTCTATTTAGGCCCTTCTATATTCATATTCCTGTCTCGCTTTCAAACCACTGCCTTCTGCATAAATGCAAGTTGAAACTGAGTACTACAGTAATAACAAGCAAAATGTGGTTGTCCTAGATAATTTAGTGTTTAAAATAGTGTGTATGGCATCAAGAACATCTGACCAGCATAAGTTAATCAGTTTACAGACCTCAAGCATATGGGAAAATGTTCAAGATTGCATCTCATGCGCAAATCAGGGATGAAGGGATTTAGGTAGTGTAGCCTTACAGGGGTATAGTATACTCTCTACAATGTCATTCATAACATGCAACATGGAGATACAGTACCATCTGTTAGGCTTCTTGTGTCTCTTGGAGTTCTTCATTAAATATTGTGTCAATATCCTGTTGCTATTAGGTGCAGAGTTTGCCTAGTGGCTCTGCATGTACTGCTTGCTTTAGTAGCCCCAATAGTTCAGATATAAGACTTTTTATACCCAGTGCCCCGTATTTAGAAAAAGAAGTGTTTTCTTAACCCCCCTAAGGAGCATTTTGTATCATTTGGTTATATATTGCATATTGAGCATAAGCATATACTTTTCTAATTATGCGCTGGACTTATATTCACAAAGGGGTTAGAGTTTCCCATGGGAAATGGAAACTGAATTGTAGATAATAAACAAATGGCAGATATGTATCCAAAATAATTTAATAGTAAAGATAAGTTGGAAATACAGACAATTTGGGGTTATCACATTCCATTCCACAGTTTACTGCCCTCCTACAGTGAGGAAGGGGGTATAATGTAGTAAGGTGCTTACTGTATGAGTGACATTTCCTCATCATTTACTAACTGGTGTCTGTTATAATTCCACTTTTTTTGCTTCTGTATTAGCAACTTTAAAATGAGCAGGGCTACAACCGATAAGGAAATAGAGTATTAAAACTTTCTTAAGGCTAAACCACCCCATTGTCAGTCACATGATTTCAGAGATCACAGGGCTATACCAAGCATTAGCCAATCACAGTTGCAAAATATTCACAATGCAAATATGTAATCCTACTGCCAATTCCAATGCTTCTTTATATATAAAAGCAAGCTTATCTATCCAAATTGTCTTTTTATCCAGGCCAAGCAGCTCCAGCAAGCCATCTCATACGAGTGGAAGGCAATAACTTATCTCAGTATGTGGATGACCCTGTAACTGGTCGACAAAGCGTTATGGTGCCGTACGAACCACCGCAGGTAATTTTGCTATTATTGTAAATGAATGCCTTGCTTCATGGATGTACAGCTGTCCATGCAAGGAAACACCCAAGCTGACAAATGAGTGGATGTTCACTTGAACTGTCCTCTCGAGTGGGCGATTGAATGGGTCACGTAGGGGATCTGTGCAGACATGTTAGCGGCAGACTAAATCCACAGGATAATTAATGCATTTGCAGGCTTTCAATTTTTTGCCTGTCTCAACATATTCTTGGATACATTGTCTCCGAGGAAGAAGTCCTAGGTGTAAACAAGGTAGTTGTGCAGGAGCAATAGTTTCCATTATTCACTAAGATCTATGGTTTTTCCCAGTGAATTGAACTTGCCTCTTTAGTGGATGTATGTGTCGTTAGTTCATCAAGCTGATTTTACCTAATAAATAAAATAGGGTCTCATAGTGTTTTTCTCTTCCCTTTCTTTTTGTTAATTGCTGTAGCTGAATGTTATTTATTTTGTTCGATTTATCTAGGTTGGGACAGAGTTCACCACAATACTCTACAACTTCATGTGCAACAGCAGCTGTGTGGGAGGAATGAACAGGAGGCCTATTCTTATCATTATTACTCTGGAAACAAGAGAGTGAGTTGGGGATTATTACTTTATCCTGACACTATAATATGTGTTTCATTACAAATATGTAGATCTGCATTTTTATCAGGTGACTAGTAAATGCTATACACTGATTGGTTGGTATGGGTGGCTACAGCTGCACAACAGTGCTTTGGCCCCGGGTTGCAGGATAACTGTGTGCATGCACATTATAGGGGACCTGTCACCCACACATTAAAAGCTGTAGTCCTTTGCAAATGAAACATAAAACTGAGGGACTGTTTCTGAGGGAAACAAGATTTATATTGTGTAAGTAGTTTATTTTCCTCAACTAACATGATAAAAAACAGTTGGAATTCTTAAGGTGACAGATCCCCTTTAAGTACATTTTGAGCTTTAAGAGGAAAGCTGCATAGGAAGAACCAGGAACATAATTGTGCATAAAGGTGCAATATTTCCTGTATTTAGAACAGTACTAATGGAAAGTGTGAGGTTGTTGTAGCCCTTTAATACTTATTTATATGTAAATATATAAAATCATGACCTGGATTAAAAAGACATGCTTCTCCACATAGCTGACATTTTTATGGGATACTTCCAGGGCTGTGGTGTCGTGGTAATAAGGCTGAATTTGTTTGGGTAAATGATAGTTCCCTTTCATATTTTAGCCAGAGTATTAGTGTAAGACTGACGCTATAAGTTATCCTACCCTAAGTGGTTCTGTTGACTGTGTTTTTATTATTCAACAAGTAGTTTCTAGAAATGGATTTAACAGCAGTAATATAGACAAAAGCACACAGACACACACATTATATAGATATAACAAGTCTCCTATGAGTCCCATGACTGAATGATCAGTATTAAGAGACTGTACATATGGACTGTACATTTTTTAAATTATGTTGAGGATAGACACACAATGGTTCTCAAAGGAAATATAGTTGTTATCTTTTCGTTGCTGTCTAGTGGGCAAGTATTGGGCAGAAGGTCTTTCGAAGGTCGTATCTGTGCCTGTCCAGGCAGAGACCGTAAGGCTGATGAAGATCACTTCCGGGAGCAAGCGGCATTAAACGAAACAGCAGCAAAAAATGGCAATGCCAACAAACGCAGTAAGTAAAATACAGACAAATATATGTTTATAAATATATTATTTACAATATATACAATATATTATTTACAATATATTTACAACCAGGGATTGTGATTAAACCCTTGAGGTTCCTATTTATTTCATTATTTTTAATATCCCCCATTATAAACTAATCCTTTTGACTATAATGATGCACAAGTATATTAACAGGGCAGCACTTGCTGTCATTGGCTATCCCCCTCCTACTGTGCTTCTGGCAGGGACCGTTAGGACATGCTCACTCTTCATTTCAAACTCGGACAGAGAAGTGATAGGGTCTATAGGGAGCTCCAATAAAGGGGCCATTTTTACAGATAGGATTAATGTTTAGCCCAAAGTGAAACCAGCACCGCATATTATTCATAATTGCCTACAAAATTAGGGTTTTTCCCATTTATCCAATATGTCTCCTTTAACTGTCCATAGCATTTAGAAAGGTGGAGGCTTGTATGTTGTTTTAGGCTAGCCCTATCACTGATAATATTATAGGAAGGCTCACTTTGATAGGCTTCAGTGCAAGGTATAAAGGAGCTGCCTAGCACTTGACTAGACATATATAAATGCTGGACTAAGTAGTCACCCAAGCTGTAGGCCACATATGACCAGATCATTTAACTATTACATGCAGAGTAAATAGAGTCATTCATTTATCTGCCACACACACAACTAGTTATCAGTCAGTGACATATTTTGGGTCCCATGCACAGTCCATTGGACAGTTTAAGAGTTGTCTGTCCATGTATGTGTCGCTTTAGAAGTGGACATTAAAATAAGGCACATTTGTTCTTGAAAGGCTTTACTTGTTTTTACATTTTGTCTCATATTGGTATGGTTAAATATGACTACCACTGCAGACATAATAACCCTCACATGCAGTAGCAGACTGAGAGAACAAATCAGTTCTGGCATTTGCAAACAATGGCTCCAGTTCATGCTCCGTATCATATTATCATGGTGACAGGCCTTTAAGACCTCCACTTCCCACCACTGACAGATTACCAGCCCAGGCCTGCTCACACACACATACACTATTAGTCACCATGAGATTGTGTTTGCTTGAGTCATCTCCAATTTCCTGTTACCAACAACTAACACCGGGGCTAAGACAAGACAAGCTTATGTTCAATGCTTCTTGCTAGAGTGTGTTCTTATTCTTTGTATTCACTAACAAATGTCTTTTTTGATACAGCATTCAAACAGAGTCCCCCAAGTGTTCCAAGTATGGGTTCTAATATTAAGAAAAGGAGGCATGGTGAAGATGAGATATTTTATATACCTGTAAGTAAAGATATAAGAACACTACTCTGTGTATTATGAATATCAGTGGGAACATACTATGCACTAGGCAACTGCCTTACTGCGGGCTGCATACTCTACCTGCTATCTATCACACAGCATTTCATACACGTACATGGTAAAACTGCTCACTTCAAAGGTTTCAGTGGTTTAATGTGTAAAAGGAGAACCACCTTACTGGTGCAAAGGACAACAGTAATTCAATACTGGTAAGCATGTTGAAATACAGTTGTATATTTACATTTACATTAACATTTATTTATAAAGCGCCAACATATTCCGCAGCGCTGTACAATAAGTGGGTTACATACATTGGACATACAGAGTAACATATAAAGCAATCAATAACCGATACAAGAGGTGAAGAGGGCCCTGCCCAAAAGAGCTTACAATCTACAAGGAGAAAGGGTTGAGACACAAGGTGTGGGAATGGGCATGACCAGAGTTGTGAGGGGTGGGGCACAGGGTATTGCTAAACTAGATTAGGGTAAGCCTCTCTAAATAAATGTGTTTTTAGAGATTTCTTGAAGGCAGAGAGATTGGTAGAAAGTCTGACAGTTTGTGGGAGCGAATTCCAGAGAAGGGGGGCAGCCCTTGCAAAGTCTTGAATGCGAGCGTGTGAGGAGGGAATGAGAGAGGAGTTGAGGAGCAGGTCAGTAGAGGAGCGTAACAAGCGGGTTGGATGGTACCTAGAGATGAGTTCAGAGATGTAGGGTGGGGCAGAGTTATGGACTGCTTTAAATGTGAGGGTCAATAGCTTGAATTTTATCCTGGATGGTAGGGGAAGCCAGTGCAGGGATTGGAAGAGCGGCATGGCAGAGGAGGAGCGGTTGGAGAGGTGTATGAGCCTGGCAGCAGTATTCATTATGGACTGGAGAGGGGACAGTCTTTGGAGGGGAAGGCCAATTAATAGGGAGTTACAGTAGTTCAGGCGAGATATTATAAGAGAGTGAATAAGAATTTTGGCAGCATCTTGGGTGATAAATGATCGGATTTTGGAGATATTTCTTAGGTGAAAGTGACATGATTTGATAAGTGATTGGATATGAGGGGTGAAGGACAGGGCAGAATCAAGGATAACCCCAAGGCACCGGGCCTGGGAAGATGGGGTGATGGTAGAATTGTTAACCGTTATAGATACCTCGGGAACAATGTGGGCGTTGGATGGGGGAAAGAGAACCAATTCAGTTTTAGAGAGGTTTAATTTGAGGTAACGTTGGGACATCCAAGTGGAGATAGCGGACAGGCAGGAAGAGACGCGAGTTAGAAGCTCTGGGTTGAGATCAGGAGAGGAAAGATAGATCTGAGTATCGTCAGCATAGAGGTGGTACTGAAAGCCAAAAGAACTGATTAGTTTGATTAGTATACAACTGTTATTATTATTATAAGCTCAAGAAATAGGGTTTATGCATACTGCCATACCCTACTGCTAGTCCACTTAAAATCATCCTCAAGAAATTTAATATATTTCATGCATTTTAGCCTGGAAAACAGTTCTACCATTGAGCTCATAGAACTGGTAGAGAACTGCTTCAGTTCTTCGTGTATTAAACATTCATGGTAGCTAGATGAATCCACAAAATCTGGCAGAAGGCAAAAGAAATGGCAATAGAGATATTAACAAGATAAATATAACAAACCAACTATGTGGCTTGGATTTTGTTACAGGTTCGTGGCCGGGAGAACTTTGAAATTTTGATGAAGATAAAGGAAAGTCTGGAGTTGGTGGAGCTTGTTCCTCAGCAGCTGGTGGATTCGTATCGGCAGCAACAACAGCAGCTTCTTCAAAGACAGTAAGAATGTTAGCATTTCTGTAATTGTTTATGAATTCACTTGCCTAATGGGATGAAACTGTACAGTACCTTAATAGTAAGGTACAACAAGCTGAGTGTACATGTGGCACATCCATGTGATTTTTTGACATGGGCTGCCGACAGACCTCATTGACTGTTCTCAAGTGTCAGATTTTCTCCAAGACCGCCAACTACCTCATAGTCTGTTCACCAGTGTTGATGATTTAGAAGTTATGTGTAAGTTTCATTACTTTATTACCCAACAGTGAGAGCCATCTTTACAATACCTTAGGCCCCGCTTGCATATTTCAGACCCTTACTCTAAAGTACTACAGGTATGGGACTTCCAGAATTCTTGGGATCTGAAACTTTCCAGATGAGGGGTCTTTCTGTAATTCTGTAAGTCTACTAAAAAAGAAAAAAAAAATCATTTACATGTTAAATAAACTCCATAGGATTGTTTTGCCACCAATACGGATTAATTATAACTTAGTTACTAAATAATTTTTAAAATCTGAATTATTTGATTAAAATTGAGTCTATGGGAGATGGATTTCTGTAATCCAGAGCTTTCTGGATAACTGTTTCCAGATAACGGATCCCATACCGTACAGCTTTTCAAAATGTTTTTTACTGTTAAAAACAATTATATACATATACATGTAATAAAAAATAACTCATATCACTGTTTCAATACAGAACCCATCTGCAGTCCACATCTTCATATGGCCCTGTTCTTTCACCAATGAATAAACTTCATGGAGGGATCAACAAGCTGCCTTCTGTCAACCAATTAGTGGGGCAACCCAATCAGCATAATTCTAATGCAGGGCCAAACATGGGACCAATGGGTAAGTAAACAGAAAGGGTCTAGAAAAAGTGGGCATTATCTAATGTATAGTACAGAGAATAGTTCAAGAGAAATTCTACCGCCTATGTTCTGCATCATTACCACAGACAGAATCCATATGGTAAATAGCATCCACATGGTATTGTGCCAATTCTCATATAAACCCCAGAGCAAAGATTAATATCATTATGTGTTTATGTGCCTCATACTTTCTTGTTAGCTGAATAAATCCCCACTGTGCACCTTTATTGATTTTCAGTATTCATTTTTCCATTTACAGTTTAACATGGGACTGCAAAACCCACTGCTCTTGAAAATTTTGTAGGTGAAGGTTGGACTTCTAACACACTAAGGGGCACATTTACTAATCCACGAACGTCCGAAAAGCGTCCAAATGCGTTTTTTTCGTAATGATCTGTATTTTGCGACTTTTTCGAGCGCTCAATATGAAAAAGTCGAAAGTCATAATGGCTATGAAAAAGTCGCGACAATTCGCGCAAGTCGTAACGGCTACGAAAAAGTCGCAAAAAATATGAAAAAGTCACAAAATGTTTGTTTTCCAATCCGAATTTTTCCCATTCGGATTTGTGGATTAGTAAATCAGCCCCTAAATGTAACTGCCTCTATAGCTAACTGAGATGTCTCAGGATCTCAGGCCAAAACCCTGGTTTAATTCTCTGTGCAACTCCTTGTGACCCTGAACAAGTCAAGTCACAATCCCCCATATGTAATAAAAGGCACTAAGTTTGCCTAGGAGCAGTAACCCATAGCAACAATAATATGTTGGCTTTTAAACAGGTAAACCAGTAAATTCTTCATGGTGGTTGGTTGCTATGGGTTACTGCTCCTGGGCAAACTTAGTGCCTTTTATTTACATAACCCCCAACATAGTTACTGTACCTATCATGATAGTAAAAATCCTTGCAATGTGCTCTGAGTCTCAGGGGAGAAAAGCACTATATAAATAATACCCCGTTTCCTACAATTTATTCTGTTCTTATGCATATAGAGCAAGTGTCTGTCCTTTTTATACCCCAATAGCTTTTCATTATATGGCAGCTTCTATGTGTCTCTATTGTGGCTGCTTATTTGAGAAACTATGTACCAAGTGCTGTGTGTTGTTGACATCTGAAGAATATCATTATTTCCATTCTGTATTATCACTATGAGATTGTGAATATTGTTTTTTTTTTTTTTTTTTAGGCCCCAGCATGTTAAACAGTCATCCGTTGCAGACTAACGGAGAGATGAATGGGGCACATTCATCCCAGTCTATGGTATCAGGATCACATTGTACCCCTCCGCCACCCTACAATGCAGACCCCAGCCTAGTCAGGTACTGCTGTAACAATTTTGATTTAATGTAGCATGTTTATTATTTTGGCAACAGTCTAACTGCGCCTATTAACATGGAATGTTGCATTTAGAACAGAAAATGACAGCTGCTGTATAGGCCCAACATTTAGAAATGGGATTCTTGATCATCATGTATCATGCCATGATAACACATTGTCTTGTTTATTATATGCACAAATATACATAGTTATCCTAAGGGCCACAGTTCACAAATTATTAGTCAAACAACCAGAAAAGGCAGATTCACTAGGGGAGGCAGCCATTTGTTCGGTACCCCCAAGTCAGGTAAATAAGCTTGTAACTTGAGCCTGCGCGTCTTAAATCTAAATATATTGCTGTGCAGCCATCTTATCTACACTTCCCAGGGATCCCTTGCATAGACTTAGACTAGACTGGTAATGGGCTCATTATATAGTTTTTACTTATTACACACAATATGCAGATCTAATGTGTTGCTGTTCCTTTATAAAATGGACTTGTTTAGTATGAGATTTAGCATTATTACAGTGTTAGGGAATACTATGGTGTACCAAGATGTACAGAATTTCCTCAAATACAATGATATGGTACCTGTTTGTTTAGAATAATCCAGCTAGAAGGCACATATTTGTTTAAATTCAGACCTAAGGGCTAAGGCACAGGGAGCTACTTCGTAGCACAGTGATCCCCAACCAGTGGCTCGTGAGTAACATGTTGCACCCCAACCCCTTGGATGTTGCTCCCAGTGGCCTCAAAGCAGGTGCTTATTTTTGAATTTCTGGTAAGGAGGCAAGTTTTGGTCGCATAAAAACCAAGTATAATGCCAAACAGAGCCTTCTGTAGGCTGCCAGCACGTTTCTACCCCCAGGAACTTTTTCCTTGCTTGTGTTGCTCCTCAATACTTTTAAATGTGGCTTACAGGTATAAAAGGTTAAGGATCCCTGTCGTAGCAGCTACTTGTACAGAAATAGACAATGCTGATCAATTACTGATAACTGTCTCTATGTGTGTTTTACCAGAGGCAATTATTAGTATTGTCTATGGCAGCGTATTTTCTGGTGTTTAATAGCCGTGACAAGTAGCTCCATGTGTCTTCACCCTTAAAGGAGTAGGTCAGTGTAAAAATGAAACTGGGTAAAACAGATGCAAAATACTGAAAATGCAAAATATTGAAAATGTTTTCAGTATAGTTAGTTAGGGAATGTAGTCCTGGCATCTGTTAGGCTGATGTCCCACGGAGTGTGTTAGTCGCCCGTGATAGATCTCTGCGATACACTAACACACTCCGTGGGACATCAGCCTTAATGATGTTAAGTCTAGATCTGAAAAGCCTCTCAGCAAGTGGCAGGAAAAGTACACTTATCTGATATCTCCCTATTGTGCTGTGCATATTGCAGGTATAGGTCTGGCAAGAATACCCCTTTGCTATAAGGGTTCTGGCACACGGGGGAGATTAGTCGCCCGCGATTTAACTCCCTGTTCGCGGGCGACTAATCTCCCCGAGTTGCCTACCCCTGCCATCCCACCGGCGAACATGTAAGTCGCCGGCGGGATGGCAGACGCAGCGGGGCGATTTGCGGAAATCGCCGAAAAAGACTCGCGAGTCTTTTTCGGGGATTTGCGCGAAATCGCGCCGCCCCCGTGTGCCAGAGCCCTGAAACTGCACAGGCAAAAATGCTTCTTGCCTGATGTTAGCCCTAATATTAGGAATGGTGGGAACTGTACATCCTCAACAACAGCCTCTTTTTAAATTAAACTACTATATTGGTAAGGAGTGTTTCAATGATATGGGCTATTGGAGTTGGAGTAACACGCTATGTGCCTTGGAGGCTTAGGACACTGTTCAGGATTGGGCTAAATGATTAATGAGTGGTGTGTGAAACCTTGCAGTCCTGCTGTTGTGCGCCCCTACATTACAAGCAGTGATATCACAAAAGACCCCAGGGTCTGCTTCCTCCAATGTTGTGTTTAAATCTCTGCTCACTGTTGGCTCTCAGTAAGGGAAGAATGGGTCCACAGGACACATCAGGGCAGAAAGACGCATCAGCACAGGGAGAGGAGGGTGGTGGAAGGGGGGCCGGATGGGTTTGCTACTCTGCAGAGTAGCTACGCCACTGGCCAACACTGCATTCAGGAAGGGTGGGTGGCCCTGTGCCTGCTGACATTGCACTTTCTGGCTGCAGGGTCGGACTGGGGTGTGTGAAAGCCAAAAGAGCTGCTACCCCAGTGGCCCACACATCCCCTTTGGGGCACCTGATAGTGTAATCTCTATAACAGACTCCAAATATTTCATATTATAACCAAGCTTACTTGAATTCTATATAGGGAATCCTATTACAGCCCTCTGTTAACTGCTTTCATGTGAACTGCAATCAAATGAAAAGGAAAAGAAAGCTAATTCTTTCTAGTATCACAAGTGTGTGTAATGTTGCTGTGTGAATGTTGGCTTTGCTTCATTACTAAATGTATTCTTTAGATAATTCTTTACATCTTGGCTATGAAACTCTTTGTTCTGTAGCATAGGAGAGTAGAGTTACACTTCTTAATGGCTTAGTAACGGTGAAGAAACCATAGAAAATGAGTCCATTTATTTTGATAAGACTTAGAGAGGGTCACATTTGAATGGAAGTGGGAAAGTTTGCTTCTCCAGAGACTTTAAACATATTACAGGTATGAGATCTGTTATCTAGAATGCTTGGGACCTGCTGTTTTTTGGATAAAGGATCTTTCTGTAATTTGGATCTCCATACCTTGTCTACTAAAAATAATTTAAACATAAAATAAAGCCAGTAGGACTGTTTTTCCTCCAATATGGGCTCATGCAGCTTAGTTACCAATAAGTACAAGGTACTGTTTTATTATTATAGAAAAATAAGAAATAATTTTTAAAAATTAGAACTACTTGCTTAAAATGGACTGTACCAGACATGGCCTTCCTATAATTCAGAGCTTTCTGGATAGTGGATCTCATAAATGTATTAAGGGAATACTGAATGATCAGTCTGCATTACTTGCCATTAACTTATATCCCTACAATGGAGCAAGCTACTATGCATGTAATAGAAGAATGCAGAAAGACAAAAATGGTGTCACCAAAATGCAATTAATTTTAGATTTCTTTTAAATTATTCAATTTAATAGATTACACTTCTGTCCAACAATGTGTTGATTTTAAAAAATATATATAATAAAAATAATGTTGCCTATATGCATAGTGTAGCACAGGGGTAGGAAACCTCTATTTAGTAAGGCTGAAATGTATGCAAAATTAGGTCTGTCTCTATTGCTTTTTTGAAGCAGTGGCTGAATCAAGAATTCTAAGATCCCGTCATATATCTGTGAGTTAATACCACTTTATTTTCCAAACTCTTTTGTTTCTGCAGTTTTTTAACAGGATTGGGGTGTCCCAACTGCATCGAATATTTCACATCACAAGGGTTACAGAATATTTACCACCTGCAGAACCTTACTATGGAGGTAAATACATTCAGGAAAAAAAATACCTATGGCCAGTTGTTCATCTTTACATGAAAGAGGAATACATGGCATTTCCAAAAATGTACACTCACTTATCTCTCTGCATGTTTCTGATCTTTCTACCATACATCCATTATAGTGAGCAGAAAGTTGTTTGTGTTAGTAGATGTGCTAATTGCCAAATCAGTTAATCACCTTTGTAATTCCTCCCTGACACCCTTTACATTATCTAATGAAAGCTGCACCTTGACCAATATGCCAGTTACTTTCTCAGAAACTGTCCCCAGGATTTTCTCTATTCCCCCACAATCTATTTCCCCCCTTTTTTTGCTTTGACTTATTCTGTCACATCTTTTCCATTAAAGCACCAGTAAAGCTGGCCACGTATGTTCAGATTTTAGTCTTCTTCCAACAAACGTTCGCATATTGATTGTGCATTTAAATGCAATGTTCTTAAACTTAGATTCAGACTGAAATTGTAGGATAAAACCCTAAATATAATAAATTGGAGGATGTTCTGAACATAAAATAGTTGGCAGACACCAATCTTGTGATAGTGACTTCCTAAAAAACCCCATTGTAGGTCCCCCAAGGATATCGTCAGATACACAATACATGCACAGATTTTATCATTTTCCATCTGAAATTTTTTAACCTGTCTAAACGACTGAACGACATGGTGCAAAAATTATCAGGACCATAATTCTGAGCCCACACGGTCCGAGAATCGCACAAAACATAGTTTTGTACGATTATATTTGTGCGTGTATGGCCAGCTTAACACCAAAAAATGTCTTGATACCCTTTACTGGTAAACACTGCCTGTTAAATAGAGCAATAAGGCTCACATATCTATGGCAAATAACAAATAAACTGTCTAGCATACAATGGTTTAGTGATTAACTAGGGAGATAAACAGCGGGTAAAGTATCATTCATGGATCTGTATAGCAGTGATTGTTGGACTTTTTCAGTTTAAGACCCTTTTGAAGTTCCAACCTTTGGTGAGGGTCACACTTATAGGAAACCTTTACTATATTGGTAATTCAATTATAGCTCCAGGAATAAGAAGATAAAAATGTATTTTAGTGCCCTGTTGTCAGTCTAATGCAATGACACATGGGGTGTTTAGTCACCCTTGATAAATCGCAAACGTCCCTTGTTTCCTTCCCACCAGATAAAATGCAGGTCAGGGAAACATATGCAGTGTGGCTGCTTTCCAAAATAGCCCGAAGTTTCCTTGAGAGGCAACCTCAGGCTGTTCCACAAAACCGAAGCGGTGCACATTTACAATAATGTAAATCGCCAGTGTGAAAGAATTTGCAGATTAGTCGCTTGTAGTAGAGGAGATTGGCCTAGGCCCTAGGGCGACTAATCTCCTGTTCTGTCAGTAGCCTAAAGGGTTCATTGTAACCATAGGAACCTATGTGTCTTGATGCCTTTCTGGTACATTGCAATGTGTAATAATCAGACATGGTGATAGCCATTCAATGTATTGTATCATAAATTGCTGCAATAACAGAAGTAAAACTGCCAGAAAAATCAGATCAGTGCATTTTAACATTTGCCATGCTCATGTGGCTACAGGGAGCCCTTTCCCTCCAGAGTATCCCAAACATTTGCACTTAGTGAGACAAAAGTTAATGTAAAAGTGTTAGGGAGCCACACAAGTAAATGTGGTTGTGAAAATAAAAATTCATAGCAGCTGTCAGTCATTGCTATCTCTGGTTGTTGATTAAACCCATTGGACTGCCAGTCTACAGGAGCTTCTGACTGGTTGTGCACATCAGGATGAATGACTGCAGTACTCCTGACTCTCTTCATATCAGTATGTGACTGTTAGGAGCAGCATCGAATGGGTGGCAAGTAGCACATTGCTTGATAGCCACTTCTGGGTTCAATGCTGTAAATAAAATGTATCTCCAGTAGAAAGCAACTCCCATTATAACACATGTTAAAATTAATTTCAGTAAAGAATGACTGATAATAATATCATTGACCTCCAGGCAGAGGGCCTCCTTTTTAATGAAACAAACAAATCTATTTGGGAAGCAGTTTTCGTTTTTAACTTCCCATTCCTGTCTGTAACTAATTGGTACACTATAAATGCTGCTCAGCTCTTTTCCCTTCATCTTTATGTATAAAATATTCCATTAACGGCTGACATGCCTGTACTGAAGCACTCACTGTGTTTGGCCTATGTAGTCATGCCGCTGTTAATCAACCCGTTGCTCTGAAGATGCTGTCACTTGAGAGCTCACCCATTTGTTGCACGACCTTTGCATGCTCAGGAGTCGCTTGCTGCTTGTATTCTGCATGCAATGTACATAAAACTTCCACCACAAGCACTGTCAGTAGCCTCTTCTGGCCAAATAGGGCAAATAAAAACCTGTTATTTGGCATATTGGAGCAGCATACTATGCTGATATTCTATAGAAATTCAGACTTGCAGAAGCCCATTGGTCTACAAGATGCCATCTAATCCTGCTGTTCATCTCCTCCCCTTCCTCCATTGTTGCACCTTCTCCTATGTCAGGAACCCAATGCATGTGCATGAGGGGACATCTGGTGGCCAAGGTGCTTAACTGCAAGCATAAGCAATAAATATACTCTAACAGCATAATGTCATGACCTGGGGGTTTGCATAATTGTGGGGCATATGCATGGGTTGCTCATTATACAAATATAGAACTTCATATAGTAGGTCTGTGCATTTTAGTCAGACTATGATTTAGGACTTTCAAATCTTTACATCTTATATATCTTTGTTTCAGCTTCTCAATGTTTGTCCTTAATGCATCAGGCATTGCAGTAGCGTTTGGCTCTACATTCTCTAGTATTTGCTGTTGTGATTCTGCCAACCCCAGTTTATACATTACATTTTAGATAGGGTTCCAGTTGAGACCACTGGTAGGGTAGGCACAGTGATAGCTCAAGTCACTAACTGCCTGCTCACTGAAGCTGTATCTCTTCAAAATACTAAATGGATGTCTATTGTAGGAAAGACTCTTGACTTATAAAGTAAGAGTACGCACAGCTGACACTTGTTTTTACAGTAACATAGGATTATCATTATTATAATTATTCAGTAGCCTATAAGAAACAGAAGCAGAAACAAATACAAATGTTTCCCTGTGGTACCAGTAACAGATGCTATAATATTGTAAGTGACTATCTTCACAGGTTTGGAGCCATTTAGTTTGGCAACTTGTGCGCTACCTGCAGGGGAATACCAACAGCAGAACAGTTACATGGGATTATAATTAAACATATGAGTCATTTAACAATATATTCATTTATTTTCCAATGTTATAAATATTTGATGAACACTCACAGCCAAGGTTTAGCCCATTTAGACTAACATGTATTTGCTATTGAGTGTGTATGGTTTGTTTCTCTTTATGGCATAACAAGCTAGAGACAAAATTCTGATTTTATAGGAATTAGGTTGGGGCAGTGGTCTTTAAATGCATTTAGTTCAAGCTCAGATTTCAGGCCCCCTTAGCCCCTTACAAGGTTACAAACATGGAAACATATACCAGCTATTCAGCCATAGATCTAAGAATATCTAGGGCATCAAATACCTGCTGATCCAAGATCTTGCTCTTATTGACCTTTTAAGGTAGGTTCAGCAGAAAAAGGCATTCTACTCAAATATGTCACAAAATGACCTTCAGGCTGACGCACCACCGTTTGGAAACCACTTGGTTAGGCATGATTAAAGTGCAATTGGGCAGTGTGAAATCAAATTCCTAAATATAAATGGTGACTGTCACTGGAAAATGATGTCTGCAACTGGAAAATTGGGTAGTCCAAACTATCTTAAGGGCATGATTGGTTGAAATAACCAAACATCACCACTTTAACTTCATGGTAGGTCATGAAAAATCAAATGTATTTTGCACCCAAGGGCAGAACCCCTTGTTGATTAGCCCCTTCTAGAACCTGGATCAAGTTGAAGGCCTCCAGACTTAGCTGCTTATGTGACGGCTGAAAACCCTCTGCCACTGTAGGAGTTATTAAACAAACAATAAAGGTCTTTAATGGCAGCGTTTACTGACTAAAGGGGAAGAGGAAAATCCTCTAAAATATGCTGCCTACAAAGTAGGTTCACGTAGAAGGATACAAACCCTTAGATGGTTCCTTGACTTATTCAGCATCCTGTATGTTTTAGGAAATGAAATGTATAAATGAATGACTGAACACTTTTTTTTCTCCTTTTTAGGATCTTGGAGCACTGAAAATACCAGAACATTACAAATCAATGATCTGGCGAGGCATTCAAGAGCTTAACAAGAGCCATGAATATGGAGCCCAGCAGCTCGTTCGATCAAGTAGCAACGCTTCCACCATTTCTATTGGCAGCTCTGGCGAGCTCCAGCGCCAGCGTGTTATGGAGGCAGTACACTTCCGCGTACGTCACACCATCACTATTCCCAACCGGGGCGGTGCTGATGAATGGGCAGATTTTGGCTTTGATTTACCTGACTGCAAATCACGCAAACAGTCCATAAAGGAGGAATATGAAAACAGTGACATCAACTAATATCAGAATATATATATGTAGCTGACCAAGTAAATACCCTACTGCATAAAGCCAAATCAGAATGGGTTGTGCTGCGTGCAGCTTGTGAGTTCCACAAAACATAAGTGATGACTACTTATTGGGTCAAGAACAGATACAAGGCGGTTATAATCTACGCTTATCTGTGCTCAGCGGCTTTCATTATAGGGTAATTTAATATGGGGATCAACTTAATGGAGAAACCATTGCCAACATATGTTTGTAGAGGAGGCAGCCAAGCAACCAAGTGAAGATTGGAAATTGTGACTTTGGTTAACTGAGAATAATGACAACACGTTCTTCTTTCCCAAAGGCTGTCAGAGAGAGAGAGAGATGAGATTTCATACAGACCTCTGGTTTCACACAGATAATCACCGTTCTCCAGTTCCCAGATGCCGGCCATATGCTGAAACACTGCAGTAGGAAGTGGATCCATATCTGTCCCGATGGAACTGCCAGAAAAGTATTTTTTTGCATTGACTGTTAAAACCTTGGACAATGATACAAAACAATCGCCTTTCGCCTAAGAGAAAGGTTCAGGAGTTGTACAGATACACACCTCAAAGCGTGTTTTTTCTTTTTTTTTTTTAAAGTAGATCTTTGGTCTCGATCCTGCTGCGTTTTAGGGGCACAAAAAAAGGAAATCTGACCATGACCTACAGATTTTTTGTGTATATATAGTTTTTCTTGTATCTTCTTAATATATATTTAATTATTCTGTGTAAGATAACGCGTGTTGACTCTTTTGGTCAATGATAAAACTGGTCAGCAATAGGGTGTTGAAATTGTTAATCTGATCTACACAATAATATGGCACGCTGACTCGCTGGCGGCTGGTATTATAGAAACATAAACACGCTGAACGTGTACCCAGTTTTTAGTGAAATTTGTATAAAATGATGCACATTCAGCGTTGGCAATGCGTTGGGAAACACTGTTGCTAAATGTTCATTCTATACCGTTCCGTAATTCAGCGAAACCCCCTCCTAAGTTGTTGAGATGTGTCGGTGATATTGTGTGTATAGTGTGTAAGTACCTGTAAATAGAGCACCACAAGCAGGGTGTAAGTATTTCCAGTGGCAGGTTAGCCCTTTGGATGCTGTATGTCAGCATGGCAACCTTCTCACACAGGGCAGGCACAGTGACGTTCTACACAAGTGATCATATTTCCCTTTGCACAAGTTATGTAACTGCACCTTCCAGGGAACTGTTGGATATCAGTTGCAAATTCTATGTACACATTTTCTTTAGGAAACAAAAACCTGCATTGAATGTAGATAATCAATACAAATTTCATGGAACTTTTTCTCAGCGTCCTCTTGTTCTAAGTCCTTAAAGGTGTGGTTGGCCTTTATGTTCACTTTTAGTATGGGAAAGAATGGCCTATTCTTAGCAACTTCATCTTTATTTTTTGTTATATTTTTTTGAAATAATTTGTCTGCCCCTTTTGCCTTGAGAGGAAACTTGGCGCCGCGTATGCCATCCCACCGGCAATTTACATTCTAGCGCGACAAGGGAGATTTGTCGCCCGGCGACTAATCTCCCTGTCTGCCACGGCCCTTAGAAAGGGGTCACTGACCCCAGCAACCAAAATTCTACCAAGGCTACAATTCTATTGTTGTCTTTCGTTCAAACCACTGCCTAGTTGTTATGGTACACTGCATCCTAGCAACCGGAGAGCTGCTCAGATTACGAAATGAAGAACTGGTGAACGAACAAAATAATTAAAAAAAACAAACCAGAAATCGCTGTCGACATCATACCAAATGTTAATGTAAGAAGTTGGCTGAGTAAAGGTCCACTCATTTGCTAAGGTCACCAAGTGAGCGGATCTTCTCCCAATATGCCCACCTACAGGTGGGAAATATTGGGCTAAATTGATCATTTGGCCCTAACAAGCCCGATCAAGATCTGCCTGATTTTGAGCCAGACATCGGTCAGGGAGGCCTATCATTAGTGCCACACACGGCCACCTTAACTCAACACACTTTTATGCATTTCATCATCCTGCCAGTTATGGCATGTTTGCACAGTTCTTAACAAAAAAGTTGAATCTGATTCTTGGAATTGAAGTCAATTGGTTATATGAATATAATTTTTTTGAACAAGATTAAAAGTGCAAGGTATTCCGGCACAAACAAAACAAATAACAAGTTGTTTCCTATAAAGTTTTTCCATGTTTAAGAATAAAGAATTATAATATTAATTCGCCCAGCAGTAATATCACAAATGATACATTTATCATAATATAACATGGCCAGTGCCACCTCTGGGTCCTTCTTCCCCTGAGGTGTCCAAGTTGATGCCGCCCTCCTTTGCTTCAGTTTTTGGCATCAGAAGGGGCCAAGTGGGACTGCATCACTAGTTCAGAGAAAGCAATAGAAGAGCAAAAGTTCCAATTGAAAAATCTGAATTTGGAATCTTAAGTTACAAGGAGTGGCTTTTGCGATCCCTGGGAACTGGCCTGATGCTGCTGCCTCAAGTTTCTCAACTCGCCTTATGGCAGCAGCGCCCCTGAACATTGCGCTGTTGATCCTTTTTGCAAAATATTCTCTTTCCCTAAAGCAGCAGTCTGTAACATGAAATCCACCAGGGGGCAGAAACGTTTATAGGGCAATAAGCAAAGTACAATTTCAAAAACATTCTGGCTCCTTTATCAAAGCTTTTCCCCACTGAACTTTTTTTATTCACCAGCTTTGACCAAGCAAAAACCATTCTACCCTATGGTGCTGGCACATTCTGCCGCACATTACAGAGATTATACATCAGTCCCTGCCCCAGTGGAGCTATCACATTTGTACCCATTAGGGTCAGACTGTATAAGGAGCCATTTAACCTGCCTGTATATTTTTGGAGTGTGGAAGGAAACCAGAGTACCCCCAGGGAACTGACACAGACAGGGCAGAACTCACAGATAGTGCCCTGGTCAGATACAAAGGCAGCGATTTTTAAACGTTTTCGATGGTGGAAAAAAAAAAGCAAGATTGTTAACATTTCTTTCCCTGACCTTTGATAAATCTCCCCTATAATTCTATTTGAATTGATTGCAAATTAATATGTAATGATTCCGGTTTTGTTCTCTGCACTAAAGGTTTATATAAACTGTTTCACTACCCTACTTGATACAATGTAATAGCACAATGAGCTCAACAAGCCTTAAAGGAAAACTAAACCCCTGAACAATGTCTCTATACAAATATATAATGTAAAACAGCTCATATGCAAAACCCTGCTTTATCTAAATACTATTTTCATAACAATATACTTTTTAAGTAGTTTGTGCCATTGGGAAATCCTAAATGGAAAGTTGCCATTTTAAGTACTAAGTTCTGCCTCCTGAGATCATAGGATTCACAATGCTCATAAAGAAACCAAGGGCACACATATATATTAGGTTACATCAGCCAATGAATGGGCAAAGTTCTGCCTTTTGCTCCCACACTACTTCCTGTTACAATTAGAGCTGCATTATTTCCTGTCAGCTGATCTCTGAGGGAACACACAGCCCATCACTAAATGGCAGCTCAAGGGAAAAGATGTAAAAAGGGCAATATTTACTGATATCAGTAAATATTGCCCTTTTTACATCTTTTCCCTTGAGCTATATATGTTCTAGTTTGGTGAGATTTAATAGTTCACTTAATATGATATAATCTGTTGGTTAAGTATTCATTCTGTTGGTACAGTTTTTCTTTAAAGAACAGGCTCTGGAAACTGACCTGGGCACGAATGCTTCTGTTAATGGTTATAGATAATACTAAACTGATTTTGCACTGGTGCGCAGTACGGAAACTTCCACTCGCCTTACTAAATAACTATAAAGAAAAAGATTAATACTGGGTATTTTGATTTCATAAAAATTGCATGATCAGAAAGTCTATGTTTAATTGGATTGCATTTTGCCTTTCATTAGAAAAGCAGCTATTAGTTGTTATTTGCCTTGCCCAAAACTATACGGAATATGTCTGGCTTATTTGGTAACATGGTACAACTTTGCTCCAGTGCAGTAACCCATAGCAACCAGGCAGATCAAAAAAATGACCTTTAAACAAAAACAAAACTGGTACCTAACAGGCTGTGCCTTTAACCATTTTGGGTCCCTCATTTGTCATGAGTAAGAACACAAGTTGCCGCCCTGCACTGATTGGGGCCGACATAGAACCTATGGAGCTACCAGACACGGCCCGTGTTAGTGCAGTGTTAGACAGAAGTGCAGCTAAATGAGTGGAAATACACAAACTATGCAGGTGATTTATCAACATTTGAATATGATTTCTTTCCTGGATTCCCATGTTTTTTATTTTTTGCACAAACTGCCATATTCAAATGATGGTTCCCAAAACTTGGATGTTCAATATTAAGTGCAAAAAATCAGAAAAGTTTGAATGTAAAACTTCAGCATGTAAAAGCTTGCGAGTTCACGTACAAGTCATTGGCAGGAAAAAGGTAAGTATGTGGGTTTTTTGATTCAAGTTTGTATCATTTTGAATATTTGTAAAATGATGAATAGAATACAAATTTGATGCATTCAAGGTTTTTTTATGGTTTAATTCGATTGAGGTTTGAATTTTTTTACTAAATAAGTCAAAAGGGTTAAGGAGACTGCCTCATATGGATGCAAATAAACACAAGGAATTCTGGGAACTAATCCCAAAGAAACAACTAAACCCAAAGAGCTTCAAATAAAATCCCATTCACTACACTGATGAGCCCCAAGAAGGGCGAAGCCGGGGTAAACCCATATCAGTGGGATTTTCTTTTTGGGATTAGAATTCCTTGTGTTTATTACTAAATAAGCAAATATTTGAGTCTGGTAAAATTTTAAATTAAAAAAATAACTCGAAAATTCACAGATTTAAAAATCAATACATAAACCTTTAAGTAAAAATGATATGGACATGCAAATAGGGCACTTTGTGTCACATGACCTATACATGTCTCTGTCTCCAACCCCCCCATCACTGTATGAGTAACAGCAGTTTTACCTAATGACTTGGAACAATGCTTTGTGCTGAGAGTTAAACACAAACGGTTTTGCATTTTCTTTGCACGTTTGTGGGTATCACATTACTACACGTGTGCAAACCCCAGAATTTTTATTTTTTTTTGCCTTAAGTTTGCTGATGTAGTTAAAAAAAATCCACAGAAGTTTCGAATGATATGTATATTCTGCTCAGATGTCCTTGCAGGACAAGGTCACAGTTGTACCTATTTATGCTGATGGAGAACATGGTGGAAATCAAATGAATGTTTATGACACTTGGAAAATCCATCCAACAGGTAGATCAGTGGACAAAAGAGCCGTACTTGGGCTGATATTCTGTATTGGCCCATTGACGCATTTCTCATCTGATGGGTTTGAAAGGGCCACTATTATTGGCCAGTCCTTTGACAATTGGATCACAACCTAAGTGGCCAAATCGACAAAAAACTACTCATTTGACAACCTCAAGATTTGGTCTTTACGTATATTGCTATCTTGAGTCGTGCTGCAGTTTCTGTGATATTCTGTAGAAGGATACTGCATGTTAGACCAATGGAAAAGGTGTTTTATTCATCAAACTGTCTGTCACCCAAAGGGACTGCTGAGAATGACTTGAAGCTTTGGTCATAATTTGGCTGTATTTTTTCAGCAGTTCAGATTAGTGAATCAGACATCATCAGTTTTCATTCAGACTCACATACAAGGTATTTCAGTTGTTTTATGATGTACCCGACTGTATATTGTTCTATTGGAATTCTGCATGATCATAGTGTTGGGGGTACGGGCTGTGCCATGAACTCTCACTGCACAACAGATCTGGAAACGTTCGGCGGAAGCTCAGTTCCCTTTTGTAGTATAAAGTGCTACATGTGCCAGCTTTGCACTTATTAGCAAGTCAGAGGGCTTCCATACATGACAGACGGAGCAGTCGGCTGCAGTGAATCTCCTTTGGCAGATGGCACGCTGTGCTGCCCAGTTCCCCTGGGTACATAGAGCCTGCAGGAAGGCTTCTGCTCATTAAGCTACATACACACAAGCACTTACCAGCATTTCCAATATCCATTCCTGTGCCTCTTGAACACAGACTGAGAAGGGGGTGAGGTTAACACGGCAGAGATACTGTACCCATTGCATTAAGTGCAGGCCCATTCGCCCATCCTGTTTGTGCATATAGAGAATAGGCCTCCTGTGCTACGCAATACGGAATGCATATTAAAACTGCCACTAGCACTCGTGTGTATGTGACATTACTGTGCCCTTTAGTGACAAGAGATTTTATAGTTGACAAAAGCATTCTATAACCCATGCCTGCCTCCCTCATTTCCACCATATTCAACTCCCTTTCTGCAAATGCTTGTCGGCCCCCTTTGCCCTCGCAGTGGCGCAGGCCGCGGCAGTGTATGTATGAGACTAAGCTTTTCATGCAGTAGCAATGTAAGGCACTTTAATTGCGTTAAGGCTTTTTCTTTTCTTGTTCATATTTTCAAGGCGATCAGTTCCTTTCTTTGGGCAGTATTAAAATACTCCAGAATTGTTACTGTAAATACATTATTTTATAAATGTCATTTAACGTTATATGGATTTTTTTATGTAATTCCTGTATTTGGTTTCTTTGTCACATAATAAAATGACTCCTTGTTTTCAAGTATTTTCGTAATAATTTGGAATAGGTTTCCCTTGAAAATGTATTTCACCCCCATCCTACAGCTACCTATGATATTTAAGGGTTAATGTTGACATTAACAGTTGGTCTGTTGCAACATTCTTTATAGCCAATCACTGGCCTGGGTGTCATTAAAAAAAATGTCTCTCAAATGTATTCATTTTTTGTGACCAAGGAATGGAGTCTAAAAGAGTGATAAAGTGAGCCTGCGCAACTCTTAAATGTATGATTTCAGCAGCATTCTGGTTGTTATGGTTCAAAATACCTTAGCAACCAGGGGGTGGTTTTAATAAAAGACTGAAAGCTGAATAGGAGGGGGCCTAAATAGAAAGATAAGTAACAATAACAGGGGAAGTGGCAACAGGGATTGGGTCTGGGCCACCGGGGCCCACTAGGGCTCAGTCTGACCCTGGGGTGGGACATCACAGATAACAGCTATTAAAAGCAGCATTTGATGAACTCCTGGTTGTTACTTTTTAAACTATGTTGCAAAGCCAGTCTCCTCCAGCAAGTCAGGTCTGTCAGTCTGCTGCCTTGTGTTACATTGTTTTACGAGCCACCCGGGCAGAGAATAGAAAAGGACAGGCTTTGGCCTTTGCCTTGGGATGCACAAGGTAATGAGACTTTTCCTGGACAGAATATATTGATGTTAGTTTTAGTGCAAGAAAAAGTAGACTACATGGTCAAATGTGTGTGTGGACACGCCTTCCAAATAACGTTTGGGCTCTTTCAGTCACACGTTAATTACACATGGTCGTACCAAAGAGCTCAGAGCCTTTCAGTGTGGCACTGGCCTAAGATACCACTGCTCTAACTAATTCGCTGTCAATTTTCTGCTCACCAACCCCTTGGATGTTGCTCTCAGTGCCCCCAAACCAGATAGTTATTTTTGAATTCCTAACTTGGGGGCAAGTTTTGGTTGAATAAAAACAAGATTTCCTACCAAATAAAGCCCCTGTAAGCTGATAGTGTGCATAGAGGCCCCTAATAGCCAATCACAGCCCTTATTTGGCACCTCCATAAACTTTTATTGTGCTTGTGTTGCTCCCCAAGGCTTTTTACATTTGGCTGTGGCTCACAAGTAAGAAAGGGTGGGGACCCCTGCCTTAGTGTAATACAAATACTTGACACAAGCAGGGTTTCCCTAACAAGGTTGTTCCCTCTAACCTGGCACATACAGAGCAGAGCTACAAGGGCTGGTTTTACACGTATAGTGATTTTTAGCCTAATTTGGGACATCAATACAATATCCTTTGCCTTTATACAGCATCACCGATTCTGTGGCTGTCTCTGTGACTTTTACCCTATTTCCCTGAAAACAAACCCAATAGTGCATTTTATACTTTAACTTAAAGGGGTTGTCCACCTTTTCTCCCTGCTACCCAAAAAATTATAGATTATGGGGTATATTTATCATGCTGTGTAAAAAGTGGAGTAAAACATCACCAGTGATGTTGTTTATATTAGCCAATCAGATGCTTTGCTTTGATCTTCTGTTGAAGTTTAGTTGCTGATTGGTTGCCCTGGGCAACATCACCAGTAATGCTTCACTCCACTTTTTACACAGCATGATAAATAGACCCCTAAGAGTATGATAATATGTGTCATGTAAAGAATGTGTATCTCACTGTTGAAAACTTACTGTAATTGCTGCAGTTCACACAGAAAAACTTTTCAGGGAGGAGAGTTTCTTCTCTGCAGAGTCACATGTGAGCTCCCCCCCCCTCCATGAACAGCCAATCAGAGGAGAGGCAGGAAGAGACAGGAAACAGACAAGTAGCTTTAGAAGCTCCTACTGCCAGTACTCAGCGTAACACAGAGCCTCAGCACACTGACACAGGCTTGTGCAGAAAGGGGTCAGCGACCCCCCCGCCCTGGTGCCTCCACTGAGATACATTATATATTTTATTAAAATGACCTAAAATAACGTTATTTATGTGAAGGTGAACCACCCCTTTAATAGAAGTAAAGTTTCAATATAAATGATTCTTTTCATTTCCTCAGTTTTCAGGATAAGAAGGTGATGTTAAGACTTTACAGCTCAACAATCCAGTGTTTCCCTTTATGCTTTGAGGTCACTGCCAATTGCCAAACACCTCTACTAAATGAGATGCATCCAACTGATCATGGGGCAGGGCTTCCATTTTTTTCCCTTTGAGATTTAAGCTAAGCACTGGCTTTATGAATGCTCAGCTGATCAGTTCCAGTGCAGATTGGAACTTGATTGTCATTAACCCATTCCAGGTTCTTCTTCAAATACAGTCAGATACTTGGGAATTCAAGGTTTGTATAACAATCATCGATTTGCAGCTGAATCGCCATTATGCGCATTAAACACAACTTCATGGTTCATAGTTAGTGTGCCCTGAGTAATTTGTACTAGTTTGTTTAGTCCTCAGTCACATTACATAGATAGCACATGGCAGATGGCATAGGATGGAGGAGCGCTCCCTTCCAAATGAATGGCAGCTCATAGGTTTCCATGTGGCTAATGCAAGTTACTGCCAGACTCCATTTTCAATCCTATAGAACCAGTTCCAGTTACTTTAGTTTCATTTGATCCAGTTCTGTTTCATCTCCAGTAGATCAAATGTGGTCTCCCAGATGGAGTGATGGTTTAGAACAGTGATAAAGGGGTTAACTTTTAGTATGATGCGGAGAGTAACATCTGAGACAATTTGCAATTGGTCTTCATTTTTTTATTATTTGTAGTTTCACAATAATTTCAATAACTATTCAGCAACTCTCCAGTTTGGAGTTATAACAGCTAGTTGCTAGTGTCCAAGTTACCTTAGCAACCAGGGAGTGGTTTGAATGAGAGACTGATATATGAATAGGAGAGGGACTGAATAGAAAAAGTTATTAAAAGTAACAAAAATGAAACTGTAGCCTTACGGAGCAATAGTTTTTGGCTGCTGGGGTCAGTGACCCCCATTTGAAAGCTACAAAGAATTTGAAATAATTCAAAACCTATAAAAAATAATGAAGACCAAGTGAAGAGTTGCTATTAATTGTTCGTCCTATAACATACTAAAAGTTAAATTAAAGGTGAACCATCCCTTTAACATTTTTTCCAATGTATATTCATGTGATACACAGATGTATGATGATTCCATAGTTAAGCTGAAGACCATAAAAATATACTGATGTGCTGCATCTGGCTCACAGACAACTGGAAATACAGTTGAATTGCTGGCCTGAGTTACTATGGGGAGCGGATTATCAGTGGTGGCTGTCAATCGCTGGAGAAGTTAAGTAATTTTGGCATTTTACTGCCAATAGATTCCCCACGCTATAGAACGCTATATTTATTCTGCAGAAAGCTTTATCATACCCGAGTAAAGAGCCCTAGAAACTCCCTCTGTTTGTTTAATATTACAGCTGCCATTTTAGCTTGGTCTTCATAGCTTCCTGAGCTGTTGGTAGCTCAGATCACATATTCTGATGGGAAAGGGAGTGAATTCTTATGAATTCTTGTGGGAGGGGGGGAGCAAGAGAAGGGAGAGAGGAGAGAACTGTGCAGAACCAGGAATGAAGGATTTTTCTGAGACAGATACCCGTAGAACATGTTTACAAAAAAGGAGACAAGAAATCCTGTGTTTCTTTTGATAGAGGACTCAGTGCAGCTTTTCTGTGAGCGCTCAAGGCTGTATTTACATAGACCTTTCTGATAAAGCTTACTTAGTTTTTACCTTTTCTTTAAGGGCAGCTGTAATGCTGAAAATCAGGCATTTTGAACAAGAAATTGGGCCCTGGACATATCATACCAATAAAAGTGGGATAATGAATATAATCCCTTTATTTGTTCTACCGAGCTGTCCTTATTCAATATTTGTCCCTTCTGGCTGAAGGGGAATGTAATATGAAGAAAGGTACACTGTGATACCATTGGGAAGGATATTACAAATATCACTTTAAAAAGCAGAACAGATGACATATAATTAAAAGATATTACTTTTAACAATTAATTATAATTTGGGAAAATGAGTATTACAGTAGAGAATAAAGGACTCACTAAGTGCCTGAATCCATCTGAAGGTCAAGTAATGCGCTTGCCTGCCCAACCAGCACATAAATGGTGGCTGCAGATAACACAATGTTCTCTAGTAATCAGTACATGGATCCCAATAAAAAGACAAACCTCATCTATTAAAATTGTTTACGCTTAAGAAAAAAAATGGAAAAATCAGACTTAGACAATTCCAGTTAGTCACGGTGACCCGCAACAAGTAGTTCATTTTTCCGGTCTTTGTTATGCATAGAATAACGCAAGTGGCTTATACACAAATAGAATGTAAAACAAAGTCTTCATTTATCTTACTTCCAGTATCAAAATATGCCTAGCTAGCTTATAGTAGTTAGCGGAATTAAAACAATAAAAAATTCTCTTTTCATTTATGTTAAAAGCATCATCCGAACTGTTATATCATAGAGCCCCAAATACAGTACTTTCTGGGACAATTTCTTTTTTCGTAACAAAATATCCGATGATTAAGTCTAATCTGCATCCTTCCAGCTTTTGTTGAACTAGCGGTATCTTTGCCCTTAGCCACAGGATGTCAGAGGGCGATGGAAGTGGATTTAATACCGGCTGGACACACTAAGGTAAGTCGGTGGCTCACAGTATCCATGGCTGCATATCTGCCTCTTATACAATATATGCTAAGTGCAGCATTCAGGTTTTGCATTCCAAGCCAAACGCTTATGCCCTTAATGCACTGGGCACAAGTAAAACTACCTTAAGGACTATGGTCCTGTCTCCACTTCCTATCTGACAGGCACTGGTGGCGAAAATTGGCCCCTGCTAAGAAATTCTTGATTTACCTTTTTTTGGGTGACTGCCACCTGTTACCACCAGTATTTGCCAGAAGTAGAGTGTTTTTTGATTAGGCACATTCTCTACAACAGTACCACAGTGGTAAAAGCACCATGTCTGCCATCTTCCTAAGTTGTGGTGAAACAACACGTGGTCAAAATACCTGTCTAGTGCTCCAATAGTTATATAATCAGTGTCTTACGAATCATTGTCTGTATATCTGGGAACACTGCAGGCTGAACTTCAGCAAAAGCTGGAGGGCTGAGAGTTGCACTGACCATAATAAATCACCACTGTGACTTACTATACACACTCCCCACTTGTCTCAGAGCCTTTCCAAAAGCTTATACTCTATACTACCAGGGTGCTGCGCACAACTTGCATAGTCAAGAGGTAAATGTCTAATGTGAGTTTTTATCCTTGTCTTCCTACATATACTTGTATCCCAGGACCCCAGAAAAGTCACCCCTTCCTGCTTCATTTCCCAAAAACAGCAATGGCTACAAACAGCCAGTTTTAGAATATGGTCAAAGTATCCAATGGAATTCTTGTTCCTATGGTTTCCTGAGCTGCATTATTTAATGTCTCTCGATTCAAAGTGAAGATGAGGACATATTCTAGTTATTACACTGTAGCTATATTAGTTCCTTCATTACTTCAACTTCTAGAGACTCCCAGTAACTAACTGGCCATCATCTATTGCTCTAGTACTCTAAATTTACTTTTCTTTTTATTTCAGTGAAGAGAGAGAGAGAGAGAGCAGTAGAACACGAGGAGCAAGTGAAGGGATGCATTACCATGGAATTCCTATAACATTAGGTCCTGTTCTATTAAGAAGCAGATTTTACAGCATCCTCCCAAGAGAAATGGCTGTGTGGCAAAGCTGGGAGATGGTCTCCAAATAACCGATTGCCCAGGTTTAACCCCTTCCTTCATACCTCACGCTTTCCAGCCTTCCTATTTCATAACTGAATAATAAATATGTGTCTTTCTAAAGACAGGCATCTGGAAGATTAATTAGGAATCTAAGTAAAGCAACACCATTACTAACACTGCCTGGGCGCTGCAATTTAAGTGCAAGAATAGTGGGGTCCGTAGCCCTTGGGAGAATGCAAGAGAATTAGAAGGTGGGGTCAGCACCTGCTAAAGCCAAAACAATCCTCCCTCAGAAGCTCTAAAGCAGGATTTCTACTCAAACTATTTCAGTCTTGATAATCGATACATCCACTACTTCATTACGCAGATCTACAGCAGAACCACTGTGGCACGACTGCTCAGCCGCTGCTGCTACCTGTAGAGCCCAGATATACTGCTCTTTGGTAACTGTAGGTTGCTCTTTTCCTAAGAGAGAAAGAAGAATATATCGGTTACAATCCTTTATTATCTGGGAAGATAATCGGGGCAAGAAATCAGGGTTAAAAGGATCCTGTCATGATTTTTATGGGGTACTTTTTATTTCTGAATTACACTGTTTACATAGCAAATAATTCACTCTACCATTTAAAATCTTATTCTTGAACAAACAAATACATTTAGCTGTAATACTAGTGTGTAGGCAGCCATCTTAGTGCACTGTGCCTGAGTCTGAGTTTTCAGAAGGAGCCAGCGCTACACATTAGAACTGCTTTCAGGTAACCAATTGTTTCTCCATGTTGGTGCACCTCTCTATGTATTATATAACAAGACCCCACCTCCTGAGAGGCATGCACATCCTTCATATTCATACACCTAATTTTTTTATCTCCCTGCCTAGACAGGGTAAACAAAAGTATCATCCATGTATGTAGAGAAGGCCAGCTATCATCATCACGCAGCGCTAACTAACCAGATGCCAAATCTCACACGATGACTCCTGACTCTCTTTGCTGATATTGCCATGGCTTTAACATAAGCTGGATCTACTTTGTGTATTTCTATTTGCCTTAGTAATTAAATGTAAGGGACCCATTAAAAATCACACAACTAAAGAAACAACTGAACAAAAAACCCTTGTAATAGCACTATAAACGTTACTCACCTTTGATTGTTTGAAGGAAGTGTCGAAAAAGTGCTGCATATGCTTCTCTATATCTTTCTTCATGTGTTAGAGAACATAATGGAACTGATGTGCCATTCTCTGTAATGCCCAGTGGGTTCTGATTGTCAATACGTAATGTCCCTTGACAACCGTGTACCTTATAAATACACAAAGGAAGCCACAAAAATAGATACACAGACACTGTATAAAGCAGCAGTATTTCATTTACTAAACATGACATCAACACCATTATATATTGATTTTAGTACTACAAAAAATAGCTAATGGTATAAGATAGATATCGAGTGAAGTAGTTATGCCCTAATATCCTTGTACCGGCAGAAAAGGCAATTTCATGTAGTTACATGGATAAAGTATTAGTCTCTTGGTTTACAGCTTCAGAAACAATATCTTTAAACTAATGACTAACAAGAAAATATCACAAAATGTAACTAAGTTTAAAATTCCTCAGTGTGCTCTTCTAAGCACTTTTACAATTTGCAATCATTTTTAGATTTCATGATATAACATTTTTTCTACTGCAAAATTCACGAATTTGTAACAGAAGTGCCCTAAGATGTTCTGCCTTTGTGGGGGACAGACAGAATAGCTAAAGCTTAATTTACTGTTGCAAGAAGTTTCTCCTGATGCTTCTCTGCTCAGTTCTATTCCATCTATTGATGGGGGAGAAGTGTTGAAGGACAAGGAAAGTCAAAATCTATTAAGCACACTATTAAATAGTATTGCTATGTAAAATTGCTATATTTGTAGCTTGCCTAATGAAAGATTTACAGAGATACACATACTAGAACCTACATACTTGTTTCAGTGAACGGCGCCACCATCTTGTCCAGCACCTAACCCGCCCCCCCCCCTCGCATCCATTCGTCGGCAACCCCGCTCCTGTACTATCCAACTCGCCACTTGTCACTTTTTTTCTCCATGTTTGGCTTCAGATCTTCTGAACAGGTGAAATATGGGGAGACTTAAGGGCACTATTGAGAGAACTGAAGGTATGCCTGCAGCTTGAGATTAACTCTTTATTAGCCTTTCCTTCTCCTTTAAAGGGAACATACTTTGTAGTTAAAAAAAGAATGTGCCAGTGCATCAAACTCCTTTAAATACTGAAGGAATGTGCTTAGATAAATTGCATTTTATTCTGATTTGATTGAAGATGACTCCAAAAACCCTGCGAGACGCCCATGTGTTCTAGTTCCTGTTCTTTCCTTTCCCTGGCTGTGCAGAAGAGCTGGCAGCATTCAGCACTTGCACTGTAGGATAGGAACCAACCAACAACTTTGTGGAACTGAAGCATGTTTTTGCTTGTGTGATTGCAGGCCTGTGATTGGCTACCTTCCCTTGTGCTTCTGGCTGGGACCATTAGTACTCGCCCACCCTCATTTAAAACACAGACAGGGATCAAAGCAGAGCTGCAGTACAGAGGTCATTTTTAAAGATAAAGGTCATTTTTAGCCCTGATTGTAACAAGCGCCATATATTATTTCCTACAACTTTAGTTTCAATGTACATTTTTATGGCATAGATAGAAGGTGATGTAAGTTAATGTGGGAGCTGGAGTCGTCTCAAAGGTATGTGACAGAGCTTAATTCTTCCCAAGAGTAGCCATTGTTTTTGTAATTGGCTGTTCATAGAGCTGGAACAGTTTGTGCTGTGTTTAGGTGTGAATATTGTAAGGTGTATTAACGATTGTAGGATGCATCCGATATAGGGGTTAGCATTGCTTATGCTTATCTGACTCGCAATACAGGTTATAGAGAAATATCACTTCTGTACACCCCAACAGCTATTGCACCTAAGAACAGTAATAAGCACACATTTCAAAAGCCCTGGTTTAGCTTCAACACACTGCAAAGCCCCTTTAATTCAAGATCAGTCTATGTCCCATTCAGGCAGGAACACCTACAAAATGATGGATAACAGCGGGCTGATTATTCCTTGCTTAGCAACTGGTTTTAAAACCATTGACAAAATGACAATTTCATACATTTTTATGAAAAAAATGAGGTCAAGCCATACCTCCAGTCTCTGGTCACAGCTTTTTGTACAGTGCTGGCTGATGTCCAGACTAGCGAGAGCTCCACTAGCAAACTTCATACAGATGGTGGCAGTGTCTGCTTCCTTCATAGCACTCATATCTAGAGAAGAGAAAAGGCTAATGTACAGAGAATTCACACAGTATGGTAACAAAACTACTCTCAAGGTATAATTGGTTTTATGAACCCATTAACACCTGTTTTCCAATGTAATGTCCAGTAAGAGAGTGACTGTTTTATGTCACTAGAAGCAAAGTAGTTAAACACATAATTATAGAATAACAATTTGTAATGCAAATACTTCTTAAAAAGCAACCAGTATTTTACAAAATGTAAAAAGTTTCTGGTTGCTTTTTTTGCCATTAATGCATTTTTTATACTGTGCCTTTAAGGTCACTCCTTTTAATTACTCTTAAATTCAAATCCTATTTAGATTACGATATTTATGAAAATATTTCATGTTAAATTGGAAAAAATAAAAGATATTATTTCTGCAACTTTGAATCTAAGGTATGCGCACCTGAACAGAAGGCATGTCCCAGAGAGAAGACAGTGTCAGGAATTCTTTCTCCCAATAACCAGGTGACAATATCAATATCAAACATGGCAGTGTTATAGTAAATTCCCCCTACAACACACACCAAAAAAGAAGTAAGATATTTACTTTACCGGCAATGGTTTCAGGGCAAAAGACAATTTGCATAAAAAAAAATACACACAGATATGAGGTATGAACTTAAAATATGTATTACATCATCTATTTATTCATCCATCTATGAGAGTAAAGCAAAATGTTTAGCATTTTATAGTAGCAGAAGCTAACATGCTGCTTGCCTGTTAAGCAACAACTCCTACCATTTTTGTCTCTTGGGTACTAAGAGTTTTAGTGCACAAAAGTTTGCAATGCTATATGACTTCTGAAGTGCACTAGTCACCTTGGGGGTTTTAAATAAAAGGAAAATGATTATCATTTAATTATTACTTAACCCTTTTAGGAACCACATTTAAAGGAGAAGGAAAGGCTAATAAAGAGTTAATCTCAAGATGCAGGCATACCTTCAATAGTGCCCTTAAGTCTCCCCATATTTCTCCCATTCAGAGGATCAGAAGCCAAACAGGAAGAAAAAACACTGAGCTGTGCAAAGAAAGTAATCCCATAATGCCTCGCTCCTGCACCAAGACCGGTTTAAATGCTCAATTAGACTATGCGTCAGCTTCCTGCTGATTGGCTCAGATTCACAATTCTAAGGGGGGGGAGTGAGTTCTTAGCATTCTTGAGGGGGGGAGCAGCAAAGAGGAGAGAGCAGGGAGCTGCGTGTCTCTGGCACAGGAATTACAGACACAAGAAATCTTTTGAAAGAAGTAGTTTCTGTGAGTGCTTATGGCTTTACATAGACCTTTCTGATAAAGCTTACTTAGTTTTTACCTTTCTTTTTCCTTTAATGTTTCACATAGTCAAGTGACGCATCAATAATTCTTGCAGCATACAGTAAGGAGATTTTATTCTTTACAACCAATAGGTCTAAAATAATGATCTATTTTTAACCAAAGTAGTGTTATGATATATTATTTTAAAACATTTATATAAATGCATGGGCAAAGGTACATCAACCAACGCACAAGCTCCTATTTTATATGTTTTGCTGAATTAAATCATTGTTATTATGTCTCTGAAACCAGGCTTGTGGGCTTGCACGTGCACAATTTATTAATAATGTCCCTTTTTTTTGATGCCCACAAGGGCACCTTGGGAAATACCACAAAGATGGTGGTGCTTAATGAGTATGATTTCCAAAATTTAACACTGGTTGGTTCCAGTGGCATGACCCTGCTTTCTCTATTCTTACATATAAATCCCTGCTTCTTGCTGGATCTCAGGTAGGAAAAAGGGCAGGAGGAAGGGGGCCCAGGGGCCAGGTAGGGTTTGCTACTATGTGCCTGGCCCCTCCAAAGATTTTTTTGCGGGAAGGGGACGGGCTGGATCAGAGTAGATACACTACTGCTTGGTGCCTAAAATTTAGGCACCAAAAGGTAATAACCTTTACTTCTCCTTTAAGTATTACATAGTGATAATAATTTGGTTGCAGTTTTGTGATTATGACTGTATCTTACCTGACATTTTGAGGTTATTTAGAGAAACAGAGGGATACATTCGGCTGACTGCTGAGATTTTCTGAATTCTCCCTAGAGACTTGCTCTGACATACTTTCTTATGCAGGAACTTAAATGCTGGGTCAAACCGCCTAAAAAAAGCAAACCTCATTGTGAGTCATGTGATGAGACTAATTTTTTTCTAAAAAATTAGAAAATAAACACTATTGTGATAAGAATCATGTCAAAACACAAAAATTAATAAATCTGATTGCAGGTGGCCTGACAACCAGATAGCATTTTTTTTAATTGCAGGTATGGAAATAATAATAATAAAAAAAGACACAAAATAAAAAGATAATTAATGAAGACCTTTGGAACTGTTGCTCAGAATAGGTAAATCTATTACACCCTAAAGTTTCTTTATTTGTGAACTTAATAAACTGCAAGCTGTTAGCAGCAGGGACCTCATCCTGTGTATAGAACCCAATAATTTTCACTGTTTTATTTATAAAAACAATACTTGTGTTGTTTACGTCTTGTCCTGTATAGTAGTACATACATACAACTTCCATTTTAAAAAATGTTTTTATTTTCTGCAATAGCCTCCATCTGTGTTTCAAAACACAAAGCTTCTTACTTATAAAATCCACAGACCAATGGCTTCCCATATCTGTCAGCTTCATCGAAACAAGCCTCCACAGTTTGCCGACTGGTGCTTAAGAGCTTCTCACACAGCACAGCCTTCCCTTGAGGATAAGAATGACAAAATATTCACATCTGAGCAATCAGACATCATATAAAATGAGGGGTTTGCAATTTGGGAAGGGAATAAAATGAAGAAGGAATATGAAAGAAGCAAGGGCAAATAAAGGGTTAATCAATGTATTAAGCACCCACAGTGATTATAATTGCTATACACAGACCCCTAAAATAGACCAACCCAGTGGTTGTTTGACTTTTTCAGTATGAGCCCTGCTTTAAAATCCACAAGTTACAGGTGAATATTTAGGGCAGAAAATAAGCATTTAATAAACCTTTAGCTAGGCTTACAAGGCCAAGTATAAGAACAAATGTACCTCAAACCCCTCCCTAATTGGCATTCAGTATGGACCAGTCACCCACTGCTCTGGTTTTCCCCTGTGGTCACTAACAATATAGCACAAAATCAAGCAGCCTGAAAATGGGTTTCCGAAATTTATTCAATGAATAGGAGATTTGCTCATAGCAGCAATTTATTTACTGTACGTTATAGGAGTATCAGATAAATTTGGGTTCTTACCAGCTCTTAAAGTCTCCAGAGTCATCACAGCAGCTACTTCTGGTAGAGAACAAATAATCACCCCTGATACTCTGAAAAGAAAGTGAAAGAGAAGTGATTTAAGCAAAGCAGAGCTAGGGCACAATAATGTAATTGCAATTGCAGTTTCTAGAAAACAGCTCTTCCCTGGAAAGCAACCATATATAATTATAAGCTACTTACTTTAACTATACGTATTCTGATTTGCTTACCGTTACTCAAATAAAAGTCCCTGGTCTGAATCCTAGAAAAATTATGTTAAAAAGCACATTTTCTACTGGCAGAATCTCCTGAATTGACTGGAGCTAGTTTTTCTATTATTCATGTATAATAGTGAGGGTGATTAACAATAATTTAGTCATTGGTTTTTGATTACAATATTCAAACATTTATCCATAATCTGAAAAACAATCACTCAGCTGCCTTGTCTGTCTAGATGCCCTTAATACTAGCTGGCACTAAAGTTGAAGAACAAGTTAGAGATGCCTGCAGGCTAAACTCACTTGTGTACAACAGAGCTGGTGCATCAGAATATGCTACTTGTGGGACCTAAGTGCATCAGAATAAGCTACCTGCGGGATCTAAGTGTTTAAAAAGCAGTTCTGCGCTGAGCTCTGCAATAACAGTTAGACCCCAGTTGCATTTACTAAAGTCCTATCTATTATGCCCTGCTCCTGATTTCCACTGATAAGCCCGTACACCTAGCAAACACATGTATGCCCTGAGTTCAAGAGGGTGCAATACTCAAGGATAATCAAGTTCATTAGGGGGCTTATTCCCATTTGTAGATGGCAGATATCCATATGGCAAGCTCAATGCACTGCAATACATTTAAACACCTGTAGTTAAAGTAAACTAAAGCCTACCAAATATTTTGGCTAAACATAGCTGGGAAAGGGACATAATTGTCAGCCCATCATTTAAAATGTTAGAAAACAAACATGTTCTGTATTTAGCTGAAATGAATTGCTCCCTAGAGGACAACTAAACTGGTTCATACCTTATGTAAATACATATCTGAATATTTTAATAAAATGACCAGGGCCACGCTAGAGATAAAAAAATGCATCAGGGCTGCAACATTGACTTGAATATGTTTCTAAAACACTCTCTTTTAAGAAGCAGATATTTGATTGCTCAAGCCTTTCCACCCAAACCATAAGAGAAACCCCACGTGAGTTAAGGAATTACGTGTAGTTTCAGGGGAAAAAAAACAACTTTGTTAGCTGAGGTATTTTTCCCCAAGCTGGCTTTCTTAAATAAGAAGATCTCCAGCTTTTAGGTGCCAAACTTCAGCTGTGATATATACAGGTATAGGACCTGTTATCCAGAATGCTCGGGACCTAGGGCTTTCCGGATAAGGGATCTTTCTGTAATTTGGATCTCCATACCTTAAGTCTACTAAAAAATCAATTTAAAACCATTTAAACCCCATAGGATTGTTTTGCCTCCAATAAGGATTAATTATATCTTAGTTGGGATCAAGTACAAGGTAATGCTTTATTATTACAGAGGAAAAGGAAATCATTTTTATAAATTAGAATTATTTGCTTATAATGGAGTCTATGGGAGATGGCCTTTCCGTAATTTGGAACTTTCTGGATAACGGGTTTTGGATAAGGGATCCTATACCTGTATTACCAACCACACTGGTTTCAGTGCACATCATAATCAGAAATCGCTATTGTCCTGGAAAATTCACCTTTTAAAAGCATTTACTGTGCTTGCTATAAATACAAATACTGGAATGAATGTGTAATCAGTTCCAATACTCAGTGTAGACCTCACTGTCTTAAACTAAAATAAGGTATAATCTGTCCTGGGGCTTTTATATTTGTGCAGAAAAGCGTTTACCTTTTTAAACATATGGGTTTAAAGTTAGGGCAGACAATGAACTAAACTTTTTATTGTTTAAACGCCTATTAGTAGTGTTTAAAAGTTATATCCAAAGGAATATATATGGAACATTCCATTAAAATAATTACCAAATATATAAGCAAATTTGTAATTACTGTATTAAGGAATATAGGTTGGAGCATGTGCAGGATGGAGTGTATTTGGATATCTTACCGCTGGTCATTAAGAACAATATCTGCATCCTGTTCCTGCAGCACCCTGGTCTTTGACAGTATTTCATTGCTGAAAAGCCTATCGACTTCAGACCTCTGGTCTTCCACAATGTAATAAAGACAGCAGCCATTTTCTTCTTTTAAGGTCCGCAGTAGTGCCTTACTGGCATAACTTGCTCCAATTATGGCAAGACCAATTTGATTTCCTCTGGTATTGCTACTGGTATAAATCCCTCCAGGTACCACACTATTGGAAGCTTCGGATATAACGTGCCTTTGGTTGGTGTGCTTTGAAGACATAGGTGGATTTCGCATATGAATAGCACCAAATGATGACTGATGGGTGGAGGACGTAGATGGGGTTACGTCTTCTCTGGCTGACATAACACTGGTAGTAGAACTGATGGTGTTCGGGTGCACAGGGAGCAAGGGGGGATGGTGGTATGATGGTGGAGAGGGTACTACATTACCTCTGGCACTTGTACTGATACTAGAACTGCATGGATTAGAGGAAAGAATGAAAGATGTCTGTGGATGTAGAGACGTATCTAATCCCATAGGGAGGCTTGATCCCAGATCTGCACCAGTTGATCTATATACAAATAAAAAATAGATTTTTTTTTTACCCATAAATAAAATTGACTAAATCTACAAGAATATGGCATGATCATTCAAATAAGAATATTAGATGCGGGTGTGGAATTGTTGCAAAAGGTGGAATGTAGTAGTGGGCATTTAGTTGTTGTGATGGTGGTAGAGGTGATCAGGATGGTAGAAAGTAGAGGTAGTAGTAATTGGTAGAGTAATTTAAGTGGTTAGGAAGAGTGGTTACTGAGAAAACCAGAAGAGTAGGAAAAGTTGTAGGGGCTGAAAGGACAGATAATAGTTTGGAGGGAGTTTTAAGGTGAGGTGGTAGCAGGGAGTTGTTAGGGGAGGTTGGGTGAAAAAAAAAAAGTCAATAGATGGCAGGGATGCGGTAGTGAAATAAAGGGAAATGCGGCAGTATTTGAAGTTTGGCATTTGGCAGAACTAGTCAGTTGGCCGTCTACTGGGGTAAAATTCAGAACAATATAGTATTCCACAAGCACCAAGACTTACAATGTCACCTAACTGGCCACCAGCTTGCCTGCCAGTCGGAATTCCACAATAAAAACACACCAGTGAACACATTGGCTTTTGTGGAAGCACAGGTGGGCTGCTTCGTACCATTCACAGAGTCCCAGAGCAAGGTTCTAATTGTTAACGACATGCCATATCCCAATCTTATAGAATGCAGTGATGTTTCTCAAGTGGGAAGAATGGACTGAAAAGATGCTCTGTTGGAGGGCAAGAGACTTGCAATAGTGGTAGCAAGTTTCTTCTTTACATACTGTGGATGCCAATAGATGCATGTTCCACAGAAGGCAGAAAGAACAAACACTGACACACGTTCTATCATTTACAGGAATGTCTAAGTGAAGCATTCTGGCTACCAAATGCCTCAAGTCATATTGATGCTGTGTATACTTTTTAGTTTGAGCAAAGTATGCATAGATGATGTGACTGTAAGAGTCTGATAAAGACATGTCTAACTTATTAATTCTAAAATATTAAAAAACCAGTCTGCATTTCACTGGACTTAGAAAAGGCTACAATGCTGTTCCTTGCAATAAAGCAAGGATGTTGCTTTATAAGTCCTACTTATAGACTGCATCCAGGCCCAGTGACCCAAGTATGCATAATTGCTTGCATCGGCTTGTATACTTGAGTTACTATCATCTCCTCCTTTATCAGCAGCTTTCTAAACTGTAGGTGCTGCCAATGAGTAAGACTTACAGGAGAAGTGGAGTTCTAGTCCCATGTTGCTTAATCAGACGTCGGTTCCGGTAGTGCCTTCCCGAAGCTAAATGCTCTAGGATGCGATCCCTCCTAACCCGCATGGGCAGTTCACAGGATTTGCAATACAGAGTTTCAACCACTGAGGTCTCTCCAGAATCCTTGTGTTCAATTAAATGTCTTTTTACAGCCAGGTCTGTGAATTCGGCAGCATAATCATGCAGGGTTTTCTTTTTCCTTCCCATGCTGACACTTTAATGTTTGTTCCCACCTATGTAAAAGTGTTCAAAAAGGATCACATGGTACAGAAGACTTTACTATGATCTTGGGACTTCTGTGTCATCTAGGATGCAAATCACAAACAGCCAGGTAATGCATCCTGACACTGTGAAAGGGTTTTCAAGCCCAGAAAGAAAAGTACTGTTTCCTTTAAGTGAAGGGCCAAAAGGTTCAGCTTCTCCTTTATTCTTTCTTTCACAGGTTTAGTCTCTTTAACGTCTGCATTTTAGCTCTGCAAGTTCTTTCACTCAGAGTAGTCCATACAATCAACACAGCATTTGTCTGAGGGGGAAAAAAGAAAGTCAGTACAAACTGGAAGTGATCATTCAGTAACAGCTGGAGCTCTGCCATTTAAACAGGGTTTCAGATAAGGAGGAATTAATTATACAGAGGGTTTATCTTACTTTCCCACCTCCCACAGTTGTTTAGAAGGACCAGAAAGCAAATGTAATTCTAATCAATTTCCCAATACATATTAAACATCTTCAGTGAATATAAATATATTCTATATAATCTATCCTATGGTTTTCAAAAAGCAGAATCTTTTCTCATCTAAATCTTTTAATGCCCGTCTTCTGCTATATCGTTTCAGGAGTCAGAGCCCAGAGCATAGAGACTACAAACAACTACAACACTAGTACTGCGTTCAATACAAATAACTAACAAATAACTTTAACATTGTAATAACTGTATATTGGAAAGTTGCTCAGCATTCCATTTTCTTTCATTGTATAAAATCCCTTTTGGGTTGGAGATTATCTTTTAATTTCAACCCTGTCCATTATGTTTAAAAAATAACAAAGAGCAGTCTGTCATAATTAAAGAAAAAAGCATGTTCGGAGCACACTCTTTAAACTAATGGTAAATGGTGGGGTTTGTCCACTTCTGCCATTCACTGGTGAACAAAGTGTCTGTGTCAGCCTGTCACTGTTCCTAATGTTATTTAATGAAAAAAAGGCCCTAGCTGACACACATGAAGCTCTGTTTGTGTTGGACGGGGCCACAAAAAAGGACAATCTGGTGACAACAGCTGAGAAAAACGTATACCATAGGATGGCCCTTTTACCAAAGTGCCCTTAAAGGAACAGTAACACCAAAAAATGAAAGTGTATAAAAGTAACTAAAATATAATGTGCTGCTGCCCTGCACTGGTAAAAGTTGTGTGTTTACTTCAGAAAGTCTACTATAATTTATATAAATAAGCTGCTGTGTAGCAATGGGGGCAGCCATTCAAAAGAGAAAAGGCACAGGCACATAGCAGATAACAGATAAAACACTATTGTATTCTACAGAACTTATCTGTTATGTAACCTGTGCCTTTTCTCCTTTTTTCCAGCTTGAATGGCTGCCCCCATGGCTACACAGCAGCTTATTATATAAATTATAGTAGTGTTACTGTAGCACACACCAGTTTTACCAGTGCAGGGCAACAGTGCATTATATTTTTATTACTTTAAAGCTCTTTCATTTTTTGGTGTTACTGTTTCTTTAAAGGGGACCTTTACAACCTATTCTACCATGTTGGTCAAGAAAAAATACATTTTACTGCCATTATATACATTGTTAAAACCTTACTTCCTTCATTCCTTTCCAGAGTCGGACTGGGGGGTGCAGGGCCCCAAGGAAGCGCCGGCAATGGTTGGGTCTAGGCTGCCGGGGCCCACAGGGATTTTTCCCAGTCCGACCCTGTCCACAGTGAAAACATACAGGTAGGTGCTGTGGAAACGGTTACCTAATGCCCATGCGCAGGCTACACAACTATAAACTGAGGAAGGAGGGAGAATGTAAGGAAGGCAGTGAATGAGGCAGTGCCTGGGGCATAGAGGCATAAGGCAAAATATGACTGACAACTAAGAACTAGTTAGAGTATTCTGTCCGGCTGTATCACCACCTGGTATGGCAGCTGTAATGCTTTGGACCGCAAAGCTCTGCAGAGGGTGGTGAGATCAGCAGAGCGCATGACCAGGACTGAACTGCCGGCCATGCAGGACCTGTACAGACAGCGCTGTAGGAGGAAGATGCAGCGGATCCTCTCTGACCCCAGCCACCCCAGCCACAGACTTTTCACGCTCCTACCATCAGGCAGGCAGTACAGGAGCATCCAGACCCGCACCAGCAGATACAGAGACAGTTTCTACCCACAAGCCATCAGGCTTCTGAACTGCTGACATTCTACCCAAACCAACACACACTCCCCATAACTACTGGACTCTTCCCAGTGTCACTTTAAGCAAAGCCACTTTAAATCCTCACTGCACAATTTCAAATATTGCATTGCATTTTATTATTGTAAATACTTGTACCTTTATTGCACACTTTTATTATATTAATATTTGTATTTTTTTTTCGTTTTGTTTGTCTGTCTATGTAAAGTTGGGAGGAACACGGGTCAAAAAAATGTCATTACAGTAATAATGCTTCATTGTTATTTGTATATGACAATTAACTTGAAACTTGAGTTATTATTTATATGAGCTGCATTTACCAGCCCATCAAAGCTCTCATTCATTTTACTCTATGCCTTAAGGTCCCCATACACGGGCCGACTATAGCTGTCGATATCGGTCCCTTGGACCGATTCGGCAGCTAATCGGCCCGTGTATGGGGAGAGCAGAGCGGCCTGGCCGACCGATATCTGGCCTGAAATTGGCCAGATCTCGATCGGCCAGGTTAGAAAATCCGGTCGGATCGGGGACCACATCGGCTCGTAGATGCGGTCCCCGATCCGACTGCCCCATTGCCGCCCAAACGATCGGATAATTTTCTTTTACCTAAATGCTCCGCGATATTGCCCACCCATAGGTGGGGATATCGGGGGAAGATCTGCTCGCTTGCTGACATCGCCAAGCGAGCGGATCTGCTCGTGTATGGCCACCTTTACAGGGGACATAAGCCCAGAAACATGAGTTATAAAAAGGTCAATTCCAAGCAAGGTAACACTGTACATTCAGCTCAGTAGAGTAAAATGATTTGTAAATGTGCTACAGAAAGCTGTATTTCCCCTACTCCCGGCTCTAACAATACAAAAGCTGTATATAAGTCTATAAGCCTCTGCTACATTGTGTCACAAGTCAGAGCCGCCAGTGCAGAGAAGGGAAAGGAACTACTGCCAATAGCAATTCCATTTCTATATAACTTTAAAACGACTCCGAATAGTATTTTCTATAAGGAGGGGTGGGGTCACATAGTGTTTGGCTGACACCCCCTTTGCAATGACATTATACAGTCTATGAATGAATCCCCAATCTCATGTGTCATTATTAGGACCAAATCCGCCACTTCTCACGACGCAATTGCTTTCGGGAAGCTTTGAAAGATTTATTTTGTTCTTTCGCATAACAAGCAGTGTGGCTGCTTCCCCGCACTAATAATCATCGAATACAGTTTTCTCAGGATAATACACACCGCCCACAACAGCCCAGCTTTTCGCGGGACAGAGCCGATTTTCTCCACACAGCCCGCAGTCCCGGATCGCAGCTTAAACGTCCCGCAAAGCCGTGCAAACCCAGCTCCCTGATTGCGGCCGGACAGCTCGGCCTGACGTCACAAGTCTCGTCTCTCTTCTCGCGATGCTGTTACGTCACGAGTGCGCTTATAAAAGCGCGGGGAGGCGGCGCGTAGCCTCACTCAGGGAGTGATGGAGCTGCTGGTTAGCCACTGGAGTCTGTGCAGGGCATGGTGGGCTGTGCGGCTTGCTCACAGTGTTGCCTGTTGCTCCTATTTCTATCCGGTGGGGGAGAAACATTTGAGTTTAGGTTGCTGGCCATGACCCTTTGCTCTAGACTAGAGCCAAAGTTCTTATTAGTAAGACGTCAAATACATTTCATTCTCAGAGCGCCGACTTGCGTCGTAAGAAATTCATCATTCAATTTGAGTTTTTGTGCAAGATACTTCATTTGGCGCCAGTCCTCCCAATTCCCTCTTCTCCACCTCTAAAATTAAAAGGGAATTTGGGTGCTGATTATTCAGCCAGATAACATTTTTTGAATTGTGCTTGTGTTTTAAATTAATAGAGTTTATAACATTCCCTGTGGGATCAGTAACAATGATCATGAAGCCACCTGCGGGACATGATTGCATAAAGAGCAGTTCTGAGCAGCCAAACGATTAGAGTAAGGCCTCACTCACATTTACTGGAATCCTATCCATTATGTCCTGCTGATTTTTGTTGATGACAAATCCATATACATGGCAGTGCAGGTGTCTAGCATACATACCATTAGACACAAGTGGGTGCAAAACCCAAGAATGAGTGAGTTCATAATAGGTCTAATCTCCATTTGGTGATGGCAGATATCCATATGTATAGATGTGTATTTATACCTCTTAGACTCTTCAGTAGAATCAGCCCCTGCCCCAGTGGAGCTTACGATTGAAGTTCCTATTACATTCATGCACATTGTGGGAAGCTTTATCAAGAGCCAATTAAAGGAGAAGGAAAGGCTAATAAAGAGTTAATCTCAAGCTACAGGCAAACCTTCAGTTCTTTCAATAGTGCCCTTAAAGGAGACATATCCTATAAAAATTATGAATGTGCCAGGGAATTATACTCCTCTAGATATAGAAGGATTGTGCTTAAAAAGTTGTGTTTCTGACTGATTTATTGAGAAATTCCACAAAAACCCCCACTAGCCCCGCCCATCTGTTCCACTTCCTGCTGGCTGAATTCTCTGGATGAGCTGGGGAGCCGGCGGCTCTCAGTACCCTGCACTGTAGGATAGGAACCAATCAGCAGCTAGGCTGACCTGATAGGGAACTGAAGCCTGTCTGTGCTTGTGTGACTGCAGGGCTGTGATTGGCTCTCCCCCTCCTACTGTGCTTCTGGCAGGGACCGTTAGGACACGCCCACTCTCCATTTCAAACTCTGACAGAGAAGAGATAGGATCTATAGGGAGCTCCAATAAAGGGGCCATTGTTACAGACAGGATTAATGTTTAGCCCAAAGGGAAACCAGCACCGTATATTATTCATAATTGCCTACAAAATTAGGGTTTTCCCATTTATCCAATATGTCTCCTTTAAGTCTCCCCATATTTCTCCTGCTCAGATGATCAGAAGCCTCATAGGAAAAAAAGACGCTGAGCTTTGTAAAGAAAGTTCCCTTAATGCCTCACTCCAGCACCAAGACCAGTGTACATGCGCAGTTAGTAAAACTATGAGGAAGCTTCCTGCTGATTGGCTCAGATCACACATTCCTAAGGGGAGGAGGGAGTTCTTTGCATTCTTGAGGGAGAGGGGAGCAGGAGAGAGCAGAGAGCTGTTTCTTTTGATAGAGAACTCAGTGCTTATGGCTGTATTTACATAGACCTTTCTGATAAAGCTTACTATGTTTTTACCTTTCCTTCTTTAACCCCCCTGTATGTTTTTGGAGTGAGGGAGGAAACCAACATAAGCACTAGGAAAATGTGCAAACTTCTTGCAGATAGGACCCTAACACTGAAAGGCACTGAGTGCTAACCATTATGCCACTGTGCGGCAGGGTAGACATGTACCAAGGGCATAGTTGGGAGGGTACTCAGTCTGGCTTTGCTGTGTTGCCCAATGTATAAATAACCCTCCTGCTTTCACTCAGTTTGCACACTTTGCAGAATGCATCTAACTGTGTCTGCTCTGTATGATGTATGAAGTGCACATCAGTGCCAATGAGCTGAGAAGTCCTAAAGAACTATAAAAAAAGCCATAGCATGAACACATATTTAGTGACCTTTCCAACTCTGCATGTCATTTAAAAAAAAAAATGTGCTTAATCTTTTTTTCATATATTTAGTTATAGCAGTTTTGTTTAAGATCCAGATCCAAAAGTTGTTTAACTTTGCTCAGTTGAGCTTCAGACCTCCTCAGCATTCATCCTCACGTTGCTGTAGGAGTCCTTACGTCAAAAACGTTCGATTCATCCCAAGCCTTATTGATTGGAAGGATGTTGCCAATAGGCCCTCAACCTCCACTTTCAACTTGTTCTTGTGGTGAACACCATTTAATATATTTTATGGCTTTCATAATGAAATATTAAGTCGCAGCCTACAATTAAATGTCAAGGCGTATATTGAACTGATTAGGAAAAGGAGAGCTTATGAAAGGCTGCATCATGCATGCAAATAGTATATTCTGAGATGAGATTTCATTAACCTGACAGCAAAGTTGTACTAGAACAGAGCTAATATATTGTAAATGAGGTACAGACTCTACTTCAAGGTCACTTTGATTAACAGGCAAATATCTTAACAGAACTTCTTTTTCCAACCTTTCCTTTTAAGTCCTACCATTGTGGCACAAAGGAGTTTTTCTGTAATATATGCAGTGCTCCGTCTTTTTTAATTGGTATTGCAGAGGTTTTAAATACTTATAACACTAGAAAAAGAGACAGATTGTCACGTAATGTTATGGCCCTTGGTGCAATTAGACACCCTATAGAATATGTCGCTCTCTAAATAGATATAATAAAACATTTCATGGACAAATAAAGATTTTTGCTACAATATTTTATTTTCTATGCTACTGACAAGTCATATTTACATCTGACTGAGTAATAACAGCCAATCAGATTTCACCTACAGGTATAGACTTCATACATTTACATTTAAACTGCTGCCATTCTTTAAATATTAATACTAAGGTCCCCAAACTTTGCAGAGCTAGTCACCAGGTAACTGCGGTATAGAGTTATGGAAAGTGGGTGGAGCTACCAACAACCAATCAGATACTACCTATAGACTTTCAATGGGGAAATTCAACCTGCTGCCATTCTCACAGTATTAACACCAGGGTCGCTATTGGGGCCTGCTTTTTTAGGTTTATCAAGACACATTCAGGTGACATACTGTAAAGCCAATTTTTATAATCATCAGTAAGCAGGTTAGAATATTTTCTTTCAACCTAGCATTCAGCAATGAACAGGAGAAGAAAGTCATCAAAAATTTTTTTTGGTCCAGCTCCAACACTGACATGGGACAGATGGTGAGTTATTTCCATGGAAACGGGAAAACAGTAAGAGGTGGGATAGGGAAATAAAAAAGATAGTAACGTTACACATGGAGGCTGGGATATTCAGGGCACATGAACTTCCTTTTATGGATGTACAGTTTCTCACAAGTTGGATAAATTAGATATTATATTTATAACATAAAAAAGTTATAATTTTGCATCAATTATTTTATCCAGGAGTGACAAATTCCACAATTTTGTTGACAAATGCCTGTAGAAAAATCCTGCCAAGAGACCAACTGCAAAGCAGCTTTTGGCATTACCCTTCATCACAGTTACCAAAGATGTAAAGGGTGTAAAATATCAAATTGCAAAGTATCTGCAGAAAGATAAAGAAAATTGCTCTTTTTCATTATAATTCACTTGATGATAACTATCCACTCTCCTATGCAAACAATATTAAAAAATACATTTTATAACTAAAGCGCCCAATACAAATAGATTGTTTTAGTTCAGGTGTCAATAAACTAGGCCGGATTTAGGAGACAAACTCGCAGGGTGAGATGGGGAAATGTACAAAGTACAAATAAACAAATGAGTTTATTATACATACTCCCAATCCATAGCTAACAATGATCAATATTTCCTCAGGAGAAAAGCATTAAAGCCATAAAAGAAAATTGGAAAATCCAGTTTAATAATGACACATCTGCCACCTGTTTCTTGTAATGTGAGTTGGTGAAGACATTCTTCTAAGAAATTCTTCTGACAGAACAACAACAAATCTCAGGAGCTACCTGGAAGAAGAAAAAAACTGAAGATGGAACCAGGACAGCCATCGGGGGGCGGGATGGGGGAACAACTTTAGGGGCCCCAGTTGTTATATGTCTACTGGGCCCCATTTGAAAATGTTGGTTAAGATGGCTGCCCTCCATGGAATATCCTTGAACCAATTCATCCATTTCCCAGATAAGTCAAATGTTCTCTTCTTGATAAACATCTGTCTATAAGTACTTTGGGACAAAGGAAAGAAATGCGGAATTCAGAAGAGCACAGTAGGCAGTATGTGAGTGCATCTGATGCTAAATCAGGTGTTTACACTGCATCTGAGAAAGGGAGTGCTTTAGAAGACTGACAAAAATATGACTGTCATTTTTTCTCTTTGATTTGACAAAATTGTATTTGTCTTTTTAAATTAGCTAAATTAATCCAAATAAATATGAATTAAAAAGACTAAATGTATTTTGTGCATATATAATGGCTTTTTCATATACTGACCAATTTTTACAGTGCATTTTCCATTCTTGAATGGAATTGCTTACTGTGAGGAAGGGAGGGTGGGACATTCCTATTGCCTGACCCAAAGCTACCATAATTTAACTAAATGTAACTGTTCCATTTTCCCTCCTCAGTACTCCTCAATGCTCTTCAAGGGAGTTTTTGTAATGCAGTCCTAGGGGCTGATTTACTTACCCACGAACGGGTCGAATGGAGTCCGATTGCGTTTTTTTCGTAATGATCGGTATTTTGCGATTTTTTCGTATGTTTTGCGATTTTTTCGGATTCTTTACGAATTTTTCGTTACCAATACGATTTTTGCGTAAAAACGCGAGTTTTTGTATCCATTACGAAAGTTGCGTAAAAAGTTGCGCATTTTTCGTAGCGTTAAAACTTACGCGAAAAGTTGCGCATTTTTCGCGTAAGTTTTAACGCTACGAAAAATGCGCAACTTTTTACGCAACTTTCGTAATGGATACGAAAAACTCGCGTTTTTACGCAAAAATCGTATTGGTAACGAAAAATTTGTAAAGAATCCGAAAAAATCGCAAAACATATGAAAAAGTCGCAAAATGTTCGTTTTCAAGTCGGAACTTTTCCAATTCGGGTCGGATTCGTGGGTTAGTAAATCAGCCCCCTAGATTCCATAAGAATCTGAGTACATTTCAGATGTTAACCTTCTTGGTGTATTGGCAGGGAATTATGGTCTTCTCCAACCTTTAAACCAACTGTTAGCTCACAGATTTGATGTTATGATATTATATGATATAATATGACCTGTAACCTAGATAAGTTAAGCAAATTGAGCATTAATGTCATGATTACATGATTTGAAACTCATTTAGCACTTATAGGTGAGTATGTTTATACATATTTAGGATAAAAATGTTTTGCTTGTTAAGTCACAAACAATATATAAATGGCCCCACATGGAGTCAGGCCTCAGAATGGGAAAAATCCTTTCTGGCTGTAAGATGGCAAGCAGACCAGCGCCTGTTAAGAGTTAATTTCAGTAATTTTGTATTTTTTCACTTTCTGTAAAGGCATTCAACCCCTTCTTAAAATTATCTAATGCATCTGCCAGTACAAAAGCACTAGGGAGAAAATTCTACAGCTTCCCAGCTCTCAATATAGAAAACCCGTTTTGCATCTTAAAGGAGAAGAAAAGGTTGAATCACTCCGTAATGATTGTATTCACTTACCTGATACCCCTGCTGGTGCTCCTTTTACTTAAAAAAAATGCCCCAGCCCCAGGTACATGCAGGTGAGTGATGCTTTTCTGCTGGCTGCACATGTAGGGTAAAAAGCCAAACTTTAACTAAAAATTTGGCTTTTAGACTGTGCATGGATGGGCCCCAGGATAACAGCTAAAGGATGTGAAGGATGAGGATCACTTCCCTGTATGTACCCCAGGGGTATCAGGTAAGCAATCTTAATCACTGGGGGGTGCCTAACATTTGGTATGCCCCCCCCCCCAGTGATTTTAACTTTCCTTCTCCTTTAAAATGCAACTTCTTCTCTTATCTGAATAGATGCTGTTGTTTGGTCCCCTTTTATATTTATACACAGTTGTCTATCCTCCCCTACGCTCCTGTTTTACAATAATTAAAGCCTTTCCTCATATCTGAGACATTCCTTCTACCTTTATCTGTTTAGTTGCCCTTCTTGGAACTTCTCTTTATAATTACTTTACACTAGAGGCCATTGCTTTCCAAAAGATAAGAATGATCCTCTCTTCCCTTGAAACTATACCTGTTTTAATGCATGGTAATAGCTTGCCGGCCTTTTTAGGATGCCAGTTCCTCGACCCTTAAGCTGGGGATTATAAAAACACATACCTAAATATATTACTTTTGCTACTCTGCATATACAACTTTTCACTTTCAGATAATGGCTTAACCAGTTTGCAAACAAAAGTCAAAGAAAATACTACCACCCCACTATGACTTGAAGTCATTTAATAATTTAAAAATCAGCACCTGCTTTGAGGCCACTTGGAGCAACATCCAAGGGGTTGGGGAGCAACATGTTACTCACGAGCCACTGGTTGGGGATCACTGCTTTAGAGCAATCTCCAGACCTAACCCATTTGCCAAAGTGTCTAAATAAACTGTCTCTTACTGTATATTAAGAACCCACAACAATTTCTGTTTGCCTCTTACTCCTTGGGAATACAAGACCATAAGCACAATTGTTTGTGTCTGTATGCAATCTTAACAATAATAGCGCATTTCAGACTTTATAACATTGTGAACAAATTCTGAAGGACCTTAAGCAAATATTAAAATTACTGAGCTATAACAATGAGTGTCTAGACAGGCCTATCACTTACTGGATAATGGAGAAAGGGAACACTGAGATACTACTTAGTGAGATACAGAGATTTGTTGTGATCAGGTGATTATATAGGACATGGTGTAATACAAAGCAGTGTTATCTCATACAGCAACAATCCTATTTTTCACTGGATGCATGAATTTCTGATAGAAAGGTTAGTCTTGAAGAATAGAAAGGTGACACAAGACATGTTGTGAGAAAACTGACTCTAGTTCCAGTAGTCGTGTAACTCTTGTAAATACATCATTTAGGTTTTTAATATTTAGGTGGATTCCTGTGTGATTTAAAAAATATTAAAATATGGCCAACAGTGGAATGAAACCATGGACCTCATTCCAAACCCAAGGGTATTCATTTAAAATTGGTTCTTTCTTTGCTGCTAAAACTAGATTTTCCTCTAGATGTTGGGACAATATTGGTGGAATTTGCTTCTACTTATATGTAAGAAGTTGGACACTGATGTTGGGGATCAGGCCTGACTCAAATTCACATTCCAATTCATCCCGCAGGTGTTCAGTTGGGTTGAGGTCAGGGTTCTGTGCAGGTCAGTCAAGTTCTTGCACTCCCGCCTCTGCAATTTTGTGTGGACCTAAGTTTGGGCACTGGGTCTGAAATTGGAAAGGACCTTCCCCAAACTGTATGATTACTGGTATTAGTAATGATGGGATTGGCTTTAATAGACAATTTCAATAATTAGAAAGGCGTCCATATACTTTGGTCATATAGTGCATTCATTTATAAAACATAAATTTAAAAAATACTGGCATATATTCACGCAGTACATTAGGATATCCTCTAACAGAAGGGAGAGGCCTACTTACTTAGAAGCAAATATAGAGAGGTTGTACTATTCTCTTTCACTGAAATGGTCCTGGGAGATATGTCATAGTATATAGTTCGGTTGAAATTGTTTTCATATTATGGGTCATTTATGAATGAAAAATGCTATTTCTGATGCAAATCATCATTTTTTACACATAATGCAGTAGTTTCCCCATTAATTCCAGTGTAATTATGACTGTGTTGGGAGATGCATCCTCTCAGCTGAAGTGGGTACAAAGTACTAGCTGCATCTAACATTGTCAGAGTAAAGGTTGCATCACTTCCAGACCACTTGTTCAAACAGTGTTTGTATCTTATTGACTGGGCACAAATCTGGTGCACTTATTCATGCAACAGGTGGAGCTACCACCAGGTCTAGGGTAGCAGTAGCTTCAGGTTTCCCCAGCCTCAATAGGTGCAATTGTACATCTTTTATCAGAAGAGGGAGAATGATTTGAGAACCACAAGGAAATGCAGGAGAATGTTTGGACGCAGGAACGTTAATGATTTCCATCAATATAAGTTGCACCCAGTCTAGAGCACCCATGCTGTATTTTGTTCTATTAGTACTTAGCGATCCAGAGCACACAAACCTGATGGGATGCAATAGCACCCAATTGCGTCAGAGTGACATAGTCAAGCGTATGTCCCATTAAACTTTTCCAGAGAAAAAAGAACTAATAACTTGCTACAACTACAGTTACTGTAATTGTGCCAGAAAAGGATGTCTTCTTCCATGAAAATTATAGCATGAAGAATTATCCATCAGTGGATTAAGAAAGCACTTTGGCATCAATACTGCTATAAGAGTTGACTGTAATTCTGCAAGTGTAGTAAAGCTATGAGTAATCCCATGTGGGTGGGAGTGCAAGCAATGAAACAGTACATTGATAACATTCTGAAGGAGAAGCTGTTGTCCAACTATAAACACTTTAGGATGTTTCGTTAAAGGGAAATGTAGCTACAAATCTCATTTTAATATATTGTAGACTTAAAGCAAAGCATCAGCAATTGATTTTAATTAATTTATTTTGTTTTATTTTATTCACCATTCATTGGTGGAGTATAATGAAGATTTTATATAGTTGTTCTTCAATTGGAAACCTTTTATTTGTAGCCTCCCCAATCAAAAGTTTATTTTTGAATTGTGATTACTGTCCGGTTGCTAGGGTTAATTAGTAAAAAGCAGGTTCATTCCAGTGCTGGGATTTTGCTTTATGATATTTTATGATAAGCTCCGCCTCAAGGGCATTTAATTATGTGTCAGTGTCACATGACATTATTTGGCAAGTATTCACCCCAGTGCTGCAGTGTGGGGGGTACCACTGTGAAAGTAAAGCATTCTGCACCAGATAAAAGGGAGTAATGCAAGAAGCATTCCTTACCCTTGTAGTAAGAGTGTCCTGTTTGTGTTTTGCTTATAATGCATAATTAAGAAGTAATTACTTCGCCCCCCTGCAATATTCCTGTGACAACACACAGAAGTTGTCCGGATGAAGTGGTTGCACACATACACAATCTCAGACATCTTGCTGACTTGGCTTGGCCTATGGATAAGGTTCTCTTCCAGTGGGTCTGAGTAGTTGCTCCATCTCCCTCTGACTGAATAATCACATTAGCACTATTTAACAAACCACGTGGGTGGCTGACTTGAGATCATACTGTTTGGCGACCATGACAATCAAGTGCATTTTAAAAAAACACACACACATGTATGTATGAGTGGAAACCTATTGGACAAATAGGGGCAGATTTACTGAAAGTAGAATTTTTCTGGGCTTAAACTCGTATAAACACGACTTGGAAGTTTTTTCAAATAAAACTATCATTCTTGCATTTATTAAATGTCACGATAATGTTGGTAGGGTTGTTCATTTCCATGAATACTCTTTATTTTTTTCTCAAGTTTCACTTGAAACTGAGTGAAATGGAAAACAATGATGTTATTAACTTCCCCTTGAAAATGTGTGTAATATAAAACTAATGACGGGATTAAATTCCCTTTGAAACTGAGTGAAATATAGAACAATGGTGGGATTAACTTCTCCTTGAAACTGGGTGAAATATAGAACAATAGTTGGATTAGTTCCCTGTGAAACTGGGTGAAATATAGAACAATAGTTGGATTAACTTCCCCGTGAAACTGGGTGAAATATAGAACAATAGTTGGATTAACTTCCCTGTGAAACTGGGTGAAATATAGAACAATAGTTGGATTAACTTCCCCGTGAAACTGGGTGAAATATAGAACAATAGTTGGATTCATTTCCCTGTGAAACTGGGTGAAATATAAACACTGATGGGATTAGCTTCCCCTGTAAAATGTGTCAAGGACAGGCTGCCACTGACTATTCTATTTTTCTACTATTCAAAGCCTTCATAGGACTCACATAAAATTTTATAAACCTCGAACATTTGTTTGTTTCTCAAATTTTGGGGGAAAATACTTGAACTTTTGTATGCTGCCAAAAAACACATACATAAATCTCGAAAAAAAACAAAGCAAAAAAATTTGAACTTTTCTCAAAAAATCTTAGTAAATGGGCCCTATGTGTTAGATTTAGAGTGAATGCTTATATGCTTTCATAGGCCTGTAGGAGAGTTAGCCCTTAAACTAGACCTCTTTTAACAGTCTTTTTTTGATAATATTGAAAGTGTAGCAGATAGCTTCATTACGGTTTATGGAGGATCACAACTTAATCCCAAAAACTCATAAAATCCATGCTTCAGTGGGTGTTTCAGAGAGAGACTCCTTTTATAAGTATAATAAATTGGAGTCCAAATAATATGCAGGCATTCAAGAGTCACTGTTCTACTTTGTGGAGCTCTAGCTCTGTTAGAACAGCTAGCTGTAATATAGCCTGTTTACTGGCGCCTATTTCTCCCCATGTTTATATAACCAGTTGGTAACATGGATCCTGACTTAGTAAGGCAACATTTCCAGGTGAAGATATTAAACAAAATATATTACCTGCTACATCTAAATCAAATAATGCACTGTACATAATACTACATAGTACTATTCTTGTAGTCAAGCTGAACTTCATGGAGTTAACAGCAGTGAAATACACAGTTCTTCTGCCTCTCTGCATTGTGTTAAGGCAGTGGTAGAAGATATAGTGATGAAGACTGTAGCACTGAGCTGCAATATAAGGAGGTTTGTGTGATAGAATCAGCTGCTTTCTATTAGATGTCCATCTGGAATTGGCCATGAAATTGATACCATTTAGTTTTTTAAATGATGTAGCTGAATCATGAGTGCAAAGTTACAGTCATGCCCAAACACCATTGTCTCATCTTACACATTGTATAGACAAAAAAACCCACATTTTTCTTCCAAAACCATTACTAACTGTGTGGTCATCATGATTAGTAATCAAATTAAGAGCCAGATTGATAGGCTCTAGTTAGAGCAAACAAGCGTTCCATGGTGATTTGCCTTTCCCAGCCTAGCGAACTGTACATTACAGAATACATTGACTTGTAAATATAATCAGCTTTGGCAGCCATAATAAAATAAAGCACAAAGAAAGAGGTATTTATATAGTAATAAATGGCTTACCAATATACATATATGTTATTCCATCTTCCCATTTTAAAGGGGTGGTTCACCTTTCTGTTAACTTTTTTGTATGTTATAGAATGGCCAGTTCTAAGCAGCTTCTCGGTTGGTCCTTATTATTTATAAGTTTTTGACTCTTTCAAATGGGGGTCACAACCTCAGCAGCCCAAAAAACAATTTTATTGGTATTGTTACTTTGTATTCCTATTTTTCTGTTCAGGTCCTCTCCTATAAATATATAGGAAATTTGAACTCCAGCAACCAGATAACTGCTAAAATTCCAAACCAGAGAGTTGCCGAACCTCCACAGCACTTGCTATTAGGTAGGTAAGCCTACCCCGTATATTGTTGCAATAGAATACCACAAAATGAACATTTCCAGGGGCAAACCCTTCCTTTTGAGGATAAGAATCAAGTGCAGTAACAGTGCTTCTTAAATCAATATTGTACTATAAAACCAAATCCATCCTGTATTTATTGGCTAATGAAAAGTGATAATTTGGGAAACCAGTGGCAAATGGAAAATTGAAGGTTATGCACTTGGGATTTTAAAATCATGCAGGATTAGCTATAGCATTAATACAAGACAGTGCCAACAAGGGCTGTAAGGTACTGTCCTATATTAAATAGGGTACTCCAGAGGGGAAAGTCATCCTTATTTAGAATAAGGCAGCATTAAGAAAAGACATGTTAGAAACACAGTGAGTTAAGAGTAGTGGTCCTTAGCTGAACAGGTTTTGAAATATCTCACTTATGAAGAAAGGCCAACCATGACTGAGGATAAGATCACAATGCATGAATACATAATGCCCATACAATGAACTTCCAGGTGCCTTATTTACTAGCAGATTTTTCCAGAGGGTATGATGGCTTCCCTTGAGAGCATACAGAGAGCCTCCCATTGCTGGGTTAAGGAGCTTACCATCTGACAGGCAGTGACAAATCACACCTTCATCCTTCATCTACCAGATCTCTCATGCTTAAAGGTGAACCGTCACTATGATGTAAAATCCACTAAACTGCAGTGGGTGTTTCAAATACACTTTTAAACTATATTTCATACAGAGTTATATATAGAGTTACATATTTAACTACTTATTTGTGTGTTCCACCACCAAAAGTGTTTTTCCACTACAGACTACACACTCATGAATACAGTATCTGAATGACTTGCTCTAAAGGTCCACTCGTTTGGCAAGGTTGCCAGATGAGCAGATATATCCCCAAAATGCCAACCATGAGGTGGCCCTCGGGCCAAATGATCAAATTACATTGAAAGGATGCAGGCTGTTGGGTGAGGACAAGCCAATGCAGTTCTTGCCCTGATGGGATTTTTAAACCTGCCCAGTTGTCATCCGGTTGATTTTTGAATACCTCATACCATCCCATCTTGATTCTTCTGATGGACAACATGGTTATGTTGTTTGCAATAGGAAAGCTGTTAGGTGCATGTATTGCTATAGGAAGGATAATAGACAGGTCCAGGCTAACTCATGGCTACAGGAAGTGAGAGGTGCAAGAAATCAGGCAGAAATAAGAAGGTGGTGGTCCAGCCAGGAGTATAAAGAAGCTGTAGCTTGGAAGCAAGACCCAATTTTCACTGGATCAGCCTGCAGTGGGAAGCATCCTGTCCTCCTTCCCTAAGATTTAATGGTGTTGTAAAGCACAAGGGTGCTCTTTCTGGTGATGATCTCCTTGGCAAAAGGTCCCGGGAGATGGGTCTTCTATTCATTTGTCTGACTTTACTTCCTGCTTTAAATGGATTCAGACGGTGGCAAAAATGGATGGTTGCTCATGAAATGGGATCCCTTCTCTGGAATCCCTTAGGCTGATGCCACACGTGGCGTTTTTACGCTGCGTATTTTCTAATTCTCTCGGCGGCTGAAAAACGCCTGATATCATCATCCATAGAAATAGCTTGAAAAGACGCGCAGCAAACCACACAAAGCGGAAATACGCTAGAAAACGCCTAAGCACGGATTTTTCAAGCGTTGGCTGAAATACGCCAGTACTTGCAAAGCAAGCTATTCCTATGGATACGCAAAGGCAGCTGCCAGACCTAGCGGAACTACGCGGCGTTTTTTGCTATTTCGCACTATTAGCACCATGGCAACGGGATTTGCTTACGTCACCAGTTCTAGGCTGAAAAACGCCATGTGTGGCTTTTGCAGCGTTTTTAGGCTGAGAAAAAACGCAGCGTAAAAACGCCACGTGTGGCATCAGCCTTATCCAGAAAGCTACAAATTACAGGAAGACAATCTCCCATAGACTCCATTATAAGCAAATTATTTTAAAAATGATTTAATTTTTCTCTGTAATAATAAAACAGTAGCTTGTATTTAATGGTAACTAAGTTGCATGAATCTACACTGGTGGCAAAACAATCTTTTTATTTAACATATAAATGATTTTTAGCAGACTAAAAGGAGGGGAAAGTGGAATCACTGGGGGTCCCAAAATGTTAGGCACCCCCCAGTGATTAAGATCACTTACCTGATACCCCCGGGGTACATGCAGGTGAGTGATTTTCCTTTTGCTGCAATCCCGGGGCCCATCTATGCACAGTAGAGTAAAAAAATCAAACTTTTTTTGTTAAACTGCGGCTTTTTACTCTACTGCGAATGCGCAGCCAGTGCATAGAAACAAGATGGAAGATGATTGCTTGCCTGCATGTAACCTGGGCCATTTTTTTACTAACAGGTATGTGAATACAATCACTGGGGAGTGCCTAACATTTTGACACCCCAAGTGATTCCACCTTTATTTCTCCTTTTAGTTACGATGTTATAGAATAGTGAATTCCAAACTGGAGAGCTGCTGAACAAAAAGCTCAATCACTAAAGAAACACTACTAATAAATGTGGCCATACATGGACAGATTTCAGCTGCCGATTTAGGTCCTTTAGACCAATTCGGCAGCTTATTTGCCTGTGTATTGGCTCCCCTGATGGGCCTATTCTACCGATATCTGGCCTAAAATTGGACAGATTTTGACTTACGACTTTCTGTTGAATTGGGGACTACATTGGCTCATTGATACGGTCCTCAGTCCGACAGCGCCTATATCCGCCGTTTTCATTTGATAGCTTGGCCCTAGAGCCAAACTATTGCATTAGTCCGATATGGCCTACTTTAGGTGGGCATATCAGGAGAAGATATGCTCATTTGGCGACCTTACCAAACAAACAGATTGCAACATGTATGGCCACCTTTGGGATGAAGACCAATTGCAAAGTGTCATGGAATTTTATTGTCCACATTATACTAAAAATTTATTTGAAGGTGAACAACCCCTTTATGGTATGGAGATCCAAATTATGGAATTATCTTGGAAAATCCCAGGTGCCCTAAGCATTCTGGATAATAGATCCCATACCTGTACTATGCTCTGGATCCTTGTTTAGAAAACACAAGGTAGAAACGAAAGAAATCTCTGGTTAGGAATAGCCTAAAAGCAAGATTAATCTAGATCAGTGAAGATGTGAATGAGAGTATCTAATAATTCTAGACCCAGGAAGAGTGATGTATTTGAAAAAGGAATAATCTATTGAACCCCAGAGTAAGAAGAGGAATTAGACTGTCAGTATATCAAATCAATCATTTCTACTCATGCCAGTGATGGCAGATTCCAGTATGAAATATAAATTTCAAAGAGAAAATAGAATCACGTCAATGTATGAGAGATGCAGGCAAAAAAAGCAGAGCAGGCACAGCAATAAAGACAATCGAGGCATCAAGCAGGATCAGTGAGAAACAATATAAGGTAAATATATGGCCAGTGAGAAGGGCCCCATGGAGACTTCTTATCCTCAAATTACTTCCAAGGATTTTGCATGCACCTTTTGCAAAGTGACTCAATAGCTCTTATAGAGAAGGGTCACACTGCATGAACCGTGCTATAAACTGAGATTCCTGCTGAGTAGTGTATACATTGGGCTGCACGTGTAAACCACACCAAATTGGAGCCTTACTGAAATGTGTCCATCGCTAAGCGCTGCTAAGGAATACATAACAGAAACACAGGAGGTATTTATTTATTATTTAAATAACCAGATCAGGACATATTGCATTTCATTAGTGGCTAACCCCACTCTGGGCTGTTTCTTGGCCTACTTATAAGCTCTGGGGAAAGACGCAAGGAGCAGATTTTGGTGCCAATCATCCAAGTACATTGCCAGTAAACTTGTAATACCGGCCCTGGCTTTGGCTTGTATTTTTACCTACTGGACCAGTGAAGTACCTGCCAGGTAGCAACCCTAGCTGATGCCTGCAGATCAACTGATTTTCAATGACGTTATGTAATAAAAAACACAGAAGAGCATTTATGAGATCTAGCAGGTGATAAAACAGGTACAATTCTACTACTGCAGAATCTCTGTGCGTATCTGTCTTCCATCTCAGAGTTCAAAGACCTGCGGCTTCCTCATAGAACAGGGATCCCCAACCTTTTATACATGTCAGCCACATTCAAAAAGAAAAAGTGTTGGGGAACAACACAAGCATGGAAAACATTCTGTAGGGTGCCAGATGAGGGCTATAATTGGCTATTTGGTAGCCCCTATGTGGACTGGCAGCCTACAGAAGGCTTTGTTTGGCATTACACTGGGTTGTTACGCAACCAAAACTTGCCTCAAGCCAGGAAGTCAAAAATAAGCACCTGCTTTAAGGCCACCTAAAGTGCTGTTATATTGTTTGTATAGAGAAAATTATGTTTCTTGCTGATTTCCCTTCATAAAGTTGCTCTTTTCTAATTTAAAATCTTTCCTCATACTTAGCAAAACTAATCTGAAGAACCCAATTTACTCTGGCCCCAAAAATCCCATCAGTCGCAGGAGGATGACATTTTCTTGTAAAGATTGTTTTTGGTGTTGCTTGATCGATAGAGCAAGTAGGCAGAAACCAAAAATGGAACAATTTATATTTAGCAATGATGCGAAGAGCTGAAATGGTTGATAAATTGACACTTTCATGTCTCTTGTATAGAAGCAAACTGAGTGATGGAAAATCCACTGTTTGGGGAGTTTAGTTCCCATGCACCATGAAGCAGTAATGGGCCTGAAAATACAAAACAGCCCCAAAGAAAACTGTCCCAAAATTTGTTGACAGCAATATAAGGTCAGAGCATTTTCTCTCCTAAATAGTATTGCCGTATTAGTCTGAACCTCCAGTAGGCAAAACATTTTAAGTATGATAAGTGCCGTTAGAGTGTGTGTTGAAAGGGAAAGAAAGCAGAGAAGCAACTACAGATACAGTAATTATGCCAACCTCACAGTAAACATGGCCTGCTGATTGTTGCTTTTTTATCTTGGTGAAACCTCCACAACCTGACAGTCACTAACTATTAAAATATCAAACATGGTTGAACTAATGATTTGCATGAAATCCCTATTGACTTGGCCCCATGGAATACAATTGCTATTGAGTTGGGGAATGTTAACATCAGGTTTTGACAAAAAAAAAAGAACGTCATGCATAGTCCATCTTATAATACAGAAGAGTAGAGATAGGGTTGGTCCATTAATAAGAATTGACTTGAAATGGCAGAGGGTACTGTATAACCATTTTTGTGCATTTTATATTTTTATTAATTATTAAATAATAATTCTTATACAAATTAGCCCTTATTATGTCAATGGACAAGCTTTCTGACATAATACTAGTGGTATTAGTCTAAGTGCCTTGTGAAACTGGAAAAAGGGTTGGCCTCAAGATGTAAAGTGGCGGGCCTATGACGTCAGAGGCAGGATGATGACATTTAGGGGTGAGGCCATAATGTCTGGGGCAGAGCAGAGACATCACTGGTGGTCATTGTGGGAGATTTTTGTCCAGGTTTACAGATTCACACATACATGTGGCAACCCTAAGGATTACACTAATATCTGGTAAAACTGCCTTTGGAGCAACAGGTACAGACGCATGGGGCCCAGTGAGAAGTGGAAATAATATGGTAATTTCTTGTAGAAAAGATTCCTGTGCAGGGGCTTTTAGCTTTCTTGCCCTACCCTATAAGAAGTCAAAATGACCAACAAAGCCTTATAGCTGATACTATTTCAGTATTTTTTTTTATTTTTATGTAATATCTGGTGTAGCAATATCAACTGTAAAAGCGACTAGAACTGAAAGGGTTCAAATGCAGTCTACAGAGTAAATCCAATTATAGTTGTACAACAACCATAGCGGGCATATAGGAGCATATAATAAGTAAATGTAATTCTGCATTTTAGCATCCCATTGTATAAGCATTCTGTGTCACACGCGGCACTTAGCTGCACGTCAGTAAGAGCTGTCTCAGAAGGTTTCTCGTAGCATCTGATCATTTCCATAATGACTTATAACAACAACGTCAATAAGTGTCTGGAAGGCTGAAATACAGTTCCGTGGCAAAGTTCCTGGTGTCTGAAGGAACTCCTCTGTCCCCTGAGTGCTATTTATTTTCTTCAGTGTTCTGCATGTGAGCTGAACCAACCTTGACTTCAGGAGATGATTTACTTGACAGGCAGGGGGGGGCTTTTTAGATTTTTCGCTACTTTATTATATATTTGTTAATATAAATATTAGAATTGTATTCATTTCTAAAGCACCACCATATTCTGCAGTGCTGTACATAAGGCTTCAACATAGAGACATACCAAGATACTGGGTAATGGGGCCCTGACTGTAAGGGCTTACAATTGTTGGCTATAAGACATGGACATAGCATTTTTAAAATATTTGTTACAGTAGCAAACATTTTAGTGCAATCGCCCTGCTTCAGTTGCTGCACACATTAATAGGGTTGCCACTTGGCTGGTATTTCACCGTCCTAGCAGTTAAATGCTGCCTAAGGATGGGGCAAGTATTAAATATTTATGACACCCCTATTTTTTTGCCCCTGGCTTACGAAGTTACCCCCAAGGTGTGATTAATTGTGCTCTTCTTTCAACCCAGCACCCCTGCCTTCTATCAAGTTACATCCAGATTTAACCCAATGTCTGCCACCTTGAATCATCACCCTGCCCCCCATTGGTACATTTTAGATGAAACAGTGGCAGCCCTACATATGACTACAATTTGTAATTGGGGTTATGTAATACTAGGTGCAAAGTTTGTTAGACATATATATTTGTCAGGTAGCATTTATTGGTCACCTGTTTAAAAGCAAATATCTTATTGGTTACTGCACCTGGGCAACTTTGTTTCTGCTTTTATTAAAAAACGAAATCTAAAGCATCCATATTTTTCTTCTAGATGCAAACTGAAAACTGTCTATTCAGTCTATACATGCTGAGCATACAAGGGATTACATGATTTGGCCTCCCAAGTCCAGACCCAGTGCTGGCTGTGTCACAGATAAATATCTGAGTGTGCCCCAGTTAGATCTCAGTTGAGGAGGATAAGTTTTTGATGCCATGTATGGGCCAGTAATGAGTAATTGGCAGCCAATAAGCAATAACAGTAAACTTTATATACAAAAGAATACGCCAATGGGCATCTAACAGGAGGAGCAAAACCTGACTATGGGTCAACACAGACCAACTTGTTTTCTTCCCCAAAGAGCTTTTCTTTGTAGTTCTGCTAATATCCTCTCAATGGCATCTTACTTACTAAAGTGCCCTTATGGGCTGTCTCACTGGAGATCATGGTGCTGGCTCTCTCAACAGTGGTGCTGGGAATTTTGCAGCTTGGTAGTAAGTGAACTTGTCCATTCACCTGGTTGAGCTCAGAAGTGGCATATTTTTCCCTGTCTACCTGGATAGCATCTCTTGAGAATGGCTGTTGGGGTCCATTTACCATTTATAGTGGTACTTATTTTGTGCTAGACACCACATCCAAGCTACTTGTAGGTCCTTTGCAGCTCCCAGCAACCCCAAAGTTGATGTCCTGCTGATTGCCCCCCCTGTTGGTGACAGTTTCTAGTGATGTCACTGGCAAGCGGGTTTGGGCAGACTGAGGGCACCTTTAGATCCCCCTACACTACTGCTGACAAATTTAGTGGTGGTAGTAGGTAAAGATGTTGTTATACTGGAGACCAGAGTATTGTAGTTGCAACAGAACCTTAACATTCCAACAGCAATGCACTTGGTTTAAATTAAAGACTGGGAAAAAATCCTAGACCACTAAACCCAAATATCTTTGAGCTAATTCTAACATGGCAATGTACTGTTAATGAATGATAAAATACTAGTGAATGTGTATTCTTTACTAATCATAACAATCACTAGTAGCTGTCTACCTGCATGTAAAATTAGTAAAAGACAAATTAATTGCTCATGTTTTGTTCAGCTACTGAGAGGTTAAATGATGCCGAATCAAGAAGGGTTGAGTGTTTGGTTTAAAGGCAATATGGAAATGGTTTAATTAATAAAATGCAACGAGCTGCCCTTTCAACACAAGGGAATCAGACATACTGTATTTAATTAAGACTCACTTAATGTTCTAAATCTTTGCCATTGACACCCCCACAGACTCTGACACGCCATCTATTCACCTCGCTAAAAATCCACATTTCATGTCTGTTGTCCTACGTCAAACCAGGTAAAGGCTCATAAATCAGTTGTCTCATTCGCTGGCCATCTCAAACATGACTTGACCCTTTCCAAACTCGTGATTTATAAGAAGAAGTTCCTTGTTTATTCGCGTCAGCTGGGCTATGCCACATTTGCTGCAATACTGTATCCAGTTCGAAGAATGGTCCACGAGACAGTAAATTTATTGTCTATGGGCCCTGAAGTATTACCTAAATGCAAAGTGCCTTGAATGTACAATTAGCAAGGAGAGAATCCATTGGCTCGGTCTTATTCTTGTCTATGTGAGTGATGCCTGTTATGACGCCACTAAATGATATATAAGCAGGTAGAGCAAATTAGGAGACACCTCTGAGCGACAAAGAGTCAGTGGAGGGAGAGAGAAAGAGAGAGAAGATTTTTCCTTTGTCCATGACCATGCAGAAGCTTCTATTAAGTTTGATTCTTGCCAGCTTCACCGATCCTCTTTTGTCGCTTCCATTAATTGATTCCAGAGAAATTCCATATCAGTTTCCGGGTAAGAAAAACCTTATTTTTTTTTAATTGTTCATTTTTTAAAAAATAATTACAATATTCTTGAACTATAAGGAGAAGTAGAGGTTGAATTTCACAGTTTAAATGATTAAATTGCATTGTCCTACTGTCGCTGAATGTTTATTAGAAATGAAATTCACATGTAGAAGTAAAAGAGAAATATTGAATTGCCAATGTTAATGTATAATGCCATTATGTTGTCCTCTTTACCCATAGGCAGAACAGTGGTGCAGGGTGTAGCATTGCTGCCGGGTAGCACCGGGTCCTATGTCTGATTGCAGCCAGGGAACTAATTACTAGGAGTTTGTTTGTTCTTCATCTGCTTGCATGGGTTTCCTCTCAATCTCCTAAAACACAGGCAGGGTAATGGGCTCCTAATAAAACTGCCCATAGTGTGTGTGTGTGTGAATGTGATAGGGACTTTACATACACACATACAGTGGAATATGTTAGCACTATATAAATAACAGAGAATCATTTCTTACAAAGAGCACTTTGAGAGATATATGATCTAGCATAACAGTAATGATTAGGTCTGAAGCACAAATGTTTCACACGCACACACCCGGATCTCTAGAACTGCAGTTGGTGCCTGGTAAACAGCCCCTGGGGAGACGGCTCTCCCCTGGCACTCAAGGCAGATGCAAGTGAGGGACCAGCCCCTTGTGTTTGATGATAAATTCTGATTCTTCTTTCAAAACTATACATTTCATTTTGAAATTTTAATTGACTTTAGAGCCCTTTCATGGCTTGATTTAAAATGAGTATTTGTATCTTTTCAAATTTTGTAGTGGGTATTTTATGTTGTACATATTATCTACATGTACATGTATCTATCATCTATCTATCTATCTATCTATCATCATCATCTATCTCTATTATCTAAATACCTATTATCTATCTATCTATATCTATCTATCTATCCATCTATCTATCTTTCTCTATTATCTGTCTATCTATCATCTATCTATCTATCATCTATCTATCTATATGTGTATCTATCATCTATCTCTATTATCTCTACCTATTATCTATCTATCTGTTTGTTTTGTCATTCTATACCTGTCTATCTTTCTATCTCTCTGTTTGTCTGTCTATTCATGTATCTTGTCTATATTTCTTTCCTATGGTCCCATTTATTATCCATATAGCGATCTATCTGTCACTAGCTATATTTTATCCTATCCTCCCATCTATCAACATATCCCTGTTGTTCTATAGATCTATCTTCTATCTATCTACCTATCTATCTATCTATCTATCATCTATCTAATATCTTCCTAATGTCTACCTAATATCTATCTATCAATCTATCTGTTGTCTATCTAACTTTCTGTTTGTTTTGTCATTCTACATCTGTCTATCTTTCTTACTTCCCGTTTGTCTATCTATCTATCTATCTATCTATCTATCTATCTAGTGTATCTAATTATCTAACCATCTATCCTATGGTCCAATCTATTATCCATCTAGTCAGCTATCTGTCACTATGTATCTGTCTATCGTAAGTTTTATTATTTTTTTTAATGTCCTACCTATTAATTTACACTTCCAACTATTTATATGGGAATAAAGTGTTCCTATAAAAAGAACAATTTTTTAAAGGAGAATAGAGTTACTGCTCCTGATGGAAATAAGACAACATGCATTACATTTTTAACACAAACATACTTTTAATGTGGCACTTAAAGGATCCCCCCCTAAAACCCGTTTCCCCCTGAGGTGTGGGCTAACAAAGCTACTGCAGGCAGCCATGTTGGGACACATGCCAGGGCCAAGACTAGGGGTATGTAGAAGATGCACCTGCCTAGAGCCCCCTATTCTGGGACCTCTTACCCCCCTCGCCACTTGTCACCTCTGTGCCCTCACCCGTGACATCACCGCGTGGGGGAGGTGGCCCACTAGGTTTCCTAGGGCACCCAGCCGGCTTGGCCCGCCTCCAGCACACGCAATTGCTCCATCTCACTCTTTATGCACACGTGTGTTATGTGTTCCCCATTACTACAGCACATGCATGTGCATATGAGTATGCTGGGGCAGTTGCTCATTATGAATGTGCTTGCCCAACATAGCTGCCATGACAGGTGTATTTTGAAAACAATTTATTGTTTCTCTCACCCAGAGTGCAGTTCTGGCATCCTGCACCTCCCATGGGGATGCCCTGCCCATATACATATATAACATATACAGGTATCGGACCCCTTATCCGGAAACCCATTATCCAGAATTACAGAAAGGCCATCTCCCATAGACTCCATTTTAATCAAATAATCAAACGATTTCCTTTTTCTCTTTAATAATAAAACAGTACCTTGTAGTTGATCCCAACTAAGATATAATTAATCCTTTCTGGAGCCAAAACAGTCCTTTTGGGTATAATTACTGTTTAAATAATTTTATTAGCAGACTTAAGGTAGGAGATCCGAATTACGGAAAGACCCCTTATCCGGAAAACCCCAGGTCCCGAAAATGTTAGATAACGGGTCCCGTACCTGTACAAAGGATGATATTTCATACTGGTGGACATCCATGGAATAAACAATTTTATTTTCCTGGTGTAATAATTAAGCACCACAAATAATTTAGCACTTTCAAATTGATTATTGCTTAAGGTCACTCAAGGGTCAAATAATTCTGCAGCCCATCAATTTGACCCATAGTCCAATAAAATCAAAGAATACAAGAAATGATTTATTTAAGTGGAAATCAATTTTAAGGAGAGGGTGTCCATAATAAGTCTGCAGTAATCATCAGCTCACAGTAAATAAATGATCACTGCACATAAATCACAGTAAATAAATGATCATTGTCATACACTCTGCACTGAGTGAGCCTGTGCGGCTTTGTAGTTTCATCCCAGTATAGAAGATTGTCCCCATTGGGCCACTGTATATATTTATATATATATATATATATAAACAGTTCTTAAGCTGCACACCAAAAGTCTGGGACACTACCTGGGTGCCTGGACAGTATAACAATGTATAGAAAAGAGGAGAAGAACGGCACTCACAGGAGATTTCACACCGGAGACATCAAATATATATATATACTTGTTTCCACTTTACATATGTTTCTATGTGCAGACTACAAAGTGGGCCACAATCCTTTCACAGTAAACTTGAAGTTGGCACTTGAATAATGTTATGTGGGCATTAAATGTGAATTTGGCACTGCATTTATATATATTGCTATGTGTATTTGTTAAACATGGATTGATACTTTTTTTTGCTTATTGCGCCAAATGATAGACGTCGCACTATTTTAACTGTGGTAGATCTCATGATGGAGGCCAGGTGGCAAGAGTAGATCACAGGGTGACAAAGTCTGGGCACCCCTGGGTTAAAGGGTCCTTCTGTAACTTGACCTTTAATTATAATGGAAATGTCAAGAGTTGTAGTTTAACATCACAGGTTGGACATTCTTGCTGTATGTAATTCCTTTCTTTCCCACAGGGGACCCAAACTTCCTGCAATGGCAGAGAAAACCCTGGCCCTGTATAATACACTAATCCAAGCTAAATACTTGGAGCACAAATGCACCAGGGAAATACAGGCCCCAAACTTCATGCACTGTCCAATAAATAAAGATTTGCATTACCATTTTAGCACAGCAGACTATTGCTTTGTCATCCTGTGGCAGGATGTAGATCCATTATAAACATTTATACTATCCAGCCAATGGATTACCAACCTGCCATGTTGCACTACTGCATGTATTACCTCTACTACTGCTACATTTGTAGGACCCCATTATACATGGGCCCACCAGCAGTAAATCTTTATGAACCCCCTATAGACACCGCTGGTAACTGCACAACTTTGCAAAGAAATATAAGGTCAATGACAGACAGGGGCAGATTTGTCAAAGTGTGAGATTAGAGGCCACTACAGAAAACCCCACTTTCTATCATTCCTATGGGATGTTTAGAAGCGTATTTATATAAATGGTGAACTCTAACTTTCACCCTTTCATAAATACACTTCTAAACATCCCATAGGAATACATGGAAAGCGGGTGAGTTTTTCTGTAGTGTGCTCTAATCTTGATGTGCACCACAGGGTGACCCTGGGTATTTTACTATGAGAACCATCCATAAGCGCCTCTTCTCTCCTGAAAACAAAGCAGTGTGTAGGCAGAAATGTAAGTCGTGGGTAAGGTCTGTACTCGACATAAAGGGGGAAAATGGCACCACTGACTCTACAATTTATAGTTGCCTAGGCACAAGCAGATTCTGTGACCTTAAGAAGATGAAGCAGTTTAATCAACATCTATTAAGTTACACTGCAATATTTTTTCATTATGATTTTGCAGATGGCAAGATGAATTTTGGAGAGTTAAGCAGCCTGGATGAGGACGACTTACTGCACAACTTACCTGCAGTCCTGGCCAAACATAACCTGATTGGGGATACAGATGCACTGCTCAGCAAGGAAGGTAAATAAGCCATAGGTTAGATTAGAACAGTGATCCCCAACCCCTGGCTCAGGAGCAACTGTTGCTCGCCCTTAGATGTTGCTCCCAATGGCCTCAAAGCAGGTGCTTATTTTTGAATTTTTGGCTTAAAGGCAAGTTTTAGTTGCACCAGAACCATGTGTACTGCTAAACAGAGTCTCCTGTGGGCTCATGGGTAAAAAAAATTGGGGACCCCTGGATTAGAGTTAATGATTCTGCGCCCAGTACCCTATTCAGAACTTACTGGAAATACTAAAATCCATGCCTTGACCAAAAATATTTGGTTAGGGATTCCCCAGCTAATGATCACTGATGTGGTAGAATGTGGCAGACTTAAGTGAATGTGAAATACACGGGGAACTCTACACATAATTTATTCCAATGACTGCCGGATGTATAAAGCATTGCACTAGAGAGCTCTTTCTGATTTCCCACTGGCCAGAACCAAGCTCATGATTAATCAAGATGACTTCCATTTTTTCTAAAAAAAAACAAAAAACGGTGAACGCATAGGTTGATCTCTGTACGTTTTTTAATTTACTTTCTTAGAACTTATTGACGGCAATCACAATGTTGGAGAGAACATTAAAGAGGTAAGTAATAATACTTATATAAATACTTATATAAATAATAATACAGGTATCAGACCCCTTATCCGGAAACCCGTTATCCAGAAAGCTCCAAATTACGGAAAGGCCATCTCCCATAGACTCCATTGTAATCAAATAATTCACATTTTTAAAAATTATTTCCTTTTTCTCTGTAATAATAAAATAGTACCTTGTATTTGATCCTAACTAAAAATATAATGAATCCTTATTGGAGCCAAAACAATCCTACTTGGTTTAATTACTGTTTAAATATTTTTTTTAGTAGACTTAAGGTAGAAGATCCGAATTACGGAAAGACCCCTTATCTGGAAAACCCTGAGTCCCGAACATTCTGGATAATGGGTCCCATACCTGTAATTATTCTATTGATAACACATGGTTCAGAACAGACAAAATAGGACACATTTACATCTGCAAGTGCAGGGAGCAAAGTGCAATTTCAAAGATGTTTTTCCCACAGTGCAGCATTTTTTCCCAGAGTTTTGGGATCATTCCGGTCACGGGGGGGGGGGATGGGACAGGATGCACTTGATGCGATTGAGCCTTCCATAATTGCTTCCAAATTATCAAAATTGCCTCCTCTGCATTGCAAAGTAAAGGCAATTGCATGGAAGTCCGGCTAGCATCATTTCCTTGCAAGAAAAGTAAAGATTTTATACAAATGTTATCATTCTTATTTTTCAGATGCTGTTTGGCAAACACCCACGGATATCATTATTGAGTCTCCTGCAGTCAAAAGACAAGAAACAGTACAAAAAACGTGGGAATTTATCCGAATGCTTCTGGAAGTACTGCGTCTGAGAGCCGACAGCGTATACACGTTATTAGCGCTTATTTTTTATAAAAGCTGCTTGGCTTGGGAAGCCGGACATGAAAATGCGGAAATGATCTAATAAATGCCAAGCTGAATTATGAAGTATAGTTTTATTTTTCATTTGAATATATTATGGTTTGCTAAATATCTCGTATATTTTTCCTGCTCTCCAAGATAGCTATTTAATAAGAATAATAAAAAAAAAAACAAACAAACATGACTGCAACATTATTTCATGGGCCCCTCTGCTAGCTGGAAATAAATGCAAAATGTGCTTAAACTAATGCTACATTTTCTCTAATGCATACCCATATGTAATAAAGCGCACAAAGTTTGCCATAGTCATAGTAACCAATAAGATGTTTGCTTTTGAACAGGTGACCAGTAAATGCTACTTGCTGATTAGTTACTGCGTCTGGGCAAATTTAGTGCCTTTTATTATACAACCCCAGGTTTGAGGTGATGTAGCTGTTGGGTGCCTGCTCATACTTAGCCCTCAGCTACAACATTTTTTTTTACCCTCTTGGGCTCATTTACTATACCCCACACAGTGTGCAAAATGCAAAAAACGCAGGAACTAGGGGTAGGCACAAGAGGCACCTGGCTAGGGCGTAATGATGAGGGGGTGCCGGGCAGGTAACTCTCCTGCCTAATCCTAATCTGCTTGTCATTGCCCCTACCAGTTGTCATTGCAGGGAAGGCAGGTTGTAGGGGCAAGGTGGCCGACTGGGTTGCTTAGGGTGCCCGGTCAGCTTGGCCCACCCGTGGTGGACTGTTCTTTGAATCTAATGTGGCCTGCGCTAGGCTGTGCTAGATTTAAAAGGGTGCGCAGGGGGAGGTGCATAGGCAGCTAAACTAATAAACTGGACATTCATTTATGCAACAAAAATTCTTTATATGAACAATAAAGAAGTCACAGGACTATGACTGTTGTCGTGGCTATTGCCATATAAAACTTGTATGTGTTGTATATGTACTTGTATATGTTATGATGGAAGTATAATTTCCTGTACTCTTTTGTTTGCAATATCTAAGGATTATCTGAAAACATTCTGAAGATGACAGTTTTATTCTGAAAGCAACAGAAGGCCGTTTATAATTTGTGACATAAACATCCCTAAGGCAAAATCCCAAGTGTTCTTGAGCCTAAGTAATGTGTGTGGGTATAATGATACCCTGCATAGCTCTCAGACAGTCAATGGCTCCTACTCACATATTAGTAAAGGACATTTGCTCCATTCATAACTGCAATAACACCAAAACTAACATACGGTAAATAATGCTAAAAATAAAAATAAGTAAATAGATATGCACACGTGTCAAACTAAGGCGTGCACATACGGCACCCAAACGTTAATTGGGAAGCTCTTAAGCAAATAACTAAATGTATTAACAGAATATAGTACCTAAAGATTATACAGACCCGGGTGTGTATACCCCGGGCCTGCCGCTGGGTGCATCTAACTGCAATTTCAGATAACAAGTCAGAATGAGCAGTATAACTCACCGCCGTCGCTGTGTGGTCGGGGTGCTCAGTGCCCCGAACCCGTAGCCTTAGGAGATCAAACGAAATTTTCAAAGAGGCTAGCAAAACACCTCGGACAGTAAATAAATAAATAAAAACTTAGTCTTTATTCATATTCATAAAACCCTTTGCATCTGACGCTTTTCGTGCATGCGCACTTACTCATAGGCTTACTTCTCAACATACACACGGGGTTTAAATATTAGCCCCTTAATTAATCACATGATATAAAAGCACAATCAAGTAAAAAAGAAAAAAAGGAAGAAAAGGCAAACGAAAATGAAAAAAACAAAGTATACTGAACATTCCTAGCAAGCTTACTTGGAGGGAATATAGCAACTAATGTCAAAGATAGAATTTAACCCATTCGGTTGGCGTGTGCCTAGTACAAAAATCCATTTAACCTCCTTACGGAAAAGCTTAGTCCACATATCACTGCATCGCTCGTCCGGAAATACTCTATCAATTACCTGGATTTGCAACATAGTTACTTCACCCTTGCAACATTCAAGGAAGTGTCTAGAGACAGGATTGTGTCTTTTTTGCAACAATGTGCCCTATATGTTCTCGCATCCTATTATATGGGACGAATTGTGCAGCCCACATACTGAAACTGACAAGCATCACAAGTCAATAAGTATACCACATGATGCGTACTACAATTGGCATAAAACCGCATTTCGAATTGTCTATTTGTTACAGTGCTTGTGCCCCCATGGGGGCAGCCATTCAAAGGAGAAAAGGCACAGGTTACTTAGCAGATACCAGATAAACCCCCATTATATGGGGCTTATCAACTAGTTATCTGCTATAGAACCTGTGCCTTTTCTCCTTTTTTCCAGCTTGATGGCTGCCCCCATGGCTTCACAGCAGCTTATTTATATAGTAGCTTTTCTGTAGCAAAAACACCAGTTTTTTGCAGAGCAACAGCACATTATATTTTAATTACTTTAAAACACTTTAATTTTTTGATGTTACTGTTCCTTTAATATACTGTATGTACACATAATGCATCTCTGTGCCCCACAGGGATATGTACCCCAAGTAGTGAGCCATGTTGATTTAGTCAGTCTAGGAGTTAGAACAGCTGGAGACAAATAGTTTCCCAAGGTAGGGGCCCAACGGGAAACAAACTTACATCCATCAGCCACAATTGGGGAGAGTTGGGGATCATTATGAAGGATGGGCAATAAATTCTGAATAATGTTTTTAACCCTATAAAATTGCCTACTATAGGAAGTCACAAAAATGGGAACCTGTTGGTCCTTAACTAGATCCCTACCTGATTTCTTATCCAACAGAAGTTGCCTATCAGCACGTAAAGCCTTCATAAATGCTGGTAAGAGCAATTTCATGGTATATCCCCGGTTCAAGAACTGATCTCTCAAAACACATGCCTGCCTCACAAATGCCTCATCGGTGCAATTTCTACGTACTCTCAGGAACTGCCCAGTGGGAATCCCTTTAAAAAGATGATTAGGATGGCAAGAGTCAGCCCTTAAAACGGAATTCCCTGCACAGGATTTCCTATATATATCCATTTCTATGGACAGATCAATGCCTCTCAATTCAAGATCCAGAAAAGTAATTTGTGTTCCATAAAAATCACTAGTAAATTTGAGACTTAAATCATTATTGTTCAATTCCTCAATGAACTGTGAAAAAGTGCATTCCCTTTCATATAAAAAGGAGATCATCCATATATCTCTTATATAAAACTATGTGCTGTGAAAAAAGCGATTTATCTCCAAGGATGTGGGACTCCTCCCACCAACCCATGTAAAGGTTGGCGTAAGTAGGCGCAAACTCATAACTGCACCCTTTGCAGGCTGAGGTACCAAAAGCACAGGCATCATATGGGTGGCAGGTTTGTTACAATTGGTTCATTGGGAATTGCGATAGGAAAAACTTTGTGTTTAGTACAGAGGAATGTAGGCTAGTTTTATTATATCTCTATGTAAAGTCTAGCAGTAAACATTGCCACTTTTGGTTGCCTCTGGTCTCACTGAGATGGACCTTGTCAGAGTGACCGGTGAGTGATGAATTCGGATGGGGGCGGCTATGGGAGAGCAGAGCAGACATTGGTGTGATTCAGTGCACATCTCAGTGTAACAGAGAGAGTATCAGATCATTGTGTAATTGCTTTATGAGCTAACACTGTAAGGCAGGAGGGCTTCACTGTGCGTATTTGGGCCTACAGGAAGCTGATCCAGCCTTCCAGCATCCACTACATTAAAGGACACAGGCACAATGGCACAGTATGACAATGGGCAGCTGTTTGGAGTACAGGGTTACCAATCAGTTGTGTGTGTAATTGCAGGCAATAGTTGCATTTAATAATATGTAGATTAATAAATACATACAACTATATGAGAAGGGAGGGGAGATGCACAGGGTGTGAGATGTGGCAAACTGCAAGGCTGCACCACAGAGATGGACGATCTTTGCACTGCCGGAAACTAAAAACAGCTTGCTAAATAGCAGCAACCATACTTTGGAGGGTCTATAATCCACTTTCATTTGCAGCTGCTGTACAGGGATTGCCTTCCAGTTTACAGGCATGCAGTGTATATATATGAGAAGAAATAAGCATTCAACTAAAACTCCACTATGGCAATCAGGCTGGACCACCAGCCAGGTTAGGAAGGCTGGGTTAGCCCCACAATTTGGGCACCACTGAATTAAATAAATATTATACTGATTATATGTGGATTTACAAACAATACATTGTAAGGCTCGTTTCTGGCCAAAAACAGCACAGCTATGTCTGACAGTTTGTGAAGGTGAAATCTTTCCTGCCACAGGAGGGCACTTACCATTAGACCAGGTTGCCACTTCAGAGCCATGAGCAATGCAGGTGTCATAGAACATATAATAAACATATAATGTACTTAATAACCTGTGACTGTATATGTCAGTCTATATTGCATTGAACCAGGTTTTGAGATGTTTCAGATAACTCACATTTAATTTAATAAGGACACTAATCAGTTTGCTTTCTGCTTTCTAATTTGTGTAAATCCCTAGAAGCTGCCCTTGACTTTAATATTTACCCTACCCCAGACTAGCGCTCCTTTTCGTTAAAAAGCCACGGACTGTGGTACATTCATCCACAGCATCCATCTTGTTGCATACACAGTACTGTCCAAAAATCTTCTGAAAATTTCTGGCAGAATTTAGAGTTTTTGGGGCTGCTTTACCTACTAAGATCCTGACACCCACGGTACAGGGAAGTACCAGATTTGTTGGAAACTTTTATGTTCTTGTGCTAATACCCATGCCATTATAGGGTACTGTTCATTACAGGATTCACTTCTACAGACATTGATCGTTATTCTTCGAGTTTAGGCCAGCTCCCCTCCCTGCAGGCACAGTGAAGACTCATTGTCATTGTATAATAATTCCAGTTATTGAACTCTGTGTCCCTTTGTTTCTGAACGGACTAACCTGTATTGCCCATGGAAGTTGCCTGCTTTGCAATGAGACACCAAGAGCTAGAGAGATGACTTTCTACATGCCTGAGGCAGAAATCAATATATTTCCCACTAGATTCAGAATTCCCATAATGGCAGTAAATCACAGCTTCTAATGCTAGGTGACAGAGAGCCGAAAACAAATGGCCACGGTCCTCTATCAATCTGCCCAGATAATGAAAGGAGCGCTTGTCTATCTGCTGTGATTACAAGCAATAATAACAACATGTGTACTTCATATTATTTGTCAGTTTTGTGTAAGTTCTTAAAAGTTGTAGCAGGTTAGCATGTTCCTCTGGCTGTTTATACCATAGGGGAGTAGGTAGTGACACACGGATCAGTAAGGAAAGTGAATGCAAAAGGAGGCAACTGTGGTGTTTAGGGGTACTCAGCCTCCTTTTACCAAATGCTCCTTAGATCAATTGTTCATGTTTGGAGAATTTCCCCATTAAGTACCTGGAACATAAGGGCATCAAATTAATACACAGAGATCCCAATTCATCTTTCAAGCCTCTGTTGAGCTTGACTCTAGGCTGCAACTGTGAAGAGACATGAGAGGTGTAGGATAAGTGGGAGGCCCCCGCGCTCACCGCAAAGGGGCGCCGCCGGGGAAATACCACTACTCTTATAGTTTTTTCACTTACCCAGTGGGGCGGGGGGCAAGCCCCAAGGGGCTCTCGCTTCTGGACCCAAGCATCTGGCCCCGCTCCGAGGACAGTGGCAGGTGGGGAGTTTGACTGGGGCGGTACACCTGTCAAACCGTAAGTCCTAAGGCGAGCTCAGGGAAGACAGAAACCTCCCATGGAGCAGAAGGGCAAAGGGTTTTTAGTAAGTTCTGACCAGGGAACCCAGGTTTTATCCAATCAGCAGACACTTTTTGCACAACTTCAGCTATTGGGCCGTCTCAACTTTCAACAGAAAAACACAAGAACACAAGTTTATTTCTAAAGAATTCATTTTATCAACCAATAAATTTACAAAAACAATCGTATTTAAACAATTCATTTCTATTACGTATTTCACATTGGTCATATTTACAGGTGGGAGAAACAGTGATGGGCACAAGGAGGCGGATGTTATAGAGCTGTGACTGCTGTCCATGTCACAGAAAGTTACATGTATTGCAACAAACACTCCAGAGGTCCCAGGAACAAATAATCCTTCAGGAAAGCGATTTTTAGTCCTGACACAAAGCGTCTCTTTCAAAACAACAGAGAAGAATGTGCTCCAGGTATCAGGAGAGAGAATGTTTCTGCCTCGGTTTGTACAAAGAAAAGCAAATCCTTTCTGAGCAAATTCATAGCAAAAGTATTTTATACGAAAGTCATGATTCTAAGTTTGGGGCGTCTTCTGAGACACACGGGCTGTTAGGGCACGGCAGCTGGTCATTGGTTTTGGCTGCATCCTCTTTTGGGTCCCCATCTTTCCGCTGTACGTGTTTTTCATCCTTGGTGGAGCTTTTTAAACACATGACACATCCCTGCAGGTTTAACCATTGAAAATTGTTATAGATAATGTAGCAGTATTAGACTTACATTTGCTTTCATTCCTTCCTCCTTTTGGAGGAGCACTACACACTAGAACTGCTTTTAGATAACCTATTGTTTCTCTTACTCCTATATAACTGGAGGAGTCCCAGGCCAGACTTGGATCTCTTACTATTCAGTGCTATTCCGATATCTACAGGGAACTGCTCTCTTGCTACATTTCCATTGTTCTGCTGATTGGCTGCTGGGAGAGAGGGGATATCACTCCAACATGAAGCTCAGCAGTAAAGTGTGACTGAAGATTATCAGAGCACATGTCACATGGCTGTGGCACCCTGGGAAATAAAGAATATGGCTAGCCCCATGTGAAACTTCAACATTAAATATAAACAAAAATCTGTTTGCTCTTTTGAAAAACAGATTTCAGTGCAGGATTCTGCAGGAGCAGTGCTATTAACGGATGTATTTTTAACATCTTTTCCTGTGACAGTATTCCTTTTAACATCCACTGGAGTTTGGTGGATTTTTCTTGGTAACCAGAGCCTCTCTGTTTATGTAGAACCAATCAGGCAAAATACATTTCAGGCGAGACTAAACATGTAGGAGGCTCTAAGGCCAAGCACCAACAGTTTTTTTGCTAATTATATTTATAAAGCCATTTTTTTGTACAAAGTCTCAGAGCTGGTTTTTCATATTTCATTATCCCTCTGTCCTGCTGTACAAATACTCACTTTATTGTCATGTCTGGTGCACAATTATGCACTAATTGCCAACTTCTATGCCCTCCCTTCAAAACAAAAGCAAGTGTGCAAATAATCCCCACAAATTCCCAAACGATGTTGAGGTACAAAGGGGCCAAAAAAACCCCAATAAATATATTAATATGAAAAACCCTGACATAACTTAATTATTTATCTCTTCTTTAATCTACTCTGACTTTTTTTTTTGCTTACTTGAGTATCAATTTCTTGAGGAATTGTTCGATTCCGAATCCAAGAATGCACTTCAGCAAGTTCTTCCTTCTGCTCTTCAGTGAACCAAGGCTGTTTGTTCCGCATGGCAGTCAGCTTTTCCAAGTCCTCTTTCAATAAAGTTTCTTTATCCCTACAAAGCAAACCAGAAACAAAAAGTAAATTTTTGACCCAAAGAAAGATACCAGTTCTCACAGGCAATAATAAACTCCTCTTCTGGAGCTCCATAATATAAAACCTATTACTCCACAACAAGAAGCTGGCATTTTCAAGGGACCAAGAGTGAGTGGCAGCTTTGCTAATAAATCTTACACATCCACCTGGGACCCCCCCTCATACTTTTTAGGCTCCAGCTGCTGAGTCTACTTCTATGTTGTTACACCGCTGGCTTGAACCACATAGCCAATTATGCATGGGAATCAGAATAATTCAGGAACAATAAGACTGGATGCTCTGTATGCTTCAAGCCAAGACCTGACAGCAGTGATCACCCAGCAGACATGCTTGGGAACCACAGTGATTTCAATATTTGGGTGAGCACGGCTATCAGGTCTAAAAGCTTTGTTGGGAATAAGGGCAAGCTTTCCTACCTCTCAGGCAACTGATAGGTCATCATAATAGGTGTGGGCGTGCGCTCAATCATACTCCAAATAGAGTCCCTGGGAGCTTTGGAGAAATTATCAGCATCTACAACATCCTGACGTTTATGGCCCTTCTTGGAGGTATCAGAGGACTTGCTGGCAAAATAGTTGCTGCTGTTGCTACTTCCTGTAAAGAACAAAAAGCAGTTATATTATATGTTTTGTTTCATATATATATATATATATATATTATATATTTTATATTATATATATATATACAAAAACTCAGGTAACAATTTTAGTAAGAAAGAAAAGCTTCTTGTTAAAAGAGTTCTGAGAGACATCTACAAGCTAAAATATTAAAGCAATATTTTAGAAGGCATTTCCTACCTATACCACTTCCAGAGGTCCCGTTTGAGGTAGAACCGTTGGAACCAGATCTTAAAGAACTGGAGTTTGCCGATCCACTTCCAGATGCTGCAGATCCAGTGCCAGACTGTGAATCTTCTTGGAGTAATAGGTCAAAAAGTTCACTAGAAGCAGAGTGGCTGTCATTGTTCCCACTATCTTCTGCTGCCTAAAAGATAAACACCAACAATTTACTCAGCTTTGATGAATCCCTAAGGGCTCTGGCACACGGGGGAGATTAGTCGCCCGCGAACAGGGAGTTAATCGCGGGCGACTAATCTCCCCCGTGTGCCAGAGCCCTAAGTCCAATGCCACACTGCAGGAAATAGCAACCACAGATTAGGGGGAAAAAACTATATACAAAACTATTAGTTGTGTCTACTACAGATATGGGATCCCTTTTCCGGAAACTCATTATCCAGAGAGCTCTAAATTTTAGAAAGCCCTTATCTCCCATAGATTTCATATTAAGCAAATAATTCTAATTTATAAAATAATTTCCCTTTTTGCTGTAATAATAAAGAAGTACTTGATGGTAACTAAACTGCATGGTCCCATATTTGTGGCAAAACATTCCTATTGGCTTTACGGCGATCCAAATTACAAAAAGATTTCTTATCCAGAAAACCTCCGGTATAGCTCCTATACCTATATTACTGTAGTAAACAGTCACCGCTATTACCAAATATGTAACTTACACATTTTATATCCACCTGGCTCTCTTCATTGGTTCCCTCTGCTTGCTCCATAGCCTTGGGTAACTCTTCCTGAAGAAGAACAAGCTGAAGTGGAGAGCTGCTTCTTGAATTGCTAAACATTTGTGGATCTTCACTTTGAACTTCTAGCCCATCTGCTGACATCGGAGAAGATGCTCGGGATGTTGGGTCAACAAAGTCTGTGGGTACCTGAGAAGGCATGCTTTGTGGAGCACTGGACATTCCAGCATATGGATAGGAAGATGATAATGGAAACTGAGTGGGGAAAAAAGGTGGAGGTATCTGTGGATTCATTTGGGGATACATATTGTAATTAGGGAGTAAAACTGCCATAAATGTTCCCATATACGGAGATGCAAATCCTGGAAAAGCAGGTAGATTGTAAGACATATTTGATTGCTGAGGAGAAGATTCAGAGGCTATGGCAGAAGCTGCATTGTTGCCTGTTACTGGCGGCATCTGTGGAAGCGGAAATCCAGGCATATGATACGCTGGCTGGATAGGAATCATCACTGGAGGGGGGAAGCCCATACTTGATGGACTTGGATGAGATACTTCAGATGGTGGCCAAGACTGTGGAGGCGCCCCTGGCCTTCTTGGCCGAGGGGGCAAATTTGGATGAGAGCCATTACTGTCTGAGGATTCCATGGGTTTCTGACGCTTGTGTTTACCTTGTTTCTTTCCCTTTTTAAAAGCAGCAGGAGTAGTCGGTTGAGAAGAATGTTCACCTGCAACAATGTACATGATTATTAGGTGCAGTAGTCATGCAGGTATGCCTAGCCCAAAGTAGAAGAATACTCAGTAACTGAAGAACATTGTTCACAGTAATAAGGCAAACCAGCAATGTAGTCAATGGCTTTAGAAAAAAAACTATAAAATCTCTATTATAGATGGAGGCCACTGGTGCCTGTTAGGGTTTTCCAAAATTATAGGAGAGCTATGGGATCTGATAAACAAGGTTGTGGCCAGAGAATCTGAAAATCAGAAGCACCTTATATGCAAGCAGAGTCTGTAACGCCTGCATAGCAGCTAAAAAAATTCTAATTATTACATAGAATTTATTTGTAAGGGTTGAACTTGATAGATTAACACTAAACGGTTTCACTCTTTTATTTAAAATTACCACTGGTCAAACACGAAAGGGAAAAATAAAATAATGTATGGCTTTCCTTTCTATACAGACACCTTTCTTAAACAACCCCAGCTTCCACCACTCTGTACAGTGGCATTATAGTGTTTTTATACAGTGTTTTTAGAATGCAAACGTTTGCTTTCCTGAAATGTAGAATATTTGTTGTGGTTATTTTATTTTTTTTGCAACAAACATTACATGACATAATATTATGAACACTATTACCCTGGTGCTCTAGTACTTACATCTTTTAATTGTTTCTGGGTTATTAGAAATCATTAAATTCAATATAGCACTACCTATAATGTATGAAAAAGAGCAGAATGGTAGAGCAGCAACTCGGTGAGAAAGTCCAAGGATTTTAGTTCCTGTTGCTCAAATGCAACATTAGTGTAATTAAATGTTAGCAATCTGAGTGCCCTTCGCTATGGTTTGTGTACTTTATTTTCTCATGTATATGGCACAATGGTAGACACTTTACTTGTTTTTAAATTGATTTGCTATTTAATTTTTTACGATTGTGGGGGAAGCAATATTTCTTTTAAGTGATACTAACACTAAACTATTAAAAAATATCAATGCATGTAAAAAGTTACCTATAGGTCATTTTTTCACTGATAGCTCTGCTTATGTAAGTAATTGTCACTCGAAGTTCCTAAACCTGACTGTTTTGCCAACCTTCTCAACCTATCAGTTATAGCTTCTAATGCTACTGGACACAAATATGGCGGCCCCCTCAGAGGAACATCGGAGGTCTGGATAGGTAATTTAATAGCATCGGACAAATACTTTTATGGAAACATTTATAAACAGAATGCAAAGACAAGGTTATGATAGACTTGACTTCTGGTGTCAATATGTCTTTAAAGTTTGTTTAAACGGATATAAGTTCAAGAAAAGAGATTATGGACATCAGCCCACAGTAAAGACAGAAATGAACGATTATATGATTTGCCTAGCATACCTTGCTCATGAGAACAGCCTTTACTTCTGCTGTCTTGCTGGAGGTAGCTGCTATACGGAGACTGGAGAATCCTTTGCCGAAATCTATCGACATATTCCTGCTCTTCTTTCTGTGTGTGTGCGGATAAAACTTCCTTTGTTAAACCAATCTGCTTAAATTCCTCAGGAGCTACAGCAGAACCAGGTGCTTGTGAAGACTTTATTTCTATTTGCTCACTCCCACCAGCAGCATCTTCTATGGCAGTGACTTCTTCATAGAAAGAAAAGAATAAGACATCATTTACACATGTCCACTACTCAACCACGTATCATTAAAAACGGAAAATAATAATACATTTAATATATCCTATTATTGCGTACAAAGGGAAGCTCTGAACACAATTTGCAATCATCACAGCAAATAACAGCAATGCATTATTGTTTAGATTCTTTCTGGGCATGGCATGGCCATAAATATTTGATTGGATAAAATTTTCATTATCCAAGAATTTCGGAACTCTTAGTAAAATCAGTATGCATTATTTATAACAGTGACATTTGTCTCGCAAGATGTCCATGCCCAGATATCTAAATGTAAAATTTTGATGAGAGGATGCTTTAATGAAAAAGCTACACACATAAACAATTTTAATTGTTTAGTGTAAAATAACAAGTTAAAAGATGTTATCTGATAGTACAGATTACAGTGTAAAGCTGGCCATACACACACCGATAATATTGTACGAAACCTCGTTTCGTACGATGTTCGGTGCGTGTATGCCAATTCGACGAGTTGACCGAGATCGCAGGAGGCTGCTGATATCGGTGGACTCACCGATCGGCCAGGTTAAAAGATTTTGATCGGGCGTCATAGAAGGTGCCTGAGTAAAATCTGCCTTCAGGGCTGAATCGGCAGAAGGAGGTAGAAATCCTATTGTTTCTACCTCCTTATCTGCCATTTCAGCCCTGAATGGTTAGTGGCGGATTGAACAATCTTTTGTGTGACCGATGGTCGTACGAAAGATCGCAAATCGCCACGTGTGTGGCCACCTTAACTTGTACCATACTTCGCAAACTAATAATTGTATATGTAACAATCAGGTCTTAGAAGTATTTATCCTAATAGATACCTGACTCAGGCTGTGGAACATGAACAATGGTACTGCTGTAGCTACATTGACTGGTGACAGAGACCACACTCATTGCCTTGATAGAAAGTGTCAAATCTGTCAGAGGAGCTCCAACCACGGCTGCTGTTGTCTGAGCATCTGTTGTCACCATTGATTCGGCGGATAACTGGCTTGTGTCAATTGGCACTGTTAATTCACGAACATCTTGCAAAGGTAAAAGACCGGTGACAACAATAAGTTTACAGGAATATGGTCATGATTTTTATTTACATAGCAAATAATTCACTCTATTAAAAATCTTTATTCTTGAACCAACAGCAGCCATCTCAGTGCCTTGTGCCTGACTCTGAGCTTTCAGAAGGAGCCAGCGCTACTAAAAAAAAAAAAAAAACTGCTTTTGAGGAGTGCTTTTTTTCTCCTACTCAATGTTCCGTCAATGGGAACCAAGTTGCATGATAGCATAACATTTTCTCCTTCTTGGGGCTGTTCTCACATCTACCACTAGGTGGGGCATGTGAGCACGTTTAGCAATGCAAATGATTTCTGTGCTTATTTTAATCTTCTCAAAGATTTGAAACCTGCTTTTTGCAAGAGTAAGGTGGTCTGGGGTGTCAGAAATCATTGCCTCTTATTGTATTTAATGCCTCTGGGGCTAAAGTTCCCACTTTTTCCTCACTGTATTTAATGTATTTTGGGTGGTAATACTTGTGCCCCTCACTGTATAACATATATAGGATCTAGACTTAGGGGCAGATTTATGAAAACACGAGTTTGAATCCCAAATGGGAAAAATTCGGATTGGAAACGAAAATTTCTGAAGATCGCAAATATCACGAAAATGCTTACGAAAAAATTGTATTAGTCACGATAATATCGTATTGGCGATGTGAAAGTCACGAAATATTCGTACCGAACGATTGTAAACAGCGGCAAAACCGATCCGATTTTTTCACGCAAAAACTATGAAAAAGTTGCAAAAGCGCCGGAAAAGTCACGGAAAATACGATTGGACCAATCGAACAGACGCTCAGAGCGTTCGTGGATAAGTAAATGTGCCCCTTAATGTTTATAAAAGTCAATGTAAAGCTAAGTCCCTGAGTAGACAGAGCAATCTGACCAAATCTTTTATAGGGTTTGCTCTTTTCCTGTTGCAAATTTTCAAAACTTACTAGTGTGCATATTTTGTCCTAGGGTATGCAAGGAATCGATGGAAAATAACATAAGATGTTGGCATGGAACTCCCATAGTTAGTACTTAATTCTTTATAGAACAGGAACCTATGTAAATAGTACGTTACTGGGGTTGCCCAGCATCCCTTCACATCACCAGTGAACATAACTTTTCTTGCCTTTAGCATGATATATATGGTACTATCTTATTACCATAAAAATCATATAAGCAATTAAGAAACAAAAAGCTATTTGTTTAAAATATTGTGGGAATTGACACTGCTGTTTTAAATAGCTATCTGTATAAAATATTTTCAGCTTTCCATGTATTCTTTTGTCCGTTACCTTTCAAAACCTCCAGCTCAATTGGCCCTTGCAGAACCTGCCTATCATCTTCAGAAGATGAAGACGTTGTGTTTGTAGAGGATTCACATTTTCTCTTCAGTGCTGGGATGTTGTAGCTCTCTAGATACCTGTAAAAGAAGTATTTAGTCTTTTTTAGGTATTATCAAACAGCTTGATATTGTATGAAATCTAAAAGATTGCATTCCTATCTGTTACCATTAAAACTAATGCCAGTTCACGGTCACTCTCTAGCTCCACAGTAATAGGACTCTTTCCCTGTGCAATCTGGCAATAAATATGTGTATGAAACACACAATATTTGACATTTGTAGCAATGGATCCATCAAACCACCTGAAAATTGGTCTCTGCATTTCAATCTCACGTGTGTTATAGTTATTATTCCAAATCTACAAAAGACAGACATTAGAAATGGACTTTTCCATTAAAAAAAAATCATTACATTAGGTAATTAATCATTACCTAATTATGCTATCCACACAGTTGATTTGCTGGTATGATGGAATGTGTTGCCCCTTCCTTGATGTATCACAAGTGGATGTTGTTTGTCCTTCCATTGTATTTTCTAGCTGTGGCTTTACAAATGTATTTGTATTTGGCTTTCCTGTTGGAAAAAAAAGTTTTGAAAAAATTGTGATTTCCTATATTTATAAGATTTAACAGTACTGTGGCCTAAAACGCTGAAAAACAAACAAATAAGGAGCACAGCCGGAAGGTTGGTTTGGGGAAGAGTTCTTATTTGCTCTCCTATATTCTGCACATAAACTTGAAAGCCTAGCCTGCAAACTTACCACTAGACTAATAAACGCGTAATGAATTAAGGCTATGTTTTAGCTGTTTATTGTGTTGATGGAAAGTCCATCAATCTAGTTCTGAATTCACATCTTCATAAACCATCCCCATTAACCTTCTCACCTCTGTGTAGCTCTTTTCTTGGGGGGTCCCTTTTCTTGGGCTGTGGCTTGCTTCTTGTGTCAATATACACTTGCTGACCAATATTTTTAATACGATTAATATCCGTACAGACTTGTTTCAAAGTCATCTATAGTAAAAATAAAGAAAAAGAGAGGAGAAGCCAAGCAAAATGTGGAAAGAGGAATAGATTGCATCATATTATGCTTGCAAAGCTGACTTTTTTTCTGGGGGATTTTGGGAATGTTTATTACCAACTATTAAAATCAAAACAATACTTTACTTTGCTGCCTTGCAAAATTATTCAGACCCTCAACCAATTCTTGGTTATTACTAAATCCAAATCCTACATGCAAGTAAGGTTCTTAGTGGTAATTTTATATTTAAAGCACCTAAACTTAATGTGATTTTCTGTATGTCAGAAAAAAATATAAGAAAAAAAAAAACAGAAAAACATCTGTAAATATTTTGTAGGAGGCAGCTGTTGCAAACCTGGACTCTTAAGAAAGCGCTGTGCCTCCATCTTTCCTAAAAGTTGCAGTGATTTCTTGCGTCATGCATGCGCACTACACTTAGTTCCATGTATCCCTGAGGGTGTTCAGGACCGCTGCATGTACACTGTCGTAAAATGTCCTCCTTTACTATACTGTAAATTCCCTGTTAGTGAAAAGTTATTGATTGTTTGGTAGTGATGTGTTAAAGGCACACTAATGACGAGGGTTTATTAAAATACAAAGTGCCATTTTAAGATAAAAATAAAATAATTTACCGGTTCTTTTTGTGTTTCATCCACACAGTTTCCATTTGAATCACTGGATGATGCTATGCTGATGTAATGTTCATAAGAGCCATTGCTTCCCAAGCTTCCATAACCACTGGATCCATTATTATGAACAGGCTAGCATAGTGGGGAAAAATAGTAACAAAAAGGTAAATATGAAAAACTAGTATAAGAACCGAATCAAGCTTGGTAAAAAGCAATATATATTTAAACTGTCCCTTCCTGATCCTTGAGACAATTTAGGAATTGCCAGCTCTCCCTTAACCAAGGCTCAAAATCCACAATACCTTGCATGTTTCACAAATTTGTTAATCAGCAGGGATTTACAAAGAATTACATTTTAATTATGGCAGAAAAAACCCCCAACTAATTTAAAAGTGGCATATTTTCCCTTTGGTAAAAGCAATCAATGATGTTTCTTACCTGCAAAAGGACCTTGTATATCTGTCCTTGCAATTCTTTGATCTCTTTATCAGTGCTAAGAATTTCTCGGCTTGGTGCAGAAAAAACATCTTCATTAAGAGGTCCCCTATAATACAACAACACGATATGGTTTAACACAATATTTGGTTTAACACAATAAACTATTACTATTAAATGCCAAGAGAAGAATTAAAACAATGAATACATGAAATTAACTCACGTTCTGACTTTATGTCGACCGATAATAAATGCCACCTTTCTGCTCCACGGATTGACAAAGCTTGACCAGCTAGTATCCAATGTTATGTAGTCTCCATTTTGAGTACAAAACCTGATAGGAGAGTGCTCAAATGGAGGCTGTCCAGCATACTTCAAAACTAAAAAGCAAAAAAAAAAAAAAAAAAAAAAAGAGCTTTAAATATGCTGACTACACCCCAATTCAGATTTATTTAGGACTATAACTTGCACCATATCCTGATACAGAGAGAAATGCAAAGATGTAGCACACAAATTATACAGTATAAGATACTATTCTGTACACTAAAAACGTGGTCAAGCTCTTTTAAATAAGAGCCCAATAAAATAAATACACCAGTGACCATACAATTAGGTGGAATTTAATTGTATGAAATATCTGTAATTTGGCCAGAATGACAGATAAATGATAGTGAGTTTGTTCAGAAGTTAAAGAAAATTCAAAATTGCAACCTTAATGCAGATATAATTGTATGTCTAAAGGCTAAATTCATACTCTTTTCAAAAAAATTACCTAAGAGACTGCTTTTACTTTGAAGGTTTCCTTTATATACATCATTCTAAAATATTAAGAGGTTAATGTTTTTCTTTCTCAATCCACAATTTATTTAAAAATAAATGACTATTTTTGTAGTTTAAGCCTTGTGTAAACTGCCAGCACCCTTCTAATAACCCTCTATGGCAGTGATCCCCAACCAGTGACTCGTGAGCAACATGCTGCTTCCCAACCCCTTGGATTTTGCTCCCCATGGACTCAAAGCAGGTGCTCGCTTTTGAATTTATGGTAAGGAGGCAAGTTTTGGTTGCATAAAAACCAAGTGTACTGCCAAACAGAGACTTCTGTAGGCTGCCAGTCCACATAGGGGCTACCAAATAGCCAGTTATAGCTCTTATTGGCACCCCAGGAACCTTTTTCATGCTTGTGTTGCTCCCAAACACTTTTTACATTTAAATATGGCTCATGGGTAAAAAAGTTTGGGGACCCCTGCCCTATGGCCCTCTTAATTGGTTGTTATCCAAGTACAAGAAGCAACCTGGAGGTATAGTAGGCTAAAAGTGAAGGTACTGGTATTCCTTTATACTTAGTACACTTAACAAACAAACAAAAAAATATATAGTTGCCCTTGTATATCAAGGACTTTATAACAAAGGTGAATGACCCCTTCAGTGCATTAAGTTAAATTTTAGAATGTTATAGCATATCCTATTCTTAGAAATGTTTCCATTGATCTTTCTAGCCCTCTTTTTGCTTTCTATTTAGGCCCTCTCCTAATTATCTTCCAATCTCTCATTCAAACCATTGCCTGGTTGCTATGGTGAACTAGTCCCTAGCAGCTATATAGGTGCTCATTACCTCAGGATATCACTAAAACATAACATGAAACACTAATTGACATAACACTAAAAGTCAATTTAAAAGGTGAAATACCCCCTATAACAACCAATAGTATTCATTGAACACCAATGATTTAGTGACTTGAGATGATACAAATAATAAAAAAAGAAAAAATGTATTTTACTTTGTATGTCTGCCTAGACTGAAATAAACAGTTGTAGAGGTTGGCAAGTACCTACCTTTTTTATGCATTGCTAGCATTAAAGGACGGTCCTCTGGGTGCAGATACATCAGGACAGAGGTTCCAACTAAATCTTGAGGCAAGTATCCCAATAAAGGTGCAGCTCTGAAATATATGTATAGGTTATGACATTTTAATTTTCTCTTATCTTTCTGTTATCTCAAATTTAAACAAAGCTGTAGATCTTCCCATTATTGAGAAATGACACTACTCTTGCATGACTTATATAAATCAAGACAATTTAGTGGGAACGTTGCAGAATGTTCTGGCTTATTAACCATCTATGTGTGTGTATTTTATAAGATTGCCTGTTTTGGGGATACCCCATTACCCTTCAGTTATGAAAATAAATGCCCTCAATTTGAACAAACTACTAAAAGACTAAGGCCAATAAAAAGATGTAATACTAGAGGTGCAATCTTGCTAACACTGCTGCACTGCTATCTCTGACATGGTCACATTCATCCCATGGGCCTCCTATTGGTCAGATGTGCTAAAAATACTGCAGAACAAGTAAACTCAAAAGGCTCAACTGTAAAGCATGCTTACCTGTCATCAACTTCAAGAAAAACACAGCCCGGTGTGTGTGTAGTTGTAAATATTCTTTTATCCAAAGGTATCCTGGGAGCTAAAATGTACAATAAATAGGAAAAATGTATAATATAATATAAGTATATGATACCCTTAAGGTTTCTGGTTAAAAACTTGACTCAGTACTCCAGCACAGTAACAATCACATTCACAACGGTCAAGGCATTTTCTGTGAGACAGTGTGCATAACTCTGGTACAGACATATATGTATTATATGGCTTGGTTAAACACATACGTTATACATGTTTATGGTGGTTCACCATAATCCCTTTTATACACAGGGTGACACTGTAGGGAACTGCACATAAATGCCTGTAACTTAGGGTTACCAGATCACTTGAAAATTCAGGGACACAACTAATAAATGCATGTTATAGGGCTCCACTGATTGCATTTACATTAAATGCTGAGCTGCTAGTATCTTACCTTCATATCCTGAATGGATTTTTTCTACCAAGGCAAGGCAGCATGGCTCTGGCTCAGCATTATCAGAACTGCGCACTTTGACAGAATAGGGGGTCATTCTGTATGGATTATACCGGATTTCATGTTCCCGATCCTTTCCTCCTCTACAGAAAAACATATGGATTTTAATTATTTTAGTTTATCATATAGGTATATGGTTAAAAAAAATGATACCAGCATTCAAACAATCATGCCTAGCATACTGTTGTAGTTCTTAGATGCTAGAACAAAGACATTAAACAGTTCTGCTGAAATGTTGCAGGATTTAATATTTTTATTGGTTCTGCTATCCAGACTGGTAATAACAATCAGTCTGAGCCATACAATTTTCTTCCATGAAGAGGAGCTAATTAACAAGCTCCATTGCCATACAAATCTCAACAGCTTCCAGGAATTGGTGAGACAGAACATATACATGTGACAACACATGGGTTCTGGCAAACAATTACATTTTTTTTAATGATTTTCTTATTCTCTGTAATGATAAAATAGTACGTTTTACGTGATGTTGAGAAAGCATGAACATATCCATACTGATGGAAAACAATTCTACTGGATTTATGTAATGTTTACATATTTTTAGTAGACCGCAGGTTTGGTAATCCAAATTACATAAAAATCCAAAAAACCCCAGGCCCCAATAATTCTGGATAATAAATCACGTATCTATACCTTTAATTATAGTATTTCCATATTGAGGTATCTAGCAAACATATTTAATTAATTTAATTTACTGGCAATATAGCTTCCAGTAAATTTGTATGGGTGGCAACCCTACCTATAGTCACTCCCTTCCCAGACTCTGGGGCAGATCACTTCCTTCTTACAGCTTCTGTCCTACTCAACACCCCCCCCCCCCCCCCCCATCCACCAATTTTCCTGCCTGCCTGCCCAACCTACAGGCTGGCAATAACAAAAAAAAAAAAAAGACAACCTTTATTATGGAATTCCCATCATGCATAGACTCCATTTTAAACAAGTAATTCTAATTTTTAAAAATAACTTTTTTCTGTAATAATGAAACAGTATCTTGTAATTGATCTTAACTAACATATTAATCCTTACTGGAGGCAAAACAATCCTTTTGGGTTTAATTCATGTTTAAATAATTTTTTAGTAGAGAAAGTAGGGTGATCCAAATTATGGAAAGATCCCTTATCCAGAAAACCCCAGGTCCTGAGCATTCTGGATAACAGGTTGCATACCTGTACATGATTTAGGTTTTAGAACAATGCTATGTATGCCTTCATAGCAAATTGGTTAGAAGCTTAGCAGCCTGTTATTTAATACAGACATCTGTTTCTATGAAACAAACCCGCAAAGCTCATTAAAAGGGAAAAGTCAATACAGCATGTAAGGCTGTATAAAGCACACTGTCAAGCATTTCTGAGCAAAATAATCATGGTCAAACACGTGAGAGCCAATTACTGTACTTGCATAAACATATTGCTTATTTATAATCTTTTTGAACGAAAGGCTTAATTACCACTATAATACATGCAGTATTCCTTGCTGGCCTGGTTGCTATGCTCTAATGAAATGCTTTATGTAATAAAATGATAGCTGGTGAGTGTCAACTTTTAGAACAGAATCTTCTTTTGTGCACTTCAGGGAAAAAAGATCATTATAACCTTTTGTAAGCAATGTTCTGCCTCTTTAGAACCAAGAGCGGCTAGACTATACCAATCAGAAGATAATACAGAAAATAGAATGCACAGCAACAGCAATAAGATATACTGTGTGTATTATATATATATATATATATATATATACGCCTCCCCCCACAAAATCAAATTATTGCTCACAAAATTTGTCTCAACCTGAGTGTAGTTTAGTTTGATTTTGTTTGTATTCTTTAAATTACAGGTATGCTGCCTATTACCCTGTATGTTCTGGACCAGTGATTTTCCAGATAAGGGTTATTTCAGTAAGGAACCACAAGTTCAGGCTACTAAAACAATCCTCTGACATTATTAATAGCACATAAGTTATTGCCTTAAATTACAGGAGTACAAGCATCCTATGATAGATATATCATTACCCTATGTAAATACTACTATACAGAAGGAAGGCTAGGCTCGATCAAGCGATCGTCGCATAGTGGATGCTGCTCCTTCCTTCGCCGTATTTCAATTGACAGGAAGCCAAGTTTTAGCAGGTATTTTATATTACAGCATTCAAAATACTAAGTGGTTTGCAGGATAGGGCAGTTATCGGTGCAGGGTAGAATAGCTTTTTTACTTAAAAAATGTTAGTGTTACTTTTCCTTTAATATGGTATTTAGGGTAAGGCCCCATGAGGCAGATTGTCAGCCTGCGTATAAACAAAGCATTAATCCTGCCCCAGTGCAGGCACATGCAGCCGATATCCGCCAAAACAAACAAAAAAAAAAAAACGGCCACCCAGATGGATTCAGTGCTTCCAGGTGCAGGCACAATTAGATTTATCAAGTGTATCGATGGATTGTCAGCCTGCGTTTCTACTTAGGCTGACAATCCGCCTCGTAGGGCTGGTATATTCTGGCAAATTATCCAATATACCACACTTTCAAGGGCCACAATATAATTAATTGACAAGGAAGTCCCACACAGAGGTGTATGGAGTGCTTGGGCAGGCTGGGGCCAGAAAACCACTTGGCCCTCCTGCTAGACAGCCCTCATCTATTATATATAGGTACCCTTACCTATAAAGGTATTGGACCAGTTATCTGGAAACCCTCATCTAGAAAGCTCTGAATTACGGGAAAGCTATCTTTCATAAACTCTATTGTAAGCAAATAATTCAAATTTTAAAATGTAATTACTCTATAATAACAAAACAGTACCTTGTATTTGATCCAAACTAAGATATTAATTATTACTTAATCCTTACTGGTGGCAAAACAACCCTGTCGGGCTTTTTGAATCATTTTTAAGTAGAATTAAAATATGGAGATCCAAATTACAGAAAGAACCCCGGGTCCTGAGCATTCTGGGTAACAGGTCCCATACCTGGTATATAGGTCAATCATCCCTCAGAACAGTTCACTTAACCCCATACATGTTGTATACCACTACTTTATCTTCGCTGCAGGTTCACTAATTTACAGGGTTAATGAATTGCTCTCTAGAAGGCAAGCTAGAAATGAGTCAGAGCTGAATCACAATGGCCTGTCTGGCGTTAGAGATGTTCAGGTGTCTGTAGGCAGTAAAACAATGTTGTGCATCCCTTTAAAGATAGACTTCCCATATTGTTTAACACATTCATGAAGAAATTCATTTAAAATAACTATTCAACAAAACAAATATACACAGATGCAAAACCGGCAAATTATTATGAGAAATACATGTAATTAACGAAAACTGCAATTGGGGGTTCCTGTGGGATTCCAAGCAGGTCAAATCTGATCTGATCATAGTTTCTGCGCTTGCTGATCAGGAAAGTGCTTTAATTAAATGCATTTTGAAAGCATTTTATGCTTTAAGCTGTAAAAACTGAAATGATTCTGTGAAATCAGAACACACCAATAATTAAAATGATCAATAGAAGCATAAAGAAAAATGATGAAATCTAAACACGATAGAAGTGCAGCAGGTAGAAGTCTTCTTACGGACCAATACAACAGAATGCATCAATTGCTAAACCTGTTTTATGTTTTACTGGTCTAAAGCTATAGCAACAAAAAACACATGTTTTGATTAGTCAGAAGTGGTGGTGGGGGAAATCAAAAAAATATCAAATAAACTTACACATTATATACACATTAAGCTTACCTTATTCTGCAGAAAAATGATTTAACTTGAGTGTATTCATATAGTGAGGCTGCAAGAAAGCACAAACATATTAGATACCTTGCAAATATTAAAGAGAAATATAATAATGTATTTAATTTTCTCCGATGACGTGAATTGAGTTACATAATGATCATTTTTATTATGTTGTGTGGAAGGAAAGAAAGCTGAAAGCCATTTTTTTCCCATCATCTCCAACCACCTCCCAATGGCAAAACAGAATTAGAGAAAAACTGGACCAGAATATCTGAAATCTCTCTCATTTAATCCAAACTTTATTGTTTTTAACTTACAGTAGCTTCTGTCTGAATTTTCCACAAAAATCACACTAATCATCTACAGGTTTTTTTTAACAAATTAAAATGCAAAGTTCCTCAACAAGTGCCCATTTTATTAAGGCTACTTAAAGGAAAACTATACCCCCCAAGTAAAGTTGGTCTATAAAAATATATTACATAAACAAACTCATATGTAAAATCCTGCTTCATCTAAATAAGCAATTTTTATAAAAATATACTTTTTTAGTAGTATGTGCCATTGGTTAATCCTAAATTAAGGGCCGCCCCCTGGGATCATAGGATTCACAGAGCACACAAACAAGCCAAGGCACACATACATGCTAGGCTACATCAGCCAATTAATGGACAGAGTTCTTCCTTTTGCTTCCACACTACTTCCTGTTACAATTAGAGCTGCATTATTTCCGGACAGGTGATCTCTGAGGGAACACACAGCCCGTCACTAAATGGTGGCTTATATAAACCAACTGTTGGTTAAGTATTTATTCTGGGGGTATAGTTTTCTTTTAATCAATGCCAAAAAGAATCCTTTGCACTTGTCATTTTATAGTAGCCGTTTCCTGGCAGGGAGGATTTACCTGTCTCTGCTCCTATATTCCAAGGTAGTAGATGCGACTGAGTTGTGTGCTTGTAAAATACACTGACATCCTGAGGGGCCAGGAGTTCCACAAACCTAGAGGAGTCCAGCAGCTTCTTCTTACAATTCAGGATGTAAGCTGCTTGTTCGGAGATATACACCATTTTCCCAGAGGTTAATGAAAATACTATTACAAAGGTATCCTGAGAATTAAAAAAAAATGCAAGTTAAAAATGTCAGAGGATTTATTGGGCATTACTAAACATTATTAAGTAATTCAATGGACCTGCTAGGCCTAGGCATCCATATTTGTTATACCGTATGAGAATAAACACAAGCTAAAACAATCCAACATTTTTTTTTTTTGAAGGGAAGATAATAGCTAAATACATGTTAATTAAAAGAATATTTACGTTAGCATTTTTAAATATAAACATGTCTATATACAAGGGTATGGGATCCTTTGTCTGGAGACCTGTTATTCAGAAAGTGCTACGGGAAGAGCCCATTATAAGACAACAATTCAAATTTTTAAAAATGATTTCTGTTTTCTCTGTAATAACAAAATGGAAGTTTGCTGCATAAAGCCAGACTGGTAGCAAAACAATCCTATTGTGTTTATAATGTTTAAATGAAATTATAGTTTTTACAACATGGTCCCCCCTACATGTGGAGTGGTGAGGGGGCAGCATTCCCTAGACCCACATCCAGTCCCTGGGCCTCCAGTTGGACAGCCCTGATCTACATCATAAAAAAGTTCAAAGGGTGTCTACCTTAAAATACGGAGAAACTGAATGACATGAAGTCTGAAGTTTTAAAATCAAATAAACATGAAACAAGTATCCTTTAGAAATTATGTAAGTAACCAATATATGCACTGAGCAGCACTATCACAGCTTGAAAACTACTAATCAACACCTTGCATGAAAGAGGTTCTAGCACTGAATTCACAATTCAGCATTTTTCAAAATATCAGACTCTATCGGGTACTTCTCTACTTTGGTTCTATGGAATTATTACATTTCATAAACAAAGTTAACAACATAACACATCTGAAATGGAAATGTAATTAAAAAGGGTTTGTTTTGTTATACTATGTTTGTTATATTATACATGTTTATATAAGTTGTATGTCTAATTAAGCATGACACATATAACACACACCACAAAAGACCCTAAAATAGATAATAACATGGAAGAGAGTTGCTTTAGCCCTGTCTACCTTGGCCCTCTGAGGGCCAAGGTAAAAAAAAAAAAAAAAAGTTTCCCCCCAATTAACAATTATTCAAGAAAATGTTTTAGTAGGAATTAGTGTACCCCCTAATTACATTAATTCACAATTAACTGTTTTTTTTTTTACCTGGATTATATATATATATTTTTTATAAACTTACCTCAAAATTCATATATGTGTTAGGTTTGCCATATCTGGCAGAGCATTATTTATTATACTACACAATCTATAAGGCACAGTTTGCTCTAGGTTTTTTGTACCCTGCCCCACCATTATAGCCTTTATATATGTTTTATACAATAATTAAAAAGAAATAATAGATGTACAGTGTTTATTGGGATTTTTCAAAGTTTTCCACTTACTGTGTTCTTTGGTGGGTGCTCAGATGTTATTGTCTCCAAGTCCTCAATTGTATGTACAGCTGAATCCATTCGACATGTCCCACTGTCACTGAGGACCTGGAAAAATGCACTGTTGGCTACAAAATAAAAAGGTAGAAAATTTACATTTTAGTTTGCAGATTTAATTTATAAAAGAGGGAAAAAAGGAAAGTCACTAGTTATGTGGCCGACCTTCTGCAATAGCATTCTGCTGGAACTACAACACTCACCATTCACCAGGGCTGATCTTTATAAACCTTGTGGTAAAGAATTAATATGTGGTCCACTCAACCTTAAATTCAGGTAACTTGTTTTGCAGATGCAGTTGGTTGGACACTTCCATTCTGTGGCCAAGTGGAGAGAAGCTGATCCACTCATATAAGTTTCCAAGCTTAGCTGCACTGACAGGCACAGCTTTGGCCTATCAGTGCAGCAACACAGAATGGCGTGAACCAGAGATTGGCCCAAAAAACTAATGTTTTGTGTTTTTAGGTCAATATCTGCTCAGTTATTCTTGGTGTAGCTGCATCAGGCCAGAAGCGTTTACCTTTTCTTCTCACCGGGCTACAAAATGCAGGTGGAGAGAAGCGGGTCATATGTGTGTGTGCCATTACCCTAAATGAAAATGTTCATGTTTCTAGTAGCATGAAGGTTATGGATTTGTGTTTTTTTGGTGAATAAACACCTCAAGAGTTGCTTGTTTAACATAAGAGTTCACAGAAAGGGCTGAAATATGGTAATAATAAAATATTTGATATATTTCTGGAATATTACTTACCTTGAACTTGTCTAACGCATTTCAATGCGTAGTTCAGGGCATCAACAGTGCTGGGCTTGTTACGATTAAATTTTTCATGCGGCAGCCTTCTCTTCATTTCCTGCACCATGCTCATTAATTCCTTGTGAGACCGAGTTCTGTCCATTTGGTCGCTACAAAAGGAAGTGGTGAGTGAATGTTTGTTTTGTTCAAACATAATTACAAAGTGAGTAACAAGGATTGTTTTATCTTCAAAATTACCACACATGCTAGGACAAAACTGTGGTAGCCACCTTTGCATTACTTTTTCATTTCTGTATATGGGACCCCTTATTGTCTAGTTTTCCTATCCAAAATATTTGGCAAAAAAGCTCAGTAACTGCAACAATATTAATTGTTCCATAATTTCCCCTAGTACCTTTGACTCCTGCCATAATGATGGCGTATATGACAATCTTATTTACTTATAATTAGTAATACTTTGTATTTACTATTTGCTTCTGGGTTACTTTGAATCCAGGTATTTTTATGTAGTAAATCCTCTGTGGATAATCTGAACAAAGCCAAAAATTATGGATTTGGAGAACCCCTAATAGTTTTATACTTCTATGAAAATTCTACATGTAAGATTTTTCACTGGTCTATTTTACAGTTCCTACTGAGGGTATTCAGAACCAGGGGTGTTTCAGGAAGCATCACAATAGCTCTCTCTGCACCAGAAAAGCCAAAATCAGAGTTTAACAACCATCATTTTGGCTCTCAAAGTTACCAGGAGCAGCTTATTGCCACCCCTGGTAAACTGGGGGCAGCTGCTGACTGAGGCAGAATCCTCAACTTACCTTCCTGGCAGCAGCATCCCTCACAGAACAACAAATGGAACCAGTTAATTCTATAGGGCTGAAACTTTGAGCATCTGTAAACAGGAGTACATACCCTAAAGAAGGGTACTCACTTCTCAGGATATCTAAACTAAAACGGATATGTACATGTCAGTTAGGTACTATTATAAGTCAATATTTGCCCAAAGAAGGAGTAGGATGATTTTTAACAGAATTGCTTCCTTATGCTGGAAACAAATGAGACAAATTTAAAGATCTGTAACAGAACGGTCATAGAGGGAATGCAACCAGTTTGCTGGGCAAAAATGTGAGTTGTGCAGCTAAATGCATCCAGTTCAACCAGTTTGCTTTTTTAGATATGTGGGCTGTGCAGTTCTGGAGAAACACGGACCCTTGTTATTTAATCAACATTCATCAAGAGGTTTATCAGCAAAAATATCTTTTGTGGGGCCCATTTATTAACAGATGTACAACTCAGGCAGTAACTGACCAAATGGTATTTGCATGTCATGTTTACAATGCTGTGTGCTATTACCATGTTTACTTGCCCCTATATTACCCTATATATATTTTTTTTTAATTGTGTTTAGAATATGAATGTATTACCTGTTGTTGCTGCTTCCCGTGGATTTGCTTGGTCTTCTAAAAGCACAGTTAGCTCTTCTACTGGGCTCATTACCATGTGAATCTGTCCCACTGGACTCATGCCCATTGCAGTCATTTCCACTTGAGTCATTTCCATTAGAGCCATTTGAGTGCATCTCCATGTCCTCATGATGCTGGGAGTTTTGATCCTCCAGGGCTTCACAGTCAAATGTTTTTTCTAAAGGTTTTTCACTTTCAGTCCTTGTGGCTGCAGACCAGTCCTCATTTTGGATCAAGGTATTGTCCTGAGGCTCAACGCTCATTGTTGTGATGAAAAGCTATATGGTGTATGTGCTGCTTAACATGGCCCCCAAAACCAATGAAGAGTCTGTGCCCAACAAGTAAGCACTTATAGTAAGTCAGACTCGTGCTGCTCAGGTCTGCACAGGTACTTTTGAAAAGTATAATAATCTTTCACAGTGAAATATGGATGAAGTAAAATTTAGTGGAAAATGCCACATTTGTGACGTTGGCAGGCATTCGAATCTCCACAAATAAAACTTGAAATTGTAATGTTCTGCAGAGACCACGTTAACAGTATGTGCCTAAAACAAAAAAAAAATCCAAATTAGCAAAACAATGCAATGTGGAGAAAAGCAATATATGTGAGATTTGTATATAGCAATTGTACAACTGTGTGGCCTTAGGGCTCTGGTACACGGGGAGATTAGTCGCCCGCGGCAAAACTCCCTGCTTGCGGGCGACTAATCTCCCCGAGTTGCCTTCCCTCTGCCATCCCACCGGCGAACATGTAAGTCGCCGGCGGGATGGCAGACGCGGCGGCGCGATTTCGGGAAATCGCCGAAAAAGACTCGCGAGTGGGATGGCAGAGGGAAGGCAACTCGGGGAGATTAGTCGCCCGCGAGCAGGGAGTTTTGCCGCGGGCGACTAATCTCCCCGTGTACCAGAGCCCTTAATATACTTGCCAGCAAGTATTGGTCACACCCTCACCACCCCTGCCTAATGGCTTAAAATTTAGCGGTGAGCACAACTTTCCCTTTTATCCTATAGTTTAAAGAGCAGCAGGGCCAGTTCCATGTTGTAGCTCCCACCCTCCCACAGCTACACTCAGGTGATCCCAGTGGTGGCCAATACAAGCTTTAGCATTGAAAGCAAGTAAGTGCTGAGGATCTCTTGTTTCTGTCTAAGGCACTTTTAAACGTATCTCCCATATATAAAAGAGGGATCAGACTGTGGCCCTATTTATATTTGACAAGTGAAAGTCCCAGGCAGACCTTCGATGTGCTGCAAATCTGAAGAGGAAGTGATTAATGCTGCTGTATGAGGCTGAAGCACACAATTAGCAAGCGCAGATGTGGATTATACACTGATAGGATTTCTGTCCCATTTTAAATTTGCCTGACACAACACAGATTTTTATTAAAGAAAAAAAAAAAATCATACATACACACGTCAGTGCTCTGGAGATATAAAACTAGTTCAACTAGAATTAGTAGCCTTGTAAGAATGATAGACTTGAACAATAACATGACATTTTTGCTTTACAAAATGCTGTTTATCTTAAAAGGCAGTAAATAAATGTCTCCTTAATTAAGAATAAAAGAGAATGAAACTATTAAGTGACAAACATCTATACGGAGAGATGTCAATGTGGGGTGAAAAACTTTACACCGAGCACATTCTAAGCAACGTGAGGAGCCAGGGAGTGATGACTGGTATAAATGTCAGCAGTGTGGGTTGAGGAAATATGCGAGAGTTGAACTACAGCTCCCAGCATGACCCCCAACATGCCACTGAGAAGCTGTAGTTTTGCAAATTCTATAGCCCTGGAAACCATCCATAACTGGTTTAGATATAGTATAGATAGATAGTTTTTTAGCTAAATACATTATATAGATTATTATATAGACAGATTTTATACAGACAAAAATAAAAATTTCATTGTGCCTAGGAAATAGTACATATGCTAGTTAAAAGTACATAGTTACTTTGATGTAACTATTGTGTCTCTGTTTGTATATATCTTCAGTTACAGTTTCAGAAATTGTAACATCATCAAGATGTCTGATGAAGAGAGTTTTTTTCCTTGAAAGCTTGCATTTTTATACATATTAGTTAGCCAATAAACAGTATCACCTTACCACAAAATATTGTTTTTTCTAAACCATGGCTAACACGGTACAACACTCTACTAAAAAAACAACAAAAAAACCTCAAATGACAAACAAAAGGGGGTTAAATAGAATAACACAATTAAGTACAGCTTTTGTGAATATTAGTTTCCTGGTTGCCTGTGACCACAGTTCACACTACAACTAAAAATAGATAATTAAAATAGACTGCAAATTTGTTCTACATTATATTTTGTACAGAACATATGCTTGAACGATCTCCTCTTTCATCTGCTTTGAAATGTAGTATATTACATAATGTGCCCCCCCCAATAGTACAGATCATGATAATATAAATCCACCACTGTTTATTTAGGCTATATAAGCCGTCATTGTAGCAATGAGCCTTCTGTTATTATCTGCTGTACAAAGATTTAGTGACGTTAATGTTGGAAAAGAGGATATGCAGTGGGATTGCCAGAGAAGCAAGGTAATGATCATAATTATCTCAATATTAACGAGCACTTTAAAAGCAAAAAGAAATCCAAAGACATCTGCTTTTCACAGTTACTATATTTAACAAATTGTCGTAACTTTTGACACAGTACGTAGGCGAGCATAGCAATTTTGGTTTCCTAATCCATTTTCTACAACACAGCAAGAGTAGGTGAGAAATGTAAAAGAAAATGACTTAAATCACCAATGTGTAAAATGGTTTGCAAAACAAAAAAAAAAAAAATGAACGTCACTGCATCATAGAACATCAGAATTTCTTTTGGGGGTAGGAGAAACAAAAAGTGTTTTTCTGGGGAATAGTGCTAAAAGAAAAGAGAATTACCACTATGTTTCCCAGTTGCTTCTGGCTGTATTATTTATAAATACTTTTCCCCAATTCCGCTGTAATATCTTTAATGAAGGCTTTAATTAACATTCATAGTACATCTCATTCCAGAATTTGTTCCACTGACACACCCATTACCTGAACACGCTGTACAGTTGAACATCAGCCAACTCCTGTTGTACTTTCTACTGACAAAACAGAAACCACTGAAACACATTTCTATCCATGTGAGGGAGCTTGTAAGACCATAAGCCTTTTCCCCTCATCTTTACTCTGCTATGTACAGCACAGGATCAATTTGTTTAACAACAGAAAGTGATTCATAACTATGCCTAGAACACCAAGGACCTTGCATTAAAACGGTAAACAGAATTCTAAAATTTACAAGATAAAAGAACATAATCCAAAATGGCAATAAAGAACATCAGTTTGTTCTTAAATACCTCATTACCTGCAAGGACCATAGAGCTGGTAGTCTCAACTGAATGGATTGTGGCATCTTAAAAAGGCATTTTATGTAATACCATTTTCTTTTTACATGTTAGTTCATTGGTAAAATGTCAACATGTACCCTTGCCTTTACTTAAGAGGATCAGCATAGGAGGAGAGGGTAGAAAGCAATGGCTCTTAAAGATGTATTTCATACTTCCTGCAAGGAGATATTTTCTTTAGTGTTTTCCATAACCCGGTTCATACAGGGCAGCAGAGTACATAGAAAAGGCACACTAAAATGTGTCAAGGTGGCATACACATTAAATGGGACAATTTGCCTATAATTAGGTTTTGGTATAACACAGACTGCAGAATTCTAAGACAATATGAAGTTGGTGCATACTGCAGCCCCTCAGTACATGAGAAGCAGTCACAAGAGGTGCTGGTACAAATAGATATAATATGTATATATATATACATACATACACATAATTTTATATGTAAGAAAATAATTCTTAATTTTTAAAAAATTATTTCCTTTTTCTCTGTAATAAAATACCAACAAAGATATGATTAATGGGGATGCACGTTCGCGATTTGCAGGATTTTGAAGGATTCAGTTTTGGCAGAATCCAGGGTCCCGGCCGAACTGATTCTGAATCCTAATTAGCATATTCTTCGGAAGAGGGTGGGGGAAAGAAATTTCACCACGCACGCGGCAATTTTTAACCCTTCCCAATCCTAAATACCATATGCTAATCCGTCGGGGTGGGTTTGAGGGTTCGCCAAAGCCAAAAAAAGTGGGTTTGGTGCATCCCTAATAATTAATCCTTATTTGATGCAAAACAATCCTGCTGGGTTTAAATTATTTTTTAGAAGACTTAAGGTATGGAGATTCAAATTACAGTACAACCCCTTATCCGGAAAGCCTGGGCCCGGAGCATTCTGGATAACAGGTCCAAAACCTGTATATCAGTCCTAAATTTTTAACAAGGTTCATTTCCTCTGGTCACTAGCAAGATCACTTTAAACAGTCAAAAGGCTCTACAAGTCATTATTTAATATTATTTATTTAGTATGTAATCCCTTTAAATTGGGCTTTCTGACAATTACAATATATAATTTGGTGGTAACTAAGCTGCATGAATCCATACTGGTGGCACAACAATCATACTGGGTTTATTTAATGTTTAAATGATTTATAAAATAGCCAAAATACCCAAGTCATAAGAATTCTGGCCATAATTATTTAAATATATTTCCAAAATGGGTATAATATTATATTTATATATATTAAGACTTGTTGAAAGAAGTACAGGTATGGGATCTATTATTTGAAAATCCATTATCCAGAAAGCCTTTGTGTAATCTCTCTCCAAATGCAGCATCTGAATGCATTAGTCAGCACAGGGAAATGTAGCCTCTGGATACAAGTTAGCATATGTACATGCCAATTACAAGAAAACAAACCACTGCTGTCGAGCAGAAAGCATGTCTGATTCACGTGAATGTAAGAGCTGAAGGGTTTCTGTCTGCACAGGGCCAATGAGCAGCGCTGAATCTGGAGGGAGACTCTCATTGGCTCTAGCACTCAGTACCAGTCTGTTGCATGTGCCTGATCCTGCCCCTTCGCAAAGCCCTACGCACATGAATATATACATTCCCCTGATCAGTCCGAGCCATAAGAAACACATACAGTTTATTTACTCATCTTAAAAGTATGTGCAAGCCATAACTAACAGTAGGAGCTAACACTATTACACAGTATCAGGTACAAGCAACTGCTCCTGCATTATACAAGCTTCAGCTTTGGGAAACCAGGGACAAACTATTAGATTATCTTCCCCAATTCTCATGTGCAACAAAGCCATCACCCTGCAACCATTACCAGGCCACATATGCACAGGTGAAGCATTGGCATACTATTAGATGTATATATGTACTGCATATACAGAACATTAGCAACAGATTGTCATCCTCATGGGTTAAGGCGCAGCAGGGGTAGTTTAAGGAGCTCTGAGGTATTTTGTCATGTGTCTCTACCAGGAAATCCACATGACACGTTACAGACAGAGTCCCTGTGGCTCTGCAGACTTGACTCACCCATCAATAAGGTGGGGATAATATTCAAACAAAAAGGACTGCACAGAAATTATAATGGCCCTGTGCTTGCACTTACTGGAAGACATAGGCGTCTTCAGAAAGTTCTGTAGTGGTCATCGTAATGCTCTGCCTTTATTCAAACTGCTTATATACCCATATCATAAAGTGACACATCTCACCTCTGCACATGTAGGGCCCCATGCAGCAAGGAGCCAGTGTTACAGAATCCCACCACCAGGACTGAACCCAATCACAGCTAACATTATGATAGTGGAAAGCTGGCTATACAAGCAAACGTCACAACTACTGATCTGAATTCATGACAATATGCAAAGGAGCACAGGGGTTCCACTAGAGCAGTGATCCCCAACCAGTGGCTCTTGAGCAACATGTTGCACCCCAACCCCTTGGATGTTGCTCCCATTGGCCTTAAAGCAGGTGCTTATTTTTGAATTACAGGCTTTTGGGCAGGTTTTGGCTGCATAAAAACCAGTTATACTGCCAAACAGGGCCTCCTGTAGACTGCCAGTACACATAGGGTAGGGGCTACCAAACAGCCAATCACAGCCCTTATCTGGCACCCCCATAACCATTCATGCTTGTGTTGCTCCCGAACTTTTTACATTTGTGTGTGGCACCCAGGTAAAAAAGGTTGGGGATCCCTGTACTAGATAGTGCAGTTGCTAAAAGACCACAAAAACACAATACAATCATTTTGCAGTAAGTCCAGTCAGTAAGGGTATCATTCATGCAATGCAATCATATTGGGTCATATTTAGGCCTGGGTCACCCAAAGACAATGGCACTCATTTACCAACACTGGGCAAATTTGCACCTGGGCAGTAACCCATAGCAACCAAGCAGCTGCAGGCAGAACAAAGAAAGTAACCATTTGATTGGTTGCTATCATTCACAGTCCAAGTGTGGGCCCCTTTATAAGTACCTACTTGCACTCCAGAACTACCAGTAGATAATTTGAAGCCTGTGGGCTACAAGCTGAAGCACAAGGGATACCTGTGCCCAACACCTGCCCCGGAGAGGTGGCAAGTATAGGGCTCCCTGAGTGTTGCACCAATAGGGGTTTGATAATGGAACGCGTAAGTGCACCTTCTACCCATGTGACATACCTGTTACACCCAGGTGCAAGTTGTGCCCCTTTGTGTATACCAGCTTGCACCTACTGAATCACTTGAGTTTGTGCATTGTTGTGGCTGGCACCACTGTACTACATGGCAAATTGCACTTAGCTTTCCCATATATTTACTAATGGAGAATATGCACAATATAGGACTGGCTTACAACTGGGGGGTAGCAAGGTGCATGGAATGTTTTTGCACCCCCAAATACAAATCTGCACCCAGTTTACATATGTGCAGCTCCTTGTTCTCCAACAAACACTGAAAGCAGGAGCACCCATGGGTGCTAAGCGCTCCTCCAGCACTTGTGCCCCTGGCATTGGCTTCTCAACTTTATCTGTGTACTCAGTAGAAACCTGTTGAACTACATGTCCCAGCATCCTTTTCCAGAAATACAGTAACACAATTTGAGGTGCTACAGGGATCTTCTCATGTGGAACTACAGCTCCAAGCGAGAGGCATGATGGGAAAAGTAGTTTAGCCTGAGAGACAGAAGTTATTATAGCAGTGTAAGGAAGGAAGGTGCCATCCTGCCTTGGCCAAGATCACATACAAAAATTACCCAAGCAACATGCAGACAATTTTACAGGAGAAGCTAACATTTGAGCTGTATGAAACTACAACTCCCAGAAGCCCAGCTCCGTCACTGCTATTGTTCCCGGAGCCACACAAGGCCGGCATGAGAAGCGTTCCGTACCTGGCTGCCAGTCCCCATGGTGGCTCAGGATGATGGTGGCGGCCTCCATATCTCGGGCAGACTCCCCCCACAGTCCGACTCAGCTGGGCGCACCCGACAAAAGAGCAAATGGATAAAACTTCCACCTGAAAGCACAACGGTGGCAGAGCTACAAGGAATAGCGGCCAATGCACCTGTATCCGATTTTCGAATGAACAGTCAGAGAAAACATACACTTCCCTCAGCTCCCGACTCCCTACTGACTCCCCATCTTCTTTCACACACAACACACATTCCCCGTTCAACGTGACTATGCTCCGCCTCCTGTCCTCCCATTGGCCCGCTGAGGCATCCCACCGCCCTCCCTCTTGAAATAGGCGTGGCTTCAAGGCACGGTGAATCCCACAATTGGCGCTGTTTCCGAGAGACGGGGGCCAGTCACCTGTCTGGGCACGTTACATAAGAGCGCAGAGCGGCTGGAGTGGGCGGAGCTTGTGGCCACACAGACTCAGCTGTTCCCTCCCTACCGGCCGCCCAGTGTCCTGTCTCTGAACGGCAGGTACAGTACAGTAGTGCCCTGAGGCGCTACATCTCAGTATTAGTCCGGGGCGAACGCACCCACATTATTCCTTGCTGCCTGTAATACAGTAGCTGCCCACTGAGCGGCGCCCTCTAATACATTGCTCGATTTATCAGTTACAATATGCGCTAATTAGAACTATATTTTCGGGATTCGATGCGTTGGAACCATATTGGCAGACCTTTACTTACCGCTCTAAAAATGACTGCCATTGTAATGGGATCATTAAGGGTTACAACGTTCATCATCCTTTAAAAAGAAGCACATTGTAATAGATTCCATACATGTGATAGCCATAATGTAACATTGCATGAAACGCTATTGTGGGCTGACATAGGCAGGCCTGGCTAGCAGAACCATGAAGGTGCGGTTAATAGAACCTAAATCTGTTATCCGGAGCAGAGGGGAGTACAGAAAGGCACGGTAAGGATGGGTGTGACTTGTGCAAGTAAAAGCTTTGAGGATGAAATGAGGAATTCAGTGTGTCCTGTTATCGCTAATGTTGCAGTAAAGTATCTTTCAGTTTAACTACATTGTCATTATTTTCTTCTACATTTTTTTCATGGCACAAGATACTTTGCAGGGACAGATTTCTGACCGGATTCCTGTAACTAATTAACCTGCTTGTTCTGTTGAAACATGTGTTGCAATATTTTCTAGCGGATTCTAAGGGCTGGTGTTGGAACTACAAAGCGCATGGGTCAAAATAAAACAAAAAATGGAACTGATGCAAAAATCTGATGTGTAAACTACATTAAAGGATTGCCATCCAACAAGGCATGCCTGAAATAAAATCTAATGGTTTGTGATTGACTTTTTTTTCTCATTGTTATACATTGATTGTCGAACATAGATGCAGGAACAAAACACTTCATTCGACTTTATCTGATCCAACTTTACATTACAAATGTGGAGATCACATTTTGTATGATCCTACAAAATCTCATGCTGTTGCGTGCTGTTGCATGGTGTTGCATGCTGTTGCATGGTGTTGCATGACAAGATCAAATAAAATGGGACCTAAAGGTGCCCATACATTATAAGATCCGCTCGCTTGGCCCAACGGGTGGGCGATATCGGGTAGCAAGTAACTTTAAAAAAAAATAATCTGATCGTTTGGCCCTGGGGCCAAACGATCGGATTACATTTGTGGTTATGGGGCAGTCGGTTCGGGGACCGCATCAACGAGCCAATGCGGTCCCCGATCCGACCGGATTTTCTAACCTGGCCGACCGAGATCTGGCCAATTTCAGGCCAGATATTGGCCGGCCAGGCAGCTCTGTTCTGCCCATACATGGGCCGATTAGCTGCCGAATCGGTCCAAGGGACCGATATCAGCAGCTATAGTCGACCCGTGTATGGGGACCTTAAACCTCCAGTAGCCTGTTGGGCTAAACTCCAATACCATCTGACAAAAGCGCTCATGGAATTTAGCCTTGGGGGCTGATTTACAAATCCACGAACGGTCCGATGGTGCCCGAATGCGTTTTTTTTTCGTAATGATCGGTATTTTGCGATTTTTTCGTAAATTGTCGCGACTTTTTCGTAGCCGTTACAACTGTTTCGCAAAATGTTGCGACTTTTTCGTAGCATCACAACTTGCGCGAATTGTCGCGACTTTTTCGTAGCCTTCGCGCCGAGTACGAAAGTTTCGGATTCATTCAAGCTTCAGTATCGTGACTTTTCTTGGGCCAGGTTGGAGCAGCAGAGTGCCATTGAGCCCTATGGGAGACTTTCCTTGGGCCGGGTTGGAGCTGCAGAGTGCCATTGAGCCCTATGGGAGACTTTTCTTGGGCCAGGTTGGAGCTGCAGAGTGCCATTGAGCCCTATGGGAGACTTTCCTTGGGCCAGGTTGGAGCTGCAGAGTGCCATTGAGCCCTATGGGAGACTTTCCTTGGGCCAGGTTGGCGCTGCAGAATGCCATTGAGCCCTATGGGAGACTTTCCTTGGGCCGGGTTGGAGCTGCAGAGTGCCATTGAGCCCTATGGGAGACTTTCCTTGGGCCGGGTTGGAGCTGCAGAGTGCCATTGAGCCCTATGGGAGACTTTCCTTGGGCCGGGTTGGAGCTGCAGAGTGCCATTGAGCCCTATGGGAGACTTTCCTTGGGCCGGGTTGGAGCTGCAGAGTGCCATTGAGCCCTATGGGAGACTTTCCTTGGGCCGGGTTGGAGCTGCAGAGTGCCATTGAGCCCTATGGGAGACTTTCCTTGGGCCGGGTTGGAGCTGCAGAGTGCCATTGAGCCCTATGGGAGACTTTCCTTGGGCCGGGTTGGAGCTGCAGAGTGCCATTGAGTCCTATGGGAGGCTTCCAAAATCATGCTAAGTCTGAAAGTTTTGCCCGCAGTTTACGAGCGCTCAATACAAAAAAGTTGCGACAAGATACGCGCAAATCGTAACGGCTACGAAAAAGTCACGACAATTCGCGCAAGTCGTAATGGTTACGAAAAAGTCGCAATAATTTACGAAAAGTCGTAACGGCGATGAAAAAATCGCAAAAAATACGAAAAAGTCGCAAAATGTTCGTTTTCCAATCAGAATTTGGCTTCAATAAAGTCGGATGTTTTCTTTTCTTCATGCATCTACACCTGACAATGTATTTTAATGAGAATAAAAGTCTTTCTGTCACCATCAGTTTAATGTTGTTGGATGCAGATGCAGCGTTCTATTCTGACAGGTGCATCGTGTCAGATGGCAAAATGTTATATGTAGTTTACACATCAGATTTTTGTATCAGTCCCATTATATTTTGTCAGATGGTGTTGGATACACAAAAAGCATCCGACAAAATACAAATATAATTCCTGTGAATGTCCTCTGGGCACTGGTTTATTTGGGCTCCCAGTTATTGCTTCTAAGCCCCAGTAGAGATCAGTTCTTTGATACCCCTGGTACTTAGACTCATTCAGAGGCCCTACTAGAAGTTACTGGGCCCCACAGCCAATTTATTTTAAGGTCCCCCTAAACTTTAGGAAAAAGACATAATACACATATTAAAACTAACTGAAATCAGTCATTGTTCATCTGATACCTCCTGCTCCCCCCAGCAGATGCAGTGTCTGCAACTTCTGAAGTTATGGCCCAGTATCCATTCCTGACTTTGTAAAAACCTTATTACAGTTACACAAAGCCATTGCTGATTCATTATCTGACTCATGACATAGAGTAAAATTATGTCTTTTACTCTCTGGGATATTATCTTTTGTCCTGTCCATGTATTTGTTCCATTATAGGGGAAATTATTCATAAGTTTACACATCAGATTTTTGTATCAGTCCTATTATATTTTGTCAGATGGTTTTGGATACACAAAAAGCATCATACAAAATACAAACACATCGACTGTGTGATGTAGATGCATTAACAAAAGAAAACATTTGGCTTTATATGTGATTCGACATTGGGGCTAAACTCCACTCCAAAGTACTTTTGTTGGAAGGGAATAGGACCTGACTGAGAGAGGACGTATCAGTGAACCAATGTGATGGGAAAATCAAACCTGCCCAATCGTCATCTGGCCAATTTTAGGCCAGATGTTGATCAGATGGGCCTGTTGGGGTTGCCCATACATGGACAGATAAGCTGACAAATCAGTTTAAAGGACCAGAATCAGAAGCTTAAATCTGCCTGTGTATGGCCAACTTAACTGTCTAACTAAAACTGATCTTGCATTATATGCAATATGCAATATAGCATTGGTTATTTTTGGTTTAATTTTTTGAGAATGCCAAAGTATGGTGGTTTTCCAAGTCTGCTCCTGGTAGCTAAATGCAGCTTATTTGCTACGCACCGCAATGGCTTTCATGGTAATAAAGCAGGCCTCAGTCATGTAAGTCCTCATATTGCAGTGGAATAATGGTGCATTATAAGCAATTGTGTATATAATTCCTGTGAATGTCCTGTGGGAACTGGTTTATTTGGGCTCCCAGTTATTGCTTCTAAGCCCCAGTAGAGATCAGTTCTTTGATACCCCTGGTACTTAGACTCATTCAGAGTCCCTACTAGAAGTTAATTGGCCCCACAGCCAATTTATTTTAAGGTCCCTGCAGTCTGCAACTTCTGAAGTTATGGCCCAGTATCCATTCCCGACATTGTAAAAACCTTATTACACTTACACAAAGCCAATGCTGATTCATTATCTGACTCATGACATAGTAAAATTATGTCTCTTATTCTCTGGGATATTATCTTCTGTCCTGTCCATGTATTTGTTCCATTATAGGGGAAATTATTCATAAGTACCCCTACTGTGCTCTTCACTAGATTTTATTGTTGTTCTGTTTATCTTCTGTTTTGAAAGAAGTAGATTTACATGTCTATTTGAAGGGCTGCCCCTGTCCTTTCATAAACACTTGTCAGCTTCCTATCATGTGTAGTCTCAATGGTGTAATTATTCCCATTCATGGCAAATGACAATAGTTAGTTTTACATTCATAACAACTCAATGACGCCAGCAAGAAAATTTTTGCTTTAAAGAGAAGAAGAGAGGCAATATGATACAGCCAGACTGATACCCATATATGGTGTGACATAGAGATGTTAAATTAAATCAATTGCTTTTAATATGATAAACACCATAGAACTTCAGTTAGCAATGGTTGTGGAGATGTATCATCACATCACTATGTTCTTAATTACATACTAAGAGGCACTAAGTTTGCCAAGGAGCAGTAACTCATAGCAACCAATCAGCAGGAAGAATTTACTGGTCACTTATCATCTTATTGGTTGCTATCGGTTACTACTCCTATGTCTTTTATTACATAGAGGGCATATAGAAATTATAAGGTCTCCCTACCAGCCATTGATGTCCTCCTGTATTCTTCATCTATAAACCTTTGCCTAAGTTCCTTAGTTTGCAGTTAAAACCTCTTCATTGTAATCAGTGTAGTAAATAATAGTCAGAGATCATTAATATAATATAAACTCTTTTGGGGAATTTCTAGCAAAAAAAAACACAGAGTTGGGTTAATTGGCTCCTGATAAGATTGACCATGGTGTGTGTATGAATGTGATAGAGACCTTACACCAGGGATCCCCAACCTATTTTTACTCATGAGCCACATTCAGATGTAAAATGTGTTGGGGAGCCACACAAGCATGAAAAAAAATATTCGGAGATGCCAAATAAGGTCTGTGATTGGCTATTGGTAGCCTCATGTGGACTGCTGGCCTGCAGGAGGCTCTGCATGGAGTAAAACTTTGGGGTTGTGAGCGACATGTTGCTCCTGAGCTACTGGTTGGGGATAACTGCCTTAGACTGTGAGCTTCAGCGAAGAAGGGATGGGGTTGTCACATGGTATTTCACAGGCCTAACTGGTGAAACTACATTTAGGAAATGTTGGAAAATTATGAGAATTCTCTGTAAACTATGATAAAATGTGCAGATCAGCAACCAGGCCCAGACTGGAAATTTGTGGATTCTGGCAAATGCCAGAGGGACTGCTGAAAGATGCCATAGACAGTCACTATTTATTGGGCCTGCAGGAGGCTGTTTGGGCCTCTTTGTACATGAAATGCCAGGGTGTATTTTAAATTCCAGTCTAGATCTGGCAGCAGCAATAAATGCCTATGCAAATGTGCCCACCCACATGGCCTTTGGGATTTTCCAGGGCAGGCCCAGATTTGTGGAAAGGCCAGGTTCTAGGGCGGCAGGCCGGCCTAGTACTATTTTATAGTCAAACTATTGAAAACAATGGTGTTAGGAGGACTGATTTTACAGTCAAGGAACATATACTTGCAGGTATCTAAAGGAGAAAAGCATGGAACAACACCATAATCTTTCCCAAACATCAGTGATTTTTTGTGTTTTCCTTTGGATGAGCAAGTGCTGTATCCACCAAAGCAGCACCGCATGGGGCCTTAGCATAAGATGTACTTGGCTCAGTTCAGGTGAGGCCGGCAGTGTTAGTGACTCACCAACTGATTCACATGCTCAACTTAAATGAGGCAATTATGCAGGCATGTCATACAGTATCACTTTAGTAATCTAAGATTACTTGAACTTTTGGCTTTGCTTTTTCAGATTGGATATTTGCTTTTTGAATATTTGATTTATTCTTTAACACACATGATGCTGATATATAATAAACCACCTTATATGTTTGAGGACTGGCTGCAATGGGTTTTCCTATTGCAAGATACCATAGAGCACAATAGAGAGGCTGGCATGTGTACATAATGTACAGGAAAACCTATTTAAGTTTGTTGTTAGTTCTTGTCTTGTCTTACATCTAAGCTCTATATCTAAGTTTTATTGTAACAGAGAAAAAGAAAAACCTTTTAAAAATGTTGAATTATTTAATTAAAATTGAGTCTATGGGAGAGGGTCATTGCATAATTTGAAGATTTCTAGATAACAGGTTTCTGGATAAAGGATCCTATATTTGTATTTACACATTGAAAGAATACCCACTAATTACAAAGTTATGTAAGGGAGCGGCTTTGCTGGGTTTTGCCAATTAGTTAATTTTTTATAAACCAGACCTGATATTACCTTGCACCTATTGTTATTGTAATATTTCCTGTGGACACCAATACCACTACACTAAACAAACTCTCCATTTAAAGAGGTGGTTAACCTTTAAGTAAATGTTCAGTATGTTATAGAATGGCCAATTCTAAGGAACTTTTGTTATTTTTTTTTATAGCTTTTATGTTTTCAACCACTGGTCAATACATTTAGGTATTTTGGTTATTAATACCAGATGTTCAGTGTAGATTTCCAAGACACGGACAAGACAGAGAACTAAAGCCTAACTAAAGAAGTAGTCTAAAATTGTTGTAAATTATGTTTTGGATTTTTGTACTAGCCATGGCAACCACAGCCCTTTAGCAGGTGTGCCCTGTGCCCCCAAAGATGCCCCAGTAGCCCCTCATCTTCTTTTCATCTGATTCCCTGCACATTCTCTGTGCCGCTGTCACTTACCTGAGCTTAGGGACCCACTCTCAATATACTGTATATACAGAATATGTCACAATTTAAAGGAACAGTAACACTAAAAAATGAAAGAGCTTTAAAGTAATAAAAATATAATGCACTGTTGCCCTGCACTGGTAAAACTGGTGTGTTTGCTACAGTAACACTACTATAATTTATATAATAAGCTGCTGTGTAGCCACGGGGGCAGCCATTCAAGCTGGAAAAAAGGAGAAAAGGCACAGGCTACATAGCAGATAACAGATAAGTTCTGTAGAATACAATAGTGTTTTATCTGTTATCTGCTATGTGCCTGTGCCTTTTCTCCTTTGAATGGCTGCCTCCATGGCTACACAGCAGCTTATTTATATAAATTATAGTAGACTTTCTGAAGTAAATACACAACTTTTACCAGTGCAGGGCAGCAGCACATTATATTTTAGTTACTTTTATACACTTTCATTTTTTGGTGTTACTGTTCCTTTAAGGTTGATTAATTAATACAGTTAATTACTACATGGCAGCTCTGAAATCAGTGCAATTAGCATCAGAAATTAATATTCAGCCCTGTTGCATCAGCTTTTTTTACAGGCCTTCTCAATAGCTTCTCAATAGCTGCTCAGAGCACATTGAGCATGTGAGTGTCGCAGACACTTTCCATGATGGTGACCCCTTGTGATAAGCTTGAAGTCCTGGATCATTTCTGCAATTGAGATGGTAAAACTTTAGTCTGGTTCAATCAGGGACACTGCCACCATGAGGCGAGTCGACAAACTAGCCTCAAGTGGCCTCTGATGTGAAAAAGCTAAATGAGGGGGGTGTGGCATCGACTTGGCCACTGTAGGTGGCTAGGACCCCTAAGGCAGTGCTGGGTGCAATAAGTTCAGTACATAAAATATTTCATTATTAGCCATATTCATTTTTTGGGTTTAGTTCTCCTTTAACACACACACACACACACCAGGTTCCTCAGCAAATACCTGTAATCCAAGGTCTTCCATATAGGTAATACCACTGGAAAACATCTCCTCCTGGCAGTCTCACTATGAAACAAAGGCAACCCATATAAAAGTAGAATTGTAGCAAACTTGTGTCCTTTTATTGTGTGTAAGGAGTTTATGAGAGTGACTGATAATAAAGGAAGAAACGACAGTGCTCCTTTGAAATAGTAAAAGGTCAAAAATACGTGGGGCTGCAGAGACACAAAGCGTGGCCTGTAGGTGGGATGGGAAAATAAGTGACAGCAGCCTGGGTGAGTCATTCCTACTTACTGTATATCTGTCACAGAGTGTCATAATAGAACACATTACTTTACATTGTGTTTCTATGTAAAAAAGCTCATTATATAATGCTGTACTTCAATGTTATTCATTGATACCAATGCATCTCAGTTTTCTAGTTACTAAAGCAGGGATGCCCCACATCTTCAACTTTTACCAGCTACTTGGTTTACTTTTTCTTTTCTGCTATTTGAATAGTGCAGAGCTGCCAATACTGTTTGCCATCAGCGACCCCCCGCCCACAGTAGAATGTCACTTTAATTCAGAAATTCGCCCAACCTAATCAGTAGAGTGGGAAATGCGCAAGACTTACGTTATTTCAGCCAATTATGCAAAAAACCCTGCCATTCACTTGTGCTATAGTGACCTTCTCTCTAGTCCATTTGAACTCACAAATTAGCATATTAATAATGTTCCTGGGTAACTTGTTAATTAAGTCCCAGACAAGGGATGTTCCATGGCTTCAGTTCTTACTTTATAGAAATGAACCTTAATGCATATACACAATACAAAACCAACTGATTTAATAGCTGCCTAATAATTTATTTATCCCATGTTAACAACTAGTACAGCTTTACCAAATGAAAATGGGCTGGAAGAAGCATGCTTTCAGGTACTATTGCTGGGTGCTATGGTCCCTTAGTTGCTTGCCTGTGAATGTATATGCATCACATGTAGGGCCTGACATTTACCAGATGCTACACTTAATTCATATTGACACAGTGGAACAGATGTGATCGAATGACTCTGCTGTCCGTACCAAGGCCTTCACTGAAATACTGTGCAAAAAATATACTGTGACAAACTGGTACCTGGAAGCCTTACAGGATTCATGATTAACCCTTCCAGTGCCAGGATGTTGTCAATTTTCTGCCACAAACCTTCTAAGGGTTAAAAGTGTAATTACTGTTAATCCCTGAACCCCAGATTTTAAACCTTATTTTATTTAATGTTGTGCTATCACATATTCCCATGTACAGCAAAGCCCACAGTATTTAGGAAAAGTGTGTCACCTCCCCGGATTGGCTGCTTATAAGCATGTGCTGGGGATTCTTATTTCAGCTGACAACCAAAAGTGCGATATCATATTGTTACATATTTGTATCTAAATAAATGTTGGTCATAGGAAGCCGGCACTCACGTAAAAAACGAAGTAATTCGCCTGGGTGCAAGTACCATATTATAAACAAATTATAGCCCAAATTCAGGCACTGCTCACACAGGTCTTATGTACATAGAAATTACTTTATTTAAAGTGAACAAAAACGACTAACGTTTCGGCTGGTACCCCAGCCTTTGTCAAAGGCTGGGGTACCAGCCGAAACGTTAGTCGTTTTTGTTCACTTTAAATAAAGTAATTTCTATGTACATAAGACCTGTGTGAGCATCTAAATAAATGCATACAATTTGAATTTAGGGTAAGTGTATATATTTAAACCCCCAGTTGGATTTTTAGATATTCTTGTTTTGTTTAATTTTGTAAAACAGCCTTTCCGTTATAGGTTTAAGTCTAAGCCCCCAAAGGGGTTCAACTTGTCTGTTCAAATTGTGTAAAGTTCCATCTTGTACTCCAGGGATCCCTGCATTATTCAGAAGAGCAATAGATGTACACTTGGACTTTGCCCGTGATATCCATGTGCTTCAGCACTCTAGGTACGGAAAAATGAAAAACTAATTGGAAAAACGAATATATGAAGTCTTTTGTGTAAAGACAGACATTAGTCATCTGTTCAATCTGAGCTTTCTGGAACATCCTTATTAGGCAAGTAGGAGTATTAATGCTGAGTGTGCTTACTGACATGCTTCTCCAAACACCAGCTGCACAGTAGCAGGAGAGGGCTAGATGCACTTACAGGTTACACACACTTATATTTTATATTCTTTTTGTAGGCATGGTCAGTAGCTTTCTGCAGCTTTGTAGAACAGCCATGGAACAAAGCCTATCTTGGCAACCAAGTTCTTTGGGTCATAAATGGTTTATTCATAAACTCCCCCCATTGTAAAGATCTATGCAAGCTAACATATGGCTAAACATCAATGAAAATGTATAGGTTGCTATGGAAAAAAAAATAGAGCTTCTTCTGTCCTCAATACCTGTGATGGCAGAACGGATGCCACCAACCCCACCCTACCTGCCTTGTGGTCGCACTGGGGTAAAATCACTGTTGAAAAGAAGGTGAATGGGCTCTTTTGAAAAAAACTGCCTCATGATATTATCAGACACGTTAGTCAACCCTCCACATTATGCAACCGATTCAAACATGAGCCAAAGAGAAAGTTACTGTATAGCCAGCCACACACATAAAAAGGACACATTTTATTATTCTGATTCTTCTTCACTTCCTTACATACTGATGCGCTGTCTGATATGGTGTATCGGCTGGCACTATAGGTACTGTTAACTACAGCATCTGTAAGGGCTATGACAGACAGACATGCTTGGGAAATCTCCTCTCTGGTGGGCCACAAAGCCCCTAAAATACCTACCCACCCACATCTACTAAAATTGGGTAATCCTGAGCAATAACAGTAAAATGTGGAAAAAAAGCTTCCAGAGGGGAAGGTGTTTTGGGTGCTTTATCACCTGTGAGAGAGGAGATTTTCCATGGGTGATAAGAATCTGTCTGGGCCCTAAAGCCTTAGACTCCCCATGCCAAATCCAAACCTTTACCATTTGCCCTACCAGACTGCATTTGAAATAACAGTATGACAAAATCCAATCTGAGGTTTAAATAAAAAATATTAAAAATGTCTAGGTTAACCAAACTATATAAAATGCTTCAATTAAGGTGAGTGTAAACCCTGCCTGTAAACTTGGAATTTTTACCCTTTAAAAGCAAAAGTTCACTGTAAAATGTTATACAAACTCTATTTTATATAAAATAAAAAGTGACCCATATTTAAGCCTACATAGAATCACTGGGAAACTAGAGCATCGTTGCATAATTAATGACTAGAAATGAAAAAAAATCTGAATAAAAGTGGCATATTTTACTGCTCTCACATTCACACAAATACAGCTATTAGCTCAATTAATCATAATGTTCTACTTTGCCTTTTTATTATATGAGTATTTGGCTAAAGAGGAAGTATGTGCTGCTGCTACATGACTTCCTTAATGGTGATGTTTATAAGAAAGTGACTGTGACTGATACATCACCTCTTCAGTAGTGATGGGTTAAAGATTCAAACCTACAAACTATTTCTGTTTTATTCAAGCATTTAACATTGAAATATTTCTGGGCAGTCAGGGGCACCAATGACTGTCCCAGGGATTTGACTCACATTGCGCACAAGAGGAGGGTTATGAGTGCCACACACTGTACTGCTATTTCTCCATCCTGTCAAAAAGAAGTAAAGAAACACATTCACAGAAACAGTTTTATTTAACCGTACAGTAAATTCATGTTAGTGCACAGTGTACAAAATGATTAGTTCCACAGAAAAAGCTTTAATGATAATAATGGTAGTAACAAGGATATGCTGTAGGCAAATACCACACAAAAGAATAAACAGAGTACAGAACCATCATATAGGTTGACTTAGATATAAATATCAATAAATGTGGTTGAAGTTCTCTACATAGAGAAAGACTGGCACTTGAAGCCAAGAATTGCATTATCAGATGCTGCTCAACCTGCGCAGGGTGATTCCACTGTTATATGGAACCGTGGGCCACTGGCTGGCCACTTTTGCTGCTTCAGATTTTGCAGAATTAAAGCTTCCAACATCAAAACAAGTTGAGACTTCCTTTCACTACTGTTTATGGCTGTCAATTGGTTCAGTGCAAGCATTTGTAATGGCATATATGTTCAAATTCATATTTTAGAATCTGCTTAAAATTTAAAAAAAAAAAACCTAAAGAATTTTTAACGGTTGGGTAAAACAATGGTACTTTCATATATAAACTGAAAAATCAATTAATTACTGTCACCCAAGTCAGTGGTATTTACTAATAGCAATTGGCACGTTGGATCTCTGTGGAATGCAGATTTGGAAAGGTCACTTTGGTAAATTGTAGAGTAATGGGGCAATAAAGCCCTCATGGCAAAGCAATATTATAGCTGGTGTATCTACTGGGTTATATTTATGGTTGGGGACTCAACCTAGGTGGACTAAACCTGATAACGTTGGGTGCATAGCAAGGACCATAACAGTGCATCAAGAAGCTAACAGCATCACTTGTTCTGGTACACTTGCATCTGACAACTTGTGATCTTGTGTACCCTGAGAGAATATAGACTGGGTCTAATCCATGTCAGCCACCTGAACTTTATATCTACCCAGCTCCATTACAAAGGCATCCAATAATGTCTTACTGGCCATAGGCAACACAAGCATCATGGAAACCTGTAGCTGCTATTTGTTCCCAGTTTTCAATAGGGGGGTGATATATTGTCTATAAATATATTCTGTGGCACTTTTACCCCATAGGAACAAAAAAACAACTACATACAACCATCAAAAAATGATATGAGCTGCACAAAAACGGAACGGCAAAATACAAATAGCTGTTGCATGAAGGCTTTAAATAAAAAACTAACTTTGGCAAAATAGTAAAAATGACTGGTGCAAATGGAAAGACCACAGCAAAAAAGCATTCATCTAGCAGTCTACCTACCACTACATGGTATCACTGTTTACAAAAAGAGGCAGGCTGGTGCTTTCCCACAATGCATGCGACAACTGGATTAACCAGTCTCTCCATCCATATATGTTTTCCTTGAACTCCCAGTTCTAGTGCAACATATAATTAGCCTATTGCCAAGCAGAAAGGATATGGCTTCTGTACAGTACAGATTGTTCCTCAGCCTGAATATGCTGGCACAAAAAGATCCCAATGCCTAGACAGCAGTGCATCTAACATTCCTGCTTAAACCAAAAGGCACAATCTAAAGTAATATACTATAGAGCACTACAGACCACTTAAAGCTGCCATGTATATTTACAGCCAGAAAACACAAATCCAGTACAAAGTGCAGAAGCAGCTTAAGGCTTTGTAATCTAATACCATATAATAGAACCCAATTCCGTAATACACACTAAGACCAGCACCAGCTCGACCCATAATGGGGCAAAGACATTTTATCTTCCTAAATTTATAAGCAATAGTATTGGCTCATTTAGGTACACACCAATTTCATACAATATCAGTTGCCCAGCAAGTTATTTCCAACTTTCCAACTAGGAGAATCTGATGGGTTTATGTACCTTGATACCCCAGAATCAAGGCTACTTGAGCTGACAGTGGAAAAGGCCTATTTGCTTTCTTACTTACTCCAATTATAATTAAAATCTGGGATTAACAGATATTCTACCACATAAATTCATGAAACTGTGGCTGAAATAGCACTTGTTCTATCTGTCACATTGTTATGAGCCAAGAGGAGCCCTAATTAACCAGGGGTACTGAATTGAAAGTCAGAAAAGTGCTCTGGACTATACAATGCATCACCTCTTTCCATCAGAGGTAGATGGATTTAGAATAACAAATACAGCTTCTAGAACACAAGGGTAGCTATTAAAAGGAACACTCTAAAACCCTCCAAAAAGGTGCAATTAACAATATAGTAATAGTACACACAGAAATTTAACTCCCCCCCCCCCCCCCCATTCTGTGTAGAGTAAGAATTAGTAGGAACATAATCATGAATGCTGTGGGTAGGCCAATGAACCCACTACATGTGAATTAAATGTGTTTGCAAATTCAAAGCAAAGCCTTAGACTGTGACACTAGGATATTATTTGTGTTTTAATGCTGCAAATAGAAGGCAAATTTTGGCATACACTTATATAGACAAACCTATCCAAATGGTCCAGGAAGAGGGCGCACAGATGTTCATTGTTTTATATAAAATATATAAGAAATATAAATTTTCTTTAAACAATAAGCCAATATAAAAGGATGGGATTGGGACATTTTTACCCTATGTCTAATGTCCCACGGAGCGATTTAGTCGCCTGCGATAGATCTCTGCAGGAAGAAACTTTACGTGTCTTCAGAAAGCAACCCCGGTGGAAAGGTTAGTCGCCCGTGGTAGCAGAGATCTATCGCAGGGATCAACTCTTTCCGTGGGACACTAGCCTAAAAGGCAGTAGGCACAAACACTATAAATACTCTGTATTTTAACCTCTATAAAATATAATAATTGTGATTGGCTGCATAAACCAAAGGCACAACCTGTTAGTTAAGTACAGGTGAGGGAGTGTCTGATCAGTCTGATATTGCCCACCTCAAGGTGGACAGATCAGGGGTAAGATCCACTTGTTTAAGAGGATCCTTCAATGTATGACCAGCATTATTCAACCCCAGTTTCACTTAAAGGTTAACTTTGTAGAAATATTCCCAATTAATAAAGTACAAATTAGCTTCTATTTTGTCTCAGGTTGTAAACATGCAGGTCACCTCTTCTCTCCTTGGACATTATTATGAAGGCCACCAAGGCAAGCAATAGAGCATAAAAATAGAAAAATAGAAATATAAGAAGAGGAGCAAAGTTTAGAAAACAAAGTTCTTAGATTTTATTGTCTATTAAAACTAGGGCGGGTTTTCCCTTTAGTAGAGTGTGTTTCTACAAATACCTGAGCATGCTTTATCACCTGGCACTCCATTTAAATGATATAAAATGATTTCATTTTTTACGGTTAGATTTTTGCTTGGTTTTGACACAGTTTATAGAACTGTATCTTAAGAGGCTCCAGTTGCTTCAAAACAATACCAGTTAATCAGGTTGCTGGGAGGTCAGAAACCACAGCATCCCCCACAAGTTGACAATGTGCTAAGCGCACAATCTGATGCTTTTCTCTGCTCAGGGCTGAGTCAATTTAAAATGACAAATAAATGCCACCACAAGTCATGTAAGAATTTAAGTGGGCAAAGTTAATAAACTCAAATTCAACTTTGTTTAAAGACACAGTGTGAAGTGCTCATTGTGCCCATTAGTTTGGCATTAAATAGGTTGTGTTTCACTTAAGGCACTTAACACTATAAACAAGAAACACTAACTCTAAACTAACATTTTTCCTTGTGCTAGAATATAAACTCTTGAATACAGCAGGTTCAGAGATCAAAAAAAAAAAAAAAAAATCCCCCCCCAAAAAAAAAAAACTGCAGCAACTGGTTTGGCTTCAGTTAGGATCCATGTTCCCGAAGGATTAGGAAACGCTCCACACTGTAAAACAAAAACAGGATTAGAAAATGCAGACTAAGGGGCAGCACATTAACCACAGCTGCTCATGAATATAATGGCATCATTAGGTTGTTGCTGTTGTTGTTTTGCTTCTTTTAATATATTCAAGGAGCTAATTTCATTTTACATAAACATGTAGAAGAGTTGACTGAGATTTATAGAATGCAATTTCTCTTATTATTTTCAGATAGTCTTATGCATTTCTAATATGCTAAATTAATTAAGGGTTTTTAGTGATGCAGCCACCCCCTTTGGATTTGCCTACAACATGAAACATACATGTTTAGCAGGCAGAGTGTCGCATGCTGTACTATACAGTCATGCTACCCAAATAATCTCTCAAACTGCAGCTGTCTTACTGCAAGAAATTTTCTATATTAAAGAATTTCTACATCTTTCACAAAGAACTAAGCCAGAATATTGTGACTTTTTTTCTAATTGAATTTCACCACTCAGATTAGACTTGTAGGAGCTCTCCTATTATACAATACATTTAAGTCCGAATCACGTGTTATAGTTCACAAACCACCCAGTGTTATTGTGTCTGAGTAAAGGGGTATATTGGAGCATGTCCACTATGTCTCTACTTGTAGCAAGTACTTACTGAGCTATCCCTGTGATGGTGTCTGGCATGTCTAACTATCCATAGTTTGAAAAAAAAAACCCAAAAACCATGGTGAATGCCTGTGCCCATGTAGCAGAGCCCTGATGGCTATGGCATTTTCAGGGAATAATCACTGGTACTAATGGGCAAAATGCAGAAAGTGTCCCTGATGTCCGATGGAGCAGTTCAGAGATCAATTGCGGGGGACTAACCGCTCCAAAATGCCTTTCCACCGGCAACAACAGGAGTCGCCGGTGGAAAAGCCATTGCATCGCTTTGGTATTCTAAAGTCACGCAAAGTTTTCTCTTGCAGGCAACTTTGGAAAACCGAAGCGATGCAAAGGGCTTTCCACCTGCAACTCCTATTGTTGCCAGTGCAAAGGAATTTCAGAGCAGTTAGTCGCCTGCAATAGTAGAGATCTAACATGGCTGACTAAACCGCTCCGTGGGACATCAACCTAAGGGTATGATTGCTATTCATTGCAAAGAAATCATACTTACCAATGATAATGATGATTAATACCACAACTACAGCTATCAGTATTGCCCACATCTATAAAAAAAAAAAATCAGTAACATTTAAAGATAAATAATTTGTAGAGTTTATAAATAAAAATCAGCTAATGAGTTTCCCACTGGAGAAGGGTTATGTAAGATAACACGAGCAATGTTGCTATTTCCTCCTCAGATGAGGCAGAGGCAACCCCATTAGCTGGCTAAAGGAGACATCACCCGTTATCAAATAAACATTATCTTTGATCTTCCCGGTTTCATACCTTGCAGTTTTTCCACCAGTACTTTCTTTTTAGCTTTGCGGCACTGGTCTCAAACTGGGATGCACCCGCTTGCAGTGCATCTGCCCTATCATCAAGTTCAGACAACTTCTGGTCCCGCTCCAGGACTTTGTCCACGTTAACTCTCATAATATCAACCACCTAAGGTTCAATAAGGGAAAGACAAAAGAAAATTCTGAATTTTTTTTCCAATCCAATATAAAGCACCCAGCCATCAGACCCTTTCAGACTATGTCGGCAGCTTATCTGCCCATGTACGGGCCCTCCCTGAATTCCTACTCAACAGATATTGGGTTGGAAATTTCTATTACTTAAAAGGGACACTGACGTACCAGTAACATGCATATACATATATCTCAGAGCAGCTTTAGTTTTGACTTCATGCAACACACTGTTAATTCATTTTAATGGAAAAATGAATATAATGATCTATTTAACTGGAGTGACATGGTGGCACATAGGGAACCATCTGAGCTAAATGTCTAAATAATGCTTGCTCTATTTGTAACTGCCTATAAGCAGGTCAGAAATAGTAAGCCTAAATCAATATGTTGCACAGTATTCCATACGCTCATAAACCTACCTTTAGAAAAGAATTACCATTAATAGTAATTTAAGCAGCAGGACATAGAAAAAAAAATCATTACTAGATAAGGCGAGGAAATGGATTAATGCATAAAAAGGGCTGTGTTGCTAGACAAAGGGGTGGCCAAAAATAGACAAGAACCGGAAACAAGTTCATGCCATGAATTTACTGACAGACCAGTAAATTATGTGGGATATGGAGTATTTGTTCAGAAGTAGGTCTATCAGTGCTACTGTGGCGATGCTTGCAGCGTGATGATGCCAATGCCATCTGCACAAAGCAAGCAATAGACAGAAATCCTACCTGACCATAGTTTACGTCAAACATTAACCCCTACTTGGCACACAGTTTTATAGTATGTTACAATCAATGGTCCAATGAATATACCATTCATTTGTAATGGAAAAGAGAGGGGATATCGGGCAAGCCAATTTTTACAATCTTTATTCTCTGCTTTGCTTGGCCTATTATCTCAGCTTGTTATCTTCTGTTCCCAGAAGACTGACCTCATTGACTTGTGCTTGAGTCTGCTGCAGGCGCCGATTTCCAGGATCACCTGTGGCTGAAGGTCCAGGAGCCGACCTGGGAAACAAAACAAATAAAAAATATTAAACACATAGGAAACATAGGATTGGTTGTGGTGTACACAAACTGCACACCCCAAGGGCATTAACGCCTTGCACAAGTACACCTTGGAGATTTGTCACATTGAATAGTGGCTAGTAGTGAAGCACATTATTGCAATCACTTGCTATGGGCCTGAATGTGACCCATAACATTCCACTATCCACCCCTCTCTTTAATACACCTGATAAGGCCTATGGCACACAGAAGTACATAGATTGATCAAAACTCTCCACTTACAGTTGCTTTCCATTCACTTAAAAGGGAAACAAGTTGCCTATGCCAAACACTAATGCCTCACAATCATTGTGCATCATAAGCAGTGAATCCCTAGGGTAATTTTATAGAAGCCTGGACCTCAAAGAACATTTCTGTTTTACCCCAAAAGGAACATTTTGGGGACATATTTTAATGACACCACAGTGGTAAAAATTGCACGTTACTATATAACATTGAAAATATCTGGGTTCATGCTTTGCAGAGATCAGAAGACCAAAAACTGCTGCCAAAAACATAAAACGGTTTACAAATAAAGTCAAGTCGGCTCTTGCCTTCTGCCAAGTCCTAGAAGTTCCGTACACCCATGCGAGTACAGACACACCTTTTGCCACGTGGGTAGGGAACAAGGAACAGAACAAGAACATACCAACGCTTCTGCCAGTACAGTATGTTACAGTAAACTAGTGACTCAACCGCAACTGTACTGTTCCTTGTACTGGCACCACATGTACAGAATGAAACCCAAGTAAATATTTTTGGGTTTGAATTAATCCATAAGCAGATCATTTAGTCTACATTAATGTAATTTGTTTGGTATAAATCCTATATATTTTATGAAGTTAAATAATATGAGAAAAATTAAAAACCGTAATGCACAAAAATGCTTCAAACTAAGTCAGTTTGCCCTTTAATCACTGCCGGGAGATTTCCCATTGAAAGGCAAGTGCCATGCCAAATAGCTGCTTATGGCACACACTGGTGGTCATGGCTTAAAAGTACTTTCTTCTGTGGATTTAAGCAGTGTCTGCCCATTAGAGGTAGTGTCTGCAATAAGTGGAGAATTTGGCATACTTTGGTGACAGAAGATTTTGCCATTTTGACAACATCTTTCTTAAAAAACTAAAAACCAATAAATGCAAAGCCAATTTGAGCCCTATGAGGCATTGATAGCCACAAAACTGGGTCATCACGATGTTTAGGGTAGGTCCCCATGATTCCCCTAAAATACTGTGACATTTAGCACTATAAACAGTAATTGAAATAATGTGCATTATAAATTTTAGGTCAAAGCAGTCTGCTAGGCATAACTTGGGTCACCTTAAAAAAAATGTTAAGAAGTCATTCTATGAGGAGTTTTTAAAATGGATATAATCACCTAACATACATTTGTCTGCGGAAAACCAGACATTTACTTAGTGAAAATCTGATTTTCACTTGAGGTCTGTTAGGTCCAACCTGTAGTAGCACATAATAGTTATTGCTTTGTGCTGTAAATCAGCAATGTATCTTCCTAATCTATACTATATATCATGGTAAATAGAGCTGGAGCAAGATAGTTTAAGGACTGAAGCCACCAATGTCTCATATGAGGTGGATGAAGTGGGGAAGTAAGAGGCATATTTATAAAGCATCCAGGCAGGTTCAGAGTCCTGCAATAAAAGCTATAAATAATGGTAAATAATGCTGTCCAATTCTTCCACATCTCCGCAATAATAAGTCCTTTGGTAGCCACAACCCAAGATCCTTACCAGGGATCTATAGGAGCACCAATCAGATCATAGTTGTCTATGTGATCTTCTCTTTAAAAGGATTCTGTCATGATTTTTATGGTGTACCTTTTATTTCTAAATTAGACTTGTTTCCATAGCAAATAATTCACTCTACCATAAAAATTTTTATTTTTGAACCAACAAATGTATTTTTTTTGAGCTGTAATATTGGTGTGTTGGCGCCATCTCAGTGCATTGTGCCTGAGTTTGAGCTTTCAGAAGGAGCCAGCGCTACACATTAGAACTGCTTTCAGGTAACCCAGGGGTAGAGAACCTACGGCTCGGGAGCCAGATGTGGCTCTTTTGATGGCTGCATCTGGCTTGCTGCCAAATCTTTAATAAAAAAAAATAAAGGGGGGGGGGGGGGGGGGTGGCCTGCGCTCGGCAGATAGATGACGTGTTCTAAGCCGTAGAACACGTCTTCTATCCACCGAGCACAGGCCACGCCCTTCTCCGCATCCGCCATCCTTGGCACCCACCCTACCTTGCCCCTGTGCTCGGCGGATAGAAGACGTGTTCTAAGCCTTAGACCACGTCTTCTATCCGCCAAGCGCAGGCCACGCCCTCCTCCGCATCGCATCTGGCATCCTTGGGTCCCACCCTACCTTGCCCCGCAGCATCCGCGGCCAATCATATTGTATGGTTCTCAAGGAATTACATTTCAAAATATGTGGTGTTTATGGCTCTCTCAGCCAAAAAGGTTCCCGACCCCTGAGGTAACCTATTGTTTCTCCTACTCCCATGTAACTGGAGGAGTCCCAAGCCGGACTTGGGTTTTTTACTATTGAGTGCTATTCTGATATCTACTGAAGCTGCTATCTTGCTCCCTTCCCACTGTTCTGCTGATTGGCTGCTGGGAGGGGGGGTGACCACTCCAACTTGCAGCACAGCAGTAAAGTGTGACTGAAGTTTATCAGAGCACAAATGACTGTGGCACCCTGGGAAATGAAGAATATGGCTAGCCCAATGTGAAACTTCAAAATTAAGTATAAAATAATCTGTTTGCATTTTTGAAACAAAACAAAAAATCATGGTTTTCCCATGAGAGTATTCAGTTATAAAAAGTGGAGGTATGGGACCTGTTATCCAGAATGCTTGGGACCAGGTGTTTTATAGGTAAGTGGTTTTTCTGTAATTTGGATGACTTTGCCTAAAGTCTACTAAAGATCATTTAAACATTAAATAAACCCAATAGGATTGTTTTGCCTCCAATAAGGAGGTACTATTTTAATATTACAGAGAAAAAGCAGATCATTGTTAAAAATATAAAGTATTTAATTATAATGGAGTCTGTGTGAGAGGGCCTTCCCATAATTTGGAGCTGTCTGGATAACTGGTCCCATACCTGTATTTCAAACTATTTTTCATTTGTTTTCTTTTATACTATGAACTATAGCTTTACTGACAGCAGTTTTAAATTGTTTTAGCATTTCTATAAAGTCAATTTGAACATTTCCCTCGTTGATATATTAGTTTTAAAACATTTTGCCCTTGTAAGTTATTAAAATTAGCAGCAAACTAGCACTCTTATTTGATGCCCAAGAACTCTTAGAGCTGCAGCCCTGTGTTATTAGGTGGAGCTACACTAGCAAAATCATCACTTTCTATCTACTCCTTTCTACTTTCTCACTTTCTTTCCTTTTTTTCTTCTATGGTTTTCCTAAAAAGCAATAAAGAAAATTAAAAAAAAGCAAAAAAAGCAGCAAACTATTTTGACCACCAAGGTTTTGCTTTGTGCAGTTCTGTGGACAGTGAACTACCCTCTTAAGTATATAATTCCAACAGATGGCCATGCAGGCTGTGATGCTGCTCTTGAACTGCATTGACTACAAATAAAGAGAACACTTTTTTTTATACTACTTACAGAATTTTTTATACCAGAAAAGAACATGGACCTAGCAATGTAACTCAGTCCCCCAAAAAACTGCCCGCTGCACCAGGAATACAGTAGAACTTTGCTGGCAGATGATCTAAAAGAAGAGTTTGTCATCTTTTACATGAGAACAAAAACCATTAAACTGTTTACAAATAAAGTTGTCTCTTGCTTTCCGCCAAGTCCTAGAAGTTCCTTACACCCATACGAGTACAGACACACCTTTCGCCACGTGGGTAGGGAACAGAACAAGAACACTTCTTGCCAGTACAGTACGTTACAGTACAATCTAGTGACTCAACCGCAACTGTACACTTACTGGCACCACATAATATACAGAATGAACCTCAAATAAATATTTTGGCAAGCATGAAGAATTCCCATTGGGCTTGGATTTATCCATATGCAGCTCATTTCTAAATGAAATTAACTAAATGAAAGATTTTGTCTAGTATAAAACCCATATTTGATTAAGTTAAATGTTATGAGGAAGATTAAATAATGCAATCTCACTGTCAATACACCCACACACTGGTTTGAAGCAGAGGTTGCCCCTTACTGGTAGCATGAAAAGTGTTTTCATGCCATTGCGGCAGATTTCGCCATTTTGATCACTGCTTTTTGCTTAGCACAACAACCTAAAAGCCAATCTAACAAAGAAGTGATAGTTGAAGACCCAACGTTTGGTCATCCGGATGTTATGGGTAGGTCCTCGCATTCCTTTTTAATAATGCTGTGAATTCAAAATATGGTCCATTATTAATTTTAGGACACAAAGCTGTCTGTCTGGAATAAACCTGGTCATCTTGAGATCTATGTTAATAAGTTCTGCTATAACTGGACAAAATCACCCAACATGCATTTGTCTGCAAAATACATTTTTGTGATCTTCCCCTTTAGACTCTCCATTCATATTGTTTATTACTTAAATTTCAATAAATAGGGCCCTGAAAGTCCTTATTATACAGCGACCTTTCTATCCAAGAGTGAAAAGAAGTCAGGCAGCTGCAGACCAGTTAGCCATCAACAGTAAAATGTGCCGAATGTGATTTCCCCCCAACGTGATTGTTCTTCAGCCTGGCCTGGTATCAGAGTATCGAAAATACCCTTTTCTCTGATCTACACAGTCTGGGGGGCAACAAGTGAAGGCAGTTTTGCAGGTTACTACTGGAACAATCTGATTGGCCAAATTATTTTCTGCCCTATCAATTTGAGAATGAAAGTGTGAAAGCATGACTAATTACATAGCACTGCACTGGTGAGTGCTGCATTCTTCTGTGCTGTCAGTGATGACATGACCCCCCAGCATAAAGCACATAGATTAACTGAGCCTTACTGCATGCGTCTGCTTTCAGTTGGCATCTTAGCCTCCAGCACTTACAGATCTTTGTGGCAACAGGAAGCAAATATTTTCAAGTAGTGATGAACATACAAGTAATTTCTTCTTCACTACTTAGTATGGGCTGAAATATCTAGGGGTGGGCAGGCAAAGTGCCAAAACAGCATCCCAATAAAGTAGGGGATAAGGGCTCTCTTTGTCTATTTGGGTCTGGCAAAATTGTTGGTGTAGGGAGTACCTAACCCTTTGTAACCAAAGTATAAAGTCCGCTTTACTCAACAGCTGCTAAATCAGCATCATTTTTTTATTGATCTTTATGAGTTTTTATAAAAGATTAAAAATTTCTTATATTAGTAATGTAATAAACATAATGTTGTACATTAGCAATAATCTCCACATTAAATTATACTTTACATATTTAACAAGAATAGGTTAGACAGTGTTTGAAAGAGACTGTTCATCATTCACATTACACCCTTTACCAGCAGAGCTTGCAGTATAAGGTCCTTACCACAGTCACACCACACACATGTAATTGAAACATTTATGCCACATTTAGCACTTGTAAACAAAAACTTGATAAAATAAAGGATGGGATTAAACACTAATATGATGAGTATGGTTCTATGAGAAGACAAAGTCCTGGGAAGTTCTGTAAAACCATATGGGTGCAGGCACGCCTATCCCCACGTGTGTATGGAACACGGAAAAGAACAGGAACACGCCTACGCTAATACCCAGTACAGTACATTATGCTACTACAGGACTCTCATTAAGAACTGTACAATTATGTAACACTGGCGGCACGTTTGCAACATGGAAATTAAACAGCTTCATAGGCTGACAAAAGTTAGAAATTGCCAAATAAAATCGGAAGGCTCAGCAACTACAGGAGCAAATCTGTACATCTCAAATCTAGAAATGCTAGCAAAAATACCTCCATGCAAACTTCATACATGTTCTCCCTCAAACACATTGGAAAAACACTAGATAAAAGTTAATTGTACTGCAATTCGTACTTCTAATACAAGGTCACCAAATGTATTTCTCTGCAAAAACGATGTAGCCTAGCAGAGGGCAAATGGCAACATTAATAAGTTTCCAAACCAGTCACCGTGTTCACTGTGAGAATGAAAGGCAACAAATTTACATTTCCTGGAGAGGCCTCCCTCAATGCAGCCTCATTTGCTCTATAGACACACACACACACACACACACACACACACACAGGTATGGGATCCCTTATCCGGAAAACCGTTATCCAGAAAACTCCGAATTACGGAAAGCCAGTCTCCCATAGACTCCATTTTAAGCAAATAATTCAGAATTTTAAAACTGATTTCCATTTTTTCTGTATTAATAAAACAGTACCTTGTAATTGATCCCAACTAAGATATAAATAATCCTTATTGGATTCAAAACACTCCTACTGGGTTTAATTCATGTTTTATTGATTTTTTAGGAGACTTAAGGTATGGAGATCCAAATTACAGAAAGACCCCTTATCTGGAATTCCCTTGGTCCCAAGCATTCTGGATAATGGGTCCTATACCTGTATATATATATATATATATATATATATATATATATATATATATATATATATATATATATATATATATATTTATTTTTTGTGCTAAGGTCACTATCACCAAGCGCTCCGGACTCCGGGGTCTCTCATAAAATCAAATCTTTATTGTTGCATTAAAAGAAGGAGCGCCTAACGCGTTTCGTATGCCAAGCACACTTACTCATAGGCTATGAGTAAGTGTGCTTGGCATACGAAACGCGTTAGGCGTTCCTTCTTTTAATGCAACAATAAAGATTTGATTTTATGAGAGACCCCGGAGTCCGGAGCGCTTGGTGTCCACTACGTTTGAAATCGGCTTTTTTTTCCCCTTCAGCTACGGGTTCGGGGCCCTGAGCACCCGGACCAGCCAGGGATACCGGTGAGCTATTTTGACTTGTACTGACTATGCTTGATCATTGTGTTCCTTAAACAGCATTTGCGATACGTCCGGGGTTTTTACACCCGGACCTCATTGTTTAGATTGGTACGGATTGTAAATTGGAGCATTTATTATCATATGCAGAGAAATTTACTTTTGTTTTTCGTTTTTGTTTTACTTTATATGATATATTATCTTACCTCTTTTTCTTTGATCTAAGGTCACTATCAGGATACCTGGGAAAGTCCAGGACGGAGCTTATATATGTCCCAGGTTCCTAAAAGAATGGTTCCGGGACTGCTAGTCCAGCCCGGGTGTTGTGGATCTACCGGAGGCATCTCAGCTGGCTAATTTAGAGGCAGCCTGGCCCAAAATAGAAGGCTGCAGTCCAGGGGAAAGACACAGGAAAACTGCCTGTGTGAGTTGACCAAGAGTTTTGAAATCTCTACAAGGTTTGAACTTTGTTTTTCTTTTCTCTCTGTGGGCTCCTGGTTAGTAAGGACAACTAACGTGTTAGTTAGAGCCCATTAAGTGGCAAGGATTTTATTTTGAACGGTTTATTTTGTCATTTTGAAAAATAAACTGCCTAAAAGAGACTGCACTCTTGTGTGTTGTCAAGGGCTGCTTTACCCCCAAGAAAGCTGGTCCCGGCTACCTAACCATTGACTATATATATATATATATATATATATATATATATATATATATATATATTGTATATAATATATATTTCCGGCGTACAAGGCGACTGGGCGTATAAGACGACCCCCAACTTTTCCAGTTAAAATATCCTCAAGCTCCCCCCCCGCAGCGTCCTAAAGCTCGTCCTCCCCCAACATCATCCAGCTCCCCTAGTATCCTCCCCAACATCACCCAGCTCCCCCCAACATCTTCCCCCACATACTTCAGCTCCCCCCAGAGTCCTCCACCACCCCTCCCACTCGCCTGCTGCGTCCGGCTGTTTCCTCCGGCTGCGTCCCCTGTCTCGCTGCTGCAGCTGCTCATAATTAGGTTGCGCCCCGTGCGTGCTGACATCACGCGTACGCACGGGGCGCAACCAAAAAAATTAACCACTGACCACCAATGAGCCTGTAATGCTCTGTAAAGGGGGACCGTGCTTAAAAATTGTATCACGGCCGGGCCCCCTTCGATCGTCTGGGCCTTGCAAGCAAGTACCCGACGACCCCCGACTTTGGCACGGATCGTCTTATACGCCGGAAAATATGGTATATATGTCTCCCTGATGAAAGCTCCTGGCTGGAACTGAAACGTTGGATTAATAAAGAACCATGCTTCAAGATCTTTTGTTATAACAGCTTTATTCGTCATTATCCTAGAAGTCCTGTGAGTGCTGGCCTGTACTGCAGTTTATATTATATATATATATATATATATATATATATATATATATATAATCAGGGAAAATAAGTATTGAACACGTCAACATTTTTCCTCAGTAAATATATTTCTAATGGGGCTATTGACATGAAATTTACACCAAATGTCGGAAACAATCCAAGTAATCCACACATACAAAGAAATCAAAACAACTAAGTCTTTAAATTAAGTTATGTGTAATAAAGTAGAATCACACAGGGAATAAGTATTGAACACATGAAAAAAGGAGGTACAAAAAGGCATGGAAAGCAAATAAACCTGCTGAAATAGTCGGTATTTAGAAAGCAATCCTGTCCCCTTTATCTTTGCAAATTAATATACACTGGTTAAGTCCTAATTGGTGGCTTAAAAAAAGGTTTCTCATTATCAAGGTATCACACAAGAAGCATATCATGATGGGTAAAAAAAAGAGCTCTCTCTCAAGACCTTCATACTAATGGCATTGGTTACAGATGTATTTCTTATCTTCTAAATGTTCCAGTGAGCACCGATGGGGCCATAATCCGGAAGTGGAAAGAACATAATTTCACCCCAAACACAAAATTTCTGAGAGATGAGTCAAAAGAATAATCAGAAGAGTTGTCCAAGAGCCAATGATCACTGGTGGAGAGTTTCAGAAAGACACTGAATTAGCAGGCACAGTTGTTTCAAAGAAAACAATAAGTAATGCACTCAAATGGCCTGGCCTTTATGCACGTTCACCGTGCAAGACTCCACTGCTGAAGCTCTTACAAGCCAATGACATTCTGGGAGAATATAGTCTGGTCAGATGAGACCAAAATTGAACTCTTTGGATGTCATTGCACACACCATGTTTGGAGGAGAAATGGCACTGCACATCACCCCAAAACACCATACCAACAGTGAAGTTTGGCGGTGGGAACATCATGGCGTGGGGCTGTTTTTCAGCATATGGTACTGGCAGACTTCATTTAAATGAAAGAAGGATAAATGAAGAAATATAACGGGACATTCTTGATAAGAATCTGATGCCATCTACCAGAATGCTAACGAGGAAAAAAGGGTGGACTTTTCAGCAAGACAATGATCCCAAACACACAGCCAAGGAAACTCTCAATTGGTTTCAGAGAAAGAAAACAAAGCTGCTAGAATGGCCCAGTCAATCACGCAACTTGAATCCAACTGAAAATTTATGGATAGAACTGAAGATCAGAGTTCATAGGAGAATCCTCCAGAACTTTCAAGATTTGAAGACAGTTTGTGTGGAAGAATGGGCCAAAATCACACGTGAGCAATGCATAGTTCTCCATAAAGGAGACGCCTTGAAGCTGTCTTTACCAACAAGGGCTTTTCTACTAAGTAAATACATTTCTGTAAGTGTATTCAATACTTATTACCTGTGTCATTCCACTTTACTACAAATACTTTATTTCATTATGTGTGGATTACTTGGGTTGTACAGACATTTGGTTTAGATTTCGTGTCAGTAGCCCCATGAGAAATGTTATTTACTGAGAAAAATGTTGATGAGTTCAATACTCATTTTCCCTGCTCTATACACACACACACACACATAAACCATGCGCTAGTATTATGAGCGTCTTCTCCTGCACTAAAAATCATCTGAGATCAATGGCCAAGTCTATGGAAGAAGTAGTGAGGGGCACCAACAAAAATGAGTTTCTCCTAAGAAACTGAAAATACAGTTTTAAATCTCTTAAACAGTAAAATTGAAGGGTAAAACAAATTTTATGGCATACTCTCATAATAGCAGCTTCCTAGTAAACAAAGAAATTGGACACCGTGTACATAATGATCCCACAAATACTCCATGCAGCAGTACAGTAAGATAATTATCACATTACTAAAGTGTCTATTTATGGAGAATCCTTTACAACTTTAAGTATCCGGTTGGTGAGAATGTTAGGCAAGAATGTTGCTCAGACAATTAGGAAGGTATATTTATATATTTATACAGCGATGTTGGTGCCAAGTACAGTTTGTATTGTACTATATGTAAATGAACTGCTCTCCTGCCCTACATTTGTAAGAGCCACGTGCTTGCCTCTGGAACACTGTACAAAGAGTTCTAAGCTACTAGACTTGTAACAGCAACATTGTGAAGCAGCCATATGAACAAACAGGGAAACACCCCTCGGCTCTTGTTGGATCAGTCTAGACCTCCTGAAAATGACTTATTATTACTGAGCTACGATGGCCAATCTTACACATCCTTATACAAATATCAGGGTGAGTGTTACAACCGTGCTTTCATGGTATGGGATCTGGTGTATGGGATGATTGGAAAGTGGGGTTTTTCTTGATAAGTGGGTCTTTCCATGACATGGTCCACCATTCCATAACAAAAACATTTAAAAAAAAAAAAAACAGGACTGTTGTGCCTCCAACATTTATGCAGTATGCAGGATTTATGCAGTTTGGTTATAATCAAGTCAAAGGTACTAACTTATTATTACAGAGAAAGGTAATCAGTCAAAAAACAAGAATTATTTACATTTGGACAATGACATTCTAGTAGATCACATATCTGTAACTTGTGTGTGCTGAAAAACTCAGCCTCGGCTTATACTCGAGTCAATATACGCAACGCTGCTGACATTCGGCGTGCGCGCAACCCCCCGTGTGTGTTCGCGTCCGTATGTGTGCGCGCATTCGCGTGTACGTGCGTGTGCTCACATGCAGCTCCGAGAACCATTTACGATGTGCCCGGTGAATATGCCCTGTGACTATGCACCAATGCATATGGAACAGAAACCTCTATGATGTGTCCAGTGACTATGGAGTAAAGTGGGAACTGCATAATAAGGTACAAATGGGTAAATAGAAGAAGGCAGTTACTGTAGGTGCAAAAGAACAACTGGACAAAAGTGGGACTATAATTAATTATTTTAAACTAAATGTTAAAGTATCTTCATATTAGCATTCTTATCTTGATGTAGTATGGAAGCTTCAAGGCAGGAGAGTCAAGGGGTCCTCCATCAACCTTTCCTTAATCACCTTTTTTCTAATCTGCAGCTGCCAACATTATATACTTATGAAGAGTTCACAGGGGGTCACGCTGAGTGTCCTTTATTAATTATTTGATTATTGAAACTTAGCAGTAGCTGCTGCATTTCCCACTCTAGGCTTATACTCGAGTCAATACGTTTTTCCAGTTTTCTTAGGTAAAATTAGATACCTCGGCTTATATTCGGATCGGCTTATACTCGAGTATATACGGTAGTTTGCTAATGAATCTGACCTGCCTGCTCACAAACTAACTAAATAGTTATGTCCCAGGCAGCCCCCATAAAGTCAATGACTGACTAAGAGGCTAGAGAGCTGAAAGCAGGAGTGTATTCTGGCTATTATGTTAGACATCTGCTCATTTCAGCCCTTATATATTACATTTTTGCCATACTAACTATATTACAAATATTTTTATTTTGGACAGCCTATCTATTTTACCCAGTTTAATTTTTACACTGAACTGTTCCTTTAAATCTACTAAAAATGTGAAACATGACTAATAGGACTGTCTTGCTACTAATATGGATGTATGCCGTTTTATTACCTAGGAAAAAAAGGGATTTTTTTTTTTAAATGTAATTATTTGATTAAAATATATTCTATAGGAGATGTCCTTCTTCCCAGATAAGGGATCAATGTGAAACTGAAAGTATGGCTATTACTAACTACATGATATTGCACTGGACAAATGCTGTGTATTTTGCTTTTGTGCTTACATGACCCCCCACCATGAAGCACACTAGATAACAGAGCCTTACTGATGGCATCTCAGTCCCCAGCAGTTACAGGGCAATGTGGCTTCATGAAGCAAATATTTTCAAGCAGTGATGTGTAACATACATAGCGACAATTTCATCCTTACTAGTCACTTCATTTGTGGCTTCTCTTTGGCTAAAATATCAAGGGGTGGGCAGCAAAGTGCCAAAACAGTATCCTAAAATAAGTAGCAGATTGGTGCTCAGTCCTATTTGGGTTTGGCCATGGTGCTAGTGTGGGGATTACCTAAGCTTTCACAACTAGTCAATAATGAATAAAGTTCACTTTTTATTGATAATTTATATATGAAAGAAATTAAGAACACACAAAAATTAAGACAGCAGGTCATGTTGTGGTTCTTATCAATATTTCTTATTTTGTATTAATATTATTGATATTTATTGAAATTTATAATCTTGTTTCTGTCACACCCGGTTTGCAGCAAAAGCACTTCCTGTTTAATGGTGGTCAGGTTTTAAAAATTAGATCAGCAGAGGACTCTACATTAACAAGAACTTCCATATTAAATGATACTTTACATATTTAATGAGAATATGTTATGCAGTGCTTTAGAAAGAAACCTTATCACAGGCACACCACACACACACGTAGAATAAAGTACATTAACATTTAATTCAGACCAGGGTCCCTATGCGGTCTATATCCTCAAATGCAGAATGAAGTTTCAGATGCTTACTATAGAAAGCTAAGAAGAGAGTTGATGGAACATTTATGCCACTTTTAAAAAAAAACTGTAGCACTTGGAAAAACTAAAGGATGGGATTAAACACTAATATGATGAGTATGGCTCTATGAGAAGACAAAGTCCTGGGAAGTTCTGTAGAACCATACGGGTGCAGGCACGCCTATCCCCACGTGTGTATGGAACAGGGAAAAGAACAGGAACACGCCTATGCTGCTACCCAGTACAGTACGTTATGCTACTACAGGACTCTCATTAAGAACTGTACAATTACGTAACACTGGCGGCACGTTTACAGTAGGGAAACTGAACAGCTTCGTAGGCTGACAAAGAAGCTAAGAATCACTAAACAGAATTCAGAAAGCTCAGCAACTACAGGAGCAAATCTGTATGTCTGTAACCTAGAAATACTAGCAAAAGTACCTCCACAAAAACTTCTTCCATGCACTCCCTCAAACACATTCTAAAAACACTACATTTAAGTAAATCTAATTTTAATTTTATAATGATGCTCTTAAACAACTTTGCCTTAAAAGACCAGGAAACTAAGTATTAAAGTGCTCCTAACTTTCCTCATTACATTGGCTCCCTGGGCTCAAACCAAACTGCATCATTTTAGCAGATAAATCACCCCTTCTGTCCCTGTATCTGAGGTAGAAATTTCAGAGTCCAGCAGCCTTATTCACTATCTCAGCTGTGTAACTCCTTGAAATGGCGTGGCCAGGATGTTCCACTATGCAGAAGGGAGAAAGGGTCATTAAAAGTATTTCTCTGCAGCCCAGAAGAGGACAAAAGGGGTAATGTAAATAAGTTAACTAACTAGTGACCATATTCACGTATGACCAAAAGTGTTTTATTGTTTTTTTTTTTTTTTTTTTTAAAAAAGGAGAATGAAGGGCAAGCAAAGAATTTAAAATCCCTGAAGAGGCCACCCTCCCTATTGTAAGAGCACATCCCTCCAATACAGCCCAGTGTTTTCTACCTGGCCCCAAAAAGCCCTATAAAGGGCACCAGCCAGCCACACTGCCATACTCTACATTGAAAAGATTTATTCATAATATCCTTTTAATATATGTTTTTTTTTTTTTTTTTACCTGTAAACAAACAATAACATAATAGACATTGGGTTGCAGCACTAGCACAGCACAAAACAGCCACATAATTGGCGAAATGCAGGAATCTGAGTGCACTAAACACGCGAAAATATGGGGAAAGTGGCTAGAGTTATCCAAATATTGAGCAGGTTGTTTTTCTTTTCTTAACAACTGAATACATACAATACAAGTCATGTCTTTACCATTGTAATATAATCTACACATCTACTCTTATGTAATGTGCTTTCTGCAATAATATATCAATATACTAAACAGTTGTATACAATAGTGTGATGTTTTATGCTGATGCTGTTGTAATTGCTCTTAATAAAATTAAATTAAAAAGAAACAAACAAAAAAAAAACCCATCTAGGGTCTATGGGAGAAATAGTGAAGGACACCAAAAAAATTAGGTTTTTCCTAAGAAACAGAAAAATTGAAATATATTATGTACAGTAAATTTGTTGGGAAAAGCAAATCTTATGGCATACTCTCATAATACCAGCCTATTATCCTTACTAGTACACAAAAATATTGGACATTGTGTACCTAATGATCCCACAAATACTCCAAGCAGCAGTACAGTAAGATAATTATCACATTACTAAAGTGTCTATTTATGGAGAATCCTTTACAACTTCAGGAATCCGGTTGGTGAGAATATTGGGCAAGAGTATTGCTCAGACAATTAGGAAGGTTTATTTATACAGCGCTGTGTTGGTGCCAAGTACACTTTGTATTGTACTATATGTAAATGAACTGCTCTCTTGCCCTACATTTGTAAGAGCCACGTGCTTGCCTCTGGAACACTGTACAAAGAGTTCTAAGCTACTAGACTTGTAACAGCAACATTGTGAAGCAGCCATATGAACAAACAGGGAAAGACCACTCGGCTCTTGTTGGATCAGTCTAGACCTCCACAAAGTGACTTATTATTACTGAGCTACGATGGCCAATCTTGCACATTCTTGGACAAATATCAGGGTGAGTGTTACAAACGTGCTTTTATATGGTATGGGATCTTGTAAATGGGATGATTAGGATGTGGGGTTTTTCTTGATAAGTGGGTCTTTTCATTATGCTAATAAAAACATTTAAACATTAAAAAAAACACAATAAGACTGTCGTGCCACAAACACAAATTTATGCAGTTTGGCTATAATGAAGTTCGACGTACTATCTTTTTATTACAGAGAAATGAAATCAGTCAAAAAACAAGAATTATTTGCATTAAGCGGTCCCTTGGACAATGAAAATCTGGTATTTTAAAACTTTCTGAGTAGATCCCATATCTGTAACTTTGTTAACCACCATGCATTAAAATCAATCTGACAGATGCAAAATGTTGTACAGGTAGGAGATCCCTTATCCGGAATCCCATTATCCAGAAAGCTCCGAATTACGGAAAGCCCGTCTTCCATAGACTCCATTTTAATCAAATAATTTAGAATTTTAAAACTGATTTCCTTTTTCTCTGTAATAATAAAACAGTAGCTTGTAATTGATCCCAACTAAGATATAAATAATACTTATTGGATGCAAAACAATCCTATTGGGTCTAATTAATGTTTTATTGATTGTTTAGTAGACTTTATGTATGGAGATCCAAATTACGGAAAGAACCCTTATGCGGAATACCCTTGGTCCTGAGCATTCTGGATAACAGGTTCTTTACCTGTACTATAATATACAGTTATGCAATCTACTACCCTGTATGCTTGGGACCTTGGGTTTACTTAGGGCAGTGGCACATGTGGAGATTAGTCACCCGCGATAAATCTCCATTACTGTGGGCAACTAATCTTGACATGCCATCCCACCGGCAAGAATGTAAATCGCCGGTGGGATGGCATAGTTGTCGCTTAGGTTTCCCAAAGTAACCCGAAGATGCCTCTCAAGGAAACTCCAGGCAACTTCAGGAAACCGAAGCAACACGTATGCCATCTCATTGGCTAAACTTCCTGGGAGATTTTGATCAGATATCAACAGCATATACATTTGTATGATCCTACAATATCCCACAGAGTAATGCAAGACGGAATAGATGGATGGAAGTTGGATGATGCCTTTTATTCGCATGTCTACATCCGACATTCAGTGTATTTTAGAGAAAAACAGTCTTTCACACACCATCACTTTTTATCTTGTTTATGCAGATACAACATGCAGCCTTCCAATCCAACAAATATGTCATGTCAGATGGCAAATGCTACTTTATACATCATATTTCTCTACCAGTTTCATTATATTTTTACCCATGTGACTGCATACAACTTGCGGAAAGCAATTTGTCAATGCAATACAGGTATAGGACCTGTTATCCAGAATGCTTGGGACCTGGATAAGGGATCTTTCTGTAATTTGGATCCCCAAACCTTAAAGTCTGCTAAAAATCATTTAACAATTGAATAAACAGAATAGGCTTGTTTTGCCTCCTTTAAGGATTAATTATATCTTAGTTTGAATCAAGTACAAGGTACTGTTTTATTATTACAGAGAAACGGGAAAAAACTGAGCACTCTTTTTAGTACAGCCAGAGTGGGTCACAATGGGAATAGAAAGAGAGGAGGGGGGAAAAACCAAAAGGATCTGGAGTGCCCTATTCTGGCATAGCTTAGAATTGGTCTCAATGGAGAGAGAAGGAGCTGGAGCTCCCTCTTCTGGTACAGCTCAGAGCTGGTCTTAATGGAAAGAGAAATGCACAGAAAGAATAAAAAAAATAAACAAACAAAGGTTCTGGAGCGCCCTCTTTTAGTTTTAATCGTGGGAGAGAAAAAAGGATCAGGGGTATGCCTTACTTGTATGTATAGCTCAATCTCAATAGAAAGGGGGGGGGGTGGACAAAAGGATATGGGGAAGAGGGCTATCCAACTGGTGGTCCTTAAAAGGATTTTTATAGGGACCAGAGGCTCCACAGATTTTACTATAGGACATCATCATTTTAATTTAATCTGGCACTCTAGCATACTGTATAATACTGTATGATATAAGACTATATATAATAAATTGGATAGCACTGGTCTTAATGAGATACAGAGAGAAGGACCTGGAGCTCCCTCTTCTGGTATAACTTGGAGTTGGTTTTAATAAAAAGACATGGAGAAAAAGAAAAAAGGATCACTCTTTTGGTCCTAATGGGGGGAGAAAAGAAAAAAAGATCAGGAGTACACCCTTCTAGTAGAGCTCAGAGTGAATGGGAAGAGAAAGAGAGAAGAGAGTATAACACAAAATAATTCCATTTTACATTACTGCATTTTTTTGTTGCCTCACCAATTTATCATGCATTTCAAAGGGTGTTTTTCCCAGATTTTACACCAAAATGTTGGCTTGGTTTTCCTAAAAATGTCCCTAACGTCCTAATGCTTGTTCTCTGTGAATGAAATTGTAAGTTGCATTAAAATACTAACTACAGGCATTTCTTGCATATCTGAGTTATCCTGTATATACAGGTATGGGATCTATTATTCGGAAATCCCTTATTCAGAAAGCTCAGAATTATGGGAAGGTCATCTCCCACAGACCCCATTTGAATCAAATAATTTAAATTGTTTACAAATAAATTCCTTGTACTTGATCCCGACTAGGATAATAAATCCTTTATTGGGGGGCAAAACAATTCTGTTGGGTTAAATTAATGTTTAAAATAGTTTTTTAGTCTTAGACTTAAGGTATGGAAATCCAAATTACTACTAAAAAATCAATTATAATTATATCTTAGTTGGGATCAAGTACAAGTTATTGTTTTATTATTATAGAGAAAAAGGAAATCAATTTTACAAATCTGAATTATTTGATTAAAATGGAGTCTATGGGAGACAGGCTTTCCGTAATTCGGAGCTTTCTGGATAATGGATTTCCAGATAAGGGATCCCATATCCTATACCTGTAGTATACAGAAACATTCACACATACTGCCTTGGATTTGTGGCACTCCATCTATTGCAAGCTGCTAATCAGGGCTGTGGAGTCGTAGGAAATTTTCGGTACCTTGAGTCGGAGTCGGCAAAAAATGAACCGACTCCGACTAAATTTAAATGTGAATAGAAAAAAAAATTAAGCAAGTTTAAATGTCCCAATTCACAAACAGTCATAATTAATTACTTCTCTGCTATAAGAATAAAGCCCAATGCACGCAGTGCATAAACGAACACGTTGAGTGACCATGAAGCTTTTCATTGACTGTATGCTTCACTCAATGGGACGTAACGCACAGTTAAGGTGCGGCAGCTCCACTGCATCGTGTTCCTCTGTTACAGGGAACACAATGCCCACTGTGAACCTAGCCTAACTCTCACTGATAACTAATTAAGTAAAAAAAATTTGCAGGACTAGAAATACTTGTATACGTGAAGGGAATGGATAGTCAATAGTTTAAGACTGAAGCTTTAAAACATTTGAAAAACTGCTGTAATGTTAGCTTAAACTTTAAACATGACTATGGGATTCTAGGGAAATCATTAGGAGTAGGAGTATAGATAAAATTGTCTATCAGTTTATTATCAGTTCAGTTGTGCTTTAAGTGCCCCTTCCTGGATGTATAAAATACATTAGCATATTAAAAACAGAGGAGTCGGAGTCGGAAGTATCAGAAACTGAGGAGTCGGAGTTGGAGAATTTATCTACCGCCCTGCTGCTAATCCAATACATCTAACAGTAGAATTATGTTTTTGTCAACTAAATCATCAAGTACTTAATTCCAAGTGGAAAAGTGCAATATCTCCAACAACCATGCATGCACAGAGGAGCAACGTGCAAACAGCAGCACCACCTAGGGGACAAAATATGAATGACAAAATACAGCCAGCAGTTTTAGCTTAGTATTAATTATTAATACAGTATATTACACTTATTTATATAATGCTGACATGATCCATACCATTTTTACAGAAAATATGAATCAATTAAATCAATGACTCTAAGAAACTTAAATGGCAAAAGGCAGATTCAATACAGCAAACCAAACTGTCCTTCTCATAAGATCAACAGCTTTATGAAATAAAGGTTAATATATACAAGGGCAGAAAGAGAAGGATTTTATGAGAAGGATGGTATGGTTAAATGATACAGTATTGAATGCACCTTTTGCCAAATAAAGTTTCTTAGAGTCAGTGATTGCCATGGCCAGAGTGGTTTAGCAGATCCTTCCTATCTTCACAGGACGTATCAATTAAATCAATCCCTGTTCCTTTGGAGCTTACGAGGATCAGTTTTATCAGTATCAATAATTCTGTCTCTATGTTTTTAAAGAATGGCTGATGGAAGCATGGGAAGAACATACAATATTTTTTGCAGATGGAGTCCTTTCTAGAACTGGACCTAGGATCTCAGTGCTGAAAAGCAGATATTCTAACCACTGTCACTCTGCTTCATACAACCCCTTTAAAAGATGTGTATTTAGAGAATGAAGAACTTTTATCATTAATGTAGCAGGGAATGATTCCATGTCAGTCAGTTGTATCAGATTTATATTAAGGAGACACTTCAGAAGGACACATGCAGCAGTGACACCGCGCCCTTCCTTGGAGATATTTTGTTCACCTTCAACACAGATTTCCACATTGCCAAGTTTCCTTAAAGAACTTCCTGTTGTTTGCAAAACCAAGATTTGCTAAACTTGCAGGCTTTTCTCTTTGTGTCCCATGTAGGCCCTGGCTTTATTCACTGCCTCTCTTACTATAAATACATATAAAGACATGTGCAGCTGTCTCAAGGTCAATTGCTTTTATTCCTGGTTATCTTCTGGGCTTCCTGAATGTAGGAACCATTCTTCCCAATAGCAGGTCCTATTAGATGTTGCTGTACTATGACCTGGGATCTAGCAGGAAACTAGTTTTTTACTGGCCATTTCCTCACCTAACTTAAGATTGTGGTTATCTTTCAGTATGTTTGCTCTTTTCCCAGTTAATTAGTTGCCAGGCAGAATCATGATCTTCTTGCTTACCAAGTCATGTTTTACAGAAAATCTGCCAAGTTTTAAAAGTCATATATGCAAGTCAGTGGGCACATACAATGTGACTTTACAGAAGCAGTGCCTGTCTGCAGGTTTAGTTTGGGGTTAGTGATGCCCTGGTCAAGAATGTCCAGAACAATGCCAACCCTATCATGCCCCTTTTAAACCCTTGCCTAATGCATTCTAAGGTTAAGAAGTGACTTTTATACCATCCAAGACACCTCCTAGTGTGGAGTAATAGATGAAGGCCAACAAAGAAAGTGGCGTTAAAAACAACAGCAATGTACTTACAACTGCTCAATAATAACCCCATTGGGTAGAACTGGACTAGGATCCAAAATAGGCCCAAACTGCCCCCACTAGCCCAATAAGTAGTAGTTACTGTCTATGGCATCTTACAGCAGCCTCTCTGGCATTTGCCAGAATCCACAGAATGGATCCAGGCCTGCTACTGGGTATCATATTGGTTCAGCATGAGCATCAGCAGTTTGGACTGACCCACTGCAGATGTTTGTGACGTTATTGGCGTAACGACTGCTGTAAGCTGTAAATGCCAAAACAAAATCCTCCCTCTTTCTCTTCATACCTGTAGCAAGACACCAGCTCCTTGACTCATTTTATTTACTCTGGCATACACCTCTACCTCATCTCCTACACTGCTATTCTTGTTGTAAGGAGAGGGAGGTGGAAATATTATAATCACAAAATGGTATTATTATTATTATATCACAACAGTGATGGTTTGGTATGTCTCTAACCAGTTCCTTTGAGTTTTTCTGTCAGATGCCTTTGAGATAAATATATAGCAAGCCTTTCCCTTGCCTAACAAAGGCTTTTCTGATCTTAAGATACACAATTAGTATAGATATCGGTATATATTATATATACAGGTATGGGATCTATTATCAAGAATGACCTGGGGTTTTCTGTATAAGGGATCTTTCTGTTATTCAGATTTCCATACCTTAAGTCTAGTAAAAAAAAAAAAAAAATCATTTAAACATCAAATAAATCCAATAGGATTGTTTTGGCCCCGATAAGGATTAATAATATCTTGAAGTACAAGTATGGGATCTGTTATCCAGAATGTCCGGGACCTGGGGTTTTTCAGATAAGGGATCTTTCTGTAATTTATATTTATCTATAACTTAAGTCTGCTAATATTCATTTAAATATTGAATAAACCCAATAGGCTTGTTTTGCCTCCAATAAGGATTAATTGTATCTTAGTTAGGATCAAGTACAAGGTTCTGTTTTATTATTACAGAGAAAAAGGAAATCATTTTTTAAATTAAAACTATTTGGCCTTTCCGTAATTTGGAATTTTCTGCATAAGAGGTTTCCATATAAGGGATCCTATACCTGTACAAGGTACTATTTTATTATTACAGAAAAATAGGAAATTTTAAAAATGTGAATTATTTGAACTTTCTGGATAACGAGTTTCCACATAACGGGTGCCAAACATATACATATTTTATATATGCAAGTGTCTGTCTGTCTAGGCTGTCTAAGTATGTGTACATAGGTTGATTTGGAGCAGTTGAACTTGATGAACCTTGGTCTTTTTTTTCCAACCCAACTTTGTAACTGTTAATTGTGCCTCCAGATGTTGGTAAGTACAATTGTTGGGGTATGTTGGGAATTGCCTTTGCTGACTTTCATCAATTTATTTACTAACATAGATACAAAAATGTTTGCTTTTCACAGCAAAAAAGTTGACTCGCACATCACTTACAGACACATCAATATTTATAATTTGCTATATATTTCAGATTCGGCTGTAAGGTTATGCTAAGCTATTGCCCGATTGCAGCCCAGGGTACATTCTAGTATACGATTTTATTTGTAAGAAGTTGAAATGGCAGCAATTGCATATAAAAAGCAGATATGCACATGGTCAAAAGCAATTCTTCTAAGCTTTCTTATGTAATCTCCACATCACATGTTTTCTTAGTGGAAACTGTAAAGCTAAATTATATTATGCCACTATCTGATTCCAAAGGCCACAGTAAAACATTATTAATCAAACCACTGCTGAAATTTCATAGTGAAATAAAAATTATGGTTCAAAAGAAAAGTCTTGCATGCTGGCTGGTTGAATGCTGGGGCAATTAATCCAACAAGCATGTCCAAAATCAGATCCTACCTGTTGGATGTATTATTTATTTCCTCGATAGCGCCAACATATTTCTGCAGCACTTTACAAAAATTATACATCATTTGCATCAGCCATGCCCCAGAGGAGCTTACAATCTAAGATCCCTATCACATTCACAAACACTATATTTTTAGTCACAATCCAATTAATTAGCTTTGTGTTTAGCAGCTCTCCAGTTTGGTCTTTTAGCAGCTATCTGGTTGCTATTGGATGCAATTTACCCTAACAACCAGGCAGTGGTTTGTAAGAGTTGGGAACATGAATAGAAGAGGATTTGCATAGAAAGATTAAGTATTAAAAATTAACAATGACAATAAAATTGCATGACCACAAAGATATAGTTTTAAGCTGCCGGTGTCATTGATCCCCATTTAAAAGTTGGAAACAGTCAGAAGAGGAAGGCAGATAATTCAACTATAAAAAATAATAATAATGAAAACCAATTAAACCTTACTAAAAGGAGAAGGAAAGGTACAATCACTGGGGAGGAAAACACACCAGCCCAGGGTAGCAGCGAAAGACTGATCCTCTTCCTTCTTCTTGTCTTTGAGTCGCTTGCGCAGTAGAGTCAAAACCCAAACTTTTACAACAAAGCTGGCCTTTTCCCTCTACCTCACATGCGTTGGCCCCGGGATCACGAAGAAAGTAGACAGGAGGAAGAGGATCGCTTGTTCTTAGCTACCCCGGGCTGGTGGGGTTTTCTCCTCACAGGAGCACCAACCTGGGGTATAAGGTAAGCAATTACAATCTCTAGGGGGTGCCTAACATTTTAGCACCCCCCAGTGATTTTACCTTTCCTTCTCCTATAAAAGGTGAACAACCCCTTTAAAAGCAAACTGGTGCCACTGGGGATTCACTTGGCCTATTGACACTTTGCAGCTCTGATATAATCAGCCTCTGAGACAGAATGCCTCCCAAACTCCACACACACGCACATCAAATGTAAAAGTGTCTGGGGAGTCATTAGCCCCCAACATCTGAATGGAATTCACCAGAAACTTTGCTGTAAGTTTTGCACTTATTGCTCAAAGGTAAAGACCTTTGAGCAATAAGTGCACATAGTGCAAAACTTACAGTATATTATTAACATTTATTTATAAAGCGCCAACATATTTTGCAGCGCTGTACAATAAGTGGGTTTCATACAATGGACATACAGAGTAACATATAAAGCAATCAATAACTGATACAAGAGGTGAAGAGAGCCCTGCCCAAAAGAGCTTATAATCTACAAATTGTGTATAATTATAATTTTATTACAATATTCTGGTCTGCAGCTGTAGATCATAAGTGAAACAGGCAGCTGCTACACTTTCTCTTCTCCTTAGTGCCAGGGTAATTACTGGGATCTACGTGCAGATCAGCTCCTCTCCTTTTTGGTAAAAATGGGTTTAAAGCTGTTTTATTGCTGCTGGCCCTTCTCTGAGTAAATAATTTGGGTGTAACCCTGGCATTCTCCTCTCTAACAACATACGGTTACATTATATTAATCAGAAGAATCTGAAATAAATGACTTACACAAAAAAAGAGTTCCCAATTGGATTGAGCTATGCTATCAGCAATCTGCAATTCTCTAGAGAAAGAAGGGACCTACTGGGGTCACAAAAAAGTTAATACGTCACCTAAAGGCTACATCCTAATGTTCAGTCAGTTTGGAAGAGATCTGCTACACTGACCAAGTGTATCTATATGGGTTATAATCTGGATACTTAAAGGAACAGCAACACCAAAAAAATGAAATTGTATAAAAGTAACTAAAATATAATGTGCTGCTGCCCTGCACTGGTAAAAGCTGTGTGTTTACTTCAGAAAGTCTACTATAATTTATATAAATAAGCTGCTATGTAGCCATGGGGGCAGCCATTCAAAAGAGAAAAGGCACAGGCACATAGCAGATAACAGATAAAACTTATCTGTTATCTGCTATGTAACCTGTGCCTTTTCTCCTTTTTTCCAGCTTGAATGGCTGCCCCCATGGCTACACAGCAGCTTATTATATAAATTATAGTAGTGTTACTGTAGCAAACACACCAGTTTTACCAGTGCAGGGCAACAGTGCATTATATTTTTATTACTTTAAAGCTCTTTCATTTTTTGGTGTTACTGTTCCTTTAAGGGTGAAGACACAATGGGCAACTAGTACCAGCTACTTTGTAAAGGCTACTAAACTCCAGAAAATACCCTAATGCCCTAACACATGTAGAGATAACTATCAGTAAATGATCAGCAGCCTTTTTTAGTAGCCATGACAAGTAGCTGCTACTAGTAGCTCTGTGTGTCTTCACCCTAAATAGTATTACCTAACTGTAACAAGTTCCTTATTATGATTCTTAGACCAATATCTGATAAATTTGCTGGTTGCCACTTCCCATAGTAATGTATTAGAAATCCTCAGCCTATGCAGCCATCACAAGGGTGATTTCCTCTGGTTGCTATGGGAGGCAGGCGTGGGTGATTTCAGGGGCTTAAACCCCCACCAGGATACAATGGTGGTCAAAACCTACCCTGTGACATGTAGCAAATGCACTTGAAATGAAACCTATCTGCTGATGAAATTCACCCAATCTGAACAACATAAATTCCGTAAAACAACAATGTGCTGCAGCAGAACATTCACATTAAGAACCATTTCTTAAAATGAGTCAAGACTTGTGAAGCAGTAAATACAAATGCGAGCCATTAAGTCTATTTTGAGTTCTAACAGAAGTCATATTATGTAATGTAACAACAAGCTGTTATTGTACTACAACTCCCATCCCATTAGATGCTAGGAGTCAGTGTCGGACTTGGGATGCTAAAAGCCCACCAGAAAACCTTAGACCAGGGATCCCCAACCTTTCTAACTCGTGAGCAACAGTCAAATGTAAAAAGACTTGGAGAGCAACACAAGCACCATAAAGTTCATGGAGGAGCCAAATAAGGGTTATTAGGTAGCCTCTATGCACACTATCAGCTTACAGGGGCTTTATTTGGTAGTAAATCTTGTTTTTATTCAACCAAAACTTGCCCCCAAGTCAGGAATTCAAACATAACTCCCTGGTTTGGGGTCACTGAGAGCAACACCCAAGGGGTTGGGGAGCAACATGTTGCCCCTGAGCCACTGGTTGGGGATCACTGCCTTAGACCATGGGGCCACCCTCCAAATTATTTTTCATCCATTTCTTATCTCTATATATTCCAAGTTATTTTTCTTTATCTTTACAGACTATAATCTATTTTTCTATATATTTAGTTGCTTTGTTCCCTTATAGAAAAATAAGTAAGGACCCTGAATTAGGCCAAATGGCTAGAAGCAGGAGGGCCCCTGGGAATTCTCCCGGTATCCCTGTGGGCCAGTCCGACACTGCTAGGAGTTCAGAAAGCAGACTGAAACATTACACGCCTATTGTAATTGTATTTACCCTTTAAAGCCATAGGGCACTTGTGTCCCCTGTCAAACACCCCTATAAGCCTATGCACAAACTTCTCGGCCGAACTAAATACAACTTTGTACGGACAAAATAGCACATTCTGCGCCCAAACTCTACGCCTCACAGGCCCCGCTCGGTAGCGCAGGGCTAAGGGCGGATACCGGGCAGGGCGTTCCCCGCAACTTGTAAAGGCAGCCCCCCCCAAGCACTACTGGCACACTTACATTTTGACAGGCTAGATACTGCAGGACACCGGTCCGACTTTACTCCGCTGGGCGTTTTTGCCTTGTGTAGCCGCAATCCCGTAGAGTTCCGCTGCCGGGAGAGGTGTGGCCAGCGCAACTCAGGGCGTGGCCAGCATCAATGACGTCAGGTGCAGCGCTGTCAGCTGAGCAGCAGGTCACGTGTGTGGCACAGCCGCTCCCGGTTTTGTCTTGTTAAATTGTCCCTCGGGGAACGGCGGAAACCGCTGCGATATTCCCGCCAATGAACTGGCATGGGGGCTTGGCGTGCGAAATTCCACACGCAAGGGTTATGTTCAGAATAGTGTGAGGCGGCGGGGGGCCCTAGGCGTGTCGGGCAGTCTAATGTGTTTCTTGCTGCGACATTAGGGGAACGCTTCTAAAGTTTAACTAGAGAGTATTCAGCCTGGGCACACAGCCTCCCTGGGGCCCCTTTGGTATAAATGGTAGCTGAGAACATTGCACTTATAGCTATGCAGCCTGCAGCGCAGTAACAGAAATAATCATTTACCTCAGTAGTCAAATAAAGCTTACAAACTAAATCCATATGGAATTCTTACAACACCGTTATATAAACCTGACCAGGAGACGAGTTATTCTTTTAATAACATTGGCCAAGCTGCGGACTAAAATGTTTTGAGGTTAAGGAAGAAATAAAACAATATAAATATGTATATAGACTGCAACTATTTGCAGGTTAAATTAATTTAATTATTATAACCAGCTTCCCCAAGTAAACAGGTGTCCTGTCCCATGGCCTGGAGAGCCCCCACCCACTCTCCTCTGCAGTAGGTTCCACACAAAGTTTGCCATGGGTGGGCCTGGACTAGCCACGCCTCCTAGGAAGGAAGAGGGGAATTGTAGGTGATTTTTGGGGAGGGGAAGTTTGGATAGGAAAGATATCAGGTGGTTGGTAGAAAAGATATTAGCAATTCTATAAAGGTGGCCATGCACCTTAAAGCTGCCAATTCGGGTTCTTCACAGTAATTCGCCATCTTATCTGTCAATGTATGGGGCCCTCTGACAGGCATCCCCAACCAATAGCTGCCCAAAAATCGTCCAGATGACGATCGGATGGTGCAGGCTTGACTTTTTGTATCCCTTTCATGTTATAGTTTGGCCTTAAGCTGGCCATACACGCACCGAAACCTTGTTTCGTACGATATTCGGTGCGTGTATGGCATGTCGGCAAGTCGACCGATATCGCAGGAAGCTGCTGATATCGGACGACTCGCCGATTGGCCAGGTTAGAAAATTTTGATCGGGCGCCATAGAAGGCGCCTGACCAAAATCTGCCGTCAGGGCTGAATCGGCAGAAGGAGGTAGAAATCCTATTGTTTCTACCTCCTTATCTGCTGTTTCAGCCCTGACGGTGTGTGGCGGATCTGACAATGTTTCGCATGAAACATCGTCAGATCGCCACGTGTATGGCCAGCTTTAGGGCTCTGGCACACGGGGAGATTAGTCGCCCGCGGCAAAACTCCCTGTTCGCGGGCGACTAATCTCCCCGAGTTGCCTACCCCTGCCATCCCACCGGCGAACATGTAAGTCGCCGGCGGGATGGCAGACACGGCGGGGCGATTCTTTTTCGGCGATTTGCGCGAAATCGCGCCGCCGCGTCTGCCATCCCGCGGGCGACTAATCTCCCCGTGTGCCAGAGCCCTTAGGGCCAATTGATCAAATTAGCATGATATCACCCCCCAAGGTGGGCATAGATTTGTTTGTTTGGTGACCTTGCTAAGTGAGCAGATTTTGTAGTGTATGCCCACCTTTAGTATCTTGCACCTGCACCATTGGCACACTTTGGCAACACTGCCTCAGGTAATCATTTGTATTAATGTCTGTATCTTAACTGTCCATATGCAATACAGTGTATATGTATTATACAAGCACAGACAAAACCTAGCAAAACATTCTCTACAGTAATGAGCCAAGGGGTATGATTTATATAGCACACTTCTTCAGCGGGACTCAAAGCACTTTAAGCAAGCAATGCAGCCATTATAGGTGCACTAACTATGCTGGGACTTGTCCAGGATCCCAAAGAGTAGCTACAGGGAATTAAACCAGGGTCCCTAGTATAAGATCCCACATCAAAGGCTGATCTCAACCTCTAGGCCAACTCTTCATAGAACCCTGATATCTTCATCCCCCCTCTGATTACAGCAAAACCAAGTGCATTCATTTAACTCACTTGTTAAAGACACCGCAGTGTAGAATTTGTTAGCTGAGGATGTTGGAATGTGCTTCAACACAATTGAAAGGCCATAATATAGAGCAATTCCTGTACTGATTCACAGCTGTTAGTCGTATGTTTGTGTGTCAGCATTTTTACTCAGAATACCCCTATGGTTTCACAGGCAACTATGTGTGAGTCTGTATAATGGCTGAATGAGGTCACTGGGCCCTAGCTTGAAGGCCAGTTAATATGCGGGGTAAGTACTTATTTGCTATACTAGTTTCTTCTGAAAGTGTAGCTGGAAATCTAGTCATATAGTCCTATATATATAGGACTATATAATTCTATAGTCATATAGTCCTAGAAGGATTGCTGCAGTATGTTCATATTTATGACTTTGTTATAAGGTGTGATGGAACCTAAACATGTTGGACAGGAAAGCGAAATTTGAGGCTAAAAGGTGTGGAAACCAAGATAAAAGTTACATTATTGCTGGACGCGACATATTACACAAATAATAAAACAGAATTTGACAGATACATTTTCCCATTGTTGCTTCTTTTCTTTGGTTTTACATTATTACCAAATTCTGAAAGCCTAAATTCTGATAAAGCCACCTTTATGGCACAAAACGAATGGTAAGGAGTAAGTAAAAATTGATATAAAGTAGAGATTCACCAAATCCAGGATTCGGATCGGGATTCGGCCAAGATTTGGCCTTTTTCGTCAAGATTCGGCCAAATCCATGCTACTGGCCGAACTGAATCTGAAAAATCATGTGACTTTTTGTCTTGTAAACACTGAAGTTGAAAATGTAACCCTTCCGTAACCTAATTAGGATATGCTAATAAAGATGTAACCGTTCTGTAACCTAATTAGCATATGCTAATTAGGATTCGATTCGGTATTCCGCCAAATCCTTTATGAAGGTGAATCCCTATTATAAAGCAAAAGCAGATGCTTTCTGGTCATGGGAATTATAATTTGGTAGGGGGTCATTTTAGTACTGAAAGCAAAACAGAAGCAAGCCTCACAGTAGCTGAACTTGTGATGGTTTTAGGGAGGGAGAATGTGTACCCATGGATCTAAAGTTAATGAGCCATTTGGCATATTGTGTAACATCAAGTCCTTTTGTTTGCTTCAGTACAACAGATACACAGTCCACTCAGGACAAAAAGGCAGCATAAAGAATTGTGATTGGCATCCCACACCAGCAATGAATACTATGAAAGTTTTCCTATGCTGCCATTTTTCTATGATTCCCATAAGCAGCAAGTGAGGGTAATTCTGGGCTTCTCCATTATGCATTTTCAGAAAAGAAAAAAAAGTGGGTGAAGAAAATTCATTCACTAATATTTTTCCTCATGAACAAGAGATTCGGCCCTCAATAATGCTTGTTATTTCTTGGGGCTTAATAATTTAAGTGTTAGAGCTTATTGCTACTGCCGAGCTCTAACATCCAATGGCATAGAAAGCCACTTGCAACTGATTGCAACAGTAAATACTTTGATAAATATTTAGTTTACCTATATTTGCTGAAAATGTTCCTAATAATATAAAAATACTGACCGGGTGGGGAATTTCCTAGGTTGAATCTGAATAAATCGGCTGCTTTGTGGCTCTGGTGGTGTCTTTCCTTACTGCCTTGTAACATAATGCATAATTGTCTGCGGTAACTAGAAATTATGGGTCCCATATAAAACTTTAAAATAAACTTAGAAAACATACAATTTTCATAAATATATTCCAAAGGGGTGGTTGTCTTTAAGTTAACTATAATATGTTATATAATGGCCGATTCAAAGCAAGTTTGTAATTGGTCTTCATTATCTATTTTTTTTTTTTTATAGTTTCTTAATTATTTGCCTTCTGATTCTTCCAACTTTCATATGGGGGTCACTAACGCCAGCAGCCAAAAAACAATTGCTCCGTGAGGCTACAATTACTTTCTTATTGTTATTTTATATTACATTACATTACATATTATATTACATATACCAGTCTCTCATTCAAACCACACCCTAGCAACAAGATAACTGCTGAAAATCCAAACTGGAGTGGTGCTAAATAAAAACTGATAATTAAAAAAACACTAATAAAAAATGAAGACCACTTGAAACTGCCTTAGATTATTACTCTCTACCTCATACTAAACATTAACTCCAGTAGTTAGAAGATTTGCTTTCTCTATATCCTCCTATGAAGGATTGCAAAATATTACACTTTTGTGATCGTTTTATTAACGAATGCTACCAATTTTTTCCCAAACAAATAAAACACAGAATATGGGGAAATTTAATTAATTTTTAATTTACAGCAGAAAGAATATAAAGCATTCAGAAAACATTTTCCATAGTTTAAGGGCAATTCAAAACATTTTGCATGGTTCCAGCAGCTGAATTCTTCAACGCTTCATTGATTTCCGTGATGTTTTACATGCACAATTACAAAAATAAAACTTACAAAAAAGAGACATCTATACTAGCTTTACATGCAAGCCTTGGGGACTCCCGTTGGCGCCAACTACTGTGTGGAACTGCCGTAAGCGTGCAACCATGTAGGGATTTCACGTTATATTCTTTATTTCTCTCACACAGTACAGATGGTTTGTTGTTTAATGCTCACATCAGAAGCGAAAATAAAACAATGAGAGACAGGAAAAGGTTTAACAGTTACATTATATGACAGACTCCTGGCACTTGGGAATTGTCACATATACCATCCGAGTAAACTGTGTACATGTATGTATCTTACATTCATATCCAAAATTCACAGTCATGGGTAGGTCACAAATGTTGGCTTTATCAGACGTTCTTCATGTGACCAGAAGAATGCCTCTCTTAAGATAAAACAGGTCTCATGACTGCTCTTTGAATTAGTTCAGTGACTTAGAAAGGCCCTGCATGTTACAGATTTAGAGAACATATGGACATACTGCACAACATAAACCTTTTTAATACAAATATACAGCGGATACCGCATTGGAACTGAGACCAGTACTCTTGCCAGGGTGAGAAGTAGGTACATTCCCCATGAAAAAATGGAATATAAATTTACATTTGTAGATAACAAAATTCCAAAATCTGTGCTAATGTCAATACATAAGAGCAAGTGTCGCTTATTCCAAAAAGGCTTTTTCTCTCCCCGTTCCTCGTGAACACATAGTAAAATACATTCTTCTCGGAACACTCAATGTTCCGTCAAAAAAGAGCAGTATATCATTTTTTTTTAATGTACAGACTATTCATAATGGTGCGTTGTGCGTGATCGTGTGAGCAGTATATAACCTATACATCAGTGGTTTTTTTTCTTCCTATCTGTACATATCACGTGAAAGAAAATGAACAGTTTTCGTTTAAAAAAGGCAACAAGAGTACTGACCTCAGTATTATTAAACCTTCGTCTGTAGCAACCTCCTGAAAAGTTTCTTACATATGCACATTGTTTTAAGTTTACATTTTACGTCTCAGTATAAAAAAAAAATTTTACAGTAGAAACTGCACAGAGTAGAGGGGAAATCGCTAATAAACCCCTCACCGGTTCCGTCTCCCCCTACAATCACATATCAGGCCGATTGTGTACTAAAAGTTCAAATAACTGTTGGCAATGCAAGCCTGTTTAATACTGTACCACACTTATTGTTTTATTCATTCCATTCAGATATCATATTATCCGATCACTTTGGCTTATTTCTGTGTGGAAATAATGTTATACCATGAGTTCCCTACAAGACCAGTTTGCTTTTTTTTTTTTTTTTAAAGATTTTAACACTTTTATTTTTTTTTTTTATGTGTGATTATTTTACATTTTCTAACTTCCAGCGAGGAGATATGAAAATGTGAAACGTATTTTCTACTTTCAGACTATTTCATTTTTAAAAATTTTCTATATGATTTCTTTCTATGTGTTCTTTACTGGAGTGAGCATATGGTTTTGAGATATATACTTTTTTCATTTTTTTTAAATGAGTATCTGCTTTGCAAATGCAACTTAATGTTAAGCGATATAGCATTCACATTACTTGGCACCATTGGCAAAAAAAGAAGAAAATGATAAAAAGATGAAATCAAATATTTTGGTAGCTATAAATCAAATGTAAACATAGCTTTTTTTTTTAAAGTAATGTTACTCGGCTTTTTTTTCTAAGTCTAAATACTGTAGCTCTTTTTTGTTTTGCAGATTAATCATGCTTTAGCGATATGTTCTTCTAAAGAACATTTAAAATAAAATATTCTTATAGTGAAATAAAATTTTGTTTCATTTTACAGACCATAGCCACTAATGCTTTGCTTTTTTTCATTTCTTTTGTGTTCTTAATTTCATGCACAGATTTTGAATATATATATACAGTATATACAAACAGTACATCCACACTTTGAATTCATTCCAGCAAACTATACAAATATTAATGTCCTCCAGTCGTGTTATTGACCCACACTGAAATAAGCTTTTTCTCTCAATTCAAGAATAAACTAGTTGAAACATTTATTTTTTTAAATTTCCATTCTGACCTTCTATATACAAATTTTGCTTAGATTTGAGATGAGATAGCCTAAATAGAGTATTAACTGGCCAGCACGCAGCACCACATTAATTCTTAGGTGGCAAAATGTTCAGGCAATGTAAATGCAACCCTTTTGGGAACTTCTTCCAGAGCGTTACCCAGCATACTGTATCGCAAAGTGGGTCTTTACTGGTGCTCAGACTCTTAAAGGAAACTGATTGATGTTCTGCTAGTTTTATTAGCTATGATATAGACTTATAGGTATGGACTATAATAATATAGAATCATTAAAACTGCTATTGAGAAAAAAACTTAGAAAAATAAAACAGAAACATTTAAAGCAGCATCTACTTGCTTGCTTCAATGTATATCTTCATTTACAATTGTGCATTAGAATTTAAAATACATATGTGTGTCCACACACATAAGAAGAGAAGATTTCCAAACACTGTTGGAGACACCTTCAGTCCTTTCTTGGTGACGTGCATGGAGGGCAATGATTTATTCTGCAAATTGATTCCTTTAAAGATTTCCTTCTAGAAGTGTGTAAGCATACTTACCATATTTGTTGTGATGTGACTTTATCTCACACAAGAAGTACTACTTACCAAACATGTAGCTCACTAAAACCAACATGTTTTTCCTACATTATGTTTGCATCGACCTTGGCAAATATATAGTGGAGTTTGCACATTCACTCTGAAAATATAATGCATATATGCATAGATATGTTTATATACAATACTGGGTGACGGGAAGGTTGGTACCCATCAGAAACCATTCAGGGGAATAAAGTCTGAAAGAGAAGGTTACCACTGGGTGTGGTAAATATGTGTTCCTCCTCATAATACTGGCCACCTAAACCACATTAAAGGCATAACACACTTTCAGAAAAATCTAGACTTACGGGACATGTTTGCTAAACATATATTATTTTGCTAGTAGCCTAAGCATTAATATATCTAATTATATATATGCATATATATTGCATATTTTATATGGGATATGCATTGAGGAGAAGAGGCACCTCCAGTAATGAAGATTAAAGCGTAGGACAAACATTAAAAGGATATGATCCAAACTCTCCATTGTCCTCATGACCTCAGGTTTTCCATGGGCTTAGTTCCTTGTGAGTGATTGTTGGCTCTGGGTTAAACATTCATGTGTTGCTTGTGCATTTCCACCTTTCCTCAATATATTTATATATATTTATATATATATATATATATCATGTGTATTTTTCCTTTTTTTGGTATAATATTTGTACAGTTCCACACGTTGTTTGAAATCAGCCCTATGTGATTCACACAGCTCCCAACTTAGAGATAGGAGCTACTTTCAAACTCTTCCTGGCGCCATTTTGTTTCCCACAATTCAACAGAAGATTAAATTTCAAGATGTCTTGCTGAACAAAGCAAAATTTGTCCATGAAAGTGCAAATGCAATGACCAAAAAGATTACTGTTAAAATCCTGCAGGTGATCTCTCGAAAACTGCAGTGTTTTTTTTCTTTTAATAATTAATTATTTTGTTGCATGTCTCTGCTAAAAACAGAAAATGAGAACAGTCTGAAAAGCGCTGTCACATTGCTAAGGGACGTTGCTTTGCAGCTTCAAGTTCCTTGGCCTTTTTCAATTCTTTCACTCTGAAAATAAAAACAATAAAAGAACTATTATTTCAATATCACGAATCGTGTTACAAAATACAGAATTAATTTTTGTCTCTGCATGTGCAAGAATTGACTTTTTTGGATTGATACATCTGACCTGCTGTGGATTAAACATGTGCCAAAAACATTTTTATTGAATCCATTTACGGAACTCAGGTAAATTCCCCTGGCAACCAGAAACGTTAAGGATTTGCATTGGCATTGTCATTCTATTCTATTCATTGTCTTAGAAACCTTGTGAGAACAATAAGGCAGAGAGGCATATCATTGGCGTCAGGGATAACATGCATGAAATTCACGGTTTTATTTATTACTTCCTCAATGTTGTTCTGTATTACCTTCTACCAAATAAGGTGAGTACAGCTAATGCCAGATGTTGTGTTTTCTCCGCTGATGTTTTTGTGCCAAATACAGGTATGGGAACCATTATCCAGAATGCTTGAGACCTGGGGTTTTCCGGATAAGGGGTCTTTCCGTAATTTGGATCTCCTACCTTAAGTCTACTAAAAGAAATACTTAAAGAGTAATTAAACCCAATAGGATGGTTTTGGCTCCAATAAGGATTAATTATATCTTAGTTGGGATCAAGTACAAGGTACGGTTTTATTATTACAGAGAAAAAGGAAAAATTAGAATTATTTGCCTATAATGGAGTCTATGGGAGATGGCCTTTCCGTAATTCTGAACTTTCTGGTTAATGGGTTTCCAGATAAGGGGTCCGATACCTATACTACTCTTACGTTATGCCACTAACTTTAATAGAATTCGCCTGTTACTGCTCTACATTCAGAGCTTGAAATCCGCAGTTACAGGCAGATGCCATTGTCAAGTCAGTGGCATAGAGCACAGGTGGTATCTGGCGGTATTTCATGTTTTACCACTGGAGGAGAAAATGCCACATTTGACAAATGCATAATGCGTTGGGGGCATTACACACTAAAATATTAAATATGAAAGATTCACACAGGTAGCGCAAACCTTAAAGGCGTAGTTTTCTTTTTTTTTTTTTACCTTTTAGTATACTATAGAATAGACATTTTTTAGCAAATTTTCAGTTGGTCTTCATTTTTTATTTTTAATAGTTTCTTCTTCTAACTCTTTCCAGCTTGAAAATGGGGGCAGCCAAAAACTATTGCGCTGTAAAGCTATATTTGTATTGTAATTGTTACATTTTATTATGTATCTGTCTACCCAGGCCCTCTCCTATATTCCAGTTTCTCATTCAAACTACTGCCTGGCTGCTAGGAAAATGTGGACCCTAGCAACCAGATAGCTGCTGACAATCTAAACTGGAGAGCTGTTGAATAAAATACTAAATTAAAAAAAAAACACCAATAATTAAAAATGAAGACCAGTTGCAAACTGTTTTTAGAATGGCACACTCTACATTATAATAAAAGTTAACTTAAAGGTAAACAACCCCTTTAAACCTATATAAATGTCTGTGTAATTATCTAGAAAGAGGGAGAAAGACTGCTACATATAAAAAATGGGGAGAAGTAATAATCTGGGTAAACCGAGGAACTCAGCAGAAAAATGTATTATAAAAGTCAATCAAATAGGTTATTTCATGAACTATTTGTAGCAGCAACACCAAAACTATGTGCATTCTGCACAAAAGATGATTCTTTCTGAATACAGAATAAAGTCTTAGAACTGCCCCTAACTAGTGTGCATTATTGTTTCTAAAACATTGACAATTGTACACTTGCAAAATGAGTTGCTATGAGATTCATGCTTATGAAACATGTGCAAAGTAACAGCCATTATTGTTCTTTTACTAATGCAAGTGCAATGCGCAAAGCACTAAATTAGCCCAGGTACATTGATTTTTACCATATTTCTAGCATATTTTCAGGTACATGCTAAGAAGCGTATACCACAACTTGTGTATCGTTTACAATGTGGACAAATCAGACACTAATTAGTATCTAGGTTATTTTCTGTACATCGTACCTATTATCTGAAGCTCTCTACTTTGTTCAAGCAGTTGCTAAGGCACAGTTTAATATTCAACCTTACTATAGAATCCTAAAGAATGGTGGTTTAGAAGAAAGGAATTTGAATTACATCTACAACATTTCAATTATTGGTTGATTATTTCAGAAAATCATCAGTTACTCATCTCACAGGCTGATTTGATCTTGCCAACAGTCTACATTAGGGTAGTGGTTTCCAAACTGTGGGGCAGACCCTTGGAGCAGTGGCAGGGGGGCTCATCCTAAAGCCCAGTTAGGATGAGAATTAACATGAATGGGCATTTGCTCTCCTAAATAAATCGGAAAGCCTATGAGCCAATATGCTATCAGCTCCAATAGGAATTGCCAAGTTGCCAGGCAATATCAGCCCTGTATTGCCAGCATACCATACTGTATTTGCAGCTTTGTAGTGCCTACAAACAGACCTACAGAAAATACAATTGCAGTTAGTTGTACTGTTTATCAAAGACAAATTTATCCCATACTTAAGGTGATATCCTGCAGCTAGATGATGATAAATGGGCAGACATAACAAATGATTTGTATAGCTTCCTGATCTCTACTAAAGAATGAATGATTCAGTTATACAATAATACATAGGACATACTCCCCTGAGACTAAAGGCTATGGGGAAAAATCAAAACGCCTCTTGCCCCAAATGGCAGATGTTGGATTTTTCACCTAATATGGGCCTGTCCCATAATACTTGATTACTGGACAAATGTCACTAAATAATTAAATGAACAAATTCTCTTACCAGGGATTTTATCTCCAGAGGTGTGCTTACTAGGCTTAATTGATGGCCTGGTGCCTTTTAATAAAACTAGAACGCCCTCATCCACCCATTACCCAATAATGGACGCAACTTGTTAACACCAGACTCCCACTTATTAAACTAACGTATCTTGCCAGGGGGTGCCCCAATAAATTTGACAATGTGTTGGAACCCTGGATAGAGGCTTAACCTGAGGCAAACCCCACAATATAGTCTCAAGATTCATGTACTACTGGGCTCCCTAACAACTGTAATACCTCGATCAGGAATGTCCATGCTATACTTGACTGAAGCTTACCTACCTATTGTACCTACACAAATATTACTAACTTTCCCACTGTCATGTACTATTTTTTTCTGTGGTCACAGCACTATATATTTCTCATTGTATTGTTATCTATGTTGTTAAGAAAATTTAAATAAAAACCTGTGTTATTAATAGCTATGCTTGTAAATAATTATGTACCCTTAACTATGTGTAATTTGGGCATGCACAAAATGTGTATATATCTATGCATATATACACTAGGTTGTATACTCTTGGTTGTAAGAGCACTGGTCACATGGCTGTGGCACCCTGGGAAATGAAGAATACGGCTAGCCCCATGTGAAATTTCAAAATTAAATATAAAAAATCTGTTTGTCTTTTTGAAAAATGGATTTCAATGCAGGATTCTGCTGGAGAAGCTCTATTAACTGATGCGTTTAGAAAAAGACATGTTTTCCAATGACAGTATACACTATAACTCTTAGGGCGTTATGTAATAAAAGGCACTAAGTTTGCCCAGGAGCAGTAACTCATAGCAGCCAATCAGTAGATAACATCTTATTGGTTTCTATTGGTTACTGCTCCTGGACAGTACCTTTTATTACATAACCCCCTTAGGACTTCTTAGGGTTTCTAAGAATTGTAGTTAAACACATCCATATGTATATCATATGTGGAATTCATGTAATATTGTAAATCCATTTCTGCTGTGACATACCTCCCAACATATGCCTTCTTTTATTTTTTAGATTTTTTTTTCACTATGGATATTGGCCTATTTTTGGGCTACTTTTCAAGTGGTGTTTGACTATTTTTGGGCTGGTTTTAGGACTAACTTTGGCTGGTTTGGAAAATTAGACCTGGCAACCCTGCTGCCAAGGAAAGCAAGATGTAAGAAGTGTGTGAGGTACTTTGTGAAGCAGGGAATATGAAACTTATCCTGAGCCAAGTCTTAATAAAAACAGATATATAAGGACTAATAGTGTATGTGGGAAGTAAGATCTGGTTTTGGTTAATGGACAAAAACTGTGAGTTGCTGTTAATTTCGTTATGGGATGTTACCATTTACTACCTCTGTGGTGTTTAAAGTTACCCTGGATGTTGCTTTCTTTTTACTTTGAGAAATTATTGCCAAGGCTAGTGTCCTCACTATGGATAAAACCTTCTTCCTCACAATTAGAATTACTGTAACCTCTGTGGTTTTTTTCAGTTTCGTACCTAATAGTTCTTTAATGTTTTTTACTTTTCTTTTTACACCACCCACACCCACTGCGTTTTTTCGTCATAAACCTTTCTATCTCCCTGCTCCTTGCCTCTGGAACTCTATCCCTGAATCCCTCTGTAGGGAACACTCACTAACTCTCTTTAAGAAAAAGCTCAGCTGTTACCTTCTGGAGCACTAAAACATTATTTTGCCTAGTCCTGCGCTTAAGGGCAAATGCCCATACCTAGTGCACTCTTACCTTTCAATTTGTGCCTGTATCTTACCCAGCCACTTAGATTGTAAGCTCTACGGGGCAGGGACCTCCTTCCTACTGTGTCTCATACCACATGGCACTTACTCCCTGTGTATTTATACTTATTTGTTGTATTTATTATAACACTTGTCCTCCCTGTGTGTAATTTTGTATATTGTAAGATTGTACAGCACTGCGTACCCTTGTGGCGCTTTATAAATAAAGTTATACATACATGAAGGATAGGTATGTAATTCTTCAGAATTAACTTTATTACATTGAGGAACCTGAGAATGCATGAGACCTAACAATTTGTAGAGTTAACTGATTTCAGGTCCCACATACCACAGTTCCAAGTTCCTTTTTTAAGTTTTATTTCCCTGATTGAGCAGATTTTCATAAAGCACCCTAGATTGGATTAGGTGCAAAGCTTTTTATGCAGAGTAAACAACTCCGGGTCTCAAGGGCCTTAGCAATTCATTACTGAGATCATATATAAAAAGCCATATATTTTATAACAAAATTAAACGTGCTAAACTCTCAAAAGTAAAACTGATTTACCAAAAAAAGAAAAAAATGCTGGGATTCTTCTCCAGATTCTGCTTTGTGTTGTTAAATTCCTAGAATACAACATAGCTCACAGCAGATACCACAAAACATTCACCCTCTTCCTGATCAGTTCATTAACAAATCCCCTTATATTGCTGCCAATGGCTCTGCATAGCTTCCAGAATAAAATCTATATGTTTTTAACAAAAACCCCTAAACCTCCCGCTAATGTCTGTAGGAATAATGCAAAATAATAAGAGAGCTGTACATATAGAGGTACATTCCTGGAAGGTGAAGTGGTACTAAATTTCCTCTCTTCTTACTTGAGATGTGAGGTGTGAAAATGTAAAAAAAAAAAAAGAGATGTGCAGTTATAAAGGGTGTGCTCCTCTAAGGCTATTATCACCTCTGGGGGCTGATTTATTATGGATTAAGGATGCACGGAATCGTATTGGTTTGGGTTTGGGACAAATCCAAGCTTTTTTGCAGGATTCAGATTCAGCCGATCCTTAGCCCTCATCCAATCAAAACCCTAAATACCAAAGGAAAGTTGTGACTTTTTTCGCTGCTGTTGCTAATTTATAAATACAAATTATGCTTTGGCTTCAGTTTGGGATTAAAATACTGGGTTTGATGCATCCTATTTTAATTGATGTTCAGGATTGAGTAATACAAGGTTTTTTGTCTTGCTCCATTGGGCCTCACAGTCATATTGGGGGTTATGTAATAAAAGGCAGGGGCAGTAACCCATAGCAACCAATTACCAGGTAAAATTTACTGGTCACCTGTTTAAAAGCAAACATCTTATTGCTTGCTGTGGGTTACTGCTCCTGGGCAAGCTTTGTACCTTTTATTACATATAGGGGTTTGTGTTTTGGTTGCTGGAAATAGGCATATTAATAATAATATTTTAAAACTATACAAAATACACAATTAGGACCAAATATAAAGTTGCTTAGAATATGCCTATCTATAACACACTAAAGGGTTGATTCACTAAAGTGCGATAAAACGAGCGCTTTTTAGAGCATGCGTTAAAAATTTTATTGCGTCTTATTTTTGTGTCTTAACGCTCAATTCACTAAAAGTATATTTGCGTTAATTTAGACGCGATGCTGTTTGCGTTATTTAAGTCGCAAAGACCATTTTCGTGCGGTATTTAAAGCAATGCGCGCTAATTAACGCAGTACGCTACTTGTTACGCGCGCTAATTAACCCACGTGCACTACTTATTGCGTGCACGCCATATTAGCCATGTTGCAGCGTTTTGGATGCTGTAGGATGTAAGAGCAAGTTTTGGCTTTGCCACATCCAGGAATGTGTTAGAATGAGGTTATTCTACATTCATATATATTTTCGCCTATTTGACATTTAAAGTCAACAAATAAAATGACTACATACTTATTAATAGTGGAAGTGTTGTTTTGGTGGTCCTTATAAGAGACTGTCTTTATAGCTCAGGATCACATTTTAGAAATGCAATTGCTTTGTGCCATGGGGTCTGATATATTACTATGATAGGTGGCTATACCAGGCATTTAACCAGATTTAGAACCTTCCTCAAAACCACCTACGACAAAATGATGGGTTATTGCAGATGGAGCAGGCTATGCACACATATAAGCCAACAATTTGAAGACATTTCTTTTAATTCATATGACGTAAGACATAAGTTCAGACCTTCATGTCTGTTTAATGGCTAAATAAACCTAAAGGGCCAGTACACATCCCTTTCAATATGAGCTCAGTGAATAGGGCCTGTGCTGAACATACTTTTAATTAATAAATATCTGTGATTTATATCTGGCACTAAACAAGAATATGAAGCCATTTTCACATTAGCACTTCTTGTCACTTTCTGATGCCACAGAACTTCAAAGAAGCTGAAAAAACTAATTACCAGTTTACTGAGAAGCCCCTGATAATGAGCTGCTTAAAGACTGCTGCTTAGATAAAGGAGAGGTATGTTTGTTTAAAGGTAGATAGACAAACTGACCTGTTTATAAGTGAGAGGGAAGTAGGTTCAGTTAGATTAGCCCAACTGTCAAATTAGTGTTTTATAATGGGAAAATAAATGGGAAAATCTGAATTTTTAAAAATAAAAACATTAGGCAGAATATAATTTCAACACAAGTCCAATTCAATGTGTTCATTTTCAAAGTGTATTTAGGGGTATACTGTCCCTTTAATGGACCTTCTGGGATCTTCCACATTGTGTGGTTCACTCAAACAAACATCTGACTATATGTGGTCTGAATGAGTCTGTACTGCTTTATATGGGTGCCATAAACCTAGGGGCTCACAGAGATAAACCTTCTGAGAATACTTGGTTTTAAAGGTTCATGCACTAATTATTCATTTAACCCATTTTCTATAGCACCGAATCTAGAACAGTTAATAAAGTTTCAGTTGTATGGTACAGATAATTTTATATCCCAGAAACATCTCCTTTACCATAAAACTCCTGTTTTAAAAGCAGAAGTGATGGATACTGAATGCCATTACCAAGCAGAATTCCCAGGAATTTGTTTGTTTGAAAACAAAAATGTGCAAAAGCACAACGGTTCATTAGCCGACCACCTATAATGAGCTTGTATTCCCTTATCCTTGGCTTACTCCAAGTTTAATATTTCCTCTTTTAAAGTACAATAGAAACAAATAAATTCACTGGGGTGTTAGCTGAATAATGTTAGTTGGTTTGATGAACCCTAGGTAGGGCAAAGCCTTGTGTAAAATAAATGTTTATGCCCAGCCAGGCCAGTTTGTAACCCATTCAATGCTGAGGATGGCGCCAAGACATTGCTTTGATTAGCGTTTAGGATCTTTTCAGCAATGAGAGGGTTAACAAGTGAGTGTATGATACACAGGAAAAAAAAAATATTGCAATGCTAGGGGTCAGTAATAAAAATAAAATAAGATAAATCCCAGCTGGACTGGGGAACACTTTGTGAAGTTACCTGTTGCTCTTAGAGCTGAAAGGGCCTGTGGGAAATTTAGGAAATGTCTTATCTTGCCACTTTCCCGAAATCTCATTAGGGATGCAAAGTAAAAAAGAAAGAGAGGCCCAATAAGAATGGCACATCTCTCTGCAATTTAAAACACACATGTTTGCTCCAAAATAATTCAGATCCTGCAAGAAGTAAACGAAAGACAATTATTTTCTTTTTTTTTTTTTTTTCTTTTTTTAAAAAAACTTGATTATTGGTTAGACATTTCCACACAAGAAAAAAAAAGGTTTAGAACAAATGTTGTTTGATTTGAAGTCAGTTTCATAAATAAACCTTAAAAAAATGATTTTTGCCATATTTGCTGCCATTCTTCACTGTGCTTTAGTTCTGTAGCTGTGATTGACAATAAATCTGTATTCCTTGACAGCCAAAGGCTTGGAGATGATGGGAAATAAAGTTTCAAGAAAAGCTGAATGGCCCCCGGCTCAGGCACACGTGGCACTGCGGTTTTATTACACCGTGTGTGCCACAAGCAATAACTGAAGATCTCTAATCTGCCTGGCAAACTATTATTCATTTTTTTTTTTTTTTATTAAATGCATTTTGGCAGATCTTTTTCTTACATCCTAGTACAGGTATGGGACCTGGTATGCAGAATGCTTGGGACCTAGGGTTTTCCAGGGGTCTTTACAAGTACAAGTTACTGTTTTATTATTTTAGAGAAAAAGGAAATACATTTTTAAAAATGTAATTATTTGATTGTAGGAGATTCCATTTCAGTAATTCGGAGCTTTTTGGATAACGGGTTTCAGGATAAGGAATCCCATACCTGTATTTTCATAAATATATTTCACAACATTGGGGGTTAAAAGAGGAAACTAAATATATAACTAAATAAAAATTCCCAATAAACTTGATTTGACATCGCTTTTATCTGCCTACTGTTCATTAGAAAGGATAAAGAACAGTCACTTTGGGGAAGTTTGTCTGAAAAGGGGATATTGTCATCACCATAAAAAGTATTTATTGTTGCCTGATTACAATGTCTATTATTGTGTAGGGTAAAGATACAATTTGTACATTCTTTTGTTAAGGAAGGAGGAATCCATTACCTAGTACTTATATTTTTGCTTATGTGTGCATGTGGTCCTGGCATTTCAAGTACATTAAAGCCCACGCTGGCATCTTACAGCAGTTTCTCTGGTATTTGCAGTATCCAGATTGCCAGTCCAGTCGCAGCCAATTCCACTATATTGGTAAACTGCCTTAGGCTGATGTCCCACTCTTATTGTTGCCGGTGGAAAGGCATTTAGGAGCAGTTAGTTGCCCCTAATAGCAGAGATTTATCATGAGCAACTAACTTGCTCTGTGGGGCATCAGCCTTACCGTTTTCTACACTGCTGGTTAAATACCTATGGCTGATCTGGAAACAACCAAATCTATATATCGAAATTGTAAAAAGAGAAGGCTCTAACATAATATGAATCATAACTGTGCAGGAGATTGGGACCATTAATTTCTTTGCTGTAAAGGAAAGTATGTAAAATCATTTATCTTAGTTGAAACGCTATAAAAGTTATTATAAGAAAGATGCAGCCGTCACCCTACATTGCTGACTTGCAATACTCTAACCAAATAGCCCATTGTATGGTGTACTGTTCCATTTGATCGAGCTGAATGGTAAAATAAAAAGTGAAGAGGAGTTGCCGACCATCAGATGTTCTCTAATTTTCTATCAGGACTGATAGTCCTCAGTCCACCAGGATCATACATGCACAGATGGTCGGGCAGTACTTAATACTGTAGCTGGAGGTCTTTGCAATGCAGAATAGAGCACAAGTCCTGCAGTCTGTCTGTATCTGGCAGCACTGCATTCATGATGGCTGGGTTGGGGACGGCACAAACTCTAACTTGCTTACTAGCTTGCACATCAAGCAGCGCAGCCCTGCACTTACTGCCTGCTTGTGGTAAGCATTAGGTACAGGGCTGCCTTGAGCCTGACAAAACACTGCACTTGGCACTTTTGAACACTAAGGAGCCATAATAAATGAGTCCCATTCTATATATAATTAATGTTTCCAAAATAATAATTTACTCATTGCTCAGCCCTGCCAAGTAAGATTGCACATTTCACAGACCCTTTATGTATTTTTATTTTGCTTGAAAATGTTGACATTATGCCATTTTGCAATGACTGCCTACAAAAAAACAAACAAACTGTAATGCAAAGGTCTTTTCTTTAATAGATATTACCTTTTGAGTAAAGTGGAATGTTGGTGAAGAGACCAGACTACCAGGTCCTGCCACCCTGCACCGTGACATTTACATCTCAAATGAAAGGAAAAATAAACTTCTTGCTAAGACTTTATCAAATAGTAACTTGGAACATTCTACCCCTCACCCCCATGTTAGATGTAAAGGTTGGAGGTGGTAACAGGGATCACAGGCTGCTGCAGGGGGAGCATAGCAAGGATTGTGGCCAGTGTGCAGTGGGTTGTGTGTCACAGGGCCTTATATGGCCTAATTTGGCTACAAGCCCCCCATATTTGTGGGGTCTGCTCTCAACTATGCTTTTGAGAGGGATAGATGTTGGATCCCAGCTGAACTATACTGTATTGTTGATGGCCATGTGAACGTCACTAAACATTAATAGATATGCCTGGGATTCAGGATAAGTCTGAATTTAATGTGCATGATGCCCTATTGTAATGCCCTGCCTAACTGCTTGATGCATCAAATTGCTAAAAATTTGAGACCGGTGATGTTACGGATCTGCAGCCTACATATTAGGGCACAGACATATTGTAATAATGTTTCCATTTAAATTGGTTAGTTGTATCTAGTTGCACAGACACAACCCCATGAGACTAGCTACATTTATTGGCTTTTGCAATGTTTTTTTGCCCTTAGTCACAGATGATGAAGGGAGGTCACCCTACACTTTAGGGCTTGGTACTTCTGCAAATTGTATGTTGGCTGAATGCAAGGTTGGTGTCTAGAAACTACAACCTACTTGTAAACCAGGCTGGAGCCTTAGACATTTCCTGCCCCAGTGAAAGTATCTGGAGAAATGTGAAGGAGAAGCTGTATCTTCTGCTGTAACTGTACACTCTTCTGTTTTTAAAGTACAGGTGGGGATCTATTATCCAGAAAGTTTCAAAATACAACAATACTAGTTTCTCACAGTATCCTATTCAGGTGAATAACTCTGTAATAACTAACTGTAACTTCTGAAGCTACATAATCCAATACTGATAGCAACCTTTAGGGCAGTGGCACACGGGGAGATTAGTCGCCCGCGTTAAATCTTCACCACCGCGGGCGACTAATCTATCCGATATGCCATCCCAATGGCTAAAATATAAATCGCCAGTGGGATGGCATACGCATTGCTTCGATTTCCCGAAGTTGCATCGCAAAGGAAACTTCGGCCAACGCATATGCCCTTAGACATAAGAACTCATTTGCAGCCTGAGCCAGATGGCACTTCCTGGATTACAAGTGTGAATGGCACACAGGATAGGAGCGGGGGAAAGCACAAACTGCTAAAAACATGGTGGACTGCGTTTGTTTTTTGTACTTAGTACCCTGCACTTACTAAATGACTCCTATGGTGCTTACACTGAATATGTGTCCTCCCTTCTGCACTGCTTCAGTTGTCTCCTGAATTGTCTCCAATTCCTCACTTTAATTAATACATTTGTTTTTTAAAAGTAGCTGGGTCCCTGACTGTTAGTATCCCCACTTCAGCTGAATGTATGCAGATGCTCATCTTTAGGAAATAGAGATTAAAAAGACAAAGCATGTGCTTGTTAGCAAGAAGTCAAACAATAAAATAAACCCAAAGCAAGTGTCCTGGCTGTAGTCCTGGGTGCACAAGTATTATATACAGTTTATGTTACAACAGGTGGTTTCAGTAAGGGAATAGCTCTAATTTTGCTTTCATTTTCGACTGGCATTTAGTCCCCTTTAGTACCTTCGTCAGGGAGGTTTTACCCCCCCCCCCGAAACGTTGATCTAGGTGGTCACAATAAATGGGGTAAGCTCCCCGACTGCATATATGGTTGTGTGTGTGCGATTCCTTAACAATACATATTGTTAATGCAACTATCTACCTTATGGCTCAAGAGATTGCAAGGCAGATGACAATTCTAAATCTGTTATTTAGTTTGCTCTACTCTCTGAAATGTATTCTATACTAGTCAATAAACTGCACTTCCTATGGGCATAGCCATTAGCCTTGCCATACAGTCCAATAGTTCCATATAAGCTCAGCATATAAGGAAACTGCCAATGGAAAAATGATTCATGGCAACAAAATGCTGATAAATGCATTTTGTTTTGTAAATAATGAGCCCTAAAATTCTGCGTGAAGAGCTTTGTTGTCAATTTCAGGTCTGCAAAGAAACTCCATGCAGTTATGTTACAGAATGGATATGCCAGAGACTTAATGATGGTGTGCGTCCGGCTACATGCTGTGATACAATTCATGCATTCATAGATAAGAATGGATATGCTGCAGTTTTATCTAGAACTTGATAGGAATTGCACAGTCTGGCCAAATCAAGGTCTGAATTGTTAAAACTTTCTGCAAAAGAGGAGATAAATTAACAACCCAATAATGGCTGGCACTGCAATCCCAAACCCTGTATCAATTCAAATCACAGGGTCATGTTTGTCAAAGGGTGAAAAGACTTATCAGTTATCATGTCTACTCTGAACTGTTTCTGTACCACAATGGCTCAGAACCAAGAGCTGAACTACATCTAGAATGTCACAACTGAATGGATTTGCCGAAGTCGCAGAAGTTTCCTCTCAAGGCAACTTCCGCGACTTTGGCAAATCGCCGCGATTTATATTCTCGCCGGTGGGTTGGCATTTTGGGAGATTAGTCGACTAATCTCCCCGTCTGTCACAGCCCTAAGTGTGAGGCTGCACAGTGTGTAACGTAGAAGGGGGTCTCAGACTGATCATTATCCTTCTCTATAAACACCTAAAAAATACACAAACTACAGTTACATGTATAATATTTAAAACCAGCCGTAAGTATAGTGGCCTGTATTTTACACATGCAGCAGGTTGCATTTACCCTAAGGACAATCCTACCAAAACTCCCTAGAAGTGGAGCACATTTACTACAGGTATAGAATCGGTTATACAGAGTACATGGAACTGGGGATTTTTTAAAGGGTTTCTTTTCCATTGGAGCTCTGTATCTACAAAGATAAAAAGAACCCATTACAATTATTGGATGCTATTCAAAACCACTACAAGCATTTTGACAACCACCGTTTTCCGCTAGGGCACTGAACTGGTATATATATGTGGCATTATGTATTGAATTGTATATTATATTGAACTGTATTCATCCTGCCATGTGTTCTTGGGTGATTATTCATGAAACTGACACTGTATTTATCTATTTAGATCTATGAAATTCACACTATATTTATCTAGCATTCTGGGGTATTATATAAGATACTGGCCCTATATTTATCCTGCAGGGTGTTCAGGAAGGTATTTTACATGTAACTGTCACTGCATTTATCTTGCTTAGTGCATCCATACTCAGGGTTACAAACCATGTGCACTGGGAAAAGCAACAAAAAGCCTGACTCCCATTGCTAATCAGATGCTAAGGAGGCTGTACTACTACAAATAAAATTATTTTAAAAGCAAAAAGCACCCCCCTGGGGAGGACCCTGGTAAAGTTTTCGGAAACATGTCAAACACCACTTAAAGTTTATGCAATCTTTTGTAGGTGGATCTTATTGGCACAGTTGCTGGTGTTAAATGCATTTAAACCTTAAAGTTTTGATGCTGTCTATTCAACTTTGAATTGCATTTTGCACACTTCCTTTCCCTTATTTCAATAACACAGAACTAACTTGTTCTGCTTATGATTCCACGGTTTATTCTAAACAATCATCTACCAGTTCTATAGAACCGTGGCTTTATTTTATAAAGTGATGAAATGGCCTGTGTGCTCAGCAAACAGAAACATGTATTGTTTGGACACAAAAGCATAATTGTAATGCCATGCACCTGCCTTGCCACAATGAGAATTTTTTTATAGACAAGCTATACAATCAAAGAAAATTCACTGAGGCCCTTTCAGGAAAAAAAAACTTCTCATTTTTATAATGAATGGTGCTGTTGACTCAGCAATGTCTAGTGTTTGCTTGCTGCTCTAAAGCTTACATAATGTCGATTAGAAGATTTAAAAAAAGTGTAAAAGGTAAGGAAATAAATCTTTTTTGGGAAACATAAAAGATAGCAGAAAATGTCAGAAGATGTTTAGGTAATGTACAAGACACATTGGAACTATGGTTTCGCATAGATGAGAAAGGAAGTGTACTCATGTTATATCTTGGGCATTGGAGGGGACCCCCACCCAAAAACAGATTTTTTATATAATGAAATAAAATGTAATTTTAAGCAACTGACTGATTTACAATCAATTTAAAAAAATGAACAGTTTTACAGTTATTTGTAAGTAATTGTTGTTAAAAAAAACAGTTTTAGGGTAGAGATCCCCTTTTAGTTGCATGGTATTGTTTATAAAGGACAGTGCACTGCTGAGCCATTCATTTCTTGCCCTGTGTCCTTGAAATTCACACTGAAACAGAGAGTATAAAGCCATATAGTGATAGATGCATTAAAGGACAAGAAAACATGGATTCACTGTCAGGCCCTGATTTGTGGCGAGGCACAAAGGCCCAGGCCTAGGGCAGCACAAATCGCTTACATACAAAGCACTGGGGACAGGACGGCTAATTACTGTGGGCTGCCATAATTTACCTTTCCCAGGTGTAGAATGTGCAGTAGACTAAAATCCAAAAACTTTACTGCACATAGTAACCAAATGTTACATTGCACATCGAAAAAATAATTGGATTCTCTAGTGAGAACATACTGGCACCCCCACATGAATCTGTGTTTCCTTGTCCTTTAATAAACATAAGCAAACACATATCCTTAAACTATAAACTGTTGTATTCATCTTTACTTCTTTCCCCTATCAGTTTTATATAACACTTCTCCACAATCTCCTTGCAGAGGATTTATTGTAAAAAAGAAAATTTAATATAAGCTTTATCTATTTATCTTTTTAAATATAATCAATTACGCATTCTGTACCATTTCAAAATAATCAATTTAATCTTGATTATCCCCCTCTCAGCAACCGGTCTCTCTTCAGTATCTCTTCATGCAGCAGTCGAGTTCAGGTTTTGATTGACAGGTAGGTCTCATACACCTTTTTGGGGGGGTCCCTTTCCTAGCCAGGGTCGGACTGGGGGGTGAAGGGCCCACAGGGGCTCCAGCCCCAGGGGCCCTGCAGATGTCCCCTAACCCCCCGCAGGGGCCCCCCTAACCCCCCTCGCAGGGCCCCCCCCTCACCCAACGTCCTACCCCGAGCGTGTAAATTTAACGCGGCAGGGGAGGATCAGGGGGAGCACTGCAAGAGTCGGGTCTGGGCCGCCAGGGCCCACTGGGATTTTTCCCGTGTCCCGGCGGCCCAGTCCAACCCTGTTCCTCGCAGATCTGTTGGTGCTAACTCAAATAACACAAACAAAATAACAACATATCACAAAGAAAATCTAACTAAATAACTGACTCTGACACAAATTCTGAATGTAGAGAGAGAATAATTCTGTCAGAGCCAGTTATTTTGAAAGAGTAAGCAAAGTGTGCAACCCCAAGACCTAGAGAGATAGGATGGCACGAACTGGACATTATTAAACAAATTGTACATCTTATTCACGGTGTACCCCCCCAAAGGATGTATTAGACCTGTCTACCAAAACTTGACTTTAATTCCTGCATGAAAAGAGAATGAAAGAAGACAGATGGCGAGAGGGAGTTAGTGAAGAGTAAGTTCATTATTTCAGAAACAGTACAGAATTTTTAACTGATTATATTTAGAAAGTTTCTTATTTTAGTGAGATGCAGCTTATATTAAATTTTCATTTTATGATAGTTCCCCTTTAAGTTTAAAGTTTAACCAATGTTTTCTTTGTATGTAGGAGATAGTGTATGCATTGTGCCCGGGAGAGTTCTTGGTAATGTTTTCCCTCTGCTATTTTCATTCTCAATAGATGCAGTGCATTTTCACAATATTTATCATCCTACCAGTGATCTTACACTTCTGACTCTCATGCCTCCAAAAAGCTGATTGTTGTGCCAGCACCCAGAAACATTGCATTGGCACGGGTACAGGCACACTGAGTAGAATTTGGCCCAAAACTGCACACGCAAGCAGTTTCACTGCAAATTCCACTTTGTGTGACTGCACCCAGGCTGAAGCAGTGGATCTGGGTGCAGGCATATCAGTAAGATTTTTTAAATGTTGGGGCACATTCTCAGCTTGCGTTTATCCGCCTGCTCCGTTTGGCGGTGACCTAACATGACATGATCTTTTTACTTACCTTTTATCTTCTAATCCACACCCACCACCTCATTACCCCATTCTGCCAAAGTTTTGGGTTTGGTGGCCACCTCCAACCTCACCTTATTACTGCCTGCTCCTTAACCCCAGTAATCATTCAACTGCTCATAACAGAGTTGAGATGTTTATTTAGTTATTTAGAGGGATAATTGTGGGATGGTCAAAAATTTCTGATATTACACATTATTGCTGAATGTGCAATTAGCTATAGTTGTGTCCATTAAACTACTTTTGTAATACAGGTATAGGACTCATTATCCAGGATGCTCGGGACCAAAGGTATTCCGGGTGGTAATTTGGATCTCCATACCTTAAGTCTGCTAAAAAATCAATAAAACATTATTTAAACCCAATAGGATTAATTTAAATCCAATGAAGATTATTTATATTTTAGTTGGGATCAATTACAAGGGACTGTTTTATTATTACAGAGAAAAAGGAAATCAGTTTGAAAATTCTCAATTATTTGATTATAATGGAGTCTATGGGAGACAGGCTTTCTGTAATTCGGAGCTTTCTGGATAACGGATTTACGGATAAGAGATCCCATACCTGTACAACATTCTGCTACTTAGTAATGGAGTATTTCTTATACATACATTAGTCTGCATAGCTTACTTTCACTTTATTTCTGTAAAACCACATGGACCATATTTATTTTGTGCACAGAACCTTAATAATTTTAGCATTTATAATTGGAAATATGTACAAGTGCCACTATATTTCTTCCTCCACCAAGGTAAAATAGAATATATAAATATTGTATCTGGCAAGGAATAAAGTGTTAAGGCTGCCATAACTGTCTACCTGACATGTGACCATTCTGCCACTAGGCCCTTGCTATAATGTTCCATTTGGCTACTGATACATATGGTAACATATAACTGATTTTTTCATGATGGGCCAAACAAGTTGATATGAACAGAAATTAGAGAAAGGTATAGCATTGAGGAGAATTGGAAAATGACATTTTCCCCAGTGGGGAAGCCATGACTGAATTTTCTGCAATACACATCAGCTTTGATCAGAAAGTCCTGTTCGAAACTGTATATTTAAATAAATGTTTGATTCAAATCATTTAGACCTCATTCAAATGGACCACAGTTGGCTAAGGTCAACCAGATGAAAAGAAATACGTAATCAGTTCTGCTTCCTGGTTGGCCATTGATTTCTTGTCATTTACATCTTTTTTCATACAGTGTGCTAACGAGCTAACATATTACATGTTTGTGGGATAAATTTTAATAAAATGATTGTGCCATACACAGCAGTCAATGGAGTCCATAGACAAGGGGCCTTTAAGAGCCACATATAACCCACAGGCCAATAGTTGGATACCTTTGCCCTAAATGTTGGATAGTTTCATTAGCCAATCAGAATTGTTGTTTTTATTGATCACATTTTGAGTTTTTTGCAAACTGGTAAGCCACTTGGTTCAGTAAACACCAAAATGGCCTTTTGTTGTGCCCCGTGCGTAGCTAGATTTGGAAGTAATAAACTCCTGAATTAATTCGCATGGCAATTATATGTGATCCTCCGAGCCCTTTAGTAACCAAGGTTAATTATCAATCATTCTGTAAATATATTACATGACCACAATTTACTCAAATTGCCTAGCTACAGCTCTGTACAGGTTCTAAAGAGATGGGAAACTCCAACCCTCCACTTGTTGATTAATAATGCTGGGAATGACATTTTATAACAGCTAGTGGTGGTTATTTGCCTTCCTCCATGCATAAACTTTTTTTGAGCTGATTAGATTGAAGTCACAATTTTTACAGGCATTTTTACTACATGTTCTACGTTTGTCAGGTCTGGAATATCATCAGATTTCCCTACTGAGCAGTGCATCGATCTATATTTGTCATTTCTGAGTACAAAAGATGTATCACATACCTCCCTACTACGATGCACATTTGGCAGACTGTGAATTATTCTTATTATTCCGTTTATTGACATATTAACAGGCAGCATCTATATTATATTATATAAACTTCATTTACTATGTAATTTTTATTTCCCCATGAGATCGTTTTTTGCTACTGTTCCTTTGTCTGAATTAATTTCTGCTTTATGTCTAACCACAGATAGCCCACAAAGGAGTAATAGGTTTGTTATTGCTGTCAGGAACTAATGTGAAGAATATACTTATGCATGCAATTAAAGATGATGCTTGCATTGACTTCATAGTGTGCATGGTACAATGCAGAAATAGCATATCCAAATATACTGAAACAGCTAATGTTATTTATTCTTGCATTGTCCAGATTATTGTAAGGTACCCAGGCAGTCTGAAAATTCCAAGAATAATTTGAAATGGTTTTATATTGTTTTATGAAGCAAGCAGATTGTTGATTCAAATCAGGGCTGGTTTAAGGGTACTGCAGAGATGGCATTTGTCCTGGGCCTTCAAAACCAGAAGGGACCCCTTAGCTAGAAAATGTCTTTGGTGAAAATGCAAATGTCATATTATTACATTGTGTAATAATAGATATTTTTATTATTCATCTCAGTGATGTTTAACCTGTACCTTTCCAGCTGATGTTGAACTAGAGTTCCCAGAATCCCTGGGAGTTATAGTCCAATAACTGCTGGTGGGTCGCAGGATTAACATCCCTTTTTCTTTTGGAGCTGCCAGCCTTAGTGCGTTAACCCTCTTCCTCATCACCAGCACTGACTGAAATCTTGATCTTGAGTTTTAGCTCTACCTCAGCAATGTTCAAGATGGTCAGGAAAAAATGCCTTTTTTTCTGGTGCCATTGGGTCCTTTCCACCACTTTCCAAGCATGCCCAGTGATGGTTTGGCAAGGCCAGTTTTGTTTCTCATGCAGTTTGATCTTTAGCATACCCATGTGCTTTACCGTAAAGCATTTGTCATAGCAAATGCAACTGAATGGTTTCTATAGTTTCCATACTTGATGGATGTGACTCTTATTGGCAAGTCTTATCTGCAGCCCCATGCAAGCAGGCACAAAGCAACGAGTTAAAGAAACGAAAGAGAGAAACTGGCTAGCAGATGCTAAACTCACCCTTTTGTACAGTCTATGGTCCACCAGAGGGCTTTAGATAGCAAAACAATAGCAGAGAGCTATTAGCAAAACACGTGTAACTGATGAAAGAGAAATCTTATAGATACATTAGATTAAGTAAATGCTATCTTTAACATGCTTAATCAGCTGATGTCTCAAGGGAATGTAATATTCAAGAACAATTCTCAGATGCATTTTTTATTGTAAGTTTTGGGTGAATTAGGTATTTTGCAACTGCAAAAAAATGTCATTTGGGAAACACATATGGTACAACTTTGCTACAATGAATATACACAGTATCATTTGGTTAGAAAAATATTTTTTCAGTACAAAAGAAAAAACTGTATATCCTGTTTTCTTTGGGTTCTTCTTTTTTTAAAGTGATTCTTTTTGAAGTATGAGGGTGCAGCTTATTCCTTTCACCAAGTATTCCTTAGCATATTCTTATACATAAAAAGGGAAGCAAATGCTTTTCTTTGCCATTGTACAAATATTTTCCATAGACATGAATACCTCAACAGCGTATAGCTACCAATATTTGGAGGAAGCTGTAGGAAACCCCCTGGAAACCCACATGTCACAGATCCTTAGATTAGCACTTACATTTCTAAGTCACAATCCTCACTCCAACCCCCAACAAATTAATTAAGATATTGCTTTTTTTCACTGGTATCTTACAGTAATACATGTTCACCAACTTCAAATTAAAACACACTCATGCTTAGGCTTTATTTTGCGGGTCAGAATAAAGGGTGTAATTAAATCATCAGAACCATCCGCATATTGTTTCTCTGGATGCAAATTGTGAAAGAATTGTAATATAATAGGTTATCCAGTAATCGAAGACTGTTTATAATACAGCAGTAATGTCACATCTATTATACTGCCCAGAGAAATAGTAGTTCTACATCCTTCTATAATAAATGTATAGAACACAATAGTCAGGAGCCCTTCCTAAAATATCTTTTAAAGGTGCTTAGTGATGTTATTGTTTATATTAGAAACTACAATGACATTCGATGACTTGCACACACCATCTTTAAATGGTCATAGAACTCTTTTATTATATAAAGTATGAGGATATAAGAGTCTTGGAGTCTGATGGCCTATGGCCTGTCATGGGACTTGTTATGATATTACAGCAAATCAGTTATAACATATGACTGCAAAGACTGCATTCCCTGGCCTAGTTTTACTCTTCTAATGATCCAGCATTTACAGTTGTTAGATGTTTAACTTCTTCACACTGGGATCATGGTATAAAGTAAACCTCCTTAAACTATACATATTTATTTATATTAAATAAAAATAGAGCATGTACTAGCTTGTGACATTTAATCAATTACACTCAGCTACTACCAATGCAGCACTACGTGCAACCTACAATTCACAATACAGCATCTTCTAATAGACTAAATTAATTAATTTACTTTATTTATTAATTAAATTACATTACAGTTATTACAGCTTTCCTTCTCCTTTAATACACAATACAGTACTACTGGAAATTAGAAGGAGTACTGGTATCTTCTTTTGAGGAAGGATTTATCAAGTTCGAGATGAAAATTGAGTTCAGTCTTGAATGAAAAAATGTCCTTCAGATTAAGATTTTTTTGCCATTGAAAAAACTTTCTAGCATCTTCTCACCAGTATTTCCTGAATATATTTCACCTCTAGAGGCCCTGGCAGTTATTCAAACCACACCTGGGTGTATTTGAATTTAAATATATATATACCTTTGCTTACGCAGGGATTCTGAAGAGTTCTTAAATTGTGATACCATACAAGTAATAGGAACCGTGTACAACTAAAAAAAAAATATCTTTGCGTGTGACTTTATGAAAAAATTAATGCGATAAAGTAACACACTAATAAAAAACACGAGAATCAGTATTTCTCTTTTTAAGATGTAGTGAAAAGAAGGTAAAATGTTTTATAAAAAATCTAAATACCTCTACTTCACATCACACTATGACACAATGCAAAGTGTCCAAAAACAGGTATTATACAATAAGGGGCCCATTTATTATGCTGTGTAAACTAAATTTGCAGACAAAAAAGGGGTAAAAAGCAGTGTAAAATAAATGGCAAATTTATCAGGGTGTATTTAATTTCATGCCATCCAAACACCAGATTTAAAGCTTCAGACCTTGAGTAAGTTCTGGCGGAAGTCGCTCTTAGAAAAAACCTATTAGAAATGACACCATTTCTTTATGCGACAAATGTGTGGAAAATTTTGCCAATGGTTTTTATACCACAAAATAAATCTGCCCCTAAGTGCGCTGCTGCTGTCAGATGATGTAAAAGCCACTCAGGAAATTTATTTTCTATGATGAAACAGAGCTTTTCCTTTTCTCTCAAAATAAAAGCTCTAGTAGCTGCTTCAGTGGAGTAAACCATAGCAACCAGCCAGATACTGGTTGACAGCTTTCTGCAAGTAGAATACTGAAAGCAAAGTCCTGATTTGTTGTTAGGAGTTAATGCTATAAGACTCCAGTGTATTTGCAGCAACTGCTTCAATGGCAGCTCTGTAATTATATAGCATTTTTGTGTTGGAAGTTTCTGATTAAGATTAAAGGCCTCTAAAAATCCCCCAAACTTCTCAAGAACTGATTTCACCAAGTTATGGAATGAAATGAATTTTCATATAAATTCAAGTTTAAAATTCTATTTCCATTCAAACTTACCTTGTGTTGAAAACCCTTTGCCACACACGGAGGGAGGTGGCTGACATTTTATCTATTTCAGTGATTCAGTTAAAGAAATGTTATACATGCTTCAGGACAATATTCACATTTATACGGTTAATGTAGTGTCTATCACATACCTGTGACGGCAGCGACGTAAAAACCTCATTATCTTCCGCGCAGCCTGGTCCTGCTTTTTCGTTAACAAACTGCTTCTAATGACAAAAAAATTAATATTAGTACATTTCCATCTTGATATCTTCATGAGAAATAGATCTCATTCTTTTATTGCAAGTCCCTCCTCTTAATGTAAAACAAAAACAGATGCTGTGACCCTGCAGTTAAAATGAGTAATTTACTATTACCCTGGACACAGGCAGTACTGTATTTATGAGGGGAAATTCAGGTCTCTATACTGCTTTTAGATGGGCCTGCTGAAAAAAGTGCAGGGCAACAAGTGTAAAAAACATGATAGAACCTAGTAAACTATCCGTAAAATCTATTTGTTGCAGTCTAATAGATTGCAGTTCCCATATATCCATATGCCACACATTCATTCAGCAAAATCCATAAAAATGAAAAGAAAGATGCTAAGTAAGAGAATGGATGACTATGAAGAACTGCTTTTTTGACCAAATTGCCAAGGGCACCATACTGGGCTGTGCCTGCTGTTCATACTTGGGAGCGGAAACAGGTTAAAGACACCCAGTATTCACACCTCAGTTTCTGTTGCACAAGAGAAGCGGTCCGACGCCTTTGCCTCATTTTGCCACATTCTTTGTAACTCCTGTAGTACTGCTGGATTAGCACCGCGGCGCGTCGGCTCTGCTGAAACTTCTTCTGCTCGTAATAGCTTCGAAACTTGCTCTGGATGAGGATTGCAGCTTGTGTCATCTTTTTATAAAGTGCATACTGTGGATGAGACAATAAAACACAACTTGGAATCAAGGTGTATTTTTAACCCTTTTCTCTACTCTTTATTTTGCCCTAAACATTTTGGAAGCCATTATAAACTCTAATGGGGCAATGTAATAAAAGGTGGAAAGCTTGCTGCAGGTATAGTAACCCATAATATTCAATCAAAATGTAGTATTTAAAAGCATGTAGCGTTTAAAAGCAAACATCTGTTTGCTAAAAGCTTCCTCTTACAGTTCTATGGACTATCGCTGTATGTTACCCTCTAGTACCCTTTTAGTAGTAATACATTAACTGGACAGTTATGGAGTATTTGTCATAGTCCCTCTGCTATATAAGAGGTTCATATATCATGGACAATGGGCTCCCCTGCCTACCGAACGTTGGCCATGCTGTCTCTATCATGGCGAGGTTTAGTACAGGGCAGACTAGAGGACATGATTTATCAGTTATTCCAGTTGCAATTCTACCCTGATTTTTACAAAATGTATTTAAAAAAAATCTAAAACATGCTGAGAAGCCATAGAAGTCAATAATAAGTATATCTTCACCATTGAAACATGCAAGCATTTAGAAATTTTCCAACTTGCTTGGAATTAAATGGGGAAAAGGTGATTTGTGGCTTTTCTTGTCACCACAATTTGATTGTGATTAATCTATTAGAAATTAAGAGTATGCAAAACCGTGGAAGGAAAAATAAATTGCATTTGTAAGAAAGGATGTAAGGATTTGTAAGAAAGGATTTTCAAGATGTACTTGAAATTAGTCAAAGCTGGGCCTTAACTAGATGCTTTGTGTACAATGGTTGGGGGCACCATTATGAAAAAAAATTGCAATGTTCCTATGCACTGAGCAATGATGAACTACTGTGGGGGTGGAATTAGTAAGGTAAGTTTTTACTTTGATTATTTTCCATAACTTTTTTTTTATGACCAGAGCCAGTTAGAAATACTACACTTTTTACATAAATCTTGTGAGCAAGAATCTGTCTCTAATTTATATGTAAATGTTATATATTTCTTCAAATAAATGATATTAATATGCATAATTAAGCTGCTGAAAAGCCAAGATAGATAGCAGAGGATGCTGGGTGTTACAGAGAATAATTTGGAAACAGTCAAATAGATATTGGTAAAGCATGCTCATTTTGCTACATGAGATATTCAGTACCACAATCAGATCAATTAGGAGTGAACAGAACATTACCAAATGAGCACGTGTGCCAAATTGTGCTAGACAGCTGATTCCACCCGACTGTCACATGGTACATTTGCACTGGCCAAGAACTGTCTGATTGTTTTGTCTCTAGAAAGTTGCTGTCACGGGAAAGATATTTGGGTGGAAGGTCAAACCAGAAAGACAGCAATAATTATTAGAATATGCTAAAAATATGATCATTAGGGAACACTGAAAAGTGTAGAATAATTTATTATAACAAGATGGAAAAGCTTGGCAATACAGAAATACTGCTCCAGCTATTTAATAAAACAAAGTTATAAAGTATCAGTGCCACTAGGGGGTGTCAGACTCTTCTAACTGTATTTATAGGAGCCAGTAACTCAATGCACACTGACAGTGCCTGTGGATTTATTATACATTAAACTGTCATTTACTATTGTAGGTTATTATCATAACTAAGAAACTAGGAAAAAAGAGACAATGATGCCTCTTTCTGTGCGCAATCAATACTAAGTGGCCCCTTTTTCCTAGACACTGCTAAAGGATTAGAATGTGCATCATTCTTCTACCTAGTTAATTAATAAAACTACAGAAGGAAAGTTGGCTAATGGCTATATTATGTGCCTTGTGGGACATACTGTTGGGGTTCATTTATTAACTCTAGGCAAATTTGCCACACACAGTTAGCCATGGCAACCATAGACAACATCCCAACTGCAGTAGGTTGATCAAAGTGAATTGCTAGTAGGGGATTCTATGTGTCACCACACCAGGGTAAATGTATTCAGTGTTAGTCACGTATGGGAGAAAAACGCTACATAAAGATCACCATTATTTAAATGCTTTTATGGCAATACCATTTGCTGCCACACAAAGAGCAGGGGCCAATAAAACAAACTTCTACTGAAAAGTAAAGTTACAGAAATCTAAGATGCACTCACAGAAGGACAGGGCTGTTTTGCATGATGCTGCATTCTTCCAGATAGCAAAACACCCTGTATGTCCCTGGCCTATATGCCAATGAGTGACTTTTTACTAATCCTGCCAAAAATGTAACTTATACAGACCTTAAACCAAATACTTACCATTATATGCAAACATAACAAGGTTAGCACTAATGTTTTGCAATGCTGGCGTCCTGATTTTGATTCTGACCTAGGCCCAATCTACAATGACTTTGTATGTTCCTGTTCTGTGTGGGTTTCCTACAATTATCCAAAAACATACATCCAACTATCCAAAAACATACAGCCAATTAACTAGCTCCTGACTTTAATTAATAATGTTGTTTTAATATTTTTGGGACCTTAGACTGCTCCACTGGGCAGGGTCTGATGTGAATGATGAACAGTCTCTGTATAACACTGTGTAAATATGTTGGTGCTACACAAATGATAATACAAAAATAACAGCAAACCACAGTAAACTGCCAGTTTATAACAATAACGAGTATTAAAAAAAAATTTATGTGTTTACCTTCAAGGCTATCCATGTAAGCTTGGGAAAGAAAAATACAATTGTAGTTAGTAGGGAACAGCAAACAATTCTAGGTTAGCAGGGAACAGGGAAAACACTTAATAATAATATTTAAAATATAAAAGGGTATCATTAAAATGAACTACCTCTATTTAACCAAACAATTCTTATTGGAGGGTTAGATAGGGCGAGAGAGTACAGGTAAGAATATAGAAAATTGAGTTTAGCATGCCTGCACTTGTTTCCTTCGCCATTTTGTTTCTACCTCCTGTTTCTAATAGATTGTAAGCTCTATCAGGCAGGCACTTCATTTGGATTGTGTACTGAGACTCCTACCGCTTAAGTATTTATTCTCAGTCTAATTTATACTACCTATAGCCCTATGTGTGTTTATACCTTCTAAAGCATTGTGACAATTTCTGGTGCTATTTAAATAAATACCATACAATACAATAGTTCTTTATCATTGAAAAAACTGATGGCTCTAAAGACTACAATCCTGAAACTTGGAACATCTGTTGGGGCATAACTAAAGCAAATTCAGTAAATACTATTCTATTAGAGGGTCATACAAAGTAATGTTCAGATGGGATTTGAGAATTGCCAAGAGTGTGGTGTCAGCCGACCCTAACTGTTTCAGAGATTGCCCCAAACAGGCTTGATGTATTATATTTGGTGGACCTGCCTAGGCTATAAATTATTATTTTTTATGTTTCTAACATTAACGTGAAACGTGACCCAATGTCTGCCTTATTAAATGAAACGTGTCCAGTTTCGCAAACTCCAGCATAAACTGCTTACAGTAATCTTTTTAGCGGCTCAGTAAATTACTGCCGAGGCATGTCTAAGTCTAAACTGATATACATCACAGTCTTTAAGCATAAAACTGACTGGATCATGATGAATGAAAAGCTAACTAGTTTTCGATCCAATACACATGCTGGAGCCAGGGCTCGATTATAGGCGACCTGACCCAACCTCTAGAATGCTACTCTCAAGATGACTTAATAAATATTCCCCAAGCTTTATCTTCTTGTCCTCATCAGATAAGCTCTACCCACGCCCATTGTACGCAACTAATAATCTGTGAATGGTACGAAACACGTAAGGCTTTCTTTGTACTTTTATATGTGGACTAAATAAACTTTATATAATTTTTTAACTACAATATGGCTGCTTGTTGCTATATACTTTTGGGAATTCGGAGTGCCTACCTATATCAATTTTACACATGATTTTCTCCATGATGGCTCCCTAAGATGAAGGTCTGGGGCATGAGCACCCGGACCCATCTTTACTATGGGTAAGACTGACACTTTGCTTGCTAAAATTGTGATTACCCCTTAAGATGTTTTGAATGTATCATTTACGGCTAGCTTATTAATTATTGCTATAAAGTGCGAGAACAAGTTTGTTACATGTATAGGTGCTGAGCTTAATATGTTGTTTGATTCTTCAACTGATTTCAACATAACTTTTGCAATTATGTGACAGCCTTTTTAAGGCCACATATATGCACTGTACTGTAAAACATTTAGATTGATTAATACAATTATTAATGAAAAAATTTGTGTTTTTTTAATGTAAACAATAAGTAAAACACGTTTTAACACAAGTCCTATTTATTGTGTTCATGTTGTAACACAATTGTATATAAGCTTATACTGCCCCTTTAAAGAACAAAAATTAATAAAACATTCTTGTTTGGTGTGCACATATGGTGTATTGTTGCTGTAATAAACAATTTAATTATACATGTAGTTTGTCCTTGTTGCTCGTTTTATTGATTAATTAAACGAGCTCTGGATTCCACAGGCAACAGATGCCACCCTTCTTATCTTAATTTGGCTTAATAATAATTTGGGTTACCTTGAGACATCGTCCTCTAATCACCCCTAGGAATGTAGCTTTGATAAGGGCAACAAAGTAACTATCTGCCATTGCCTTAGACACCAGTTTGGGACTCCTCTGGCTTCCTATTAATATTTATATAATTATATGGCACTGTGATTATTTAAGTAGAACTAAAGCTTAACAACGAAGTAGGCTGGTAAAACTGCATATTGTGTTTTGGACTTCTTTACTACCCAAAGGTGAGCACAACCTTTTAGCAGTAAAGGTCTGTGCCTCCAAACAGGGATGGGGCAAGCCGGCCAGGCCCCCTAGGCAACCTGGTCAGCCACCTTGGCATTGTACCCTCCCACCCCCCGCGTGTGTGGAGTCATTGCCCCCACTGCACAATGACAAGTGGTGGGGCAATGGCAAGGGACTGCGGACTAGGGGTAGGCAGGAGATTTACCTGCCTGGCACCTCTCCTTCTTTACTTCCTAGGCTCTTCTGCCTACCCCTAGTTCTGGCCCTGCCTTTAAAGATGTGATCAGTAGATTTTCATCTTGTTTTCTGCTCATTCACAGAACATATTCTGGGCTACTCTGAATTGCCTCAGCTAAGGGGCCAACTCACAATATACTTTATTTATGCAACAGAAATAAATAATCAGCCCTCTAGCATCAGCTCCTATGACAAAGGGACCTAGTTTTCTGATGGATGATTTCTGATGATCCCTAAGATTAGCTTCTTAACAGCCGCCCAGAGCATACTGAGCAGGTGCGGTGCCACTGACACTTAAAAGATGGACAAAGAAGATGGCCAATTCCTGGCCAAACTTTGAAGGCCTGAACCATTACTGTCACAGGACTGCGGAACCTCTCTGCTGGCATTCCTAGCCATTATCATCTTAAAGCTTTAGTTATCCTTTAACCATTGTCATTTTCTATTTCTTAAAAATTATTTTCTCTTCCCTATAAACCTCATAATAGTCTGGTCCTGTGTCATCCTTCTTTCCTCATCTCTTTTCAAATTAATGCAGATTAATCAATTTAAGATTATATCTACCACATGGTCAGTTAATTATAATTATGAAGTTGCAAATGAGCCAATGTTCTTTGGGGAACAACACAACATGCTCTGTAGAACGTGCATCATCTTGTTTCCCCCTTCTTACATATAACATCATTTGCTGGCAAAGAACAAGAAATAAGTGAAACATGCTGTGCCCTATTGTATAAAGCTCTCATTCTCTTCCATTTAAATTCCCCAAATGAGAATGTAAGAATAAATTAGTGTGGTTTTGCGAATAGAGCTATTGATTTTGTTATGGGCCGCTGAAGAATCAGCTGAAGATGCACTGAAATGCTGAGTTATTGAAATTTTTTTTTGCTTACAACATCAAAATACACACAATAAGCAGAGTTACATTTCACACTTTAACTGTAATAAGCAAAAGATTATTTTGGGGCTCTGTACGCTAGCATGCCCGCAGCAGAAAAGAAACATTATTCTTAGATTAAAGTAGTGTGTGCTAGTTAGCCTGCAAAAGCTTTGTCACTAGTAATACATCTGGGAACCCTCCTGATTGGGTCTTGGTTTCCCTTCTGCTCAATTTTTATGATTCTCGCAACACAATTTGAAATGAAGGAAATGACCAAAGTCAAAGGGGCTGATTTACTTACCCACGAACGGGTCGAATGGAGTCTGATTGCGTTTTTTTCGTAATGATCGGTACTTTGCGATTTTTTCGTATGTTTTGCGATTTTTTCGGATTCTTTACGAATTTTTCGGATCCAATACGATTTTTGCGTAAAAACGCGAGTTTTCCTATCCATTACGAAAGTTGCGTAAAAAGTTGCGCATTTTGCGTAGCGTTAAAACTTACGCGAAAAGTTGCGCATTTTTCGCGTAAGTTTTAACGCTACGAAAAATGCGCAACTTTTTACGCAACTTTCGTAATGGATACGAAAAACTCGCGTTTTTACGCAAAAATCGTATTGGTACCGAAAAATTCGTACAGAATCCGAAAAAATCGCAAAACATACGAAAAAGTCGCAAAATGTTCGTTTTCAAGTCGGAACTTTTCCAATTCGGGTCGGATTCGTGGGTTAGTAAATCAGCCCCAAAGAGTCAGCAGCAATGCAGTGAGCAGATGCAATGATTACATCTTCAGGCTCCTAACCAGTGTGGCCATCAAGCCTGGACTGGCAATCTGTAGATTCTGGCAAATGCCAGAGGGGCTGCTGTAAGATGCCACAGACAGTCACTATTTAGTGGGATGGTGGGGGCTGTTTGGGTCCATAGTGTTCATGTCCTGTAAGACTTTATAAAGTCATCCAAAAAACTAATATCTAAAAACAAAGTTGGCCAGCTATGAGAAATGCCACAAATAAAATGTTGCCACCCAAGATAACTTTGTGATATAAGCAACAAATACCCATTGTGACATCCCTTCCTGCGAGCAGCCTGTCGCCTTGCTGAAAAAGACAATTAGACTGTCATACTGTATATCCCTGCCGTACGCAGCAGTGCAAACAGATATGCCCCAGATAAATGGCAGAAAATGTAAAAGACAATATGACAAAATGAGTATGAATCATTAACGCAGCATCACAGCCACAATCAGCGTTGTGATATGATGCACTAAAATAATCCTCTGGTTTTTAATAGCCACCACTGTGACGAAGGCTGCCACATTCAGTGCTGATGAGATTAATTTAATGGGCAGTGGTGTAAACAAAACGAAGGTCCAAATATTATTTCAATATAATATAGCACCACAAAAATAAATGTTTTACTGTATGTCAAAATGTAACAGCAAATCTCTCCTTTAGAATGGAATAATGCTCTTTTGTCATTGTGACTCATCTACATGGGAAGTACCTAATGCGCAAATTAAACAGCAATGTGAAATAGGTTGTTACAAAAGCCAGATTTCATGTGCATAAGAATCTTTTTATTAACCAGAAGGAACTAGTTCCATGGTGTCAAGAGAGTCATACTACATGTGAGTGCACATTAAGAACTGGCATAGGAGTCTAGTTCAGAAGTCCAACATACTGGTCCTACAGCAAACAGAAACTCTAGTCTGATCAAGTACCCACATACAACATAGTAAGCTTGGATGAGGGTGAAAAAAAGACAAATGTTCTTCAAGTTCAACCTTTGCCTAAAAGAAACCAGAGGAAGGCGAAATTCCTGCAAGTGGGTTTGTGCTAAAGTGGACACAAATGTTGTGTGTGTTCCTTCCATATAACCCTTCTGCATTGTAGCCTGCCCGTCATACTGACACCTCAGATGGGCTAAATGAGAATAAATAATACATATATAAAAGTTATGTCAGCATGGTACATGATAAATATACAGGTATGAGATCTCTTATCCTGAAACCCGTTATCCAGAAAGCTCAGAATTATAGAAAGGCCATCTCCCATAGACTCCATTTTAATCAAATAATTCAAATTTGTAAAAAGGATTTCATTTTTCTCTGTAATAATTAAACAGTACCTTGTACTTGATCCCAACTAAGATATAATGAATTCTTATTGGAGGCAAAGCAATCCTATTGGGTTTATTTAATGTTTAGATTTTTTTTAGAAGACAAAATATGGAGATCCAAATTATGGAAAATTATGTGGAAAACCCCAGGTCCCAATCATTCTGGAAAACAGGTCCCATACCAGTATATCAAATTAGAGGCTGGTGTGAGCTCCCAGTATCATGGGACAGTATGGGTTTGTAGGGCACAAATTGCCAAACAGATATACAGTAGCTGGCAGAGAGAAACACAGGCAAGCACAACCTTGTTCTCTGGAAGAACATGACATAAATGAAATGTGATCCTAATTTGTATGAATCAGAATTAACTTTCCTTGAGGGAGAGAACTATTCTTAGCTTACCGCCTCTTATTTCCATTCCAGCATCTCTGTGGAACAATAAACCTTATGCACATTAGCACTAGTCACTTTGCAATAAACATAATGAATGTCTACAGATGTATTAACCTGGTCTATGTCTGTTCTTTGCAAATGAATAATAATTGCAGGTGCTGTCTTCTTTAATTGACATTGGAAGGTTAAAAAGTTTGTTCCTAGTTAACAAAACAGCTGTACTCACCATCCAGTGACCTGAAGCTTGCTTTGCAATAGGCTACCCTTACTGGCAAACAGCTGCCTATCAATGTAGCTAACTTATACTTGGTTGATTTTTAGTTTCCTATCAAGTATTATTCTTTCTAGTCTTGATGGTTGTATATCATGTCTGCAGGTTTTTGTTCAACATCCGCATTCCGAAATTAACGTTAATTTATATTTGTGGGTCATTTACTTAACCAGGGGGAATGCTGCATTCTGTACTTAGTATCATACTGCCACTAGCTGCAGGAAGCAGCATTAAGGAATGCAGTGTTAAGGTGCCCATACACTATAAGATCCGCTCGCTTGGCGATGTCGCCAAGCGAGCGGATCTTCACCCGATATCCCCACCTACGGGTTGGCCCTGGGGCCAAACGATCGGATTACATTTGAGCTTATGGGGCAGTCGGTTCAGGGACTGCATCAATGAGCAGATGCGGTCCCCGATCCGACCGGATTTTCTAACCTGGCCGATCGAGATCTGGCCAATTTCAGGCCAGATATCGGTCGGCCAGGCAGCTCTGTTCTGCCCATACACAGGCCGATTAGCTGCCGAATCGGTCCAAGGGACCGATATCGGCAGCTATAGTCGGCCCGTGTATGGGGACCTTTAGGGTTGCCACCTGGCCAGAATGTCACCTGCCTAGCCAGTAAAATACTAGCCAAGACCAGGGCCGGTATTACAAATGTACTGGCATTGTAGCTGCCTCTAAACTAGTAATCAGTACTTATTTGGCCTGTGGCCCGCCTATGAACTGCTCCAATCCCCTTGCTTCCCACCCTGTTTTCCTGCCACAAACCCAGCCTACTTACAGAACTTGCACCGGCTCTGTCCAACATCACCCTTACAACATCACTACTCTGCCCCTGTGATGTCACACTGCACCCTCTTTGGACCTGCCCCTACCCCTTATGTCATTGGCTGGCAGTGTCAGACTGAGATGACAGGGGCCCACCAGAAAACCCTGGATAATGGACCCACTCTCAAAACTTTAATTCCTTCTCTCCTCCCTCAAACTCTTTATTATCCTACATACTATACTCTATTCTTCCATCTATCAAGCTTTGTTGTTCCCATACAGAAATAGGTAATGACCATAAATAGTCTAAATACATAAAAGCAAGAGGACCCACTGACACCTGGGCCCACTGGGAGTTTTCCTGGTGTCCTGGTGGGCCAGTCCCACACTGTCGGCTGGTAAAGGCCTAAGGAAAGTATGGCAACCCTTAATAAGGCCTATGGCAGCTTCTTAACTTAGCCTTTACATACCACCAGCCCTCTGATGCGCCTTAACTTGCACATCTAAATGATTTACAAGTTAGAGGATGGGTGGGGGGTACCTACATGCCTCCCCACACCAATATTTTGTGAGAAGTGGCTCCAAAAGGTAGTGCAGTGAGCTGCAGCAATTTGTAAAGAGCAGGGTGAAGTGTGCAAAACTCACTGATTGTTCCCTTTTTGCACTCCGCACACTGCATTCCGTAATGTAAATTACTATTGGTTTCTTTATTACCCTGGAAAAGTATTTCATTGCCATGTTTCAGAGCTGTTTGGAAAATGGGTTTCTGGATAATAAATGTCATGCTTTAGTGTTTGTATAAAACATCCCTTCTTTTGATGTTAAACATATATTTATACATATTACATATACCAGTATTAATAGATTAAAATGGAATCTATGGGAGATGTCTTTTCTGCAATTCGGAGATTTCTGGATAATGAGTTTCCAGATAATGGACCCCATATCTGTATTATCCTCTTGCTTTTACATATTTTGAATGGACAGTTAACCTAGTGCCAGGTTGATAAAACCTTGGAGGCCTAAAGTAGAACCCATCTGTTGATTCAATGAAAAGCTATTTCAGCCCTCACCCTGATTGGCTCCATAGGAGGACATAGGAGAAAAAGCCACCAAGGAAATAAATATGTCTTGCACAAATATATTAAAATCTACTGGTTTTCTATAGTCCTTGGCCTCCCATCAGCCACTGGGCCTGATTTTTTTTTTAGTGTTATGCGCCTTGGTGCCACCTATTCTCAGTCCAATCGCTAGTAGTATATAATAAAATTTACAATCTACAAAGTATTAGTCATTTAATGTAAACTCTGAAAAATCAACCTGGGTGTATTCATTGGATTTTGGACTTTGTTCCAGGTTCCAGACCTGCCACTCTAAGAAATAATTCCAAATTGTTTTCTATTTTTCTATTGTGTTTTTCAAGCAAAATAAAGTTTACTTACACTATATAAATTATTTTAATCTTATTTTCTTCAGCCTTGGAATTCACAATTGCAGCAAGCAGCTGGGTGCCATTTTGTAGACACTGTAATTAAGGCAAGCATTGCATCCTGCCTAAATCTTGTTTCTGTGCCAGTATGAGTGACTTGATGCACTGGTTACAAAATTAGATGGTGAGGAGGGAGGCACACAGGCGGGGCAGGTAATATATGATTGACAGCTGGGATTTTTAAATGCTTTTATAACAGGTATGGATTTGTTAATAAAACATGATTTTGGGTTTCATGTTTAATTTGAAAATGATTTTTATTGTACAGCTTTTTATGTCTGGATGATAGGTCCACTTTAATGGTTGGTTCAGAGTCAATAATATATTTCTGAGTGATAGATCAGCGTACATATTTTTTTTATCTGCAATATATTATCCCCATTCCGATTAAGCAGAAAACACTGCACAACGGTAACACTTTCAGTCTACATACCTGGCTTTTTCTTGGTCTAATCTGATGTACTATTCCAGAGTAGTAATAAAAATATTGCACTGGCTATGAAAGCAATAAACCTAACACTGGGAAAGGAATGACTGCGTGATTCATGATTATCTCAGTTTTAATAAAAACAAGAAAGTCTGATACTTGCTTGTTCTCTTTTAATTTGAAAAATATCAAGATTACTTCATGCTTAGGCAACAGTTAAATATTAATACGGTGCTATCATCATAACTCCAACTATAAGATGTGGCAACTCCGACAGGGAGACAGGCTAGGATTTTCACATTTGCATTTTAAAGATCAGTGAATATGCTTTTTTTATTATCTGTCACATGTACAGCATTGAATAATAATGAACAAATGCTGATTTCCTTGCAGATCTCTTCCAGATGTACAATACTTGAAGTGTTATAGGAATTTAAGTTACAATATGAGCATCAAACAATGGAAAGACGTAGCTGGATCGAATTATGCCTTTTAATTAAGGGAGGACCATGGAGTCTTTAGTTGTTCTAGACCAGGGGTCCCCAACCTTTCTTACTCGTGAGCCATAATCAAATGTAAAAAAACTTGGAGAGCAACACAAGCATCATAAAAGTTCATGGAGGTGCCAAATAAGGGCTAAGATTGGCTATTAGCCAGCCTCTATGCAGACTATCAGCTTACAGGAGGCTTTATTTGGTAGAAAATCTTGTTTTTATTCAACCAAAACTTGGCCCAAACCAGGAATTCAAAAATAGCTACCTGGTTTGGGGGCACTGGGAGCAACATCCAAGGGGTTGGTGAGCAACATGTTGCCCCTGAGCCACTGGTTGGGGATCACTGTCCTAGAACTACAAATCCCAGAATGCCACTAACAGCAAAAGCATGCTTAAAGTACTTAGTCCTCTTCTAGATTTACAGTGCATGGTTGGAGGACTTGCATTTGTGCTGTTTAAGCTTGGTCTCAGTCTGCAATCTGTATTGTTTTTGTTCAGGGGCCCCCTTTGCCAATAGCAAGGTTCTATGAAATGCAGATATGCAGGCATTGTTCAATGAATATCTAAGATAGGAAGTAAGTATTCACCCCCAAATCCCACCCTTAATAGCCTTCAAGGAGGGCTTTCAGGTGCATTTAGGAAAAAAAATTGGCCCTCATGCTGGATCCCTCAGTCACTATTCTGTGTACCACTAGTAAGCCTAGGCCCAGAGTTTGGAAACTGCTTTAAGGTTACCTGTATTTTTATGATGATTCTGGAACAATCATGATCTAATCTCTACATTCTATAGCCATAGCCTTACATGCCAACATAATAGTGTTAGAAGTTGGGGGTGCAAAAGGGATCTGCTTACATTTGTATAACTCCTTTATAGAATCTTTCTTGTTGGCTGATCTTTTTAGGCTTCTTTTAAAAGATTTAATCAATTACTGTGATAGCTTGCTCATTTGTAACTAGAGCTGGCTGTACACAGACATATTAACTTTATACACAGACATATTAACTCTTTACCAGCTTGTGTATATAGCGAGAATTATGCCCTACTGATCTAATTGGACCATCAATAGATATTGATTGAAGTGCATCAGGCCATAGATGCATGAGACAAAGACCCCCTCCTTGCCTAATGAGTGGTCTGATTATTAATATGACCAGCTTAAGTCTGAAATGGATGAAGCTATACTTATATCACCATTTTTTTGAGCAGGCACTCACTGAGCAAATCTTCAGGCAGAATTCTTGATTAAAATGTAACTTTATTGGAGTACCGCCTTAAGGTCCCCATACACGGGCCGATTATAGCTGCCGATATCGGTCCCTTGGAAGGATTCGGCAGATTATCGGCCCGTGTAGGGGCAGAACCGAGGGGCCTGGCCGACCAATATCTGGCCTGAAATTGGCCAGATAACGATCAGCCAGGTTAGAAAATCCAGTCGGATCGGGGACCGCATCGGCTCGTTGATGAGGTCCCCGAACCGACTGCGCCATTGCCGTGTGCAGAATTCTCTTCGATCGAATTCGCCTACATGCCTCCCCGATATCGCCACCCGTAGGTGGGGATATCGTGTGAAGATCCGCTCGCTTGGTGACATCGCCAAGTGAGCGGATCTGCCCGTGTATGGCCACCTTTACACGTTTCTTGTTCACAGACACATAATCATAGGCACTTGCACCTGAGCCTCTTCCTCTCTGTGGTGAGTTGTTGGACATATTTCATACTCTTGCATGAAGCTATACCTATACCCAGTAAAAGCTGAAAACACCATTGCTTTGCGACACATGAATATTTTAACAAGCCATTTATGGTATGAGTTTATTTCATTTAAAGGCCAGTTCTAAATTACCTGTTTGTACTTTCTGTAACAACGTTGAATGACAGCTGCAGCAACTTCCTGCTGTTCCCTTAGGGGACGACCCTTAAAAATGAACAGTGGGCATGGAGGTTAGCATTAGAATATCTCAATTTCGTATGCTTATCTTTATAACAACCTTAAAAGCAAACTGTATCTGAGAGGTGCACAGTAATATTACTATAATACAGGTCTTTACATTTTACATTTCATACTAAACTTTGATAGTGTTTCTGTTTCTTTCCCCTTTGCAATTTTCCTCATCAAACAAATGGCAATTAGAGGTTTGTTGACACTATTGATAGAGAAAAATGAAGATGCATTGTCACACAGTGATCACTTGTATGGATTTATATTGAATTGTATAGGCCAAACTAATTAGTAAGGAGTCAGTTTAGGCAGGAGATGTTTTCCTTTAAATGCCTGCATCTATTTTGAATTTATGCCTCTAAAAAGAACTAAACACAAGATTTCTTGGCTTAGAGCCTGAAACTGATAAAGAAATTCATCATCCTGATTATCTGATAAGATTAGGTAGATCACTTAGTCCTGGCACGAAGAAGTGAGCCATATTATATTTCAGCGTATGCATTTATACCCTCACAAAAGAAAAACATACTGCACCAAAAGAAGAAAATTTTGCAATATGTTATCTTGCCCTTGCACATGACACATCTATCTATATAACATCTTTACAATTGCAGAAGGCAATGAACCATATATAGATATATGCATTGATACAGAGAAATGCACAGTAAATCTTTATTTCAGCATAAAGCAACATCAGTAGGTATTAGCAATACCCCCTTTCTTCCAAAGGCCAAACAAGCTGCACCAATAACTTAAGTTTCCAGAATACTGGCATCTCTACTATGAAATATAATAAATACATTTACTTAAGTACAAACTACAGAAAGTGGTTAATAAATTATAGTATTTTGACCTAATATCTTGTAACCAGTTACCTTGTATTTCCGGAATACTGTCTGGACAAGTTTTGCAGCTTCATACAGCTCTCGCTGTTCATGATCCGAAAGAGTCAGTTGGGCAAATTCATTTTCCACCTTTTCGTTGTTGGATGCGCTGAGAAACTCAGACCAGTCAGCGGCAGAAGGCAGACTGGGCTTTTCAAATGTCGTCTGATTAAGTGGGGAACAAGCAGGGCTTAAGCTGGTATTTGAGGAAGGAGTCAGGGGTTCGTTGTAGAGGGACCTGAAAAAGATGGCTTTGTTTGATGAAAACTGAACTGAACAACAGCAATTTTGGTACGGTTAGAAATGTGTACAGCAGGATCATTAAAAAAACGAAAACAATGAATTAACAATTAACGAAAACAATTTCTACTTAATTATTGTTGGAGGGCTGGGCTAGACACATAGATTAAAACCAGTTGGCTGGTAGTTGCATTATTCTTTTCCACAAATATCATTGGATCTCACAAGCTTATTGGTAATATTTCAACAAATAAGCCTTTATTGTGTATGTATTTCATATTGGTAGAGTCTATTGAAACCTACATAACTCACCGTATTTGTGCAGCACTAGGTAAGTGATCAACATCAGCAAGATAACTGGCCAGCCAGCTCATGGTGGTGCTAAATGCTGCAGAGTCTGCCCTCTCTGCCAGTGACGACTCCATTGGAACAAAGTTTTCTCTCTTGATCCTCTCAGGTGTCGCTTCAATAATCTGTTCTGCCAGATTCATCATATTTACCTGAATGGAGAAAAAGAAGGAAAGGGGAATTGTCCCCATGAAAATTTGCCACATGACAAAACCTAATAAAAAACCCAAAGGAGTAGTTCACCTTTTAGTTATCTTTTCCTAACACCTGTTTATTTGGAATGCATTTTTATGTTTTATGGGTTTTTAACAGCCTGCAGTTAAACATTCCCATCCAACAGCCAAAAACATTGTGCTCTGTGCTGCTTCAATTTTATTGTCATTGTTAATTTGTATTACAGGTATAGGATCTGTTATTGGGAAACCCATTATCCACATATCTCGGAATTACGGAAAGGTCATCTCCCAGAGACTCCATTGTAATCAAATAATTCAAAATTTTACAACATATTTCCTTTTTCTCTGTAATAATAAAATAGAACTTTTACTTGATCCCAACTAATATATAATTCATCTGTATTGGTAGCAAAACTTTATTTAAAGTTTAAATAACTTTATATTAGACTTAAAGGATGGAGATCCAAATTACAGAAAAGATCCTTTATCTGGAAAACCCCAGGTCCCGAGCATCCTGGTTAATAGATCCCATACACATACTTATCTTTCGATGCAGGCCCACTCCTATTCATTTTACAGTCTTTATTCAAACCACTCCCTGGTTGCTAGGGAGAAACTACGCCTTAGCAACCAGGTAGCTGTTGAAAATCAAAAGGGAGAAAGCTGCTGTAAAAAGCTAAATAATTAAAGAATAAATAAAAATGAAGACCAGTTGCAAACTGGAACTAAAATTGCAGTTCCCTAGAACAATTATTACTGATTTTCAAACTGTCTCTGGAAGAATTTTTTTTATAAAAACTAGTGGTCAGAAGTATGGATTGTTTCGGAGCAAGCGGCCACACATAAATCTAATGTCAAGTATAATGCCAAGCTTAGGTTAGAGTGGTGTATAGATCACCACCCTTGCACTCTGGAGCAAGGAAATGCATTTTCTTCAGCGATGAATGGCACTTCACCATTTGGCAGTCATACTGAGAAATCTGGGTTTAGCAGATGCTAGGCCTAAGTGCATAATCACAGCTGTAAAGGTGAAGGAGAGATAATGGTCTTGGGCTGTTTTTCATTGTTTGGGTGAGGACCCCTGGTTACAGTGTAAGCAAAGCTTTATACTACAGCATATAGTGCAACGCCATTTATCACAATTTTGTGGTTTCTACTTTGTACTCTGTGGTTTGCAGAGATGGAAGTGAAGAATTGACCAGCCTGTAAAAAGCCTTGACCTTAACCCAACTAAACACCCGTGGGATGAACATGAATGCCAACTGCAAGTCAGTCTTGTTTGATCAATCAGTGCCCAATCTCGCTAATGCTCTTATGGCGAAATGGAAGCAAATCCTACCTGCAATGTCCCAACATCTAGCAGAAAGCCTTCCTATATAAGTAACTGTCTAGACACTTGAGGGTTCTACAAAGAAAGTTGGCTTTACAAATTCAGTAAAACAAGACCAGTCCCTTTCTTTAAATTTTGTATGGATCAGTTTGTTGTGACTGGCAGCATACATCTGTGGCATAAAGTATTATATTCAGTCAGTGATTGAAAGCAATGGGCCATACCAGAATTCTAAGGCTAATGCCACATGGGGCTGTTTCTTGGCCTGTGGAAAAACACATGCCTAGAATCAGACCCGATGCTGGCATCGACCTTCTTCCTTGCCTGCATCTGAAACCATTGCCTGCACCACAGCCAGCACAATAGTCTTGGGTGCAGGCAGGGAAGAATGCCAGCGTAGGGACTAATTCTTGGCATGCATTTGTCCTTAGGCAAGATTGAGCCCTGTTTGGCATCAGACTAAGACAAGAGTGTGGCAGTGAAATTCCATCAATTCCCAATTTAATAGCCTTTTCTAAAATGATTTCAAATTTTTCAAACAAAATCTGTTTGGTGAAACACTGCGCCAGTCCAGCTTTCGACCTTGAACTTCAGTTATTTCCATCCACCTTCATGGTTGGTTGTGTAAACCACTTGACCTAATTAGATAATGAATTATTTACTGAGACATTAATTAATGCACTCAGAGTAGCAGAGGAAGGAATCTATATCGCATTGAAGATAAAAGAACTGTACTACTTTCCACAACGATCCAGCATTTCATGGGTTTAGCCTAGTATTATGAAAGTATTTGGTGTTTTTATTGTTAGAACTAGGATTAGAGTAAGCTTCTTAGAAGCCTGCTCCAAGGCTGAAAGCAAATACAGTCCTTCTGTACTGGTCATATTACTTGGCAAACATGGACACCAGCACATTGTTTAATGAAAGATTATTCAACTGGAGAATGAATGCAGTCGGCCTGGCACATTTTAGAACAGATATGTTTCTTCCACTTAATCTGATGGTGGGAAAATGTGAGGCATGCTATCAAAATGATTGTAACCGAACTGTCCCTAATTAATCTGAGAACATAAACACAGGACAGTAGAACAGAGCTCTCAGCAAGAACAGAATAACTGCTAGTCCCGAGTAATACCACCATGGACTGTGCCACCATTATTGTAAGAGCAGCAAAATGTGCATAAAAAAACCTCCAAGTCCATGTATCAAATTTGCTCAAAATACAACAGTCTTGAGATTTTGCAATAGAAAGGGTATTGGTAATCTTTGGGTGTCAAACTGGTGATGATAAGATATAACTCCCAGCAATAGTATCCTATTGGGGAAATGTAATAAAAGTCATATACTGAAACAAAATTGCACGAATAAAAAAAATTTGCATTTTACAATGTCATATTCTTTATTACACAGTTATAACACTGTAAATTTTAGTTGGACACCGAGCATTTTTAAGACTCCTGGGATTTGCAAATGCTTTTGTATCTCTTTGTATTAATAAATACTTTTTCTCTAATTCGCAAAAACTCTACAAAATTCACGTAAAGTGTCTTAGCTGATATACACCCATGTTTCTGGAGCATAGCAGCAGATAAAACCCTTATAGGGACTTTGGAAAAGTCTCCAGTCCACGCCACCTCTTTACTTTTATTGGCTGTATATGGTCTTAATTTAAAATTGGCTCTTTTTTGCTTTCTGAGGGATTGTGTAAACCCCTGACATTGCTATAAAATTCCTTTCTTTGCACCACTGATGATTCCATCATGCTTTTCCTATTGTCACCACAGGTCTATATGACACCCAGTGTCAGATTGGCCCACCAGGACACCAGGAAAACTCCCGGTGGGCCCAGGTGTCAGTGGGCCCTCTTGCTTCTTACTATTTAGCCTATTTCATGGTCATTCACTATTTCTGTATGGGAACAAGAAAGCTTGATATATGGAAGAATAGAGTATAGTATGGATAGAAAAAAGACTAGGATAATAAAGAGTTTGAGGGAAGATAGGAGGAATTAAAGTTTTGCGAGTGGGCCCATTGTCCATGGTTTTCTGGTGGGCCCTGCCATCTCAGTCCAACACTGATGACACCTATTATATTTAACACTGTCTTCATCTAATGATTATTTGAATCTCTATCCCGTAAGTCTACTAAAAAATTATTTAAACATTAAATAAACCCAATAGGATTGTTTTGCCTCCATTAAGTATAAATTATATCTTAGTTAGGATCAAGTAAAAGGCACTGTTTTATTATTACAAAAAAAAGGAAATTAGAATTATTTCCTTATAATGGAGTCTATGGGAGATGGCCTTCCTGTAATTTGGAACTTTCTGGATAATGGGTTTCCAGATAATCCAATTCCTTTATCATTAAAAACATCAATTAAACACCTACCAACAATCAGCTTTCTGCTATCCATGTTAGTATTAAGGCCTTGCAGAAACACACAATGTACCAGCAGTTTTTATAAGACAGGCGAAGTGCCCTACTTATTTGATGTCTTTAATAAGAAAAATGTAATACCTTTGAGTCTGGACAGGTAAACGGCCAACTGATATTAACACTGCAGATTTATTTACTGTATCCTGTTAAAGTTATGAACTGCTGCTATGAATGAAAGTGCCACATAAAGCACATTTATCACGAAAGCCTTGCGGCTGTCTCAAGAGAGTTTAAGGTAATGAACTCCAATGATCAGTCTCCAGTCACTTGGACAGAGCTGCTGCCAGACATAAACAATATTCTCTGCAAGTAATGATCAAGCGTCAAGTGAGACCTTAACCTGTCCTGGGCTCTAAATTCACAAACCATAAAAAAATCTCATTTAAGACCTGTGGTAATTATGGCAGATTATAAGTCTATGCTTATATATCCATTGTACACAGTGGCTGGGGACCCATTACATAATTCAATATAACAGTTATTTAGTTAGTTCCATTGATTATATCAGCTTCTAATATATTGTTATTGCATTTTTTTTTAAAGTAGTTGAACTCAGCCTTAAGTCAGCGGCCAAGAAATAATTGCAAGTGACCAGGAAGTTTGGCAGGAGGAAGATTCAGGGAAGCCAAGGCCAGAATTACAGTTTTTTTTGCAACCAAAATTCACCTTTAATCCAGAAATTCAAAAATTAGAACCTGCTTCTGTGCCACTGGGAGCAACATCCAAGGGGTTGGTGAGTGACATGTTGCTCCCGAGCCACTGGTTGGGGATCACTGCACTATAGCATTCTTACTAATGCTTATTTGTAATGTGCTTAGATATAAATTCTTTTATAGGACAAACTGTATAGTCACTGGTCTGTCTAAATAATTTATCTTGTTATCTGACTTTCCCAGAAAAGTGACAACTTTTTTCATCTCTCTGAATTTCTGGTCAGTGTCACCAGATGAGACAGACTCGTCTTTGATTTAGTACCGGTGCCAGACTTCTACACAAGTCTACCTTTGCAGGTGATTTATCGACTTTGACAAAGAGATTATATCCTGTGAAAGTCATGGAACTTTTCTGCTGGAGCCTGTTGCTGTTCATTTTTTGTTGAGGGATATATTACCTTATTTTTTGGGCTTTGTAAAGCATAACAAAGGAAGAGAACAAGACATAAAACACTATATTTAATACATTTTTACCTGTAAGTCATCCATGTGCTGTAAGCAGTCCTCATTCTCCAGGTTTTCTCTGTAGGACAGTAATTCTGCATCTACCATCTCCCTTTCCGACATCATTAATACATTCATCTGTTCCCTTTGCCGCAGTTTGTGGCCTACAATGTCCTTCCCCAATGCAGATGTTTTGGGTGTTCCAGTCAACTGTACAGCTGACACACCGAGGTAAAGATCTTTTGGCTTCCATTTGAGTCCTGTGGTGGCTTTGTATGAAGAAGTATCAGGAGTGCGTGGGGGAAGGTCCCTGGAGAAGTCACGCATTCCCTCATTATGGGAAAGTGCTTCTGGCAGAGATTGCTTGGTGCTAGAACATTGCTTTCTGGTAGATGGCTGCTCCAAGCTTAGGGCAGTTGAAATGACCCTCTCCTGTCTCCCTTGAAAATATTCAGGGTTTAATTTGTGTTTTTTTGCTGCCGGGTAATCTTTTGGATTTTCACTACTGTAATAATTTGCAGGTTCTGATCGTGGCCGGCGAAGCTCTGCAAACAAACCGATTCAATTAATTTTTATTACAAAAAAGGTTTTTATCTAGGCAAACCACCTATTGTTCTCAATTCCAGTTTGGTGCAACAATAGATGTATCTAGTTAATAACAAACTTATTTAGAGTGGGCAAAGTTTTTTTCCCCCAAAATGCATTTTTTTCTGGTAATACTATGGCGGAAGCATCATCCTCATCAGTTCACTTCTGAACCTAGATGCAAGCAATATGCTGCTATTGGTACAAGGATTTTTAAAATATACACATGTTGCATCTCTGTCATTATTCACAGTCACAGCAAGTAGGCAGGCACCTATAAGGTTTATATCACCCCAAACTCCTGTGTATATGCCAGAATGGGCGACCTAATACCCATGCCCAAGCTGCACAATTATAGGCTGTGAGGAGGGAGGGGGAATGTAAGCTGTTCAATCTAGGAAGTGCAGAATGCAAAGTGAAAGTAACTGCCTGCCCCGCCTCTATGCCTGAGGCATAAAGGTGGGGCAGGCAATATATTTATGGCAATTTTTAATAAAAAAAGAATTTGAGATTGCAAAGGGCTATTATTATACAGGTTTTTCCATTTGGGTGACAAATGTAAACTTTAACTTTAGGCTCTGTAGTGACAAGTGCTTTTAGGTATGGTAAGTTTTGCACCCTTTTTTTCTACTCAGACACTGGGTGCACTGAGCAGGCATTAAGGCTCCCACTGCGCCAACAGACACTCATTGTCCCGGCCGAACACTAATCATGTCAGGGGAATAAAATTGGACACTTATTCTAATATCCTAATCCCATTCTGCCCCCAAATTTAGAATAAGGCATTTAATGTGCTAGTTACATTACTTATGGTCAAATGTTGTTGATCATCAACTCCCATGAAAAAGTTTGGCTGTAGTTTAACAATCTCAGGACAGCTTCTGCATACCCAAGCCTGGACTAACTGGGCCAGCTTGTACTATCCACCATCCTGCCATCCATTATTTATATCTGTATAGCTGATTGACTGCTGGAGGAGATATCTTCCTCAAACAAAGGGAAAACAAGCAATAACAAAAAGAAAATAAACTTGCCTTACCTGTATTAACATTAGAAATAATTGTAACTCCCTTCTGGGACTCTTGAGAGTGACTCATTGTGTCACTTTGCCACTGGGTTAACCAACTGTCTGCACTTGTGTCTTCACTTGGTGAACATTGTATCCTGGGATTCTGACCCATTTGTGAATGTTCCTCCCGCTGTAATTGCTCAAGGCATTCAGCTAGTTTCACGTGGCCTCTAGAGCGTGCAATGGACAGGGGAAGCCTGCCAAGGGAATCAGGGATGGAGATAGCCCTCCGATCCCATTTATATAACACAACAGCAGCTTCAGTATGGCCAAGAGCACAAGCCCACATCTAGGAAGTAAAGACGATATATTAATTAAAGTACTTTGATAAAACACCTTGCAACACATTGCAAGTGTAATTCAAACTATTTCCAAAGTACACCATTAACCCTTCTTTTGTCTATTTTTTATTGGTTATCACAGATTCCCAGATTTGAAAAAAAATAATGGGTTTTCATGCTTTTTGGAGTCATTTATGTCCTAGGTACCTACATTGGAAATGTTTAAGTGTAAATAGCTTTTTTGTTGCCAAAAAGGGGGACTAATATGCCAATACTTCCCAATGAAATTTTGTAAGGCACGGAGAAATGAGCAATGCCCTAGGTATCATACAGGCTATGGAATGTCTCTGTTGTGGCCCTTGAGACTTCAGCTTATTATTCAAAGTGTAAATCTGCACAGTCTCTGAACAACTCATCATCCATAAGAATAACTCATGCATCACATACAGAAAGACTGTTAGTGTCCTGCATGGCCAGACTCTGGAACACAGTCTTTTTCCAGACAAAAAATATACTTTTCCATACAATATATAATTAGGGCTTGTTAAAATTTCATTTAGGCTGTATGGGAAATCCCAGACCACTTGGGTGCCCAAATCTATGTTAGTTCAGAGCAGAGAAAACATTAGCCTTGGCCTATGTGTCATAGGGGTACTTAGGGGGATTCTTGGGGCAAAATGTGATTGTCACAATTCCAACTAGCACCCATAACCACCAACTATGACTGACTGTTTTTCTCCAAAAGCCTTATTACAGTGTGGGAGGGATTCTGGGAGTCGTAGGTTACCAACAGCTAGAGGATAGCAGGTTGTACATCCCCAATCTCCACTCCAGTAATATTTTGCCCTCAGATATAGGGCCCAAGCCTCCTCAGAACCACATAATCTCTATATTACTTGCATATTAGCTGCAAGACAAAATTTGGGAACTAAAGAAAAGCAGCGGGTTGCATGTGGTTTTCATTTACATACTTAGTAAATAGACAGTGCATAGAATAAACAGAGAATCTTACCAGAGGAGTACACGAGAAATGATCAACATTTAAAGGATCTACTTCTAATTCCAAATCAATACTGTCAGCATGTTTTGTTCTGAAAGGGAAAAAGAAATAGCATTAATCATTATTTAATTGTCAGATTGGTGAGGAAGTCTTACAAAGAGGCAGTAATCGCTGCTTTTATTAACTTAATGAGGCTCATGTCTATTAATGGCAACCTTTGATATGACTTGACTGATTTAGAATAAGTGTTTTAAGTGGCCTCTAAAATTAGCACTGCTGCATATATATCTGGCAAGCTCTCCTTCGGTCAGAACTGAATGCAACCATACAGGGTATAGAATAATGTGAAGACGGTCGGGCTGGGCCTCTTAGAGCCAACTAGACAGCCTGCATTCCAGGGCTTGCCGTCACAAAAATTAGGTGTAGACAAATGGAATACAAGTTACATGGAGTTATGGCAGAAATAACAAAGTATTAAAGAAAAATTTTCTCAGACAGTGTCCCACTAGGGTTTGGGCATATCGGGAGATCCTTTGGTCTTCTGAGAGGCCAGTCTGACCCCAAATGTAAAAATATTGTATGTAAGGTTGAGCATTTTGCTTATCATTCTGTTTCTAGAATGATTAAAAAGGTACGTAAGTAGCAAAGATGTTCATTTATGGCGAATTCAGGTGAACTCAACTCAGACAATTAGAAAATTCACACTTTAGTAAATGTGCCCCCCAGCCTTGACACACTACAAGAACAGCATGAAACAATTTTCTTCATTTAAATGTAAAAACATAAAATAAATGGAAGTTGCCATTTTTCTTTATCTGGCATAATATAGGAGCTGTTATATTACTAGCTAGAATATAAGTTGACGTCAATATATCATGTGTAGAAACTACTTATCAAAACATTTTTCACCCATACCTCCATTTGATTAGGGTCTGAATAAGTGTGGCATATCCCTGGGCAGCAGCAAGATGCAGAAGCGTCATTCCCCTAAAAGTCTTGGAGTGAATCAGGTGCTTGGATTTTGCCCAGCAAGCTCGGCTCATCATCTTCTCACAAACGACCACCACTCGGCTCTCAAAACAGCTTCCTATAGAGCCGGTCCCAGCAGCACACTGCAAACAATCAACACATGCTCAGATATTTGCACTGTCATGCCAAAAATGATAAACCAAATTAGCTTTCTGCCCATTTAACTAATAGGCCCAAAATATTGAATATGTAATTTTCTAAAATAAACTGAAACATTAAAATACATCCAACTGGAAAGGGCACTGACATTTTCAAACCACTCTCATGTGAGCATAAATTCTGGAAATTTCATATTTAGTGTTAGGAACTGTCAGCCTGCAGCCAACACGGACCATCTGCACTAATAGCTTGAGTAGAATGGATATAAAGAAGCAGAAAATAGAAATCCAGCACACCAGAAGGGTCCATTGCAATACTTAGCATTTGGTTCAGCATATTACCCATTCTTCATCCAATCATTGTACATTTTGCCCTGAAATGCTCTACACTCATTCTTTAGTCTTTCAAGAATTTTAAATTGATTTTTTGTTTGGAGAAGCTGAAGTCTTGACCATTACATTAACGAACAGTTTCTTGTATAATAGGAAATTGTGTACCTAGTAATACAGGTAAGGGACCTATAATCCAGAATGCTTGTGACCCGGGGTTTTCTGGATAAGGGGTCTTTATGTAATTTGGATCTCCATACTTTAAATCAACTAAAAAATCATTTAAACATTAAATAACCCCAATAGGATTGTTTTGCCTCCAATAAGGATGAATTATATTATAGGATAAAATACAAGGTAATGTTTTATTAATACACAGAAAAAGAAAATGATTTTTAATTATTTGATTATAATGGAAGAGGGCCTTCCTGTAATTCAGTGCTTTCTGGATAATGGGTTTCCAGATAATGGATCCTACACCTGTACTGCCGTGTATACATTTAGGGCCAGATTTATTAATGTTCACATTTTTTATTTAAACCATGTATTTAATTTTAATAATTACTTGAAAACACAAATTTTTCATAATTTATCAAGTTTAAAATCTATGAAAAACACAAAACTACGCCATCTAAACGCTGACAAGGTCATGTAGAAATCATTGGGAGCTGTCCTAGGCAAACTGTAACAAAATCCTTTTTTTTAATTAGTGGCTTTAGAGGTTTTTGTGTTCATTTGTAAACACAAGAAAATTCTTATGGAAACGAGGATTTTGTGCAATAAACTCAGGCCTCTATAATGAACCTAGGCCAGTGTATAAATTCATCATTTCTAGGAGGAAGAACGAAACATCCATTTATAGGCTGTTGCCACCCAGGTGATTAAGTTGCCCTGCATCAATCTTTGTATTGTAGCCATCTCCAATAAGGCTAGTGGCATCAAGCAATAAGCTTTAGCAGTGTGCTTTTCACATAGACCTGAAAACTTAGGAAGTTAAAAGCATTATGTAGCCACTCACTTGTGCTTGGTTTCCTCCACTGTTGGCTCCCCCACCATTGCCCCCTCCAACACTCTGCTTATGTTGCTGAGCGCCTGTCATCTCAGCCATTCTCCTTTCCATCTGTTCCAGACGTTCCAGGATCGACATTCTAAATTGGTTATCTAAGCAAAGTAAGAAAGAACAATTCACCTTATTGCCAGGAAGACTATTCAAGCAAAGCATCAGCCTGTACATGACATTTGGTAGGGTCATTCAGAACTGCACAACCATTGGAATATTTTATGCCAGATTTGACTCCCTAAATACCTTAAATCTGTCTTAACTAATACACATTAAGCAACATCAGTAAACACAGAATAAATATCGTGCCTTATATTTTTCTAGAAAGCGTAACTTTATGGGCAAACATTTTACCTTATTGGTACCAGTTTAGAACAGAGACCAAAAAGCAACAGCTTCAAGGTCTGAAATCTTTACAGAACCTTAGGAGGGAGATTTGGATTTGGAATAAAACCAATTGATAACTTTCTGCCACACACTAGCAACAGGCCTGGACTGGGACTCAAAATAGGCCCTGGCATTTCAGTTCCACAGAGAACCAAACAGCCCCCGCCAGGCCTATAAATAGAGACTGTCTATGGCATCTTAAAGCAGCCCCTCTGGCCTTTGCCAGAACCCACAGATTGCCAGTCCAGGCCTGCCTGACTAGCAAATATTATTTTGATTATCTCTTTTGGAAAGTATATACAGGGCAAACACACTCTGAGACTGAGTATCTAATACATGCTGCTAATACCAGTTGTCATATGAAATGTTGCCAAAAGGAAAAAATTACTTCCATAAAATGTAAAATATATGATATCGTCTTGGTAGCATTTGAGGAGCCTGGGGTGAGAATTTAATATACATCTCATTTTTGTTTTACTGTTGAATTTCATATTATGCTGTTCATTTTACAGCCCAGCCTTTAAAAGAGAAGCTTTTAGATAGTCTTTTTTTTGAAAGACCACCATGGTCCTGGAGCTATAATTAACTGATAGCACTGGTATTTGAAGGCTGTCTAAGGATACTGGGAGTTGTAGTTTCAAACAGTTGTTGCCGGTTTTAGTGGACATTAACTGGGCACACTGGATATTGTGTTATTTCAAGCAATTCCTTGCTGTGTAGCTAAAAGCATCATTAGTGGCACAATGTACATGTAGCACTTCCCTTAACACTTTCTGGGAAAGCTAACAGCTCTCTTTGCCACTTTATCATTTGGCACATTTTGCAGTTGTGATATCGCAGAGATTAACACATACCCACTGCTGGCAAAAATGTATACGGGCCATTGCTAATCTCTCGCTCTTTAGCTGTTACTGAGCTAAAACTTCATTGGCTGTTTGGAATTAAGGAACTATACTGTAGCTACTGTAGCTAAGGCAGAGAAATGACTCAAATGCCATCAGAAAGTCACCAAAAGTATTAAGCCAACAGGTGCCAAGTTGAGACTAAGTTGCAATTGGTGTTCATTTTTTTTATTATTTTCTGTTTTTTAATTATTTAGCTTTTTGTGCAACAAATCTGTAGTTTGAAATTTCAAGCTATCTGATTGCCAGGGTCCAATTTAACCTAACAACCAGTGATTTAAAAGAGAGACAGGAATATGAATAGAGGAGGGCTTACATAGAAAGATAAGAAATAAAAAGTAACAATAACACTGTAGCCTCATAAAATAATAGCTCAGTGACCCCCATCTGACTGCTGGAAAGAGTAAAAAAGGACAACAAATAATTGAAAAACTGTTAAAAATAAATAATGACGTCCAATTGAAAAGCTGCTAGGAAAAGGCACTAAGATTGCCCAGGAGCAGTAACCCAAAGTAACCAATCAGTAGATAGAATTAACTGTTCACCTGTTTAAAAGCAAATATCTTATTGGTTATTATGGGTTACTTCTACTGGGCAAACTTAGTGCCTTTTATTACATATGGGCATATAAGTTAACCTGCAAGGGGAACCACCAAACAAAAGCAGTTGTTTGAGAATTGATCTGAAAGCATTTTCTTTGCATACATTGCAAAAGCTAACACAAAATTTGTTATAGTAGGAAATAAACATATATATACATGCGCATTTGCTTTTATACAAATAGATAGTGCTCAAGACAACATTTAGGACAGATTTATAGGAACCTGAGTGGTGGTTTACATCCCCTTCAAGATGAGCGACCACAGATATAATAGATTATAGATATACAATCTTTTGGTTATTGGAAGCTCTACTAAATATCAAGTAATTTGTATTTTATTTTCTTCCATATAAATAGAGAAGATAAGATGTATTATGTCTGCCCCCCTGGAGTTAAAGGCAATGAATGGCCTTGTAAAACATTCACTGACAAACAGTTGGGTACAGGGCACAGGGCACAGGTTCAGAGCTTTGTAACAGCTGCACCATTTCTCCTGTCATATTCAGAAGCGCTGCTTTTATGTCAATGGATTTCTGCACAAAATATTGATAGACAATGCAGTTTCCTGCCAAGTCTTTTCAAGCATTCTGAGACTGACAGCGGCAGCTAGCAGGGATATCAAAAGTACTGTATTTCACATAAATTGCTTTGCATTGAACACGGAAAGACACCAACTATACTGGGGTTCTGGTAATTTTTTCCAGCTGCTTTACATTCTGGCTTGTAGTTCAAAAGACGACTGGCAGCCAAAAGATGTCTTACTTGGGAAGCTGTTTAGAATGTTGATGCACTTGTGTGATCCATCCTCAAGGTTTGGAAACTGGGGGCTTGTGTAATATCGAAGGCCTTTTCGGCCCCTTATGCTTAGCTGGAACCACCCTTTATGCTTAGGGGGTACAGCTGTGCCCTCTTCCCCCCATATGTCATAAAAGGCACTAAGTTTGCCCAGTAGCAGTAACCCATAGCAACAATAAGATATTTGCCTTTAAAGGAGAAGGAAAGGCTGTCACTTGGGGGTGCTAAAATGTTAAGCACCCCCAAGTGACTTTAATCACTTACTTTTTACCCCGGGCTGGTGCCCCTGTTAAGAGAAAACAGCACCAGCCCGGGGTACCTGGAGCGATGCGCTTCCTACTTCCAGCTTCGTTTCGCTGCGACTAACACAATAGGCGCAGGCGCAGTAGAGTGAAAAGCCGACTTCTCTGTTAAAGTTCCACTATTCACTCTACTGCGCATGCGCGTGCGAAGGAACAGGAAGGAGAAAGCGCTGCAGGTACCCCGGGCTGGTACTGTTCTCTCTGAACAGGGGCACCAGCCTGGGGTAAAAGGTATGCGATTCAAGTCACTTGAGGATGCCTAACATTTTGGCACCCCCAAATAACTTTGCCTTTCCTTCTCCTTTAAGCATGTGACAAGTTAATGCTACCTGCTGATTGGTAGCTATGGGTTACTGCTCCTGGGCAAACTGTGCCTTTTATAACATAACCCTTTGTCTTTTGTGCACCACTTACTAAACCTGTGCATGTAATAGGGGCAGTTTTAATTAACCCTGAAAGACACAGTGTAGGGACACTTACACTGGCTGTCACCATGCTTGGCGCAGCGCTGGCACCCAGCTGCAGGCTAAAGACATTATCCTGTTGTGAATGATAACTGTCACAGGAATTCCACCTTAAAATATACTGTGTTACGTAGTATGCAACTGAATTCAGGATTAATTATAACTGATGGTCAGCAACAACTTCCAAAACAGAACATACAGACAGACAGACAGAAGCCAAGGAAACCAATCTACTCAATGATCTACAGTTGAATCAGTGCCATAAACTATGTTCAATGACTTACTAACATGGAGATAGACTTAAGTAGACTGAGATGATCACAGCCTGACATACACATGGGAGGACTGATTTAATAACACAGAGGCTGTAACCTATTGCAGCAAATTCATTTTTTTTTGCTATATTCTAACTTATTTTTATTTATTGAACTTGCAGCAGACATATTGACAAACTAAAAAATGTTAGGCACCCCAAGTGATTGTACTTGCTTACCTGATACCCTGGGCCACGGGCAGGAGAAAGTCGACTGGGCACCCTAGGCAACCCAGTCGGCCACCTTGCCCCTGCACCTTACCTCTGCCCCCCCCCCACTTGCGTGTGGGGGAAGGAGTCATTGCCCACACCTTGATGACAGCCGATGGGGCCAAGAGAAGGGGCCGTGGGCTAGGGGCAGGCAGGAGAGGTGGCTGCCTGGCACCCCCAATCGTTGCGCCCTAGGCAGGTGCCTCTTCTGCCTACCCCTAGTTCCAGCCCTGCCCCCGGCTGGTGCTCCTGTTAGGAGAAAACTGCACTGGGCAGAAGTACCTTCCTTCTCCTTATGACGAGATCCCGGGGCCCACGTATGAACAGTTAAGTGAAAAGCCAGCTTTTTTGTTGAAGTTTGGCTTTTAACGCCACTGCGTATGCACGAAGACCTAAGAAGGAAGAGAACTGCTTTGTCGCATACACCCCACGTTTTTTTTTACAGGAGCTTCAGCACCGGTGGTTTCAGGTAAGCGATTACAATCACTGGGGCATGCCTACAATTTGGCACCCCCCCAGTGATTGTAACTTTCCTTCTTCTTTAAAGTTAACTTTTTTGCCACCCCTGGAAACTTTGGGGGGCACTGCCAGAAGCCCCACTGTTTCTGGATAACGGGCTTCCGGAAAATGGATGCCAAACCTGTACACAGAAAAACCTCTGTTAACCTATTAGACATTACCCAAGCTGGGTCTCCATGAATCCTTTCTAATACAGAGGGAGAGAGAGAGATCTTTCCTACTGTAGACAAGTTGGATGATGAAGCTGATTGCCATACCTAATCCCATTCCCAGAAGAAAGGTTTAGAAACCCTGCTGCACACATTGGCATTAACATGAGACATGTTTACATGAAAAACACAGATTTTTCCTATATGCCATTATGACTACATTGTACAGAATTTCACACCATTTGGCTCCTCAGGAAGCTTGATCCCTAGGTACTATATAAATGAGCATGAAAAGAAAGAACGAAGGAGCAGGCAAGAGTAGTGAGAGACAGTGAAACAAAGGGGTCAGTTCGGAGATGTGGTGCTGTTTCGGCGAGATGCCTTTGTTGTGTTAGTGCTGCAGTGTGCTGCAGTGCAGTTGATGTCATCCCCTCCTACTATGTTATTCTCATGCACAGCACGTCCTCTGCAGAGACTGACATCTGACTGACATCACTGGCTCGGCCCCCTTCCCACAACATCCCCGTGTGAAACAAAACAATGCCCATCCATTGCTCCGCTCCGTGCTGCCAGGTGCTGGGAAATGTTATCACACGTTTGGCGCAGTGGATCATTGTTTTCCTCTTGTTAAAAAGGCTGGATCCTGATTTATAGCACCACGCTCTCTCAGGTTTATTAGCTGTCTCCTGCCAACGCCAACAGATTTCCTCTAAGGCAAAAAGTTAAGATCACACTAATAATGTCCCAGTTAGAAAGAAAGTATATCCGAATGACAAGTCGGTAAAATACTGAAAATCCTGTGCCCTGCCAGTCCCCGGGCTTCTATTATTCCAAGGATTAGCATGATTATAATTAGAAGGGCTGAAAAGGCCAGAGAGAAAACTTAACCTCAGCAATAGATATTTTTAATGATAGAGGTAAATAATATGCATTGATAGAGAATGATGGCTGACCCACAGCTCTCCTGGCCACATCCGGCCCAGTAATGTAGGGAACATTACTGCAGTGCAAATGCACATTTTGTTTATATTTTGATTGCATACCGAAATAGTGTAATTTTAATATTCACATCTCAACCACAACCCTACTGGTGTGACACAACTTGAAAGGAACTTTCCAGAAAACCTCAACACAATATGCACTCTCTGCTTACTTCAGCTCTCCCTCATCTACCTGCTCTCTATGGGGCAGATTTATTTAAGTGTGAAATCAGAGATGACCACAGTAAAATTACCCCACTCGCTATTCATTCCTATGGTGAACCCATTGATAAAATAAAAGAATTATTAGAGAGTGGGGGAATTTTGCTGTGGTGAGCTCTGTTTTCACAGACTAAATCTGTCCCTTAGAAGCGTATTTATCAATGGGTGAAAGTTAGAACTCACCATTTGATAAATATGCTTCTAAAAATCCCACAGGAATGAATAAAATATGGGAGAGTTTTTATTTATCAAGCTTTAAACTCACATTTTGATAAATCTGCACCTAAGTGTCCTCTGCCCCTTCTTCCTGTCCCATTGCTGTTAGCTTGCCCTACTCACTAAGCATTCCTTAATCTTCATACCCTTTCTGCCTTCTCCCCATTCTTCTTTGCTTAGAAGCCTTCTCCCTTCTCTTTCCCCATCTCTGCCCTCTCTACTCCTCCTAGCTGTTCAATGAACTGACAATTATTGCTTCTATTAACAGCCACAATGAAAAGAAAGCCACAAAAGGGAAATGAAAGGTGTGAAGTGAATCATAACTCATTATCTTGTGTAAGTACCGTTATTGAATTAATTGATTGAACTACCGAAACACCTAAATCTAGATCCAGTTTACTAATAATGGGAAGTTATGGGAAGTAAACACAGCCTGAATTTTTTTTCCGTTGACAATTCCATCAATGTTTAAGAAGCACCTACTGAATCTGGATAAAGGTTGTCTTTTCTTTAAGAGAGAGGTTATAGTCTATGTTGGTGAATGAACCATATGGCTATTACGTACACAGATCAAGGAGATAAGCCTTCCTAGGAACTGATCCTGGGATTCTCTGACTACAGTGGGTTCATTCCTTCTCCCAATTCCCTCGTCACCTGTCACTGACTATATCAGTGGAGGTCAATTTGCCTTGCAGGCGAGGACAGATTGTCAGATAAGCAATAGCTAGGTTGCGGAGTTTTCTTCCTGGAGTCTCCAAAATCGAACCCCACTTAAAAAAACATGTGTCAAGTAAATACAAACAATTATTTGAAATCATTTTGAAGTGTACATTTTTTTCATTATTATAATTAATGCCATAGGGCATGTTTTCCAATAAATTCTACACTGTTGTATGCCAAACAGCCCCAGGGAAAGGCACGAGCGATACCACTTTTGGTTTTGGTCCTAGCTCCTAGGGGAATTTACAGGAATCTCTAAGAACTGAGTAGGCATTCGGTAGTCATACTACATAAGCTGCCATCCGAATAACTACAGCCAATGGCGGTGAGTCTTCCTTGTGGATACATTGCAGGCTTAAGGCAGCCATTTGACATCAAAACCCCTTTCAAGTAAGTTTGAAAATATTTTAAACGGATGACTACAGCTGCGATAAATTTTATGACACTACATTACTACTAATAATATAGTATAGCTATGTTGCATTCAAGGACTGAGGGAAAATTTCAGTTTTGCCGGTAATGAAATGAGTACAGCAATGCAGTAACAAATTATACTTTTACATAAATGCTACTATAAACTGACTATAAATCAAATCCAGCCAGCAAGTAAAAAGTTTCCATAACTTGTATGAATATGAGCTGTGAGTTTTTATTTTTGCCCTTCTTGCTTCCTGTTATGTTTATATTATATGTTTTTATTATATATTATATGTTTATATTATATATGTTATATTAACTCCTGTCCAGAAACAGCTGTGTTCAAGGGACAAACTCTTCCCTCCAGTTATTTGACCCTAAGCATGTGTAACAATTGATAGCCCTTTTATACAACTTGCAGATTTGCTACCTTAATATTTTGCTTTTGAATGTATAACATGGCTTAGGATATGGCCCTATCAGAATGAATCTTGTTAGAGTGAGATAAAGACATGTATAACTTTGGCTAAAGGAAAGGCTGTGTGTGAGCCAAAAGACTAGATCTATAGTGTCACTTGCTTTTTGACCTTCTGCAACTTACTTATCTGGCAATTTGCCTAACAGTTAAATGGCTTGCAGTGCAGACTGAGGTCTCTTCTCGTTGACCCATAAGTGTCAGAAGCAGCCCTATTCACAGGTGTCCAGACTAAAACGTGCTCCATTGGCAGCACCCAAAGATAAATACTGACTATCATTGGCATCTGGTCCTAGATTGAAGATTCTATACAGTCAAAAATGTATTCAATTGCAGGAGCAATACTAGGATAAATGGGTTGCTCTTACACACACAACGCCTACCAGATATGGTACATTGATAACAGATGGATTTATTGAACTGCCTGCTGCCCTAAAAGTCATTTTTGTAGCTCAAGGATTCTTAAACTATGGGTCAGGACCCAGAACTGTGTCCATAGCCTGATTTAGCTATAGCTTAGGACTTGATCGAGGTCCTGTGAGAAAAAGGTTAAGAAACCATGTTAAATACCAATACCCCAAGCAGCCTCAGTCAGGCGACTTGTTCAAAAAATCTTCAAGGAAGAGATTTAACTTTCATGTCTGTTCTCTTGGGACACTGCTTCCACTTCATTTTTGGACAGGTAAATTAAAATAAATAATATACAATAAGCAATATTTCATAATCCTGTGCAGTGGATATTGTGAAGGTATTAAAGGCGGCTGGGAAGACTATGTATACAATGTGCCAACTACTCAGGCATGGAACATGGATTAATCACAAAAGCAAATTACAACTTTTCCAGGTGAGCACACATAAGGAACGGCTCCCATCTCCACATGGTAGTACACTGATTTATATACAGTATCTACCCCATAGACTCTAAGCAAGAAGCAATGAATATTCTGTGGATTCTATCTTGATTCTGGGCTCTCTTTACTTTAATTGTTGTTTTATATTAAACAATGTCGAGTATATACATGATGATATGAAGATAGCAAATCTATTATCTGGAGTCTTTTAGGAAGACTGTCACTTTAATACTATTTGAGACACCTGCAGTAACAGAAAAGTATCCTTCAGTGTTCAGTACAGACTAATAATATAGTTAAGGCACTGACTGAGTCTGGGAGAAACTGATTAACTGAAAAAGCGCCAGCAATGTAATGATGGGCATAATGGTGTAGCACGGTGCTTTATATGAAAAAGTCAGGGGTGGTTTATTGCATTGCTACAGGACAGAAATATAATTTCCAAGCAGTTTAGGTAATGACATCAGCTGCATTTCATCAGTCTTCCAATAGTCTGGTATGAATGGGAAGCGCAAACCATAAATATCCTGAGATCTAATCTAGGTTCACTTGGGCACTGTAACTAGACGCACTATAAATGATGTCTTATCTACAAGGTGATAAGTGATAAATATTACATTCATTGGAACTCCACTATATAAAAAAATGGTGGTATCAAGATTACAATCATATTTCACAAAGTTCTGGTCGTTTAACATAACAATGTAAGCAGCATATTACAGTCATGGGCCAGTAAGGCCGTTTTGTCTAGATATTATTTTAACTTCATTATTTCTCTACTTGCTTTTTTTTCCTCTTAATTCATTGGCATAGGTTCCATGTGGTTTACAAGCACTGTTTAGAAGGTTTTCTGGGGCATAATTATATAATATATACAATTAACCTGATTTTTTTTAAATTGTATCGTAATAGCTACAGTATATGCCACATTAGCACTCACCCAGCACCTGACCAGGGAACTAGCACTTATATTGTAATGTCACCCACTGTGACCTACAGCACTTATATTTGCCTATTTGTCTCTGTTAGTTACCCTCCCATATAGATTGTAAGCTCTACGGGGCAGGGACCTCAATCCTCTTGTGTCTTTGACTCTTATCTTATTACAATTGTATCTTTTATTTATTTGTGCTTATTGTAATACTTTGTATTTATCTATTTTAATACCCCTGTTTATATTAATGTATTCTACTGTACAGCGCTGCGTACATAAGTAGCACTTTATAAATAAAGTTATACATACATACATACATTTTTGTAATAATTTAGCTTTTGTCTCTTTTATTATCACATGTGAAAATGCCCAAGAGTCTTCCCTAAGCAAATTGGTTTCAGACAATGGGCCTGATTCACTAAAGTGCGATAAAACGTGCGCTATTTATAGCGTGCGGTAAAGATTTTATCGCGTCTTAATTTTCGCGACTTTTTGCACTATACACTATAAGCATACTTGCGCTATTTTACGCGCGATATTGCATGCGTTATTTAACTCGCGAAGACTATTTCAATGCGGTATTTGCTGGTACATGCGCTAAATAACGCATGTGAATAGTCGCCGCATATGAATAGTAGCTTAGAAATAGTGTATAAAAATTGTCGCCGCATATAAATAGTGTATATAAATATTAGCCACATATAAATGGTAGCATATAAATGGTATCATATAAATAGTAGATGCTTATAAATAGTATCCACTAGTGATGAGCAAATGTGTTCTGGTTAGCTTTATTAGCAAATCTTTCGAAAGATCCACGAAATGGCAAAAATGTTGTGTGGGCAAAAAAATTGTTGCCCGTGACTTATTTTTTGATGCTTGTATAAATTTTTGGACGTGCGGTGAATTTTTACGTGGCGAATTTTTTCATGCGTTTTGCCATTGGCGGATTGTTTTGCGAAACGCATGAAAAAATCCGCCGCGGAAAAATTCAACGCACGTCCAAAAATTCGCTGCGAATCCATGCCTGGCGAAACATTTTATCACTTGTAGCCGAATATAAATATTCGCGCAAATGAACGCACGCCATGTTAGCCATACACGCCAATACTTGTGGAAAATTACTGTATTAAAAATGAACATTTCGCTGCAAACTGGCGGCTGCGTCACTCTGGGGGAAACACATACTTGAATAAATAACACTGCAAAATCCATATTTTATTGCCAAAAGCTCATTTACTGTACTTTTCTATAATTATCGCCTGCCTGAAGTAGGTGTTAATTTTCGCATAGCCTAATGCGATATTTAGCGCGCCTAAGTTATAGTGAATCAAGCGATCGTATTCTTTTCAGCGCGGAAATTAACGCATGCAGCAAAACTAGCGCAAGAAATACCGCATGCGAAAATGGCGACTTATCGCACGCGATAATACTATGGTGAATCGCGCGCTAATTATCGCGACTTACTTAACGCAAAAAAGCGTGCGATAAATCTTATCGCACTTTAGTGAATCGGGCCCAATAACTAATATTTATCTACTGACCTTTTTTTTAATTTAAGCTCAAACTGCTGCTTTCAGAGATGTTCGTGATAATGATATTTAGTTGTTGCTTCTCTTCATTTCTATATGACTATGTAGTAATTAACTGGCAGAACTTGGCAAAAGGTTTTTATAATTACTGGCCAACCCAGAAGGAAGCTTGGTCTCCACTGTGGAAATGGCTAATGTTCCACTGTCTATCCTTTTTACTGTAAAGAGCAGTAGATTTTATGAACCTAAGACAGTAACACTTGAGGTTCAATCAAGCTAAAAAGTCTGTGGCTTAAAAAACCTGTATAATTATGTGGATTTTCTTCAGTTGCCTGTGTTTGTACAATTTTTACTACTTTGTACTTTAAAAAATATGTATTCAAATTTGTGAATCCCTGCTAAAAATATATATGGTCAGATTTTGTTGCATGTAAGGGTCAATGCAAGTTTTCCTACAGCAGTGAAATAAATCATATGACAACATTTGTTTTTGGAAAAAAACGGTACTAAGTAATGTGTGTGTATTATAAATACTTAATACCGCATGTTTGCATTTGTGCTGAGCTGCCTCCAACTAATTATAATGGGGCCACAATTTAAAAGAGACTCATCTGAATAAACAAAGCCCTAACCTGATCTGCCCTAAACCCCGACCAATCCCAAAAAGCCACACCCATTCTGGGTCTATCAATATGGAAAATCCATCTGTCCAGGTCTTCACTGGGACCTGGTACCCTAAGGGGACTCCCGCTGTACCCTTGCAAGTGTGTCTGGGTTTTAATGATAGATATTCCCTTCCCACTCTTATGTTAAGATTTCAGATCCCATAAACTTTATTTTTTCATTAGCGAAAAATATACAAAGTATCAATTTCAATCTTCCAAGGCTTCTTGAACCCTTTCTACTTATGTTTCCTTTCATCTACATTTAACAGCTGGTTTAAGCCAAGCAATGCAGACAGCAAAACATGTTTGTCTGGAGCTTAGAGGATACTGTTGTTGTACACTGCTAATAAAAGCATCTAGATCAGTGCTGTCCAACTTCTACGGTGCCGAGGGCCGTAATTTCTCTAGCGTACATGGTGGAGGGCCGCTAATGGAAGCCAGTTTTGACCACTCCCCTTTTTGAAACCACACCCACTTCAAACCACACCTATTTTATCATGGTGGTAGCACAGCAAAATCCCAAATGCTTGGTCCTTACTGTGGGGATATCAACCATCATTCATATGTGAAAGAATTATGTCATATTAAGATATACCCTTAAATTCCATATGCCTCCTCCTCCCCTGTGGATAGCAGAGCAACCCCCAGTACATAATTACACACCTTAGGGGACCATTTAATGGCTATTTCCAACTGCTAACAAACTCCCACAACAAACCCCTGCCAGGTTCACCTCCCACAAGCAGCATAGGGCAAGCAGAGTATGGCACACACAGGCAGCACTCTGCCTGTCCTACCCTGCCTGTGTGTGCCATACTCTGCCTTCCCTATGCTGCCTCTGTGTGCCATACTCTGCCTGCCCTACCCTGCCTGTGTGTGCAATACTCTGCCTGCCCTACCCTGCCTGTGTGTGCCATAGTCTGACTTCCCTATGCTGCCTCTGTGTGCCATACTCTGCCTGCCCTACCCTTCCTGTGTGTGCCATACCCTCCCTGACCTTTTCTGCCTGTGTGTGCCATACTCTACCTGCCGTATGCTGGCTGTATGTACCATACTCTGCCTACAGTACCTATGTCTGAGGTGTGAAGAAGTGAACAATGGGAGTGATTACAGTCTGAGCCTGAGGTGTGAACACTGCAGGGGGTGAACAATGCAGGTATTAAAAGGTGTGAAAAACACAGGGGATTACATTTTTAAACAATACAGAGGGATTACAGCCTGAATCTGAGGTGAGAACCATGCAGGGGGGGGCAGTTAATCTCAGTACTGATACCATTTAATGCTTACTCAAAGGTAAGCCATCAAAGCAGCCAGACAGGTGGGGGGCCACACAGAGGGGGGTCGCGGGCCGCATGCGGCCCGCGGGCCGCCAGTTGGACAGCACTGATCTAGATGATCCAACAATTTACACTTTAATACTAATACACACATTTCTGGCAATTTTAATCAGAATTATTTTTGCCTATGAGCCATAGAAGCCTCACTTTGCCTAGTTAAGGTGTTTTTTTCTGGAAGGTTAATGAAAACTATTCCCCTAAAATGAATGCTTAACCAACAGATAGTTTATATCCTACTAGATAGCCTATTAAGGAATCATACCAAACTGGACTATATATATATATATATCAGTAAATATTGCTCTTTTACATCTATCACCTTCAGCCACCATTTTGTAATGGTCTGTGTGTGCCCTATGTTTATTTGTATGCCCTGCGAATCATTGTTAGTACTTCAAATGGCAATTTTCTATTTAGGATTACCCACTGGTACACACTACTAAAAAATAATATTTTATGAAAATGGTTTATTTAAACAAAGCAGGGCTTTACATATAAGGTGCTTCATGCAATATCTTTTTATAGAGACCTACATTGTTTGGGGGTATAGTTTTCCTACTCTGTATTTTCTATGCTAGACATGCACCCTGTTATGTCAGGTTTCTCCCCTACCGGTTAATGTACTATATTCTACTACTGAAAGGCTTGGGCAGCAGTTAATCATAACTGTGGTAAAAAGAGAAAGACCAAAACAGTACTGACAAGCAGAAGTGTTAAGCAGCTAGTATTTTCATATAAACACAAGGTGATGATAAGGCTGAGAAAGCATTGCATGCAGTGAGACTGTTCTTAGAAATGCTTTCCAAATTCCTTAGGTCTATTACTTACCTCAAACAACCTTAGAATACTGATGACAAGGTGAACAATAGGGTGAGTACAGAGAGTCAGTAACAGAAAAAAACAAAGAAAAAAAATCTAGTACATTCTAGTCTAGTTTTCCATTCCTTTACTGCTGAACCAGTTATCACCTGTTGATGCTACTGGTTTATCCCAGGAACAGGTCAATTCGAACTTTTTATTTTAAGGGCCAACTCAGTTGCTGATGTGTTTAGCTTAGTGGTATAAGGTTGATGAATAGGTGCTCTGGGGTTGGTGTTTATGGTTTAGAAAATGACAAACTAAGCATAATGATGAGAAAATATAGAATATAGCAACTTTAGGTTAGGGACAACTGTATAGTACCTATTTACAGCTTGAGCAGTAAAGTGATAGATGGTTTTAATCATACGCCGTCTCCCCTAGGATTTTATTTGCTTTAATATGGTCCCCATCAGGGCTGGGCCAAGCTGGCATCAACCACCTGCCTTCTTTCCCAGGAAGCGCGTGCGATGACAACTAGGGAAAGGGGCAACAGTGACAAATAGCATATGGGAACAGACGGCAGTGTGCGATGGTTGCAGGACTCAAAGCCTTAAACCAAGGATAGGTTGACAGAAAAGGTACTATCGGTCTATCGTCCCCCTACCATTGCGCCCTAGGCGTATTTCAAGTATTGGTTAATACTTCTGCAGACTACAGAGAAAAGAAAAGAATATCTGAGGGCTGGTAAAACAGATATTATTAAGTAAGGCAGAAAGTGTATTGTGCGAATGAGTAAGCAAATAAAATCAGTTACGAAATGAATTGGGTAATAGGACATGGTCAATTAATGTTATGTTTCACTTCAAGATTATTTTTATTGAACGCATAACATAGATTAGCTCTCGTATGTCTGTTGCAAGCTGCGCCCATATATCCATCGCTGGAAAATGTGCACCTAGCACTCATCAACTTGCACAAGCAATCAGCCATAAGTGAGCAGTACATTAAGTCATATATTGTCAGCTGTGACATGCTCAGTAATCTTGAACCCAATTATCGAGTCATCCAACCACAGAGGCTATAGACAATGCAATTCTGCTCTCAATGCAGTGTCATTACCCTAACAGGCATTAAACTGTTCTCTCCGGACACATTTCATTAAACCATTCCAACGCATGGTTAGAAACACTATATAAACCAAGGCCCATCTATTCAGACCCAATATTGCAATAGGGCAGATACTATAAATCTAAGAAACAAATTGTTTAACTCTGCAAGGTATTGGTCTGTTGTACCCATAAACTATAACAGCAATTATTCAATGCTAAAAGCTTCTGATTCAATTGCTGAAAAACACTATTACAAGTGACAGGCAGCCACGAAACATAGATTGTTCCCTAAATTCAATCTGAGTTGGGTTTAGTAAATAGCATTGATTAAGTCTATACATGTTGACACACAAACACTGCAGTGCAAAGAACATCTCAATGCAACATTCTTTTCAAAATTTAAAAGTAATTTCCACTACTGCAATCATATGCAACATTTTGTGCCAGATACTAGACCTGCAATTATCTACAGGTTAGCACATTGCATGCATATGGCTGCAACCAGAGAATGGAATGGAACAAGAGACATGGGCATGTACTTTTAAAGATTGTAATGTTTAAGAAATTCTAGAATTTAGAGAGGTGTTAACATTTTAAAGTAAATGTTGACTTTACAGATATTTTCACTTTTAAGAAGACTTCAAACAAATGGTTGTAGGAACTGCAAAAGAGAGAGAGAGAAATAAAGGTTCTATTAACAGCCGGAATGAAGAGAATTACATAGTAACATAGTAAGTTGGGTTGAGTTCAACCATAATGCCTATATATAACCTGCCTAACTACTAGTTGATCCAGAGGAAGGCAAAAAACCCCATCTGAAGCCTCTCTAATTTGCCGCAGAGGGGAAAAAATTCCTTCCTGACTCCAAGATGGCAATCGGACCAGTCCCTGGATCAACTTGTACTAAGAGCTATCTCCCATAACCCTGTATTCCCTCACTTGCTAAGAATCCATCCAGCCCCTTCTTAAAGTTATATAATGTATCAGCCAGTACGACTGATTCGGGGAGGGAATTCCAGAACTTCACAGTTCTCACTGTAAAAAATCCTTTCTGAATATTTAAATGGAACCTCCCTTTCTTCTAAACAGAGTGGGTGCCCTCGTGTCCGTTGGAAGGACCTACTGGTAAATAAAACATTAGAAAGGTTATTATATGATCCCTTTATATATTTATACATAGTTATCATGTCACCTCTTAAGCGCCTCTTCTCCAGTGTAAACAGACCCAACTTGGCCAGTCTTTCTTCATAACTGAGACTTTCCATACCCTTTACCAGCTTAGTTGCCCTTCTCTGGACCCTCTCTAACTCAATAATGTCCCGTTTGAGCACTGGAGACCAAAACTGAACAGCATATTCTAGATGGGGCCTTACCAGTGCTCTGTAAAAGGGAAGAATAACCCCCTCCTCCCGTGAATCTATACCCCTTTTAATACAGCTCAAGACCTTGTTTGCCCTTGCAGCTGCTGCCTGGCATTGCTTGCTACAGCCAAGTTTATTATCTACAAGGACTCCAAGGTCCTTCTCCATTATGGATTTGCCTAGTGCAGTCCCATTAAGGGTATACAGGGCTTGCATATTTTTACATCCCAGGTGCATGACCTTACATTTATCCACATTAAATCTCATCTGCCACTTAGCTGCCCAGATTGCCAGTTGGTCAAGATCCTGCTGCAGGGATGTCACATCCTGGATAGAATTGACTGGTCTGCAGAGTTTGGTGTCATCTGCAAACACTGATACATTACTCATAATACCCTCCCCTAAGTCATTTATGAACAAATTAAACAAAATTCTCCTGCAAACCATGATATTTTGTATTTGTTGTTTTGCAGAGGCCTCAATACACAATGGTAAGGATACATGTTCTGTAAATGTCTTGATATTTGATTATTGTCACAGTTTCTCTCAATTCTTTCTCATGAAATTATCTAGCAGCAACAACTCAGTATGTCTAAATGCTTAAACCTATTATTATGCTTAGATTTCTTAGGTATGGAATCTAAGGTTCTACAAATGGTTCTTACCCTTCAAAGATGATTCCTAATATTAGAAAATCTCAAAAGCTGATGCACTGCTTAGATAACTGTGTCTCAATATATGCTATTTACATTATCTGCTCAATTACATTATAAAAGATTATTAGAAAGCTATATATATATAATTTTTTTTATGATCCCTGACCATATGTTAGAACTAGAAGGATGGCTTGGCCACAAAAGAAAAGTTATATGAGGCGGAAGATCCTACACGCAGAACTCCACAAACTTTTACATAGGTAAGCAACCAGTGGCCTGCTGGCTTTTTATGGAACACATTACTGAATGCATTCAATAATAAGTTATATTGAGGTTGTATTTCCTTTAATTCCTTGTACCTATAATCAGCCATTAAATTTTAAGTTGTGTTTCCCTTTAAACATAGTTACTTTAATTTGCTATGCTTCACATAATTACAATAAAACTATGAACCTTATGAATTACTGGCATTTTATTTTGTTCTGTCACATATTTTCATTTTTTTAATTAGCTGAACTGCAAAGCTGTTGTGGCCAACATAATTCACTGAAGTCATATTTAAATTGAGTTTTAGAACACTAATTTGTTTTAGCTAGTTCATGTAATTCCAGATGCCTATTTAAACTAAATTGAATAGTGTCTTTCCTCTCAGGTGCTTTTCTGAGGCACTGCAAACAATTTTGATTATGCCCATTAATTCCAAGGCCTGACTTACTCATCTGGTCGGATAAAATACTGAAACTATTATATAAAGCCTCATACTACAGGCAGTTATTTATCATTACCCTGCATATTATAGGTGTTTGATATTGTTTCCTTTTGTAAGATTCATGAATGCTCTGCCAATTCTGAATTCTTAATCACAGCTCGTCTCCCACTTGTATCATTAGAATATTAAGTACTCTTGCATGTAAAATGAAATAGTATAGGACAGAAACAAGACTATATATGAAGAGCAACAGTATCTGGTGCTAACAGGGGAACAGCCTAAGCTGAGGGGTGGGAAAATTACTTATCTAGTATTCTAAGGGTAAGTAATGGGAGCCCAATGTTAGTAAAATAGAAGGATGTACGTACTGGGAATAGTAGGGGGTATATGCAAGCTTAAATATTGGGAATCAGTGACATCAGATTGTGGCATTGGTGAATAGAACAATGAGGTCCTCAGTCTGTTTTTGTAGAAAAATCATATTGCTGGAGATAGAAGAAACTGGGCAGAGAATAGGTGGCTAGGCGGGGTGGAAAGTGGATGCAGTGGTTCCCAAAAAATGTTTTCCCTTGTTAAAATGATCTATAGGGTAAAGGGTACACTGATATTAAATCATTAGCTTATGTCATAACATGGGCAAAAGTCCCCTTGGTCCACCAATCCATAGCAACTGACATTTGCCTTCAACATTCCAACTGCATTAGACCCATCCAAGCTGATTGCTGATTGATTGATAGATAGATGATAGAGGTCACTTGGCTAATAGGGATTCTTAATCTGTATAAACACTCAGCCTGTATCACAGCATCATCTAGCATTTATGCTCTCTCTAAATAAAACAAATACACTAATATGAGTTGTACATTGTTCCAAAGCATATTGGCCACTGTATGGTGCTATATGTAAAAACACTTCCAATATTCCTTTCAATAGTATGGCAACTTTTACTCATAGAATGAAAACAAAATTACAGAAAATTAAAGAATAATTGTATAGAATAAACTTAATCTACCCCAGATGAGCTGATTCGGCCATATTAAATAGTCCATGCGTGAGGCCCCCAAACATGTGTTTAGGCCAATTGACCAGAACAGAAACAAATCCAAATGGTAACCTGCATGTGCACATTTATCAGCTGACCTGGAACATTATGATACTTTACTTCTAACTTCTGCATAGTGACATGGCCATCTAATTATTATTTGGCCTTCTCCCTGTGTTTTCAAATTACACAGTATCCTTTTTTGAGACCCAAGGACTACATTCAGCTATATTTAAATTAACCACAATTGGAATGTTCTGCAAAAATACAACAGAACAACAAATATATATATATATATATATATATATATATAATACTAAAGAATCTACTTTTGCAATTAAATCACATTTAAAAATGCTGGCCAGTAAGCTGCAAGAACAAACCATACATCTTAGATTATTGAGAAAACAACAAAATTTATATTCATTAAAAGGCAAGGAAGGTGGTCATGGTTCACCACTAATACAGGATGCTTATGAAAAATGCATACCGCAAAACTGCCTTTCTACCAGTATCTTCCTGCCACAGCTCTTTCTCTGTACAGTTTGTAAATTAAAGGTGTCAAAATATATTGCAGGGCCTGTCACTATTCAATCCTAACTTTGTATTTGATTTGATATTAAACAGGTTGTAAATTCAACCCGCTAATATTAGGGATTTTGATAGAATCTCTTAAATATATGTTAATATGTAAGAGATCAATTTTTTTCCCTCCTGTTCCCTTGCCACTGCCCCCATCAGGAAGACCAGCTCCAATGCCCACTGTGCTGTCTTCTCTCTGCAACGTAAGACAATTGAAATAAAGTACACATGGCACCAGGTAGGCATAGCTGCCTGAAACCAGCAAGAACCCTGCCACCCAGGGAATACAGAAAAGCATTCCATCCTAACTTGCTGAGAAAAAAAATATCTCTGCAAAAATATAACTCTTGGAAGACACAGCAATAAATACTGGACCGTGATGTTATCGTTTTGAGTTATGGACCCTTTAAGGACATGACCCCCAAGTTGATATTACAAATTATTCATGACTGCTTCTCTCCCTCTGTCATGCCGAGTATTGATAAAGGCTAAATATGACTGACAGCCGAGCCACCCAAGGACAGTTATTTTTCCACTGTCACATACTTTATTAAGAATTTCACAGCAGTGGGAAATAATTGAAGCATCAAAAAGCAAAGTTAATTGAAGGTTAAACCCCAGCTATGTTGGAAATGCCTTCTTTTAATTATTTAGATTTTTTTTTTCAACTTCTGTGTCTCGTTTGATGACAGAGCCAACCTTGGCGGGGAAACTGACCCATGTTTGGTAATTTGTGTTTTGTTCTGAGTTCTTGGCTTGCGGTTGAGCTCTCTGGTGTTTGAGTGACAGGGCGCACAGAGGAATGCGGAATCTTTCCTCTGTTAATTCTATTCTCAGCATGGATATCTCAGGACCTATCCGAGGCTCTTAACACACCCTGCAGGGAATACAGAAAGAACACCCACAGAGCCAGGCTTTAATTAGCACATTTTAAGGGCACCTTAATCCTGTGTTTTATTATTTGTGCCTCCAATGAAAATAAAAAGAATAACAGCTCGTTGTGAAAACAAACCCTGAACACCCTGGCCTCAGAGAATAAGGAGCCAGAATTATTAAAAAAAAACTGCACTAACCCATTTGGAGCTCTTTATAGTTATCTATAGAGAATCTATAATCATATTCATCTGGCGTGTTCTTCCAAGATCTAGGTCAGTCATTCTGGCTCTAATAAAATAGCAATTTTACACCTCTGACAATGTGGTTCACATACATTCAAGACTCACATAGTGACCCAGCCTAAAAACCCAGCAGATAGGTGGATATTGGTTTGATCTTGAATATCACCTTCAATGAAGGGTGCAGAAGAACATGCAGAGGGGACACTACTGCTGCAAAAGCTGTATATATGTCAGTAAATGGGTGTTTGCATGCACCCCTGTATAGTACAGAACTGTAGAATATGTTGGTGCATTTTAAATATATGTTATAACAATGATCTCCTCTCAAAGCAGTTCTTTCCAGCTTAGCCTTGGGTGGTGGCATGGTCTGGTGTCATTACACAGAAATATGACCAATGATAGTGTAGTTTATATTTGCTCTTTTCCGATACAAAGTTCCTGCTGTTTTGAATACAAAGATTAAGCTTTGGTCACTGATTGTCCTTTCTTCTGCCCTAGTGAGTATCATCTTATATGGAAAAACCACAACATGACTTCCAAAACAGATCTCTGCCTGCACAGAGAGACATAGAGAGAACGACTGCATTTTTGTGTAGTTGGTGGGACTTTAAACAATCATTCTCTCTGCAGAAGGAAGCATGGGCAGTATTATGCTTTTGCTCCAACTGCACTCAAGGATGCCTGGATAAAGGCAAAGAGTCAGATGGTTAATTACACACCATGGATTCAAATTACACTGCGTGGATTTAAAACCCTTTAGACTAATTTGTAATGGATTAGCACGAACAAAAACTAATTCGCCAAAAAAAAAAAAAGCTTCAGTGATCATACTGATTTTTTTTACCCATTACAATTCATATGGTCGTGCTTCATGATAATTAACCAAAGACCTATAGGGGACCATCAGTTTGTCTTCTATAGAATATTATTATCGTAAAATAATTCAGTGTTAAAGAACATACTCCAGTGCGCACTAATTACCTTTAGCCTTTGTCTGTATAAATAAAAATGTCTGCTGAATTCAGTCATAGAAAAATTGCATTTGGGATTGAAAAGAGAAATGTTAATCTTTACTTTTCACTGTGCTTTTTTATGTTATTAAGTAAGGTGAATAACATGGAAACAAATGATTTGCACCTTGCCATATTTAAATCTGCTTGTTTACACAAATTCATGTATTATTCCCTATATAATAAACAACAGCTGTGAATAATCAATAACCTGTATAATATATCTTTATAAAATGTTACTTACTATCCTTATTGATGTTATCAGTAATGGTCATTGCTTAGTCTCACACAGGCCCGGATTTGTGGAAAGGCCACAAAGGCCCGGGCCTAGGGCGGCACAAGTTTAGGGGCGGCATGCCGCCCCGCCGCAACAGAATTTTTAAATTTGGCTCCCATACGGAGCAGTCGGGACCTCTCCCCACTGCTCTCTATGGGAGTTTAAATGTGCGATTGCACATTGATCGCGCATGCGCACTCAGGGGGGGGCGGGGGCGGCCTCGGGGGAAGTTAAATCCGGCCCTGGTCTCACACTGAGGGCTTCTATCCTAAAACCCACTTTTTCAACTGGAAGTGTAAAATGTGTGGTTCCAGCTTTCTTACAAAAAGTACATTTTGGTTTTACAGGCCCCTACTACTTATAATTGATTCCCTCACTCTTTGTTGTTGTATATATGGTGAATATTGTACCCCTATTATAAAAATATAAGGACATTATAAGTCACCAAGGTTTTCCATGACCTTATAAAAGAAGGCTCAAGGGGGAACATTATTTATTATCACACGTTTGAGTAAGTCATGTAATAGAAATTACATCATCAAGCAGTGATTATAACCGATGACCTCACTAAGCACCATTTATAAGGATATAATTTGCAGGATATTCATGACTCTTGTGTATTATATATATAATTATTAGAAGCCACCAACAAGTACTGTGAGTATATACAGACACAAGCTGACAAGGTCAAAGCTCCAAGGTGACTTCTAATATCCTTATATATATTATAGATTTTATTTAGGTACATAAATTCCAGAACTGTCTATTGGGAGGGAAGTCATACCAATACCCTTTTACTTCCCTCACAAATGACAAATGTCATAATATTTTACACTGCCTTTTTAAGGCTCTAATCACATTACCATATATATTCTTCAGTATATATACAATATCCTTACTTTAGCCCAATGCTCTTATAATATGCAGGAGCTAAAACCCCATTGTAAAGTATAAAGACATTTACACAGGAGCTCTGGCTCTATACAAGGGCATTATAATACAAAGTTATTCTGAAAAATTAAAAATTGGGCTTTTAAGAACTGTTGACATGAAATTGATTTATCATATATAATTTATAGGTCCCCGTCAAAGGAAAAAAAAAACATTTGTTGATGTACTTCATTGAGAAAAAAATGATGAAGGCAATTACTGAGTACAGTATATCAAGCTGCCTATGAAACAGAAATGGAATAATCTCATGGTGCATTTTAGCTAAATTCTAACTGCCTGCATATTGATTAAACATTTGTTTCCCAGATCCCTTTGACAATATGTGTAAACATGTCTGCAGGTAGTACTGGCGTGATATTATTTGCAATGAGTACTTTTATTCGAAGTGATGTGATACATTGCATTCTGTAGAGAATGACAGATCTCCCTTTAGGAACTCTGTTCTAGAAACACATGTTTGTTGAAGGTCTGGTGGAATAATGAGCCAATGCCTATTGCAAAATAGGGTTATGCCACAAGGATTACTTATTTTGTAACAAAAAAAATCCCCAAACTGGCTACTATAACACATTGTTCAGCCATACTCTAAGGCAGTGATCCCCAACCCCTTGGATGTTGCTCCTAAGTGGCCTCAATGCAGGTTCTTATTTTTAAATTCCTGGATTGGAGGTAAGTTTTGGTTGCATAAAAAGCAGTTGTCAAATAGAGCCTCATTTAAGCTGCCAGACCACATAGGGGCCACCAAATAGCTTGTGTTGCTCCCCAACTCTTTTTACATGGCTCATGGGTAAAAAAGGTTGGGGATCCCTACTCTATGGGGAGATAATGGGTGCTCCTAGGCTGCTCTTAAGGCAACAGATATGATACACTTTCCTTCAATGCTTATAATGGATCAAGTGAAAAGAGCCAAATTCCATACATGTAATAAATGGCACTACGATCGCCTAGGTGCAGTAATCCATAGAAGCCAATAAGATATTTGCTTTTAAACAGCCTACCAGTAAATGCTACCTGCCAATTGGTTGCTATGGGTAATCGCACTTGGGCAAAGATAGTGCCTTTTATTGCATAACCCCCTTTGTCTGTTAAAAGTACTGTCTTCTGTGACATGGTTTTCCCCTTGCCTCATGGCAGAAACTTCACTGTAGGACATCACATTAGGCTGGGTTGCCCAGCTGGGAGGTATCTGTCATATTATGGGGATTTTCTGCAATAAATGACATTGCTTAAAGGTGCCTGGGTCAAGGGAAACCATACAACTGCAAGACAATGTTTCTCAATAGACCCTCTATGGCCAAAAGGTGGTTGCACAGTCTGGAGGGTAATTAAGTACCCTGGCCCATGGAAACTCAGAGATAGCAATGGAGATGAAGGTTTAACAATAGTAAATGTCCAAATGGAGATACAATTCAATCTAAATCCCTTTTCATTTTATCACCCAAAGAACTGGTTAATAGACATTCTGAACTTAATTAAATTACAGGTATATAACAGTAAATATGAGTAACCGGTTCCTTTAAGTCAGGGGTTCCCAACCTTTCTCATTCGTGAGCCACCGTCAAATGTAAGACTTGGGGAGCATCACAAGCATCATAAAAGATCATGGAGGTGCAAAAAAGAACTTGAGGTGCCAAATATTGGCTATTTGGTAACCTCTATGCATACTTTTTAGCTTACAGGAGGTTTAGTTTGATAGTACATGTTGTTTTTATTCAACCAATATTTGCCACTAAGGTAGGAGTTAAAAAAATAGCACCTGCTTTGGGGATGCTGGGAGCAACATCCAAGGGGTTGGTGAGCAACATGTTGACCCTGAGCCACTGGTTGGGGATTACTGCTTTAAGTGATGACTGCACCTGCCATTGCTCAGTTTAACGCCATGTACAGAAAACCCTTTGGTTGCAACTCATGCTTCTGAGTGGAATACTGCTTTGCGAGTGGAAATACAGCCATATTTTTATTGTGTACTTTCAGCTGATTGCCTTGATAACTAGCTTATTAAATTACCCTGAAAACTCTACCAGTATGTGTGATTCTGATCAAGCACTCAAGGTGGAACAAATGCTCCTCTAATCAGCTACTGTTATGTATAATTTCATTTTAGAGCCGCAATAACAATGTCTAGACTTTGCTAGCTCATGTTGCCGCAGCCAGCCCAGAGGACATGCTGCAAATAGATGGAGTACAGAGCGGGATTATAAACCTAGTTTAGCCATTTCAGTTATGGATTCACAGACTATACATTTGACAGGTGGGGAAATTAGACTCCACATCCATAAACTCCATCTGTTCAGTTGTTATTTTCGAAAAATACATCAGTTCTTTTTTTTCGTGGCAAGTGCATTAAGGATGCACAAATGGGTGATCAGATACAAAGGGAAAAAGTAGGAGGGAACTGTTTCTTATTATTGTGCTAATATTTTTCCATGTAAAGGGATGATTGTCTTATGTACAATTAATTCTTAGGCCAAACTATATTAAAATGGTGATGTCAAACATACAAGACTATGTAAGCTTGCAGTCAGGCTCGGAGACAAAAAATCTTTAAAGGCCACATCAGGTCTGGACTCAAAATAGGCCCTGGCATGACAAGTACCCAGAGGCCCAAACAGCTCCCCACAGGCTCAATAAATAGTGACTTTCTATGGCATCTTACAGCAGCCCCTCTGGCATTTGCCAGAACCCAAAGTTTGCCAGTCTGGGCCTAGACCACATCCAGTTGGACACTTCTGTATAGAATATTTTTAGGGAATACTGTATATTTAGGGATGCATTGAATACTGAAAAAAATGCCATCAATATTGAACATAAAACTGTCATCTACAGTTGCTCAGAGGTATAAAATTAAGTGACTTTAAAGGGATCAGATTTAGCTGTATGAACCTGATAGAACCTGGTTGTCCAATGGTGTCCATGTAGTCACCCTAAGCAGACCCTAGAGCTTAGGTTGGACAGGTATACAATGCATTAATGCATTAGAACAGTGGATGCCCTTATTCTATATATAGGATGCCCAGTACATGTTTATCTCTTCATTGTTTATACTGTATATATCTCAGTCTTCTCAGTATTACAGTTCACTCAATTTATAGCACAGTATGTGTGTGTAGATTAGTTGTGCATAACAAGGCTATAACTGCTGCCCCACTTTTACCTCTTTTAACCTACTGTATATACACTATGTACAGGTGAGTCTCCATACCTTAAGTCTGCTAATGTTTAACTTAAACATTAAATAAACCCAATAGGATTATTTTGCCTCCAATTAGGATCTTAGTTGGGATGAAATACAAGGTACTGTTTTATTATTACAGAGGAAAAAATCATTATTAAAAATTAGAATTATTATTTACTTTAACTATTGATTCCTTTTTTTTGGTTTCAATATATTCTACCCATGGTCTCCAAATAAAAAAAGTATGTTTCCCTTTTTTGGAAGCAACAGATTCTTCCATTATTCTTATGTCTTCTTGCATGCATTCCCACTCAGGTATTGATGGGGGTAAAGATGATTTCCATTTATGTGGAATCAAAGCTTTCGCTGAGGTAATTATGATTTTAGTTAACAGATCATTAACTAAGGTTTCAGTGTTACAGTCATAGAGCAATAGAACTGCAGCTGAATGTCTAATTAATTGTTTACTGCATATTTTATTGATTGTTTCTTGCATATGTTCCCAGTATGGCTTCAGTACTATACATGTGACCTATATATGCTTATAAGTACCTTGTTCTTTTTTTTACATCTCCATAAAACATCTATTGAACCGTACAGCAGACACTTTATAAATAAAAGTATTTGAACTAATGTATGGCTTTTGAAAATGTCTCTGTACTAGTTTAAAACAATTATTGCAACTAGAAATTATAATAGCCATTTTGATGTTATTAATAAATATGCATGTAGAAAAAAAAACCCTAGAATTATTTGCTTATAATGGAGTCTATGGCAGATGGCCTTACATAATTTGGAAGTTTCTGGAAAACTGGTTTCTAGATAAGAGACCTTTACATGTCAAATAAAGATAACCACAATTTATTTCAAATGCATCATGAAAATACTGAGCAATGATAATTTGTTATCAAATTAAAAAGTAAGCCAAATATTTTTACATACATCCAGATGTAAGTGCATCTTTTAGAGCTTAAAAGGGTTGGTTGACCTTTAAGGTAACATTTAGTATGTTATAGAATGTACTGTTCTTAGCAACTTTGCAATTGGTCTTTATTCTTTCCAGTTTTAGGGCTATTTGCCTTCCTTTTCTAACTCTTTCCAGCTTTCAAATGGGGGTCACTAATCCACGCTACAATGTTATTGTTTTTGTTACTTTTTTATTACTTATCTCTCTATTCAGTCCTCCTCCTAAACTTATTCAATTTCCTTATTCAAACCACTACTTGTTTGCTAGTAATAGAACCCTGGCAACCAGATAGCTGCTAAAATACCAAACTGGAAAGCTGCTGAGCAAAAAGCTAAATAACAGAAAAATCATATAAAAATAAAAAAAAGAAGACCAATTGCAAACTGCTTCTGAATATCACTGTCTACATCATTTTAAAAGTTAATTTAAAGGTAAACAACCCCTTTAATATAGATGCTGCTATATCAGTTGTCAAGAAAATAGTTGGGAAGCACAGAAATGCTTCTTTAAGAAGCAAAAGTGCTTAAGTAACTGATTTATAGTTACTTGTAATTAAATGCCATTACTTGTTATAAGGTAATAAGAAGCTAAGAATATCCAATTTACTACTGTAACAAGTGCTATTGATGCATGATCCTGCCGCACAACACACTGATCCGCTATACATTACACTGCAGACAAAGCAGACATGATCTGTAACTGATTGCTGTTTCCGCAAGCAATCAAAAATAGATTACCTCTACGGAGTAATTTAATTAAGAACCGTGCGGCCAGCACAGTATTACAATTCTCTCATTAACACCGTCACAGCTAGCTTTCATCCTTAACCCTTTCGGGGCTCATGGAACTGCCGAGCACTGATTGACAGTCACAACTGTACATGCTGAACATGTTTTCCTTTGGAAAGGGTCTATAAAGCATTGCATAAGGATTATACATTTATTATCTAGCATGCCTGCGTTGTGCCACAAATTATCTTAGATGTGCCTCACGACTATTTCTGTATTGTCAAAGTAAAGTGCATGTAGCTTTTTACCTTACCACTTTAGTAAAGTCAAAGTCAAGGCCCTGTAGCTGTCCTGGACTACAGCACCCATTATACTTAGCCTGGCAGATGATGAGCATTGTAATTCAGATCTGGAAGCCATGTATACATGTATGCTTCTGATGGTTCAGATGGCCATGTCTGCCTCGTGCCTAATGATAATGGTAGTCAGGATATTACGTTCTCTGTTTCTGTTCCCCAGAAACCAAATAGCATGTGCACAGTCCTGTTCATGAACAGATTTACAGAGCACTTCGCTGGGGGTCATGTATAAAGACTGGCCAAATTTGCTCCTGGCCAGTAACATATAACAACCAAATAATGATTAGCCTTTTTCATCCAGCTGCAGGATAAGCAGTGAAGGCTGATACCTGACTGGATGTCATGGGTTAACTGCCCAGGTGCAAATTTGCCCAGTCTTTATAAATGACCCCCATTGTCTTAGCATTGATCTTGTTTGAAATCTGGACTGCCACTTGCCCATGTTGCTGGATTCAGTGTCCATCAGTTTCCACTGTCATACAGTTAAGTGTACGACGTACCAAAGGCCATCAGAGAGCCCAATGGTACTAGACCAAAACGTTGGGACCCAAAATTGTCTGTGCTGCCCAAATTGTCCCCATGATTCCCTTAAAGGGGTTGTCCACCTTTTTGTTTTTGTTATTTTTGGTTTTTTTTAATAGTTAGCAACTCTTTAGCAGTTATATGGTTGCTAAGGCCCACATTACCCTAGCAACCAGGTAGTGCTTCGAATGACACACTATAATATGAATTGGAGTGGATCTGAATAGAAAGATAAAATGAAAATGAAGACCAGTTGAAAAGTTGCTAAGAACTGGCTATTCTATAATATACTAAAAGTTAACGTAAAGGTGAACCACCCCTTTAAATACAGTGAAATGTGATTTCCAAGAGACAATAGCAATTAAATGGTAATTCATTTCATACCAAATCTTGGGTCCCAAGGCAGAATCCATGAATTATGGGTTGCATTAAGAAAAAAAGATGAAGTGGCCAAAAGGTGTCCATTGTACAAGGCAATAGTGATAATGGGATGGATAAAGAAAAATTATATAATGGAAAAACATAATATAGTGCATAAAGTCCCCCTATTGTAAAATACTTATTACAGTACATCACTAAGCACTGATTATAACTGATGACGGTAAGTGGCATTAATAAGGGTATAATTTACAGGATATTCATAGCTCTTGTGTATGATAAAGAGAATAGTGTACCCCCTATTGTAAAATATGTCACAAGGTATTCCATGACTATATAAAAGTACATGGCTGAAGGCCTTGTGATTTTCTGCCAGTCATGGAACACTGAGGTGACTTCTAATAGCCTCATATTTTACAACAGGGGGTACATTATTTATTACACAAGTTTCAGTGAGTCTTGTGACAGAAATCACCTCACTAAGCACTGATTAATTCTAAAGATTTATGGTGTATTGTAATATTAGATTCAATTGTATGAGGTAAAAAATTCTGCTTGCTGGCAGTCAAGGATGCCATGCAAGTGTACCATACCATGTGCAGATTTGTTTTCAAAATACTATAATATAGGGACAATGTAAGTATGCAGACTGATGGAAGGTTACCACAGTGACAGTGACCAAAAGGAGCATATTGCACTCATGTACGAATCTACCCCAGTGTCAAATGTGGGTCAGGGTTGTTAAGAGATGAACTGAGATGCCTGAACAGTTGTTGCTTTTCAACCCAAATGAACTATGTAACTATGTGAGACAGAGAGCCTTCTGTGGCTATGACGAGTGTGGAACATTCTGATTCTGACAGATGACTGAGGTGAAGAGTTCAGCAAATGAAGAAACAGAGGCGAGTGTGAGGCAACAGTAGCTATAAATTAGGAGCAACAAGCAAACGTCTAACCGAGGAGCATCCCCTCCTTACGGTCCCCATTAAAACTGCATAAAAATCCCATTATTTCCAATTAGGAACGCTGCTTTCTAAATCGTCTTTGTTTCACTTCAAGAGAGCAAACCTCTAAGCGAATACTATATTTATATTTTTATGGAATTGAAACGCAAAAGGGTATATACACTCTACATGGGAGACTGTAACACGGAATTTGCTTCTAACCCCAAAGTTTATTTCAGAGCCATATGCCTGAATATGCTATATAAAATGGTTAGGCTTCAGCTGAATGACTGCAAAACTGTTACAGATGCCACTCTCTATGCCACATTGCCCTTCCAAATGCAATAGTGTCATTATTGTTATGTGTTCGTTCATAATGAGCCAACATTTTCTTTGTGACTGGATGTTTGGGGGGGGGGTAATGCAAAACATGGCAAAGAACAGACACACAAATGGGCTGAAAATCGGGTTAGAATTCTCATTTGCACATAGTATCAAGATAGTACAAATGTTTCATTAAAAAACATACAGCCCTAGTGTAAAATATGTAAATATTGAGAGATATATCAGAATTCCTTTATTTGTATAACATAAAAAACAAAGCCAAAACTAACAGTATCATATGATAATAGGGTGTATATCATTCCCCATGTACAGATATACTGGGGTCCTACAAAGCTTACAAGAGATGGTCCCTATATCTAGCTGTGTTTTGCTTTGTTCAGTTCAGTCTCTAACGTGACTTGGCTATTGTATAATAAAAGCATCAGTGGTGCCAATTGGTGATTTATAGTTTGTCTCACAACACATCAAAATAATGACTATGTTGTGTGCAATTCTCCTCTGAGCGTGTACAACTTGCATGGTGTGTACAGGGAGAGTCCTAGTGAATTGGAATACCATGAATCAGGCAGCAGCACTTAGCGATGAATAAATCCTATAATCTTGTATTACCACCAAGTTTACGGTACACTGAGTTAGGACTCACCACTGCTAAGTGTGTTTCCACTGACAGAGTGCAGTGATCTAACTTTAATTTCACATTTCTGAGATTTGTCAGAACAGAGTAGGCAGTTATATTCCTACCACCATGGGACATACAGTAGTGTTGGGGTAACAAGGCAGTGGTTGTTAAGAAGCCCCCCTTCGTATCAGGGGGCAAAATCGCCAACCAAAATATCTGGTACTCCTTCAGAGCTAGTATCCTACGTTTCAAATAAAATTGACAGACTTCAAATGGAAACTTTTAACAGTAAAGAGATATAAAGAGATACTGAACATATTGTATTTTTACTCAGTCTAATATGCTAAATACCCATGGGGGTGTGTCATAACAAGTGCAACATTTGGTCTATTTACCTGTAGGAACCAATCAACTAGTAGCATATTTATTGTTTAAAAGGATCTGATCCTTGGTTGTTAGGGGTTATTATACGTAAAGCAAACTTTATTTCTGTTGTTTTATTACCCCCATAACTTACAGGCCTTAGCTATACCTCATTATAGGCCAGGGGGTCCTTTGTTTAAACTTTAGGCTTGTGTTTCTCTAATAAATGTGCCTCAAAAAAGAAAATACTTATACAGGTATTCGTACACAGTTCCCCATGGGCCATTATTCTTGGCTCATCACTACTAAGCAGAATTTTGCTCACTTGCAATATGCTCAGTTCATATTTATATATTGGAAAAATGAGCTACTTGCCTAGTGTTTGTTGCACTTTCCTTCATTTAGTCACTGAAAAGTTCTGACACATCTGGTTTAGTTGCCCAGTACGAGTGCTGATCCTCCTGATATGATGAATTGGTTATATTTTGTGGTTATCTTCGTAAAATGGCAAGACCTTACATGCAGAAAGGAGTCAGACGTGACAGGCAAGCCACACTGTATAATAGTCAGCAAGTGCATAAAAATGACAGTGGCATCTGCATCATCCAGGCCAGTGGAACATCAATAGGAACCTGATTAATATCAGTCAATTTAAACAGGAATCTTAAACAAATACAGTGTTGTGGCTCATTAGCTCAGGTTTTACATTTTGCTTCTAAATTGACAAATCTTAGTCAAGTGGTTTAATAGCCAAAACAGGCACATATGAGGAAGATTATCTTCTAGTTCATATGTTACCTGTGCAACTGATCAGAACAAGAAGGAAACTACCTTGTAATAAAATTAATATTCCCCAGTTTTGTTGAGCTATTCCTCTTATCTGGTTCAATACACGTCGCCATAGGTGGTAGACTGGTTTACTGCAGAAAGCAAGGAACATGGAGTGGGTGACAATGCTCAAGTGTCCGTTTTGGCACAGGGGCGAAAGCCATTAAGCTTTCACATCCAAATTCCTATTATTGGTTCTCATAATACTTATTATCCCCCAAGTCCTCCTGTCAATCTGACAATCCGTATTTTCTACTTTTCAACTTGATCTTAGCATACTGTACATATAAGGTAATTTATAATGTTGGGGCTGTGGCAGTTTTTCATGCATCTTATGATATTAAATTGCAACAACTAATGGTTAAGGATGTGTGCATTTGGATTCAAGACTGCAAAACAATTTGGAACAGCACCCCCTTTTTTTTTTAAAATAAAATCCTTTTATTTTTTATTTATAAAATCCTTTATTTTATGGGCAACATTTCAGGTCTTATACTGCCCTTTAGCATGCTATTCGAGGCTGCATCCACATTTGTCCTGCCGTTTCAAAGCTTGGTGTGTTAATGAGGGCAATTTCATACGGTTTTTCGCATCTATAATGTGTGTAAAATAGCACAGTGTTCTTACTTCCCAACATTTGAAAAATGTAAAGAGGGACAAAAAGAAATGGCATGTAGCAAGGCAAACATTTTTGGCCACGCCCATTTCTGCGACCACACCCCCTAAATACCGCTCCCATTTTTACAAAATTTGGTAGGTTATTTAAAGTTTGAACACATCTCTGGGGTTTTGGGGTCTTGTTTTATGTGTTATTAAATTTTTGCTAAAAAAGGTGAAATTTTAGTTTAAGCTGCAAGTCTCAGATTCCCCAAGAGACCTATTTAGCTTATTAGTTACAATTGTATCTAAGTGCAGGTATAGATTGTTAACTTTTCTGGGCTCTCTGCCAAAAGCTACTTATTTAATTAAGTTAAGAAACATTGTATCTTTTTTAGCGTTCAGTGCAGGAGATCAAAAGGAAATGAGGGACTTTTTAGTAAGACTGTAGGCTTTGCTGTTAAAATCAGGACTGGTCTGCGAAAATTGGGACAGTTGGGGGGGATGCAGTGTTAAAGTGGGGCTGAAGAGTATTTTGTGGGCAAACAAGGATGCAGTGTTCATTGCTTTAGATAAGGGTGTCTGGTCATTGGTCTCAGACCACCTCCTTTAACTGAAAGTTTTCCTACAACACACACGGGCACAGGGCATGCAATGCCTGTAGAGCAGGAAATGTCACCAGAATGTGCCTTAAAAGTGAAAAAATGCAGTGTGTGATACCTTTCTTGCATTTGATTCAGCCTCACTGCAATGATTAAAGCTGGAGAAGAGTAATATGTTAAGGTTCTTGTTATGAGAGAAAGCAGCATTACTGTGAGTGGTGCGGGATGTGACTGAGCACATCACAGCGCGATGAAACAATGTTAAGTAAATTATTGCTAGAGCAAGCAGCTCTTGCTTGTGGCAGGTTATCAATTGCGCTGCTGCTGTTAGGCTCTTATTACTTTCCACTCAAACAGATCTTTGTTTAAAAACTGTTTTAAATATAATGACGGGAGCAGTGGTGCGGACAAATGGGTAAAATAATTTGCTGAGCTTCCAGAGCTACATGTCTCTTCCGATCTGATATTAAGTCCACTGGCCTCATTTTATCATTGCTGTCTTGTGGTGCTAGGCCCAAAAACCTGATTGAAATGTTTGGGTCAATGAAACTGTGATACAGAAATGTATTCCACCATGTTAAACAACACTTGTTGTCTGTGGCACACCTAAGCTGTAGCACTAGCTACTGTGTACAGTATATGGTGCACACTATGGACAACTGCATTTGTGCAATTTAGCACCTATGTTATAGTAAATGAGCCCTGGTAAGTGGTATGGAACCCTTTTCATTAAAGCTTCCACTAAAGCCCAAGTAAAGAACATGGCATGGATTCATGGCATGCCTACACTACCCTACCCTACGCTGTGGCCCATAAACACATTTGCTTGTGTAGCTAGCTTTGGAGGACATTCATTCAATTCAGAGAAAATTTCCCATTTCCCACAGATTGCTAGCCCAAGTCTAGGGAAGCAAATATGCCATGACTTCATAGTTACAAAGACCAGTCATATTTTGGTGCAGTTTCTGTAGGGCTTCACTAAGAACAGCATGGGGGGGGGGGGGGGATCAATGGGATTGATTGCTCTGCAGGGACTGTCCTTCAAATGGCTGTTGCAGCTTTTTTGGGGGGGGGCAGACCAATACAGAGTACTGAAACTGCCCATAGACTACAAATATCCTAAATTTTGCACAAGCAAGAGAACTCCTAATTTAATAATAGCGAACGATGCAAAACACTCATTTCAACAGGAGCAACAGTATTTTAGATAGTATCGATTTCTGTAAATTTAAGTTTCTGTAAATTTAACTGTATATGCTTTAGAACCACACTGTGATTTTATCATTTACTGAATTTACTAATGCTTACTGTGATATTTTTCTAGCCAAACCCACTTAAGGGGAATTTCAAGTTTTTATTAAAAAAATAATTCTAAGCAGCTTTCCCAGATATAGAATCTTTTAACCAGAAACCTGTTATCTAGAAAGTTTTCAAATACAGGAAGGCCATCTTCCATAGACTTTATTATAATCAAATAATTAAAGATATTTCTTTTTCACTATAATAAAAAAAACAGTACCTTGTATTTGATCCCAACTAAGATTTAATTAATCCTTATTGGTGGCAAAACAATCCTGTTGGGTTTATTTAATGATTACGGTTTTTTTTTAGTAGGTGTAAGGTATGGTCAACCCCAGGTCCCAAACATGTCCCGTACCTGTATATCAATTACATATATTGACTGAATTTAGCATTAATTGCAAATGTAACTGCTATCAAATGAAGTATCCTTTTGTCCATTTCTAGTCTATTCTATTCCCTGTAAAGAAGCATGAGAATGGACATTTTGGCAGAGTTAGCCTCTACTTGATTGTCTTAAAAACATTTGCTTTTACAAATTACTTCACAACCAATGGCAATTTTGAATGAATATAATCTTGCTCCTATTCACATTTTAGTCTCTCATTCAATCCATTGCCCAGTTGCTAAGGTAAACAAAACCCTAACAACCAGATATGTTGCATTAACAAATTTATGCTGAGCCTAGGTCATGACATATTACCCTTTGACACTTCTACTCTCTACCCAAACTCCACCCCTTTGTTCAGGTCTCAGCCCCTTTTCTTATCCCCTTTTCTGCTTGACCTTAAGGGTGCAGGTCTGTCACCTAAGGACAGCGTGGTACTCTGAGCCAGGGGAAGCAGTTTTTTAAGTGTACATTTTGCATAGTGTAATAATGAGTCTTACCCCTACAATTATTAATCCATACAGTAAAACAGAAATATTGACAATAACACAGAGAAATTCAAGTCCAGGCACCTAGCTTCCATCAATTTCACACTGGAACCCTTTATGGGATGTGCTTCCCAGAATACATGGCTGTTAACACATCAAAACAGGACACTTTATAGGCCTGGATCAAGCACTGTCTGTGAGAGATACTAAATACAGACATTTATGTGAGTTCCATTTCTGCTGATTGCCTTAAAACCAAGTTAGTCCTACACCTGCAATTTTAGTGTACATCCTGAGCAACCTTTTCTTGACTTTTACAGAAAGATAATTTCCAATGTTCTGCGTATTATAAATCTTATCCTGAGAATAATGATGTCCCAGGGGCCCAAGTTAAGTGAATTGGGACTCATTTTATGGTTTGCGTGTGCTTTTTTAAAATTGGTAAAAATAGATGTTGCCAACTAAAGGATTTTAAACATAAACATGTCCTTGTTTTGAGAATAACAGTGCTATTATAGAGCAAATAAAGGATTCCAGGTAGGTAGCTGTTTGTAGTAATGATTGAGTGTAAATTTCTTTTTTAAACCTCTGTCAGAGAACCAACATGGGTGTGGAAATATCTGATGGATGAGACTAGTGGAAAATACACTCAGGTTACTTGCTTGTTAAAAATACAAAGTTCCATGTATGAATATATAAACGCAAAGATGCAGACATGTCAACTCACCTGTTTTTTTGGGGGGAAATCATCCTGATTCAACCTCCCCCTAAGCCAATCACCCACTGTCAGTACAGTTTCTAACTTACCCACTTATCGAAATGCATGGGAATCATCAGAAGCAGTGAAGCAATAAAGCAGGGAGAATGATCGCAGGGTGGGGCCATGGTGAAAGGAAGCAGGACAGACCGGGCCACTATATACATGGAACACTTCGGACCTGGATCTCTGAAGGAATGGTATTTGCAAATAATTTAGCCTTTACTGATAAACAGAGTGGGGTACAAGTGGTTCTAGGATTCCTTTGCACTTTGTTACCATAATTAAGCTTTCAATCTATGGAAAATGTTATTATCCTTCTTTAGAAGCAAAATAACCTGCCCATGTAGCATGTTAAGCCAAGTTGCAGGTAGATCCCAATTCATATAATAAACTGGGTCTAACTATTTGTAAATTACATCCACTAGTTTTCCAGAAATGTAATATATCAGTGATTGCATCCAATTTCACATGTATAGCAGTGCGCAAAATGCTAGCCTAAACAAGCCATAGCCTGAGATAAAATCTTACTATCTACAGCTCTTTAGCAATGTTAGTAATGTTAGTTAAAGTTGTTACAGATCAACTCTGCTACCTTTCACTTGTGAAGAAGAAGAGTGAAACCCACAATACAGGCAGGGTACAAAGATTGCAACACAGTCCTTAGTAATTAAATATATTCATTAGCTGTACTTATTTTCAGAGCACAACTACAGTTCCCATAACCCTCAATAAAGCTGGATATATTTGATTAAAACCCTCTTGTAAAAGCACTAGGTAGTACTGGTCCCATTTTTCAAATTAAAATGTAAACAATGCAGTTGGGGTGCCCACAGAACAAGTGATATACTGCAGGACCAATTATCTGTCTCTAGACCTGCCACACTGCACATTTTAATGATCTGCTTGTAAGAGCCTTGATGGATCAATATGTGGATGAGTAATTCTGACAGATCATCCTGTGACAATGATTGATCCCCCAGTGCATAATTTAGAGGATATCCAGAAAATATCCACTGCAGGGAGAAGCAGGGGTTGAAAGCAGTTCAAACCAAAGATGTCAAACAGGAATATGTCAAAAAGGAAGCACCACTTGCAGCAGATTGGTGGCTGCATAGCCTGACAGTTTCTGAACCACAACAACTAAAAAAACACCATGTGACCCACTGTGATTGCACTACAACTTCATCCACCACTTTACTGCTAGTGTTGTGTTAGGTAATTTAGGGCAGCAGGGCCTGAAGGCCATATTCGGTGAAGGACATATTTGAGTAGAATGCCTGTTTGCTCTCACATATACTCCTGAAAGCCTACTTTGGAGGCCAGTCATGGTGAGGTTTGGGGAGAATACTTACATGATGTCCCTGAAAGTCTTGTAAATGTGTCTGATTGGCTCATACAGATATGGTTTTAAATGTCTGTAACCTTGTTATGGTTTTAAGGGGGCCTTAGCCAAATTTTGGACCCCAAATGGACCCTAAGCACAATAAGTCTGAAAAATATTCTCTTAGAGGAACAATATGCTTTTAGAAACACCACCAGGCCAGAGTGGCAACCTGTGGATTCTGACAAATGGCAGAGAAGCTGCTGTAAGATGCTATAGACAGTCACTATCTAGTGGGCTGGTGGGGGCTGTTTGGGCCTCTGTGTACTTGAAATGCCAGGGCCTCTTTTGAATCCCAGTCCAGACCTGACCACCACACATTAGGAGCTAAAGGTGGGTTATGGATCAGAAATAATGCAGCTCAGAAAAAAACAGTTCTATGCACTGCAAACATCTAACAGGGTTATATTCATAATCATGCTTCATGAACTTCATCAAAATTGTAATGCTGAATGAACACTAAAAGACAAGGCATAATAACACAAGATGAAAAGCAGCACAGAGACGGTGAGGAATATGCAGTCTCTCATGCATTTCTTTGAAACAGTATTAAAAACCAGCCAGCCACTAAATTGACAGTAAACTACATTTTTATTGAGCTGTTAGTACATTTGGATCAGTTAATCAGAGAACGAATAATAACAATATGAGATGCTGTTAGATAGAGCTATCTTCTTCTCAGCTAGGGGCATGACTGAAACAAGCATGTCACACAGCTCACCATGCGTCAACCACATATTACCATTTGGAGACCATGGCATCAACGTCTCTTTGTCTTACAGCAGAATGATTCCATTAAGGATGCTAAATTGGACATTGTCCAGTGTTTTGGAAGTACAGGTTCATATCCTTAAAAACAGTGTCTATATTTATTATACTTGCATTTTCCATCTTAAAGCATTAGACTAAGAGGCACATCTAATTAAAATTAATGACTGCCTAACAAAAGAATATAAAAAGATTAATACTGGGAACAGTTATTGGAAAGTGATTGAAGGTCCTAAACTGCATTTCCCAGTGACAGATAATCTTCTGCTTCCAAGAAATAAACATTACTGGATCTCAGTAGAAGCACGGTCAGAGAAAGAACTTATTATTTATAAAGAGAGACTACACCAATCGTTCCAGGATGTAAGGACATGTAAATGATGGATCATGTTCTGAATTTACATTCATTGACAATAAGGAAGTTGATCAAATGATTGATCAAGTATGAACCCCTTAAAGGCTGCAGGTCATGGAAACGACCTAACATAATAGACAGAATAATCTGAATGGTGACAACATCTACATCTTTCACCCCAAGGTGTAAAGTGATCTTCACTAATAACATACTTAATGCCCTGTCTTTTCATGGGCTTCAATTTCATTGTGTTCATTTCAAAGGGTGAAGTGCTGGCCCGTCAGATACATGGGCTTTAATTTCATTTTTATATGGCACAAAGGCATGCAAAGGAGGGTCCCCTAGGGCTCCATAGATGCTGTCTAAATGATGCACAATTATAGTGCAAGTTCCAGTTATCAGCCCCTCTATATGCAAAGCCACCAATCTGAATACAAAAAAAGGCACAACTTGTGGGGCAAAGTGCACTCCAAAACATTGGGGTGCAGCTGATGTTTGCTTCTACCTAACAGTGACTGGTGTACCAGTTTATCGTTTTCAATGTGTGCAGATTCCTCTCCACCAGCTGTAAATAATATGATATTTTTATAAATGGAAGTCCAAACTTAAATCCAAAATTAGTGGTCTCTGAGACATATTGAGTATAACCACGTACAGTGACATATCCACTTAGTATTAAGAATTGTTTTGAACTGTCAAATCTTTAAAGGGCAAATACACTTGTATTTAGCATCAGTACAAAAAAAACGACTTATCTTCAGCATCCATTTTGCCTACTGTTTTAATAAAAACTATTATGTTTGGCTTTTGATACACTACAGAATATAGAGGTAATCAAATTAAGTATACTTCTTATAATGAACTCCTCCTTAGTGTAAACCTAAGACACTGCTGGGGGATATAAGTAGGAGATAGAGGAGCTTATTTATACAAAGCTTATTAACCTTAAACCCAGCTCCACCTTCCAGTGTGTAGGGTAGACACAAAACACATTTTTTATTAAAAGAAAAGGCAAAACTGATTTCCAATGAAAACATAGATTTAAAGTCATCCCAGCTGAGGGCAATCAAAACTTTACCTCCCCTATAAATGTAACTAGCCCATAGTTTGTGAAGGGTGCTCTTTCTATTCTGTTCAAACATTAAAAATGATCACATATCAGTCACACAATACTCCTCTGCTGTTGGCCCCTTACCCAGTTACCAGCCTGAAATAACTGAATGGTAAAGTGCATCAGTGCTATACAATCAACACCTGTCAAACAAAAAAAAACAAAATCTTGCATGTAACACTAACACTAAGAAAATGAAGCAGCTTCCTTGTTCAGTGCTGCCTTAAAATAAAAATGATATAACAGCCTTATTCTCTTCCTAGTGTTACAGTTCAACACAGTTGAGTGGCTGTTTTGCTGCCAAATGAGCAGAGACTGCAACTCATCAATTATTATGCAACCTTTTCTTGGGTAACTTATGCACCAAATATTTACTAAAAAGAAAGAGATGTCAGCTAGCTCCATGGGGGTGATGATTACGAGATCTGACATTGTATTTTTACTTTCAAATGATAACACAGAATAAGGTCTTCAAATTGTCAGGACCATTGTCTCCCTGAAGATACTGCCTGTCATTGGGCATGGATTATTTTTCAAGAAGTGAGTGAACAGATACGGCACACCAATAATTCACATACAATCAATTCGATCAATGCTGCTGCTGTATGTAACTTGAGGAAATGTATATTCAGTTCATCAAGACACCACTGCCTGCAACGGTTTAATATGCATGCTGGGAATTGTAGTTCTGAGCTTAGCGCGGCAGGTTGCTGATTCCTGAATTAAAGGGAGCTAGCCACCCCATCTGAGCTAGTACTGCACTATGGCAATTGTAGGGCTGAATCAACAAGTCACCAATCTCCTTCCTTCAGCACAGTTGTTCCCGTTTTTTTGAATGAATTTGTTAATAGCATTTTTCTTTGGAAAACCCATCAATGAATAAAACATTGGCAGCGAAATACATCGGGTTTGGTATCTGTGCTGTGAAGCTTAAAATCTTTCTCTTTTATGCCATTTTTTGACATGCTCAATGCATTCCTATCTCCCCCATTTGTATTGTAGAAGCCTATGCAGTGTTATTGTGGGTTTTTTTTTAGGAAGCGGCTACCTGCATTCCCCCCCCCCCCCCCCCCCCAGCACACTCATTCACAAATTTACACCATCCAATGAACACAGCTTGGGTACAATCCATGGAAAAAAACAGCCTGTGCTCAACACTGCAATCCTGGAGCTCCAGCTAATGTGCATGGGTGGAAGAAATGTGACATCACCGCCGCTTGCAACAAATGAACAGCCGAGCAAATACAGCAGTTGGAAAATCTTAATGCATTATAAAAGAGCGAATCTTGCCCTCCATATCACAACCAGAACAATACTGCCGGTGCTATAGAGCCGAGCTTCCCTATCGATTCGGGTCAATTACATGTAACACATTTCAAACAAGCTGGCCATTCATTAACATTTACAAGTGAATGAACTGGAAAAGCAACGTGACTTCTGATCCAATCTATAGCAATGCAGCTGCTTTAAACCTTCTGTAAATAAGACTGCAGCGCATTGCACAAAGGGTACAGTACAGCTTCGTTCCTCTGCCACTATCTTTGTCCCTGTCCCAGCTACAATCCATTGAAGGCTGGCAGCAACTTTCTGCCACGTGTCACTTTAAAGAAAACTTCAATGTAAACACAAGCCAAAAAAAAAAAAAAAAATGGGTAGCATTAAACAGGGACAATCAATACTGTTTGATCTGAGAATTCTTTCACAACAAACACATTTATACAGACAACAAATAGATTGCAGTCCCAAGGAGGAAAAGCAAACTAAACCGACACAGTTACCTGAATCTGAAAGCAAGGAGCTATTAAGGCAAGTTTCACCCTCCATGCGGCTAGTTACTGCATAATGTCCAAAACTCCACAAAACAGGAGGTGGAGCCAACAAATACATTTGCAGGCACAATGTAGGGACGGTACTGTAGTTACTGCACAGCAACTATATATTTAAGAACATAGATGGAGCTTACATTTATGGCTTGCTCAGTAGTAATGAAATTAAAAAAACATACAAAAACCCCCCTGAGTTTTTAGGTAAAAATTCCAGAATTGGGATGGAGTTAGTGAAAGAACTCAGTACAAAGCAGAGGAAGAAATTCTAACTTGGAAGGCTCATTGAGGCACAAAAGTTATTTGAGCAGAAGCAGGGGGTACCCATCTGTAACAGCACCTGAAAGATGGTTACGTCCAGACTTGGTTTTGTATTGGTAAAAGGGGCTGCCCAGAAACTTTTCTTTTGTTTTGTTCTTCTGTTAGGCACATAGGTGCCTGTGCAGTGAGGCAGGGTGCTGCATTGCTCAGCTGATCCTGCACGGTGCACTTGAGAATGCGCCACTGATTAATATCACCACTGACCCCAATACACAAAAGGAGAGGGAACATGCGGGGCATCAGTTGCCCGAACTCACACCCGGAGTTAAACTCACTTTGCTGTAGATATATTAATGCTTCTTAAAAGGAAACATGTCTTTGTTCTAAGCAATTTAATCCTTTTAAGTGCCTGGACATGCTTCCTTTTGGTTCACAATGGGCAGTGTTACTTAAAAATATTTTTTAAAAGGGGAAAAAAGAGAGGGAAAGGGAGTCCAGGAGCGAATCGCTGAAGGCAATGCAAACAGTGGTTAGTAAGAGTGATTCATTTCACAGGATCACGTCATTCACAGTTTGAACAAGCACAATAATGTTACACAGCACAAAAAAAAGACAGCAATGGTACTCACAGCACATCACAGGATAGAAAAACACTCACAAAAACACCCTCCCACGGAACAGAAAGCATCTACCTTCTACTTTATTCTCCATTGAAAGTCCAGCTTAGAAAAAAGTCCACTTTTAGAGAAAGCACTCCTGGGTAGGACAGGCCATGGTAAAGTTTGTCTTTTGTTTTCTTTTTTGTTTTTAAATCTTTCCAGTCCTTCCTCCTCCCTCTTTCTCTCTTTTCTAAACTTTGCCTCTTGTTGTGAGCAAAATCTCCTACAACACGTGCCCCAGGTAAACAGCCCACCTCCTCTCCTCTGCCCAACTTGCTGGATTCACTCTGGCTTCCAGTAGGCTTAGCTCTGCCCCTGAGTGCAGATGCAGGCTGGTATTGCCCAGCAGTCCCCTAGCCTGGCACTCTAACCTTGCCCTCTGTCTCTGAGTCTGTGCTGCCTGAGTAACAGTGCAAGGAGCTGACTTTCCAGGAATGCAGGTGGGCTCCGGCGCTATCCCTGCAGCAGTGCTGATCAGAGCACGCCTCTGCTTTTGTTTCCACCTCTCTTCTTGCCCTCAGATGACAACCGTCTGCTTGTGCGGGGAGGGGCCGGCTGAGCCCCCCTTTGGATTGCCTGGGAAGCCTGCCGCCTTGCTTCTTTTGTCCTCTCGGTGCCTCCGTACCTGCAATGCTGCAGAGCAAGCTTCCCTTTTCTCCCCTTCTCTCTGCATTATGACAAATCAAGGCAGGCAGCTGGGCTGTGAGCACATCAGAGCAGGGAGAGACCGAAATAGGCACTGGGGGTCTGCTGATCGGAACTGCAGTGCCACAGAGAGGGGGGTATCACAGCAGAGCCCCCATTTTTAAAAAAAAAAAAAATACTATTAAGCCACTTTCATGGGGTTTTGTTTGCTATCAGTTTACAGAGATTCTGCAGATTTTTTTTTTACTTAGAGAAATATTTTAATATAAAAACAACTTCCCTGATTGTCCGAGCCTTTTGTCTAATGGTGTAAACACTCCCCCTTAGAACCTCTTTGCTAAGACTCACCATTAACCCTAAGACCCCTGAGAGAAACCCTTATACTATCCCCTTGAACTATATCCCCTATACGCTACTCTATATACTAAAGTACCGGAGTCCAAGCTATGATTAAAATACACATCCCTGCAGGCTATCAGGGGATTCTGGGAACGGTAGTTCAGCAACAGAGCCACAGGCCAGCCATCTCTTTTAAAGAACGGAATTCTTTTACTGAACGTTATTCCTATAATAAAACAGCATGGATTAAAAGAAAGAACTAAATCTGTAAAATAAATCTAACGCTGGGGGTGGGGCTTAAAATGTATCTAATATGTTGATTTTTTGTTAAAGTTTTTTTTAAGGGACACACACACACACACACAGCAAAAAAATAAAAATAATAATAATAATCCAGGCTATACAAGCAAAGGACCACTGCCTGCAAAATCCTGAGCTAACTGCCCTGATTAAATATTAAAGTCCATTCACTCCTTTGTGTAAAGACCCCGATTAGAGACAACACAAACCTGTCATCAGCCGGGGATCTCAGCGGAGTTGGAAGCAGTGTTTGCAGAGCTCAGTTTATTTACATGAGTACAGAGCATGATATAACATATTAAGCAGCTATAGGGCAGTTATACGCTTTAATGAGCAGGACCCTCTTTATCTCCTGTACTGGTCAGTATTTGTATGTAATTTGTGGGTTTCATGTATACATGTTGTACAGCACTATGGAATATGTTGGTGCTTTAGAAACAAAATACAGCATTGAATGATACCACCATTGCTGTCCAATGCTTTCCATGTAGTGGGCCAGTTAGCTGACAAACTGCATGTTTTTGGAATCAATAATATCAAATTGATGATGACATACACGGCTGTCTGTGGTGGCCGTAGGCAGACAGAGGGTCATAAAAATACAGCAGAGGGCCACATCTGGCCCACGGGCCGAAAGTTGGACAGCCCTGCCTTAGAAGCAATGCAGACATACAAAATATGCTGCTTGTTTTCATCCTTGCTCTCAATATGTTCAATTGTATTAAAAAGGAACAATGCTACAGTTTAAAGCTATGGCAGAAATGTTCCTGTGTGTGCATGTGATTATTGGCACTATTTTTGCACTAGCTCTGCAGCAAAGCTAAGCTGCAAATTGATGAGAGTACCCTGTGTCTAAGGCCTCTTGTGCACTGCAGGGGTGAGAAGTGCCCCTCCCCGCCGGCGCTGAGCAGAACACAAAGAAAACTAATTCTCTCTTCCCTTGACAGCAGCAAGGATGATGTCACATGTAATATTTAAGCTTTCTAAATAATCCTAATGTGCACGTGGGGCTTGAGGGAGGGATGTGTGGGGCTCTAGCGTTGCAGGAAACATTAGACCTTTCAGGTTTAAGAGGGTAAAAAAGACAAAATAGCACCCTTTAGATGTTAATAAACTGCATTTCCCAGCAGCCCAGTCAGTAGGAGTTGCTGGGAGTTACAGTGCAACAACAACTGAAGGGCTGTCAGTTGTACATCCCTGGTGTTAGTGCTGAAATTATATCTAATAACTGTTACACAATATTCTTTTATCAATGTTTTGCCCCTAAGTGGCCCTATGATGCTGCGGGGCCCAGGCAAAGCTCTTAGGCTAATGCCCCAAGAACAGATTAGTTGTTACTGCAGGCATTTAGTATATATTTTAGTTTCATGCTTTTAAAGGCAAAATTCCAAAATGCAGTGAGCGGAGGGGGGGTGGGGGTGGTGGTGGTGTTGGGGGTGTGTGTTGTGTGTGTGAAAAATCATAGAATTGATATGTGTCACACAAATAGGGGCCCATTGATAGCTTTCTTGGGGCCTGTGCCTCCCAAATACCACACAATTTTCTTTTTAAGGTATTCATTCTGAATTACAGTTGGCTTTGTTTTCTAGTGTTAAGTATGCCACAGTCTGTAAATTAAACTGGTGTCGATTTTCTCAGCCCCTAGATACCCCTCCTGGTGATACAAGTGATACTGGTGATACTGCTGATACTGGTGATACTGCCAGTGCAAGTGCACTTGTGCTGAAATGGACACAATTGTTGTGCATATGAATGCTATTTAGTAAAGGTTCTTGAGTCCAATCATGCTCCTTGCACTTTCATGTAGCTGTGCTGAGCACCACTGTGTCCGTCCTGCCTTTTCCGATGAATAGTGTGCAAGTGCAGCTACTGACACAGGGGAACCCTGGAGCTAACGATACCCTGGACTTGGCACTACTTCAAGGGTTCTCACAGTAGGTTCCATTAAAAAGAACACCAGACTTGCCCCCAGGGGGAGCCCTGGCTGCCTGGGGTGGACTTTCTGATGCTGCAGTTTGCTCTCTGCTCTAGAAGAGCCAACATTCCGATTGGCTCCTCCCTGTAACTTTCACAACTGGCCTCATGGCAGCAGTACCCGTTTGCCCCAGTGGCTAATACCACTCTGGAAATGCCAGCTGCAAATTGCACCATATTTGTGAAAAAGTGATGTTTTTATGCATCAGGAGCGATTTCTCATGAGGCCACAATTACACTTGAATTATGTTGTTTGTTTTACAAAAATGATTTATAAAAAACACAACAACAAAAAAAATCATAAAAATTACAAATGAAAAATAAAGACTAACTGCAAACTCTAAAAACAACCCCTTTCAACTAAAATATAAGAGGTGGGCTGAATCAGGCTGATCCATTTGTTTGGGCCCCAGGCCAATGACCTGGTAATAACAGGGGCCAGAGGAACAGTTGCTGCCATCCTCGCTCAGCGCGATACCATAGGGAGCTGCCCCACTAACTGTTGTATCCACAGTGCCTTCAAGTGGCCAAACAGCTTTGCAACACTTATCTGCCTTTACTAAGCTTTAGACTTAAGCATCTTGCAACCGTAAGAGAATCCTTAAATAAACCTTATTCATTTTGTCCACACTATGAAAGTGGCTATAAAAATGCATATTTTGTGGTAGTAATCTCCTTTGTACGAGCCCTAGCTTTGGGTGGCACCCAGTTATGTGGAGGCACTAGCCGTGTTACAAGAATGTGATAGCTGTGCTCATCTGGAAACTATTCAAGTGATAAAGAGCCATGGATCCCTTATAGAGTTTTTGGTGGGGACACTGCAGTCTAAACACATTTGACTGATAACAGTGATACAGGCAACAGTGTCATAAACCGTACAGAATGCGCTGCCTGACAGTTACTCTTAACCCTTCCTCTGCTAGTGGACAGCAAGTCACATCTTAGAAAAGGGACTCCATTAATGATTTACAATCATTGATTGATACGCCCTCCTCTGCCTTGAGTAGCCTGTGTTTCTTATCTGTAGAATGTAAGAGTGTGCCCTATATATAGACCAACACACAGAGATATATCTCTTTTCAACTTACTTCTGGACAGTGCTGAAAAATGTATGTTTTTTTCTCACTTTCATTAAGTTTTACATTGGCAGATGGTGGCCATTTTTCCAAAATTAGTGTGATGGCACCAGAGTTTGATCAGGGGTGCCATGGTCATACAACTGTTCAGAAATGTATGGCCAAACTGTTGAAATATTGAATCATAGGGCTGATGTACCAGTTGAGCAATACAGCCCCCCAGCAGCCCAATAAATTGTGACTGTCTATGGAATCTTACAGCAACCCTTTTGGCATTTGCCAGAATCCACAGATTGCCAGTCTGGACCTGTGCAGAGGTTTAGTTTCAGGTGACCCGATGATTTAACTTTCCATGTGCATAAAGCACTAATGGTCAGTTGGTGTATGTGAAGAGTTTGTTTTTAGCTCACTGGCACACAGACAGGGGGACTAGTATAACAGATCTCCCCAGCACCACTCCTGAAGCATGGGACTGAAGTTGGCCATAGGTGGGCTGAGCTCCTTTGGCCCAGAGACCAAAAAGACAGAAATTGTAGTAGGGACCACCATTTTTTTTTTAAAAAAGCAAAGAAAAAAGACTTTGCTACTTAATGTACATAAGGATTTTTTTAACCAATAATTTCCCATAGCTTTTTTTAAAGCTGTGTTTAGTTATAACCATGGTAACAGCTTTGTGTCCCTGCCCCTAACAGACACTATTTGTTCCTGATTCAACATACATTAGCAGCAGTACATGTACTTGTGATACACTTACATTAATAATCATTTGCTAATCATGTCAACTGATAAGTGAATGAATCAATAGCAGCTCAACTAAATGTGCATGGCCAACATCATACAAAGCATGTCTTTTAGAGAATGTTGGGTGCTAAACCCAACATTAGGAAGGCAACAGGTTAACCATCTTTGTAATAGGTTAGATGCAGTTCTAGTAATCCATACCAAGTAAAATGATGCTTAAATTAAAACAGGGGAGCAGTAAATTTTACCAGCTGATTGGTTGCTGTGGGGTTCTAGACAAACACTGCCATTTTTATAAAAAAAAAATGTGGTCTTCTTCCTTAGCACAATGCCAGTATGCCAATAGACAATAAGTTACATCACTTGGGAATAATCTAGTTTGCTTGGCATCAAGCTTTCTGTATATGTGTGAGTGCAAATGCTGTGTCATCAAACCCCGAAGAAGGAGCTTACTGACACATTGATAGGAATGGGCCAGCAACACTAATAGTCTAGATAAGACTGTATGCTTTTAGAAGTGTAAGCAGATAAACAGAACAGAAACTAGGTATATAGGCTGTGCCATAGATGGACCTGCCAGAGCATACCACTTGCAGATTAATCACACAATTTGATGATCATTTGTCTGTGTGTGTGCCAGTAGTAATTCTGCTCAGCAGCTATTTGGCCTATGAACCCCATAAGCATGTGTATATAATCATCAGCACCCTGAACGGTGTAGGAAATATATGTATATATGCCATTTAGAGCATATTAACTTGCTATTTAAGTATTGGAAGTTGCCCCACTGCTTTGGGATGAACTAAAGCTTGGGCAGCCAGGGTATAATAAAACGTATATATTAAAAACTCAGAAGTGCAACTGCTATTTTGTCTTGCAATCTCTGCCCTCTGAAGCTCTCCAGTTTCTGATAATATTCTATTCCTATCCCTTCATTGGCATTCATTTTCTCAATCTCTCTCCTAGCACTATGGCCCTTGCAGAGCATTGACCACCTCCAGTTATCTCATGACAATGCCAGCCACCTCCAGCCCCCCACTTCATGCTTCCCCAGGTATGCCTTAAGGTGGTGCACCTTTTTAACAAACATTGATGTCCATGGCTATCAGTGGCTCTAGAAGATCTCTTCCAGCTTTGCATTCATCCACACACTGCAGCTGATATTATTGTGGAGAGCTCCAGATATCTTTTGCAGGATTTTATGTTAACTTTGCAGTGCCACAATGACGTGTCATTGCACATTTTTTCCTGGTAAATCTACAATTTTGCATGCCCAACTCTATCCACCCTTGTTTTCTACCACCTACTAAATCAGAGATGTCAGCTGAACCCTATTAGTGACATAATGATCCAGTCCTGGATTTTTCAAAACCTTTTTCAATAAAGGGCAACCTGCCTCTAGAGGATCTTAAAGGAACAGTAACACCAAAAAATGAAAGTGTATAAAAGTAACTAAAATATAATGTGCTGCTGCCCTGCACTGGTAAAAGTTGTGTGTTTACTTCAGAAAGTCTACTATAATTTATATAAATAAGCTGCTATGTAGCCATGGAGGCAGCCATTCAAAGGAGAAAAGGCACAGGCATATAGCAGATAACAGATAAAACACTATTGTATTCTACAGGACTTATCTCTTATCTGCTATGTAACCTGTGCCTTTTCTCCTTTTTTCCAGCTTGAATGGCTGCCCCCGTGGCTACACAGCAGCTTATTATATAAACTATAGTAGTGTTACTGTAGCAAACACACCAGTTTTACCAGTGCAGGGCAACAGTGCATTATATTTTTATTACTTTAAAGCTCTTTCATTTTTTGGTGTTACTGTTCCTTTAAAGCATGCAGGACAGGCCTGGACTGACAATCTGTGGATTCTGGCAAATGCCAGAGGTGCTGCTGTAAGATGCCATCGACTATGGGGGAAGGAGCTGTTTGGGTCTCTGTGTACTTGAAAGGCCAGTGCCTATTTTGTATCCCAGTCCAGATCTGATGCAGGGTTTCCTTTCACTTAAAATTTACCTACATTCACCTAATATAAGATAAATATTTTAATGCAAATAATAGCTGCAGGTAAACTGGAGCTGTTTTTGGTACCTCACTACAGGATGGGCAATGAGTACTGTATGAAAGGCTGAATTGCCCACTAGAAAAACCATTTATGCGCAGTACATGGGACTTACTGACTTGTGGCAGAATCATTTTTCAGAGTGTAAAAGTCAATAACATTATAGCAAAAAACCATAACCCACGAGGGACCAAGCTAATGCTTTATAGAGAATAATTTAATGAAAAAACTTAATCTTCCTACATATGAACTCAGGAAAACAAATGAACCTCAGACTTTATTGTTTACATTTGTTATCTGCTTTGGTAAAAAGTGAAGAAGCCTCGAGCCTATTAGGTTTTTATTATTACAAATGATTTAATAACTTCCTTTAATCAGTCGTGACAGAGAACACAAGCTCTCAGCATTAGGATGTTTTGGCTCAGTCTATTCAATTAGTATTCATACAGAGTTATGGCACAATAATAGCAGATTTTATTGCCATGGGTTGTCCATGTGTATCGATTTATAATGATATAATATATTCTAAAGAACTATATCAAAGTAAATTACAGACAATTTGCATAGGCCAAAATATATACAGAGTCTGGTTAGGTTTCTTTTCTAAATTATTTTTGATGGGTTGTCATGCTCAAGTATCATGCCTCTCACATGAGTTATTCCTATTTTCACACCAGTTTAAAATATGCTTGCCAGCCATTTCAATGAGAAAGCAACCATTGTGCTGCCTCTACTGATTGATATCTTGCAGGTAAGTACCATTTCATTTTTGCCTTAAGGTGACCTTACACTGCTTTCTGGTATCTGTGAATGAGTTTGTGAGCAAAATGAATGCATACAATGTGGGGTTATACATGAATGCCCACCTTCCTATTGAATGGTCTAAACTGCAGGAACTGAAGAAGAGCTATAGTCTTCTTCACTTTCTCATTTGCCGGTGCACCAAGCAAGGCATTTTCAAATTATTGTGATACAGTAGGACTGCAGGATCATTGGCTGAAACACCCCTACAGCCTGGCTATATGGTTGAAATGTGGCTGACCAAATCTGGACATGTATGGACAGTTATGATGAAATTTGTAAGTGAATATGTTTTAATTTACTGCAGGGATACTGAAATTGTGGGCTGCCACACCTTGGGGTTTCAAAGCAATGAAACATCTGGCTTCAACCAACTGAAAGCAATCAGAGGTAATTTACTAGTTCCCTCTGCTCTGCACTTAATCTGACATGAATTACAGAGAGCAGTGCTAGCAGGCCAAAACCATCCCTGTCCTTTCCACTTGCTAATTTACTCAGAATATCAATGTCTACATCATACTAAACATAAACAACCCATGTAACTTGAGTTAAAGGGGTGTGCAAGTTAAGGGGCAGGAAAGAAGATGCCTACTCCACCTGCCCCTCATGAAAGCAGATGCAGGCAGTACTGTATCAGGCAGTTGCAGGTCTGTGTGCTCCATTTTGGAATGCAAGGACCTGTTCCTTTGGTTGTTCACTATTTTGCATTTTGCACCCTGCCCTGTGGGTAATATATGAGCCCTCTTATGTTTCAAAGAGGTAACTGCAACTGGCTGATTGTAGTAAATGCAGCTGCCCCCCGATTGGTTGCAGAAGGGGCATGGACAACCAAAGCAAGTGTGGCAATCTGTTCCCACCCACAGTCCACCCATGCCATTGCTTTCTAAAAAAACAACTGAAGCAGTAAGGAAGCAATGGAGCTGGTCTAATGAGGAAACTCCCAAATAGTGTGCTGTTGTGCAGACAACAGTAAACAAAATAATAGCCCCCTAGGGAGGTGCCTCTATTGCCAACCCATAGTTCTGTCCCTGTTTGGTAGGTATGTGTTGCTAAACCTGGTGCAAACTTTGTGATGTTTATTAGATTTCACCCATTAGGGTGAAGACACACTGAGCTACTAGTAGCAGCTACTTTTTCACTGCTACTAAACGCCAGAAAATGCCCTGCCATAGACAATACTGAGAATTGCCTCTGCTAAAACACACATAGAAACAGGTATCAGTAAATGATCAGCATTTTCTATTTTACTAGCCACGGCAAGTAGTTGCTACTAGTAGCTCTGTGTGTCTTCAACCTTAAGGCATGTATTCACATTTTTAACAAGCAAGGGGGGGGGGTGGTCTGAGGAAATGTTTATCGCAAAGGGGAATACTCAAGGATTGCACAATGTAGCAAATTACTAGGGCAGCTTTTGGTAAAGCCCATCTGCAATAATTTTTTTAAGGGTAAATAAAAGTACATACTAAGATGCTAGCTTTATCTGAAAGAACACGTTGATTATGCCCTGATTTGATATTTCTGAGAATTGTTGACTTTAAAGCAACCAAACGGATGTGAAGTATATAAAGCACAGTATGTTCTGGCTTGCCTGTATTAGTAAGTGAATGTTAAAATGTAAAGCTAAAGCCAGCTATTCATTTAGTTCTTTACCTCAATCTAAATGCCTACAGTGTTTTATTAAAGGCAAGAAATTTTTAGTGTGCAATATCAGATTGGGATATGTAGGCAGACAGGCATTGATCTGACAGTCAAGAAAAAAACATTTAAAAAGAGATAAATTGCCAGTGAGCAGACAGTGTGCAGTTTTAAGATTAATTTAGCATTTTATATACAGTAGGTACACTTAGAATTTGAAGCCTGCAATTTAGATTACCAAACAATTTAATGAGATTGACTTCTGATTGAAATTCTAATTGATTTAAGTGAAGGTTCATATTTTTACATTTGACAACTCAGCAAGTTGAGAGCTTGACTAGACTCTCTTAAAGTTCTTTACTTGTGCCACATGGGTAAACAAATTAAGAACCCTGATCCCTGGTACCATAAAGGCATTAAAGGAACAGTAGCACCAAAAAATAAATGTGTATCAAAATATAATGTACTGTTGCCCTGCACTGGTAAGAGTTGTGTTTGCTTCAGAAACCCTACTATAGTTTATATAAACAATACTGCTGTGTAGCCATGGGGGCAGCTATTTAAATTGAAATTGGGATATATGACACAGGTTGCATAGCAAATAATAAAAAAGCTCTTTAAAACACCATTGTATTCTACAGAGCTTATATGTTATCTGCTATAGAACCTGTGCCTTTTCTCCTTTTTTCCACCTTGAATGGCTGCCTCCGTGGCTTCACAGCAGCTCATTTATATGAACTTCAGTAGTGTTTCTGAAGCAAACATACAACTTTTACCAGTGCAATCCCATAGACACAAGTGCTGCATGCATGTAAGTTTTGCGCCACTTAGTGCTCTAAGCTCTAAACTTGCATCCATGTGAATAATAAATGAAGCCTAGTTATATCTCGTGGGTGGGCCAAAAGACTCTATCATATTGCATATCAATTCAAATGTATAAGAGAGACTATATCCACGGAGACATCATAAAAGTTATTTTATTAATCAAAAATAAAAAATATTAAAGTGATCTAGGCTCTAGCCCCCAACAGAAACATGGTATGTACTATGTTCTTCTCTGATATACAAGCCTGCAATGTGTATGTTAGAAAAGATACAGGTTATGTTGTGATTTTTATGGCGTACTTCTGTATTTCTACATTACACTGTTTACATAGCAAATAATTCACTCTACTATTTAAAATTTTATTCCTGAACTAACACATGTATTTTTTTAGCTGTAATATTGGTGTGTAGGCGCCATCTCAGTGCATTGTGCTTGATTCTGAGCTTTCAGAAGGAGCCAGCACTACACATTAGAACTTTCAAATAACCAACTGTTTCTCCTACTTCCATGTAACTGGAGGAGTCCCAAGCTGGTCTTGGATTTCTTACTATTGAGTGCTATTCTGATATCTACTGGGAGCTGCTATCTTGCTACTTTCCCATTGTTCTGCTGATCAGCTACTGGGAGGGGGGTGATACCACTCCAACTTGAAGCTCAGCAGTAAATTGTGACTGAAGTTTATCACATGGCTGTGGCACCCTGGTAAATGAATATTATGGCTAGCCCCATGTGAAACTTCAAAATTAAATGTAAAACAATCTGTTTGTATTTTTGAAAAATGGATTTCAATGCAGGATTCTGCTGGAGAAGCTCTATTAACCGATGTGTTTTGAAAAAAACACATTATCCCATGACAGTATTCCTTTGAGAACAGAATACAAGTAAAAGAACTCTACCACACAATGCAGATATTACCAGGGAAGGTATAGTGGTAAAGTGAACTTTGAAATCTGCCCCAGTAATGGCATGGATGGAAGCTCCTAAATTTTCCAATCCTTACTGTATGATATAATTAGGAGAAATAGGGGTCAATAGCACTACTTTACAGGGAATGTGTCATTATTCTCATCTGTCTTTATCCCAGTGGAACTTACAGTCTAATTTTGCTTAATACAGTCACACATATTCTAGGTTCAACTTATTAAGGAGCTAATTAACCTGCTTCTTATGTTTTTGGACTGGGGGTGGGAAACTGGAACCACAGATATAGATAGAACATACAAACACTATGCAGATACTATGATCTGCCATAGAAAAATGTATTCACTATCCTTTGTAGGATGGATGCTATAAATATGGACTTGCCTAGTTGAGGCTGAGATGAAGCAGAAGTACGGAGGGCAAATGGAACTTGCTTCATTAGGTTGCTATAAAGCAGCCTGGGATGTCAGATATATAAAGCTTTAGCTGTGTATGGAATCTGTGTATTTACCGCAGTTACGAAAATATACATATACTAATATTATTCTATATCTAGACACCTTCTTTATTCAGAATTGCTATATTCTTTGGACTAATCAGAATCTCTAAATGGTCTGTTCACACCCTGGTTTGTTTATAGTTTTTTCAATGCTGTAAGCATTGCGCTGTCTCGGAACTTCAAACTGTCTCAGTGCTTCTCTGCTATGGCTCTGTACTTTAATAGAGGAACATGTTGCAGTCCATCTGCTTCAGAATAAAGAAGTAATTAGGCATTAGGAAGATTACAAACATTCACATGCTCCATATTGTTAGAGAAAATGTTTGATTTTGTACCTGTGTAAACCTGATTATGAATACACCGACAATGAAAAGCGCTGAAAAGCAAAATTATTAATGATCATGTGTGTTCTTGCCCATAAAGCCCTTGTATAGGATTCTCCTACTTCCTATTCATAGAAAGAATATCAGATTATAATTACAACATTTGAAGGAACAGTAATAGCAAAAAATGAAAATGTATCAAAGTAATTAAAATATAATATACTGTTGCCCTGCACTGGTAAAAGGCGTGTTTTTGCTTCAGAAAGACTACTATAGTTTATATAAATACCCTGCTGAGTAGCCACGGAGGATGCTACTCAAACTGGAATAAGGGAGAAAAGGCATAGGTTACATAGCAGATAACAGATAAGCTCTGTATAATACAATAGAGTTCTACTGAAGCGCACTAGCAAAGCACATCCTGTGTTGGCAACTGAGGCTTAAAGAATGCTATCATGGGAAAATGTGTTTTTTTTAAAAAAAAAAAACAAAAAAACACATCAATTAATAGAGCTTCTCCAGCAGAATCCTGCATTGAAATCTGTTTTCAAAAAAATTCAAACAGATTTTTTTTGTATTTAATTTTGAAATTTCACATAGGGCTAGCCATATTCTTTATTTCCCAGGGTGCCACAGTCATGTGACTTGTGCTCTGATAAACTTAAGTCACACTTTACTGCTGCACTGCAAGTTGGTGTGATATTACCCCCTTCCCAGCAGCTGATCAGCAGAACTTAGCAAGAAGTTAGCAGCTCTCAGTAGATATCAGAATAGCACTCAATAGTAAGAAATCCAAGTCCAGCTTGTGACTCCTCTAGTTACATGGGAGTAGGTGAAACAGTAGGTTATCTGAAAGTTTTAATGTGCAGTGCTGGCTCCTTCTGAAAGCTCAGACTCAGGTACAATGCACTGAGATGGTGCCTACACACCAATATTACAACTAAAAATACATTTGTTGGTTCAAGAATAAAATTTAAATGGTAGAGTGAATTATTTCAACCCAAATTGACTATGTAACTATGTAACTATCTGGCTAACAACAGTGTTGATCAAAGCAAATTAATAACTAGTTGTTATAGTCAGTATTTGTAATGGTCTTGGTGAGGGAGAAAAATTTCCTTTCATGATTTGTTCCTATAAGCATAATGTTGTCAACAAATCAGTAGGCAGCATCCCAGATACTGGCTCTTAAAACATGAATCCATTCATAGTTTGCAAGGCAGACTGGTTTCTCTCCCTATGGAATATGGGATGTTATAGTGCACAGCTTCAGAGGTATCAGTGGTTGGTGGAAAATCTCAAGGCAAAGTAAACTGTTGCAGCAATAAACCTAATAGCAGCTTTTTTACTCATCTGAGACCTTTCCTCATACAACTATGGGGCATTTTAGTATTCTAAATAGCTGACTACACAAACCCACTTAATTAGCACAATCTGGAATAATGCTATTGTAGAGTGCATATGTAAGACCAAAATAATTAATATACATTAAGTGCATCTAGTTTAAGCCTTTCTTTGCTAAAAACCGCCTTTAAACTGCGCTAGTAGGACAGAAAAGCAGATGGGCTCCTGTCACATGCAGACAAAATAATCCCTTCAATGATCTAGCAAACTTAGTGCTCTGCTTTACTGTGCTGGTAGGTCTGTCATTGCAAGGTTGAAATGATCAGACAGAATACAACTCAATTTAAGTATAATAAAAATAAATCAATCAAACCTATATTCCATTTTGTGGTGCCCATCTACCAACTAAAGCAATGCCAGCATGCCAGCCATCATTTCCAGCTAGCCACAAGTGTGATTTGCTATACCTAATATATTGTTTTGTTTCTCAGGCTCATGGTCCCCTGATGTAAAATCAACGTATCCAGTGTAACACATGGCAAAGTACAGAAGACTTAAAACACATAACACACCTTCTGTGGTGGAGAAAATTAACTTGTATGCTCTTTAGACACATAAATGCAATGCTGATTTAGTGTTGTGCTTAATACACAGGAACATCAGTGCTGGTGGAATTTTATGGCATCTGCATACCTCCCAACATTTTGAAAAGCCACGCCCAGTCTTCTCAGGTAACACCCAGTTTCACCCAGACAACCCCCAATCCACCTTAAACCAAGCTAACATTCCGAGAAGCTACATCCTATTTGGGTCTGTGGGGCTGCGCCACTCAAAGACAATATTGTGGAATATGCATTTGTGTACAGAGTCTTGAAAAAGTTCCTTGGCAGCCCCTAAAGACATCAGACAATATCTAAAGGTTCATGCATATATCTGTATGTTGATTCCTTCTTTATTGGCTTTCTTATCAGGTTTGTGTGATCTGTGCTCAAAAAATCAATGGTCAGTTTAAGAACAAAGTACCATTTGTTGCCCTGGTGTCTGGGGTAGGTAAATAGAGCATACCCCTTTGTGCTGGAACAGTAATGCCTCTGCAGGTGCACCAAAGTTGTAGGAACTTATCCCATCCAGCCAAGGAATATACACAATTAAATGCTGACAGTCTGTAAAATGAGCGTAAAGCTGGAAAGTGTTTTAACTACAGTTACAGACACATTACACAGATGTCCCTTATTGAATCTGACACAAAAAAGCAATGTATCAACTCTATCCACTGTGGTCTAATACAGCGTACTGACAGGCTTGAATGAAAGCCAATGCATCATTAACTCTGCACTGCGGAGCCACGGTGTAAAGATTCTCTTACCAATCCATACACATCTGCACTGAGTCTGCTTGTCTACTAACCTTTTTGATGCGTTTAAACACTTCCAAATGTATAGGTTTTACACACATATATATATATATACTATATATGCATCTACCTTGTATATCTTTTATTCATTCTATGTATTCTAACGCTTTAAGTGTCACAGCGGCGTTGACATAGACGCATTAGTGTGCCTAGCATCATATTCATTGTACACTTTTAAGTTCTGTTCAAAATTAGTATTAAGGTGGTTTGAAGGACCTGAATCGGCAGCTGGAATATCCCAGTGTTTGGGCACCCCCGACTTTGCCTGTAAAGTTCAAAAATGATATATGGAAGACTTGGTCCGCTTTCCAACTCTGATTTTATTTCTTTTCACATTACTTAACAGTTATTACATGACAGTATTAACTTGAATTTTGCAGAATCCGTCAGGCCTATTCTTTCCCTAAGCTTCTGTCTCACTGCCAGAATGGCCGCCTAACTTCCTTTTCCGGGTTTCCTTTATTCACAATTCCCTTTTAGACAACTTTACCACCTCACTGCCACCTAGTGGCTAAATGAGCCATTAACATGAACAATTTACATCTTACAAGCCTACCCACTAAAACTGGATAGCGTTAACATGCTACGGGTGCTCTGGACAGCAATAAAAAAGTTAATAGAAAAGTGGGAAAGGATTATAACACATTCATAAGAATATTATGACTTCACTTGTAAATCATAAAGATATTCCACCATATAATAAGGATAAGGATAGCAGATTGGGGTGCCCAAAATTCACAGCCAAGGGACCATCACAAAATGGTGGCCTAAACGAAAAGATGTAACAGGGCAATATTTACTTATATATATTCCAGTTTGGTAAAATTCTTTAATAGACCAATTAATATAATATAAACTGTTTTCTGGCTAAGTATTCATTCTGGGGGAATAGTTCCTTTTTCATTCTCACCACCAATACTCAATCAAGCCAGCTGCTTAACTTTTTAATACTATTGCCAAGTATTTAAATATTTAATATGTTCTGTTGCTATCCCTTAACCTTCTACCTATTACTGGAACTTGGCTCACTCCTACTGACACTGCTTCACCTGCTGCCCTCCTCTATGGAGGCATCTCCATATCCCTAGACCTGGTGATGGTCAGGGTGGAGAAGCTGGAATTCTTCTGTCCCCTGAATGCAGGTTTCAAATTGTAACTACACCAATCTGTCTTTCCTTCACTTCCTTTAAAGTCCACAGAATACCCTTATTTTCCCCAATCTCTCTACATGTTGCAGTCATATATCATCCCCCTTTCCCAGATCACTTTGCTGCTTGATTTCCACACTTTCTCTCATGTGACACACCAGCTCTCATTATAGGAGACTTCAACATTCCCACTGGCAACTCTTCTTCTCTCACTAACAACTACATTTGGTCTATCCCAGTGGACCGACTCACCTACTCACAGTGAGGGTCATATTCTTGATCTTATATTCTGCCACCCTTTCAACCTTACTAACTTGCCCTTCCCCCTTTCTGACCATCACTTGCTGTCCTTTCAGATAGCATGTTCAACTGTTGTTCCACAACTGGCCCTCTCCAACCACACATACAGAACTCTTACTGCATTTGTCCCACAACAACTATCATCAGTAGCAGCACTTCAGATCTCTCATTAACAACCTTTCCTGTCCAAATATGGCAGATTCTCTCTATAATGATGCTCTTATGTCAGCTCTTGATACTCTTGCTCCTTCCACCACCGTCACTTTCGACCAGCTAAACCTCAAGGTTTCTGCCTGTCTCTGGAACTCTCTGCCTTGACCCTTCAGACTCCTTCCTTCAAAACTTTCAAACACTCCCTAAAGACCCATCTGTTTAGGGAAGCATATCCAAACTGATCAGACATTTATAGATGTATGATAAATCATCAATTGGTTGCCATATTCCTTTTGTTTCAAATTTACCCTTAACCCTTAGACTGTAAGCTCTTGCGAGTAGGGCCCTCTGATCCTATTGTTACTCTGTATACCCTTGTTTGTTAAATTATTGCAAGATCCCTGTTTGTTAGAACTGAATGTAAAGTGCGGCATAATTAGCTGGCGCTGTATAAATAAATGATGACAATGACAACAAGCTGCCAAAACCCACAGATTTCCAGCTATTTCTGCCTTACAGCTCTCTGTCTGCCCTGACAGGGAACAATGTTAGTAAACTACAACTCACAACAATCTATAACAGCTTTGTACTTTTGTTTACAAGTTGTCTTGCAGGCATAGGTTGGTTGAGCGATTCGCCTATGGCCTGACAGTACAAGGACCAACTGATCTGCCCTGTATGTATGTACTATATAAGCAAAATAACAGGAAGACAATTCTTTTAAAAATATACAGATTTTAATTTGCTAAAATAATTAAGCAATACCAACATTTTAACTTTACTACATTAGAACAACTACTTATATATGTATGTTGGGCAAATGTGCATAGGAAGGCATAGGGCTTTTCTGGTCGGGGTCAGTGCCAAATGGCAGATGACTGCATCAGCAGATGTAAATGAAAAATTTATATTTGCATCTCCTTTGTGAGTACGCTAATCACCCTCTTTTAATGAGTCTTTTCTTACCCTGGCACGGATCATTTCTTTACCAGGTGGTGAGCTTTAAATAGAACAATGTACTGTCCAGTTCATCAGAGTCTAATTACCAACTAGACAAAACACATATTAACCCACCTTTCCAAAGAGACCTACAGCAAATTCCTGAGCAATGAACCGCCCCCTGCCTTCTTTTGCCTTGAAAGTGTATCTTAGGCGTTCCACAAGGGAAGAAGTCTAAAGGTGGCCATACCCGCTAAGATCTGCTCGCTTGACGAGGTCACCAAGCGAGCAGATCTTCTCCCAATATCCCCACCTACGGGTGGGCAGTATTGGGCTAATTCAGTCGTTTGGCCCTGGGGCCTCAACAATCGAATTAGAATGACGGGTATAGGCGTCCGTCAGTTTCGGGACCACAACAACGAGCCGATGCGGTCCTCGATCCGACTAAAAACCTGCCGGATTGAAATCTGGCCGATTTCAGGCCAGATGTCGGTCAGGCAGGCCTGTCGTTAGTGCCCATACATGGGGTGATAAGCTGTCGAATTGCTCTAAGGGACTGATATCGGCAGCTAGTGTATGGCCACCTTAAGGCTACTGCCACACAGTGTATTTTCTCAGCCTGCATATAAGCACAGGCCAATGATCTGCTTTATGGTGTATCTACACCCAGAAACACTGTGGTGGCCTGGGTGCAGACACACAGAGTGTCTCTGGGTACAGACACACCATAAAGCAGATCATAGTGGAAGGGTAATTTCTCCAGCTGAATTTATACTCAGGGAAGAATACACCCTGTGTGGCAGTAGCCTAATACTGACTAACCATCAGTTCCAAGAGTTACTTGTGGTTACAAGCTTCGCATTACTTACAAGGGCTAAGATACCAGCATAGTTCAGGATGTTCCAGAATGTGTCCTTCTTGATTAACTATAAATTTAAATGACCGATTAAAAGCCATGGATGAAGGTTTGATGTGGCCTTTAAGTAAATGTAATGCCCAAAGCCAGTCCAAGGGCTGCATAAAGGACAAATACCTAAACTTTCCTCATAAATACACTGTTGCAATTGTCAATTCATGGGGTGGACTGGGGTGTCACGTAGGTGCTTAACTTCCTAACTTGTACACCTTTACCTTCTGCAACTGCATAAAAATGTAAAATATGTTTTATGCCAAATGTTGCATGTTTTTGTTAAACAACATTTTCATATATACCATGCTGTTATTCATAGGGAGCATTACATTTGTATTGTGGCTGTATGTAGGCCAGGTGAAAGTGCCTAGAAAATTCTACACAAACAGTTTAGGTTATTTTTCTGTAACAGTTGAAAACCATGTAGAATTTTTTTAGTTGCTTTATCTCAAAGTAGAATTCTAATAATTTCAGCAGCTCAGGTATAAGTGGATGATACATTTCAACTGCACTGTTACATCAATATACTGTATTTATACCTTTATTTCTATGTAAGAATACACACAACTCAATGTAACATCTGCTCTGTGAATATGCTAATATGAACAGCTGGTCTGTAATGACGGGTGAAATATCCAGCACCCAATAGAACAAGCCTTTCCTGCCATGAATAAATGTTAGAGCCAACCATAATAGAATACTGTCCCAGAATATATGATTAATTACATTATAAGAGGTTCTAATCATGTTCTCTGACAAACTCTGTGTAAAAGCTTAATGGGCAAAATTACAATCTCATTTGTCTAAGGGCAGACTATTATTCCTCCAACTCCCACTTTTGTTTGGGGGGGGGGGGGGCAGTTCTTCCTAGTAGGTATGAGAAACTTCATATTGGTGGGTTGAAAAAATGCGACAGTCAGACTAAATGAACTAACACTCACCAGTACCCCTGATTAGCTCTCAAGGCATTAAATCTTATGCCTCCAATGTCTCCCTGTGGGATATGGCTACTTAGATAATAGCTTACTATTCTGGTTACTTTCTCTGTATAGTTCCTTTCAAATATTCACATTAAAGTGCAAACCTCCTATCTACGATGGTGATTTAGCTAGTAGAGCAATCAGTTTCCAGCTCCGGCTATTACAGATTTTTTTTTCTGTCACACACGAGCTGGATTGCTGTGTAATTTGTCCTTTTAGCAGAATGAAAAACCTTTGCTCATACTAACCGCAGAGAAACAGAAATAATAAATTGTTCCTTGGCTGTAGGAAAGTTGATTTTAGTGCTGTACCCAGGGACAGAGTCTGCAGTCTTTCGTTGTTAATGATCAGGAATCTGATATTTGTGATGGATCTTACAGAAACAACGCAGAGCCCAGCTCTTTGGCAGTGGCTTTAGGATTTCTGGAGAAGTTATTCGAGGCCCATATGATAAAGTGCTGGCCATGTTACAGAAGTGGATGAGCCCAAACGGGAGACGCATTATTCTTTTACAGCCACCCAAGATCAATTCCATACAGATGACTATTGTATTAAGGTTTAAACAAGCATTTTGTTTACTGTAAATGGGAGGATGTAAATACATATTTTTAATTATCAAAGCATATTGCCTTTTTTTGTAATATATACAAAAAGCTCCCCTAAATATGCAAAAGGCAAACTGCATTACTTCAAATATTAAAGAACATGTAAACCCTACATTTTCCTACCATGTATATAAGTTGGGCACATCTCACCCACCAAAATGGCATAATTTCTACTGCATATATTCCCTCCATTTGTCAGCACCATCACATTTTCCTTAAACAATTATAAGCCTTTTTTCCTCTGACATCATCAGTGATGTTTACATCTACAAACAGCACGTTTGTAGAATGCAGGCTTACATAGGCAGAACTTTCTTAGATAAAAAGCTGCTTTTATTGAGCACTGTCAGGGTTGGACTGGCCCCCTGGGCTACCAGGAAAACAACAACCTTGTTGGACCCTGCCACCTGCCCGCATCCTGTTCCGCCCCAGCCTGTCCAGCTACGCTGCTTACTTGCTGTGAATGTATGGCCGTGCGTTTTAAAGTGGAATGCACGGCCATCTTTATTTTTTCACAGTGAGTAAGCAGCGCAGGAGCAGGAGCGGAGGTGCCTGTACTGTATTAGTTAAGCTGAGTTCAGGAGAGGAGGCTGGGAGAAAAAATAGCAGACAGCTAGGTTTCTGTGGGAACCAGCAATGCCACCTCCTCATTGGTGGCTAGACTGGAGGGGGCAAGTTTAGTAATCTGAGCTAAGGAGATTCATTGTCTGAGCATGAAAGTGAGCATTGGACTTAAATGGCTTTAATGCTCTGTGTCCAGAGGCAAGTTCTGGGAAATGAATGTTAAAAATAAGCATAAATGTTCAATGCAACTGGAGCCTTTCCCCCACCTGCCTCTCATAAAAGCAGCACTGCAAAATGCAGGGAGTACTGTATTTATGGGGCAAACACGGGTTTTTGCCCTCTGTTTTGGAGCAGCAATTTTCCTATGTAGGGCACAAAGTGTAAAAAACATGGCGGATTGCTCACTATTTTTGCACTTTGCCCCCTGCCTTGTGCATAGTAACTTCTTAACTTATCATTAGATTTCTTATTTAAGATTATGTATTGCAGTTTTGCAATGGGCCAGAGAATCAAGTTGTCGGTGTAAAAATACCATGGTGTTGACACTGTAGACGAGCCTACATTTCCAGGTTTCTCGTTAATCCATGCGCACCTTGTGTTTACTGGCAACATGCAACTTGATAAGATCAAAGGGAAGGGTTTTTCACTCCCAAGTCTCCCTGGTAACCTGTTTGTTCTCAGACCAAAACCCCTAAATTATGATGCAGATTAGATTTATGAAAGAAAAAGATCTGTAACATAGAAGAGAAATTGATAGACCCATTTTCAAAATGTATGGGCATAGAAATATTTAAACGAACTAAGGTGTTCCAGTCATTCATATTCTTTTAGAAATTCTGCATATAATATATTATATACAAAATTATGACATGGTTTTATACAGATCAGATTGAAACTTAGGCCAAAGCTTTTATTATATAGGGTTTGATACTGGTCTTCCAGAGAAGCTGCCCTGCAGGGTGGGTGGCTACTGTATTTTAGCCACTTGGCCTAGCACAGATTGCCAAACAGGTGCATGTACACTGGGACAGATCTTACCTGAAATGCATATGCTACTAGTCAGCGATATACCCCCTCAGACCCAATATTTTAATGAAGATATTATTAGATAGTAGTAGTCATTTCAAAGTTCCAGTAACCTCTTATATCCTTATATTGTTCCCTTTACATTGATGCATAACCTTCAGAAATGATGAAAGGTGTTGCAACTGGGCTCATAAGCATAAGACTATTTTTACAAAGTCCACTGAAACAAAAAAAATGACCATATCTTGCTGCCTTCAAAGAGAAGAAAAATACAGGCAGTTGAATTATATAAGTCATGGCTGGTATAATTATTCGATCTTTTTCCCTGAAAGGCCTCTGCATTGCAGCTGTCCTCTTGTCTGCTCCTACTGTTGCCTGTGTTTGTTCAGCATGCACTCACCCCCGATAATATATCTGATCAGAACCAGATTTCCGCAGTCACAAAATAACTGCTTTAGAAGTTGGTGTAAAACAGGGTCCAGAACAAGAATAACATAAACAAAACAAAAGTGCAGATGTATTAGCATGTATAGTATGAAGGAATTCAAATGAAAACCAGCCGTCAATCTTGTTTATAGTATATACATTTCATATGTATTGAATAAGATATTGTTTCTTGGCTTTAGCACTGCAAATCTGTCTTATGTTCTATATCATACCGTAAATATGTGGCCAGTATATAATTATTGTTTGAATAAGCGTTGACTTGTGTGTATGCATTTCCCCGTTTCTATCATTCTTATACTATTTCTCTCTCTGCCATTATTCTATTTTTCTTTCTCTCATTCTGCCTTTCCATTATTCTCATCTTCATTCTCTATCTCTCCCTCTCTGCCATTATTCTATTTTTCTCTTTCTGCCTTTCCATTATTCTCATGTTCATTCTCTAGCTCTATATCTCTGCCTTTATTGTAGTTTTCTTTTTCTCATTCTGCCTTTCCATTATTCTCATCTTCATTCTTTCTCTCTGCCATTATTCTATTTTACTTTCTCTCTTTCTGCCTTTCCATTATTCTCATCTTCATTCTTTCTCTCTGCCATTATTATATTTTTCTTTTTCTCATTCTGCCTTTCCATTATTCTCATCTTCATTCTCTCTCTCTTTCTGCCATTATTCTATTTTTCTTTTTCTCATTCTGCCTTTCCATTATTCTCATCTTCATTCTCTCTCTCTCTCTCTTTCTGCCATTATTATATTTTTCTTTTTCTCTTTCTGCCTTTCTATTATTCTCATCTTCATTTTCTCTCTCTCTCTCTGCCATTATTCTATTTTTCTTTTTCTCATTCTGCCTTTCCATTATTCTCATCTTCATTTTCTCTCTCTCTCTCTGCCATTATTCTATTTTTCTTTTTCTCATTCTGTCTTTCCATTATTCTCATCTTCATTCTCTCTCTCTTTCTGCCATTATTCTATTTTTTTTCTCTCATTCTGCCTTTCCATTATTCTCATCTTCATTCTCTCTTTTTCTCTCTGCCATTTTTCTTTCTCTCATTCTGCCTTTCCATTATTCTCATCTTTCTTTCTTTCTTTCTTTCTTTCTTTCTTTCTTCTCTATAGCTAACTTTGTTAAAGTTTCCAATGGAAAGAGAAATATATAGATTTCTAACTAGCCATAAAGGAACAAACACATATCTGCCAAGCTGGAGGCATTTGTGCCAGAATAGCTGTATGTGTGCGTGGAACAACAAGATTTTAGCTGGTTTCAGACTAGTGGTCTACTGCAAAACTCCATTTCATATAAACTGAGACGCTAATAGAGACTCCATTTTTCATTGTGAAGCTACAGTAAAATAAGAAGACAAATGGCCTTAAAGACCAATTTTTCCAGGCTTGGGCAAAATGTATTGCTCTAATAAAATAAAAGATAAAGTAAAACTGACAAAAATAAGTTCATTTCCCCTGTACAGATGGCAGAAAAAATAGCTCATTAATAAAATAAATGCATTTCCTTAAAACAAATAAATCATATTTTCAAGCAGCCTAATTTAGCCTGATGCAGAAAAGGAGCCAAATGCAATAGTTACTGGCTTTAAAAGAATTAAGTCTCCCAGTAAAGGTAATTATTAACATTTTTTAAAAAATAAAATTGAGAGATATGGTACATATTTATATGATTTTGTGAAGTTTATGAAGCCACTAAATGCAATTAACAGAATAATCAATGATAATATAAGCTGCATGCTAATCTATGCATTAATTAGGAGTTTCAGGCCCAACACCAGTGTTACCAAGCTAATTTGCATTAGGTATAGTTAAAGGGATTCTGTCATGATTTTTATGGGATACTTTTTATTTCTAAATTACACTGTTTGCATCGCAAGTAATTCACTCTGCCATTTAAATTTTATTCTTAAACCAACAAATGTATTTTTTTAAAGCTGTAATATTGGTGTATAGGCAGCCATCTCAGTGCATTGTGCCTGAGTCTGAGCTTTCAGAAAGAGCCAGCTCTACATAATACAATTGGTTTTAGATAAGCTATTCAGAGATGTCAACTTTGTAGCTAAGTGTTTCGGGATATCTCCCCCACATGAGGTGTGGCCTAATGCTGTCAACTGTGACCTCATGGGTCATGTGCAAATGCAAATTTAGAATTTTCGATTTTTCCCATGACAGTATTCCTTTCATTTCAATCAGGTATAGTTTGTTACTTTTAGACCAACTGTTGTGTTTTATTAGATTTATTATGTGAATTTAATAGAGACATTCACAATTTTTTATTTAGAAAAATACCAAATCTTCCACAAAAGCTTTGTTCAAATAGAGAACCAAATTCTAATTTGACAAAGGTTCCCTAAAATATAGGGTTTGGCTAAGAACAAAATATTCAACTGAATTCAGATCTCTAGAAAGTGCTTAATCCTGAATGTTAGATTTGGTGCATCCTTAGAATTTTGGATCTTTCCTTCTCTGGGACCAAGTAAGGGGGCCTTACATTAGGATCTTCACTATAAATTGCACTCCTGTGTTCTTCTTTAGTTAACAAAAATAACAAAGGTGTATCCTGACTCTGAAACTGTTTTATTTTGAGACTTTCACCTGCAAAACATTAACATAACTGATTTATGATAAGAATTTTGATCTTGAGTCCCTAATGTTTTGGTAAAAGGAATCATGATCAACTTGTTCATCTTTTATTTGGGCCAGAAGTTGGGGAAGGCAAAGAGTGGTAAAGGTCAAGAGGTGTGGTAATCTATTGGCCCCCGCAGGTTCTGCACCACAAAAGTTACCAGCTTGGACAACAATTACAGAAGAGTGTTGGTTTAAGTAAGGTAGTTGGGGGCTTGCACACAGCCATCAGGTTTCACACACATATACACCAACTCTCATATGATTTCTTGAGTTAGTGAGCACTAGAATCCTGAGCCATGCCTGCAGAGATACATTGGGGCTCATTTATAAAGTTTGTGCAGCGCAGAATTATTCACACAGTGAACATATTGGCCCTGCATATGTATATATTTGATATATAAGGTTGGTGCATGTAATGTGCAAATATAATTGCAAGTTTTGTATTCACAGTGCAATTGTTTTTAAGAGTTTTTAAATATGGCATAATTGCAAATTGAGAATATTTTTGTGTACACACTGTGTTCCAATTGCGCCACAACTTTGGTGGCGTAAAGAATATTTGCTAAATACACAAAGTGGCCATGCTTATGCAAAACTCAGCCTCATTTGCAAGCGATTTGTAAATTTTTATGCAAAATACGCATTTCACAGCGATTCACAAAAATGGAGGGGCACAGCAGTGCAAAATGTAAGCAAAATGTTTATGGGAAAACATGCGCAAAACAACCATATGTGCGTGATTCCCATTGTGTCCTTAAAAGTTCCTTCCAGCAACCTTAGGTGCTCCCAAGGTTTAATAGGATTTGTGAGAGTCTAGAATATCTTGTACCTTAACCCTTTTAGTGCCATGGGACGTAGATTCTACGTCCTGGGTAGCAAAGGACCAAAGTGCCACAGGACGTAGAATCTACGTCCTACAGCACTATCAGGTTTACAAGCGCTGCGCTCGCTTTTAAAGCAGCGCAGCGCTTGTAAACCCTTCACAACCCCCTAGGCAACGAGCAGAGCGGATCATACTCACCGATCCGGTCCCACGATCGCGTCGCCAGCCAATGACAGCAGTGGACACGCGATGATGACGTGTCCACTGCTGTCCCTTTAAATAGCGCCGCCTACTGTCGGCTCCTCATTCCTGCTGCGCACTTCGGACCTGATGGAGCTCCCCTGCTGCCTTCCTGCTGCCTTCCTGCCAGATTGGTCGCCCCTGATCGCCTGCCTGCCTTGGGTAAGCTGAACTACAACTCTCTACCACTGTTTATTTTGCTTATTTCTATCTCAACTGTCTAAAATTTTTTTTTTTTTTCAATTTTTTCTTCTATCTTTGTCATTATTACACTTTTGCACACATACACACTTATTTACAACTTTCCCAAGCACACACAGACACTCACACACACACTTACACTTTTTTTTTTTTTTTTTTTTCTATCTTTCTTTTCTTTTCTTTCTTTCTTTGCTTTCTTTGGCAGTCTTTTTTTTTACTAAAACTTTATTTCTGATCTTGCTCTATAATTATCTGATTTATTTGGTTGCATTTTAGTGTTTTTTTGGCATTTTCATAATTGATTTCTGTTTTTTTATTATTCTATTGCACTGTAACTTTTTTTATTGCTATTGGGTGCTGAATTTGCAGTGACGTTGGTGGATCCAGGGCTCTGACCACCAATTTCATTGCAATTATTGTTCTTCTGTTGGTTTAGGTGGTTTTATTGGATTTTACTGATTTTATGGTGTTTTATCTTTGCATTGTTCTTTATTGTGTGTTTAGTGCCCCCAAAAAGGTTGCTTTTGCAGTGACATTGGTGGATCCAGGGCTCTGACCACCGATTTCATTGCAATTATTGTTCTTTGATTGCTTTTAGTGGTTTTATTCCATTTTAACTTCATTTGATTTCAGTTGTTCTAGAAAGGCTAAGATTGTTCTGGTAGTTTCTATTGCCAAGGGTTAGGCTGATGCCACACATGGCGTAGGGCTGATTTTTTTCAGCAAGTGGAAAAACGCTGGCCGAAAATTCAGCCCTACGCCTGCTACTTGTGCCTGCACCCGAATGAATGGGATACGCTCGGGTGCAGGCACATGTAGCCGATATACGCATGAAAACGCGAGACTTTGCATTCTCACGCGTTTTCATGCGTATATCGGCTACATGTGCCTGCACCCGAGCGTATTCCATTCATTCGGGTGCAGGCAAAAAAAAAGGGGTGCATAGAGTGCAGCCCCAATATTATGCATTTTCAGGTTTGGCAGCCATGTACTTATGTGCAACCAGACATAGGTATCGTTTTATTCAGGGGAACTTGCAGATTGATGTTTAGTAAGTTTTTGGTAGTTGCCATGGAAATTTTGGAGAGAAATCTAGGTTTGTATCTGGTTTTTCCTTGATTTCTGACCAAAGCGCTGACTTCTGCAAGGGACTGCGGCCACAATTTTCCATGTAGAAAGAGAAGAGTGGTGTCTCTGAATAGCTGAAGGTGTGCACTTTTCGTAAATATATTGATTGTGGGGGTTATTTCACAGGTATGGGGGTGTTTAGACTAAATAACTGCAGGTAGAGCACAGACCCCCCTTATGCATTGCCCCTGTTTGGGGGCATTTGGTGGCCACGTCTTTATGTGCACCCATACATATGGGGTATCGTTTTATTCAGGGGAACTTGCAAATTGAGGTTTAGTAAGTTTTTGGTAGTTGCCATGGAGATTTTGGGGAGAAATCTAGGTTTTTATCTGGTTCTTCCTTGATTTCTGACCAAAATCTAGGTTTGTATCTGGTTTTTCCTTGATTTCTGACCAAAGCGCTGACTTCTGCAAGGGACTGCAGCCACAATTTTCCATGTAGAAAGAGAAGAGTGGCGTCTCTGAATAGCTGAAGGTGTGCACTTTTCGTAAATATATTGATTGTGGGGGTTATCTCACAGGTAGGGGGGGTTAACACTGAAAAGCTGCAGGTAGTGCACATAGAGCGCAGCCCCCAAAATTTCAACTGAAATTGCCCTTATGCATTGCCCCTGTTTTGGGGCATTTGGTGGCCACGTCTTTATGTGCACCCATACATATGGGGTATCGTTTTATTCAGGGGAACTTGCAGATTGATGGTTAGTAAGTTTTTGGTAGTTGCCATGGAGATTTTGGGGAGAAATCTAGGTTTGTATCTGGTTTTTCCTTGATTTCTGACCAAAGCGCTGACTTCTGCAAGGGACTGCGGCCACAATTTTCCATGTAGAAAGAGAAGAGTGGTGTCTCTGAATAGCTGAAGGTGTGCACTTTTCGTAAATATATAGATTGTGGGGGTTATCTCACAGGTAGGGGGGGTTAACACTGAAAAACTGCAGGTAGTGCACATAGAGCGCAGCCCCCAAAATTTCAACTGAAATTGCCCTTATGCATTGCCCCTGTTTTGGGGCATTTGGTGGCCACGTCTTTATGTGCTCCCATACATATGGGGTATCGTTTTATTCAGGGGAACTTGCAGATTGATGGTTAGTAAGTTTTTGGTAGTTGCCATGGAGATTTTGGGGAGAAATCTAGGTTTTTTATCTGGTTTTTCCTTGATTTCTGACCAAAATCTAGGTTTGTATCTGGTTTTTCCTTGATTTCTGACCAAAGCGCTGACTTCTGCAAGGGACTGCAGCCACAATTTTCCATGTAGAAAGAGAAGAGTGGTGTCTCTGAATAGCTGAAGGTGTGCACTTTTCGTAAATATATAGATTGTGGGGGTTATTCCACAGGTAGGGGGGGTTAACACTGAAAAACTGCAGGTAGTGCACATAGAGCGCAGCCCCCAAAATTTCAACTGAAATTGCCCTTATGCATTGCCCCTGTTTTGGGGCATTTGGTGGCCACGTCTTTATGTGCACCCATACATATGGGGTATCGTTTTATTCAGGGGAACTTGCAGATTGATGGTTAGTAAGTTTTTGGTAGTTGCCATGGAGATTTTGGGGAGAAATCTAGGTTTGTATCTGGTTTTTCCTTGATTTCTGACCAAAGCGCTGACTTCTGCAAGGGACTGCGGCCACAATTTTCCATGTAGAAAGAGAAGAGTGGTGTCTCTGAATAGCTGAAGGTGTGCACTTTTTGTAAATATATAGTTTGCGGGGGTTATTTCACAGGTATGGGGGTGTTTAGACTATATAACTGCAGATAGAGCACAGCCCCCCCTTATGTATTGCCCCTGTTTGGGGGCATTTGGTGGCCACGTCTTTATGTGCACCCATACATATGGGGTATCGTTTTATTCAGGGGAACTTGCAGATTGATGTTTAGTAAGTTTTTGGTAGTTGCCATGGAGATTTTGGGGAGAAATCTAGGTTTTTTATCTGGTTTTTTCTTGATTTCTGACCAAAATCTAGGTTTGTATCTGGTTTTTCCTTGATTTCTGACCAAAGCGCTGACTTCTGCAAGGGACTGCGGCCACAATTTTTCATGTAGAAAGAGAAGAGTGGTGTCTCTGAATAGCTGAAGGTGTGCACTTTTTGTAAATATATAGTTTGCGGGGGTTATTTCACAGGTATGGGGGTGTTTAGACTATATAACTGCAGGTAGAGCACATAGAGCACAGCCCCCCCTTATGCATTGCCCCTGTTTGGTGGCCACGTCTTTATGTGCACCCATACATATGGGGTATCGTTTTATTCAGGGAAACTTGCAGATTGATGTTTAGTAAGTTTTTGGTAGTTGCCATGGAGATTTTGGGGAGAAATCTAGGTTTGTATCTGGTTTTTCCTTGATTTCTGACCAAAGCGCTGACTTCTGCAAGGGACTGAGGCCACAATTTTTCATGTAGAAAGAGAAGAGTGGTGTCTCTGAATAGCTGAAGGTGTGCACTTTTTGGAAATATATAGTTTGTGGGGGTTATTTCACAGGTATGGGGGTGTTTAGACTATATAACTGCAGGTAGAGCACATAGAGCACAGCCCCCCCTTATGCATTGCCCCTGTTTGGGGGCATTTGGTGGCCACGTCTTTATGTGCACCCATACATATGGGGTATCGTTTTATTCAGGGGAACTTGCAGATTGATGTTTAGTAAGTTTTTGGTAGTTGCCATGGAGATTTTGGGGAGAAATCTAGGTTTGTATCTGGTTTTTCCTTGATTTCTGACCAAAGCGCTGACTTCTGCAAGGGACTGCGGCCACAATTTTCCATGTAGAAAGAGAAGAGTGGTGTCTCTGAATAGCTGAAGGTGTGCACTTTTTGGAAATATATAGTTTGTGGGGGTTATTTCACAGGTATGGGGGTGTTTAGACTATATAACTGCAGGTAGAGCACATAGAGCACAGCCCCCCCTTATGCATTGCCCCTGTTTGGGGGCATTTGGTGGCCACGTCTTTATGTGCACCCATACATATGGGGTATCGTTTTATTCAGGGGAACTTGCAGATTGATGTTTAGTAAGTTTTTGGTAGTTGCCATGGAGATTTTGGGGAGAAATCTAGGTTTGTATCTGGTTTTTCCTTGATTTCTGACCAAAGCGCTGACTTCTGCAAGGGACTGCAGCCACAATTTTCCATGTAGAAAGAGAAGAGTGGTGTCTCTGAATAGCTGAAGGTGTGCACTTTTCGTAAATATATAGATTTTGGGGGTTATTTCACAGGTAGGGGGGGTTAACACTGAAAAACTGCAGGTAGTGCACATAGAGCGCAACCCCCAAAATTTCAACTGAAATTGCCCTTATGCATTGCCCCTGTTTTGGGGCATTTGGTGGCCACGTCTTTATGTGCACCCATACATATGGGGTATCGTTTTATTCAGGGGAACTTGCAGATTGATGGTTAGTAAGATTTCGGTAGTTGCCATGGGGATTTTGGGGAGAAATCTAGGTTTGTATCTGGTTTTTCCTTGATTTCTGACCAAAGCGCTGACTTCTGCAAGGGACTGCGGCCACAATTTTCCATGTAGAAAGAGAAGAGTGGTGTCTCTGAATAGCTGAAGGTGTGCACTTTTCGTAAATATATTGATTGTGGGGGTTATCTCACAGGTAGGGGGGGTTAACACTGAAAAGCTGCAGGTAGTGCACATAGAGCGCAGCCCCCAAAATTTCAACTGAAATTGCCCTTATACATTGCCCCTGTTTTGGGGCATTTGGTGGCCACGTCTTTATGTGCACCCATACATATGGGGTATCGTTTTATTCAGGGGAACTTGCAGATTGATGGTTAGTAAGATTTTGGTAGTTGCCATGGAGATTTTGGGGAGAAATCTAGGTTTGTATCTGGTTTTTCCTTGATTTCTGACCAAAGCGCTGACTTCTGCAAGGGACTGCGGCCACAATTTTCCATGTAGAAAGAGAAGAGTGGTGTCTCTGAATAGCTGAAGGTGTGCACTTTTCGTAAATATATAGATTGTAGGGGTTATCTCACAGGTAGGGGGGGTTAACACTGAAAAACTGCAGGTAGTGCACATAGAGCGCAGCCCCCAAAATTTCAACTGAAATTGCCCTTATGCATTGCCCCTGTTTGGGGGCATTTGGTGGCCACGTCTTTATGTGCACCCATACATATGGGGTATCGTTTTATTCAGGGGAACTTGCAAATTGATGTTTAGTAAGTTTTTGGTAGTTGCCATGGAGATTTTGGGGAGAAATCTAGGTTTGTATCTGTTTTTTTCCTTGATTTCTGACCAAAGCGCTGACTTCTGCAAGGGACTGCATCCACAATTTTCCATGTAGAAAGAGAAGAGTGGTGTCTCTGAATAGCTGAAGGTGTGCACTTTTCAGAAATATATAGTTTGTGGGGGTTATTTCACAGGTAGGGGGGGTTAACACTGAAAAACTGCAGGTAGTGCACATAGAGCGCAGCCCCCAAATTTTTAGCTGTAATTGCCTTTATGCATTGCCCCTGCTTTGGAGTGTTTGTTGCCCATGTCTTTATGTGCACCCATACATATGGGGCATCATTTTATTCAGGAGAAGTTTGTCTTTCAAATTTGCCTTTGTCAGAAAATTTTTATGAGATTTTTTTTTGTCAAATCCACATTTGATCATGCGTCCAAGTTTACGTTTTAGAAAAAAAAAAAATGTCAAAAAAAGCTCCAAATTGCACAATGCACTGACAAAAAGTATTTGGCTTTTGAGAGAAAACTACATTGCACCTAGAAACCTGAAGGTCTGTAGTTTCTAAAGATACCGAACATGAGGAGATATTTTAGATTTACATATAAGTTATGCTGCATCAACTGTTACAAGCGCTTTTCCGCTTTGTTCTGGTGTGATATTGTACTAAGTATTGCTTTAGTTTGGGGGTTACTTCTGGACAGGAACTGTGGGGTACCACCACATATTTGGTATCGTTGGAATTGGGAGTATCAGGGCTTTTACAAACAATAAAAAAAAGTGAGTAAAATTAACTTTTCTATGGAAAAAAACCTCAAAATATACAGAAATTTTTCATAATTTTTTTTTTTTTACATATTTCACCCAAAATACACATCATATCTCCAGAAAAGTTATAAAATTTGATATGTATGTCGAAGCCCAATTAGTGACGAAAAAAACGATATATAATTTCCCTAGTTTCATGGAGGTTTTCCTACCAAAAAACATTGTTAAAGTGAATGAGTACAAAATGCTTAAAAAACGTCTGGCACTGGGGGGAACCGAAATGACGAATTCGGCTGGCACTTAAAGGGTTAAAAGCTTAGTGAAAAATAAACCATTCTAAACACAGAGTTTCCAGTTGGATATGTTTGAGGACGTTGATGTACTTAGTCAATGACCAGACAGAGGCTGGTTATTTTTTTCAGACAAGGTGGCAGAGTCCCAGAAGAAATATGATATTCTGTCAGGTGTTTTAGACAGCGGAATAAATCTAAAATTACTCTTCATATTCCTGTGTCTAATAAATAAATATAAACATCACTTTAGATGGGAGAAAGCTGAGGGGATTTACAATTTTTTTCCAGGTTTCATAAAGAATAACACCCTTATGTGCCAATTTTTTATTTCCATCTTTTATCTTTTACTTGGGTTTTTTGTAAAAAATAATTGTTGTTTTGTATCCTAACCTTGAGGAGTTTGATGTTAGCATGTTGTTTATGAGGTTCGGTACTTTTATCGCTGAAAAAATGGATGTCAGGTCAGAAGTGCTGAATTTCTCTTCTGTTTGCCCAGAGGCCGGCATCCTTCACCAACCACCCCCCGCCCCCCTAGGATCTTGCACAAGTGCATCCTTCCCTTTATTTGTGAGGCCCTAGGCCTGAGCCTTTGTGGCCTTGCCACAAATTCAGGCCTGCAGGTCAGGATAACCTTAATATGTTAAATGGGGCCTGGCATATTATTATTATTGGCCTGAGGTAAGGCCAATAAAGAGCTAGCACAGTGGCCTATGGCATCAATTTGTTAGCATTAAAATATAATTTTAGTCAGAGGAAGCTAGCAGAGGAATAGTTCATTCAGTGGTTATTCAGTCTGCCTAACCAATGGTACTACATTGTGTCTGACAGTCCCCCAGTTGCAGAGGAATCAGTGCAAGTTATATTTCTTTCTTTATGCCTCTTGTGCTCTTCCTTCTTTGATTAGTCCATTGCTCATTGTACAGTATACAACTTTAGAAGCAAATTATAACAATGATTAAATGGAAGCAATGTAATCCGATAACCGCAAAGTATATGCCTGGTAGAAATGCAACTCAGCAATATTTATGATAAGGCTCAGTAAATCTAAAAAAATCTGAATGCTTAGATAGTGAAATAAAACCCATACCTGAATTTGCTGAGGCTCAGTAAATCTAAAGTATATGCACAGTCAAATAAAACCCAACTTCAGTCCAAAGGCCATTTAGGGTAAAACTTGGAGAGATTGGCCATTTGTTCCTCTATATAGACCTGGATGTCCAGCTTGAAGGTCAGTTTGAGTGAGATCTGTGGGCTTATATATGCTTAAAACTATGTACTCATTTCATGAGCTAAGGGGTCCCTGACCAAAGGTTGGACTTTTCTAGTGGGGATTAAACTAAAAAAGGTTTGACAACCACTGGCTCAGGATGAGGCACAGTACATCTAAAACCTCCACATGGACAGTAAAATAGTGTCCAGCAATGGTAATAGTAAGACAGGACAAAGTCACCTGTAAATGAACCTGCCTCAGTACATTCTAATCTGCTTTCAGTAAGTTAGCTTTCAGTTTAAAGGGACAGTTCACTTTACAAGTCTTGTAAACGAAGATAGGACTGAGAGAAGCTTTAGAAGGAAATGAAAAGATAATCAGAACAAGACACAGAACAAGGGCTCAGACAAGCACCAATCTGTAGCAACACCTTTAACCTCATGGCATAGAGATTTTGTAACCGCCTCAGGAAGAACTGCAGTGATCGAACAGCACCTTAGTGGGGTCAGTCATTTCTAACCACCTTAAATGGAAAGAGTCTAAGGCAGAAACTTCTGTCAATAGGTAAAAAAACAATGTTGGGGTTCTTGAGGGACTCCCACCTACTGGATGAAGCATCTGTTCCCCTTTTCATGTCTGTTTTGACATCTGGAGTTTCTCCATGTGCAATAGTGGAATCATCTGCTAATCTTTCACAACATAGCCACATTCAAAGAAAACACACAAATGAGTGTTAATTGTCCCTTTTAGTTTCTAACATTTAAAAGCATTACAGTTTGTGTTTGTACCCGAAGATGAATTCAAATCCATGCCACCTACATCACACAAATACTGTAATAAAAAATACATCAGTGCCCTGTCTTTCGACATTCTGACATTTGATATATGAATGAAATTCAGCAAAATGCATTTTTTCAGTTTATGCAGGTAATCAAAGATTGAATTTTGTTCCATGGATTGAAATAGATTGATTTACTGCCACAGAGTCTATAGAAGCTGTCACATAATGGCTTTTTATGTAAGGTGGTGTGTAACAATACAAAAGACATCACTACTTATTTTCCTGTCTTATAGGGCAAATGAGTACAATAAATTACAGTAAAGGCATAAAGGTAAAGTAGATCCCAACGACTAAAATGAAATGGTTCCTAATAAATGTTTAATTCCAACTTTCTTTATCAGTGTGTTGGTGGCTGGTTAGGGTTGTTGGCACTTCCAGCAGACAATAACTAGTATACTGCTATCAGTTTCCTTATATTATATTATAAACTTATAACAAATTAATTACCTGTCATTTAATACAATGTATTTCATACAACCATAGGTATGCCATAGAATATACAACATAAGAAATAGCAGAAAAATTAAAAGGAGAAGGAAAGGTAAAACCAGCTATAAGCACTCACAGAAATGCTGCATTAAGTCCTCTATCAAAAGAAACACAGGATTTCTTGTCTTCTTTTGTGTACACATGTTCTTAGGTATCAGACTTTCTTTCTCAAAAACATCCTTCATTCCTGGGGCCACAGTCTGTGCAGCTCTCTCCTCTCTCCCTTCTCCTGCTCCTCCCTCCATTAAGAATACATAAAACTCCCCCTACCCTTAGGAATGTGTGATCTGAGTTACGAATGGCTAGAGCTACAGCACAGAAGTTACTGAGATCAAGCTAAAATGGCAGCTGCAATCTTAAACAGATAGAGCTTCTAGGGCTGTTTACTCAGGCATGGTAATGCTTTTTGCAGGATAAATATAGCGTTCTAGGTGGCACTGATGTGGCTAATCTATTGGCAGTAAAATGCCAAAATTACTTTTCCTTCTCCTTTAAAATTAATTCTACAAACCAAACAATATTATAAGTAAATATCTTCTGCCAACACTGATAGTACATCCTGTGTTAATGTTAGGGCTCAGATGGGCATGTGTCCCTTGTAATAAATTAAACAACATTATGTTTTCAATCAATTCATTCATTGAATCCTTGATTTGGAAGTTCCAGTTTAAGGCCTCTATTCTATAGCGTTTGTTTTGATCATCACAGAGCACTGATCCAAAGCACATAAATCTAAACCTCTCTAGCATCACTCTAGCAACTGAGATCCACATCTCCCATCATCCCTTTGTCAGCTGTGGACTGAGGGTGCTGAGAATTATTGTTCACAACAGCTGCTATATGTTTAAGGACACCTGATCCAGAATAGTCCCAATATTGCACAGAGCAGTAAATAAAACAAGTTATACTATGATGTACTATATAAATGTAATTTGGAAAATCTTGTTTTCTGTAAAGGCATTTCAAATAAAATGTATTTTGGACTAGTTCAGCAGCAATTTGTACCACTGCACTGATATATTCTGCAAATAATACAGACACAGTGTCCAGACCTGTGGAACCATGCAGCTAGCTCACCTTGTTGGTTTAATTACCATTGATATTGTAAAACATATGCTGGAAGAATGAACAAAACATTGCAGGTAATATATAAGTTGGGACACAGAGGGTGAGTTTATACCTATTCATGAATGGAATAGTTCAGCCAAGTATCTTAGTGCATCTCGGCATACTGGTTGCCTGCCCTTATGCCACCAAGCTCAAGGACACCCATTAGGAAATCAACAACTTTAAGAGCAGACTAATATGTAGTGCTGTAGCCAATCATTGTGGCAGATTTGTTCTTTAGCCATGCACTGTCCATGGTCTGGACTTGGTTTGTGGCAGTGTCCTAATAAAAGCTCATCCAAAGACAATGAGATGTACTCCATATACAACTGCGAGGCCACTATGTAAACAGACACAAGTTCCACTGTTTTTAAATGAAAGGTTGGAAGCAAGAGGGAGTATGGAATACCTTTGCATAGGGTGCCTCAAATATTAGTGTTCACTCACTTGTATGTATTGGGTGAGATATTTGGTACTGGGTGAAATGCCTTGCAAATATACATTAATAATAATCCGGTTTATTGCCCAATTCAATGCTGTGCTCTATTGTTCTCTTTAAAGAGACCTTCTGAACGACTCTTGTGACCACAAACATAATTGTATTAGTAAAGCCTGAGCCTAAATACTGTATAGGACCAAATTGTTTAAACACATATGTTTTCCTATATATTATTTTCCAGTTGAAAACTTACATTCTAGTACACAAAAATCATATATTTTTACTTACTATGAATTTCCTTGTCACTTTGCAGGCATCTACACCATTAGGCATTAAAAATAAAATAGTATGAAAATGCTTCTCGCTGCTTGAAAACCTTAAAAGGTTTCTAAATGCTTTTTTCTCAGTTATTTCCCTAATGAGGAGTGATGTGTTTTCACATATAGCAGGCAGAGTAGCCCACAAATATGACCTTTCCGTAAACCTACATATACTGTAAGTACTTTCTTGGTTTCTAGATCGCAAGGTTAATGCGAATAAAACATTTCTGATGGCAATAGATTGCAGTGCTGGGATTTGTATTTGAAGACGCACACAGCTTTAATTCTGTTGGTTAGTAAGACTTCTGCTAGACAGAGCTTGCCTATGTACTTACTGTTGTGCATTTTGGGATTGAAAGCCGACAGTGTCTATAAGCTTACCATCCAAGGAGAGCCAGTCATGCTGAGAAGAGGGCAGTGTTGGCAGCGCTCTTGCCTTATATTCGAAAACAACAGAGTTGGAGAGAATCTGGCTGTTGTAGGCAACCTGAAGAGTAACCAAGCCAGTGTCGTGTGCTAGAAGGAGTAACACAAAATGAAAAGGATTTTAATTGAAACATTTATTGCAAAGCTTATCTCCACTAGCAAAATATATCAAGGGACATTACATGGTGTAGACCAGTCTTAACCATTGCATTAATGAAAATAGTTGTAAAGGGTTATTTTCCATTACTTTAGGTTTCATGTAGATCCTTGATGATCTTTTTCCTCTGTGCTAGCGTGTGTTTATCTTACTTTGGGGCCTATCACCGAAGGCACCGGGCGCTTCCATTCTATGCTTTGAACTGAGTGACCATAAACCTATACTTACCATAAATAATTTATGCTGTCAGCTTAAAAATAGTCATTGATATGTTTCATGTAAGATTAACGACCACTATTGCTAAGTGCTTCAGCAACTTCGTAAAGGAAAAAAAACTTTACACAAAAGTATATTAATACCCATTCGTATTTATATTGATAAATGTTGAATGAGGCAATAATATATAGTGATGGATAGTTCTGGCATGTAAATCACAAGCACTTACTGTGCTTTCTATTCATATAGACATACTCTCATATTACTATGAATCCATGGTTTTGTTTAGGCTTTTCCTTTTAATTCCTTTCCCCTTCAGTCCTAATTCCCAACTTTTAAACCATAAACTTGTAAAACATTAACATGTGGAGCGCTGATACAATGCTATGCAAGATACATACTTATGCTCATCCAGGCCCCGGACTGGGATTCAAACAGGCCCTGGCATTTTACATATACAGCAGCCCAAACAGCCCCCCAACAACCCACTAAATTGTGACTGTCTATAGCATCTTATAGCAGCCACTTAAGCATTAGCCAGAACCCATAGGCTGTATGTTCGGACCTGTGCCCATCTTGGGCCTATACATGAGGCAGCTCCTGAATTAAGATGGCCATACATTTAAAGAGCCACTCATTTGGCTAGGTCGACGAACTAACAGATCTTTCCCCAATACGCCCAACTCGAGGAAGGTGGTATTGGGCTGATCCGATTGTTTGACCCATGCACCAAACAGTTGGATTACAATGACAGTATGCAGGCTGTCGGGGCAGGATTTTTAAACCTCTTTGGACTCTGCAGACAGTATTGCTCTGTGCATGGCTAGCTTAAAGCACAAAGCCCTTGAATGCATGTATGATGACTCATTGGCTGCTGACTCCTTTGGGTGCCAAAGGCATAATTCACTATGGGTTGAATTGACTTTACTACTTTAAAAGTTCTTCTCTTTTTTTTGCTCAGTTCCACTAGAAAAATCAGTGTTGCAAACAGGTGGCCATGGGGCTGCATGAGAATCCGTATCATTAAGGTGCGTAAGCTTTGGATCCCATTTACTGTGGAACACCCCATTAAGCTGTCTGCTCTCTATGCTGATTTAAAGGAAGGCATTGACCTTTTAGCATGCATATACATATAATATAAAATAAATTAATTTTTTAATTAGATTTTTGAACAAATTTGCACCTGGGCAGAGACCCAAGGCAACCTGTCTGGCACTAACCTCCCCTACCCCCCTGTACCTGCGAATAGATGGATTGGATGTCATGACCTCCAGTCCCTTGGGCCACCCTATGGTCTAATGATAGTTACACAACTGGCAGCTACAGGAATAATAATAATAATGCAAAAATTTGATTGGTTACCATGAGTCTCACCGTTTCAAAAAGTTTTACCCAGTAAAGCAAATGATGAAGACTAGATTAATGGTCCAGCAAGGTACTTGTATATATGCACAGACATTTTTGGTTTTGGTGCATTTACCCCTATATATACCACAGTTGCCAAACCATGTGATCTAGTATTGATTAGCCCACTTGCACACTTATCCTTTCTGGGTTATTTCACTGTTCCTGTTTTGAACTACACTTTTAAAATATAATGTATATGTTGCAAAATCCCATTTTTGCTGATATTGAGGCATTCTGATGACAGCCATGCATTGCACTGAACAAGCTTTCTGAATGATAATAACATGAATAATGATAAATAATAACATATAAAACAGTATAGTTAGGATCCTGCTGGTGCCAGGGACCTTCTCACTGCATTGCAGCACATCCTAAAAGGTATTATCTCTGATACTGAAACATGCCTCCTCCTTTATTTTAGAAATAGCAGATGCACTGTAATGTGATGCTTGTGAAATTATAATATTGACATATAAATGCTTTGACAACTCAAGCCTGGTTTCATTATGTGTTAATGGCATCCTAGGAAGGAAATAATGTGCAACTAGGCAAACTAATGTCCACTGTCTGGGTGCTGATGTTTGGTATGAAAGCTTTAATTCCCTAAGCAGGAGGGACAGCCATCCATATGAGTAATTAAGATTGGCAATGTGTCAGATTACTATTTCCTTCCTTAAAAAGAGATGGGCACGTATTACACCAAACAGCCTTCCTGATGAAGCTGCAAAATAAAAGGGAATGCTTGTTTTAACCCTGTCTAGGCCAGAGCACCTTTTACTGCATTGCAGCAAAAGGCTGAATGACCACGTAGATCTTCTTTCCCGCTTGTCAGTAGAGCAGCCATTGAATACTAGGAAACAGTTTACTGAGTATGAACACTGCTTATTCTTGCATATTTCAGTCCATGCAGATAAGTGGGAGCTGCCATACTGCGTACATTGGTTAGGTAGTGTGAATGCACTTCAGCTAAACAGTGTGATGTATATAGAACTGCAAAGAGAGCAGGTTTTTGGAATAACTTCTTTAAAGGGACCCTATGCAGTGGCAAACAGTATGACAGCTCACACCCCTGAACCCCATTAAGTACAGAAGCAGAATTTTGTGTGCAGTTTAAGCCGTATCCTCATACCTGTCTTAATTTTAAAGGGATATCTAAAGCTTTTGAAAATATGTTATAATGATGCAGTTATTTTAACAATTTAATCTAATCTGCAGTTTGTTGCTGTTCATTCTCTACTTCTAGATATAATAGGTACATGTAAAAAAGTCAGGCAGATTTATTTTCATTGGTCACTTTCATGTGAGCCCAGAAACGTCCAGCGTAAGGCTTAAAGGAGCTGTAAACCCAAATACAACATTTTGCATAATGAAAGCAAATAAAACTGTAAGCAAGTTTCCAATATGCATTAATTACGCATTCCAGTGACATTTATTCTATTTGTAAATGCAGTTGCTGGCAGTGAGTGTCTAAGACAGTGAGTTGAAGTCTTGGCTAGAGGAGAGCTGATTCCTGCAACATTGTTTTAGTTGTACTAGTAGTAGTCAGAACCAGCAGTGCAGATAATTTCAAAGAATAGATTCATACTGTTGTAACAACAATTAATGTAGATGCCAAAATGTTGCTTAGAATAATTTTTTCTTTCATTAGTCATACATTTTATTTTTGGGTAAACAAATTACTAAACATGGCAATACAGAATATGAGTATTTAATAAGGAGACTATACACAAGCTTAGGCAATTTCCCAGTGCTTTGCTAGGTCCACCCCCTTTTGTTTGTCCATTTTCCCATTACTTCTAACTAGCTTTAATGTCTTACAGATCTATTGTTCTTTGTTTCTTGTGATAAACTGAAAGGAGGAGTTGGGGGGGTGGCAAGATAATAGACGGTACAAAACAATGGTTGAGGTAAGACAAGGCAAAACTGTAACTTCTTTATTATTCTTTTTTGAAACTAAAAAGGCCCCCATACACGGGCCGATAGAAGCTTCCGATATCAGTCCCTTGGACCGACTCGGCAGCTTATCTGCCCGTGTAGGGGCAGAAACGAGCGGACTGAACGACCGATATCTGGCCTGAAATTGGCCAGATATCGATCGGCCAGGTTAAAAGATTCAGTCGGATCGGGGGCCGCATCGGCTCGTTGAAAGTAATTTTTGGGAATGTTGAAGTCATCACTCTATATCTACTGCCATTAATCACTTACCCTTATACTGTCCCTTTGGCTCCTTTCCTCTTCATCACTTTGTCTTTAGACTTCAACCTATTCTTCTCACCATAACCCAGACTCTCAGGCAATACCTTCCTTTCCTACTTGCAAATGGCAATGGGGAAATCTAAATCCATGATATATATCTGCCTTCTGAATTAAATCCTTTACAAATAGCCTTTATTTTCACTTCCATATTTGTGAATTGTTGTAAGGATGGCTAACATTTACGATTTGCAGAAAAATAAAACTTTCTCTCTAAGGGGCACATTCATTAAAGTACGGCAAGTCCGATTACAAAAAAGTTGTATTTTTTCTAAAGTTTACAACTTTTGCGTATTTTCTATGATATTTTCGGCAGTTTGCATTACTTTTACGTACTTTGCGACAATTTGCGCGACAAAATCGTATTTGTCGCAAGGAGTATGAAAGTTTCGGATTCATTCAAGCTTCGGTATCGTGACTTTCCTTGGGCCAGGTTGGAGCTGCAGAGTCCCATTGAGTCCTATGGGAGGCTTCCAAAAACATGCACTGAAGGTTCAAAGTCTGGAAGAGTTTGGCACAGTTTGACATTCGTTGACATTCGGATCGCCAATCGCCAACGATCGTTTCAAAATGAAAATTTCGGAACTTTTGAATCGTAAGTACGAAATCTTCGTATTGAAATGAACGGAATTTTAGTGACTTTTGCAATCATCAGAAATTATCGGATTTCGTGATTCGGATTCGTACTATAATGAATGTGCCCCTAAATGTAATACTAGTGTTGACCTGCCAGAAATTGTAAGCCAAAGTTGTTTGCAACTTGTACAGCCAGGATAAATGCCCATGATGTCTATTTCGGTGTCCGTTAGCTCTACCTACTTTTGCATCTAAATAATGTTATCCAGTTCTGGGCTGCCTGTAACCTTTCCACATAACCTCCATGTTGAATGTTCCTGATTTAAGAGATTTTGGCAGTAGTGAGCCCACAATTCAACATAGACATTAACTAGCAGTTATCACTGTTTTGTGCCGGCAGACCACTCTACATTGTATAATATATATATATATATGCTTGGGGAGACATGTTTGTGCCCCAGGGAATCTTTTGGGACAGAATTTGTGTAAAGGCCCTTTTACCCAATATCTAAATTAGAAAAGGGTCACTTCTGTCTGATTTAACAGTATTGAATTGTCAGCCAACAATATTATGCAACTGAAACTGAAGACTATGTGGATTTGCCCATGCATTACTTGATTAGTATTAATGTATAGATTTTTATCCATAAGGTGCTAAAAAAGGAAGTGCCGAGTGGTACAGTGTAAGGGCACCTTAGTTGGCTTCTATACCTGCCATGTACACATGAAATCCAATTGGTTGTTGAATATTGTAAGAACTGTTTTAATCTTATTTTTAAAACTTTACCTTTGCTTATGCATGTGTAGGGAAAAGACCATTTGTTTCAAGCATTAATGGAATACTCAATCATTTTTCATTGCAGAGTAATGTTGTGTTAAATTTTCATAGTCTTATGAATGCTACGATTGTTTAGAATAACCCAATCGATAGAAACATTATTAAATTTCCTTTGTTTTCCTTCTTTAATAAACCACTTTAATTTATCTTGTTAAGATCAGTGTATGAACAGGTCTGTGAGCATTAATAGCTATAATGCCGCTTTTTGTAGGGTAGTTACCAGGAGCTGTATCCATAACATCAGAAACACAAAAAGGATACAAAGTGAAAGTGCAAGTCATGTCTGTCTCACCAAAGTTGTGATTTATGAAGCTAGGTTACTCCTATTAACTGTTCCTAAAACAGAGACAGCTGCTTAGTGCCTTTCAGGCATTTGAAAACAAACCCAGTAGAATTCTCCATATCAAAACTTCACATTCTCTATTGTCACATAAATCACATTGTCCCTGTTGGATATGTTGGGTGCCACTTCAGAGGAAACATTAATTATACGTGTGAATTAGTGAGAACCCCTGTAGCACTTATATTGTATGATGAAGCTCCTGTTGAGAAAGTCTCTTGCAAGATATGTATATTTAGGGCATTTATATGTCTCAACAGGTTCATGCTATTTTGAGAGAATCCTACATCATTAAAGGAGACTAAAGGGGCCATTTACAACCCCAGGGGGCACAAGTGCAAGAGCACTAAGGAGTACAAATGAGTACATGAGCCCCTTGGTGGTCATTGGGGAGTGATATGGGGTTTGGTGTGGGGGGTTGACTTCATATCTGTTCTCTCAGTGTACTTTGCTTGTCAATTTGACTCTTGGCCTAACAATTCTGGTAATTCCGAAGACTGCAGTTGTCATACTGTCATACTGCAACTGTTCTACATGCTACCATACTTGTTCAAAAGGGAATTGTCATTGCTGTAAACCTGCATCCAATCTGTACATCATTTTAACAATTTCATGAATACGTTTTTGTTTTTTTTTTTATAGTTATGAATGGTTTATATACCTGCTTGCTCAAACTAACATTTGTTTTCCTACTGCAGAAACACTTTGTGTGTCAGTTGCATTGCTGCCTCACATTGAAATCGACCTGTTAGAGCAGGTAAATTCTGCCAGTGACTTACAGCATTAGTTTGTTGGCCGCAGCCAGTAAAATATTACGGTGAAGATTTATTAAGAGTCCACTAGAGTTCAATAGCAGTTTACAATAGCAATGACTCCATCTCTTGCACCCATTTTTTTTGAGTCACCTCATCCTAACCTTATAGCTTCAGGGGGTGTTCTTAAAGGAGAACTAACCCCTAAAAATGAAAATGAATATGGCTAGAAATGCGATATTTAATAGTTTGAACTTAATGCACCAGCCTAAAATGTGTCTATAATAGTAATGATCTAGGACTTCAAAGTTGTCACAAGAGTTCCCCATCTTGGAAAGTGTCTGCTACATTCACTGCTCACTGTGCTCTGAGCAGCTGTTTAGAAGCTAAGCTTAGGGGTCGTAGCAAATTATCAAGCAGAAAATTACTTTGGCCTGTAATATAAGCTGATGCTGCAGGCCTGATTAATTCTAATACCAATTGCACTAGTTTTAGCTGCTATGTTACATGATATTCCCTGCTAAAGGGCTGTGGTACAGAAGCACACAACATGTACAACTGTACAACATTTCTAGCCTACTTATTTAGTTAAGCTTTAGTTCTCCGGCTGTGATTTTCATTTGAAAAACCCTGATGGCCTTCTGATGTAAGGTGACATGCTCCCGAGTAAAACAGATTCCTGGGCCCTTGGGCCCTTTAGTTAAAGGGCACCTATCACCCTCAAAATTGTTTCCCCCGCCAGAAGCGGGCTAATAGAGCAAAAATATTGTTTTAAAAAAAATAGCCCCGGTGTGGGCAGCTATGTTGTGACACTCGCTTGCACATAATAAGCATGTGTCCCAATTTGCTTATTATGCATGTGTGTGTGACGTTAGCCTGGAGACTCGCTTATTATGCACAAACAACATGGCCACCCGCATCGAGAGCTCCCTCCCGGGGTAGCCTAGGGCTGTATTTTTTTTATAAGAAAACTATTGCGCAGTGATCTTTTTCATGGGACTTCACCTGGATACAGATCCTGAAGTAAAAGTTTATATCCCTGTTGATCACTGTTTAATCACATTTTGTTTCTATAACAGTAGCATACTATACCCTTTACAATAATACTGCAGTCATGTAAATTGCCTTACCTGGGCAGTAACATCGCAGTACACCAGGCTGTATGAGGGATGCAGGCACTGAGATCTGATCAAACAGACAACTGTAGTTATTGCTAGCCTCCTGCCAGGGGCCTGTGATTAGGACTTTCACTCCTCCCTGAAAAAGGAAGAATTTACAGTATGAATGACATTGAATGAAATTTCTGTATTTATATATATTTTTTTTAACCCCCTTCTCCTATGAGTTTTATGTAAATGTTTTGGGTGTATTTAAAACTATTTTGCAGAATATTTTCCCAGTTGAGCATTAGTATGGTAAATAAAGGGAAGCGCATTCTAATAACAGATTCTAATTACTTCATTATACCTGGCCAAATGCGTCCACCTCAAAAATCTCAATGACCATTATGCGGACATCGTTCAAACACACTGTGAGCAGACCCTTTTGTGTACTGTATATGTGCCCATGCATAGGTGGAATATCAGCAGTATATGCCATAATAAAAAATGCTAAATATGCTCTGTAAAAGATGTGAATACCATAATCCAATATAAAATTTTACATGTATGTAATGTAATTGCATAGTAGTTGGAAAAAATAAAAACAAATTTTAGTTAAAGTTGAATATACTGTAGGGAAAACCAAAGAGGGATGAGCAAGTAGCAGGTACTGTACAGATGTTTCCAGGTGATTAACAATTCAAATTATTATTATTATGAAATGCCAACATATTCCACAGCATTGTGCAATAAGTGGGTGTATAAATAAAACATACAAGAAGACATACAAAACAGCCAATAACCAATACAAGAGGTGGAGAGGGCCCAGACTTTTGAGAAGCAAACTTCATTTTTAATGAACAAATCACTTATTTTGTGCTTTAAACATATATATATATACAGTATGTATTTCCTTTTCATCCAACCTCCAGACAAAGGGGCGTATTTATTAACACTGGACAGATCTGCTCAGTTCAGTAGGTTAGTGCTCTGGGGCAAACATAGGGTGAACAGATCACTTGAGTCTAATAAATACATGTTGTAGTTCAGAACTGATTGCATTTAAAATACACTACAACCCAATCAGCCCTGCTGGCTGGATCTTTTAGATGTGGTTCTAAATTTTCAAGTGATCCTTGGGGCAGGGGCCACATCCAAACTGTACTGTAGATCTTAAGCATTGATTTATCTATTGTTACTGTATAACGTAATATAACTATACCCCTGTTTGTGTTCACACCTTGTAAAGTACTGTGTACAACTGTGGTGCTATATAAATAAACAAGAACAATACATACATACTGCAGTAAACATGAAGATACAGGGCTACCTGGTGCAGTAGTGTTTTTTTTTTTAAAGGTTTTTGCAGTGAAAAGCAATCGAATACTACAGTACCTAGGACAACCTGCAACTGGGACATGTTCCTCTGAGACATTGGACCTTTTGCTAAGAGCAAAAAATGAGCACAGTTTTTCATACATTTCTATCCCCTCCACTTTCCAGAAATTCAGGGTAATTGCAGCCACTACAACATATTTTGTAAATGCTTTTAGGAACCTAACTATTATGCATACATGGAGGCAACGCACAAAGGGGAACACTGAAGTTAGCGGCTGATCTTTGGCAAGTACTGGGATCCCTTGCACTGGTGCTAAACAACAAGAATATGATTAGGTTTTAGTGGTCAGTCATTCTATAATCAGTTGTCATGAAGGGTATTATTGTGCTGCACAAATGAGTGCAAAGTTTGATTTGACTGATGGTTTGAAACGCGTTTCGCAGAATGACTGCAATCAAAATCATTATGTCTTTGTATATAGCAGTTCCTGTTCTTTGATGGCAAAGTATTATAGGCTACATTATTCTTGAATGTCTAGAAAACTGACAGCAAAGGCCAGTGCAATCACTCTCTCAATAGGCACCGCGCTGACCCACTTTCCACAAAAAATGGGCCAATTTATTTCTCACTTTTACAAAACAAAAACACTGTAAATTTGATCTCAGACGACACCATAGATAAAGGCTGTTTTGGGAACCTGCATGTAACTGTCTGTTGGCAAAAATAAAATAAAGTGTGTCACAGTAAAAATACTCCCCCAACCCTGCTATGTACATAAGCAAGCAACAAAATTTGGAGCCTATGGGTTGAAAGTGAAGCTTTGGGCCCAAAAAAAATGCATTGGCGCAGTGCCAACATATTTATGTTAGTCACAATTACCCAGACATGCAAGTGAGCGTATTAACGTCAGGTGTACCAGTAAGATGACTGCAGAAATTGATTATGAGCACATTAACCCTACACATGCCAGTTAGATCACTGCAGAAAATGAACAATACAGACGATAATCCCAGACATGCTAGTAAGTGGTCTGACCGTGAGCGTGCAATTTGCAGATGCATATGGCCATGTTTTTTCCCACAATACAGCATTTTTGCCAGATTTCCAGCATCACTGTAACCAAAAGCCAAGTGACAGAATTGCACCCAATGCTTCAAAAGAAACACAAGTGCAAGTGTAGCTAACATTTTCAGAGTGGTGACTGCATAATTTCTCATTTATGGCTTTAAAATGGCATTATTGTGTAATTGCTACTAGCTTTTTTCGCTTATCGATGCTGCCTACTGTGGTAAACTTGGAATTACTACTACATTCAGGATGGCAATAGCTCCAGGGTTCTGTAGCCTCAATTGTCAATAGCGTTTGACATTCAGCAGGCAATCAGTACCACTGATACATGCAACAGTTGTCTCTAACATGACTGTACTTCAGATTTTGATGGCCTTATTTATTAAAACAGCTGATTTAGATTTTTTGTCAGTGGCTTCTCCCACTCCCATAATTTCTATACAGTATATAGATACACATGCCCACACAAAAGTTTTCCTCAGCAGAATAACCTATGGCAATGGTTTCAAACTGAAGGGCTGTCCCCGCTGGGGGAAGCAGTTGCAGGGGGCTGCTCAGCCTGTAGGTAGAGTAAGATCAGATATAGTGAGAACAGGCATCTGCTCAATGTGAATAAGTGAATATTATCATCTTTGCATTTAAACCTTTCTCCACCCCTTTGTTACTAAAGTCTCTCTCTTAAATCCCTTTCATTGGTGAACAAAGTACAAAGCTCTCATTCTGTCTTTCAGAGTCCCGCTCTCCATTGCTCCTCTCTATATATCTCCTTATATACCCTGTTCCAGTTCTTATGCTCAGCTTGAGATAATCTATTGTTCATACAGTTCAACACAAGAGCTAAGAAACATAAAACCATGTTGCCTGATTGGCCCACACCACTGGAACAACCATTCTGTATCAGACAAACACCCACACTAAAGGTCCCCATACACGGGCCGATAGTAGCTGCCGATATCGGTCCCTTGGACCGATTCGACAGCTAATCGGCCCGCGTATGGGCACTCCTGACGGGCCTGCTCGACCGATATCTGGCCTGAAATCACCCAGATCTCGATCAGGCAGGTTAGAAAATCTAGTTGGATCGGGGACCACATTGGCTCGTTGATGCGGTCCCCGGACTGACTTTTCCTATACCCACCGTTATAATCCGATCGTTTGGCATTACCCTGGATTCTCCTGATATCACCCACCCATAAGTGGGGGATATCAGGAGAAGATCAGCTCGCTTGGCGACATCGCCAAACGAGCGGATCTTATGTTGTATGGGGACCTTAACTCTATTCTCAAACATCCTTATGAATCACTTTCTAGAGAGGGCATTTTACTAGTCTTCCACTGCAACATCACACCCTTAACTTATACACATGTTCTACTCCACATTTTGCTTCTGTCTGCCTCCTCTTACTCAAAGACTGTAAGCTCTTTGGGAAGATGTTCACAAAAGGTGAACTTTCCCTTTAAAGGAACAATACCCATTTCCTAAGCATTGTTTTAACAATCCAAAAGGGAAGTTGTTTATAAGGGTGATCTAATGGAGTTGTTTAAAAATGTTGGCCTGCTCACCAGCTCAGGATCTACTGGTAGATCACAACCTACCGTATAAATACAGTGTTAATAGGGTTGGAATTAACTTTAATATGATGTACAGAGTAATATTCTTGAACAATTTGCAATTGGTCTCCAGCCAGGGAGTTGTTTAAATAAAAGACTGATATATTAATAGGAGAGGACTTGAATAGAAAATAAGTACTAAAATGTAACAATAACAATTTAACTATAGTTTAAAAAAGCAATAGTTTTGGGCTGCGGGGGTCAGTCACCCCCATTCTATAACACACTAAAAGTTACCACCCCTTTAAATGCAATCTATTCCTCTCCAAATCATCCCAATAGTATTTAGGACAGAAAAAAAATGACTGTTACCTGAAATCTAGTCCGAACTGGAGGGCCTTCTTCCCTACTGCTTCAGAGCCCCCTCAGAAATCACCAAACCAGGTTGGAAGGCTGATTAAGGTAGCTATTTAAAAATGAATGGGTGTATTGCCACTTTTACAGAGCTATAAAGTAAAATAAATGCTGTAGGAAATACTCAGTGGCTCCAAGCAAGTTTGGAACCCTAACCATTGTAGAATCGTAAAGCAATCACCGCTTCTGGGGGGTGATTTATATGAGGGCCTTTTAGATACATCACCCTTACTTTACTTGTGTTATGGCCTTTTAATAAAATTTGCAGGGGCTTTTAGCTGACATTTTTAAATGCAATGCTTAACAACTAATCTAAAATGGCCAGTGAGTCCATTACCAGACAAATGCCAAATCAATGGGGATTTAGACAGATAAAAGCTGCAGCAGCTGTCTCAGAATAATAGAATTATGGCCTAAGATGGGATAGGCTATGCAATAACAAGATGTGTGCAAGAGTGAGACTGCTCGCACATGGCTAACTCCCCATTTGTTTCAGCAGTGCTACAGTACCTGGCTTTTGGCTTATTTCAGTGGAGATCAAACCACTAATTTATTTTTTTAAAGAGAAGTCTAACCTGCAGGTGGAATTTCTCCAGTGAGCGCAGGTCTGGCAAGGAACTAGAATGAAGTTGCCTAGAGCTCCTACAGGGGCCGTTATTATGAAAAAGATACTGACAATACAGACACAGGCTTTCACTCATCCCTAAAGACAGCAAATTTAATATGTAGAATTGCAGTATTATAAAAATAATATCCCTTCTGATAAATCTACAGTCACATTTTGTGGTTGCACACTGAAGTACATTGCTTCTTACATTTCATTCTATTTCCTTTCTGGCAAAAACAGCGGCCTTGCTGTATGGATGGAAACCTAATAAGACACTCAGGATCAGAGCACTTCTTTAAGGGCAAATCAATTTATTTGGAAGGATCAATTACTTCTTCACTGCTAAGGCTAAATCAATCATCAAATAAAAAATTTAGGGTAATGGGACATGGAGCACTCTTACGCATTTTGTCAGCTGTAATTTCTAACGTGGGGCCAAAATGCACAAATCCATCCAACATTGTCCTCTATGGCAATCTCCTGAGAGTGATAAAGTGATTGATGCCTGAAAATGTACACCACCCCTTTTTAGATCTTCAAGATGCCCTCTCTCCTTTCTATGTCCTAGGCGTATGCCTATGATCTAGCAATAAAGAATAAAAGTTAAGATCCAGTTTAGGGACTTTTACATGGTTTCTAAGTCTGCAATGCATAATATAGGTGTATTAACCAAGGAGAAGCTGAAACAATGTTATATAGATAACCAGGGAACTTACCAGACTCACTGGCAGCAACGGTAAGACTGAAGTCATAAAAGGAACACTGACTTTATAGATGCTACCTGTTTATATGTCTATACAGTAAATGCTTGTATGCTTGACTTCTTCCTAATTCTCATATGTAGAAATGTTTTTGTATAGTTGTACCTCACCTACCTCAACTTCTCTTTTGCACTCCATAACAATTTCAGTTACACCCCCTGCTTTAAATTCTCCCTTATCGCTCAAGTGTTCAGAAAAAGCTACACCTAGACCCATACAGTATCACAAGCTTAGTTTACTCCTCAATTCCTTTTTAGCTTCTGCATATGGGATTTAGTGCCTGCTCAATGTCAAATGCTAGATTATAGTTGGAAAAACAAAAGGATTGTTGTTTGACCTAAGTGCTGCACCTTCTGAGGTCGTATAAAGATTGCAGTATACCAGGCAATGATTAAAGACATCCAAACCCATTACAACGCTCTTATCCCCTATGCTCAATGTGGCCTGAGCTATGTTTCCATGGCATTATAACAAATCATTAGTTATCTAGTTTAGCAGAGTTAAGCACAAAATAAACTTTGTCAGACACTGTAATGTTGTTTTAGTCTCTACAACACTATCTGTGCTCGGTTCTAAAGAATAGAATTGCATTTAATGATATCACTATTACTAACCATAAATTGAATAGAACATCTAATGTAGATTGAGCAGCCCTGCAGCTAGTTAAATGCATGGAGGCCCTGGGTCTCTCAGACCTGTGGAGGTAAATGACATCCCCATGTGAAACATTTCTCCTGCTGCTCCTCCGGTCATGCTACCCTTTCAAGAATTGCCTTGGCACTAGGTTCTGGCACCTACGCACTAGGTTTGCTTATCTGGTCCACAAAATTTCCTACCTACCTAGAGCACTCTCAAATCACCCCCCTGTATGGGTAGAACTCCAATTAGGACCGCCCTCAGAGACTGTGGGACTATCTCCTCTATGGCTTACGGACCTAATAATGGCACCTATGAAAAATAACTTGGAGAATACTGGAATGTCACCCAAAACACAGCTTCACACTTTGGGGTGTGGGACACAGCAAAGGCTGTAACCAGTGACACTCTTATTGCTACCATACATGCAACTAGACAGACCAAACGGCTGATATATAAGCTGCAGAAAAGACACTGTTTGAGGCAGAACAGACTTGTTGCCACACCAAATCCAAAGAAAATTATGACTCTCTATTCATGGCCCAGAAAGACCTAGACCTTTTGCTGTCAGATAATTCTAGGAAGAAACTATTATACTCCAGACAATGTGGGTTTACTCTTGGCTATAAAACAGCAAAACTCTGGCGTATATGGCAAAGTTAACGGAACAAGTTACAGTCATCCGAGGTCTCAAGAATCACTCTTGGGACCTAGTCACAGAATCTTCAGCTATGGCGAATATGTTTGCGGAATACTGTAAAGGGATATACTTCATTCATATCATCAACTCTGACCTATAGCAATTTTGGAAAGGTATTGAACTCCCCCAACTGTTACTTGATGAAGCAAAATTCTTATAACCTACTTACGAAAGCAGACATTGACTCAGCAGTTATTGCAAACAAAATCCCTGGGCCGGACAGCCTACAGGCTGCCTGGTATAGACTGCTGGCCAGCCAGATAACCCCAGACTCCTTAAAACATTTCATGTGCCCCTGATGGGGGAACTTCCCACATCATGTTACAATGTGATAATTAATCTGATACTTAAGAATGGGAAAGACCCATAATCATGTAAATCCTATAGACCTATATCTCTGATTAATACCAAGCCAAGATACTTGCACACTTACTGGTAAATAGGTTAATAAAGGTTATAACTCCCCTAATCCATGCAGAACAAACTGGCTTTATGTCTCATAAAAACAACTTCCATTAATCACAGATGTTTATACAGGTGCATTCAATTGGCTCGCCAACAACACTCTGTCAGGGCAGTAACCTCTAGATATAACAAAGGCTTTTGACTGGGTCAATTGACAATATGGTGGATTTTAGGGAAATTTGGCTTTGGTTCCAACTTTATCTCACGGTTCAAGTTGCTATACAAGAAACCTACAGCCCAAGTCTAGGTCAACAATACTCTCTTTGTGGTATTTGAATTGGGGAGAGGTACTAGGCAGGGGTGACCCTATCGTCCCTCTTATTTAAACTGGCCATTGAGCTGCTGGCAGCAAAATTAAGGCACACACCTTTGGTTAAGGGAATCACAGTCTGCAATATAGTGGAAAAAATTGCATTGTACACTGATGTTGTGTTACTCTTCCTTGCAGTTGTTGGCCCCTCTCTATTGGCTGGAGGGGCTCTTAGATGCCTACGGATAAATAAAAATAAATCAATACTAATATTTCCCTGGGGGAATTAGTCGTTGTGGAAGGCACCCCCGCACTTTTTAAAAAAGCCAACATGCCACGAAAAAATGGGCCATTAGTCGTGGTAACGCTAAATCCCTGCGCTTTGTTGCCTCAACTGAGTTTTTTCAAAGTCGCAGCAACTAGTCGCACTGAGTGTCTTTGCCCTAACCTGTCACATATGAGACACTTAGCTGATTTCCAGTATTGGGGGTATGTTTACTAAGAATGGAGATAAATATCACTGGTGATGTTGCCTGTAGCAACCATTTAGATCTTTGCCTTGATTTCTAACTTGTAGGTGACTGTTCAAATCTTATTACTGATTGGTTGCTATGGGCAACATAACTGGGAATATTTATCTCCAAACTTAGTAAACATGCCCCTTAGTCAGTGCTAGGTATTAGACATCTCAACAACTTATTGGTTGAGAGCTGTCTTGCATCCATTAGAGCAATTTAAGGCCAAACCTGACAGGATATTCAACTGTTTTGCTGTTTTCAGCGGAGTCATGCATTTTAGCTCAGTTTTAATCCCTTCCACTTAAACCAACACAGATGGCATAGGAAGCCAGACTTTGGGCTCCAGACCCCCCTAATTACTATCAGTCTTTCCAGCCTGCTCTTTTTGACAAAGCAAAATGGAAATGGCTGTCAACTATTCCTTCCCTAGCTGAAGACCAAGGGGAGGAATCTACAAATAACTTATAGACATTTCTAATATCACTCAGGGACAGAATGATCCATTTAAGATGATACACCACATCTATATTACACTCCTGAGGCATAAAGCTATGGGAAGACTAGAAGGAGCTAAATGTGTGAAATGTGGCATGGGAGAGGCCAGGTTCCTCCACTTGATTTGGGAATACCCTAGGGTTGTACTGGACAGAAGTGATTTGCTACATTAATGAATGCATAGCCCACCCTGGAATCAGGTCTCCGGTGACCTGCTTATTGGGTATAGTCAGTGCCCTTCCAAAAATCTGGAACTATACTACACTCCATTATGTTCTATGCAAATAAATTACTAATTATGAAATGGATGAGCCTCAATTCTCCTACACTCCAGCAATGGGTTGAGTTAATAAATGTTACATTACCTCTAATCTAACTGACATACAGTACAATGCTCGGGAGCACCTAGGACATCTGAGAAAATATGGGAACCATGGTTACATGTCAACCCCCAACCTCCTACCAGATGACTAAATTCTATGTATAACTTTACGTACACCTCAGTAACCTGATTACATTTTACATGTTACATCCTCAGGTTTGAAAGTGTCACAGATCATATGTAACCAAATGTACCCAGCCTTCATGTAAGTTCCAAGCCTGTTTGTTTGAATTTATCTTTTATTTTTGTTTTTGTAAAAATGCAAAATATGAACCTATGAAAAAAATATCACCATTAACTCAGTTTTTGAAACAAATATTCACAAATATAATGTCATGGAAACAAGCTATAATGGGACCCCAGTGCGTGTTTATTGGGTCTCTATTTACAATTAATTTTGACATTTCCATGCACTCGCTCTCTGCTGTTGATACATTTAGAATAAATCTTTATAATACATTATCACAGTACGGGGTGATACTTACATTACAGTAATACTAGTGATTTTTTCCCTCCCTAATATTTGTACTGCTGAAACTATTCTCTCTATACAGTAAAATGGACTTGATCATTATGTGAAATTACATATTATTCTTCCTCTCTTGTCTATGTACGTCACATATTTCTATAAAAAAGGAAAACAGTTCATGCTCCATCATAAATTCTGTGTTATTAATGTCCATCTTAAACATCAAAGGCAACCTCTGTGTATGATGCTAAAACAGATGGTTGTGAAGGACTGAAGTGTGTCTGCTCCCTATCAACAGCATATGGTGTTCTCCTTTATTCTTAAGATAGAAAGTCTGAACTGTGTACTTGGTGACTTGGCGGTTAGTGGTTAGAAGATTAAACCATTTTAGCAGTGGCAGGACGCACCACTGGATGAGATGTTCATCATGACTTGTTGTTAATATAAATCACAGTGTAAGGAACTGATAAAATAGTTAACTTTTTGATCAGGCAATCATCTAAAGTTTAGACAGCTAAGAGGGTCCTTAGTATAGAAGGGACATATATTTCCATTCCTGTGTTATGAAATGGCACTATATATATAGTATATAAGCTGAAGCACACATCTACTCAAGGCTCTTCCATTTGTGAAACCCATCATGACAGAGTAGGGTTGCCACCTACTCTGATAGGCCATGATGTCAAGTAGGTGTAGTTGTGACATAGAGTTGGTGGGTTGGGATATTGAGGATGAAGTAAGGAAGCGGCAGAGGATTTGTTAAATATAGGAGATAATACAGGAATAAAGGGGGGGATCGGAGGTGGGCATGGGCCGAATTAACTGGTTGTTCCAAAATTACTGGCAAGTACATTGCCGGTAAATTTATAATACTGGCCCGGCCTTGTCTGGTATTGTAATGGCTAGGCTGGTGAAATACTGGCCAGGTGGCAACCCTAGGACAGAGAGGTGGGAAAGATAATAATAATAAAACACACCTCAATAAATTTGACATTTATTTTACTCTGCTTTTTACAGCTTTTTTTTTTGCAAATTTAGTTTTACACAGCATAATAAATAGGCCCCTAAGTGTGATAAATAGGAGTAGGTTAGCTAGTAATGAGTAACCTCCACCAATGAGATTTAGCAAGAATTAGAATCCTGGGTGCACTACCCCAAAGGTATTACAATGAAGTTGGTCCTTCCTTTGCTGCTATAACAACCTCTACTACTCTAGGTAGGCTGGCCACTAGATTTTTGAAACACTGTTGGTGGGACTGGCTTCTATTCAGCCACAAGAGCAATAGGGAGGTCTGGTACTGATGTTGGGGATCAGTCCTGGCTGGAAGCTGCTGTGCCAATTCATCCCACACGTGTTAAGTTGGCCTGAGGTCAGGAAGCCACTGCCATCTCAGCAAACCCATCCTGCTTGTTTTGTGCTTGAGTATTATTGTGCTGAGGAAGTAAAGGCACAGAATTGTCACCAATGTCAATTTACACTGTAGCCTTTAAGTTTGGAACCAGGGACCCCTAGCCCAAACCTTGCTAATGTGATGAAGCACAAATTAGTTTTACTTTAAAGTGACTTCACACAACTTCTAAACCCAAGATTGTAAGCACCACTGGGACCATTGTTAATAATGCTGAATCTCTGTAAAGTGCTGAAGAATATATTGGATATATATATAAATATCTAATAATAATAATAATAATAATAAATGGCGTATATTCACCTACCATAGCATCCGGTGCCTTACTCTCTTATACTTTCCACTCTATGGAGCAAATTTACCAAAATGTGAGTAGAGATGTAGCGAACTGTTCGCCGGCGAACTAATTCGCCGCGTTTTTTTTTGGCGCCGCGTTTTTTCGCCTTGGTTTTTCCGCTGCGTTTTTTCGCCTATGCATATACATAGGAATAGCTTGCGGTTTTTTTTTTGGCGTTATTTTTTGGCGTTTTTTTTTTGCGTTTTTTTTACAAAGTATTTTTCAGAGAAGTTCTTGCCCTTGATCCCCCTCCTGCATGCCACTGTCCAGGTCGTGGCACCCTTTAAACAACTTTAAAATCATTTTTCTGGCAAGAAATGGCTTTTCTAGGTTTTAAAGTTCGCCTTCCCATTGAAGTCTATGGGGTTCGCAAAGTTCGCGACATCACTAAATGTGAGTTTACAGCTTAATACATAAAAAATTCAAATTCTATTCATTCCTATGAAATGTTTAGAGGTGTATTTATCAAATGGTGACTTCTTACTTTCACCCATTGATAAATACACTTCTAAAAATCCCATAGAAATGAATAGAACGTGGGTAAGTGTTTATGTATTAAGCTCTAAAGTCATATTTTGATAAATCTGTCCCTATGTGTATACATTGGACAAAACAGATTAAATTATAGTTTTATCGGTTCCACGCCATGGTTCAAGCGCAGAAGTGCCGTTTCCTACTTCAAGGTTTAAACATGTCTCCTGACCAATGAAGCTCTTGTGATTAAATCTACTTTGTCCAGTACTTTTCTTTTCTGTCTGCCGATTCACTCAATTTTTACTTTGCCGGATTTCCTCACTTCACTCTTTAATGCATAACCTTTAGAATGTAAGCTCTTGTGAGCAGGGCCCACTTGTCCCATTTTTATTCAATAACCCTTCCTTGTTAAATTATTGTACTTCTGTTTGTTAAACATGAATGTAAAGCACTGATGATGAATATCTTTAAGACCAGCACACTGAGGTGCCTTTAAAAATATTGTTTTTTTAATGATATCTTTCTGCTTCAGTACAGTAGTACATGGGTTTTTGGTTCATGGACACACTAGAAGGACTTGAATGTAGAATAAATCTAAATATAACCCTAAATCTAAAAGCACCCGTTGCCTGTCTCCAGTCTCCTGTTTTGACTTGCCTATCTGTATAGTCTATATACTAAAATCACATAACTCTCACTCTTTAATAAGGGACTCTACTTATAGTATGTGCACACAGTGCTCTGCTATATGGGGTCAAAGAAGGGGATGCAAATGCTCTGAGTGAGTTGACATTCCCACAATGTTCAGTTCTATAAGAACATTTGCATGCAATGTTATTTCTACATGGCATCATACTGTGCTTTATACACAGTATCACTGCGTCACTGTTTGCTTTGCCCTGCCCTTTGCAGGTTTCATTCTGTTCTGAGCAACTTGTAACACTCTCAAGTATAAACTGTAAGGAAAACCAATCTGCTAAAATATATAAAACAGATGAATGCAATTACCAGTGTTTAATTAAACACACATTTGAGCTTTCGCTCTGTACAAGTGAGGATTGAAGGCATTATGTCTGTAAAATGAATCATTGCTAGTTGGATACAGTGCTTCAGATGTATCACAGATTTAGACCTGGAAAATGTTATTTATTTGCTTATGATACATAGAGGGCTAGTACACCCTAGTGGTAAATTTGCAGATAGTTACATAGTTACATAGTTACATAGTTACATAGGGTTGAAAAAAGACCATTGTCCATCAAGTTCAACCCATCCGAGTAAACCCAGCACACAACCTATACTAACCAATCTATACACTCACATACATAAACTATATATATACAACCAGTAATACTAACTGTAGATATTAGTATCACAATAGCCTTGGATATTCTGATTGTTCAAAAACTCATCCAGGCCCCTCTTAAAGGCATTAACAGAGTCTGCCATTACCACATCACTAGGAAGGGCATTCCACAGCCTCACTGCCCTCACCGTGAAAAACCACCTACGCTGCTTCAAATGGAAGCTCTGTTCCTCTAATCTATAGGGGTGACCTCTGGTGCGCTGATTGTTTTTATGGGAAAAAAGAACATCCCCCAACTGCCTATAATCCCCTCTAATGTACTTGTACAGAGTAATCATGTCCCCTCGCAAGCGCCTCTTTTCCAGAGAAAACAACCCCAACCTCGACAGTCTAACCTCATAGCTTAAATCTTCCATCCCCTTTACCAGTTTAGTTGCACGTCTCTGCACTCTCTCCAGCTCATTAATATCCTTCTTAAGGACTGGAGCCCAAAACTGCACTGCATACTCAAGGTGAGGCCTTACCAGGGACCTATAAAGCGGCAAAAATATGTCCTCATCCCTTGAGTCAATGCCCTTTTTTATACAAGACAGCACTTTATTTGCTGTAGTAGCCACAGAATGACACTGCCTGGAATTAGACAACTTGTGATCTACAAAAACCCCTAGATCCTTCTCCATTAAGGATGCCCCCAACACACTACCATTCAGTAGATAGTTTGCGTTTATATTATTCCTACCAAAGTGCATAACTTTGCACTTGTCAACATTGAACCTCATTTTCCAGTTTGCTGCCCAGTTTTCCAATTTTGTCAAATCGCTCTGCAAAGCGGCAGCATCCTGCATGGAACTTATAGTTTTGCACAATTTAGTGTCATCAGCAAAAATAGAAACAGTACTCTCTATGCCCACCTCCAGGTCATTAATAAACAAGTTAAAAAGCAAAGGCCCAAGGACTGACCCCTGCGGTACTCCACTAACCACACTGGCCCAATTAGAAAATGTTCCATTTACCACCACTCTTTGTACTCTATCCTTCAGCCAGTTTTCTATCCAATTACAAATATTATGTTCTAGGCCAATATTCCTCAATTTGATCATTAACCTTCTGTGAGGTACTGTATCAAACGCTTTAGCAAAATCTAAGTAGATGACATCAACTGCCATTCCAGCATCAAGGTTCCTGCTCACCTCCTCATAAAAGGCAACTAAATTAGTCTGGCAAGATCTGTTACCCATAAAACCATGCTGGCACAAACTAATAGTATTGTGAACTGCAATGTATTCAACTATCCTATCCCTTATTACCCCTTCCAGAAGCTTTCCTACTACTGATGTCAGACTAACAGGCCTATAGTTTTCAGGCTGAGAACGAGATCCCTTTTTAAATAACGGCACCACATTAGCAATCCGCCAGTCTCTCGGCACCATGCCAAACCTCAACGAATCCTGAAAAATTATGTGAAGAGGCTTGGCAATCACAGCGCTCAGCTCATTTAATACCCTGGGATGAATCCCATCCGGTCCTGGACCTTTGTTTACCTTTACATGTTCAAGTCTCTTTTGAATTTCCTCCTGAGTGACCCATGCGCCAGTAGCTAAATTACTAGCACTGGGTATATTAAAAGGGAAGCCTTCATTATCTGGCTCCTCAGATGTATAGACAGATGAAAAATAAGAGTTCAAAATTTCAGCTTTTTCCCCGTTCTCATCAACCAACGTACCTCCCCGTGATAATAAAGTTCCCACCCCTTCTTGCTTCATTTTTTTACTATTCACATAATTAAAAAATAATTTTGGATTCTTTTTACTCCTAGCTGCAATATCCCTTTCCATCTCTATTTTAGCTTGCCTGATAGCTTTTTTGCATGCTTTATTTGCTTCCTTGTACCTGATGAAAGTTTCCGCTGTCCCAGCTAACTTGAATGCTTTAAAAGCACGTTTTTTATTACCAACCTCGACCTTAACTCTTTTATTCAGCCATAAGGGTTTTGCTTTGCGATGCCTCTCCTTGCTTACAAGGGGAATATACTGTTGTGTATACCTGCAAAGCAATGTTTTAAAGATGTTCCATTTTCCTTCTGTGTCTAACCCCATGAAAAGCCTTTCCCAGTTGACACATTGCAGAGATGCCCTTAAACTGGCAAAGTCTGCACGTCTAAAATTGAGCGTTTTAGTTACTCCCTTATAGAGCTGTCTCTGTAGCATTATCTCAAAGGAGACCATGTTGTGATCACTGTTCCCCAAATGCTCACCCACACAAATGTTAGAGATAAGTTCAGTATTATTAGATATTACCAGGTCCAAAATAGACTCATTCCGAGTAGGTTCTTGAACCACCTGAAATAAAAAGTTGTCATTAAGCATATTTACAAACCTACTAGCTTTTTCTGACTTAGCCACCCCATTACTCCAGTCAATGTCCGGATAATTAAAGTCCCCCATAATAACAACTTGACCCAATTTTGAAGCCTCCTCCATTTGTAAAAGTAGCTGGGACTCATCCCCCTCATCTATACGGGGTGGTTTATAGCATACACCAATGATCATTTTCTTTGTGACCTTCAGCCCTACTGAAATTTCTACCCAAAGAGATTCAACGTTTTCATTGGTAATGTCTTTATTACATGGCTTTAAATCTGACTTTACATAAAGACAAACCCCTCCACCCTTTTTAATCCCTCTGTCCCTCCTAAAAAGCGTATACCCATTTAAATTCACTGCCCAGTCGCATTTTTCATCCCACCAGGTCTCAGTGATACCAATTAAGTCATAATTTTCAATACATGCAATAGCTTGCAGCTCCCCTATTTTTCCCGACAAGCTACGCGCATTAGCCAGCATGCAGCGGAGATTACTACTTCTTCCTCTACAGCTTACATTAGCTAAAGGACAGTTAGAGCTAAGGTGAAAATTAGTCTGTTTCCCTTGTAACAATGGAAGCTCCTTATCTGATAAACTATATGCCCCCCTCACTCCTCCCCCACAACCCTTTACTGGTCCCACTGCCCCATCTACACTAGCTCTCCCATAAGAATCTAGCTTACCAACCCCCCCCTTGTCTAGTTTAAACACTCCTCCAGCCTCTTAACCATTCTCTCCTCTAGCACAGTAGACCCCCTTCCATTGAGGTGCAATCCGTCAGGGCTGTATAGATTGTACCCCAAAGAAAAGTCAGCCCAGTGCTCTAGGAACCCAAACCCTTCCTTCCTACACCAAGACTTTAGCCACGCATTTAGCTCCCTAAGCTCCCGCTGTCTCCCTAAACTAGCACGCGGGCACCGGCAAAATTTCCGAAAAAATTACATTGGAGGACCTTTGCTTAATTTTAGAGCCTAGATCCCTGAACTCACTCTTTAAGGTCCCCCACCTACCGTTCATTTTGTCGTTAGTACCGATATGTACCAAGACAGCCGGGTCATGCCCAGCCCCTCCCAATAATGTGTCGACCCGATCAACCACATGCCGAACCCTGGCACCAGGAAGACAGCAAACTGTCCGGTTGAAGCGATCCGCTCGACAGATTACCCTGTCCACTTTCCTAATGATTGAATCCCCTATAACCACCATCTGTTTAGGCCTAGCTCTGCTCTCCTCCCCACCACTACTAGAGAAACTGGTCTCCCGGCTGTTAGAGAGATCAGCCTCATCTAGAACCGCCAGTCCAGAGTTCACACTCCCATCTTCTTCACACAATCTGGCAAATCTGTTGGGATGCGCAAACCCTGGAGCAGCCTCCCTTTTTCTTTTCCCCACACTCGATTTTCTAACTGTCACCCAGCTTACTGCCCTATCATCCTTTCCTTGCTCCCCTCCCCCCATACTATCTGACCCCGCTAGTTCTTGTTCAGTTAGCAAGAGACTTCTTTCAAGATTGTCAATAGAACGCAGTGTTGCAACTTGTTCCTCTAGTGCTCTAACGCGAGCCTCTAAAGTGGCAACTCGCTCACATCCACAACAGAGGTATGCACTTTGGAACTGTTGTTCCACAACTGCATACATGCGGCAGGCTGTGCACTGTGTCATACCTTCAATGTTGCTGCCGCTCATTCTCCCAGTTACAGAAACAGTTAAACAAAAATTGGTGAAAAAAGGCTATTAAATAAACAAAAAAAATTTTTTTTTTTTTTTTTTTAACCTTGTTTTAACTCCCTTAGTTTGTAACTCCTGTGATTATAACTCCACTTATAGAGCCCCCACTTCAAGAGCAATCACTTATAGAGCACCTACCACCAGAGCAAGCTCCACTGGAGTGCCAGTGGTTCTATTTCAACAGTCTGTTAAGGTCAACTAATCAAACCCCACCCCCTCAAACTGAGGGTAATTACAAAGGAATGTAACTCTGGCAAACCTGCTGTAAGCCTTATAGTTAACCAAACTTTGTAAATTGGCACCAAAAAGAGCAAATACTTTTGAAAAAATTTAAACCCAACAGTTAGAAAACACAGTGATTCTGAATAAAGTTAATAAAAAATACTTATCCCTTTTTTTTGTTGAATTGAAAAAGCAGTTGATTCAGTCAGCCACCAGCCTGTTAGTAAGCAGCCACTTGTGAGCATTATAGCATTATGTGTCCGATACCACATGGTACTTTATCAGAGTATTAATAAGTATTAATTTTTATTATTATAATACGTGTTCTCCCTGTGTGTACTGATGTAAGATTGTACAGCGCTGCGTATGTTTGTAGCACTTTATAAATAAAGTTATACATACATACATTATAGCAGTCACACTGCCCCTCTTTGGTATTTTTCCTGTCTTTCCCAGGACCCAACAGGGTCGAGGTGCACCATGATTTTTTCATGTGTTCCAGTTGGCCATTCCCACCCTGACTGTCGGGACAGTTTTTATTAAATTGACACATTGACGTGTTACCTTATTCATTAGAATATGTTTTACTGCTTTAGGCGATTCTGCACTATTTTGTTTACTGGCAATAGTGCTCTGTGCTGCTCAGCAGAAATGCTGATCACCTGTCTGAATCCTTACTCCTCAATTCCAATCACAGGCAGGGAGAGAGGACTATGAGGTAGGGAAGACTTACATCCTTCATGTTCAGCTTTCTATAGACTCGTTAAATGCCCAGTGCCTTTGCCATTAAATAGCAAATACAAAATCAGATACTGCACTAAGGCTCTGGGCAACCATAGGTGGGGGTAAGGCTCAGTTTAGATTCTCAGTTTGTGCCATAGTTTGTTTAAGACAGCTGAAGGATCATCCTAAAGGGAACTGCCACAACAAAGACTGAAGTTTGGGAGTTAGAAAAGATTGAATACATAAATGTGAATTACTTTTCTGCAAACAGGTGACAGGCCAAGTCAAATAAGTTGATTAAATCTTTTTAGATCTCCCAAAAAAAATGCACAGTGATACAAACCCAAGAACTAAGAGCAACAGGACCTAGATGAAAACAACTGGGGAGAACTGGAGAAGAGATGTTGTATTCACACAAGACAGAAAGATTCATTTGAATAGATGGTGCCTGATTGGCAGTGAGAGCTGCACAGGTCTAGTGGGGCAGAACCACACCTGGCCCAGACCTGCTGGATCCCATCTTCCTACCACTCACCAACTCCCTGACCTGAACTTGAGGAAGCGCTGCACCCTGAAATGTTGCACAACACAATAAACACTAAGTGGGGAATTCCCTGCTTGCACTTGCTCTACGCTGCCATTTATTTTTCTTAAAGTGCCACCTACATGTTCCATGCACTAAGTGCAGTCCTATTAGAGAATAGGGACCATAATGCCGCAATGGCTCTTCCATCCCAGCTCCTTTAGAACCTAGTTCTGCCACTCTTCTGCTAACTGGGCAGCTCTTTGAAAAATGTGCAGGGCAGTTCTAGAAAGCAAAAGGCTTGTAAGTGTGGGACCCAAAGAAAGCACAGAGTTTATCCAGCTAAGAAAATGTCCTCTATGTTGGCTCACATTCTCCATTATACACCACATTCCTGATAAGTAATATAATAATACATAACCCTTCCAGCAGTGACAATAAAAGTTCTGTTTGTCTCAAGTTTCAGAGTCTGACCCTGCAAAGGTACGTTACTGTAACTGGAAACTATAATATGTGTTGGGAATAATGATCTTTCCAACACTGACACCTAGTGGCAAAATTTGGGTACATTTAAAAGTGTTTTTCAATTGTATGATATAAAAGACAATAAGCTTTTGAGAAAAATGTCAGGAGAGCCAGCTTTAATCTTTAATAGGAAGGTGAATGTAATATAAATCTCTTTAAGAACAATTAATCAAAATCAAACAGACATTTATGTGTCTCTCCCAGATGGAATGATTATTCAGGCCTCTATATGGCTCATATGAAAATGTGTAAGCAGAAGGCTGGCCAGCCACAATGTTATAAATGGTTAATAAATGCTTTATATTTATACTGCAGATCAATAAGTGGATCTGACACTCAATGAGAAGACTGAGCCAAAACATAAGGGACTTTATGAGAAGTAATATACAGACAATAAAACATAGTTCCTTACAGGAAAACAGACCATAGGTGTGCAGCTAGTGGTTTTGAGGGCTCTCTTGGTGTGGCACCCAGACATAGCCATGGCCCCCATTTACTGCACAATAATACACTGTGACAAGGTTGTGACTCACTCTCTGTATAGAAAGCAACAAAAAACAATTATGAGGCTGCAGCTGCCAGAGAAGACTGCAATGTTGTCAGAAAAAAGGAGAGATTCCTAAATACCATTATGGGGACCTGGGATCCTTGCTGCTGCCCTACTTAAGGGGAAAGGGGGTCATGGAACCTCCGGTGACTTTCAATATCCCCATAGGGGGCGCATTCGCTATAACAGTAGGCAAATTGTATGGATGACTTTGCAGTTCCAACACTAAATATATATATATAGTATTGTGGAAACTATATATATTTTAGGCATTACATTAAGGTTGTCCAAGTGTGAGAGGCTGCCGGGAGCCAAAATACTGGAGGGCTACTGGCTGGACATCTTGCATTGAAACAATATTGTTCTTAAGTTTTGAATCCAAACTTCATGATTTACCCTGGGACCTTCCTCCTCTATACGTGGTGTTTTAGCTCAAAACCTATTGTATGTTTAGTAAACAAGAATAATGTTGGCTAAAGCTTCCTAAATGCAAATGATTAAAACTATATAGAAACCCCACCCAATCAGTGGATACAAATGACTAGTTACACGGCTCAGTATAGTGAATATGGGCTGCTGAGATTCAAAACAGGGTTTCAGTTAAGATAAAAATTGTACTTTGCTGCCCTCTTGTGTTTCATTGTGTAAATGAGCATTTTTATTCTGTGAATCTTTGTTATATGTACCAGCCAGGGGTATAGAGTAAGGACCCTGTGGCTGCTGCTGGGAGTCTCAGGAGGTAATGGGGAGCCCACTGGGCACTAAATGATAAGCAAGCCTACTACACTATAACCCTTTCATGGTTGTATTGGCTAAATCCAGAAACTCTTAACAATGAAACATTGGAAACAATGAAGTGGTTTTGAACTAACTGAATTTATTAACACATAGCAACAAATATTTCTCAGTGCATTCAACATTCCAGGTACAGTAGCAGACACACCAAATGTCTCTCAGTGTTTCAAGCTGCCTCACGAGTGCTCCAAGGGATTACATACAGAATTCACTAGACCTACCTCCCCTGTCTGTCTCACAACCTAGACTAATAGCACCTAGTGCTATTGCAGGATCTGCATTGCTGCAGGGCCCAGTATCTCTTATTTAAGCCACTAATAGCAGCTAAAACATAAAGTCAAATGATATCTATATGTCTCTCTACTGAGGCATTGTAACCCTTAGTTTCATGCACAGCCCATGAAAAGTAAAGACAAATACACATTAACTCATGACATCTGGATAGGATTTTCTGGGAACTGACCATGTTATTAGAAATTGTGGGGACTTGTAAAGGTGGACATACACAGACAGTCATTGGCTGCCAACCAAAAGCTAATTCAAAGATTGTTTGAAATGGTGGAAAATCCCATTAGGTGGGGTCTCGTGTGGTCCCATGGTTGGCCTGAGAGCTCAGATCTGCCTGATGCTGAATATCACATCTGTATGGCTAACCCAAACCAATGCATACAAAGAGCTAAATCCCTTTTTTGGCGCTTGATTTCATGCTTTCATCCAAACCCGCAAATCTTCCGCTGTGCTGTGAGAAGAGATTGGCACCTTGTTACTATTGGTACTGTGCTACCACCTAGTGACGCTCTAGAGTACAGCACTTACAGGGGTGCTATCAACACGGCTTTTTTGCAAATAACATTATTACAGCTAGACAAAGCTCAATGTGTTTAACAAAGAAAAACAAAAGATGATACTTTTATTTACCTTTCAGGGCTGTTACTGCAATGGGAAGTTAACTTTTACAGGTGGGATGGAGAGGTAGGGTGGGGGAATCTGGGACCCGGGGAGTCTGGGTCTCAACTGCCTGTTCGGATTCCAGCCTTGTGAAACCTGGCCAATAACCATTTCTGGTGTCACGGCCCTGCCATAAGCATACCCCCAAATATCACAACCCATTCCCCCTGTTACAATATTTTTACTGAGGTCAAATGTGGCAACCGTAGCTGAATGTGACATTAGCCAACTGGTGTTTAGACTAGGCCCCAGCACTCAAGCTTTAATGCCTGCTAAAAAGGAGCTACTGCAACATTAACATTCAATATGATCTCTAACCCAGCTATATTTCACATACTAGCACACAACTGGTGGTGGGCACTAGTGCCCTATGCACATACCTCTGCTGGCTTTTCTAAATGCCTAGTATTGCAGCATGTGAGCAGGAGTGGGCAGGGGTTGGGGGATTTGTGGCAAGTGGGGCAGGTGGGGAGATGGGTCTTACCCTGGCTCTGGGTAGCTGAGATAGAGGCAAGATGGACAAAGAGCAGGAAGTCAGACTGAAAAACATGTGCTGTCTTGGGTGCTGGAACCTAAGCACTTTAATTATTATTATTAATAACAAAACAGCTATTTAAAATGTGTAAAATGCCAATATTACTGGTGTTGTGAGGCTAAATAATGTGGAGGGTTGGGACAAGCCCTTTTAGAAAAAGCAAAAACTGATATATTCTTATAGTTCCATAGGAGGCGTATAATAGCTGCTACTCCAGGTCTAGGAAATCATAGCAACCTATGCACTGTGTCAGCCAATGCAAGGTCCATCAGCAGATGAGGGAGTCAATTGTCTATGGATTGGAGCAATAGAAAGGTGCCCATGTCATGTGTGGCCCCTTATAAGCTCTCCAGAAAGCCTACTTGATCAGCCAGTGTATGGCCACCTTTAGGTATTCATCCCATCAGCTAGTGAATTTATGAACACTGTATTACTGACTTTTACAGTTTGTAGCTCTCTCTTTGTCTCAGTGAATGAATATGTTACTTGTTACCATAATCAAACATATGGCCATTTATTGTTTCACTGTATAACATAGGGGTAGGCAGATGAGGCACGTGCCTAGGGTCCAACAGTGCACTGACCCAGCTCTGCATCAGTGTAGGTCAGTGAAGAAAGTCACTTGTATCTGTGCCCTGAAATTGACATAGAGACCTGCAGCTATTTGTAAAATGCCTCACCCAGAGGGCAACGTGCAAAAAAAAATGGCTGATTGTTTGCTGCCTGGGGCTTTGTAGATGATCTCTATGGCTATTTATTGCCCCACTGAATGCAGAGGCTTTCCCTAGAGAGACATTTACAACCCTATTGGGGACTATGACATAGGGACTCCACAATTGTTCATCATGACGTAGAAATAGGCCAAATCAGTATTACCGTATATACTCGAGTATAAGCCGATCCGAATATAAGCCGAGGTACCTAATTTTACCTAAGAAAACTGGAAAAACGTATTGACTTGAGTATAAGCCTAGGGTGGGAAATGCAGCAGCTACTGCTAAGTTTTAATAATCAAATAAATACCAATAAAATGACATTATTTGAGGCATCAGTGGGGTATATGTTTTTCAATATTTATTTCAAAGAAAAACAGTAAACTAGCTCTGTAAGCGGAGAAGAGGGTCAACAAAAACAATATGAGTACAGTGCTACCCCACGCTCATTGCACATTGGCAAACTGGCAGCAAACTGGTCCCGGAGGGGAAATAAGTATTGCTAGTGGGAGCCTAGTCCAGGGCACTGGAGGGTCTGGTTGCAGGTGGCCTAATTTGCACACAAAAGACAGAGGGTGCTAGTCTGGAGGGACCCATGGCACCCGACTCGAGTATAAGCCGAGGGTGACTTTTTTCAGCACATTTTGGGTGCTGAAAAACTAGGCTTATACTCGAGTATATACAGTATATACGTGGCAACTAGGGATGCACTGAATTCAGGATTCAGTTCGGTTTTCGGCCAAGATTTGGCCTTTTTTGGCAGAATACAGAGTCCACTCCTGGCCGAACCGAATCCAAATCCTAAATATCAAGTGACTTGTAACCCTTTCATAGCCTAATTAGCATATGCTAATTAGGATTCAGATTTGGTTCGTTATTCAGCTGAATCTTTTACGAAGGATTCAGGGTTCGGCCAAACCTGAAAGAAGTGGTTTTGATGCATCCCTAATGGCAACAGTTAATAATAAAATGCGGAGTTGCATGAAGAGTCATGGCTTCAAAGCCTGTGCTTTCTAAAACTTGCTCTCCCTACATAATGACGGCTCATTTTTAAGCATTTCCGACCCGATTATACCTTGTCATGGAGCTGTGCCTGCAGGAGAAAATCACCCGTTAAAGGAAGAACAAACAAAACATCTTCTTTTGTATTTTAATGAGGCAACTTTGTTTTAATGTACCTGCTCTGAAATTGTTTTGGCTTTCCCTCTTGATAGGTTCCTTAATGCACCCTAATTATCCGAATCCATTAAACTTACTGTGAGGGAATGGAGGGGAGATTAGAGAGGGCAGCCTGCTCTGTATATGAGGTGCTTAAGTCTCCTAATCTAGGAGGCCCTGGTGCCATTAATTAAACTAATGAGATGGGTTTCCTTGCAAGTTTTGCCTTGGTGTCTGTAGATTTGTGTTGGCTCCACATTTCTCTCATTATCTATTCAATAAACTGCAAGGAATTTTTTCTTACGACGACGTAAAACTTCTCTTTCTTGACCACCGAATGCCCATTTTTCCTTTTTATGGGACATCTAGCCTTTAAAATATACCCATAACTGGTGATTATAATTATGAGCATGCCGCCAACCGCAGCCCAATTAAAAAGAAGAAACCGCACAGCTCCAGTCCAGTTTTGTAGTTGGAATAAATATCCAGGACGAAATATCAACAGATGTTTTCCTTTTCTTCTGCAACTTTATTTTGTACTTCAGAGGGATTTTTGAAAGTCTAAGTGCTAATAAGGCTTTAGAGGAGACCTGCATATTGGCCATAAACACTGTGATTGTATACTTGTACTCAAAGACATAAGGCATTTACTATGGGGCACAAAACTGCAATGGGCGTTCCCCTGTGGCTGATCCTTCATATGTTCCATCACCACAAGGAAATGCACAGAGGATCTACTGTACTGACTGAGGTGCCTTCATGTGCCGAATGCAAGAAGCAGTTGGGTCGCTGACTTATTATGTGAGTGGGGGCTCTGTTAGCACCTACAGTGGGGGGAATTGTTTTTATACAATAGGTGCCGTTTAAATGTCTTCTCTAAATCTTCCACTAAATAGCACTGGAAATTGCTGCCAACACTACATACACAGACAACATACATGCAGCACTTTGCACCTGATTATTTAACGCTGCCCTCCTATAGCAAGTGAGACCAATAAAGTCTAACAAATATGTAACTCAAAGAGACAAGCAGGAATCATTCTGCCCCAGGTTACATGTCTAAGCAACCAAAATTGAAATACTTTTCATAGTTCGATATGTATTTTTGATACCCTAGAGGGAGGTAATATAATAACAGGTGTTATGGCTCACTAGGACTAATGAACCATAACAACTAGTTAGCTGTTTCCTTTTAAACAGGTGAAGAGTAAATGCTGCTTGTTGATAGGTTGATAGACCTGGTACAGATATGTGGCTTTTAATCATATCCTCCAAACCCTACACTAAGGGGCATATTTATTAAGCTGTGTAAAACGAATTCGCTGAAAAAACGGTGTAAAAAGCCGTGTAAAATAAAGGAGAAGATCGCCGTCCGAACGCCAGATTTTAAAAGCAAAGTATAGCATTCTTCTGGTGTGGCCCTGTAGATAGCATTGGTGGCTTTTGTTCATGGTTGAGGAAAAGTGCTGCTATAAAGTTAAAGTTTGGTTTTCTGCAAAGTGTGTCCACTGGGTTCTGTGCACAGTAAAGGCCTACATCTATTATAAGCACAAGTTGTCAGCTGTGCCTGACCCACTTACTGTACATAAGCATTGGTGCAGGCAGCCCTCATTCACAAAGACAGCTTAAAGGGATTCTATCATGATCTTTGTGGTGTACTTTTTATTTCTAAAATACAGTTTACATAGCAAATAATTCACTGTACCATTTAAAATGTTATTCTTGCACCAACAAATGTATTTTTAGTTGTAATATTGGTGCGTAGGCGCCATCTCAGTGCACTGTGCCTGAGTCTGAGCTTTCAGCAGGAGCCAGCACTACACATTAGAACTGCTTTCAGGTAACCTATTGTTTCTCCTACTCCCATGTAACTGGAGGAGTCCCAAGCCAGACTTGGATTTCTTACTACTGAGTGCTATTCTATCTACTGGGAGCTGCTATCTTGCTACCTTCCCATAGTTCTGCTGATCGGCTGCTGGGAGGGAGGGGCTCCTACCATCCTTGTCCCCTTCCTCCTCCAACTGTGGGTGCCGACACATCTTCCCCCCATCACAGCAGCAAGGAGGAAGTACAGTACACGGTGGTGGAGGACGGAGTTTGCAGTTGTGACAGTGGAGGAAGGGGGGTGGGCAAGCAGCAGCCCAGGTGGGGCCCGGACACCCCAGTCTGACCGGCCTTGTGTTACTTGAGTCATGAGACCATAACAGCTGACGTTCTCTGAGCAGGTGGGCCTAAAGCACTGCGAATAGAGCAAGGATGCACAGGGGCTAATTCATCAACTAAATTCTTTAGCACAGTTACCTTTGTGACCAATCAGATGTTCTCTTTCATTTTTCAACTTGTTGCAGACTGATCAAAAATGATTTTTGATTGCTATGCGTAACAGCACTGGAGCTGACTTCTAGTATAAATACTGCTAGTCTGAATAGAATTCAGAAAGCTCACAGACAACTTAGGTAATGTTTTAAGTACTACAAAGTGGAAGTATCAGTGCATTATAAAAAAGTATACGCCTTCTTATATAACATTAGAATAGCAGGAGACACCCTAGAGTTCTGTGAACTGTATAAAAGTAAACAGACCCCGCCTTGGGCTTTTACGTTAAATAACTTTTAATATCCTTATATGAAACAGTAGGGAGTACATTAAGCCTTACATATGTCGTGGCCCAGGGCGCACAGTGAAGCACTAGCCAATGTACCGCTGACAATGGAATTACAGTAGTACATGCCTCGGGCTACATATCATTATGGGTAAACAGAACTTGCCTGAATAATTTAGCGTACATCTCAAATCATATCACTGCTTTGGAACAGATCCATCATTTCACTGCAGTTGAACGGAGTAGGAAATCCAAAATTCATGGGGACACTGTCATAAATATTTACACAGAAGTCTAGTAACCCATAGCTTCCAGCCAGCAGACAGCATTTGCTGGTTGCCTATTGAAAGCAAACATCTGATTGGTTGCTGCTATTAGTCCAGTGTGCCCTAGGCCTGGTGCCATACTTTGGTCATATGTGTAGGGCAATACGTATAACAGATGCCAGATAACCAAATAGGAAAACCCATCCATGAGCATATCTTACTTATATAATAACACCTAACACACCCAGGGATATAATGGCACCATAATAATGATCATAATAATATGACTGTAATAACAACAAAAAATATTGACTTACCCTGACTTGCCCTAACACACGAACACATGTATATGGGAGACCAGTATAAAATATAAGGATATTAGCAGTTACAATACAAGTCTGTGATCATAAGAAGCTAAAGATTTTTAGGTAAAAAAGTGTTTCCTCATATTTATCTACCAAAAAAACCCACTTCCAATTCATTTTTTGCATTATATATTTGCTTGTCTTATGCTTACCTGTTATCCAGAATTCTCAGGACCTGGGGGTTTCAGGATAAGGTATCTTTCCATTATTTGGATCACCATGCTATATGTCCACAAAAAATTAAATAACCCCAATAGGATTGTTTTGCCACCAATATGGATCCAGGCAGCTTAGTTACCATCAAGTACAACTTACTGTTTTATTATTACAGAGAAAAAGGAAATCACTTTTAAAAACAGGAATTATTTGCTTATAATGAGCTCTATAGGAGATGGCCTTTACATAATTCATGAATAATGGGTTTCTGGATAAGCGATCCTATACCTGCGTCAGTATTCCCCAATAATATTAGACTGCCCCCCACTTGTGTGGGTCAGCCGCAGGGGCTGGGGGCCCCAGGCTAAAGGTATTTTGCTCTCCTAGAGACTCCTGGAAGCACAACCTGAGTGCTAGTTAAGGTAAGATAATTTATTTTCTGTCCTCAATATTTCTATAATTATATGGATGGCAGATATAGCAATCGTTTCATATGTGAACCTCTTTGGGAGGGGCCCTGACCAAATATTGAATTGGGTCCCAAAACCTCTGTATTATATCCAGTGGGGACCTTGTTGCCATTCTTACAGTATTCTATTAAAATAGAAACAAGTCTTTTGGCCTATAACAGAAGTCTACAGGAAAAATTAAGTGGGACCGAAAATATCTTCATGTCTTTCTGAGTGTCGTTCCTATGCTGTTCCCAGTAAAAGCATGGGGTTTTCCAGCTGGTCAAATTTTTCAAATTTATGAAAGCATTTACTGACATTTTCCTGATATTCTGTTTTACATTGTTACATGCACAGATACTGTACATGCACTATTCTAATGGTGGGACCTGGATCAAATTGCCCCTAGTGTGCATTTGTGTGAAATAAAGGTGCGTGCCGGTGGTAGGGTAATAAGCTCCACTGGCTCAGGGACTGATGGGAATGGCTCAACCCTGCCTGTATTACAGGGTTCTGAAATATGTTGGTGCTATATAAATAAGGATATTGATATAATTCATAATAAGGCACTAATATTATAATCATTATAAGGGCCTATGTTATATGAGAAGAATGCCAAGCAGTGAATACATTCTCTGTTGTTCTGTACTCAAGAAAATCTTTTACCCCAAAATGTGAAACTTTAAGCCTTCTGCTTTCATCCTATATCCACTAGGGGGGGGGGCGCTGCGTTTGAACAGAACATTAAGCGCCGACGGCTCTGCCATTCACTGTGCACTTTTCTTATGGTTGTAAGGTTTAAACACTTGACCTTTTGATTCTTGCAAGGACTTGAAAGAAAAACCGTCAGAAAATGCATTTGTTGGTTACTGTCTAACTGTAAGATGGCGAAGCCGCAACAGATTGCTAGCTTTCCCTACACGCCTTTCACTATTCCTGTGTCTCACCTGTGTATGAAAGGGTTAAAGGAAATATATAGCTCAAGGACATTTTGCTCCTATGACAACTTTTTTTTTGTAATATTCACAAATTTTCCAAAAAATGTTTAGTCTAAGGCTCTAAGGAGCCAGGTATTGTGGCACTGGCATTACATTGCTGGCAAGCCTTATTTAACCATCTCAGGAACCTGAACCTGTAGGAATTGCTCTGTAAGGGGGTATTGCCAGGGGCAAGAGTAATTGGGCTGGCCAGTTGAACTTGCATTCAGATGGTGCTACTGTACTGAGAATTTACACAGCAGCCCTATGTATAGAGGAAGGTGCAAATGAGAAACATTTAGGTCCTTTTCAGACTAGGTTCAACTTTGAGTTATCCCCTGTATATGTTAATGTATTATGAATCCTGATAGCTGGATGACTGCAAGTTTGGCATCCATATCCTTGACACTGGGCTCGACAATAGAGTAGCCTTGTCTGCCTGTCAGCCATGCAACATGCATATTTTATGGGTTACCTGCATAAAATAAATCCTGCTTTGATTCCAAATAAATAGCTCAAAATGTTCATCATCAAATCAAACATTTAGATTAAACTGAATAAAATGACCCCCTCTTTAAAACTGTATAAAAAACCCACATGCTAAATTAATGTGAATGGATGTTGCAGTGATTTTTTAAGCAGGGATGGAAGATGCATCTAAATTAACAGCAGATTAGTGACATCTAGGGTCCCTAACCTTTGACTTTACATTGGGATTCTCAGGAAAAATTGCTGAACCTTCCCTCTTTGTTTGTATTCACCTTTTACTAACAGATGCCCATAGCCATGCAGTAGTTGAGCATCCACTAGTATCTATGGAATATAGATAATGAGAGGGTATACACACCTATCACCCAGGCCAACCTCTCTTCTCTCCACTCCACAAATGGTTGAGCTGTAGGGGACCAATAGCTGAGCTGGGCTGGAACTAGGGGTAGGTGACAGAAGAGGCACAGGCCTAGGGTGCACTGGTGGATTTACCTCTTCTGTCACCTACCCCACTGACGGTATGTCTTTTCCGAACCACCCCCCCTCCTTGGCCAACCATGCACATGCACTCGCTCATTCATATATGCACGCACATGAGGGACAAGGTGGCCAGTCGATTTGCACAGGGTGCCAGCCGGCCAGGCCCAGCACAGAGCCCCACTTTGAGGCCCTGTATCAAAACTTTGCTGTTAAAGCCATAGTTCCATGGGTATCTAGGTCTGAAAATAAATGTTCCCCTAAATCTTCCAGGAGTAAGTAAATAATCATTCACCCCCAAATCTCACCCTTGCTGGCCTTCAATCTGAACCCACTCCTACAGTTTGGGGACCATTGCCCTAGATAAACATGCAAATGTGATTTTGTTACATTCACAACTATTAATTTAAAACAGCAATCTGGGCAAACCTGACACTTAAAGAAAAAAAAAGACAAATACTCTCCTATTGAAAAGCACACCTTTCCCTTGACAGTCAGATTACATAGAACCAATTGAAAGCGTCACGCACCTTTTTTAAATGAGAAAACATCTATTTCACGTTTTTTTTAAATATGCATGGCTAAAACGCCAGTGAATAATAACCTGAATTCAAAAAAAATCGATTTTAAAAATCATTCTGTTTCTCAAGAGACATATGCCTTCCCGTATTCATTAAAAGTCCACAATTATATTTGGCAGATGGCATATTAAATTTTGACATAAAACATCTGCTCTTTCAGCCTGATTACTGCTTATTTAATGCCTCTGAAGACGAGTGTGATGTGTAAAATATTATTATACGGAATGTAGTGCAGCAGAGAGATCTCCCGTGTTTCCACTGCAAGGGAAATATTCCTGCTCTCTTCTACTATATACTATATATATTCAATACTACAGTACTCAGTAATACTCTACCGCAATACTCTACAATGCTATTATACCACTCTACGGTAGTACACTTCTCTGTAATTCTTCCATAATACAATCCTACAACACTCCACTGTTTCTTTATTATACTGCATTACTCAACAGAAATAAAGTACCCATGGATACTATAACAATGTGCAATACTAAAGCTAGACTCTAGACTAGTCATGATACTACAGTACTTGCCAATACAATATTAATCAACAATGATAGTATACTACAATGTTCTACAAAACTAAACTTCTTTACAATCCTTCAACAATATTATAGTACCATACAATACAATACAATACTATGGCAACCTGTTGCTCACCAACCCCTTTGATGTTGCCTATTTTTGAATTTCTGGCTTGGAGGCAAGTTGGAAGCACAGAGACACAGTTTTATTCCAAGCACATCCCCCTGCAGGCCAGCAGTCCCCATGGGGCTACCTAATAGCCAATCACAGCCCTTATTTGGCACCCCCAAATAACTTTTTTTAGGCTTGTGTGGCTGACCAACACTTTATACATCTGAGTGTTGGGGATCCTTGGTCTAGGGTTCCTATAGAATATAATAATAAACAATTAGTAGTTTTAACGATATTGACTTCTTTAAAAGGGGCTCAACCTAGTACTAATACCCTATCTCTTCTGACCTAAATCTCAAGCTCTCATGATGTGCTTTTCTCCTGTTTTTTCCCTTACCTTAGATTGATTCACTATATGTAAACTCTAACATACATTATGGGTTAATATATACCAGTGTTTAACAAGAGCCCATAAAACGGACTTGTTTTGTCATGTGTTGTTATCACGAAACTGAAGACATTGACCTATGTAGAGAATGTTCAAAGCTATTGTGGGAGGAGGAGAACGATTTACTATAATATTTATTATAAAATAACTGGTTTATTCTCTCATTTTAACATAGTCTGGCTATCTCTAACTAGAAGGCACAGTAATGGACCAGCTACAAAACTTAATTTTTGCTTCTCTATTGAATTGCTGTGGTACATCTCCTTTCCCCAGATGGTCTCTTTAATCCCTTGTTCCATCCTCTGGGGTTCAGTGACATCTTAGGGTACCTTCCATCACTTAAATTGGCTTACACTGTAAGGTTTGACAGACAAAGGCAGCAGTGAATATAAGTGCCCCCAGAGCCTACAGAGCGGTAGTTCAAGTTCTAATGATAATATCATGAAGTCCATCAATTCACTATAAAGACGGTTCCTTATAAAAATTCAACAAACAGTTTGTACATACTGTCTTTCTTATTCTCTAGAATGGTGCTTAAATTTGTGCTGCCCCATAGGATGTGTATTCTGCATGGGTATCCACCACAGTAATTAAACTAAACTGGCCTGAAGGATGGGCTCAATAATTTGGATCACTAAGATAATATTATAGTAATATAAGGGCATGAAGAAGAGTGGCTACAAACCTATTGGATCATTGTGAAATAAGATTTTGTTAGTTCTCTGAAAAAATTATTTTATTTGGGGAGCAAAAGAATTTTCAAGGGGAACTCTGGCTTCCAAACCAAAATTTGTTAAAGAGCCCCACACCATACAGAGACCCCTAATATACCTATCAATGTAAGCTGTTCCTGAAATTCAGCTGTAAAACAGTTCTTCTCATTCTGCGCCATTTGAAATCTTGGCAGGGGAGGAGGGGCTAAAACATTGATGTCACAAATTGTAACAACTTCTCCACAGCTTACAGACAGCATGCAGGGACTACATAACCCACAATGCATTGCACTGTGATGTTCCTTTCCTTATTGACATCACTTGTGCAGGGAATTGTGGGATTGGGAGGATGCAGGCTGAAGGCAAGCTGAGGACAGTCAAAGTAGTGAGCCAGATTAGCAGGAGAACAGGGGCCAGGCTGTTCTAAACCATGTAATTACATTAAAAATCATAAAAAGGCTGAATATTTTTAATGTATATTGCAAAGATGCTTGAAACTTGCTTTTCAGAAAGCTTAAATTGTGTTTGGGTGGAGTTCCCCTTTAAATTATGACTTACAGGATTGTTAAAATACCTACGCTGTGAGCTGAAGCATCTAGCAGGATGTTTATACAATTTTACACTGGGTTACTGGCTGCACAGGCAGCTGACCCAAAGTAATCTGATGAGACCAATCTTTTAACCAAAGATGCTTATAAATAAAATGGGAGCAGCGGGGATGCAGTCTAATCAGACCTCCCCTGCAGGGTGTTATATCTGAATGTGCCTTAGTTACAGTGGGAATCTAATCAGCTTGTCCTAGAGGTCTGAGGGTTCTAGAAGTGTCAAAGCTCTAATGCGCTGTAGTGATCACCTGCCAGGCATGTCTGTGCTACTTCTGATATGGGCCATTGCATAAAAGGATTGTATTTAAAATTCTACATTACCGCTAATAAAAAAATATCTGCTGTTTGTCAAATAATATTATGTGATTGTGTTTTGGAAAGACACTCTAATGCATTTCTAGCAGACTATATAGCATTAATTCTGATGTAGGGATGAGCAAAATTATTTTGCAGGCATGGATTTGTAGCGAATTTCCGTGTTTCTCCATTGGCGGATTTATTAGCGAAACGTGCGCAAAAATTTGTCATGGAAAAATTTGACAAAAAATTGTTGCCCAGGACGAAAAAAAATTGTGCATGTCAACAAAAAATTGACATGAGTCCAAAAAAACATAAATAACATATGCATTGAGGATTCATTTTCTATATTTTGCCTTTAAAGTAGAGTATATATATATATATATATATATATATATATATATATATATATATAAATATAAAAGTAAAATTGTTTTTGCTGATCTTACTGTATCAGCCCAGACATTCATCGGCCCTGAAGGGTGAAGACACACAGAGCTACTAGTAGCAGCTACTTGTCACAGCTACTAAACTCCAGATAATACCCTGCCATAGACAATACTGAGAATTGCCTCTGCTAAAACACATGTAGAGACAGTTATCAGTAAATGATCAGCATTGTCTTTTTTAGTAGCCCTGACAAGTAGCTGCTACTAGTAGCTCTGTGTGTCTTCACCCATAAGAAGTAATGATCCAAGCTTTTACAGTTGTCCATAGCTGCTCTTGATCTTTTGATCTTGTGGCACTGCACTTGCCCAGTGTGCTTTGTACTGTAAAGCTAAGCTTAGGGTGATAGTGAGATTTTATTTGTCATAGTGGCTGATATTACAGGGCTGCTTGTTAATTTTGACACAAGGCACTGTTTTCTGTGCTGTAAGGTAATGTGAATCTGAATTTTCTACATATCAGCACTGCATGGATTTTATATCACTACACACCGTTTAATTTACAGGAGATTCATGGCTCTTGTGTACTATAGATAATGTCAATGAGCAAGAGTTGAAATCTTACCTCAGGATAAGACCACTCCGGGGAGTAATCTGTCACCATGAACAAACGCCCACTCTGTTGCAGCATTCCCAGGGTGCTTTGTGCTGCGGCTGCTGCTGACACCACCTCTGCCACGTGCATATAAGCCATTGTAGTTACCCCAGTGTCAGCACCGCTGAGTTGCATACTTGCTTGTTGAGGGCTACAACAGGGTATGCACATTTCAGCCTGCGAGTAAGCAGGCCTGCTACCATCTTCTGACTGAGGTAACACATTATTGTCTCCTGCCACCAGTTGATGTCCATAGATTGTGTTACCCCCACCTTCTACAGATATGAAATCATTAATAAGGTCTGAGAACTGGTTGCTGAAGGAGATATCAAAATGGTCCAAATTGAGCTCCATGTTGGAAGAGTTATTTATAGTCTGATGCGCAACAGGATAGAGGCCTTGGACCATGTTTCCCTGCAGAATTGGCAGACTGCCACCATTCCTCATACCAGCATTGTTATCAGACTGCATATAGTGCTCTGCACTGCAGGCTTGGAGGTCAGCTTGCTTAAGCAAACCATCATTTCCTTCAGTCTGCTGGGATGTCTCCATAGGAACCTCTTCAGCAGTCATTGCCTGATAATTTGCCTGAAATTGCATCAGCTGGAGAGAAGATGTTGATTCTATCCTAGCTTGGTCTATAGTACCATTGCAGTTGCTTGCTGTCTGGGAAGATACTTCTGTTTTAACATTTGGAATTTCTAGGGTGTTGACATAAGTGCTGTTTGTGTCATTTAGACTATTGTGGGAGTTTTGATCCAGAGGAATAGGTTTGCTGGCATCTTGTAAAAAGAAGCTTGGGGAAGGTGTCTGATGAACGTGAGGACTCTGCACTGCATGGTTGAAGCTGGTTGTATAGTCCTTGTTGGAATCAATGGCACTAAAATCCATCTGCTCTAAAGTGGTACTAGGACTAAGGCCTCCTCCAGAAGGGAGCAAACTGGAACCTGGAGTCAAGGTAAGTGTATTTGATGAGGTGGATGGGAAACTTTCTTTCGCTAGCTGCTGTTCGAAGCTTGTGTCCTCTGTTTTAATTTCTTTTGCTAAAACTGCATTGAAACCGAAACTGCGGTCTGTGCTTGAAGATCTTCTCATGTTGGAACAAATGTTGTCTTCTTTGAGGCCGCCTCCACCATAGGTTTGCCCTTGTTTTGGGTTGTTGAGGAAACAGTCAGGATCAAAATTCATAGCGGTTTCAGGTATTTTTCGACTGCTATCGAGAGTGGTGGAAAGTACAAGCTCTTCGGCAACATTCGCAGACAGCATTGATAAGCTATCGGAGCTCCCTGTTGTAGGGAAGGCAAACTTGTGACCATCTGAACTTACAGCCAGTACTAGTCCCTGGGCAGATGTATCTGAGGACAAAAGATGTTGATTGGGACCAGTGTTCGGAGACATTGAATATACTGCTTCATTCGTGACTTCAGACATAAACACGGTGGCGTTCTGAGACAGGCTCCCCATCACCGATGCAACAGCCATGCTAGAGACGCCAGTAACTGCAGGACTGTCAGCCATGTCTGGATCACTATTTAGGCCACTGCTGATGGAGACAGGAGAGTTCTGGGTTGTGTCAGGAACTTCCACTTGATTTGTCGAAGAAACCTCAGTGCTGTTTTGATGAAGCAGTACAGGTTTTGCCATTTTGCCATTTCTCTTCTCACGGCTCGATGATTTGCCATGACTGTGTTCATTCTTGCCTTCAGAAACATCATTGTTTTGTACCTCAGAATGAGTACTGTAACCACCTGTCCTTGGTTCGACCTTTGGTGAGATGATGCGATGTTTGGCACTGTTACATTTGTGGTGCACACTGCTACCTGCACCTGTAGTAATCAAACAAAAATAGCAAATTAGGCAACAGAAACAAACATTTTCTATTATACATTGTGCCAAAACGGCAGTATTTTATTTCTATCTAATTATCTTGCTGCTTGGTAGTCTATGTACAGACTGAGAAAAAGCTGACTAGCACAGCAGAACTCTTGCTCCACCAAATAACATTTTGTGGTATTGTTTGCATTTCATTTGCTGTCTATTTCTATGTCTCGAAAGGTTAACTCCTTGCCACTCATTTACACAACAGAACAGAGAATAAAGGTTAAAGAATGAGGCCACTGTTGGTCTGTTCTTCATAACATTCATCACAACAATGCAAACTGTACCTGACTCATTCCCAAACAGATATTGCTTGTTCCGCAGCTTGAACAATTAAGCAGGCTTAAGCGCATGATCCCTCTTGCGTACCATAACAAGCCTCTTCCGAGAAAGGTGGCTAGTGAATTTTAGCTTATACTAGTTTTCACAAAATTGTATTTTCAGAAGGGACCAGGACCCAAAGTAGTCTAGAGTAACTTACTAATGAACCTATACTATACATCACAACAAATGGGGAATATGACTTTTAAAACAAAACTATGTGACTCTCTGGTCAGCAGTATGCAGTCTAAACGTGGCCATAGTCAGGCCAGTAAAGCCGCTGATGGACTGTGTTGGCAACTTACAGGCCTGTGTGTGGGGTCCTCCTATGTCGATTGGGCAGGTTTAAAAATATTGTTGGACCAAGGAGTACAGTGGCTCATTAATGAATGATGGAAAACGATGTTGTAGGCACCACTGAGACACCTTTATCATACAAGGCCTATCTGTGTACCAAAAAGATAAAAACAAAGGGACTCAATTATGCCAACATTTAGACGTCCAACTAAGTGTTTTTATAGACCTGAATTCTCACTTCACTGGTCCAGCTCATTAAGTCCCACAGTGTAATGGCTCCATATTTGTAATGTTATAATAATTGTTATAATGCATTTCTAGGAGTAGTTAATGGTATATCAACTTTTGAAGCCTTCCATTTTCTACCTCCTGTTCTAAAAAGGTATCATAATATTCAGTACTGCTTCCAGTACTCTGTCCCTGGAACATAAGGTATCCATACACGGGCAGATTTCAGTTGGCGATTCAAGTCCTTTAGACTGATTCAGCAGTGTATCTGCCCACGTATGGGGACCCTGACGGCATTACCTGACCGTTATCTGGCCGAAAATTCGCCAGGGCCCTAGGACAAAACGGTTGAATTAGCCCAACGGGGTTAGCACATCGGGGAAAGATCCACTTATTTGGCGATCTCGCAAAGCAAATCTTATAATTTATGGCCACCTTTAGTCAGTCAGATAGACGGTGCAATGAACAAATAGAATGTGAGAACCTCAGTACACGTTGGTTTCTTTCATTGTAAGAATTTACAACACTTTAATGAGCCAGTCAAAGGGGTTTACAAAGCCGACGTTTTTTAGAGATTAATTCGTCTGCCATGCTCTTACTCTTTGGTCCAGTGTTAACACTGTGTTTTAATTTGATGCAGTTTAAGATGGATTATTGAATTGACAGAAACATCATTTAAGTCACAGAGCTTTCAGGTCTGTTGATTTTTCAAAATAATTCTAGTGGTGTGTTTATTGTTTAATTACATTTGTAACACAGGGCTTGGGAGCTATGGGCGTTTGGCTAAAATGTAAAGCAAATAAAGCCTTTTAGTTGTTGCCAGGAAGCAAAGGAGCACTTAGAATACTAAAGAAATACAGTAGATCTAAAACTAACATAAATCAATAAAGTATATGATAACTCCATTGTGAATATTAAATACAGGTATGGAAAACATTATCCGGGAGACCCATTATCCAGAAATCGCTGAATCACGGGACGGCCATCTCCCTTAGACTTCATTTTAATGTAATCATTTTAAAATAATGCTTTTTTTTTTATCTCTGTAAAAATAAAACAGAACCTTCTACTTGATTCAAACTAATTGTTTTCATTGCAATTGGCTCATTAAGAATAAGAAAAAATTGGTGTTGGTCAACCCATTGACTTATTTATTCTCATTTTTTATTTTTATATACTTTTAGTTGTAAAGTTGAAGGGTTGTTTTCAGGTGCTTTCATACACTAAGGGGCAGATTCGAATTCGAATCCAGAAATGGGTAAAATTCGGAATGGATACGAAAATTTCTAATGATCGGAAATGTCACGAAAATGCTTACAAAACATCGTAATAGTCACGATAATATCGTATTGGCGATCCGAAAGTCACAAAATTTTTGTATCCGAACGATCGTAAACGGCAGGAAAACCTTTCTGACTTTGATCCTTCTGTGCCTGTTTTTGGAAGCCTCCCATTTTTGCGTAAATTTTGTCACAAGGTATGAAAAAGTCACCCAAATGAACGAAAAAAAACCCACAGAAAATATACACAGTTCTATAAATTAGAAAAAATACAAATTTTTGTATTTGGACTCAATCGTACTTTAATAAATGTGTCCCTAAGTGCAGTTTCTGTCACTTATTAGGACAAGTTTGTATCTGATAATTTCGGCTGTCAGTTTAATGTGATTTTTATCAAAGTGCACAAAGCATTTTATGTACCTGATGCCTCCCTACATTTATTGTTGAACTACAACAAAATCATATGTCGGCCCTTGTTAACCGAAGTCACTCCTAGGCAATAGCACACAGACTAAACTATTCTACATTTTTTCCTAAGAATAGAAGAAAGTTGAGACAAATCACCAAAGCACGCAAGTCCAAAAACTGGTGCAATTATCCATTTTTTAAAAATCATATCGCAATGTAGCCCATGGATTTTTGTATTGGTTTACCAGTGCAGAAATAAATATTGCAGCCCTTTGTAAAAATTGTGCGTCCATATAAATATTAGAAAGGTACTCTCTTACACAGCCTCCATATGCATTCTGTTCAGACAGAGCTAAGAACTGCATGTGGGTGCACAGCACCAAGGGAACCCTCTACACCTGGTCATGGCAAGTGTTATCTACATGGTTTTCCCACAGTAGTGGTTTTGGACATTTTTAATTCTGGCCCTTTTTGAGGTTCTGCATTTCATAAGAAGCTTTAAAATATGTTAAAACGCTCCTGTGTGAGCCATTCAGCCATAGTTCCAAGAATATCTTGGGCATCAAACAAATATTCAATCCCAAATCTTACAAAGCTGAGCTTCCAGATGGGATTCCAGAAGAGCAAATATGAATTCCGCTGATATCTCACCCTAACTGGTCTTTAGGTAGGATTCTCCAGTTGCTAATCCAGGCCCCATTGGAGGACCTGCACCATAAATTGGAGACTATTGACTTAAGACTATAGTGATACACACTGCAAGTAATTGGTACAGAGGGTATATGCCACTAAAAACTACAGAGCCATGGCACAAGAACTTTCTAAATGATGTTTATATGGATTCTCCAAGTTTTTATATAGAACAGTAATAAATACACATTTAGCTACCTGCTGATTGGTTTTCATGGGCAGGTCCAGACTGGGATTTAAATAAGATCCTGTCATTTCAAGTACAAGTATGGGATCCCTTATCCAGAAACCTGTTATCCAGAAAGTTCCGACTTACGGAAAGGCCATCTGCCATAGACTCCATTATAAGCAAATAATTCAAATTTTTAATAATGATTTCCTTTTTCTCTGTAATAATAAAACAGTACCTTGTACTTGATCCTAACTAAAGGTCTCCATACACGCCAAGTGAGCGGATCTTCTCCTGATATCCCCCACCTACGGGTGGGCGATATCGACGGGCAATGGCAAAGTCGAGCCGATGCGGTCCCCGATCCGACCAGATTTTCTAACCTGCCCGATCGAGATCTGGCCGATTTCAGGCCAGATCTCGGTCGGGCAGGCCCATCGGGAGTGCCCATACACGGGCCGATTAGCTGCCGAATCAGTCTAAGGGACCAATATCGGCAGCTACTATCGGCCCGTGTATGGGGACCTTAAGATAGAGTTAACTGTTATTGGAAGCAAAAGACTTAAGTTATGGAGATCCAAATTACGGAAAGATCCCTTATCTGGAAAACTCCAGGTCCCGTGCATTCTGGATAACAGGTCCCATACCTGTACAAAGAGGCTCAAACAGCCCCCCACCAGCCCAATAAATAGTGACTGCCTATGGCATCTTACAGCAGCCCCAGAACCCACAGATTGCCAGTCCAGGCTTGTTCATAGGTTAATAATATAACTAGTGCAGGCTTTGAAATATTGGTTGCATTAACACCATTGTTTATGAATGTAACCATTCTATGTCTTTCTTCTACATATATATGTCTTTCTATATCTATCTCCCCAATTCCTCCTACATTTAACTTTTTCTGTCTCTATGAATTCATCCAGCTATTTCTCTCTTTATAGCTATCTGGGAGGATGTTTCACAGTTACCAAACATACTACTTTGCAATGTTATTAAGCAATGTAAATTCCATTTGTATTGTATGTAGTGAACAGGTTTATACTCTGCCACCAATCTACAATGATGTAGATGCTTTATGGGCAATCTTGTTTAAAATCTGCAAGTATATGAACAATTTGTGCATAGAAGCAAAAAAAAGACCAGCGATGTACCCCAGAAATGAATAAATATGTCTAAAACAAAAGTCATTATTTCGGTGCTGTCCGTGTTCCATTAATATTGGCCACCCCCAATAAAATAGTCTTGCAATAAATATGAAATATTTAAATAGTAAAAATCCGAGCCATTAAACTGCAGAAATAATCCCTAAAGGAGGTCTGATGCGCTCGCAAACAAGGAAAATACATGGTTTCTCATTATATCGCTCTTTTTCCTTATAATGCAGAAAGTGATGGATTTTATTCTGAGCTTGTTTCAAAATATTTGTAAAAATAGTCAGGTGCAGCTCTGTGTACATACCACGGAAATGCTTCTTGATAAATGTCACCCAGTTCTGGTGCATGGAATCGTTACAGCTAATGACTAGAATCATGGATTCACCTTTAGGAAAAACAAGCCCTTCGTCTTCTATTCTTAGAATTAATGACAAAGCTGTTGTACACAATATCACAATAATATCCAGCACAAAATACAGAAATCACTCGGATTTCCCAGCTCTTTAGCCGTTTAAAACCCTTATTTAAATGAATTGTAAAAAGCCCATTTTATACATAAAGACTGTACCTTCTCCTTAGTTATAAGGATAAAAGAGTTCAGTGAGTAATAGCTTTAATGAACCAGGGAAGCCCTGTAAAAGACATCACTGGATGTCACTAGAGCTGATTTAGATGTTATTTTGCACCGGTGCAATTCCTTTGTTTGCTATGTGCAAGTTTATTAAATTAGCCCCTCTGCATTACAAACACACGCTGTCATCATTGGAGGTGAGTTACAGTACTCCTCCAATTAGAGATCTTGTTTGCCTGGACTTTTACAAGCATGTTGCTAAGCTTTGAGTGATGTTAACCTTAAACCTAGAGTTATTGTTTTAAAAGAATAAAAATGCCTATGCTCCCACTTACTGGTTGTTTCATGGCATTAGAATGGACATATGGGCAAAGCCATACCCGGTGCATACTGCCTGTGTGTGGCTTAACTGTGACTTATCAGAGGCATTTCTATGTTTGGACAGTAATGCAATATCTTCTGACCTATAGTCCAGGTCTGGACTGGGGTTCAAAATAGGCCCTGGCATTTCAAGTACACTTAGGCCCAAACACCCTCCCATAGGCCCAATAAATAGTCACTGTCTATGGCATCTTACAGCAGCCCCTCTGGCATTTGCCAGAATCCACAGATTGCAGTCCGGGCCTTATCATTTTTTTTACTACAAATTAATTTACCCAAACATTTAAAGGGTATAACATTCTTCTCTTCTTTTGCAGACCAATTTCCCTTTGCTTCTAATGAATTACCCTCAAAAGTATCAGAATCATCGACCATCGATCAAAAATAGATTGTGTGTGTTTTAGTTTGCCCCAGTGAGCACTGCAAAATCTTACACTACCTACAGCCAGGTCGTAAATACGCACCATGTGCAATTAAAGTTCCACAATGTAATAACCATCCCATAGACAATATTGCACTGCAAAATACTATTTTTATTCAGTTGATCGTTTTTTTTTTACTTTCCTCCAGCTCCAAAGGAGTTTAGTGTTCTAGTGGCATCACTTCTTTTAGGCTTTTATCTCTGACTTCTTAGTGGCTTGTGGTTCTGGGCTGACATAGCTATTCTTGGAAAAGCTGCAAAATATTTTTGTTTTTCTGGAGGTGAAATTTACTAGACAATCTCATATTTTAAATTCTTAAAGACTGTACAAGCAATATCAGATCACTTTAGCTTCGGATAAGACAAACTTGCACATAGTTTATCTCTTTAGCTACAGTATATAGCTTCCCTTCAAGCCCAGGGCGGCAAGAAGATACTTGGAGTTGTAGTTCTACAACAACAGGAATGATGAGGGTTGCATGTCCCTTCATATTTAAATACCAGTCTTTGTTTGTGAGTGGTAATAACCAATGTATTAGGAAGGCCTTTCCCCCAACTTTGTACTACACAGGAAAACTACTAGGATTTGAGTCAAATTGCGCACAATTGTCCCTATTCTGGCACTTTAGGCCATGTCTGTGAGGCAAATTATTACTCATATAATGATTGGGAATAAATGGGTGAATAAATAGACACATTTCTGTGACCCCTAGGTTTAATCTCTATATTTACCTAAGTTGCCAGTGCAGAGACAGTTGTGCGTCCGAGGCTGTGGTTTGGTCTGATGACTGTCGAGTATCTGCTGAACAAGCTGCTCCACAGAAAACCCTGAACTGCTGTTCCCATTGTTGCATGTCCATTTAATACCATGAACTGTGGAGAGAATAGCGGAGGCCAAGTCAGAAACAGGTTCTTATCCACACTAAAAGGGATATCACATAAAATGAAAAACACAGGAATGCCAAATGTAGAGAGCAGTGTCTCACATTGAGCCTCCACATCACTGATGGGATGAACATGAAAAATATGAGGGTACAGCTGAGAGGGCACTTGCCCCGGGCCCCCAATGTTCATTATGGGCCTTGAATCAGAAAATGTCCTTGGTACAAAAACTTTAATTTGAGTACAGCAGCTATTAAACTATTGGCATTCCACCAACAGCCAAAGGGGGTGGGAGAACATTTACGACAGCAATTGGAAAGTCTCATGTTGGACAACACTGTTGTATCCAAAATTAGTATTACTTCTGTCTTACTGCATTATTCTGCCTTTCCCATCTCTGGCCATGGCCCTATTTAGTGAATGCTGCCAATTTTCATAATCATTGTATGCTTCTATATTATTCTGTGCAACATTTATACCACGGATTACAAAACGTTTAACCCCCATTGCTGTTGTTGAACCCCGTACCTAATACCAATAACTTCCCAGTCAGAATTCAGAGCAGATAGTGTTACTTCAGTGGCTTCTATTGAAAATACCCCCTCCCCTACCCTGTTTATAACTGGTTAAATACAAAAGTAGAACTTAGTGATGATAACACTCTCAGCTATAGGAGAGACAGAATAATGGAAATAGAATGTTCATCTCCATATAAGAAAAACCTGATCTTACACTACATCTTATATAGAATTATTTTGAAGTTTTACTTATTAACTATAATCTTTGCACTAACTCTGTTTGTGGTGGATAAGACATACAATGTTCCTTAGATTCCCTCTAATATATATGTTTATGGAGTATATAAACCACTGTATCAGTTAACAGTTACCATTTGTACAGTATATGTTGTTTTCCATGCAGGTAGGATAGGATGGATGTGTTGATTTATGCCATATGCAAATCATTACAGCAAATCAGAAATATAAATAAAATGTATACTTCATCTGTATATATGGCCTACACTCCTCCTTTTTTCATATAATTGTTCACTAAGACATATTGACATACAATAGGGTCTTCCTCATACAAAGCCTCATTCATCTACATCTATGGGTAAATTAATTTTGGTGGGTGCGGCCATGATTCCTGAACAGATTTAAATGGAGATGCTCCTTCAGTGGCTAAATTATTTAGAAAAATTGTGAAAGTCTAACTTGGAGACAGTATCTCTAAGACATGGAGACATCACATTTACATTATTTTACATTTTAAATGAGTATTTTGACATTGTAATGTCCCAATAGCTTGTTATTTGTGATTTCCGCTACAGCAGAGCGTGTACTTTGCCACCAAGCTACTTATCCATCAAGCTGCGGTTACAACCCCATCACCCAAACACCTAAGGGGGCTCCTATTTCATTGTTGCCAAGACAATCAGTTCAAAGTTATGCAGAGGAGAGGGAGGCAGCCAAGTTTGGCTGTGTTTATTCTGTCAGGGCCTCCACTGTTGTGACCACTGCCCAGGAGCATTCACACCAAAGTCTGACTTGGGTCGTAGCTTTCAGTGTGCATTTTTCACCTTGGTGATGACTGTAGTGGATTCTCTAATGCATGGATCCCCAACTTTTTATACCAGTGGTTCTCAACCTTCCTAATGCCGCGACCCTTTAATACAGTTCCTCATGTTGTGCTGACCCCCAACCATAAAATTATTCCTATGACCATTGGAAATATGTGTTTAGGCGACCCCTGTGAAAGGGTTTTTCGACCCCCAAAGGGGTCGCAACCCACAGGTTGAGAACCGCTGCTTTATACCTTCCAGTTCCAGGGGTGCCAAATAAGAGCTATGATTGGCTATTTGGTAGCCCCAATGTGGACTGGCAGCCTGCAGGAGGTCCTGTTTGGCAGTACACATGAGGGTTGATTCACTAAAGGTTGATAAGCGTTATCGCATGTTTTGTGTTAAAATTGACGCATGCGTTAAGTCGCATATCATGTGCGTTAAATAGCGCACAACCGAATGCATTAATTCTCGCGCAGAATTAATACTAACGCATGATTCACAAACACTTAGACGCGCTAAATATCGCATTAGTCTGTGCGAAAATTAACACCTACTTGGGGCAGGCGGTAATTATAGAAAAGTACAGTTCATGAGCTTTTGGCAACACAATAAGGACTTTGCAGTTCTATTTATTCAAGTCTGTGTTGGCCCTAGAGTGATGCAGCCGCCAGTTTGCAGGGAAATGGGCATTTTCAGAACAGTAGTTTTACAAAAGTAATGGTGTGTATGGCTAATATGGCGTGCGGTTGTTCACACATGGTGACAATTTGTCACTGTGTTAATTAGCGTGCGTTGCGTCAAATACTGCACAAAAGTAGTCTTTGCAACTTAAATAAAGCAAACAGCATCACGTCTAAATTAATGCAAGTATGCTTTTAGTGAATTGTGCGTTGACGCGAAAAATAAGACGCAATAAAATTTTTAACACATGCTATAAATAGCGCTTGTTTCAACGCACCTTAGTGAATCAGCCCTATGGTCTTTATGCAACCAAAACTTTCCACCAAGTCAATAATTCAAAAATAAGCATCTGCTTTGAGGCAACATCCAAGGTTTTGGGGTGCAACATGTTGCTCCTGAGCCACTGGTTGGGGATCACTGCTCTAATGTATTTGTACCCCCACCCCTTCTTAATTATGTTTGTGCTATGGGGTCACCTTTGAGATTTGGGGTGAGGTGACTGTGCTGAAGCCCCAGTGTGTTCAAAACAGTTTGTTTCTCCTTTAATAAATCTGAATTTCTTCATTTAGACAACCTTAGACATTAAAGCTGAAGGGTAGACATGCCTAACCCTCCCCCCCTTAAATTATTTCACTTTCTCTAGCCCCTTTATCAGTCACAAGTATTGCTAAAATAATTTGTATATAACTAGTTCCTAATAACATTGGTCAATAGCTGTATTTTGTGATCCTTCCATGAATGCAAGACTCAAGATTGAGGTGGAACTGGGCCTAGGGCTGTGTTTCTACCAACGAGGGAAAGTTTTTTTTAAACACTCTTTAAATAAGACACTTTGTTTCTTTTTTTCCTCTAAGTTTTAGTTTGTGGGTAATATTTCATAATGCCCTTTTGCTATTTCAGAAGCACTCAGCTAGTATAGCGGATCTTCCCATTATGCTTTTGGTAAAAGAGGGTTAATGAATCATGAAACAGATAATTTATACCAAAGTTATGTGATTTTTCAATGTCAAGTATTGCTCTCAAGAAAATTATACAAATTAATTTAAGATTAGCAGATAAACAGAATATTTGGAGCACCATGTGCATTCTTCTGAGACGAGAACAAACACCCAGCGCTAGAAAGCAAGGACTTCATTTACTTGCTTCTAACTCAAATCTGATTTTTAAAGAGCCAGCTTACCATGAACATTATTTTTTAGTACAATGTGGACAGTGGTATCCTGAAACAATTGCCAATAGGATTCTGCACATTTTGCACCACTTTATAAATAAGCAAGCCTTGTGTGTTTATGTTATGTGCTCTGTGCATTCCAAGTCTCGCTCCTGGGAACAGGTTCTGACTGGGATTCAAAATAGGCCCTGGCATTTCAAGTACACAGAGACCCAAACAGCCCCCACCAGCCCAATAAATAGTGACTGTCTATGGCATCTTACAGCAGCCCCTCCGGCATTTGCCAGAATCCACAGATTGCCAGTCTGGGCCTGGCTGGGAGGCCCCCCGGAAAAGGGGTCCGATACCTGTACTGGCTAAATAAATGGGGTAAGCTCCCCTTGCAAGCTGTATGGTTTTCCAGGTCTAACAACCCATAGCAACCAAATATGACATGTGTGTCTTTTACAGGGCTAGTGTGTTAAAGCAGATGCCTGATTGGTTTCTATGGGTTACTAGTTCTGGAGCAAATATTGCTCCTGTAATTACAGTGACCCCTGAGAATGTTATGAGCAGTTCTGACTTTTTCAGTTTCAGCCCCATTTGCAGATTCAAGCTTTGGTCAGAGCCCCCTAACTCATAACAAATGTAAGTTGTCACCCTAAATCTCAATTAATTGTGTTGTAAATTAAGTTTCAATTGTTTTAATGAGAGCAAATAGATATTATCGTAAAATCTCACCCTTAATGACCTTTAGGCTGAGCCCCACAGCCAATTTTCCTGGTCCCTGGGAGTTTGGGAAGCACTGGGTTTAGATGTATTATGTGAATGAGAATCCTCATGAATAGGCAATCACTACAAGATGAATAACTGAGCACTATGAAGTTCCCAAGGATCTGAATTGCAATTCACGTGTCCGAACAGTAGCTGGAATGAGTGAACTATCCTGCTAATAGGAGGTCCAATGCAAACAATTTGTATCTTCAGTTCTGTATTTATCTGTCATTCAAGGTTACATTTCTGTCTATAGTTGTATGCTATTGCTTACACTCCCCCTTATGTTGTGAAGGTTATAAAATGAAAACCTACTGAAGGGTGACAGATTGCAAGCAGAAAATTTCTGGATGCTGAATGCAAATTGCCTACTGTCTTGGCACATCGAGTATGCAGATTGTTCCCCCCCCTACACTCCCCTTTAAAAATCTCCTATGACTCGATAAGTTGTTAGTACTGAATATCAAATACTATCAAGATAGCTTTTAACATGTCACGCTCTGCTTACCGACACATAATGAATCAGCAGGAATAGAGATTTCTAGAGGGAAAAAGTGCATTATTAAAGAAAGGTTAATAAAAAGACCCATGTTCCTTTTCTAAAGGATGCAAAGGGGAAGCCACTTTAAAAGTAGATTTAATTAAATTTAAGGTCACAGCTTGGGCAAAAAAAAAGACTAGATAAAAGGGATTTCCCGGTCTATAGATTACACAGATCTTTGGAAAGTAATGCTTATTGCACATAAGGCGCCATAGGGCGCCAGGCACATGTTGTTAGGACTGGAGCTGCACTCGCATTTTCTCCACTGCCAGAGAAAAAGCTCCCATGTGACATGAGCCTTAGTACTAAGTCATGTTTTGGCTTACTAGCATAGGGGCTAAACCACAGCCACGTGCTTTCAGCCAATCAGTGGTTAGTTTTGATCGGCCTAGTACACATTAGAGCATGAAAGTGACTTAAGTTTGCTATAAGTAAGTGGTGATATTGACCACTGTAGTAAATTTGCCCCCATATCTAATTTTTTTTAGAAGCCTGAAAATTCCACCATATAAGGCGTAATGTCCCTATGGGGGGGAAAACAAATAAAGCATGCACGCAGATGTCACGGGCAGCTCCACTTCAGTACCAACTCTCTTATCCTAAGTCAAGTATTCCTAACTCTGGTTGGAAAAATGTGCAGACTCTTGCTCATCCCATATAACTTTTTATTAACAAGGGATGGTCACCAAGATATTCAGGCAGGCAGGTTAACAAAATACTTCCCACATTTGTAATTTCCCTCCACAAGGATATCCATAGGCCAGTTGCCCAGCTAGGCAAATTCACTCTGTTTCCGTTACCATGGAACCTTGTCCCATTCATCCGCACTAGTGGTCCCCTCCACTCTCGCTAGTGGTCCGGTACTCTTCAGCAATACCCCTCCACTATTACCCGGATAGGCCTTTTTTCTAATGGATTCTGGCCATAAGCCTCTTGCACTTCCACACCAGCTGTTCCTATACTGCCACTGGATTCCTGAGTAATGGGGTGCCCGTTTGAACCTGGTTCCGCTTTCCCCTGGTTGGGGCGGAGGCTGCCTGTTCTATCTACCCTGACTACTCCGTGCACGTAATGCTCGCTATTACACCCCTCTAACCTCTACTAACTATTCCTTTCCTTCTGTCCCAGGTCCTGAGTCACCTCCTGTCAATAGATGTTAACTCGACCACAATCTCCTGTCAAAGACCCTGAACCTGGGTATACCTGCTCCTTTTATAGCCTCCTGCTTGCACTGCCCTCTGGTGGCTGGTGGTCTACTTTACGCTTAACTTTTATAATTATACCCAAGTAACTAATGCCGCCACCTAGTGGCCAAACAAAGAAATAACCCTTTTATAACACTTTAACACATTTTCCCAACATACATATTAAGCATACATCTTTCCACCTTCTTACAAGCTTTCACCCAGACGTAAAAAGCTGCATAATAAAAGTCCTTTTAAAGTTAAATATAAAACCCAACATTTATTATTTATTAAAATATCCATACGTGTTATAATTGTATTTACAAATCTCAACTGCCAATGAAATATTGGCCTCCTTAGGCATAGAGGCGGGGCAGGCAATTACTTTCACCTTCCATTCTGCATGTTCTAGATGTCACTGCACTCCTTACATGCCCCCTCCTTCCTCACTGTCTGTAATTGTGTAGCCTGTGCATGGGCATCAGGTCCCTCATTCTGGTGCATAAACTGTTTATGATACTTGTTTATGATAAACATATTTCTGGGATGATGCAAAAACAGGAAGGAGGAAACAACATTTAAATAATTTATGTAGTGTAAAAGTTTGTTTTGCTTTATAAACCTAATAGAAAAGAATTTTGAATTATTTCTTAGGGTGGCAGGTCCCCTTTAATTTAGTGACTAAACACAGATGAACCCCTTTTTCTGAAGGTGCACCAAACATTAGCTTGGGGGCCCCCTACCCACCATAACTGTGTTATCTCTAAACTGCACGCTTGGTCCTGCAATCCTCTATATAAAACAGTGCTTTACCCTGAGTTTATGGCAGTTATAGAGAAGCTGCTTATGCTGAAATTCATGCAGAGCCCTGAGCTATTGGTTAGTAGCTGCATCCCAATTAATACCTGTTTCCTACTCTGCCAGGTGAATGATTATACTTGCCAGCCCACACAATTTGAGCATGAGAATTTCCTGCCAGCGTTTCACCTTATGCCCCTCCTGCTCAACTACCATTACATTTTGGCCAGTCAAGCAGCAGCAGACTTCTATGCAGAACTCACCCATTCTTTTTCCATAATGATGCTATTAGGCAGCTCTAATCAATTTTAAAGGGCTTGGGTCCTCTGTGGCAGATCAGTGCTGCCTAGACACATTAAGGAAGAAAGACAAGATGCTAGTGTAGATTGTGTTCAGAAACAAAAAAACAAACAGATGTGCATTATATATATTAACAATATATAAATATATATTGAATAATACTGTATGATGAAAGTCATCTAAAGGAACGATAACTATGTGATGATCACTAAAGTGACTGAATAAAGTTAAAAATGTATTTTTCCTGACCCCTAGAGATTTTGTTGCAGATTAATATCAGAAGAATGAGACACAGTAGGAATATTATTTGCTAGTCTAACTCTGTGCCTTGATGCTGTGTCTTATAACATTTGGAAGAAAGTGTAAAATTCTATTCCAGGTGCAATATTTTATAACACTGTAATAGCCAGAACTCAATGGGCCAATAATCTGCGGCTAACACTGTATCTATGGTGCTCCTGGGCCAGGCTTAGGGTGATAAATAGCCTGTAGCTGAATGCCTAACCTGGGAGTTACTGGCCACATACAAACTAACATGTTCAGATTATGTGTGATTTGGATGCACACACATTGGGCCAAACTGCCCTACCTCATCTGCCAAATACCCAGTGTCGTCATATCTCTTGTCCACTGTTGGACTCCCATAAGTTCTGAAAGGGATCAACAAAAAGTAAACTTTAAGTCCCAAACAACCCTCAGTGCACAGATGGGATCAGAACTCAGTAGATCAGAATAGTAGACCGAGGACACCACCCATGGAACAATAGTAACCATATTGGTCAACCTTATGTCTTCCTATGCAGCCAGATTTAATATTTTATTTTTATACTAGTTAAACAGAGATATAGGACAGTATCTTCTGGCCTGTGTTAAAATTGTGTCTTAAAATATTTAGTTTATTTGCTCCAATGCCAATAAACCATTTTTAGATAAAAACATAACATTCTTTTTTAATATTATTTAAGAATCTATTATTTTTCCATATTACTTATATAAGTTATGTGTTATGCTTTTTGCTTTGCCTTTATCTTGTTTTATTTTCTGCATTTACAGTACAGTGAAGCTTGCTGTGTAATGTCGTGGAATGGAATTCTGGGAAGCATAATCTTGAAGCAGCTGACGTGGCATGGTTTACCTCTCTGCGGTATAATATCTTTATACCATTGCTTATATGAATTCAAATACAGGTATTGGATCTATTATTCAGTATCCTCGGCATCTGGGGTTTTCTGGATAAGGGATCTTTCCATAATTTGCATCTCCATACAGGAATACTGTCATGGGAAAACATGTTTTTTTTCAATACCCATCAGTTAATAGACCTTCTCCAGAAAAATTTCAGGTGGGGCTAGCCATATTCTTCATTTCCCAGGGTGCCACAGCCATGTGACTGATAAACTTCAGTCAAACTTTACTGCTGAGCTGCAAGTTGGAGTGATATCAACCCTCTCCCAGCAGCCGATCAGCAGAACAATGGGAAGGTAGCAAGATAGCAGCTCACTGTAGATATCAGAATAGCACTCACTAGTAAGAAATCCAAGTCCGACTTGGGACTCCTCCAGTTACATGGGAGTAGGAGAAACAATAGGTTACCTGAAAGCAGTTCTAATGTGTAGCGCTGGCTCCTTCTGAAAGCTCAGACTCAGGCACAATGCACTGAGATGGCGCCTACACACCAATATTACAACTAAATACATTTGTTGGTTCACAAATAAAATTTTAAATGGTAGAGTGAATTATTTTCTATGTAAAGAGTGTAATTTAGGAATAAAAAGTACACCATAAAAATAATCACAGTGATTTTGAAGGAACAAATCTATCAAAATGTGAGATTAGAGCTCACCCCAGGAAAACTCACCCACTTTCTTTCATTCCTATGGGATTTTCTAAGCATATTTATTAATAGGTGAAAGTGAAATATGTTTCTAAAAATCCTATAGGAATGAATAGATAAACCTGCCCCTAAATACACCCAATAGGGCTGTTCTGCCCCCAATAAGGGGTAATTATATCTTAGTTGGCGTCAAGTACAGGTACTGTTTTATAATTACTGAGAAAAGGGAAATATGTTTTAAAATTTTGAATTATTTAATTAAAATGGAGTCTATGGGGGTTGACCTTCCTGTAATTCGGAGCTTTCTGGATAATGTGTTTCTGGATAATAGATCCCATAGCTGTATACATAAACAATACATTTGAAATTCTGAGTGTGTGTTGAGGAATACTGTGCCCATGTAGCATAAAACACAAGTCTTTGGGAATGAGATGGGCACTGATGAAATATTACTACATCTTCAACAATGAACATTCTCAGGCACCATTATCTCCTGCAGCGATAGCCTGCTTTATAATGCGCGTCTCTGACCCCTAATAACATCTTGGGGGCAATAGCAAAGTCTGCTCATTGTCAAAGCTAAAATCTAAGCCAAAAATGTGCAGCCGTTTTTAACAACACACACTACTGCAGGAAGCCCTCATCATAAATGATGCACGCAGCGCAGAACATTCTGGACAGCAACCATAATAAGTTGTTTAAATCTATTATTTTCATAGCTGTACAAAGCTTTAAGTAGCCCATCCTTCTTTGCCGCGTTCATATAAATATGGACATAATCTATGTACCAATTATTTCTTTTTAACTATCGGAAAGGCTCCGAAAAAAATGATGCCTATCAGTGAGAAATAAAACCACTAACAGATGTAAAACAGAAGCTTTTACATCATTCTGGACACTTCCATTCTTTGTATAAAAGCCATTGCTCGTGCTGCGAATGAATGTGGTCAGACCTTATGCAAAGCAAATTCCTCTGGCATTTTGTCAGCGGGCCAAACTCCTCTTTCAGCTTTCCCTTGTTAGTTTCACTATGCCATGTACATGAAACTTGTCATCCCAGGAACTGGACTTGGGATAATAAACTAGACATCTGTTGCATATGAATATTTCTCCAGTGTGGCTATATATAAAGGATAATTAAACAGGTAGGGGAAACATTTCCTTTTACATCATCACACATATTTCTACACTAGTGATGTGTGGTTTGAGTAAACCTGGGCCTGCACCCGACCCTAACCAACCTGCTCCCAGCTCCAACCCTACTCAACCTGGCTAGTCCATTCTATTTATAGGCCTTTGCCCGGCCCGCCGATGACTTCACAAAAGGGAAGGGGTTTGTTTATATTCTGTACCTTATTATTCCCTGTTGGGATTTGCTTGTTTCTCAATGGTTGTTGTAATTGTATAAAGAATAAATAATAAAAAAAAAAACAAAAGTGAAGGGGCAGGAGTGACCCCATAAATTCGGAAGCCAGCAGGGTAAAGTCGAGGGTGGGGAGAGCAGGCAAATTTGCCCAGTGTTGATAATAATGACCCCTGTGTGACAGGGGCCTAAAATACCAACATGATAAGCCCCCCTAAAAGAAAACATTTGGGATTCTATAGGACAGGGGTCGCCAACCTTTCTTACTCATGAGCCACAGTCAAATGTAAAAAGACTTGGAGAGCAACATAAGCACCATAAAAGTTCATGGAGGAGCCAAATAAGGGCTAAGATTGGCTATTAGGCAGCCTTTATGCACACTATCAGCTCACAGGGGCTTTATTTGGTAGGAAATCTTGTTTGTATTTAACCAAAACTTGCCCCCAAGTCAGGAATTTAAAAATAACTACCTGGTTTGGGGGCACTGAGAGCAACATCCAAGGGGTTGGGGAGCAACATGTTGCCCCTGAGCCACTGGTTGGGAATCACTGCTATAGGATAAGATTCAGGCTTAACCACAGATACTAAAGCCATGAAAAAAACCCAAAACAAAATAGCAAATACAATGATTTGAGTGATAAGGTTGTTTCTTATTGCATGTGGTAGCAACGCTTGTAGTTTATTCAACACCATCTAAGCAAGGGAGTGCTCAGTAGGGAGATATTAATTACTACTCATAAATCTGATAAAGCCTGCAGCGTCTTCTCCACTGTGGGATGCTGCAGAATAATCACCATGAATCTGCTATTCACTTTTTGGGAATATGTTGTAGATTATGGAACGTTGACAGCAGAATGCAGTAAAATGGAAAGCATTTTGGTATCTTAAAGAATCCCAATGAGTTTCTCTTGATTATTCAGAAAATAAATAACAAGTACCTAGGGAAGGCAATAATTCTGGCAAATGTTTTTAATTCTACTTTGTCTGATATGTACAAGTCATAAAACCTCCCACAACTATAGGTAGTAAATCTGATCTTTTCTTGTACATTTTACCGAAAGCAGACGTTTATGATCATGAATTTATTCTGCTAAACTTTCCAAAGAATAAAAATTATTAAAGGCAATAAAAAGTATTTTTGTAAGTTTTTCTTTTATGTATTGCATTTTTGGGGCGTTCCAAACCGTTTACGAGTAAATAGAATTTATGGTTGGTAGTTTATTTACTGTGAGAGTAAATTCGATGATAAATTCTTAGGAAATATGACTTACATGCATTAAAACAGTTTAATATTCCATATCAATCCTTCAGGGTTTGAACTTCACATTGTGCACAAAAATGTTATAAACAACTACCTACAAATTGAACAAAAACAAAAAAGAGGCTGCTATGTAGGAAATCAGAGGATTCCAATGAAATGTGGAAACTTGTGATTTGATTAAGAGCATTAGTTATAATAATTGAAATTTCAAAATACTCCTAAATAGTTGTAGATTGTAGATAGTATCGGACTGAGATGGCAGGGGCCCAACAGAAAACCTTGCACCACAGGCCTTCTTTCTAAACTATTATTCCTCCTCTCCTCCCTCAAACTCTTTATTATCCAAGTCTCTTGTCTCTATCCTTCCATCTCTTTTTCCCATACAGAAAAAAGGGACTGACCATGCAATTGGCCAAATAGTTAGAAGCAAGAGGGCCCACTGACCCCTGGGCCCACCAAGAGTTTTCCTGGTATCCTTGTGGGTCAGTCTGGCACTGGTTTTAGACTTTGTAAAGTACATTGTAAAGTTACATTGTAAAGTACAGGTATCAGACTCCTTATCTGGAAACCCCTTACCCAGAAAGTTCCGAATTACGGAAAGGCCATCTCCCATAGTCTCCATTTTAATCAAATAATTCGCATTTTTAATAACGGTTTCCTTTTTCTCTATGGTAATAAAACAGTACCTTGTACTTGATCCCAACTAAGATATAATTAATCCTTATTGGAGCCAAAACAATTATATTGGGTTTAATTACTGTTTAAATATTTTTTTAGCAGTGATAAAGGTAGGAGATCCGAATTAGGGAAAGACCCCTTACCTAGAAAACCCCAGGTCCCGAGCATTCTGGATCATATCCCATACCTGTACTACTATATAATGCTAGAAGCATCCCGCTAATTCATATATCTTTAATGTCATTACCATTTATTACATAATTCATGTTGGCAAAACAAATGTGATGGAATATGTATTTCAACAGTCCAGGAGTAGAGAACAAATGTGATCAAAATATTGGTCTAAAACCCCAGTGTAAATTCTTCATAAACTAAATAGAATCACAAAGGCAAAATAGAGAAATTTGTCTAAAATTTTAGATTCTTCTGTTTCAAAAGAATTAAATAGACCCCCTATAAAATGGGTTATATTCTTCTGTTCTTCTTTAATAACATAACGTCACTTGGTTCTAAGATTTCAGAGCCTATTTATAAATTACAAAGCTTTTTCCGTGATATGTTTTTTTGAGCTTAAACTCTCAAATTTAAATTAAAGTTTTGAAACTCATATGCATGAAATTAAATAAGTGCAAAAAAGCTTGAATGTAAACATTTGTCTTAAAGCTGGCCAGTTCATGTAGAAGTCAGTAGGAGAGAGTCAACAAAGTATTCATACTTTTCTATGCACTATTAATCCAGAAAAAAAAAATCTATTTTTCCTATTAAAACAATGAATGGAATGAGTAATATTTCCCCTGTTGTACTTTAAAGACACAACTGGCAAATCGATAGTTTAGCCATTTTTAATCTCTGCGGTTGTGTGAATTTGATACGTGAAAATTTAATGAATCTTGTTAAGGAAAAATGATGATGTATCAGATTAGCATGGCTACATATAATTAGTTGTTATACTAGATTCTACAGCTGTTCAAACACATTACCTATGCGTCAGTTTTATTAATCAGATAGGATTCCTTAATGTTCTCACTAATCATGTTTGTAGTCTTCCTCAAGAATATTCTGCAATGTCCCTAGTTAATATACATTTCATTCCTTTCCTAGCGTTATATATGAGAAGTATATTGTGGATGTGCTGCTGGGCGCTAGTCCAACTCAACACCCCAACCCCACCAGAAATCCTATTAAACAAAGCAGAGATCTTAGATGGAATTATGGATATTGGAAACATGTAATCATGCTGCACATGTAGCAAAGTGATATGGTATCCATGGCCTTTCCCTTCCTCATGCTTGCAACTGTACTTCAGTTATTTCTTGCCATTATATTTGACAGTTGAAGGATATGTGATGGAAAGATAGAAATAATGTACCACGTACATGCTGCACCAACCTAGGAGTACAACTGATCTTTGGCACTGAAGTTCCACCCCTGAAAACATTCCTAATCATTCCATATGTTTCAGATCTGTGTCAGTTTTCTCCTGAGGGTCACTGGTGCTACAAGAGCAAGGTAGGACTTGGTTGTCCATATTAGTGTATAGCCCATTAATTTTAGCAATGTTAGTATTATCCAAAAGATTTCAAACTATGACTTTTGTACAAAGTGTCATCTAGAGGACATGGCTACCATCATAATACAAAGGCGATAGACATGGGTTGGACATGCATTAAGGTGTAATACAGACTCAAACATGCCCCCATTCACCCTTAGTCCCATATAGATTGTAAGCTCTACGGGGCAGGGACCTCCATCCTCTTGTGTCTTTGGCTCTTAACTTATTGCAACTGTATCTTGTATTTATTTGTGCTTATTGTAATACTTTGTATTTATCTATTTTAATACCCCTGTTTATATTAATGTATTCTACTGTACAGCTCTGCGTACATAAGTAGCACTTTATAAATAAAGTTATACATACATACATACACCTACATTGCCCTTCACTGGACACCAGGTGGAAAGCAGAGGAGAGGCCAGCCTAGAGTGACATGGTGACGCACAGTTGATGTAGAACTTAAGAATTGCAGCAAACATGGGGCACAGTCATAAAATTATCTAAAGACAGATAGAAGTGGAAAGCCTTTGTTGCTATGTTACATGCCACGAAGCATAATAAGTGATCATGAACATTATCCAGGGCTGTTGTTTATTGAATCCACTATTTGAAATGCTTGATATTAGCAAATCCTGAGTAGGAAATAAATCTAATATGCGGTGACTTATTGTGCTTTTACATACCTGAGAAACAGAGAGCCTATATCTTCCATACAACAGATTATAGCTGAAAAGATTCAATTCCTGTTATAGTTGAATGTTGTATAGTGTAATAATCGGTTCAAGTAGAAGCACAACAATATTAATATGATATGTAGGAGTTCATATATCATGGTGGAATGATGGATGCCTCAGGCATGATAACTTTAGCACAGCCACTTTATACTCATCAGGAGTAAATAAGTCCACAGTGAGGCATTAACTAACTTAGCCCCAAGGAGAAAGAATACATTTTTCCTGGCAATCAGATTTCTCCCAACAATCACACTTGTCCCTGGGTCAGTAACTTGCTTACCTTTAGCGGCTGTAAAAAAGGGCCATTTGTCACTTGTATTTTGTTGAAAATAAAGCGTTACCATAAAGCAATTACTGTACTAAGCTTGGCTGGATACTATTTACACAAATCAAATACAGGTAGGGTATCTACTATGTGGAATGCTTGGGACCTTCTTCTGGTTAAGGAATCTTTCCATAATTTGGATCGTCATACCTTAAGGCTGATAAAAATAATTTAACCAGGATAGTTTTGCCACAAATATACACGTAGATTCATGCAGCTTAGATGGGATCAAGAACAAGGTACAGGTAAGGGACCTGTTATCCAGAATGCTCGGAATCTGGGGTTTTCTGGATAAGGGGTCTTTCCATAATTCGGATCTCCTATGTTAAGTTTGCTAAAAAAAATATTTTAACAGTAATTAAACCCAATAGGATTGGTTTTGCATCCAATAAGGATTAATTATATCTTAGTTGTGATCAAGTACAAGCTACTGTTTTATTATTACAGAGAAAAGGGAAATCATTTTTTAAAATTAGATAATAATGCTTAATGGATTCTATGGGAGATGGCCTTTCCGTAATTCAGAACTTTCTGGATAATGGTTTTCTGGATAAGGGGTCCAATACCTGTACTATTTTATTATTATAGAGAAAAAGGAAATCATTTGTACAAATTAGAATTATTTGCTTAAAATGGATTCTGTGGGAAATGGCCTTCCTGTAATTTGGAGTACTAAATCGCCTTATCTGCCATTACTCTTAAGGGTAAAAAAACACATTTGTCGCTAGTGGTAAGTTGTCATCAGTAAAATAACATTTGTTTTCTTCTTTTACATTTGACACCATTATGCATATCAGGCAAACGTGAAAAACTTTCAGTGTCAGAAAATCAATTTGGAGGATTAGGGGGGAGAAGCAAACTGCAGTTAATATGTACCTATGATTCTCCGAAAGGACACACCCACTGCTCACTTTTGCCATATAATATTGATCATTGTTTTCTTGAACAGGGTTTTTTTTTTAAATGTATGTCTCCTTAAGAAAGGCAACAATGGCACCATTCATGTGAGTCAGTTTTGGAAAACCTAGTTTTTTATAAATCAATTTAGAAATCAGTTTGAAATTGCAGTCAAATGGTAGAGAACTTTAACATTTTGTAACTGAATGGAATCAATTTACTGACAATTTCAAGACATTATTATTTTGGAATGCAGTTTAGGTCAAATTATACAAAAAATGAATATGTATTTTAGTGGAATTAAGGGCCCCTTTTTCTGAGAACCGACCTGTTGATATGAAGGGGCAGTTTCCTTAGAAACAAGGTGCTTGTGAAATGCCAGTTTTGTTCTTTCATTTTCTTCGCATTCCTGTTGATAGCAGTAAAGGCAGGTCTTTTGATTTTTTGGTTCAATTAGATAAAATTGTCATTAGATTTCTACCTCTGTTTCTAGACACCTACACCCACACACAATTCAATTTTCATATCCCTCTGCTGGTTTTCAGGTTTTCAAATGATTACCAGTACGGCAAATCACTTTTTACTGATTGTCATCTGAAGGAAAAGAGAAATATGTAATTTTTCTCTAATTCTGACAACTTCCATTGTTTGAGTTTTTATTGACGTTCAAGCGCTGCAAAACCAATTCCATTGAGATGCATTGCAAATACTATAGCCATTCTACTAACAATATCTTCAAATATTCATGGTGTTCTATATAGTGTTTCAAAAAGTTGTTGTAGTCATGAAGGAGAGTGGGTGGATGAAGGCAGGCCTCCAAAAGTGTTAGGCTGATGCCACACATAGCACATGGTGTATATTTTCAGCATGCGGAAAATTGTGCCATATGCTCCTATCTGTGCCTGCACCCGGATGAATGAAATACGCTCGGGTGCAGGCACATGTATCCGATATCCGCTAAAAACTCCAGACTTCACATCATCGGCGGATATTGGCTACATGTGCCTGCACTCAAGCGTATTTAATTCATTCAGGTGCAGGCACAGATAGGAGCGTATGGTGATATTATTCGGCAATTGTTTTTCCGCTTGCCGAAAATATATGCCATACTCTATCCATACGCTATGTGTGGCATCAGCCTAATGGCACAGAGGGCAACAAAATACTGACAAAAGAATAGAGAAAATATCTCAAAATAATGATTAGCTGACTATAGACAAACTGGGGAACAGAAAGAGCTGTAATGGAATCAGACACAGAGAAAAGCAAAATTAAGCCATTTATAATTAGGGATGCACCAAACCCACTTTTTTAGGTTCAGCCGAACCCCCGAACCCACCCTGGTGGATTCTGCCAAATCCCGAACCGAATCTGAATCCCTAATTAGCTAATTAGGATTTGGAATGGTTAAAAATTGCTGTGCGTGCAGCGCGCGGCAAAAACAATGCCCCCCCCCTAACATGTAACCCTTCCGAGTGGGGCTATTACATGGGGCTATTTAGCAAATATCAGACTGGGGTATCTTTAAGGACTGCTAGAAGTTTCAGTATTTCTCCTCTTCCTCAAAACTTTTTTGACTGTTAGGGACATTTATCTGGAAGCCAGGAATTTGTTTCAATGAACTAACCTTATTTCAAACATGATACCTGTGTGAATTTATCAGAATATGTATTGACTGCACTATAACCTTTCCAAGTCCTTGTTGACTGATGCAAATTCCATGTGAGGAGAAAAAAAACAATTGTTTTTTGCCCTGGAATGAATCATTTGGACATGAAAATGTATATATAACTATGTATATATTTTGTGGGAAGATTAGCTTTTATAATGGTAAGCTATTGGGTTTCGTATGCAGAGGAGAGACAGGGAATCTAAAATGGTGAAAAAGAAGACTTTGCCTTTACTTTATTCAACTAAAAAACATATCAACAAGGTCTTTGTCTTCATATGACATCAAAAATATAATAGTCTTTCCCACAGATAAGATTGTAGTCTTTCTGACTTCCCCAGGCTTCTCCCAGACTCTTGACCACCCTCGGGTTAGCCCTCTGATACTCAAGCTCCAGCACCTCAGACCCCTTAGTTCTCTGTCTCTCAAGCTCAGACACTCTCTGGCTCACTCTCAAGCTCCAAATGCCCCTTGGTTCTCTCTCACACACTAGGTACAGCCAGAACCCCTTTTACCGTTATACAGGTCCTCTCTCAGATGCCATTGACTGAGAAGGAATAGTAACCCTATATGCACTAGGTACCCCCCTGAAGCATCAGGGGGATCACCATCATGCAGCTTGAATGCAAACTTTCCTTTACATTTTTAGGCCAGACAGATGTGTTCTCGAAACACACTGTCACATAATATGCACAAATATGGCAGAAAAGCTTTACCTTTAAATGATTCTGACTAGTAATAAATCAGCCCAGTAGATACTCCTTCAATGTTGTGCCATTTATTTTAGACATATGGAGAAATAAAACGGTGAGAGCAAGGGACATGGAAAATTAAAAAATATATATGAGAAAGGCTTTGATGTCTGCTTTAATTTTTACCCACAAAAAAAGTTTATTGGTGAATTAATATTACTAGAGATGATTGCTGGTGGGGAAAACAGGAACACGAGCTGCAATATTACTTTACAGCGTTATATAACTTTGTATTTATTGTTACATACATAATTCTGTTAACATCAATGAAGATCACATTTCTTTCAGTAATGTCAAGGTATCGCCATATCTTTCTTGCTTTATTTATTGAGAAATAGGTAGAAGCTCCCTATGTTTCTAGGCCAGAGCGTCCAAGTCCAGTCAAGTCCAAGTTACGGACAAAAGTGACCCTGATAGCTAATCACCTTAGTATTTTAAACCTGTTTAATCACATACCAACTGTTCTGCAATAATGGCAAAAATTTGGAACTTGATTAGTTAAATCAGAACATTTTAAACCTATGTGGATTAGTCACGAATAGAAACTGGGGCACATTCACTTACCTTGAAACATTGTAAAATTTCAAGTGCAATTGGCATTTTTTCCCCCACAATGCATATTTTTTTCCACAAAATTCTGGGGAACATGCCATTCTCTTGACCCCATTGCACTGTGCCTACAGCAGTTGTGTCCAATTCGTTATAATGGATGCAACTGTGTTTGCACTAAATTGTAAATCAGGCACAGTGGCATTGAATATTTTCTATGTCTGTCTGGCATTATTTCCAGTGTTCGGTGTGTGAGTGACATGCGAGTCCTATTCTTTTAGCACCAGTGTGATGCACCTATTGACAGGGGGTGCTAAGGGAACTCTGGAGATACTGTCTGGTCAGGAGTTTCCAGGTATTATAAGGCACAGCACCACCCAATTCGGAATGGAAAGCAGGAAGGACTGAGCGGTGCAGAGCACCACTATACATAAGTGCGAAGAGAGCATCTTGATGTAAGTACATTTAATGAAAGGTTTACGGCACAACTGACTGTGGGGGAAAAGTGCAAGTTGCCCATTTTTTCTCCTCTTAACCAGATAGTTACCAAGGTAGGTATTGTAAAGTACCCATTTTGGATAAACTACACAGTTGTGTGTGCTTCTAAGTGGGTCAGCAGTACAACTAATGCAGAGGTTAAACGACAATCCTAAATATCGAGTTTAGGACCCTCGTTTGACTTCATGTGACCCTGGACCCTTAATTTTCTTATCTCCCATTACATTTAGTGGATACAAAGATGGCTGGCATGGTTCCTATGAGGCTAGGAAAACATTGCCAATATATTGTTACAACTTGGCCCATCAGATATAGAGAGAGGAAATTTGGGATGTTTTACAACAAGAAAAGGTCATCCAAGACTTTTCTTAGTGATGTTAGCTTCTGGCATTTAAAAAAGCTACCTTTCCTAACACATTACATTTGTTATATAGTTTGGAAATTGTATTAGTTCCAAAGGAAATGATTTCTCACAAAAAAAGATGAGGAGGGTAAATGACAAAAAATAAAAGTGAAATGGAGAGGTAAATAACCCAAACTCTCTGTAAGCCTAGCTAAACAATGTCAGCTCCAGGTTCAACTCAGCCTATACCTTGGCTTTTCTGCCTATTTCCTAATGTCTATTCATCTTTCTATTCCTTACATTTTTGGCTCAACTTGAAAGACTGAAACCTTGACAAAAATGGAAAACTTCATTGCAATGAAATCAGCATTCTGGCTTGTCTGAAATGCAACGTATACAGTGTTTCCTTCTCAGAATTGTATAGTATATCAGCATATTGCAATCACCTGGGATTTTATTTTGGATCTCCATGAATATCTGTATGGGTTTCCCTCAGGAGCTATGCACAGGGCACTAGAAGGCACAGAGGCCTTGCTTCATAAGTACATTTCTTTTATGTTTGTCTTATTAAAGTCTTTGGAGCAAGAAATAGATTGTCTGCTGAACAAAACTGAAACCGATCTATCTTATGAAATGTTAAAAACACCTTGACGCTGCGGCTTGAGATGAGTTCCAATATTTTTAATGAAATATTCAGCTAGATTTTCTACCATTGCCCTTGTGTTTTAGTAGTCTCTGTCCTGAATTGAAATTTCCTGCTAGGATGAATGTTGGCAAAAAGGGTATTGAAAGATTTGATCATATCAGATGTCCTAGATCACTTGACAGCAGTCTCATCAACTCAACATTTCTGAACTTTAAGGCATTGCAGGGCATTTATATTCTGATTAGGGATGCACCAAATCCCAAATTCATTTTGGATTCAGCTCGAATCCATGGTCCTGGCTGAACCGAATCCAAATGCTTAAAATCGTGTGACTTTTTGGCAGTTGAAAGTTTTTCACCACACCCTACGTGCACAGTCCTTTTATGCCCCTTGATCACTCAATTTGGATAAGCAAATTTGGATTCGGTTCAGTATTTGCCCGAATCTTTCGGATTCAGTGTTTGTTTCCTAAAATAGTCGATTCAATGCATCCCTAATTCTGATCTTTTAATAAATGACTAGGCATTTGTGGTTTTTATGGACATTAGTTTTTCTGTGGTTTGAAAAAAAGCACTAAAATCAGAATGTTGATAAATGGGCCTTTGAGTGTGGTGTGTAAACGCCTATTTTTTTCGCTATTATTCCGCCTGTTCCATTTCCAATTATATAAATGCCTGTGACTGCTGAAAGGCCACAAGCAATTTAATTTCACCTCTTGCTACAAGTATAGTGAGTCTTTAAAAGTAAATATAGTTTGGGAAGTTGTTTCCCAGGAAAGAGGACCTTAAGTCACAGTGGTTATTACATTCTCCCCTCTCTGTTCCAGCAGGTAGAATACAGTATATCATGGAGCGTATGGCAGAGTGAGAGCCTGCTCTGACTTGCCCGATGTTTAACTATGCTCAATTAGGGACCAGTATTCATTCACCCCAAAATATATGCTTTTGTGAGGAAATCCAATATCTATCTGATTGCTTTTCACATTTAAGATGCGTATGATCTCTGGCCACTGGCATTGTTACACTTACAGCGCTGATGAATAATATTTAAAAGCATCGAGAAATGAGAGGCAACACTGTATCAGGAACTGGGACAGTAGGAGCGAAGGAACATTCTCTAGAGACCGCGGCACCAGGAATTGGTAATAAAGGCTTTGACCATAAAATCTGCTATGTGTTAAGGGAAACGTCCCATAGGAGCCATGTGATGGGGCTTGCTGTAACCCTTTGTTCTGATAGGGAGCAGGGTGGTCATGTAGAGGAGACAAACCCTGAGGGACATACTTACTGTCATGCAAGACACCATCACTGTAAATGGCTATTGTTGGGACTGTCATGTGTATACAATGCATGTTAACAGCTATTATTATTATTAATAACATTTATTTATAAAGCGCCAACATATTCCGCAGCGCTGTACGTGGGTTTCATACACTGGACATACAGAGTAACATATAAAGCAATCAATAACCGATACAAGAGGTGAGGAGAGCTGGTAATTAATTAACTGGGAAGTTAATAACCAGAAAGTCCATGCAGAGGCTTGTGTGTCTTTATAATAAACATTGCCACCACAGCATAATTCTTTTATGTGGTTTGTGATTACTAACGGTTAAATATCAATCCTTCATGTCCTGTTTAATGGACAATATAACTTTTAAACTAAATATATTTCTTTCTTTATTTCTTCTTTATACTATTCTTTATTTAGTTAGATACATGTATAAACTTAAATCTTAAGCCATAACTCTGTAATAATAACAGATTGTTCACTCGCCATTTGTTAGGATAGGCTACATGTACTTACAGTAGAGAAAACTCTCTTCCTTGCAGATTGGCATTGCTGGGATGGCACCAAGCATCACTGAAACCTGCTTTTTCAGGCTTTCAAGTCACTTCAAGATAAACTACAAGAAACAATTGTTTAACTAGCAGATACTAGGAGGATTCTGACTGCAGAGTTGCCAGTCTATATATCCAGTAGCACTCCCGAGGGCATGAGTGAACCCAGAGAAACCAACCAGTGCTAGATTTTCAGTGCAGCTGAGTTGCACACATTAGATGTTTATGGGTGAACAACTGTTCTATTAACACATTATCAGGCTCTCACAGTAATGAGCTACATCTAATTTATTTATTAACTATTAAACAATTATTTATTTAGTAACTAGTAAGTAATATGCATGAACATGGACAATGATGGGCTTACCTGGGGCCAAGGAGCAATTGCACCCTGGCCAGTGAGGGCCTTCTGCCTGTCTTTTGATTTTCCTTAGACTTAAGGCTCCCTACATAGAAACTTTAGGTGCTGCCCTACAATTGAATGAAAGGAACGGCAGTGGCATAATAACTCCAAGGGTGCTGCCCCCTACGATCAGGGTATGGGGAACCCCTCTGTGGAATGGGATTAGAAATGTCAATGAGTTTTCATTACTATTGGTAAACCCTTGAAGGTTACCTTAAGTCTGGATGAAATGTAAAGGCATAGTTCAGTGTAAAAATGAAACTGCGCAAACTAAAACATGTTTTCAATATAGTTTGTTAGGCAAAATCTAAAAAGGCTGGAGTGAGCAGATGTATAACATAATGGCCAGAACTTTACTTCCTGCTTTCAGCTCTCTAAGCTGTTAGCAGTCAGTAACCAATCAGTGACTTGAGGGGAGGGCCATATGGGACATAAATGTTCAGTTAGTTTGCATTTGATCTGGCCTGCCTGCTCACAAACTAACTGGACAGTTATGTCCCATGTGGCCCCCCCTAAAGTCACTGACTAACTAGAGGTTAGAGAGCTGAAAGTAGGAGATAGTGTTCTGGCTATTATGTTAGGCATCTGCTCACTCCAGCGTTTATAGATTACATTTTCGCCTAAATAACTATATTACAAATATTTTTTATTTTGCACAGTCTATCCATTTTACCCAGTTTCATTTTTACACTGAACTGTTCCTTTCAGGAGGGTGGGTTAAGAGAATATGACTTCTGTGCTACTTCCATGACCAGAAGACTTATGTCTGCCCAATATCCCCATTTGATTAAGATATACCTTTGGTTGTTACTTTGTGAACCCATACTCCCATTTTTCCATGTAAAAGCACATGGGCATCAAGTACTTTACACCCCGTGATTGCATTAGGGCTAATACTTTACTCCTGGGCTTAGAGAAGGATTATGGTAAGTCCTGTTAGGACAAAGGGCAGTAAGTTACCATGTTGCTGGCTATGGGGAGCAGTATAGTGGCCTTATGCCTTAAAACAAACATTTGTACCTTAGCTCTACTCTTGGCTTTATATGCCCTTTAAAGAAAATGGTGCCAAGTGTCCTTTTCAGTTAACATAAAGTTAAAGTGATTTTGTTCAAACCATGCTCTTTATCAAAGTGCTTATATCCTCACTGTCATTACTCTTTTATTTTTCTGTAATAATTAAACACTACCTTATACTTCATGATTCCAAAGTCCACAATCTTATTGACTTATTTTATTTTTACATTTTTAAGCATAGTGCTCAACATTATGGAAAGATTGCTAGTCTGGAAAATCCCAAGCATTCTGTATAATAGATCCCACACTGTATGAAACTTCATACACATCCATGTGCAATGCCTCTTTGTACTAAAACATGAAATTACATAAAAAGTGCAATTCTGGAGAATTTCTCTTTGTTGGAATGGCCTGTTCTTGAAACATTAATGAGCCCCTGTTTAGCTGTATGGAATTATGTAGAAGGAACAGAAACACTTTGACCATGTTTAAAAGCAACCTCTAATGACTTACATCAAAACAAGGTTGCTGACTTAAGCTCACGGCTTTATGGAAATCGATCCAAATTACACAACATCAAGCAGGATGCATGAATAAAGGTGGCAAAAGAAGTTAAATTTCATGACCTACATATAGCAGATAGCTATTAATGAATATGGGTCTATTTCTATACTAACAATACAAATATCTACTGCTGTTTTTTTACTGTGATCTTTAAAAGGGATTCAGGATTCATATTTATTCCAGCAACTAGCATTTTTTCCATCATTTGATATCTGGAATCCATATAGTGTTGTACAAATGATAAGGCTCATACATGCATACATATATATATATATTTAAATTCAATGACTTTATATTTTAAAATACTCCATATACTGTGTTTAAGAAGCCCAGGCAGCACAGGGATGCAGTGGATAACACCTTAGCCTTGCAGTGCTGGGGGACATAGGTTTGATTCTGGCCAGGGCACCATCTGCAAGTGTTTGTATGTTCTCCCCATATCTGTGTGTTTTGTTTTGTCACCCTACATACAGGCAGGTTAATTGGCTCCTGACCACTGTGTGTGAATGTACTAGAGATCTTCGTTTGTAAGCTCCACTGGGGCAAGAAATAATGTATAATCTCTAGGGATAATATATGAGCTATAGAGATAAAGGATAATAATAAAGCATTAACACAGTTCTTTATAGTGTGACCTACCTAATGCATGGTTCCAAATATGAAGGGTTACAAATAGTATGTGCTTTACTGTACATACATATCCAGAATAATTCCTGACATAAAATATAAAAGGAGTTTGTTTTACTATAGTGACATAATTCATAACTGCAGGGTTAATGTTGATTCCAACAATCCCTTGGCACAACATCTCAAATGTCAAGTAAAATGCTAATTAATGGGTATTTAATGATTTATGCAATTCTTTTACAGCGAACATAGATACTTGTTGCTGGTTTATTATGTTAGGTGGCATTTTTTTGAAAATTGCATTTGACTTTTATGTGGGATACCAGTGTGTGCTGTGAAATTTCTGTGTGTGTGTTGCAGAGATGGAGGCAACCATTGGGTTGCATGTAAGGTGTAAGAGAGAGAAAGAATAATCATTGTGCAAATGCGAGCAAAAGAGAGAGAGAGATAGATAAAGAGTTCTACATCTGTCAGTTGTTCTGAAAAGTCTTCATTAATCTCAGAAAGAGTGATTAAGGTATGGGATCAGGAACTGACAGATTCACAAAGGTTCTAGCATATAGAGTACACAGAGGCCCAAAGAACAATCAACAGGTCCAAAAAATAGTCTGGGCCATTAACGGTTCTAGTATCTGGAATGCTTGACATCTTGGTTTTTTTTCATGATAAGGAATATTTCTTCAATTATAGCACAATCCCCTAAAGCTACTAAAAATTCAAACAGGAAAAACATTAAAAACAGCATTGTTTTGCAACCAACATGGAGCTAGGAAACATGCTTGCGGTCATGTCAAATAATTTTTGGGCGTGCCGAAAGAGCTGCGGTTGCGTCAAAAAAGTTACGGTTATGCCAGAAAAAGTTGTACGCATCAAAAAAGTCATGCATTCGCTGCATTTCACATAATTTTCATGACAGATTCACTCATCACTAACCTGTACAATACATTAGAATTTATTCAGGTCCGTGGACAGATTTCATGAAGACATACAGTAGATAAAGAAGGAAGGAAAGAAAAGAAGGCTTTGATAGACTTATAGAATAACACTGATTCTGGGTCCTTTGATCATAGAAAATACATACCAGCACATGACAAATTGCACACTGCGGAAGAAGACACACTAACAAGGATCATGTGGGAGATGCTGCGTAGGCTATTAATGCTCTGCTGAGATTGTATGAGCAATATCCCCTTGCCAGGCCTAGACTGGGCTTCAAAATAGGCCCTGGAATTTCAAGTACACAGAGACCCAAACATCCCCCCACCAGCCCAATAAATAGTGACTGTCTATGGCATCTTACAGCAGCCCCTCAGAACCCACAGATTGCCAGTCCAGGCTTGCCCCTTACGCTCCAGTTAGCAAGCAGTAAATCACAATATGTCAAGCAGGTCCTTGCAAACATCCATCCTGACACCCAGAATAAGTTTCTTGTATGCTCCAACCTGCCCCAACACTCATGGGCAACTAATTTCCAATCAATGATGTCTCTTTAACTCAAGGAAATGAGTATTTCAAAACTTTATACTCGATTGTACATTTATTAAGTTAAAATGATGCTTGCCTGTATTGCATGCTGTTACGATACTGTGAAAAGTGCTGATCCTGAGATATGCATAATGAATTATTAGATCCAATAGCTATCACATAAATAGCTGAACAAGGAAATTTATTAATCATCTTCATACCTTCCAAGACTGCCTTGGATTACTGGAGTTTATTGAATTAATACTCGCCACTTTTTGTTATAAGTGATTGATTACTACGTTAGGCACATTTAATTATGCAAGAAATCGCAATCTGTAAGCATTGTTTATCAATTAAACTCTTGATTTACTTTGAATAAATATGTTTTCCATTACAGAAGCTGTAGAAAGCGAGCCCTTTTTCTGCACAGGATTAGTTCATTGGAATGATGGGGAATCGACTGTTTCTCTAATGAACTGATATTGTCTTGGTATCTTTAAAAATCTTCAAAATTTGGCATCCATCATCAAAATGTCATTGATTGCCTTGATTTATGAATGTTAGACTTTTAGGCAGTGGTGTTCAGAGCTGCAATTCCAATCTTTGTAGCCTTTCATTTAGGAAATGACATATAGGGGCAATAGAACGAACGCATGTCAAGTAATAGCAGCCATCAGTTGCATTGCTGGGGCACTCAGAGCCCAATGTTAACCATAAATGATGTTCAGTGGCATCAGATTTACAGTGCTATGTGAATCCCACCTATTTTGGACAGATTTGATTGAAGCTGAATCCTTAGTGGTTTGCAGAAACAAGTTTGAACCCTGAAAGTCATGTGATGTTAGGCTGATGCCACGCGTGGCGTAGGGCTGATATTTTCGGCAAGCGGAAAAACGCTTGGAGAAAATTCAGCCCTATGCCTGCTACTTGTGCCTGCACCGGAATGAATGAGATACGCTCGGGTGCAGGCACATGTAGCCGATATACGCATGAAAACGTGAGAGAATGCAAAGTCTCGCGTTTTCATGCGTATATCGGCTACATGTGCCTGCACCCGAGCGTATCTCATTCATTCGGGTACAGGCACAAGTAGCAGGCATAGGGCTGAATTTTCGCCAAGTGTTTTTCTACTTGCCGAATATATCAGCCCTACGCCACGTGTGGCATCAGCCTTAAATAAGCCAACAAAGGCTACATTTCTTTAGTTGTGTTCTTTCAAATTTGAGTTTGGACTTGGTTTGGAATTTGACCCAAGCTTTTCTCCAGCATTTAATTTGGCCAATGCCAAAAAATCTGAATTAAGTGCCTTGGGGGGGATGGAGAGTAACTAAGAAGCACCTAACTGTTTTGGGAGGCTACCAGAAAGGCAGAAAGGTTTCTGCCAGCTTAATATGAGAATATAACAACTGGTTTCCTTTTGGGAAGCCTTTCTAAACCTTCATTATTTTCCGTCTACATTTCTTTCCATGATTACACATTGCCTCTTGCCGTCAGTTCCAAAGTTGTTAGCCTTGGCCTAGAGGAAGAGGCTCATTTCTGCTGCAGTATATCTACACTGATAAAACGAGTATAGAAAGTTCCATTGTGTGTCCAGAACAAACACTTGTCAGTATCACACACCTCATGTTTCCATGATACAAGAGCTTTGCGGAGTAAAGGTTACGTCTCTTTATTGCGTGATGGTGCGGTACATTGTGCTTTTCCTTTCTTTACAAAGCCGGTTCTGCGTATACACAAAACTATGTAACAGAAAACATCTGAAAAAACTCATTTCTATTCACCATGAAATGGACTCAGATGTAAAACCTTTACAGCGATGTTCTCTGAACGCTAGAGAGTCTGTTTTATTACCAACTCCAGTTTGAACTGGAAAGTGTTTTAATGTTGTAATGTTGGGTTATGGAAGGACACTGCTGCTCACCACACACGGGATGGCTATTTTGGTTTGAGCAGATAATCAACTTTTTTTTTTTTTTACACATTAATCCTTCACTGACCTCAAAATCAATGTCATTTCATGTGGAAGTAGGACTGGAAAAGCTATTGAATGGAATGCGTTGAGCTATACATTTTTAGAGAATGTGCTGTAAAAGAGAAATGCTATTTCTGACGTTGAATTTTTTATTTTAAGTTCCTGAGCAATATACGGGAGTATTTCTCTCTGTGGTACATAGGTAACCTTTGATCTAGGGTAGGAAAAGAATGTGTGGCGTAGGTTTTCTCTTTGCACTGGGGCATGCTGGGAGTTAAGAAATAGGCAATAGTGAAATAATACGTTGCTGTTGATGTTGCCTTACAATACTATCTGACATGAAGTTCCTTTCTAGAGGATATTGTCCCCACTGCAACATATTATGCCACTATACCTGTTATTTCACAGCTCCTTGACATAGATTATTAACCTAGTGCTTACTAACACCATGTATGTTGTGTTAAAGCCACTGCCTTGTCTATTATCCCCATTGCTACAACAGGTATTACCTCTATTTGCTTTATCTGCTATGTAACATCCATGGTCCCTATCTAGATGCTATTATTCCCTCTGCTACTATAGGCACCATCTCTCCCTACTATACCTGCTATCCCACAGCCACAGTCCCTTCCCAGAGGCTATTATCCCACTGCTACTATAGGCACCATCTCTCCCTACTATACCTGCTATCCCACAGCCCCAGTCCCTTCCCAGAGGCTATTATCCCCCCACTGCTACTATAGGCATCATCTCTCCCTACTATACCTGCTATCCCACAGCCACAGTCCCTTCCCAGAGGCTATTATCCCACTGCTACTATAGGCACCATCTCTTCCTATTATACCTGCTATCCCACAGTCCCTTCCTAGAGGCCATTATCCCACTGCTACTATAGGCACCATCTCTTCCTACTATACCTGCTATCCCACAGTCCCTTCCTAGAGGCCATTATCCCACTGCTACTATAGGCACCATCTCTCCCTACTATATCTGCTATCCCACAGTCCCTTCCTAGAGGCCATTATCCCATTGCTACTATAGGCACCATCTCTCCCTACTATACCTGCTATCCCACAGCCACAGTCCCTTCCCAGAGGCCATTATCCCACTGCTACTATAGGCACCATCTCTCCCTACTATATCTGCTATCCCACAGTCCCTTCCTAGAGGCCATTATCCCACTGCTACTATAGGCACCATCTCTCCCTACTATACCTGCTATCCCACAGCAACAGTCCCTTCCCAGAGGCTATTATCCCCTCACTGCTACTATAGGCACCATCTCTCCCTACTATACCTGCTATCCCACAGCCACAGTCCCTTCCCAGAGGCTATTATCCCCCCACTGCTACTATAGGCACCATCTCTCCCTACTATACCTGCTATCCCACAGCCACAGTTCCTTCCCGGAGGCCATTATCCCTCCTGCTACTATAGGCACCTAGAGGCTATATACTGATGGCACAGGATAGTACAGTACATTTTTTTTATACTGGTCAGTAAATATCGTTGTTTACTATTGTGACAATGACAATAAAGATATATTCTATTCTATACCACAGCCCCAGTCCCTTCCCAGAGGCTATTATCCCACTGCTACTATAGGCACCATCTCTTCCTATTATACCTGCTATCCCACAGCCACAGTCCCTTCCCAGAGGCTATTATCCCTATTGCTACTATAGGCACCTAGAGGCTATATACTGATGGCACAGGATAGTACAGTACATTTTTTTATACTGGTCAGTAAATCTAGAAGTGGATGGTTACTTTGGCTCGCAATCTTTATTGGTGGGGGTGTTTTGTTTTCCCTGGCTCTAAAATATTTGTTTCTTTAATTTCTATTAAGTTTTTACATTACATTTGAAGCAGTATGGCAACACCAAATCAACATTCTTATATAAGATATATAAAGATCTAATAAAGCTTATTCACAGAATAGCTTATATATTTTTCTAAAATGGGAATGTTTCCTTTAAGATCTCTCCTACTGGAACATAACATCAGGTGATAATTCTCTTAGGTGCCATATTTGTATCAAGGGATCCAAGTAGTCCTCTGCCCCCCAGTAATCCCAGCACAACAACCCATGCCGCTGTTTTACTGCCTGTTGTCACATTCCCTTTTCTTGTGATACAAAAGCGGCAGTCACGTAAGATTTACCCTAAGCGTTTTGGAAGGTATCACCATATTGTTTCCATCCCTCCTGTGTAAATATCTGCTGTGTGCTGTTCTGAAAACTATCGGCTTTTGAAAGGGATTACTGAGTATTTATTCTCGCATAAAAGAACTTATTATAGGCCCCTATACTTAATAACCGCTTTGCGTAATGAACTGAATTCTAAAGGAGAGCAACAAAGACAGTTTAATGTTAGGCTTTTATTATGGAACGATGCTGAAAACAAAGAGCATATAATTTCTAATGACAACGGTTTGGTAGACCAGTCAATTAGGCAATAGGAGGTCCTGTCTCTTAAAGTAGGTCAAACTAAAAATGACTATTGAATCAACTCAGTCATGATAATTAGTCTAGAAAGAAAGAAGATTCTTGAAAGGCAAAGGAAAAAACGCCAGATAATATGCACAATTAATGAAAAATATGCTTGTCTGCTTATGAATCTCCTTCGCTTAAACATGGAAATGACGTCCCACGTGGTGTGAATGAAAGGATACGCTAAATAAAAATGATTGTTTTAATCAGAATAAGTCGTGTGAGGAGAATGCAGGGTTTCCTATTGCCTCGTAGCAATGAATGCGCTCGCCTTATCAACAAATCTCACTCTGACGGCCATTGTTTAGTTATTGTACATAGCGGTCACCTCATTGGCACAGAGTTGCAAGGTAAGTATGGAACTCCTAGAGGGAATCATTTGATTGACCCCACACCTTGTACATTGACTTTGATGATACCACCTCCCCATGGCAGTGCCCCCTTCATTAGTGCCCCCCACATGCACTAGGGACATACCCAGCGTTGTTATAAGGGGTGCCTCAAACTTTTATAAGCTGCAGATCCAGACAATGTACTAATAATGTCTTCATTGTCTTCCTCCCCTCCAAATGTTCAATATTGTGAAGGAAAGGGTCAGATGTCAGACTGCTCTTGAAATGGAAGGTCCATCCCAACAGAAGTACGTTCAAAACCCATAAAATGTGCAACAACCAGGAGAGAAAGTGTCCAGTGATGGATAAGCTGACACAGCGACACCATTATTCACACTCAGAATGGTTGCTGTCTTTGTCATTAAAGGGCCACTATACCTACATTTATTTTCAAAGTGAATGGAAGCAATTTCGAGTGTTATCTACTCTATCTGCAAAGCTATGAAATGCTCGGCAGGTAGGGCCGCCACCATTGCCGGTGGCTAAACCGTAACAAAGGGGCTGGGCTGATGGCATCCGGGATGGGGCAGTGATACTGGGGGTGGGCATGATGACATCAGGGGTGGGTAGGTTTTGGCTGGTGTTATGAAGCTGGACGCAACTGGTGGGATTTCTGTTTAATTTCTCAGTGTCTTAAGCTGGACAACTCTTTGAAAATCTGGGAAGTCTGGTTTAAAATCAGATTGGATGCAACACTTATTCTATCTATATTCTGCCTGATGAGTAAGTCTAATCCTTTAGTTAAAGGTATTGAATCTTATATACAGAAACCAGTTATCCAGAAAACTCTGAAATACAGCAATGATAATTTAGAAAAACAATTCCTAATTGTTGACTGATTTGCTTTTTCTTTCTATAATAATAATAATAATAATAAATTACTGTACTTGATGATGGATGTTGATCAGCGGCATTGGCCTAAATGAAGCACCATTGCTCTAAAGCAGTGATCCCCAACCAGTGGCTCATGAGCAACATGTTGCTCCCCAATCCTTGGATTTTGCTCCCCATGGACCCAAAGCAGGTGATTATTTTTGAATTTCTGGTAAGGAGGCAAGTTTTGGTTGCATAAAAACCCAGTGTAATGCCAAACAGAGACTTCAGTAGGCTGCCAGTCCACATAGGGGCTACCAAATAGCCAATAACAGCTCTTATTGGCACCCCAGGAACCTTTTTCATGCTTGTGTTGTTCCCCAACACTTTTTCCATTTAAATGTGGCTAATGGATATAAAAAACTACTCTAAAAGAAGACAGATGAGGCCTAATAGCCAGAGTGTGGGTTAATGCCACTGGCTGCATTGTCAGCCAAACAGGCTTGTTATTGGCCTCCAGAGTAGGGACAACTCTCTAGGTAATATAAGATTCTGTAAACTATGGCAGACTAGTTATTCCTCAGGGCCACCTAAGGTTCTGCGCCAATATCATCTTATCATTTCATTTTGATTTGATTAAAAGAGCACAGAATGCCGCACTGTTCAGAATTGCTAGGGACAGTGCACTGAAACCATGTTTGCTGTTCCTAACAGAACCGTTGGGTTTGGGCAGTTCGGGGCCTTGCCAATATGGGCATATAAGGCACCAGTGTTTCTTACAGCAGCCCTGTATATGGCAGTATGATTTAGTAGGGATTGAGACAAAAGGCTTCATGGGAATTTAAATAAGGGGGATTGTGCTCCATCTGCATTTTACTCAAGCCCTAAAATATAATTACAAAAGGAGCTCATGCCTGAAACATATGCACCTAATAAGACCTCATTTGTGATTTGCCTTTTTATTTTACTCTAACAATACCATAAAACAAAGGTGAATATTTCCAAATAAAAAGCATTAACACCTTTCAGAAAGATTACAATAAAAATCATTATGGGGCACCGAAATACACCAAGTGCTGCCACATTAACCCCACACCATCAAAAATCCCAACTATTTCTGGTGTGAAACAGTGATGCATGTTGTCAATTTTTTAAAACAGAATTTCTCTGGCACCAAGAATTTGTCCCCTTGACGTCAGTGGGCTGCACTGGGTTACAGTTGGTATAAAGTAATGAAAATAATGGTGAAAATTACTCCTGGCACAAAACCATCTCTTTTAAATTTCTCTATAATCTCTTTATAATGGACGATGCCTACTCATGGCATTAATTCACCCATTAGGACAAATTTATGAATACACCATTTATTTTTTTCACCACTTTCTTTGCGTATAAAATATTTTACACGACTTCATAAAAATGCTCCTATAAATACATCAAGCTTCCCTTTTAAAAAATAGCATTAAACTGAGTTGGCCAGCAGGTGGTGCTAGCAAACCATAAATCCGCCCGGTGCCACATAAAATCATGCTTGAACTGTTCTTGTTGTTGTGATTTAATAGCATATGATATTGCCATTGTAGTATTTTTAAAACATGAGAATGGATATAGATACAGTCTAACAATGTCTTCATGTGCATTCTTCCAGACATTGTGCATAATCAGAGTAGAGTTTTCTAATCTTTTTTAACCTGTTGAATATGGGCATAGTGTAATGTGAATTAGCAGATCCATTCATCAGACTGAAAGAGAAAAAAAAGCAGCCATTTCTATCACTGTGTTTGCTGATATTAGTGGTTGGATGATGGTAATTGGCTTTTTCCCTGCTTCAAAAGGATGTGCTCACTTACAGCGCTGGGAAGGAGGAATAGGAGAGCAATACAGGGATGAGCTTTGGATGCCGTGTATCAGGAGATAAAGCCGGCTGCTTGTAGGACAGGGCAGCTACTCTGGACCCCAAAACACACTGGGGGGGGGGTGGGCTTTGTAAATAAAATGTAATTGATAAAATTTACTGTACTTTAACATGTACACTAAATGATGTGTTATATGTATGCTAGGGATATTAGGGATATACATGCTGCAGCCCTGTAGCTGAACTTAAACTCCCAGAAAGCCACTGATAGCTAATAGCTGCCTCTACATGGAGATAAAAACACACAACCGATCTGACCATCATCAGTCTGGATGGCGAATCAACACAATTTTCTGCAAATTTGTTTTACTGTAGGATTTTCCTGTTCAGACACAGCAATGACAGTAACCCTTGCAGCTGTACCGGTTGCTGTTGTCTGTAACAGGTGCAGCAGGGGGATAGCCATTGTATAGCACAACAGCCATCACCTAGTACAGCTTCAGGAGATTTATTCATGTCTGATAAAGCATGACAGCCAATCAGATGTTTGCTTTTATTAGTCTTACTGTACTGAACCAGTACAAACTAACTGCTTATTGGTTAATAGGGCTACTGAAGCAAATTAATTACTGGAGAGCACCTTTTTAGAGATGAAGATATCTGTCTAATAAATACTTAACTATTAGATTTTAAAGTCCATGTAAATCAACCCTTAACCCAATAAAAACACCCTATATAACACCTGAAAAAACCCTAATTTCTGAGAAATTTTCCTTTTGGTGTTAAAATCTGCAGTAGAAGATGACAGACTGAATAATGCTTCCAGTCTATGCAGCTCTGCCGGGCCTAGAATAATTGAATGGGGGAAAATGTTTCAAATATGATCAGTTGTGGCAATACATGAGTGTCTCGGATGAGACATTTGCCTGAGACTTCCATGTGATACCATACTAGTTATTGAGGGAGAACCCACCCAGCTCTAATGGCCATAGCCAAACGGTCACATGAGTGACAAGTCAAAATCAAGGGATCCTTGGGTTTAGGGTAGGAAAGAAAATTTTTCTAGGGCCACTGTCTCAGTTTGGGCCCCACTTTCATAAAAAGCCTTTATCAATAGAACCAATAATCAAACAATATTTGTTGCACTACTGTGTGTTGCTCAGCTATGTCCAGCCATAGCATGTCATATACAATAGGGATTGTTTAACCTCCAATCTCTCCCTCTCTATCTTTCTCTCTCTATATATATATATCATGTAAACCTTACTCTTCTCTTGTTCAGCAATCAAAAACTCATTACTTTATGTGACAAAAAAGAAAGATACAATGTTCAGGAGATGTATTTTCTATATCTGTATTAGACTGTCACAGAGTCGGCATCCAAGACGTATTCATGTCAGGTCAACAAGGCTAGCAGATTGCATTTCTGGAATCAGTGCTATGGAGCCCGCGTCCTTTGTTTTTCCAATTTCATGGATAAAAGTGGTTTTGCTCGGGACCTGTATGATATATACACAATACTGGAGATGAGACGATTACGCTGAACGTTCTAGCACCTATAAAATATTTATACAGCGCATGTAGTGCTTTACTCTTACTATCAGTTGTTATTTTCCATTCGGTGGCTGGCCCGTGCATGATCGGATACAACGGTGCGCATCAATATTTTAACACTTACATGTAAGTAAGTATGGGAGATAAATACATCAAACTTCAAAGACAAAGGGCTCAGACAATGAGATTTCAGACACTGTTCAGCTATAGCAACCAATAAAATGATATTCTGTTTATTATCTCCCTTCAGCCTGTACAATCCCTGTTGCGGTACGGTACAGCCCTATCAAAACATGGAGAAAATAGACTCAGAGGCTCTTAATGAGGATTTTTGATCCAGTGCGGTCACCTCCTAGCAGGAAATATGTTCTAAGCAGTAAAGGGGCCCCACTGACCGCAGGAATAAAGGGACATGGATATGACAGGGCTAGGAATTGGACCCAGGATAGATTGGGTACAAGGGTTTGTGGGGATTGTAGGTGGGAGTGGATTGGTTAAAGGAGAAGGTGGGGGATTTACATGGCAGATCAGGCAGGCTTTGGTGCCATTTTGAGTTTGCAGCCCCGCTCACCTGCCCTATCGGTTAGGAGGTTGGGAAGCATGGTAATGTAGTTGCAGACAGAGTGGCAGTAAGGGCACAAAGAAAGAGATTGACGTGATGGTGGAAGTTGTTTGGAGATGAGGTTAGGGGTAGCGGATATTAGCCACTGTTAAAAGGGGAGGGGTAAAGGAAAAGGGTTAGCCACAGGATTGCAGGATTGCAGGATTGTGAACAGCGGCTAGTTGTGGGAATCAAGTTGGATAGATTGCTTTAATGTTTAATATGTTGTGAAGTGTAATGTACTTGTTCATTACATTATGGTTAATAAACCTGGCTGTGGCTTTTCAACCCAACAAAAGAGTTGTTTGAGTGCTTATTACGGTGGGGGGTTTGGTGGTCCGAAAAGGGCCTTAATTTGACACTGCATCTGTCATGGCTGGACAGAGACCAGTTGGGTCAGTCATTGCTCTGTAAGTGGCTCTTGGCCAAATAAAAGTTGTGAATGCCATGGGATGCCATTGCAGTTAGATAATCCTAGTAAATGATGTCTCCTATCTACAGTATGCATGTGGATATCATTCAATTTAATATGTCATGTTATTTTACAATTGCCTGGCTAGATATCAATAGTAACACTTTCCTAAAGTAGTAGTATGAAGGCATAATGATTAATCATGGCAGCTTGTTACATACTAACTAATTAAAGGACGGGTTCACCTATTAGCTCTTAGTATGTTATAGAAGGGCCTATTCTTAGCAACTTTTCAATCAACCTTTTTTAATTTTTTTTTTTTAGTTTTAGTATTATTTGTCTTCTCTTCTGATTCTTTCCAGCCTTCAAAAGGGGGTCACTGACCCCGGCAGCACAACAACTATTCCTCTGTGAGGCTACAATTGTATTGTTATTGTTACTTTTTTATTACTTATCTTTGTATATAGGCCCTCTTCTATTGCTATTTCTGTCTCTCTTTCAAACCAATGTGTGGTTGCTAGGTTAAACTGGAACCTAGCAACCAGAGAGCTTCTGAAATTCCAAACTGGAGAGCTGCTGAACTAAAAACAAAATAATTCAAAACTAAAAATTGCAAACTGTCTCAGAAAAGCATCCTCTACATCATACTAAACGTTAATTTAAAGGTGAAACCCCCCTTTCAAGAACCCCAACAAGTCTGTGGGTTCAGTGAATGTATGGGATGCACCGGTTGGGTAATAATATGGATAACTTTAAAATAACAGAATAATGAAAGCGCCTTTGCTTTACCTGATTTTTTTCCTGTTTAAAAGTTTTGCACCCATCTTTTTGCTGAGAGGGCTGTTTCCTCTTGTTTTTAAACCTTGGCACACTAGCACATGCAAATTGATAATTTTTCTAATCAAATTTGTGACTGCACCGAAAATTTAATCAAATGTCCTTCTTTATGTTAATGCGTTCTTTTTGCAATATATTTCAGCTTCCTTATACTTGTAAGCAAATTAAAAAAAAAGAACCTTGAACAGTACTTTTAGATCATGTGTATATATATATATACAGGTATATATTTATATATTCATATATAAAGCCATTCATTTTTAATGACCTATGTGTTTTGTGCTACAGCTGCAAGGTATTAATAGTCAATGTATTACTGCCCAATAGATTTTAGCATAGTTCCTGGTTCCAGAAACAGGGAGAGACAGGGTAAATTACAAAAGGGCAAAAGTGATGAACCAAGATCGCCTGCTTCCTATATCCCTGGTCCTAGGTCTATCTCTACTAAGCATTGATGTGTTGCTGGCCTTATGCTCTCTGGGCCACCTGCATAGTTCAGCAACATTCAAAAATAGTATTCAAGGTTGCACACAGAATTTCGAGTGATTCTCCCCATGTATAGATACAGTACAACAACATGCCCTGTATAACCTTAATTCTTTTTAAGACTTAGGTCCAATCTGTCTCCCATTGCATGTGTTTTAATAACTCACAGGATAACTAAGAGCCTCTAGATAGTTTTCAATGGTATGTGCTGAACGAAGCAATTTCTGAAATGCTTTAGTTGTTTCTACTCTTCAGCATTGCTTGGAGACTTTAGGAATAAACCAGAGCCTATACAATAAATGGTTTCTGTGGTGTGTGGGGCTCTTTAAAAAATTTGGTTCGGAAGCTGGTGATGCCTTTTCAAAAGGAAACACTTGGGGGCCCATTTATCAAAGTACGATTGCCTCCGAATACAAAAAAATCGTATTTTTTCCAAGTTTTAGCACCTTGCGTATTTTCACCTATTTTTTTGCTAATTTGCGTGACTTTTTCATACTGTGTGTCAAAAATTACGCAACAAAATCGAATTGTCGAGCACAGTACGAAAGTTTCGGATTCATTCAAGCTTCGGTATCATGACTTTCCTTGGGCCAGGTTGGAGCTGCAGAGTGCCATTGAGTCCTATGGGAGACTTTCCTTGGGCCAGGTTGGAGCTGCAGAGTGCCATTGAGCCCTATGGGAGACTTTCCTTGGGTCAGGTTGGAGCTGCAGAGTGCCATTGAGCCCTATGGGAGACTTTCCTTGGGCCAGGTTGGAGCTGCAGAGTGCCATTGAGCCCTATGGGAGACTTTCCTTGGGCCAGGTTGGAGCTGCAGAGTGCCATTGAGTCCTATGGGAGACTTTCCTTGGGCCAGGTTGGAGCGGCAGAGTGCCATTGAGTCCTATGGGAGACTTTCCTTGGGCCAGGTTGGAGCTGCAGAGTGCCATTGAGTCCTATGGGAGACTTTCCTTGGGCCAGGTTGGAGCTGCAGAGTGCCATTGAGTCCTATGGGAGACTTTCCTTGGGCCGGGTTGGAGCTGTAGAGTGCCATTGAGCCCTATGGGAGACTTTCCTTGGGCCAGGTTGGAGCTGCAGAGTACCATTGAGCCCTATGGGAGACTTTCCTTGGGCCAGGTTGGAGCTGCAGAGTACCATTGAGCCCTATGGGAGACTTTCCTTGGGCCGGGTTGGAGCTGCAGAGTGCCATTGAGCCCTATGGGAGACTTTCCTTGGGCCGGGTTGGAGCTGCAGAGTGCCATTGAGTCCTATGGGAGACTTTCCTTGGGCCAGGTTGGAGCTGCAGAGTGCCATTGAGCCCTATGGGAGACTTTCCTTGGGCCGGGTTGGAGCTGCAGAGTACCATTGAGCCCTATGGGAGACTTTCCTTGGGCCAGGTTGGAGCTGCAGAGTGCCATTGAGCCCTATGGGAGACTTTCCTTGGGCCAGGTTGGAGCTGCAGAGTGCCATTGAGCCCTATGGGAGACTTTCCTTGGGCCGGGTTGGAGCTGCAGAGTGCCATTGAGTCCTATAGGAGGCTTCCAAAATCATGGATAGAAGGATCAAAGTCAGAAAGGTTTTCCTGGCGTTTACGATCGTTCGGATATGAAAATTTCTGGACTTTCGGATCACCAATACGATATTATCGTGACTAATACGTTTTTTTCGTAAGCATTTTCGTGATATCTGCGATCATCAAAAATTATTGTATCTAATGCGAATTTTACCCATTTTGGGATTCTAACTCGTATTTTGATGAATCAGCCCCTAAAAGTCTTGTGTTTCCAACATCCATTGTACTTCTTGCACATAAAATGAGTCTTTTGATTAAACAAATATTCCTTTGGTAGTATTATATTTAGAAAAAGCCTCATTAGTCTATATATATATAAAAGAGTTAATCACAGAACTGGGATTTCTTGGGCTACACACCCTCCGTGATTCGGATCAGCACCAATGTGCAAGAGTACTTGTGATTAAATGACAAACACAGCTGCTACAGAATGGTAGCATTAGAAAACATCAGTAAGTCAACTGTGAACTCTTTGGAAGAGAAGGACTCATGTAAAGTAAGAGTGCCAATATTCCGGGCTGCCAAATATGGTGTTATGCTAGAATTCCGATGCCTTCTTGGATAGAACTGTAACTTTGTTTTCCCAGAATATGCTAAACTGTGTCATCTGTGGGCGAGCCAATTGTGATTAGAGTTTAAAGCTTTTATTGAAACTACCTTCCCGATACACATACACACGCATAAACACCTTTATGGGAACATCATTCTTTTCATGGGGTCCCCAAGCGGAGCATTAGAGATAATTTGTGGAAGGACTTAATACAGTTTTCAGATGACCTGCAGCTTTTTACTGCTCTTTAGTGTGTCACTTATATTTGCCTTTCAAATATAAAAATGGTCTCCATCCTACATCTCATTCAAAAAGTTGTTTGGAATCTTTATGTTCTTATGGCTCCCTTGTCTAGAATGGAAATTTAATATATCTGCCTTTTTTAAACTCAGAAAGAACACTCCTGTGAGATGGGCTTCATCTCCACATATATAAAGGCAATGAGAACAGAAACAGTTTACTCTCCGTGATTAAAAACCATATAACAGATTTATCGGAGACTGCTCATCTTGATGTCAAGACACCTGCATTTCTAACATTTGGGTGACACAGAGACGTATATGCTCAATGAATAACTTCCAAGTGTAAGCCAACTTTTTTTTTAACATCATGGTATTTGGCAATGTTCCCCTTGAGTGGGGAAAATCTAATTTCTAAATGCATGGTATCAGCACCTCTGGCATTGAATAACTGATATGCATAAATGTCCAATGATGAATAAAATGTATCCACATTAGGCAGAATGATTTCTTTGTGATTTTTAATAGGAGTATTAATACTGATTGCAATTATCATTAATTATATTATAAGCAGACTACTAGCTATTATCCAAGTGAAACAAAAGTAAATTATTCTTAATTTATACAGGTGGCTATATAAAAGGCAATGCTTTATAAGCCCACGTGGCTAGCATTTGTGGTATATAAAATCAGGGGCTTATAGAAGATTTAAATCTTAAGAAGTTGGCCAGAAATGTTGTACATTATGTTTGGGCTTCTGTACCAGCCCAAGGCAACCCCAGCCCTTTAGCAGGGAAGATCTGTGCCCCCAAAGATGCCCCAGTAGCCCCCCATCTTCTTTTCTGCTGATTCCCTGTACATGCTCTGTGCTGCTGTCACTTACTGAGCTTAGGGACCCACTCACAATATACTGTATCTATTAATGATAAATGTCACAAAATAAGGCTGCTTAGCAATTAATTCAGATTATTAGTACTTGACAACTCTGAAACCAGTTCAATTTGCATTAATATTCAGCCCTGTAGCATCAACTTACATGACAGATGAACCTCATTTTCTGCTTTATAGTTTGTGATCATCCCTAAGCTTAGCTTCTACACAGCTGCCCAGAGCACACTGAGCATGTGCAGTGTCACTGACACTTCTAACAAAATCCAAAATAGGGAGCTCCTGTGACACCCATAAAGGCCTGGATCATTGCTGCTATAGAGATGCTGAACATTTATGATGGTGCAGTAAGTTCAGTATATAAAACATGACATTTATAGGGTTTAGTTCTACTATATACTGTATATTGATGGTGGAATATGGTGTTAAACCACAGGGGCAAAGGGACTGCAAGGCGGCCCCACTAAGATAAGAGTTTGGATTTTCTCACTAGAAGTTTGTTTGTCGTATAAAGGGTTAAATACTATATATATATATATATATATATATATATATATATATAGTGGTTAAGGAATATGGGTGCAATTGATGGTTATTGATGGTGAGTGAGCTAGAGGCAAGAAATGGAAGGGGGTTCAGGCCCACATCACTAGATGATGTACTGCATATTATAAAGGGGTTGAGGTATTTGTCTTTGCCTGTCTTTATGGCCCACTTTGACTTTAGCTGCTAAGGCTGTAGGAAGAGGGCTGTAATTGGTTTCACTTGACCCTATTTGGAAGCACTCAAATGGATTATGAACCTGCTCTTAGGCTGTTTCAGATTTGTAAAGTTCTGGATTGTTGCCTATTTTTTTTTTTTAATCTGTTATCATTTTCTAGGGCTTCACTGTTATACATCAATGATTTATTGTCCATCTGAAGATATATATTGTGTCTGTATAATTTATGAAGACTTCCTGTAATATTCAGCATTCATTTCATCTACAATATATATATATAAAAGGAACTGTGCTGCATTCACCAGTCTGTGGATTTAATTACTGTTTACTGTATAAACATTCTGATAAATCTTATATAAATCAAAAGACAAAGTTTTAAAGAAACAGTGATGCTAAAAATGGTCTAAAAAATGTTAAGACACTTGGGGGGAATTGTAATAAAAATCGCTGTGTAAAATTTTGTTTTTTCATATGTTGAGTGCTGCTCACAATGTGATACTGTTAGCTACACATTTATTATCGCAAATGTTTAACATGTGCTTAAAGATAGCATAAATCTTAATGCGAAAATAGGTTGTGAAGTTTTATTACATATATTGCGCACTTGCGCAAACTAAGCTCTCTCTAAAGCTTGATTTTAGCATTTCAACAAGCATAAGGGATCATTTACATTCCCTTGTGGTGCAAGAGCTAGAGATCTAAGGGGGGACAAGAGTGTGCCTTAGTGATCATCTAACAATCAGATGAGCGAGGAGCAGGGTGCAGTGCCAGGAGGCCCAAGCAAGCACTGTCCTTACCGCTTACCCTATTGACAGGGCCCAGTTGTGGCCAATGCCTCCTGCTGCTCCCTAACACGAGTAACCTAGGGGATGGGTAGGGGGCAGAAGAAGATGTTGCTGATATGAAGTGCAGGGGCCTGTGGTTATTTAGCAGAATGCAGTTTGAAAAGTGAAAAAAATGGAAATATGAACAATGCATTTTTAAAAGTAAATGACCCCTATAGAGTAGCATAGCATCACGTGACAAGTAGCAGGCCTTACCAAAAACAAAAGTTGGCAACATAATGACCCGCACACTTCTGGAAGGAGGGAGGTTGACAGCTCTGCAAACTGGCAAGGACTTACCAAACTTAAAAACTCTATGGCCAAATGATATAACTAAAAAGTTAACTACAAAGGACATATAAACCCTACGTTTTCCTACCATGTATATACTGTAAGTTGGGCACATCTTCCCCACACAAACCATACCATTTGTATTGCATATATCCCTGCAACATCACATTTCCCTAAAACAAATAGCAGCTTTCACCTGGCGGAGGAAGTTGGTTCTGGCTATTATGTTAGACATCAGATCACTCCAGCCTTTATAGATTATATTTTTGCTTAACTAACTATATTAGAAATATTTCCTATTTTGCACAGCCTATAACTTTACCAAGTTTTATTTTTACACTTAACTGTTCTTTTAATAGGAATTATTGTCCAGCATCATCTATCTATCTATCTATCTATCTATCTATCTATCTATCTATCTATCTATCTATCTATCTATCTATTATCTATCTATCTATCTATCTATCTATCATCGATCTATCTATCTATCTATCTATCTATCTATCTATCATCGATCTATCTATCGATCTATCTATCTATCTATCTATCTATCTATCATCTATCTATCTATCATTGATCTATCTATCATCTATCTATCTATCATCGATCTATCTATCTATCATCGATCTATCTATCTATCTACCATCGATCGATCTATCTATCTATCTATCATCGATCTATCTATCTATCTATCATCTTTTTTTCTATCTACCTTTCTTAGCTAGGGTCTATACTTAAATATACATTATCCCCAAGCAATGCAAATTGTACATCACATGCATTAAGACCATAGTTAAGTAATCTAGGACTCTCTCTCTATTGCTAAATAGAAGCTTAAAGCTCTTGGCTGACTAAGAATGCTGGGAGGAAACTCTCAGTAGAATTAACGTCCAGATATTGCTTTTGAGGGTGAATATGTTTCTCCAGAGGAAATATATTTGTAATTAAAGTTCCTCTTCAGTAAAAGATATATGTACTCTCCAGGAATGGGAATCAAAAGCAGAATTGCTCATACTATCAAGTGAAGTGCTTGTCAGCCACTTGTGTACAGACAAATTGGTTTGCTTCCACTGGACTGTATCTTCATTGATAGGGTACTTAGCCAAGTTTTAAGCAGTGACCAACAGTGCAGATAGATAATGTTAAATAAATGTTTTCAGGTAAAAGTTTTGAAGTACTGTATGCGTATGTTATACACACTTGTAACAAATACATTGTTAGCAATCATTGAAGATTTGAGAGCTTTATATTTCATATGTTAGAAGGCAGCCCAATTTTCTAGACTGTTTTGTTGAAGAGGAAATTCTCTTTATTAATATATAATACACAAGACTACCCTTTTAAATTTCTCTATATACTTACTGTATATACTGTGCTTAGAATTGTCATAGAGTATCAGTGCTTAGTGATGTTATGTGTGTAACATGTATAATAGGGGGTAAAATATAAAGCTATTGGAAATTAACTCACAGTTCCATGACCTGTATTGAAGCATTAGGACCTCAGCCTCAAGCCTTTATATGGTCTTGGAACTCTTGGGTATATCTTTATGTTTTACAATAAATGTTACTTCCTATATGTATGTATATATATAAACCAGGGGTGGGCAAACTACGGCCCGCGGGCCACATCCGGCCCGTCAGCCCTTTCAATCCGGCCCCCTTAAAAGAATGACGGGCCCTGATTGGTTGCGCCCCATGCGTGGGGGGCGCAACCATATAAAAGAATGCACTGGGGAGCCGGGGAACAGAAGGACGGGACGGAGGAAGCAGCGGGTCACTGGGGGGGAGCTGAGAGGCCCCATAATTTTTGATGGCAGCCCCGGGCGTAACGCTGTCCCGGCCCGGTCCGGCCCGTATGTTAGTTAATGGGGCCCCTGAGCTAAAAATTTTGCCCACCCCTGATATAAACAGTAGTTATGAATATAACATATATTGTTATAATCATCGTTTAGCATATAATCAGTTATAATCTCTCTGCTCCTTCCCTATATCACTCCAATCCTTGTCCTCCCATTCCATTCTGTTGCTTTCTTCTGTTTTTTTTATAGCTTTCCTTCTTTTTCTCATGTCCGCATGGCTTCTGTTTTTGTTTCCTGCTTTTCTGCTATAAACCTCCCAGTTTGCCCCTAGCCAAATAAAGCTAGCCTCATCAAACATAGCCAAAGTCCATATTGTAGGTTTTCAATATATGTCCTGAGCTGGATCTATAAAGATTATTTTATCCACTGTTGATCCATTGAGGATTTGCTGAAACGCTTGTTCCTTGAAGGCTGTAGTTGGGTCCTCCAAATGGTGTAATAGAGGTAACATTTTAAGGCACCCAGTAACTAATATTATTATGGTTATCCCTTATAAATATGAAATAATACCCAGTATGTTCTACAGGAAGCCATGGAGAATATGGTGGTAATTTTTTCCAACAAAACAAGTTGATTGAACATACCAACTCTCTCCTAGAACATATGGTTTAGAGCCCTAGGTTCCCAAATGTTGGTGCTGCCCTTCTAGAGGAGGACTCCAAGCATTTGTTGAAGAGTAGCTGAAGGCCAATATTTAGGGACTGGCTAATATTCCTATTGCGGTTACTTTGGAACTATAAGGTGGCCATAATTTATACATTTGTAATCCTGTCTTAAGTAAAAAAGAAAGGGGAAACCCACCTAATTATGGATAGAAACAGGTATCCTTTATCCAGAAAACTGTTATCTAAAAGCTCCAAATAATAAAAAGGCTATATTACAGAGAGTGAATAATTGTAGTTTTTAAAAAGGATTTCTTTTTTCTCTGTAATAATAAAATGGTATCCTATGCTTGATAGTAATTAAGCTGCATGAATCCATATTGGTGGCAAAATAATTCTGTTGGGTTTATTTAATGCTCAAGTGACTTAATGTATGATGATCCAAATTATGAAAGAATCCTTTATCAGGAAAACCCTAGGTTCCAAGCATTCTGGATAATAAATCTTATACCTGTATGTCTATTGCCCATAGAAACAAATATATAGGTTTTTCATACAAGGAACTGTATACCAGTTAATGACTGATGGTGATGGCCCAAAGGGTAACAACTCTACAATATCATATAATAAAACATATCATTCAATACAATACTATGAATGTGTTATTATTGTACATAACAGCAACAGCTGATTAGATGCAATATAAATAATAAAATAGTTGTAATAGGGATTGTTTTGAAGGGGGTTCTGAGTATTAAGACCAAATCTAATTGCAACTTTATTTAGGTCTTTCAGAGATTTTTACATAGTCAGACAAAATCCAGCTAATACAGGATAGACTCGTCTGTGCCCACGATCTTGCAATCAGCTTTAGCATTCAACTGAGTGATTGTATCTGAAATCTGAAGCGCACGGAGGCTGCAAGTATTTTATACAAGGCCTCCTAAGAAAGCAGCCTTTTGAGGATATTTTAATGAAGATTATTAAATCATTAATATGACAATTCTCGCTTGTGAAACTCCTTTTGCTTTCCAAACGCAAATAAGTCATGCTTACACAGAAGCCACATTTTCAGAGTGTGTAGCCGGTTATGTTTGTCCTCGCCGGTAGCAAACTAGCTGAAATTCTAATTATCGTAATTGCCTGGGTTTATTTGCCTGCTCTGGTCAGATTCCTAATGGCATATGTACTCTCTTTCATACATCCTGTGACTGCACAATTATTCTCTGAATATCTTTAGTTAAACTGATTGTTTTTATTTATACCCTATGGCAGTCGTCCCAAAAAAAGGAAAAAAAAAGACTGCAATGATGTTAGGAATATTTGCCATTGCTTCTAATTAAAAGAATTCATCAGTTTTACAGTACAGTTGTACATTTTAAGCCAAGCCAGGCACAGTTGTAATGATTTTGCTGCCACATTGTGTAGGGGCACAGGCTGGCAGTATAATTACTGAATTCCATTTTGGCTTACTATAATACAGTGTAGAGTATTCAGATGATGGTCTAAGCTAGATAGTCAACCAGTTGCTCTTCATCTGTTGCTGAATGAGAAATCTGAGAATCCTCAGCTAGCCAATTACTAGTAGAGGTAGATGGACAGTCACTGCAGGAACCCTACAGAGCTAACTAAATATATATCAATGTGGAATAGCTTGCTTTGGCTGGTTTCAATAAGTGGAGCCATATTTTTTAAAACCTTCACAATATCTCTGAAAAGACCGGTAACCCAGTCAGATTTACTGTTCAGCTGGTGTACATTCGTACTGTAAATAGGATGCATTAGCTCCACAATTGTGATATCCTTCTACAGAAATTGCTCTATAAATGACTGTGCAGGCTGAAAAATGAAAGTGCAGGACTTCAGGGCATTTGTTTGTATTTCTGCTACTGGAAATGTGATTCTTCTCAGTTGCTTTGTAAGTTTTCCTACTCAGAGTTAGGCGACAATAATGTTATTCATGTCTATGCACCTTTAAAAATAAAAACAATTATATGGAAATATTGTTATGGATACCAAATGATAGCATACAATATCAAATTATCAGACTCATCCATTGATATCTATAGACTTTTCCTGGTTTTTAGGAAATCTAATCTACTGAACTGTACAGTATGTCAACATGTTGGATATGTTGTACAATCTGGTCACATGTTAATTATCAGACAGAGGTAACTAGTAATTGGCTCACATCATGCAAGGCCTGGCATCAGAGCTGGACCACAGTTTCATCTGGCATTAGTTTCTAGAGAGGTCCAATGGGGCCCACACAGTCACCAACACCAATTGTGTGCAACCCATTTAAGATAGCTTTTAGGCTAAGATGCAAAAGGCATGCAAAAACCAGAATTTTATATGAAAAGTAGAGTCTGATAAAGCTGCGAGATACTTTATTCCACAAATAAATATCTATACAAACTCCTGAAGATACTTGATCTACTAGTGTTTGGAACAAAATAAATGTGGATATCTTACAGGATAAAACAAGATCAGCACCAAAATAGCCCCCCCCAGTCTTCTAGCATTTATATTTTAAAGGGAGGGCTTTATATGGTTGGGTATTTAGTCCCTGCTTTTCATTATATTAATTGGGTGCTCCAACTCTGAGGATCATAAGCTTTTAAGGCCAACATAGATATCTCTCAGTATAGTACATACATGTCATATTATTCATTGCAAAAGAGTTACTTACACATAGGTTTCAGCTGTCCTATAAGTTCCTCCTTGGTCCATTTCGCCCACTCTTTCTTGTCCGTGTTGAGTGAGCATATAATTGGACCGCACGGCTTCCCACAATCCTCAATGGCAGGAACATTCAAGTAGTGCACCAATACAATATCTGGATTCTAAGAGGAACAAAGAAACATACAGAGATAAGTTTTCACTCTTTTTTTTTTTTTTTTAAACAAAGTTATTCAATTTGCTGTTACACAAACCCATGGTATTAAGAAAGGTTCATACCAGGAAACACAACAGCTTATTCTCTATTAGCAGAGGGCACATACAGTATTGTAGCAAGCCACATGCGTCTGTTTACCCCATTTTGTATTTTCATTTTAATGTCAAATTGTATGTCACATAGGCCACACAGAAAGCAGAGCTCAAAACAACTTTTCAGCTGATTTATTAATGCTCAAATTTGAAATTATTCCATCATTCAATTTTTTTTGCTCTAAAATTCATGCATTTGAATTAGGGCTTCCAAAAGTCACATTTTGTGCGTCAAAAAACTGATGCCCACATCACAAAAAGAAAGTTTTGCAACATTTTTTTTTGCCGCTTAACATTTTCTCTGTTTCCTGAATTTTCCGTGCCTTTGATTTACAAATTTTTATCTGAAGCGAAACGGACAGATTTGCTCATCACTATTAGTCACATACTCCAGTAGCTTGAAGACTAAACACGTCCATCAAGTTTAACCTTCTCTCAGCCTGATCACATTTTATACACAACAGGGAATCATCATAACTAATGATGGAAACCTAACAACCATTTTCTAACTGAAAATATACCACATACCAGATCCTGTAAGCCATATATGTAACCAAACACAGCGATTGACAAAATCCTGAACTACTGTACAATTCTCACTGAGGATGATGGGAGTTGTCGTTTATCCAAGGCTTGATAGCCATTGCGCTGGTTATGTCAACAAAAAGTATTTCTGGATCATGTCACACAAAGCCTTTTCTTAGCAAATATATATTCTGTATGTATAATAAGTGAGGCAACACCACTCCAGCTGCCCCACAGATACAAAGGGCTCACTAACTAAAACAAGGTGCATTTACAGTAAGTAGAAATTGCTTTATATAATATTGATAGGAAATTGTCTCACACTTAAGATGCAAGCCTATTCAGTGTTTTTTTACAGGTTTATAGCTAATTACTTGCACAATTCTTTTGTAAAAAATACTTAGGGGCAGATTCATCAAAGTACAAGTTCGAATCCTGAAATGGGTAAAATTCAGATTAGATACTGATGATCAGAAATGTCACGAAAATGCTTACGAAAAAATCATAATAGTCATGATAATATAATGTTAGTGATCCGAAAGTCACAAAACTTTTGTATCCGAACAATCATAAATGGAAACTTTCTGACTTTGATCCTTCTGTGCATGATTTTGGAAGCCTCCCATAGAACTCAATGGCACTCTGCAGCTCCAACCTGGCCCAAGGATAGTCTCCCATAGGGCTCAATGGCACTCTACAGCTCCAACCCGGCCCAAGGAAAGTCTCCCATAGGGCTCAATGGCACTCTGCAGCTCCAACCTGGCCCAAGGAAAGTCTCCCATAGGGCTCAATGGCACTCTGCAGCTCCAACCTGGCCCAAGGAAAGTCTCCCATAGGACTCAATGGCACTCTGCAGCTCCAACCTGGCCCAAGGAAAGTCTCCCATAGGACTCAATGGCACTCTGCAGCTCCAACCTGGCCCAAGGAAAGTCTCCCATAGGACTCAATGGCACTCTGCAGCTCCAACCTGGCCCAAGGAAAGTCTCCCATAGGGCTCAATGGCACTCTGCAGCTCCAACCTGGCCCAAGGAAAGTCTCCCATAGGGCTCAATGGCACTCTGCAGCTCCAACCTGGCCCAAGGAAAGTCTCCCATAGGGCTCAATGGCACTCTGCAGCTCCAACCCGGCCCAAGGAAAGTCTCCCATAGGGCTCAATGGCACTCTGCAGCTTCAACCTGGCCCAAGGAAAGTCTCCCATAGGGCTCAATGGCACTCTGCAGCTCCAACCTGGCCCAAGGAAAGTCTCCCATAGGGCTCAATGGCACTCTGCAGCTCCAACCTGGCCCAAGGAAAGTCTCCCATAGGGCTCAATGGCACTCTGCAGCTCCAACCCGGCCCAAGGAAAGTCTCCCATAGGGCTCAATGGCACTCTGCAGCTCCAACCCGGCCCAAGGAAAGTCTCCCATAGGGCTCAATGGCACTCTGCAGCTCCAACCCGGCCCAAGGAAAGTCTCCCATAGGGCTCAATGGCACTCTGCAGCTCCAACCTGGCCCAAGGAGAGTCTCCCATAGGAATCAATGGCACTCTGCAGCTCCAACCTGGCCCAAGGAGAGTCTCCCATAGGGCTCAATGGCACTCTGCAGCTCCAACCTGGCCCAAGGAGAGTCTCCCATAGGAATCAATGGCACTCTGCAGCTCCAACCTGGCCCAAGGAAAGTCTCCCATAGGGCTCAATGGCACTCTGCAGCTCCAACCAGGCCCAAGGAAAGTCTCCCATAGGGCTCAATGGCACTCTGCAGCTCCAACCCGGCCCAAGGAAAGTCTCCCATAGGGCTCAATGGCACTCTGCAGCTCCAACCTGGCCCAAGGAAAGTCTCCCATAGGGCTCAATGGCACTCTGCAGCTCCAACCCGGCCCAAGGAAAGTCTCCCATAGGGCTCAATGGCACTCTGCAGCTCCAACCAGGCCCAAGGAAAGTCTCCCATAGGGCTCAATGGCACTCTGCAGCTCCAACCCGGCCCAAGGAAAGTCTCCCATAGGGCTCAATGGCACTCTGCAGCTCCAACCCGGCCCAAGGAAAGTCTCCCATAGGGCTCAATGGCACTCTGCAGCTCCAACCTGGCCCAAGGAAAGTCACCCATAGGGCTCAATGGCACTCTGCAGCTCCTACCTGGGCCAAGGAAAGTCTCCCATAGGGCTCAATGGCACTCTGCAGCTCCAACCTGGTCCAAGGAAAGTCACGATACTGAAGCTTGAATGAATCCGAAACTTTCATAACTTAATTAACTTTATTAACTTAAAAGTCGCAAAAATACGCACAGTACCAAAACTTATGAATTACAAAAATAAGATTTTTTTGTATTCAGATTCAATTGATCTTTTTTACCCTAGTTTTTATGAAAGAGTGGAAGGATAATAGGACAATAAAATGTAACTGTAATGAATTGTAGCCAAGCTGAGCAATAGTTTTTTTGGCTGCTGGGGTCATTGACCCCTGTTTAAAAGCTGGAAACAGTAAGAAAAGGACGGCAAGTCATTTATAAACAATTCCAAATGAACCAGTTGGACAGTTGCTAAGAATTGGCCTCAAGAACAAGAAAATGTTCTTGACAGTCAGGAAAGTGTTAATGAATCAACACATTTATCAAGGCAGAGAGGGAGGTGTTAGTTCATCAATACTGTATGTCTTCAGCGGCTTTGAATAGTCAAGTGCATTTATTATGAATGGGTGTTGGTACTTGTCATGGGCTTGTATGCTATCACCCCCGTTTCGTGAATTTTCTTGCTGTTTTGCGAATTTTATGGCGAAGCAAAGCGGGACAGATTCACTCATCACTAATGATGGCAACAATTCCGAGCAGCATGTAAGGCATGTAAGAAAAACCTTATTCTCTTAGCTTAAGTATTGAAACGTAAATGTGCTGCTGTTTGCTTAGGTATAGTGTGAAATTAATGATTAGTGGAAAATATCATTATTTTTATCTGCTGATTTTGTACGTTAAGCTTTGATTCCACCGTATGTAAGATCACGGGACATTTATCACGTATATATTTACATCTGCAGATTCTTAGAAGATCGTAAAAAAAGTCTTGTTAAAGAACGCCACAAGCGTGCTCCTATAAATCCCTCAGGCTGAACCCATTACATTTATTTATTTAGAATGTCCTTCATGAGAGGAGTCCTCTGGAATCGGAGGCTTCTGCTATTTTCTCTTGGTTACCAATTAGTTACAGTCATGATATGATAAATAGTGCCATGTTGTAAACGCGTTATAAAAATGATTTATGGGAAGCCGGTGGAATTTTTTTAAAATATGAAGATTTCTGACCCGACAGATCTGAATGAAAGAAAAGTGCTGATTCTGTTACATGTGCAAACTTTCTGAGGGATTTGATTCACGTGAACAATAAACACTTGCCCTTTTGGGGGTACAGCATGTCACATGGCGTCGTTTGATCAAATTCTCTAATTTCCCATTTACATCAGTTGGGAATATAACAGGGGATTCACAAGCACAATGCAGTGTGCAAAGTGCAATTTTTTTATACAAGTCACTAGGTTTTCACCCAATATGCAGTTATTTTTCCCAGAATTCCAACTCAGTAGGAGACACCCATTTAATAGAATCTGCCACTACTTCCGTGCCATATACCAATAAGGATAAAAATCAGTTTGTGTGTGCCAATGGCATCACTTCTGGTGCCTGGCATCAATAACAGCACTGCCATCCAATTCACTTGCCATTTACCACTTGGGCCAATATGGTAACCCTGGAATGATTGGCAGGTTCAGGCTGCCAGTTATTTCAGGGTTTCCTTGTTCCACACATGCCTATGTGTGCCGTTTGGGTAGGCGCAAAGGTCACAAGATACCTGTTGCACTTCCACTAAATGTCAATGGCAAAAGAGCCACTGCAAGGGGGACTTTGATCACTGCTAATCCTATAAAGATCCTGCAGAAACACTCAAGCTCTTAATGACTACGGTTCCCAGCATTCCCCCATCAGCTGTGCATTGAGGCTCTGTAATACTGGATCAGAGTTTGGATCTCCTTGCCCCAGTACCAGGTAAGTGCATTTGATTTTTTCAGGCCAAGTTCTTTTTTTAACATACATTTGTTTTATTCTCTCCCAGACAGGCTGACCTGCTTGTAGCAAGCGGATTACAGGTTTAAAGCAGAGAAAATGATGTACTGTATTTATTTATCCTTGTGCTCTGTCACCGAGTATGTATAATACATTAAATCTAAGTGCTACTTGATCTGCTTGGATCTCCAGCTAGACATTGGGGCTGGAGAAATCATTTCTTTTTCAGTTTTTAAAGGCATGTGGTCACTGGATGCTTGAGGCTACATCATAATAAAAGAGTTGTTAGAGAAAATAAGGTTAATAATCAAACAGAATCTGAAGTGCGTGTCTGATCCCACTGGGAAGCTCAGCCGTCTCGGCCCTAGCTCAGACTCCAATTTCTTTCTGTTAACAAAACAAAGTTATGTTTCATGCCTCTTCCTTTTTGCTACTGGGATTCTACATGGAATAATGTAACCCGAGTCATAAAATATAGGGATTCTAGAGGAAACCAAGGAAGGAGTTCCATGACTATATAAAATCAGAAACAAGCAGACCTATAAGGAATACTTTATTTCTTATAATATACATGTTTCAATGAGTCATGTGACTCACATGACATCACAGCACACCAAGGTGCTTTGTCACCCAAGGCAAGGTGAACCATGGGAACCATGGTAGTGATTTCATGTAAATGACAATTCTTGGATTTATTTTGCTGCTTGTAATTTGATTATATCAGTTTTGGGCTCAGAATGACTTCTCTGTACTTATGCTATCTATCATGGATCTGTAATTTGCAACTTTTAGGTTCTTTTCCACCCAGGACATCTGTAAGTACTGTATTTTATTCCCAGGTTTCCTTATTGAATCAATTATCCAGAAATCTATTATCCAGAAAGCTCTGAATTAGAGGATGGCCATCTCCCATAGACTCCTTTTTTTTTGTAATAATAAAACAGTACCTCATACTTGATCCCAACTAAGATATAATGAATCCCTGTAGAAGCCAAAAACATATCGGGTTTGTTTAATGTTTAAATGATTTTTTTTAGACTTAAAGCAGAGTGATCTAAATTACAGAAAGACCCCTTATCCAGAAAACCCCAGGTCCTGAGCATTCTGGATAATAGGTTCCATACCTGTAGTTTTATAAAATTAATATTAGGGAAAATTCCCCTAGCAAAAATTAATTTTCTTAAATAAATGATTAGTAACATATTTTGATATCATTTATTCTGCAAGGAGAATCATATTTATCTGCAAATCTTATTTATTGATACCAGAGCTGCCATACTGATCACTCTTATGGACACATATATCCCCATTCTCTTTTAAGTCCACCGTAAAAACACAGATTCTAGATTATAGTTCTCTCTTTCTCTCTCTATATATAAATGGCCAGTCAATGAGAATCTTTCACAGCTCAGTACAAAGTGCAGCAAACCCAAGCTCTTCTCAGCAGAGCCGCAATGCATTAGTGGCAAGCATACCTAAGGACACCCACAATGATTGATATCAGATAATAAACAAAGAGTCCATTTAAGCATAATACATTTATTTGTGTTACACACTCCATGCAGACTGATGATTCTTTTTACATGGCATTCTGGAAAAGTACAATTCTGCAAATGGTTGCTATTTTAAATCCTGGATGGTACATTACCACAAGCAATGTGTTCTATAATCAGTTAAGGCATTTTGATTCATTGTCATTTCCTAAGGCAGAGCAAAGTCATGTATTTTATTTTCTACTCAAAGGATAGCGTACTCCTCAGATAAATGACAAGTAGGGATATAGGATTTTTGAGGGCACTGCTTTATTTGCCTCTATAATGTGAAAACGCTGCATGTCATCTTCTGTCTCAAGGTGTACGATCATTTCTCTTAAGGCACTGGTATATTTTAAATTAACACCACTGTACATGGATTATGGAATAGCACAGGCCTAATATTATATTATGAAATAAAACACCTTCTTAATAAATGTCTAAAGACTCCTTTTTGTTTATGACAGTTAGCTTGATGTTTTATTTTGCCATTCTGAGCAATGCAGTAGCCAAGGGCAGCACTAAGGGTGAAAGGCTTTCTGCTTGGTTTATTATCCTACATCTCCATTCTCTAAGTGGCAAGAATCACCCTGAACATGAACTTGGATTTTTTACAACATTCATTAGTGTCTAACACCACTTATGAGGTTTGCAAAGGGGATGTATGTTTTGTCCCACTTTGTCCAACATTGGCTCCCTTTGCTATAAATGGAATTATATTGAAAATCCAAGTGTGATTCCCATTTGTATCAGTATAAGACAGCTTGTGCAGTTCTTTGTGTTTTGACTAGGAATGATGACTATGAGATAAAACACCATAATTCTAAAGCCAAGGGGTCCCACAAACACAGATTATGGGATCTAATTATTAGGCAATTTATTAATACTCTAGACACAGTGCTAACTGGGTGTGAAAGTTTCTGGGGCATACCTGTGCTCTGCACCTTGTTAATCTGGTAAAAGACCTCATGTCTGGCACAGGAAGCTCCAAGTGCACCGGAAACACACCCAGCACACGTGGCATATTGGTGTTGGCACCAGGTATAATACAAATATTCCATAGTGCCCTGCAAGGCACACGAAATGTTAGTTAGACTCTTTCTTCATTTGTGTTTTTATTGTACATCTTCTACGTGCTCTTTGTAGTGAGAATAGAGGCAAAATGTTTTGCGAATGGACCATGGTCAATGTAGGCAGGGGCACTCTGCTTATAGCAATATATAACATAGATCAGTGCCGAAGCTACAAGGGAATAAGAAAAAGGGTGTTTAATTAAATATTTTGATTATACTACACTACACTGTTTTCTTATTCCCTTGTAGCCTTTGGCACTGATCTATGTTATATGTTGATTTGAGAATCCAGCTTTGAGGAACTGTGAATTGGATAGGCAAAGGGTGAATTTCTCCTTTGACTGTTGTAAAGTGCTCTTATAGCGCTGATACAAGGAAATGATAAAGGACCAGGGCAGTAAGGGCTTTTTCCGTGCTGCCCCAGTCACAAGGGGTTATTTTTTCCAGAAAATACTCTTGTTAGAAATAAAATAAGACATAAGGCATTACCAACAAGTTACAGATGACGAGATATCAGGGGTGTTTAGCTGCTGTTTAACTACACTTTCCAGAACCTAGCTGGCCACTGAAGGTTGTAATGGGGTGATGGGAGTTGCTACAAAAGTTAGGAGCTGATACTAAAGGTGGCTGTACACAGGCCGATTCTAGCTGCCGATATCGGTCCCTTTGACTGATTCCGCAGTTTACCTGCCCATGTATGGGCACTACCGACGGGTCTGCCTGACTGACATCTGGCCTGAAATCGCTAGATCTCGATTGGGCAGGTTTGAAATTTCGTTGGATTGGGGAGTGCATTGGCTCGTTGATGCGGTCCCCGAACCGACTGCGCCTGCACCTGTCATTCTAATTCGATCGTTTGGCTCCAGCGTGTTACCGTGTATGGCCACCTTTACTTTGTCATTCTCATATTGCCTATTATTATCAGCCAGAGCCAAATATTACTAAGGCTTACTGGGCAAAGTTGTATCAGTAAAGGCCGGCACGAGTCCAGATGCCTAAACAGTTAATAGAGAGACCATATTATTGCTTGAAGAAAAAGTCTGCGAGTATACCAAAATTATCATCAACATCATTTCACTGAAAGCAGAGCAGTTATTTGGTCGCAATTGACCTTCATTAGGCAAATACTTTTGTTCTGATTCGTTCTTTCAGTGGAATATTTGATTAGCGGCAACTTTGCTCTTTAAATGACACTGACGGGTTGCACACTTACAGCACTAGTTTTGAATATTTGGGTAATGCTGGATATCAGTCTTTACCAAATAATTCAATTCTCTTTTCTGCATAATGACTGACATCCATTACTTTCCAATAAAACAGCACATTTTCAGAGCTTTCAACTAGCGCTCTTGCCTTGCCTTCAAAGATGAATCAGTAATAGGATATTGTTATTATCATTATTAAATGGAGAAGAATGATGTACCCCCTGCTGTAAAGTAAAAGGATATACAAAGCCACGGGAAAGTTCCTTATTAATGATACTGCAGCCCTCTAATAACCTCACATTTTAAAACAAGGGCTACATTTTCATTAAAGTGCTACTGACACAAAAAATTACATTCTAAAATCTGAAATGTATTTTAAACCTATAGATCATGCTGATAGTTTTTCACGGATAGGGCTGCTTTTGTAAGTACCAACATGACTGTCCCTTTGCAACGTGTCAGTTAGAGTTTCTAATGGTACTGCTGCACAAATATGGCAGCCCCCTAATAGAGGAATCACATACGCAATGTAAAAGCATTGGGCAAATAACTTTAAGGCAAAATTATAAATACATGCAGAGACAATTTTATGATAAATATAATAAAAGGTTTAATTTCTGGTGTCAGTATCCAGGGTCAGGCTGGGCCGCCGGGACACTGGGAAAAATCCCGGTGGGCCCCGGCTCTAGTGGGCCCCGGCGACCCAGACCAGACCCTTGTCGGCACTCCCCCTCCCGAATGCTCCTCCCCTGACGCATCAAATGTATGCACTTGGGGGAGGACGTCGGGTGGGGGCCCTGCGAGGGGGGTTAGGGGGGCCCCTACGGGGGGGTGGTTAGAGGACGCGCCCTGCTGAGTGCACCTGCAGGGCCCCTGGGATGGGAGCCCCGGTGGGCCCTTTACACCCCAGTCCAACCCTGTCAGTATTTCAAGCTTTCTGGTCTTTTGAGTGGAACATAGATGGTACAACTTCTGCCCCTGGGTCTGTACATTTAGGTGCCTACTCAGGACTCTAGTCTTTACTAATTATCAGCCCGCTCACTAGCTAATCTATTCCTATCTATCAATCCCGGTGATGTATAACAAAGAAGAGCCTCACGACTAAGTAGGCATTCCATTGGCTAGGCCCCAGTATTCTTCGCTTCTCTTCCTAGGAGAAAATCCAGAAAGGAAACCTAGAGCACATGTTACACCCTCTGGCTTGGTTTGGATTTGTCAGGGGCATACTTTAACACAGGAACAGGAACTTTTGTCCCTTTTATACTATGGAGCCTCTTAGCCATCTAAACTGTAGGGGACTGCCTGATCAAATGGGTTTACTAGTTTATCAATCCCCTAGATGTTTTTTTATGCACTGGTCTGGTCATGGCTATAACATGCAGCAGAGGACAAGAAAAAGCAGCTGTCATGGCAAGATCAGTGCCTGTCTTTCTGTAAGACCTTGGCCTGGTGATTTAGCACTAACATCATTGCTTAAAAGTATATATGTAAAAGAGACGTCACTCTTACTGTAATAATTAGTTATTAATATAGCAGTGTAGGATGTTGCAATGCTCAAGCTCTTTATGTTGACCTCAAGTTCATCCATTGCCCTTACACTACCTTCATTTAGACAGAGTTGAAGAATTAACAGCTCCTGCTACCTTATCATTAGGGCCTTGGCCTTATCAAGCCACAGATGTTTTAGGTGATTCTTTCCAGAGGAATAACCCCCCACCCCCGCCATTGCAATTATTTTACTGCTATTTGTCAATGTAATTGGTATTGAAAGCAGTATCTGTCTGTCCTTTGCAATTCTCTTCACTGCTTGCCTGACTGCAAAATCAACGTAGAAAAAAAATCAACTCCCTATCCGGCCAAGACTCCCACAATATCCTGCACGCTTCTCTGATTCTCCTTAGGTCTGAAAATCACAGAGGAGGCTAGGCATTGTGGCTGGAGGAGATCCAACTGCTGTGGTTTTGTTTCAATGGTAGATATATTTTACAAGAGCAAAGTCGGCAATAGTTTTCAACAAACAGACACTGCTTGCATTAGCAATCATATTTACAGATAATGTTAACACAGCTAATGTACAGAGGGAAGCTACTTTCAGTAAGTAAATTCTCGAGTTGGGTTAGCAACCCCTTTAATGCATAGGAAATGGCAGATAGTGGCAATCTACTTTTCTGTTGCTGGAATGCAGACAGCAGCTGCCTCCCCACCCAACTCTGTTAGGGAACTTGCACAACTGACTCAACACCAGGACATGTGATGGGAGAGGTAGGCAGCCTGGTAAAATACATAAATGAAGGTTAGTTTGTTAATAGCTGGAATCCTTCAGGATGGCCACCCTTAATCATTGCATCTAACATTCCCCCCACCACCAATTTCTCTGTTTGGCACATGGAGTAAGGCCCAGACTGGCAATCTGTGGATTCTGGCAAATGCCAGAGCGGCTGCTGTAAGATGCCATAGACAGTTACTATTTATTGGGCTGCTGGGGACTGTTTGGGCCTCTGCGTCCTTGAAATGCCAGGGCCTATTTTGAGTTCCAATCTGGATCTGCATGGGGCAGATTAACACCCTCCTTAACACAACCCTGTTTGCTTGCAAGGTTGCAAGCCTAGGGTTGCAACCTTTGAAGGGTTATAAACACGGACAAAGGGAGCGTGTGTTATGATGTCAGCAGCATGTGGTGTCATTGTCATTGCGCAAACCGCCAATGTTATCACGCAGTGTCATCGCGCTATGTTTTAGTGGTGTAATGATATCATTGGCGGGGTTATTACATCTGCCAAACCCAATGCTGAGGGTTTCTGCTTGTTTTTTTTAAATGGTGAAAACCAGGCAGAAGGATTTGACCTGGGCAGTCCCTTGAAAAACCAGGCTGTTCGGGTCAAAACCAGACAGGTGGCAACCCTAACCCTGCCTGACACCCACACTAGAGTTTTTTTAAGTAAAAGCCAGATCCGCTTTGTAAGTGAACCTCCAGCTCCCCAGTCGCAATTAATTATCAGCTCAACATGGACAAGTATAAAAGCTGCGAACAAAGGTAAATTCCATAGTTCACAGCTTTTTACATTTGCCTGTGTTTTCAACTGTACATAAAATAATTAGTGATTTAAAGAGGTTCTCTTTCGGCGCCTTGCTAAAATAAGTGTGAAAGTGTGATAAATTCTCATCTGTGAGCACTCTGCGGAAAGCGGCGACGAGCACGAGGAGAAAATGCTTTTGTCTCAGGCTGGGAGCGGAATACAGCATGATTCTAACACTATAGGAAGGGGCGCCAATAACAAATTCAAGGCAAATGGCTGTAATTATAGGGTAGCACATTCACAGATCAAAGCTCTTTGCAGAGAAAGATCAATTTGTTTGATCAGTTTGTGAGCGCCCGCTGGCTTGCGTTGCTATAATATTCCAGCCCCTACAGAGTGAACTGAAAAGCACGAGGAAGCAGCTGTGGCAGACATAGTGAAAGATAAAAGGCACCCAGTCCGGGGCAGGAACTCCATGGTGAGCCGGTCGGACAAGGTACTGTGCCACAGTTTAGTTATGGGCAGAGTCAGAGGCCTAACGAGGTGCTGCAGGAGATACTCATAAAGACGGAGAAGCACACTAATTAAATGACAATCGATTCCCTCTGCAAATAAAAACCTTCTATTGCTGTTGTATGCTGTCAGTTTCATTACTACATTAATGGAATTCTATGATGAAATTTCAAGTGAATTAATTAGTGCGATATCTCCTTGTCCACAGAGTGAACTGTCACTTTCCGCAAGTTGGATGTCAACAGCAAATCAACCTTCCCCTTCATATTGTGCCATAGGAAGAAAAAAAGACATTAATGTCACAGACAATACAAATCAATGAAGCGTTTTATCCTCTGTAGCAGACGAATCTGAGCGAGGTGGCCATGTCACCGTATGATAAAACAATGATAATTCTAATAATAACAATAATTCTAATTATAATGATAGGTAATTATAGGAAGGGAGCTGATGTCACAAGGCGCTGATTCACGTGCGTTAACTTACTGGGCGCCAGAAATTCACTGAAATCCAGACTATTGAATGCAATCCTGATGTATTCAGTTACCTTTTAACATTTCCATGGCAACCAAACAATTTGAAGGATTTTCACAGTAAATTGAATAAGTGCCTCTAATGTTTTCACTTGTAGATTCTAAGCTACAGCATTTAATAACATTCCTTTTCTTTGAAGTTCATTACATATGCCTAATGGCAAGGTACAGTACACAACATTAGATGATTGTAACTTAATTGTTACTAATATCTGTAATTTTCAGGCACATACAGTTCTTTTTTTGCAAGATCATTATAATTTTATTTAGTTATTTATTTATTTTGCACAATGGGTTTTTGCTAAATTCTTAATGTGACACTGTCTGGTACAGCTCATGCCTTGGCTGCAATAGAAAGCGCTAAATATTGGGCTTTTTAAAGTCAGTTACTGTAAGGGAAAACTGCTCCTTTCTATTATTATTACTGCCAGCATATAAATAGCTTGATGCAAAATACAATGTATTATCTGTGGGCTTCCCTGTGTGTGTGTTGTTTACATACTGTATGTGTAGCTCTCTCTCTCTCTCTCTATATATATAAATTTATATATACAGTATACAGGTCCCCTTATCTGAAAACCCATTATCCAGGAAATTCCGAATTACAGGAAGGCCATCTCTCATAGACTCCATTTTAATCAAATAATTCACATTTTTAAAAATGGTAATAAAACAATACCTTGTACTTGATCCCAACACAGATATAATTAATCCTTATTGGAACTAAAACCATGATTTTGGGTTTAATTACATCCAGAAAACCCCATGTCCCAAGCATTGTGGATATTATATTCAATACGTGTATATAGTTATGCAAAGAAACCTTATATAACACACTTTTTAGGCTATATCACAAGCTACAAAAGCTAGGGGCACTGTTGCCATGATTCGAGTTGAAAAACTTGCCCCAGGTAGCAGCAGCCTGCGAGTAACCAGGGGAGGCAAAAAGCTGCTCCTGGTAACTACAAGATTTTGAAATCAGAATTTTGGCTCATCTATGCAGAGAGTGCTATTTCGCTCTCTGCTCTAGCAATGTGGCACCCCTTGCACTGCTCTAACACTCGGAAAGATAAGCAAAGGGTGAGAGGTGGGGGCAGCATCTCAGGAGCCGCCTCAGGGCGGCCAAGTGGCCAGGAACACCCCTGACAATATCCCATTCTCGACCCCTGGGTATGAAATGGATGTAAAAGTAATGACAATGCTTTATGTAGGCTGGGATACAGTAAAGAAATTGTTTTCAGTAAAATGCCAAGCAAGCAATTGGATGCCCCCTCATCTAGCTATTCTCTTAACAGGAGCGTTAATTGATCTTGCCCTGCCCCTCGCTAACCAAACCTCCACCCCTCCTATACTTCCCATTCCCAAAAACACACAGACACCAGTTTTGGGATGAAAAAGGCTGCAGAAAATGTATTAACAACTGAAGTTTTAATTCGAAACTACCCTAAAGAACAAATAGCATATCATAAACATCTCATAAACACAGTCCAACATAACACAAATGTTTGTATAACAAACAACTCTTAAACAACCATGCACCTTAACAACCTAATAACTGTGCAACGCACAGCTGCCATGCTAGCCCATTCTGCCATTCTAGCCCGGAACCACCTACTCCCCAACAAAGTTCACTTCCTTATACGCTTCCTTACCCCTGAGGTGCCAGGCGTGCTAACCCCCAATTAACCGTGCAACTCCCTTCCTAACCTAACCATTGCTTCCCGGACTCAACCACCCTGCAACACTTCAGTGCCAACACACGTGTGTAGGGAGGGAGGATGGGCATTTTACTGTGGTGCCTAAAATGGAATGGGAAGCGGGAAAATCCTCTCTCACTATTTATACCCCAAATGCTGCTTTGTCCCTGCAACTTCCAAAGCCATCAATCCCAACCAACTGGGAGTGGCCTCACAACCCCTACGGTTCTGTCATGCCCCTGCTTCCCTACACTTTGCTATGGATCATTGGGTTACTTTATTCTCTAAATTATATATATTATGTAAAGGGAGCCAATATTGCACATTACTTAAGGCATATACAGGTAACTTTTTTAAGTCAGATTTTAGTTATAATATTAGGCATGTCTATTAGCAGATACGGTTAGAAAAGGTAAGGGACAGTAGATAAAGGGTCATAGAAATTTATACATTTTGCATGTTCCTGACATGGTTATTGGTACAAAGAAAAACCTCATTCATTGTTTATTGCTCCTAGAATATCCTCTGAAATCAGCACATTCATGTACACGTGTCCTCTAACAGTCCCTAGAGAATGTTCCATCTGAAAGTCAAGGGGTTGACAGTTTGATTCCAAGAAGACTTTTTATAGTTAAAATTGGAGGGATTGCATGCTGATATTTGCATTTATTCTAATACTGACATAATTAAGGCAATGGCTAGGTCACAGGTATCAGAGTTTATTCTCAGCCAGATATGATGCACAAATGGATTTAGCCGTAAATTAATTTTTTAGGGGTTAGCTCACAGGTCTGTCTTTTTTAAGAAGAAAAAAATCAAAGAATTTGGCACCAACATTTCTAATGCCAGTACATGTGACAACTCAAGACTTGTACAGGTATGGGACCTATTATCCAGAATGTTGAGGTTTTCTGGATAAGGTGTCTTTCTGTATCGTTGATCTCCATATCTAGTCTACTAAAAATAATTTAACATTGAATAAATCCAGTAGAATTGTTTTGCCTTCAATAAGGATTCATTATGTCTTAACTGGAATCCAGTACAATGTATTATTATTACAGAGAAAAAGGAAATAATTTTAAAAAATGTGAATTATTTGATTAAAATGGAGTCTAGGGGGGTTGGGCTTTCCATAAATCAGAGCTTTCTGGATAACAGGTTTGTGGATAATGGATCCCCTACCTGTAGTGAAGCCATTTGAACAGATTATTAAATGGCTCTTGTCCAGGTACCCAGTTAGTGGGCAAAGGAAGCTTTGTTTGGGGATCAGCATTTCATTTATTTTAATAGAAGGGTGACAGTCTCAGTTAAAGGATGCCATGGTTTGGGAACCTAGAACTGCAATGGTGTGAAGTCGACAAGCACTTAATATTCACATCCACTATTTGTTATTGCAGAATGCCAAGCACTTGTTTTTCTACATTACTCATGTTGATTGATAGCTGCTTGATAGGCACTTTAATGTGTGTCTGTTTTTTTCCCCACAAAAGCCATTATTTTTGATTGTGCTAACCTTAAAGCAGCTAGATTATGCTACAGTACGGCAACAGCAGACTTTCCCAGAATCCTCTGTATATTTCAAAGGTATTGGAGCACTGCAGTGGTAAGTACTGATGACGTATGTAGGTGCTCTGTGGCACTGAATAATACTTGGAAGGACCTCAATTGCTGCTGAATGACAAAGTCCATTATCCACCAGCAGTTGCTGATTTGGGAAGATGCTGAGAGCAACAGCTGAAGGGGCACAGACTAACAACGAATAGCAGAAAAGAGAGATAATGACAGGAAACCATTCCCTATACATGTATGAATATTATTGTATCAAGTCAAGTGGGTCAGTTCGGTTTTTAATAACCATACTGAGGAACATATATATCAGGGATGTCCAACTTACTCCATGCCTGTGCAGTGTTTGGGAATTTCTCAACTCTCAGTTGTATTAATAAATAGAGAGCTATAGGCTGGACATATAGGGGCTGATTCACTAAAGGTCGATAACGCTTATCGCATGCTTTTTTGCATTAAAAAGCATGCGATAATTAAGTCCCGATTCTCCAAAGTCATTTCGCATGCGTTAATCTGCATATCGCATTCGCAAAAAACACACTATCGCAATACGTTATTTATCTCGCATTGCGTTAATTAGCAAATAAAAATAATACTAACGCATGATTCACAAACACATATGAAGCATTAAACGCACTAAATATCACATTAGTCTGTGCGAATATTAACACCTACTTGGGGCAGGCGGTACTTAAAGAAAATTGTGGTTCGTGAGCTTTTGGCAACACAATAAGGACTTTGCAGAGGGATTTTTTTCAAGTCTGTGTTGGCCCTAGAGCGATGCAGCCTCCAGTTTGCAGGGAAATGGTCATTTTCACAACAGTAGTTTCCGAAAGTAATGGTTACGAGCGTTAAATCGTGTGCTAATATAGCACATGATGAAATATATAGCGCGCATCGGGAAATAACGCACGCGGCGGGAAATAATGCAAGAAAAATGCTCATTGTGAGTTAAATAATGCAAAGAACGTCGCGTCTTAATAATGACGCCTGTCTTTTTAGTGAATCGAGCGTTAAGTCACAAAAAATAACAAGCGATAACATTTTTAATGCATGCTATAAACAGCACTTGATTTATTGACCTTTAGTGAATCGGCCCCATAGTTTTATAAAAAGAGTTTAGTTTATGTCCAATGACTATTGGGAGTACTATAGATACTGTGGACCATGGGATTTCCAAACGAATGAGATTTGTACCAAAGGCTATTATTAATGTATAAATGTTTCTACTTGCTCTAGGGTGTTTCTTTTGCTGAAAGGTAAACAAACTTATCCCTTGATGGGGAGGCAGGTGCTGAATTCAGAAAATTCTGTGGACTCCGAATATCAGGGCAGTTTAATATTTTATCAATGCGATTTTTTCCTGATGTGTGGGGGGAGTTGCCAAGAGGGTTGGCTGATTTCTGTGTTATGGGATCATGAGCCCGTGGTCTCATCAGGTGGAAATATATTGCAATATAAATTCTCCTGTGTTTAATGAGTTTGTTATATAACATCCTGTACTGCAATTTGTAAAAGCATTCATATTAAATAGGATGCAATTATTTAAATATGTCCAATGAAGCTACTGCATCTAAGTCCTGCCCCCTTAAAACCATTCCTTTCTTTGATATAAATGCCCCTTAAACTCTCAAGTACTTTACAACGAAACACATATCTACTAGTGCTTACACTGGCCCACGCAGATCAGTGACTATATAGCTGGCTAATAAGCAGTTCAAATGTTCCATCTGTGGGGTACCTACCAGTTTCTGGAACCTGAGAGCAAAAACTTCATGGCTCCTAAGAAAATCTTGAGGAAGTTAATACAATGTTGTTGTTGTTGGGCCAATCTGGCTGAAAGTAACACTGAAGTGCAAAACAATATCTGATTGCATTTTTATCAGTATTACCCTGAGTAGACACATATTAATCCACTCATTTCACAAGGTTACATGAAAAACAGAGGTTATTACCTTTAAATTTAGCTCTTATATTAAGAGGTAAGTGACCAGAAAGGGCGGGGTAAGGGGTTTATGTATATACATATATAAATGCATTGGGATTATTTGGAGGAACTAAGACAAGACGTTGTCTTTCTTTAACATAAATTTACCCTGTGGCTTTTCTCCCACTGACCCTGCATTAGACAGGGGCTCTATAGAATGAACTAGTTAACTATGTTACTGTGAATTATGAACAAGTCCTGGCAAGCTCAGTGTGCGCTGCTGGACGAAATTGGTGAAGAGCCCGAAGACAGGGAGGCTGATATTACTCGTGAAGATCTTTTATATTATTTCTTTCTTCAGGATTAAAATAAGCCAAGTATTTTAGCCTTAGCTCTTGTGTGATGAGTGAAAAAGGCAAAGGAAATGACTGCAGACAATCGTTGAGTTTATACTCTGCTCATTGTTTAGGCCAACTAAGCACATGTACATGAATGATTTACACTTGGGTGAGTCCTATTGCTGACTAAGGCTTCTTATCCCTTCAGAGTTTGGCAGCACTGCTTAACAGCGCAAACATTTTAACTTAAAGATTGCCCAAGGCAACATCTTTTGTCAACATACAATTTCACAGTCAGCACACCTGTAATCAAACATAATGCAAGAGGTCCCATCAGCATTTGCTTAATAAGTAAACAAGATGTCTTGTGGAGTATCTAAAGCAGACATTCATTTTATTCCTTTGGGGGGGGGGATCACTTGGAAAAAGAGTCGGGGTTATGGTTAACAAGGGGAAAACGAGGGCTGCTCTCATACTTAGGAGTTCATTGCATTAAAAGCTGGAAGGTTGTATAGGTAGTTTTAAAGGGACATTTACATTTTGCTGAACAAAAAGAGATTTGGAATGCAGCCTGCATGTGTTTTTTTTAACAAGCATTTGTAGCTGAAAACAATGTATAAATATATGTAGATTCGTTTTGAAAAGTGTTTTTATTATTACTGTTAAAGATATAGACACCTGGAGGAAACATTCTGATTTTATTGGTTTTGGAGTTGTTTGAAACCATGAATAAACTCATTTCCACTAAAACAATGAATGTCAAGTCATTTATTAAAAGATCCGAATATAAAAAGCACCAACAAATTAAACTGCAGAATGAAAATGAAAACACAAACACCTCAAATTGTATGTTTTCACTAACAAATGTAAAACAACCTCAGAAACCTCTACAAACCACAAATAAAATAAAGATTGTTAGAGTTTGCCTAGAACAGCTGCCACTTAAGTCAGGAAAGTGCTTTATCCAAGCATTTCTTTTTTAGGTTTGTGTCAATTCATCAGAATGTGTTTTGCACCCCACACAATAATTGACTCCCTAAATAAACAAGTATTGACTAAAAACATAAAACAGGACCTCCTTGCCCGCCTCCTCTCTTAGCCAATAAGTGCATAAGTAGTGCAGTCTCTCATATAAGTGAGGGGTACCCTTCCCATCAGCTCTGCAATGACAGATATAATCACAAATGTCTGGTTATGGGCTGGGGGATTTAAAAGAAAATACAGATTGTTTTCTATATGTAGGCCTCTATGGGTCCCCCCACCTGGGCCTAGGGGTATCTTTATAGAAATTACAAATAAATCACATTTTCAAAGCTAGTCTTATTTACTAATTCATCCACCCTGTTGTCAGGCCAAGACCAATAACTTGTATTTGATGATAATATTTTTTTAAGTATAAATTTAGTACAGGAAGACCTTATGTCTTTCCCTTGATGTTGCTCTACAAGGACCAACATCAAATAAAAGGCCTTATTTACACAGGGCAGGGCTGGGTGCAAGAACATTTTACATTTGCACCCTGTCCTGCACTTTGCAGAATAGCCACGCGCTTCAAAATCAAGTGTGCACAACAAGTACAGTGCTGTACCTTTCCCCTTCTGCCCCCTATCTATTCCTAACTTTCTTTATTTTAATTTAGCGAAATTTCCCTGTTGCAATTCCAAAATGAATGCATACAAACAGGTGCCCCTTACTGCTCCTTCACTTGCAGCAGGGGCAGAAGTCACTCCTAAAAATGTGTTAATGCTTTGCTTACAAAATGGTTTTATTGATTTGACTGAATGGGAAAAAAATGTCTGTTCCAAATATTATCTCAGCCCACAATTCTTCAGACAGAGTATTTTCAATTAATTGAAATGCCAAGTGCAAATTAAATTAGCTCAGTCATTACTTCTTGTATCCAAACAGAAGCTGAAACGGATAATGAAAAGCTGTCAGCACAAGATTGGAAAGGGAAGGGTCACATTTACAGATCTTACCCCTTAGTGGGGGTTTAAAATGGGACAATTTGTGGACAACGTCCATTACATTCCTCCTGACCCCCCCCCCCAGCATTAGCAGATCCCTATAGAAAATAAACACCCAAAATTATTATAGATATAACTAGAGATGTTCAGAAAAATGCAGCAAGTATATATATTCCATAAATTGCAGTTTTTCAATGTCACAAATTCAGGGCTGATAAAGACTTTCCTGGAGGTTTGTTATGTACTCCGAGCAAAGTCAGAATGAAGGGATTCATGGAGTGGTCTCAGTATTCAATAAAGACTCCTTTCCCTTTGCACATTTGCCTTATTTAGTATTTGGTGGTTGGGTATGTTGGTGTCTGGGTCAAAATGGTTTATAGCAGAACTTTTTAGTCTATAATTCACCCCTGCATTTTACCCTAACTGGCCCCAACTTGGGCACCCCATATACTTTATTGGGCCTCCTATGAGCACATAAAGTTTTGGAAGATTACTATGGCTTTTATTTCACCACAAGCCACTAAGATATAACACAAGAATTGTGCAGGGGTATTGTTGGAGTTGGGAGACCAGAAGAACTTGGGCATGTTTTTCCCCCTGAATTTCTGGACATTGGTCCATTCACTAGGGCCTCTTATCTGTCTGTGGCATTTTCAAGTTCCTCAAAGCCCAAATTCTGCAAGGAATCAGCAGGGAAAAAAGTAATGTGCACTGTGCCGTTGCACTAACCTTATTTGCACTTGAATTACCATGTGTTTTTGGGGGGAGAGCAATGCATTCTAAAACAATCCACCCTTTGGTAGTAAAGGGGTCAGTTTAATAACCAGACGTAGACGGCAGTGGCTGTAAATTGTAGCAATAGAGCAGAGCAAAATTGAAAAACAATATCAAGTCAGAATAAAATGTACAGTCAATAGATGGCAGAAAAGGATTATATCTTCTATGACCTTACTGTGCTTTGGAGATCTGACTCTGGAGTATTAATCAGAAATATATGATTTTTGTTGTTTATTTTATTTTTTTTACAAACAATATTTTTCAGCTCTCTGGTGGAGGGTTTCTATAGAGTACTTTTACTGCAGAACAGTGTAAGGATCAGTACCAGCAGGGAGAATGTAATTGGACACAGATGAAATATGTTAGATTTCAATATATTAGCCTCCATGGATGCACAACAGGAAAAAGAACATGTTCAGCAATACATTAATTAATCATGGATTAACTGTGATTCCAAGGAAGATATATCTATGAGCAATACCCTAAATGCCAGCTATTCTTGGTGTGAGGCTAACAGGGAGACAGCTAATAGACAGTATAGATTTTCAATACAAGGCATGGTAAAGCAAATCAAATGCTAAACAATGCAGGTAATAATACTATAAGTGTAATGGTGCAAGAGGTGCTCTTAAATAGCTCAGATTGGGTTTTCCAATTTTTTTTTAATGTGCAGACCTTATGCTGAAAGTGCTATGAAAAAATAGCAGTGGAACAGCCAGACATACATTAATCCTGCATAACTCTCTTGGATGCTTAGAAAGTTGGGTTGCTGGATGCTCTCATAAGAGAATACAGGCAGCATACAATTCCATAAACATCATAACTCTGGCTAGGCACTTCTGCTATCTATACCACAAATATTACATTACTATTCCACACCCCACTTTACCACCCTCCCCTAAACATCACAGCCCTGCCCCTCAGTGTCATTACCCCACCCCTTATATCACAGACCCCTCCCCCTTTGTCCATCTTCTGCCACCACCAAACCTGGCAACCCTAGATATGGCTATAAAGGTTCCATACTCAAAAAGAGAGACATTCACAATTCTATTATTATTATTTATTATTATATATGATGTATTGATTTAGCTTTGACAAGTATCTTCTTCACCTTTGCGGATTTATTGAATTACAGGTATTACATCTATTATATAATTCATCTCCCATAGACACAATTTTAATCAAATATTTCAAAATTTTAAAACATATTTCCTTTTTGTCTGTAATAAGATATAGCTAATCCTTATTGGTGTAAAAACAAACTTATTGGATTAATTGAATGTTTAAATATTTTTGTAGTAGAGATCCACATTACAGAAGATCCCTTATCCAGAAAACCCCAGGTCCTTAGCATTCTGGATAACAGATCCCTTACCTATATTAGACACAGAAGTCCTATTAGTAAAAAGTGTGGGCAGAGCATAAAGTGCAAAAAAATGGAACAGACCTTGGTTTTTTGCACTTTGCGCTATGTTCTGTGAGTTGTACCCAAAGGTACTACACTACAAGAATGTTCCATAGCTTGTGCATCACTCAGGCATGGAGGCTGGGGAACTCCAGAGGCCGTAAGGTGCATACATCAATGTGGTTGCCTTGCAGCCAACAACACTGGCTTTGCACCTCTTACTCTTGCACTTGTGTCAAGGGACGCTAGCCTGAAATAGGGGACACTTCCCAACAAGGGTACTGACTGATGGCATCAGTTTATTATACATAAGAGAAATGAAGAGTTTATTCTCAGGTCTACCTTGGCTACCCAGTTGCTAGGGCTTAAGTACCTTAACAACCGGACTGGAATAGGAAAATAAGACATTATCATTAATGTTTAAACCTGTTTTAGGGAACCAGGGAGGGTGAATTTAAAAATGGACCGAATAAAAAATTGCCAGATCCTATTATTATAAACCATCTATTCTGCTATTTAGTTACCTGTTTGTGTCTCCTTACTGTTTAGTTAAATGGAAAGACTCAGCTGCCCAATTATTTCCCTCATAAATCATAACTATATACCTCAGTTGAATGGGGACATAATGACTGGGCAAGATAACACATGCCAATACAATGAGTTATGATAAGTTCAGTATAAAAGAATATTAAGTAGGACGATCACAACATGATTAAGACAGAGGATTCTTAATTTTTCATGCGTTTTTTTTACCCAGACAAATTGATTAGTGAGTAAAAATGGAAAATATTACATTGTAATCCTTTCTAGAAAGGTCTAGTGCAGGAATGTGCTTTCTGGGACTCACCAGCTACTGCTGAACTTCAATATTTAACAACAGGGCTGCCTTGAGCATTGGAAAGGCCTGGGGGAAAGCTCTGCAGAACTGCATTCTTGGTAAAAGCAGGACTGGCTGACCAAGGCCCTTTAGGTATTGTTGAAAGGCTCAGGATATATGGCAGACACTGGCATCCCACAGACAGGCGTTAGTAAAAGAAAAGATGTTTTATTCTAGGAACAAAAAGCCTATGATGCATATGACTATGTGTGCCAGCACATAACACACATAATGCATTTTACATAATACCTTTTTTTTTGTAATAAAGGATTTTTCCTTTTAATAATGCCTGTTTATTGCATCTGTGAGTGCCTGTCATTCAGCATCTCCTTCAGCTGTAGGTCTAGGGCATGTAAACCTTCACCACGTTTCTACTTGTGAGCTTTAACTAATCAGCTTTTATACTGAAATACAACTTTATACATTTGCCTCACTGTCTTACCCTTCCTCCGCTGCTTCTACTATCCCCCCACAGTTCTTTTCTTCAACTGCTGATGGCAGATGTACAATAAAAGTTAGGGAACCAAAGGATGCAGACCTAAGGGTTTATTTGCAGTGATCTGGGGTGCAAGTGCAAGAGCACTAAGGGAGGCAAAAGCATTAATTAAAAAAAGTATTTGTGTCTGGTGTCTGGTTGGCTCTGCACCTAGCACAGCACTGGCTAATGCAAGGCAGCCTTGTCCTCACTGCCTGCCATAAGGCATAGGGCAGATAGTAAGTGCAGGGCTTCATTGTGGCCTGTGCCAGCTGGTGCTCCTTAATGTGTATTATGTCTCTTCAATCTGTTTTAGACAGAGACCTCCTGTAATTCTTGTACAGAGCACAAGAGATCTATCTATCTATCTATCTATCTATCTATCTATCTATCTATCTATCATCTATCTATCTATCTATCTATCTATCTATCTATCTATCTATCTAACTATCTGTACATGTTTTTCTTGTAATTATACTGTCATTGTTATTCTATCATTATTCTATGAAATGTTACAGTTAAAATAACATAGCATTGCATTTTTAACCATATGAGCCTCTCTTTGCCTATCTATGCCATGCAAATTTGAATTTGCTAGAGGGTTAAAAAACAGGCATTTGCTAAAAGAGGAGCAGGCAGTGTCGGAGTGGCCCACCAGGATACCAGGAAAACTCCCGGTGGGCCCTCCTGCTCTAAACCATTTGGCCTACTTCATGATCATTTCCTATCTCTGAATGGGAACAAAGAGGAGAAATAGATGGAAGGATAGATGCTAGCATGCAAATAAAAGAGACTTGGAGAATAAAGTGGTTAAGTAAGGAAAGGATTAAAAATAGGTTGGAGAGTGGGCCCATGGTCAAAGGTTTTCTGGTGGGCCCCTGGGGTCCCTGTCCGTCACTGGGAGCAGGTACTACTCTACAGTTCAGATTTAATTATTTGAAATGGTTTTCATTGGTGAGTTTCTGTATATTACTTAGGAGACGGATGGGGAAAACATGACAAAGGGTACATACACAAACTTTGTATGTGGTGGACTAGGTAAAATAAAGCCATGGCATATTCTTTGCATTTTGTGGTAATTCCATGTGTTCCCCCTTCTAAGGGGAAAAATCTCTCCCCATAACTCCTCTTACAGAATGCCAGAAGCTGAGCACCATAAAAGAGTGTAAGGTAAGTGTAGCCAAAGATGGAGGGTTGTACAAAGAGAAGGATACATATATGAAAGTTCTCGATGCTACAGATATACATACTTGCTCTCTTTGCTTCTGCAAAGCTATTTTCTCAGGGATCATCACCTTTTTGCTGCCAGCGTGCCTTGGGCTAGTAAGGGAGTAAATGAGAACCATGGCAGTATTCATAGCATTCAGTCTGCGAAAGTTAATTTTTTTCCATTATAGCAAAAAACTACAGAGCTTCCTATATCATCCGTTGTCAGTTCAGCAAACTGACTGAGAAGCGTCAGAGTACCTTTAACCAGTGACAGTGATAGGTGATATTTCACTGATGTTAATGCAACAGCTTTATCAACCTGAATGCGCAGAGTAGATCTCATAGACAGCAGCTTCCATTCAGTCCCCTGGCCAGGGTGCTCCCACTGAATGGAATAAAGTAGGCTTTTGTCAGACATGAAATACAACGAAAGTTCTATTTTTCATTATAAACAAGCATGTATAAATGCATTAAATGTGTGTTAGTGATTTTGATTATGAATTATAACTCCACTAGTAAGATTGCCGATTAAACTCTACAACTGTGCAGTTAATATTAATGGCATTGGTTGTAAAACACCACAGCCATGGCACACTTACTTGTATTCATTTACACCGGTATTTCATAGTGAGGGTATCTAGTACTCACTGTACATTATTGTGGAATGTTATAGCACTTTCTGTAATAGTTGACACAAATCAAAATAGTGCATTATATGGCCAGAGGTATGTGGGCGCCTGTCTGTCTAACATCTCCTTCCCAAACCAAGAGTATTAATAAGAAGTTAGCCCTCCCTTTTCTGCTATAGTAGTCTCTAGTATTCTGAGAAGGATTTCCACTAGATTGTGGCACATTGTTGGTGGGATTGGATTTCCAAAAGAGTTGGAGAGCAACACAAGCATGAAAATGTACCAGGGGTACAAAATAAGGGCTGTAATTGCTTTATGGTAGCTCCTATGTGACAGGCAGCCCACAGGAGACTCTGTTTGGCGGTATACCTGGTTCCTATGCAACCACAACTTGCCCAAAAGCCAGAAATTCAAAAATAAGCATCTGCTTTAAGGCCACTGGGAACAACATCCAAGCGGTTGGTGGGGGGTCTTTCATGAACTCCAAATTTTACTAAATGGATGTGTCCTTTGGTGGAAGCACCTGGGCTATTATTTTGTTGTATTTTGTAGGGGTGCATCACTAAGTTGCTACGGGTTACAGGTTACAAGACAAACTTGTCCCTTATTTCCGTATAAACCCCTATATGTCCTAATTAACAGTAAGGTATTACATTTTTGGTGTTTGATTTGTAAAATGTTTGCTTGTGTTTTATTAGCTGATACTGTTTTTTTCTGAAGGGAATTTAGCAAAGAAGCAAATGTTATGATATCATGTCAGCTCTGTCTAAGAATAATTATCTGAAGTGTCAAAAATACTAAGCAATTTGTCTCCATCTAAAAAGACAGATGAATACATAGCAAGGTCTGGTGAAGCATATTCTGCCAGGAAATTCTAATGCACAAATAGCAGATTCCCTTAATAATTTCATGTTTATTATCTCTGTGCACTGGAGCAACCTTTATGCCAGGTTCTTAAAATTGTTGGTAATGTGCATATATATAAAAAGAAATAGGCAATATTATTGCTTGTTACATATAGATATATTTCATGTCTGCATTTTAATGGCTTTGCACAATAAGTATGTAAGACACGTGTTAAAACAGACTATAAAATAAAGCTTTAAAAACGTTGCTTAGCAGCAAGTATAAGCAATGTGCTGGGTATGGAGATGGCAGACAGATTTAAGTGAGGAATTGTGCCAAACAGCTTCCAGGCCATAGTTTTTACTATGTTTTTTACTCCAGACATGCTATGCCAGGTCATGAGTTAGGCAACTCGATTGTATGGCTGGGGACCTCCAAGCTTAGGGCACACTTAACAGTCAAACTGATCCAGCAACATACTATTCCTATAAGAACTAAGTCATTTAACTCTTCATAAACAAAACAAAACTTTTTTGGTTCAAGTCTACTTTTGGAGGACCTATTTTTGGTCAGAATCCATTAAGGTATCAATTGTTCAGTCATAGGACAGCAAATCCTATTGTTCAGTCATAGATCAGCAAATAAGCACTTATCCTAAATCTTGCCACGATTATCCTTCCAGTAGGGCTTTCAGGGGTAGGTAACAGAAGAAATAAATATAATTCCCAAATCTCAAGCTAAAGGTGGCCATACATGCACCGATAATATCGTCTGAAACCTCGTTTTGTACGGTATTCGGTGCAGGAAGCTGCTGATATCGGCCGACTCGCCGATCGGTCCAGTTTGAAAATTTTGATTGGGCGTCATAGAAGGCGCCTGACCAAAATCTCCCTTCAGCGCTGAATCGGCAGAAGAAGGTAGAAATCCTATTGTTTCTACCTCCTTACCTGCCGATTCAGCCCTGAATGGTGTGTGGCGGATCTGACGATGTTTCGTGCGACCATCGGACATCGTCAGATCGCCACGTGTATGGCCAGCTTAATTGTCCTTCAGATTGTCCTCCCCCATCACTGCTTTAGGTCCCAACCAGAAAGGGGATGGTGAAGGCACTAACATAAGTAGAGAGAGGGCACCTACATCTTAGGCAGAGGATTGACATATTGGCTAATTAAACAGACAGTTTAGGATGGTTATGGGAACTATTATCTAGAATGCTTGGGACCTGGAGTTTTCTGGATAAGGGGGTCTTTCGATAATTTGGATCTCCATATTTAAGTCTGTTAAGAAATCATTTAAACATTAAATAAACCCAATAAAGATTAATTATATTTTAGTTAGGATTGTGTACAAGGTACTGTTTTATTATTACAAGGAAATCATTAAAACATTTTTTGAATTATTAAATTGAAATGGGAGATGGTCTCTAGTTGCATCAGAAAAGAGGCACTTCAAAGGGATAACATTTATTTAATTCACATTGGTCTATCCTTACTTAATTAGCCACTAACCATCAAGCTCACACTCACAGAGATCTGAATGGAACCCAACACAATCAGCATCATGTCAGTAATGTTACATAAAGATCCAGCCATGCAAACTGCAAACATACCAATCACAGCACTTGTATACAGATGTGTGTTATTCTTATTGTATTTTTATAAGCCTACTTTATTTATCTATATATTTATTTATATGTATGTGTGTGTGTGTGGGTATATAGTTCATATCTACCATAAAAATGCTAATATGCTACAAGCCAGTAGGCTTAAGGACATACTGTTAAGCGTTCCTATAAGTTTAACAGATGGTTTCATTATGAATTCCTTTGAACATCTAATTGTTCTGAACAGGCATTAATAATGATAACTTTGCAGTGATTGCCTCGGTTTCATGCAAAGATCACCAGATGCTTTACAGAAACAAGTTATATATCACTGGGGTTTGTATGACTAGAAATAAAAAGATTTCCATTAGGCCCAGTGCACAGTAAAGAAACAAATCCACCCATTATTAGAGGAAAAGAGACAGGTATAAACGCTTGTGAGTTGTACACATCAGGGCAAAAATGGAGAACCAATATAAGGTCCAACCTGTGGCCCTCAAGCTGAGCTGAGCTATAACATTTTGTTGATGGAAGATACAGCTTGTAGTTTATCAACAGTTGGAGGCTGCTTAGTTGGAAACACTGCACTTTATGCACCTGTGCTGGACCTCAATAAATACAATGCAACACTACATTTATTAAGCATGGCCCAGGCCTGTTGTGCATCAGTATATGATATACTGATACATACTGTATATCAGAGGGGGCGCAGGTGTAGGCTAACCCTGTCCTTATGGTAAAGAAAAGACAAAGACAGTGTAAAAAAAAGCTGAAGCCCATGTTAAAGCTGCCTGAATGATATGTCTGCCTACACAGACACTCCATTTATGAGTGTAACGCAGGTCTTTGTCCTCTGCACTATAAACACAAAATGACCCCTATTATTAACAAAGGAGACACTTTAGAATTAATCAGTTGGTGCTGTAACTGCTTCATAAATATGTTTAGTATAAACCACTACCATGGGGTACCATTTACAAATGCAATTTGGCACAGTTGCACAATGTGCCTAATTCCTAAAAATACAGTACAGGTATGGGACCTTTTATCTAGAATGCTTGAGACCTGAGGTTTTCCAGATAATGGGCCTTTCTCTAATTTGGATCCTGATACTTTAAGTCAATTAAAAAATAATTTAAAACTTAAATACCTCAATAGGCTTGTTTTACCTCCAGTAAGGATTAATTATATCTTAGCTGGGATAAAGTACAATGTACTGTTTTATTATTACAGAGAAAAAGAAAATCAATTTTAAAAAATGTAGTTATTTAATTAAAATGCAGTCTATAGGAAGGCCTTCCTGTAATTCTTTAATATTTTTTGGATAACGGATTTCTGGTAATGGATCATACCTGAACAACTCAATTTCTGCACATTTTATGGGCAAGATCCAAGGTTGGATTTTAAATTTTGGCATTAACTAAGCTCCCACGTGTTATCACCCAGTTCTTTGCTTTAGATACAATTTTTTAGTGAGTCAGCAGAATGAGGAGACGGATATGGTTAAAATGCAAAAAGCTGCTCGTTTCTGATAAAGAAAAATGCCGCTGCAACATCTGTTTGACTCTTGTTTGCAGCTTCATCAACACTAAGTGGTCAATAAATCAGACTGGCATGGCGTTTCGTTTCTTCCGTGGCTAAGTCATTAATCTAAAGCCACTTCTCATGAAAAATGAAGGAGAAAGACTGTGTGATACTGAAAATGTATACATTATCCAGAAAGTAATAATAGCGGGTAATACTATCCAAGACCTCCCACAAGGACGGCTATGACTATAGCAGGTTTTTCACTGCTCGTTGTAATATAAAATTAAAATTAGCATAGTAAATCAGCTATTGTTTGCTCCGCCAGCCCGTTTTATTACGATATGTTTCTTGGTATTGCCTTTTGTGTCAAGTTCAAACGCTCTAATGAGTAAGCTTTCTTCCAACACAACAGCTCTGAGGCTCAGCGAGGGGCCCGGCGACGTAAGGCAGAGTGCATAGATGGCAAAAAAAGGCAACAATTTATCTTGGAATAAATAAATGATGGGAGAAACTGAACTTCAAAGACTAAGTGTCACAAACTTGGCATGAATCTATCTGAAAACCTTTCAGATTAGAGAGAAAAAATGTGCTTTTCCTTTAATATCTATTCATTGTAGGAGAAAGGGATTAGATGACTGCTTTAATATCAAGGAAGATTCTTTTTAAGAGACATGAGCACAAGTTTTGTGTATTGTACAAAAAGAAGCTTATTTGGAAACATTGCCAACCGGATAACACCAGTTATAGATTGGTCAGGGTCTTCAATGCCCCCTACATTTTATCACACTATAAGCATCAGTTGCCCCCAAGTAAATATTGGAAACCCTGATTCAGGGCCAGTTTTATGGAAAGGCAGAGTGGACCTTTAGCTTCCCTTTGGGGGTCACAGAAAACAAAGGGGATATTATGTTTTGTTCAATATTTTAGTATATGCACCAGGGATGTCCGACCTACAGTCCTTTGGCTTTTAGTTGGACACTAGCAGCTTAACAAAAGCTAAAGGGCCACAAGGAGGACATTTCTGATACTGATGTATGTATTCTGATTTGCAGCTCCATGGTGGAGAATATATATGGAGGAGTACCCCATGAGGAAGATCACAATGATGTGATCAAAATGTTGAAATTTTTGTTGTTCATTAAAATCAGTTACTCCACCTGAGCCTGTTGAGTGCTGTACTTTTTTGTTGCTATATATATATAAATATATATACATGGTGCTGAGCAGCAAAGTAAAGGTTTGACTTTGTAATTGGGCACTTTACTGTCCCTTTCCATAGTCGGGACAAGAGGATCCACAGTCCATTGTCACAAACATTTTATTTCAGTCCCAGTTCTTTCTTTTGTGAATTAAAATAACACAGCCCTTTTAGGCTTTGCGTATGAAATTAAATTCTATAAAGAATAAATGCATATTCAATAAAGCTGCAAATGCAGAATCCCTTTAAAGAGAATAACACAGAGCCTGGCTATTTCTTTTTCTTCCAGATTAGTAGACGGACACGTTGTGCTGTTTTTTTTGGTGACTTCATTTCTTTGAAAACTATTTTTTATCATGCACAGCATTTTATAGCAGAGAATTATTTGGAGTTATCTAAGGTATTATTTAGACAGTGATTCATCCTTTTGGTTTGCTCTTTATTCCTATGACACTAAAGCACATTCCAGGCACAAAGCAAATTTTTCAAGAATGTTGAGAACTTTCCAGAAGCTGTCAGAGTGAATTAATGCCTTATCAGAGACAGCTGTGAAGGGTGGCAAGTTCCTCACTGAGCGGACGTGATGCTGATCCTGTAAGTGAGAGCCCATGCCATACAATACCCCTCACCCAAACCAACAAAATCGTTGGCTTAGACAAGGCAAAGGACTTCAAATCAACACCAGAAGCAAGGTGACAAGGCTCTAACCCAGAGGAGAAATATCTGACTTTAATTCATGTAAAATTACCTGCTGCATGCTGTGAAATATTTCTGCTCAGGAAAATGCTCTTAAATATAATAACATGTTAGTGGCAGACATAAGTTTCTTTTTTTTTTAACTCTTAATGACCATATCATGATGCATTCTGCAGAAATGAGAGCTCATTTCACCAAACACTTCTATCACCGTCATTAACAAATATTTATAAAGAGCAGGATCCTAGGATGTATATACCAAATGTAACACTTGTTTGGCTTAGATATGGCAAATCCAGGCTAGTAGTGTGCTGTAGAGCATGTGTTACATGCAACCTTAATACTTAGGAGTGGGCCTCCGCTAAGTGGGAGATAGATAATGGAGCTGAGGGTGTTGTTGAACTACAACTAGGTAGAGCTTGTGTGGTGCAGATAGAAATGGATGCCAGAAAGGTTCTTGCTGATGAACTAACAACTTGTTTATTGTTCCAGACACTCATAGAATAGGGCAACAGGGTATTATACTCACAGTCACAGCAGATATAGATCTGGTCACAATGGAGAATAGCAGGTGTGACCCTGAAGGAACAGTATAGCCCACCTTGGAGAAGGTGCAGAGTATTAACTGGATACCCGAGGTGAATACCTTTACAATAACGGATTCTTCCAGAGACTGTGGTTCAGGGGCAAAGTACTAACCTGAATCCTGTGTCTACTGGTCCCTTAGAAAGGCAAACAGGTAGGCTAAACCATTAACACTCCTTTGATGGGGCTAAATAGCTGCCCTTACTAAATAAGCTATCTGTGCTCACCTCTCCTAGAGGGTGCTATTAAATATTTCTGACTTTGCTGGCTTGTTCTCATTCACGGGGCCCTGTCCCCGACTTCAGATGATAGGTGATTCTCTTTACTGGGGCCTTATGCCTCCAGGCTCAATGGACTGATGCCTGAGACAACGGCAGCCAGAGAGGAAGACACTCCTCCTTGCAAGACACTATATAGTCTCCAAGGGGAGTGGTCAACCAGGCTAAACCTATTAAGGAGTAGCTTAAGAACTGTAACCTGAGTGTAGAGGACTCTGCCCTATAACAGTACAGATAACGAAAGGTAGGGAAGTAAAGCCATAGGGAGCTTAACCCTATGGGTCCCTACACAAACATAATTTACACACAAATAATGACCAATACCATAGCTAAAGAGGATCCTGCTCCCTAGATCTTATGATATACACTTTGGTGAGGTTGCAAAATGAGCAGAGTTTAATCGGCACCAACATGCTGGCCCAAAGTGGGATGATCTGATCATTTGGCCCTTGAGCCAACAGTGAAATCATAATGGGGGACTATAGGGTACGATCCTCAACGGTTAGGTTTTTCAAATATGTCTGATAAATCTCTGGTGGATTTTAAGCCACATAAACAGGCCAATAAGCTGCACTCTTGGTCTGGAGGCTTTTATTGGCTCCTAAATTGCCTTCTGCTCAAATATATGCAGTAGAACTCAAAATCAAAGAAGAGAAGGGATCAGGGTGGGAGGATTACAGTTATCATACTGTCTGTCAACCTGTCTGTGTTATACAGTATATTTCTGTATACAATCTACAATTCTTCTGTTTACATGCATTTTTCTGTTGTTCTGTATATGATTCTTAGACACAGTTAGCACATGTCTAGTTGTATTGTGAAGCATTATTCCTGACTGCCATGCACGCCATTAGTGGTGTCTCACTGCCTGCTTTCCTTACTGTCCATCTCAATATCTTCACCTTCCATGCATTAGCAATGTTCTATGGCCAGAGGGACCCCTGATTGCCTGAATGTAGGGGTGCTTTAACTATCAGGGATCTGTTGTCATAACTGTATCACTTAACTGCACCATCATAATCAAAAATTATATTTTATTTGCCTTAATAATTGCAGATCAGTGACTTTAAAAAAGAAGTACATTTCAAAATCAGAAACTCTTGTGTGTTTGATATGATAATTTGTTCTATTTTTAGGATTTTTACATTCATTTTCTCCCCACAATAACTCTCCCAGCTTTCAAAATAATGCAGTGCAACACCTAGGAGGAGAGATCTGTTCATCATTAGCCTAAACATAATTTAGCTTGAGCAGTCATACACTAAAATTGCTTTTATAATGAATGCAACATATTCTTCCGTGCTCTCTGTAACGAATATCCCAGCATCTTCTCCTGAGAGACCCTGGAACAGCCAGGAACTAAAGTAGCTGCAAGCACCTTTATTGTTTGCATCCTGCCAGCACACCTTCTGTTTAATGCCTGAGTAATGCAAGCAGTGTTTTCAGCAAGCAAACAATGTTTCACAAAGACACCACTCTCCAAAATGGACTATTTCATAATAATGTTTTGTGGCTAAACTGAAATGAATAATTGCTATGGTTTTGTATGAGATGATTCCGATTTATACTTAGCACAGGGATGTTCCTGCTTGCAAGGGTTCAGAAAAAAATAACCTGCTCAGAATCGCCCCTGAACCGTCTGTTACATTGCTCAGCTTGGCAGAAAGGGAGAGAAACCCGGCCAATGGTCATACAATGTAAGGGGTCAGCACTCAGCACAAGAATGATATGTTCCAAAGCAAAATGCGAGAGGATTCCATCAGGGTTTTTTAAATTTTTTTGCAGAGTGCAAAAGCAACACTCAGGCTATTAATATGCTATTAATATATTAATATAAAACCAAATACAGGGGTGTTAATATACAATATCCTCTGTACTGAAAACAGGAATTTCTGTTAGCTAGTAAAGCTTATGAGAATTCTGCCAAAAACACTGGCAGTCAAGAGCCCACAACAGCCCGGTGTTTTGACTGCTATTGTATTCTACTGGATGACAGTAGCAGTCAGTATGTGCTGCTGGCCAAAGGAACTAAAAAAAACCCAAACCATTGTGGGTGCACAACTAGAAACTGAGTAAGTAATTGTTTAAAGGTGGCCATACATTATAAGATTCGCTTTTTTTTTTTTGCAAAGTTGCCAAATGAGCCAATCATTCCCCCAATATGCTTGATAAAGGGCTGAATGATTGAATTACAAAGGCCGAAATAGAGGCCGTCGGTGCAAGGATTGCATCAACAAACTGATGCAGTCCTCTATCTGACGGGAAAATCAAACCTGCCTGATTGACATCTGGCCAGATACCAGCTGGATGGGCCTTTGGAGGGCCCCATACACAGGCAGATAATTTGCCATATTGGTCTGAAGGACCTGAATTGACAGCTTAAATCTGCCAATGTATGGCCACCATAAGTATAAGTATCAGATAAGTATCAGGTTAAATTTAATAGGACTCAGGTTAAACTTGATTGGTATTTATTATAACACTTGTCCTCCCTGTGTGTAATTTTGTATATTGTAAGATTGTACAGCGCTGCGTACCCTTGTGACCCTTTATAAATAAAGTTATACATACATACATACATGTGTAGGTGCAACACGTAAAGGAAGTACTTCCTCAAGGTTGATGTTTATTACAGAGTTCCCAGGCATCTGGGAACCCTGTATTTTGCACCTTATTCAGAAAAGCAGCAGGAATTCGGAGCAAGTACAAGTATCGAGAAGCCTGTAGATATGGACATTATAAAAGTACATTTGAGAATTACGGGTAATTGCCTCAACTGTGCGGGAATGTGCTTTGCACTTATGCATGTAAACTATTGCTCTTCCTATCTCAGAGTACTACTCAGAGTACTGTGTATATATGTAGCCCTCTGCTAGCATTTGTGGCTTGAAGGTTATTTGCAACAATAGCACTATAATGTTTTAGTCTGGCTCACTTACTAATGGTGCAGTAACCTGAAGCGGTAACATAAAGCAACTCAGATACACAAATATACACAATGGTCCCTGTAAATAATAGATTGGGCCTTTCAGATGGGGGCATTGGTTGTTTTGGCAACATTGTGGGATATATAAATGGTGTATAACACTGATTCCTTGACATCACAATATGTAACTATAACCCATTAGTGACATTATAGGACAAGCCTATGCCCTTTATTGAATGCCTTTATGCCCATTTCATGGTGTCACTGTGCTTGCATACGCATTTCATGATTTCAAGTGTGACCATGAATTTGGCTATATTTTGTTCATGGAAAGAGCTTGGTTCAAATAGCACTTACTTGAACAGGCTCCCAGATAATGAAAACATGTTTTACCAGTCTAATCTTAAACACTAGCTGAAGTGAACAGAAGGTTATCGTAAAAACTAATAACAAATAAATAGCATATGATAATCAAATGCATTACAGTGAATTTTATATTTGTTGGAGTTCAACTATAATGAAGTGAAAATCTGCTGCTGGTGAAATGGTTCATTATTCTGCTCAGGCATTGTTCTACTACAGCTCCCATCATCCTAGGCTCACTGGGTCAGTATGATGGGTGTTGGAGGATAAATCATCTGGAAAGCTGCTGGTTTTTAACTACTTTCAGGGATTCAAATCCCCAAGGCCTTTTGTATAGAGTGCATTGAACAATGATCCTATCTATGTGTGTTTAATGTTCCGTTTACTGAACTATATTGCCAATTAAAATCGACTTTTCATTCTCCAGGACTATTTCAGCACTGTGCATGATCTTTTCAAGGAATAATTTCTTATCACATTTGTCTCTCGTTTATGATAGCTAAGAAGGTGATCAGCATGGAAAGCCATGTCTCTGAAGCTGGTTGTTTGACCAACAGACCTTGATTCAGATACTCACGGGTTGAGTCACATTAGGCCTTCAGCTACAATGGACCATTAAATGTGATCACTTGAGGACAGTATATATGGCCTGATGTAATCCATGGCACACATCATATTCCTTTCTAGCATGATCTATATCTTAAAGAATCCTTATCATATTTTGATAAAGTGTCACTATATGATCCTGGGATGCTGTGTAAGAATAAAATATTTAAGTAGAATCCAGTGTAGTTTGATTGCATAAATACCTTGGGTATCTTACTCAGTTTTACTTACTATGCTATCTTCCACATAAATGTACATATATGGTTTATTATAAAAGGTTTCAGTTGCAGCTTCATCACAACTAATTTACTAATTTCTAAAGATGGCGTGCTGAGCATCAAAACGAATTGTAACTTATTCAGAGCTTTGTACATTGCCTTTATAAATATGGCCCTACAGAGTTCTCTTGTCCTCTGATTTCCACCCCCAAACAATTCCAGCCAGTAAGAAGCCACCAAGAAAGTGTCCCATGAATGCACCCTGAAACAGACAACACCAACTAAGTATCCAATGAGCCTGCGCAGCTTGGGAGAATGGATTTACAAGATACCGTGGTTTAAACAGTTTTGAAAACAAAATGTTTAAATACTAATTCCAAAACAACAATGGAAATACTATACTTTTTAAACATGGATAAGTATAGTGTAATATATGAGTGCACTGATAAAAGTTAATAGTATCTCGTTCATCTATATTTACCTTAGTCATATGCAAAAATAAAATAACATTTAAAACTTTTATGGTGGTAAAAAGAGTGTGCAAAGTGTGCATAGGTTTTTTGCCTATAGGGCACTTGTGTGTGGTTTGTCAGAAAAGACTGTATGGGAGTCCTCTATCAAAAGAAACACAGGATTTCTTGTCTAAGGTTTCAGACTTCCTCTCTCCGAAAAATCCTTCATTCCCGAGGCCAGAGTCTGCCCAGCTCTCTCCCCTCTCCTGCTCCCCCCTCCCTTAAGAATTCGTAAAACTCACTCCCCTCACCCTTAGGAATGTGTAATCTGAACTACCAGCCTCTAGATCTACAGCAGGAAGCTACGAAGACCAAGCTAAAATGGCAGCTGCAATCTTAACCAAACAGCGGGAGCTTTTCTGGCTCTTTACTCAGGTATAGTAAAGCTTTCTAATAAATACAGTGTTCTAGGTGGCACTAATGTGGCAAAACAATTTTCCTTCTCTTTTAACAACTTTTGTGTGGTCATATTTGTGCCTGCATCTGTAGCTTGTACCAAACACAAGTATTCTATGAACTAACAATGCTTCAAATGATTATACACTGAGCCTGGGGCTAAGCATCTGAACTCCAAGACCTAGTTCAGTAGAGAAGCATAGTGTGAGTGCCGTTTGGTCCTACATTGTGTAAATACTCTTTTACCTGGCTCTTAGTTATGGAACAGGGCAGAAACCCTTCACTTGCAGATAAGAGGACTCCTCAACACATTGTCTATTCCTCACAACATTCTTTCTTCGGCAATAACAAAAAAGTGAGACGTTCTCCTTGAATTTTGCATAATACTCAAACAAAACAATAAAGAAAGCAGCATGTTTCCCAAAAGCAAATTCTGAAAAGCAAATTAGATGCAGGAATATAATTATTTCGCATAAGTGAGACTGCCGAAAAAGATTTAGAATAAAGAATAAGATTGCTTTACACAGACAGGGATACAAAACAGATTTTGTTTGTCCCTATTACCATTGCATGATATATTATACTTCACGGGAGAATCCTAATTACTAATAAGCTAGAACAAGGATGCAGCACTTTCAGGAAATTGTTTTGAAATAAACAATTGTTTTATTGTAATCAAGTCGCTGCCATTTTAAAGAAGGTGGCTTCCTCAGTGGATGTGAGCCCGAAGATGAATTGGCAAGGTTTGCTTATTGCAAAATGACTGTTTACTCTCGTGCAATGGTAATAGTGAGATTTCTAGCAATTGTTCCAAGGCAAATCATGATCCAACAGGGTGACTTGTTATTTTTTAATGTTCCCCCCTGTTTCTCCTTCGATACCTCTACAAGGACAAGATAAAGCACAATCACCACTGCGTTTATGTGCTAAAAGAATGAGTTGAGGCTTCAGAAACACTGCGGGGCAGAGTGTTGATTAAAAAATACTGTTTTATATTTGTAAGCCGTTGTTTATCTGTCTTATTTTATTTTATACCTTTTTCCCTGTGGTCGCTGATAAACTGAAAGTTCCATCATTGTAATAACTCTGCAGAGTTGTTTTTCTACCTGTTGCACTAAACTCACGCTTGTTTCCAGGACCATATTCCATTTTTTAAAAACATGCCATGATAATAACGCATAGCTTTGTGGTGGCGCATTACATGATTTCTCTTTATTTTTCTTGCATGCTTTTTGTTTGAAGATTTTTATTTTATATTCCTCTAAATCTTCTGACTGTGTTTGCCAGAATGAAGATAAAAAAGCTCATTGGACGAGCATGTAGAAACCCAGCAGTATGCTAAATAATAGGTTTATGATTCTGACTTTTTGTCTGCTAACAGAACAGCAAAGGGTGTTTGCATGACTCTAATGCGCCAGCTTCTCCTTTGGTGATGTCTTGTTGTCTAATGGCAATCTAATGTATAATATGCACAGGATAATAATATGTTACTATTAAGAAGTGGTAGCTTTAAAGAATGATTGAAGTGATTAATGATTGGAAGTGGTTGCTAAACAGTTTCTTTGTTCGCAAAAGCAATATTAAATTCGTAGAAAGGCAAACTTGTTCGCACAGAGGCATACATTTTGGGAGTTAGGTATTAATGAAAGAACACTAAAGGTTTTTGATGATGGACTCACCAGGGATGGGTGGGAGAGGTTGTCTCATTGGCACAATGCAAACCATAAGAAGAAATGGCTAAAAGGTAAGTGTGAAGGACTATTAAGAAGAGGAGGATGCACTCACAGGTAAACAAGAAGTGTAACGTTGAATGTAAAGGTGATGACTGCAACATGAGAAGAAAAGTTAATTGGAATCTTTGTATCTATTAAAAGTTGTCAAAAGATGATAAAGGTATGGGATTCATTTTCCAGAAACCTGTTATCCAGAAGGCATTTCAGGAAGGCCATCTCCCATAGACTCAATTTTAATAAAATAATTCAAAGTTTTAAAAATGATTTCCTTTTTCTCTGTAATAATAAAACAGAACCTTGTACTTGATCCCAACTAACATATAATTAATCCTTATTGAAGGCAAAACAATCCTTTTGGGTTTATTTAATGTTTAAATGACTTTTAGCAGACTTACGGTATGGATTTCCAAATTACGGAAAGATCCCTCCAGAAAACACTAGGCCCCACGCATTCTGGATTATAGGTCCCATACCTTATTTCCTAATGAGTCAAATCTAATTGCTGATTGGTTGCTGTGGGCAACATCACCGGTGATGTTGGCTTAAATACAATATAATATATGCCCCTTAGTGTTTGGTTGAATGGTGTGTGGATTAAAAAACAATTTGCAGCCACACCTCACATTTAGGCACGCTAGATGGTAGGCACGGTAGCACCGCACACTTATTGAGAAACATTGCAGCTACTTACTCTGCTGCTGTGTAATTTGCAGTTTTGAGTGAGCCATGTCTGATCCATTTAACCAAACAGAAGAGCCAAGACAACCATGAAGAAATGTAGAGAAACTAAAAACTTATTTTGTAGGACAACATGTAAATATTTATTTATATAGATTTACACTCTTGAAGTACTAAAGAGAGTCAGCGACCCTCCATCTTTGATACAATATTTCCAAGCTCTTGACAACCCTTTGTATCATGTTGCCTAAATTGTGTATTTATTCTCATCTTTGTACCAACCTTTTAATTATAACTCTTATGGAACTTAAATTTACAAGATATAAAAAGCTTAAATCCACATATTTATTTTATTAAAGGAGCAATATACAGTAACCCCTTGCTCAACAGGATTTAAATGAATAGGCCTTTTGCCAAACATATTTTTTGCCTATTGTTTTAATCATAAAAATGCCACTACATAAAGGGCTTTTGCTTATCTATCTAGCTCAAAAGGACCAAACATGGAGGAACTTCAGTTTTCCAGTTTAGCTAAAGAAATAATAAAAAAAAAGATTTTCCACCTTTTAACAATAGGCAAAAGGTATGTTCTGCACATTCATTGCATTGATATCTAACGTGTATATTGCCCCTTTATTATCACTTTATGTTGTAATTTCCACTCCATTTACAGATGCTCTGTTTGTAGTTTTAGCAGCATATTTCCCAATATTCCTTCCATAATGTAAATATGTATATTTAATATAGCAATAACATACACAGATCAGTACTTTAGGAAGGCACAAAGAGTTATACAGAGACAAAGGATGTCGTGGTTGCAGCTATCAACATTAAATTCTTGATATAGTACTTATAATATTTCACTTTATGTAATACACAAACTCATAACAATAAACTAAATGAGCCAAGAAATATAAATATTTTAAAACACCCTTAAACAGGAATGTTCCTTGCTGGGAGTCAGGTAAAAAGAATTCCCCTATAGCAGTTGAAAAATACCTTTTAAATGACTGTGTGTCTAAAATGCTAAAACACTAATAATGTTTATAGAAGTCTTAAATAATGTATATTTGTGAATATTACAAGCTGTTCTTCAGCATACAGGAAATGTGTGTTTCTGTGTTAGTGTCCCCTTAATGTGGAGCTAGGCAAATACACCCCCCCCCAAGGTTTCCATGTAAATTACAACGCTCAACTTGAACTGACACAGCAAAGGGAAATTTCCTCATCGTTTGATGATATTCCCTGATGTGTGGCCTTTTTACAGCAGCCATAAAAAAGCAGTAAATCAGGAATGAACTATAAAAGCAAAAGAAACTACTGTAATAAGCCTTAGAGTTCCAAACTTCCAACAGCAGTATCTTTAAAGGGAAATATAAACCAATGCTTAAAGTGAGTCCCAACAAATAGGACTTGAAAATGCCTTTAGCTTTCTGATGTGGTTTAAAAATGTACTTTACATTTAGACATAGACACTATACACATAGATAAACAGAAGTAGATGATCAATAGATAGGTAGATGATAGATAGATGATAGAGAGGGGGATGGATGGATAGATGAACCCGTGGGTAGGTGGGGGGGGGATGCATAGACAGATTAACCCCTTGCAACCTGCCATAGGCAAGTCAAGTGGGATATAAATGGATGGAAAATTTGTCTTAGTATTATAAACCTCTTTAGTACCCTTTGTTGCGAAAGCAAAACAAAAATAGAGACGTTAATTGTAATGTGTAAGCTACTTTTTTTCACCCCAGGTTCTAGAGTCTCATTTTTATTGGATACATGAAAACAGAGAAGCAAGCTACAAAACACCATTGGGCCAGTCTTAACTGACACTTGCTCATCTACTGAAACCTCAGATTGGACACAATGGTGGAGCTAGAGCTTTAACATGAAACTTTCTGTAACAGTACATTGGTTCCTATAGTGGGGTAAGGGTGTTGATTGTCAACTATTTTCCCTGTATAATCATCTTTATGCTTATACATTGAATCTATTTAATTATATGAAACACTATATACAGTTAATTAGACAGAATGAGTCTTTGCTCCATAAATCTTACTATCTAACTTTGGTGACTGAAGTAGAAGAAGATGAAATGACTTTTCCAAGGCTCCCATAAGCTGAAACATAAAGGCCAAATATTGAATGCATATCTCAATGACCTACAGACCTGCATCTATTTATGAACCTTTTTGTACATAAATAATAATAATAATAATAATAATTTATGTTTTAAAAGGTTCATATTCACTTTTAACACCAAAGACCTTCTAAAGAGTATACTAGGGCAGAAAACATTTGACTTTTAAAACTATACATATAATGTTTACCATCTAAAATACCTGACTTCAAAGAGCCTTTGTGATGATATTTATTGTACTTGCCAATGCCTTGTACCCAAGAAGAAACTGCCAACTCACAGTAATTACTAGGAGTACAATTACACAATTGCTTTTAAACTTGAAGGAATATTTGGCAGCATTCTATGAAGATAGTTATCTTATCTCAATACCTGAATGCTTTCTTTATTTAAAAAAGCTCCTATTGACTGAATATGTTTTAATTACAACCAGGTTATATTAGTAGGCACTGCCTTCCAGGTCTCCTTCTTTTTAGATTCTATCGGAATGATTTTCTTTCAGCATATACAATGGATATTTTTTGTAGGATAAGCTAGGAGACCAGCTACAGCATCCAAGAATATTTAGCTAATTAAATCTACGCCGGTGTAGTGCAACCTCTTCTGTAAACCACAAAAAAATGTAAATTAAAGCAACAGGTCCTTTTTTGTGACTTTTTATTGTAAATTCTTATTCTAACATAAACTGAAGCTCTGTCTTTGCTCTTTGCAAGTGTCACTCTATGGTGCTACATTTAGAAGTTGTATGGACCTTTAAGTGTTCAATGATGCAAAACCAAATCTTCAGAAATGAAAATGTGTGGGAAATAGGAACAGTGCATGCAGTAGATACCAATACACTTCTAAAGGTCATTCAGTCATTCATGCCCAGGAGTCAAAGCAATCACTTCTTTATGGCCTAGCCTAGAGTGAAGGGATGGACGGAATTTAAGAAATTAAAGAAGAAAACAATTTACGGGACTACTTTGGGCAGAAGTCATAGATTATCAAGGGGAAATGAAGGACTTTCGCCTATGATTAATGCTAAGTTGAACTGTTATATGAAATTAAAGCACTAAAACATGCTCCAGTTTGATGGGATGTTTACTATGTTTAATGTTATTGTATTTAAAAAAATATTAGGTTTATTTGCAACTGCAGTTGTGGTCATGCTAAAATGGATAGGTTTGCATATGGATGCCATTTATTAAAGGTAGTTGCATCTAGTGCTCTGCACTAGTAATGAGCAAATCTGTCCCGTTTGCCGAAAAGTTAGCGAAACGGCACAAAAATTAGTGAAACAACGAAAAATCCGTAAAACACATCCTAAATCATAAAACACATTTGTTGCGCAACTTTTTTTTTGCCTCAACTGCAACTTTTTTTTGACTGAATTTTCCTGCAGTGAATTTTCGCTGAAGTTTTGCAAAACAATTCACCAATGGCGATATGAGGAAAGTCTCTGCGAATCCATGCCTGGCGAAAAAATTCACTCATCACTTGCATCCTGCTCAGGATATGTACGTCTGTCTAACCTCCTGTTCCAAAGTGCATTTATTGACACAGGGCGGCGTGCATCAATACATTCAGAAACAGTTCTCATTGACCAGCTTTTCTGAATTTTTTCTGGCCACTTTTTGAGGAATTTAAAAAAAAATTAATACAGACTCTTAGTGGTTCTTAAGAGTATTCTCGTGTATATCCACGTTCACTTTTTTCTTGAATCAAACTCGCAAACTCGAATTTTGATAAATGGGCCCCTTAATTCTTCAACACTTGCTTAAAGAATCACAAGCAGGATTCTTTTTGTCACAAGTGCTGGAAATGACGTGGTTGGATGCATATGGCGCAACACCCCCTGGTGGCTGCAATGACACTGGCATTTTGGGGAAAATACTACATTCTGGTTAAAAAAACATGGCGATTTGCATCCAAAATTGCACTATGCAATACATTGCTTAAGGAAATGACCTTTTATATGTTCTATGAGTCAAAAGCAATGTTATAGATTTGCCGTAATTACTAAACTCTGTATGTCGGACTGGAGATTTTTATAGTTTTGTGCAAGGAAAACTTATGCAGTATAAAAAACAGACATTTGTGGGTCAACAATCTGAATTGTGACAGACAGTGATCTATCTAAAAGGTAATAAAAGTGAGAATGGGAATAAGCACAAAAGACTAGTATTCAAGTGTGTCTCAATGGCTGAATGACAGTATAGTGGAAGTTTTGTGTATTGATGTGTGGTGGAACTGGTTGATGTATGTGATCTAGAAAATGACAATGATGTCAGCAGTGAGTCACTCATGTGTGTAATGTGAAAAGTGGAGGGGAACTGACAGAAAGAACGATAGAGAAGAACAGCAAATAGGTGAGTGAAGGTGAATTAGTCGTGCATGTGTGGGATAGGGTTCAAAGAAAGGATAAAAGTAAACAAATGACAAGAATATTAATGAAAATGAAACTTTGAAATGGTCATGTGACCTTAAGACTCTGAACAATGGAAGGTGACACATTTTGTTGTGTTTTGTCACATTTGAATTTACAATATTTCTATTCACTGCATATTCTTATATGTAATAGTGGGTGCTGCTCTATTTCTTGCTTTTGCTGAAGCAACACTTCTCAAGAGAAAATCAAACCAAAACTTATTAGTTATTATTCAGTAAGGGTAATTATTGATTTAGATAAAACTTATGATGACTTTTCTACTTCTTAGGGCAATTATCTACACCCATATTTACTGCAAAATTGTGGTCAGTATATATATATATACTATATATATATATATAAAAAGACCAGCAACACCGAGTTATATTCCATATATATATATATATATATATATATATAGCGAACCCAGGGTGGCACTCTGCTTCAGCTCTTAACGCGGGTGCAAGGTAAATGATTTAAATATCCAAAAAAAGACCAGCAGCACCGAGTTATATTCCAAAAAGATCAATCGCTATGGATAAATAGAACATGGGGCTGGTTAGCATGGTTGCCTTGAGAAAGGTCCCGATGGGGACCGAAACGTAACGTTGGCTGTTCATGCGTTTTAATACATGATTGATCTTTTTGGAATATAACTCGGTGTTGCTGGTCTTTTTTTGGATATATATATATATATATATATATGTGTGTGTATGTGTATATATATATATATATGTATATATATATATAGGTTAGAGATCCTGCAATAGACTTTCCAAGGGCATCTAAATGGTGCTTGTGAATCAGGCAAACAAACATGCCTAAAATGATCTGAAAGCAATATAAATCCTATATTTGGGTTCTGTGTTATGTTAGCAGCGCAACAGTATGGCATAAGAGCCGTACAACTGAATTCTGCAGGCCTCGATTTGCTTGGTCAGTTTCACAAGTAAACTGGAAGTTAGAATAATTTACTTTTTTTTCCCCTTCATTATTTCTGTCATGGTGATTAGAGCCTGTAAATTGGCAATTAACAAGAGGCAGTTGACCTGAGGAAAGTGAAAATTCCCAAGCTTCTTATTAGATAGCTTATCTTTTATACAGTCAATTATTGTATGATAATGGCTGCTTCATCAGGTATCATCTCTTAATCAATAATGCATTATTTTTCTAAACTGTACATTAGGGGCGATAAACCAAAAGAAAGGTTACTACTTGAAAAACAAACAATGAGATTTTAAGCTGGGTGCATTGAAGGTCTTCAAAGAGGAGGAGGAGGAGGAGGAGGGGGAAAAAAAGACATTTGATTTGGTATGTATTAATTAGCTCAAAGATGAGACAACTGAGGCTGAACATGTTGTTCTGTTGCCAACAAAAATGCTGTTTCAATTAGTTGTAGATTAGGTACAGAGCTTCTCAACTGATAGAAACAAAGCGCCTGCTCACTGGATATTCAAACGCAGAGGCGGCTGATTTTACCGTTATAGTATTCTACGCTCATGAACTCACTCTCTACTCCAATTTAACAAAACCTTGATCTACTTGTTAATTTCCTCACGTTTGTCGCATTTACTCCTAACACCATAAACCCACTGACATTTACCAGAAAATTCTACAGCTTCACTTCGATTCCATATTGGCCATGTCTCAAGGAGTAAAGCTGGAACAGGACTGCAGAATTTTTAGATTTTTTTAAAAACAAATAAGGTTTATCCTGTCAAAGAACCTACAGTAGAATTGGGTTGACTGCCTTGGGCCATATATACTACATTGCTGCATTCTATTGTACTCTATGGAAAAAACCTACATTGCCTACCAATGCCTGCTGCCAGGTGCAGTGGGCACCGAAGGAGAAAGGCTGGAATTTATACACTTGTGTAATGTATGAGAATCTAAATGGTTAAACTACAGTGGAAGGTACAGCAGGAATTAATGGCACAGACTGAAAAAGAGGCAGGTAACAAGTGGAGTGCAACAGGGGTTTGTATTGGGGCAAGCAGTGCTGAATAATGTTATTGCTGGTGTGCCCCCAGTAATATCAGGAATCATTACTTTATCAATGAGGTAGTAGATTCTTTTAACCCCACACTACATGAATATTAAACTGTCTGCACCTGTGTTACCTTCATAATCTATTAGGGAAATATAATAATAATTCTATACAGATTAAAAATGTGCATAAATATGAAAAAAAATCTAATTTTGCAATGTAATAGTCTTCATTGGATGGTTATTACATTTTAATTGCATCTAAAAATTAATATGTCTCCCTTAATTAAATATATAAATAAAAGTTATATGCAATCAAACAGAAAGAGTTCACCTCTGGTGAACTGTGGTGAATTATGGTGAACTCTATTTAGGCTTTAGCAATGGTTATGCTGCAGTTCCCAGAATCCTCTGGCAGAATTCAGACTGATTCCATTTACTTCTCTAAAAGGTCCTGTGGTCCAAAACCAGTGTGAACAGGAGGAAAGTTATTATAAATTTGTAATGAATGACTTGGGATATCGTTACAGAGATGTGGAATGATTTCTGCATGACCTTGCTGTAAAAGTCAAAGCACTGACAAAAGAACTTTCTAAAATTACTCATACTTTCCATTTTAAACTATGAAAATTAGGAAACTGAAGAGTCCATCCCCATAAAAGATGATTGATGATGACATACTTCTATTATTTGTAAAAGTGTGCTATTTTTGGTGCAACATTCCTTTAAATATCTGATATAGAGTTATTGTTAATGTATAAAATCAAGCCATATTGTTCTAATTGGACTGCTGTGTGCATTGGTCAAGTGGGTGGACATCACAAAACTGGGGTAAGACTTTATTTGGACATGAACATGTCGCTGAAAGGATCAGATAGTCAAATTTCTCACTTCATTTCATGAACACAGAGTTAGTGAGAGGCACATAGTCATTTTTCAGCGCAAAATAAGCAACTCCGCTTAACAATGAATAAACCAGTTCTGCACTTCCATTCATGTTGCACCATTCATTTCAGAACCCAGTAGCAACTCCAGTGTAGTGATGAGCGAATCTGTTTCGCTTCGCCGAAAAATTTGCAAATCCTTCAAAAGATTTGCGAAATGGCAAATTCGCACGTCAAAATAAAATTGTCGCCCACGGCTATTCTTTCGTCACGCAGCTATTACTTTGTCGCGCGACCATTCTTTTGACGCGGGCGGCAATTTCTGGACGTGCGGCGAATTTTTCCGCAGCAAATTTTTTTATCCGTTTCGCGAAACAATCCGCCAATGGCGAAATGCGGAAATTCGCCGCGAATCCATGCCTGGCGAAACATTTTGCCCATCACTACTCCAGTGCAATCTGTGAAACTTCCTACTGAATAGGAAGTGATTAAGGGCGAATAAGTTCTTTTTTTTCTTGACATAGAGATACCCCCATGTACAAAGTGGCAACTGTAAAAACAGTTGAAATATTTAGGGGAAGATTTCTGATGTTATTTGTTTTCCAGTGATTGTAGTTGCACTGGGCCTTCACCCTGAAATGTTGGCATTGTAACAAGGGGATTGGAACTCCCTTGCATATATGGTGGGAGTATAAATATATTACAGTGTACGCCATTCTGGCAAAGAGGTTATCAAAGTATTGCAAACATACCAGACATAAAATACATGGTAGACCCAGTCATAGTTCTCCTATCTATAATGCCATCTGGGGTAACCAGATTCCTCTTAACAGCTGCCAGAACACTGACTGGAGTAAAGCTGCTTCTATGCATCATGATATAGCCCAAGATTTAAGCAATGCATGCAACGTAGCTGTATTTTGCTTAATTCATTTTGCTATTGAAGTAAGATTGAAGGTAAAAATGTATCGCCACAAAATTGCATCTGAAAAAGTATCAGCATAACCACTTTTATTCCTAAATCCCTAAATTATTAGCAGACTATAAATAGGCACAGGTAAGTGATCAATGGCTGACTTCACTTAAATGTCTGTCTGGTATGGCTTTTTGGACCATTGAAACGTAGCAGTAAATGAGCCCCAAAATTCTGCCCCATTACCCTGTTTCATTTCCAGCCATAATAAGCCACCCTGTCTCTATACAGATGTGCTTATTTGAAATTATTTTCCTCTCCCTTACTACTTCATCACAGTATTTATAAAATATTTTTGCACAAAATCGTAAACATTTTTTAAATCAAATTCAGAATGCAATATATGAGCGTTTGTGCTGCTTTCATACAGGGGCAGAAGGATAAAATATGAGCCTCTTGCTTTAAATAATGTACAATATTGGCACTATTTTCGAATTCTATTGCACCTAAAGAGTGTTTTATGTCATGTCAGAAATCTATGCAATAGAAGGGAGGAAACCTGACATTGGGTTGTTGCCATATTTCAGAGAGTTTTACGGATTGTTATGCTCCTTTACCTTGATTTCAACTGGTGATACATTTCAGTGGGCTATCATATTGCAGTAATTCTTCACTACAGCTTAGGTAGAAAGCATTCTTCTTTCAATGTAGAAGGGAAGGATGGTGTAGCCTAGGACGCTTTTGTTAAAAAAATAGTTATAGGATCTATTATTCAGAGAACTTCAATTATGGTAATGACATTCCCCATGGTGCATTGCTTAAACAATGAACTAATTCTTCATTTTTGACTTTTGATTTGATTTTTTTTTTCTGTAGTACAGGTATGGGACCCATTATCCAGAAACCTGTTATCTGGAACTAATCAAATCATTTTTAAATTGCTTTCCCTTTTCTCTGTAGTAATAAACAGTAACTTAATCCAAACTAAGATATAATTAAACTTTATTGGAGGCAAAAACCCTATTGAGTTTATTTAATATTTAAATGATTATTTTTAGCAGACTTAAGATATGGAGATCCAAATTACAGAAAGACCCCTTATCCAGAAAACCCCGGGTCCTGAGCATTCTGGGTAACAGGTCCCATAGCTGTATTAACACAGTACCTTGCATTTGGTGGAAATCAAACTGCAAGGTAAAAAAAAAAATCCTATTGGTTTCCCTAATACAGAAACTATAGGTCCCAAAGCATTTTAGATAATAAAAAATCAGCCCTATTGTTGCTTTGTGTATGGGGTGCTAGTTTGTAACAGGCATTCTACGCTTTATGCTTAAAGCTAAAACTGTATAGTTTCTTTGAAGGCAGTCCCCATGGCAGTCAATGGGAGGTAGCAGAGGTGGATATTGGGTTTAAGGCACAAGACCAACCTAGAACTGCCACTTACAGCAGCCATTTATGACAAGAATACAAAATCACAGTCAGAAATGACCCCATAGAAGTCACTGCTCAAGTGAAGCGTAGTTAAGTGTGGCTGGAACAATAGTTCATTTTGTTATGTAATTTGCAACAATTTTTTTTTTAAACTTGTGGCTAATTTCTGTAATGTAATTATGTAATTGCTTTATAAGAATTGCATTGCTTTTTCTGTCTTCATAAACACTAGACATAAAAAAAGCTTCATGAATTGTTTATGAATTTGGATTTAACTGGATCATTATTGTGTCGTGCGGGGGTGTTATGAAAGAAAGCTGAGCCTCAGTAACGGAATGCCAAAGGAAATTGTGGAATTTTCAGGTCAAATGTTGCGAAAGCCGCATTAGAGTAATATAAAATGCAATATAGGGCTGATAATTTTCATAACCCTCCTCCAGCCCCCACTCCTACTATCCCAAAGAGAAAATATCTGCCTATCCAGTACATTTATCACCTCGCCTTACTCCAATGAGCAGGAACTAAACCTCCATTAACTCTTGCTCGAAAATCCCTCATAAACCTACTTGCAGTCTTACAGGAACACTTTCCCCTAATATGCAGTTAAAGTATTAGGTGTTTGCTATATTTAAGAATGTTTTGGCTGAACTGAATGTTATTATTCTATGTGACAGTGGTATGTGAGCAGAGCCTGTTGATTAAAACACAAATTATCATTTAGAATAAGTGAAGGGGTTCATGCCCATTTTACATCTGCTTACAACACTCTAAACATTTTCTATTGCAGACAGACTACAAGTTAACCCCCAAACTATGTGCATTATTATGCTCTAAATGTGGGGCATGCAATTATATATTTTGGATTAATGTAGGGGACACCCTCTCCCAAAGGATCATTCCTGCAACCGGAGGATGCTCGGAGATTCAAGTAACAGGTACCTAGTACCGAGTACCTAGTACCCAGTGCTCTGGCAAACTTCAGGTGTGCCTGGGCAGTATTCTGCCCCTTAATCTGTGTTGCTCTACGCCCGGGCGTTTGTGACCTCGCCACAAATCCGGGCCTGAACTTAACTATGTAACTATAAGTAAGGGCAATAGGACCGGATGCAGTAGGACCACCTTCACAGAAAAATAGTGCTTTTGGCACTGAAGGGCAAATAGTACTGATTCTAGAACCTTTAGTTTAAAGGTTTTAAATAGACAGAACATTTGCCAAAAATAAAGGAAACAAATTTTGACCCATTACAGACATACATGTTTAACACTTTCCCTTCTGGCCCCCCTTTGATCTTTCCTCACTGTGTGCTACAAGAGAAAACATGTGACATCAAACTGAATTTGTTGGTGTCTGAATAGGGTTATTTTGACACCAATTTATATATATGAAGTTTAATTACCATTAAGTACATAGTAAATGAACATGAAGGCTGATGGATTTACATGAATGATCGGATTATAGGCCGATCTTCAGCATAAGTTGACCTAACATTACATATAACAAAAAGCTTAATCAGCTCTTGAATATACAGTGGTTTCTATATACACTGTATATTATGCTGTGCTTATACCTACACAAAAGGAACTTCTCCCTCTGCAAACAAAAAAACAGACATTATTGTACAATAAATAAATCTAAACAAAGAAATGTTAACGATTTACATTTGGATTTGTAGGCAAACTAATTAATCCGGATGGGCAAGCAAAGCTTTTATCTAAAAAGGTAATAATATATATATTTTTTTTACTTCAATAATCAGCTATCAGAGAGCAACAGCAGGTGCCATTAGGCCAAGTGAGGAAAGTGCTCACACAGTCTGCTCAGGCTCTCAGCGAAATTCTTTGCTCTGAAGCCAACTGTTGAGAGCAGTGTGGTAATTTCTAGAGGATGACAGTTTGTCGATAGCGCTGGTACCTGTGTTCTTTAAGTAAAACAAGGTGAGCATTTTTTAGCCCTTGGGCTAAAGTCAAACTGATAGGAAAAAATGAGGAAAAAAGCAAATATGTCTTTTTTCTTAAGAAGGGATTAATCTCTGTAGGCACTGGTTACACGACTTCCTATTTTTACTTAACAAGTCTCCATTTTTCTAAGCCTAATCCTATGACAAAATGCATTAAGTTAGAAGGACGCAAATAAGATGTCTATCTTCATGTTTCAACTGCTTGACCTTTTTACTAGTGCAGACATCTAATTGGTTGCTGGGTACCGGACTGGGGAAAATATGCCTGTGTTTCTACTATTTTTTATCCTTTTAAACTTACAAGGCAATATGTGGGCTATAAAAATGGAACACTAAAATACTCAATAAATAAACATATTTGTGATGTGGGCAGCATCTTTAATGCAGTGGTTAGAATTGTGCCTTGCTATGCTGGGGGACTGCTAGTCCAATGTCCTCCGCCCTTCAGTTGTGTTGCATAAAATATATGAATGAAGTATAATAAAATTACTATATACTAGAATTATACATTATGCATGAATATCCAGTAAATTATATCCTTTATTTAATGGTGCTTAGTAATGTTATCAGTTTATAGCTTAGTGAAGCAATTCTTGTCACATGACTCACTGAAACATGTGTATTATAATAAATAATGTACCTCCTGTTGTAAAATATTAGATATTAGACATCACCTCGGAGAAGTTCCATGACCCTATGATTTTATACAGGTCATGGAACTCCTCTGTGATAATATCCTTATATTTTACAACAGGGAGTACATTATGCTTTACATTATGGGGTATATTATTCCCTATATATCTAACAAAAGTTATGAATATAAAATAAATCCTTATAACTGGTGTTCAGCCTGTGGCTTTATTATGGTCATGGAACTCTTTGGTGACTTCTAATATCCATAAATTTCCCTATATTCCCTATATATAAATTACTGGATTTAAAGTTATCTCTTGCAGTCAAAAGTCTCACTTGGTTTCACCCAAATCAAATCAATATGCAATTTCCATGTAACATTGATTTGTTCCTTGCTTATATCCATATCAGTCTAATTTGTATAATTCAGATCAATCAAAATCTACCTGGAACAAGTCACTACTAACTGGCCGTTTCATGTGCGGTTTCCCATGGACTTAGCAATATTTTCAGTGCAATCTGTTTATGCTAGCTGAGTAATAATTATGCTATTAATAATTTCTCAACACTGACTTTTTACAAATAATTTTTTTCTTAATAAATGCCTCCTAAGTTTTCCCAAGACTTTTTATACAGCGGAAATCATTTTGAAAGGAAAATAAATAAATTGATGTCATTTTTCATTGTGCAAAATAGGTGAAATCTGACAATTGCCTACATTTGCATGGGTTTGTTCTTTGCTGGCATTAGGATGTTAAACATTGTAATGCTCTTGTTATTTCACCGCTCAGCTATTAAGGAAACAAAAAGCAGAGATGACCCAGAAAATGCAGAGTAAGTAGAATATTGAAAATAGAGTATCGCAATGATTAAAATTTAACAAGTGGCCTTTTGAAGTCTTTGAGCACATGGGAAACGCAGCAAGGATCAAAGGTTCTTTTTGACTTCATCTAACAACTTTGTGGCTACAAAAATAAATAAATAAGCAGTTACCAGGAAAGCATCAGCAATCTCACAAACAATGTGTTTTATCTGCACACTTGCCCTTCAGAACTGAGTAGCACATTTAGGGGAATGCACTCGGCTTTAGACATTCCCTAACAATACTCTTTTGTTACCTATAAAAGTACTGCCGCAATTCACATTATTCCAATGAGGGTGTAAACATGTTTGCTTATAGTTATATATAGAAACAGTGCATGAGAGGTGCTTTGATATATGGGCAAAAGGAAAATTTACCAACAGCCCAACTAGGGTTGCCACCTTAGTGGAGGGTTTGGACAAGGGGGTCAGTGGTGAGTAATGTTGGGGGTGTAACTGATTATGTTGGGGGGTGGGATGAGGTTTATGGGGGGGTGGGATGAGGTTTATGGGGGGGTGGGGACAATAGTGAAGCAGAAGCCTCTGATCAGGCAGAGTTTTGTCTGGGTTTCAAAACAGACAGCTCATGTGAAAACAAGACTTCCCAGATTAAAACCACACAGGTGGCAGCCCTTGGCCCAACAGATCTGAAGGGCCCACTATTGCTTTTTTAACCACTATTACATTTGAACAACGCTAAGCAGAGATGTGAGACTCCTAATCAGCTTAAAGAGCTCTACAAAATGTCATTTTTAATAAAAGTTCCTTAATAATAGTTGAGTTTAGCCCATCCATGCAACACTTGTTATGAACGATAGGCCCTAAATATTTTATATGAACCAACTTTGCATACAGTTGAATAGAGTCTAAAGGGGGTTTAGACCCAAAGTTTTTTCTTCCCTAGGCCCAACAGTACCTCAAACTGGAGTTTTCTGTTATACATTATTATGGAAATGTAATAAAAATAAAACTAATAAAAAACTGTATCACTGAATAAAACACATCACCTGTTTTTGTGCTGTATTCCTATATTTAATAATAGGTACAAAGTTGGTCCAGATGCAGTAGCCCATAGCAAGTAATGAGACTTTTTGCTTTTAAACTGGTGACCAGTAAATACTACCTGTTGACTGGTTGCTAGAGGTGAAAAGAACTATAGCAAACTGCTCCTTATATTACATAATTCTATGAGGTAATGTAAAGCCAATCAAATTATTCCTTTCAAACAGGTAACTAGTAAGTGTTACCTGCTAATTGGGCTGGGTTCCTAGGCCTGGTGCTACAAGCTAAGGTATTTGCATGGAGGTCCACCTCTCACAACTCTGTATGTGTCACTTTTAATGTAGAGTATTGAGAGGCAGAAAGGGACTTCTGACCACCACTGTTTTTCTCTGGAAGGTAAGCATCCCATGTGCCATTAGCTTAACACTGACAAATTCACCATTCTCACACAATTCAAAGACACGGATAACTACAAATAGAAGTGGTGCTGGCCTAAATTCTATTTTTGTGATTTTGTATCTTTTATTTTCCTATTCTGGAACATCTAGTTGTATATTTCCCCACTGGCGCTTTGAGCAGTATTACAGTTTTTAAAGGACAGACTTTTGTGCTTTCAGAATAAGCATTGATACTGACAGATTCCGGGCTCAAAATACTGCAGATTTAGGGTTGGAAATGGAGTTTACCTTGACCCTAAGGAAACACATCCAAGAAAGTTTTAAAATGAATATTGCCTGCTCAGCTGTCTAAATGGCTTTGGACAGTTTAAATCCAAAGCAAATCATTATTTGTAACAGTTAAGAGGGGCAGTAGGGGACACAAGGGTAGGGGGGCTGGTTCAAAGCTTGTACAAACCAACAGATTTGCCGCGTTAGGTGAAGATGCTGGGGAAGGCAGCTCTGAGCTGGCGTGTATGGAGCAGGCTGACTCTCAGAGCACCCTGGGAGCCGGCACCTCTAATACAGGTGGGGGGAGTAGTGCTAGGAACGGAAGGCAGGTTATAGTTGTAGGGGATTCAATTATTAGAAAGGTGGATAGGGTAATTTGTCGCAAAGACCCTACATGCCGAACTGTGTGTTGCTTGCCTGGTGCTAGGGTTCGGCATGTGGTGGAACGAGTGGACAGATTGTTGGGAGGGGCTGGGGAAGACCCGGCGGTCTTGGTACACATAGGTACCAATGACAAAGTTAGAGGAGGGGGGGAAGTCCTCAAGAACGATTTTAAAAAGCTAGGTGCGAAGTTGAGGGCGAGGACTTCCAAGGTAATTTTCTCAGAGATATTACCTGTGCCACGAGCAACATTAAGAAGGCAGCGGGAGCTCAGGGAGATTAATGCGTGGCTGAGAGATTGGTGCAGGGAGGAGGGCTTTGGGTTTCTCCAGAACTGGGCTGATTTCTCAATCGGCTACAGGCTCTTTGCCAGGGATGGGCTGCACCTCAATGATGATGGGGCAGCTGCTTTGGGGGAAAAGATGGCTAGAGGGTTGGAGGAGATTTTAAACTAGGAGTGGGGGGGGAGGGTGCAGCGGGAAATTCTGTGGTAGACAGGATAGATGAGGTAGTGGGCATAGTAAGGAAAATTGGGGGAGGAGACTTGCTTCGGGATACTGATAATGGCAGGGAGGCCCATAAGTTGTTTACACGTCATTCTCACGCCGGAACCAGTATTAAATGTATGTTTACCAATGCAAGGAGTCTGACTGGTAAAATGGGAGAGCTGGAGGTACTGGCGTTGGAGCGGAAATATGATGTGATTGGTGTTGCTGAAACTTGGTTGAATGAGTCTCATGACTGGGCTGTTAATATTGGGGGGTATACATTGTTTCGGAGGGACAGGGGCAATAGGAAAGGAGGAGGAGTGTGTCTGTTCATTAAGCACGACTTAAAAGCAAATATTAAGGAGGAAGTGATGGGGGTAACAGAGGGAGCTGAATCCTTATGGGTTGAGCTTCTCACAGATAGTAAAGAATCTACCAAGCTAATTGTAGGGGTATGCTATAGACCCCCTAATGTAAGCGAAGAGGAGGAGGCCCAGCTCCTGTTGCAAATAGAAAAGGCTGCTAGTTTGGGGCAAGTGATAATAATGGGGGATTTTAATTACCCTGATATTGACTGGGGCAATAGTACTGCCAGGACAGTAAATGGGAACAAGTTTATAAACTTGCTGCACGACAACTTTATGTCACAGGCTGTTGAGGAGCCAACCAGGAACAATGCTATACTAGATCTAGTGATCTCTAATGACCCAGAACGTATAGCAAATGTGCAAGTGGTTGAACCCCTGGGTAATAGTGACCATAATGTTATTTCATTTGATGTTTGGTGCAGGAAACAAATTTACACGGGGGCAACAAAGACACTGAATTTTAGGAAGGCAAATTTTAGCTCCTTAAGGGCAGCGCTTCAGGGCATAGATTGGGGCATTATGTTTTCTGATAAAAATACAGAGCAGAAATGGTTGTCATTTAAAATGATATTAAATCATTACTGTTCTCAATTCATTCCATTAATAAGAAAAAGTAGAAGTGTTAAGAATCACCCTATGTGGCTTAACTCTGAGGTAAAGAAGTTAATAGGGAAAAAAGGAAAGCTTTTAAGAAATATAAGTCAGAGGGGACAGTAGCTGCGTTTAATGAATATAAACACTATAACAAGTGTTGTAAAACAGCAATCCGGAAGGCAAAGATAGAAAATGAGGAGCGCATCGCGGCCGAGGCCAAGACTAACCCCAAAAAGTTTTTTAAGTATATTAATAGTAAAAAGATGCAGGTTGAGGGTGTGGCCCCATTGAGTTATAATAACAATATGGTTACAGCGGATACAGAAAAGGCAGATGTGCTTAACCAGTTCTTTTCTTCTGTGTATACAGTAGAGGAGCCAGTGGGCCAAGTCTCACCCAATAGCTTCACTGTTGCCTCAGCTCCAACTACACAGTGGTTGGCACAGGATATGGTGCTTAAAGGGTTACACACGATAAATGTAAACAAGGCACCTGGGCCAGATGGAATACACCCTCGGGTACTGAGAGAGCTAGGGGCAGAATTGCAGTGGCCCTTGTTTCTGATATTCTCAGACTCTCTTTCATCAGGTATGGTACCTAGTGATTGGAAGAAGGCGAATGTCACTCCCATATTTAAAAAGGGAATAAGATCTCAGCCTGGCAATTATAGGCCTGTAAGTTTGACATCCGTGGTGGGCAAGTTATTTGAAGGCTTGTTAAGGGATCACATTCAAAATTATGTAGTGGAGAATGGCATTATGAGCAGTAATCAGCATGGCTTTATGAAGGACAGGTCATGTCAGACCAATTTAATTGCTTTTTATGATGAGGTAAGTAAGAAGCTGGACAGTGGGGATGCAGTAGATATAATCTATTTGGATTTTGCCAAAGCATTTGATACCGTTCCCCACAAACGACTGCTTTCTAAGCTAAGGTCTATTGGTCTTAGTGAAGTCGTTTGCACATGGATAGAAAACTGGCTACAGGATCGGGTACAGAGGGTGGTTGTTAATGGCACATTCTCTACTTGGAGTAAGGTTCTCAGTGGGGTCCCTCAGGGTTCTGTACTGGGTCCACTTTTGTTTAATTTGTTCATAAATGACTTAGGGGAGGGTATTATGAGTAATGTATCAGTGTTTGCAGATGACACAAAACTCTGCAGACCAGTCAATTCTATCCAGGATGTGACATCCCTGCAGCAGGATCTTGACCAACTGGCAATCTGGGCAGCTAAGTGGCAGATGAGATTTAATGTGGATAAATGTAAGGTCATGCACCTGGGATGTAAAAATATGCAAGCCCCGTATAACCTTAATGGGACTGCACTAGGCAAATCCATAATGGAGAAGGATCTTGGAGTCCTTGTAGATAATAAACTTGGCTGTAGCAAGCAATGCCAGGCAGCAGCTGCAAGGGCAAACAAGGTTCTGAGCTGTATTAAAAGGGGTATAGATTCACGGGAGGAGGGGGTTATTCTTCCCCTTTACAGAGCACTGGTAAGGCCCCATCTAGAATATGCTGTTCAGTTTTGGTCTCCAGTGCTCAAACGGGACATTATTGAGCTAGAGAGGGTCCAGAGAAGGGCAACTAAGCTGGTAAAGGGTATGGAAAGTCTCAGTTATGAAGAAAGACTGGCCAAGTTGGGTCTGTTTACACTGGAGAAGAGGCGCTTAAGAGGTGACATGATAACTATGTATAAATATATAAGGGGATCATATAATAACCTCTCTAATGTTTTATTTACCAGTAGGTCCTTCCAACGGACACGAGGGCACCCACTCCGGTTAGAAGAAGGGAGGTTCCATTTAAATATTCGGAAAGGATTTTTTACAGTGAGAGCTGTGAAGTTGTGGAATTCCCTCCCCGAATCAGTCGTACTGGCTGATACATTATATAGCTTTAAGAAGGGGCTGGATGGATTCTTAGCAAGTGAGGGAATACACGGTTATGGGAGATAGCTCTTAGTACAAGTGAGGGAATACAGGGTTATGGGAGATAGCTCTCAGTACAAGTGAGGGAATACAGGGTTATGGGAGATAGCTCTTAGTACAAGTTGATACAGGGACTGGTCCGATTGCCATCTTGGAGTCAGGAAGGAATTTTTTCCCCTCTGAGGCAAATTAGAGAGGCTTCAGATGGGGTTTTTTGCCTTCCTCTGGATCAACTTGTAGTTAGGCAGGTTAGGTATAGGCATTATGGTTGAACTTGATGGACGTATGTCTTTTTTCAACCCAACTTACTATGTTACTATGTATGTTACATGCCAAAAGCAAAATAAACATGTATTACTGACAAGGGCATTGCAATAGATACAGCAGAACTAGTGGTTTCTGGAGGCCCACAAGTATATAGGGCATAGCCCTCGAGTTTTATTCGAGTTTGAAAATTTGAGGTATGCCAGTTTTTTAATCTAAACAAGTTTTCCTAATTAATAAATAAGCAAGCATTTAAAAATGCGAGTTTAATCGAATTAGAAAAATGAATCTCGAATTCATAAACTCGAAAACTGATAAGTACGCCCATATGTGTAGTGTTTAGACTTACATTTTTACATATTTTAGCTGCATATACTCAATTGCACGGCTTGGATATACGGAGGGGAAACTGTAAAACCATTCTGTGCCCCAGGGTGTCAAATCTGAGATTACACAGGCCTGTACAATATTATATGCATTAGAAATAAGAATTCCACCTTCGGAGGCAAAGATCAATTTTCCTAAACACCAGCCTGACTTGGCCATACCAGCCTCCATAAATTTATTGAGAAGCCTCACCATGGATCAAAGAAAGGTAACACAAATTTGTCATTTTGGATGTTTTATTGAGCAAACAAAAAGCAAGGTTACTGAGATATACATTTTCTCGTATTGTTTATTGCTGTTATGCTCTCTAAAAAAAAGGACTTTCTTTGTGTTTCATTGACACTGCAAAACGAGAGTTAAGAAACTCTGTTTATTACAATCACATAACTTTCACAATTACTATATAATATCTTACTAAGATGATTACATAGGAAACTTGGAGAAAAAAATTAATATGGTTTATTGCCTGCAGGGTTGGGCCCTTCCTGAGCCATGCAAATGTATGCCAATGGCATTTTCCTTATGCTTGATATAACTGGTACCTGGATATTAATGGTTATGGCGTTAATTATGGAACAACTTGATGGGTTCACACTCTGGGCACCTTTGAGACACACTTTAGACCCTCATGAATTGAAAGCTATTGTGCTAGCTAATCCACAGGAACAGATGATGGAGAACCCAATATTTGAAGGGCTTTTAAAATATATAATGCATAGCAGCATAACAGTAAAAGATATCCATATGCTCCCATATCTCCAGGAGATATCATAGGCATACCATAAAATTATTCGTATTTTAAAGGATCATTCACCCAGGTCACATTCTCCTACTCCTATTGCAGAGGATCATGCACCTAGATCATGTTCCTCCACTCAGTATACTAAAAAGAACCATATACTAGTCACCCTGGAATTGTGTATCATGTATTCCATGTACATGTTTAGACTGAGAATCAATATAGGCCACTACAAAGGCCCAAGAGCCCCACAATAACACTGGTCTGTGCCTGCTTAAAGCAGCCCCTCTGGAAGATTTCTAGATTACCAGCCTAGACCAGCCTGTAGGAGCATTAATCTTTACTATGACTTAAAAATATGTACATATTTAGCAAAGTGTAGATTATTCTTTATAGGCAGCTGTGGTGAGTTTGATCCCATGGGAGACCTTTGTGTATATTGCCACCTACATTTTTCAAAAATGAAGAAGAAAACTACATGCATACAACAATTCTAACACGTATGATCTTTGTAATATGTCAGCACCCCAATACACTTCTCTCTGTAAGTCCAATTTTTTAAGGATATCCTAAAGGTCAATCAGTAATCAAGGATTGCAATATTAGGAAGGGGTCTATGAGGCAATAAAATATGTAGATGATTTTACAAGTAATTATAAAACCCGTGAATCTAATTAAATAATGATTGCAGTAGTGTATAAATCATACATCTTCAATTCTATTGACAAAGCTGGCAATATCTGTAATTCTTATCAGAGCACCATTTTGCCATGTCTTGCAGCTATTGGACTGATGAAGAAATTTATGGGTAACTAATGAAAGACGTTGCAAAAGTCTGCACAAACATAATGGAATTCTAGTTATTTACACTTCCAATCATGAATCGTTAATCTAAATCTGAATCATATTATAATTGCAATGTACCCGAAAAAACAACAATTAAAATTTTATTTTCTCTTTTATTTAAATTCAGACGATACATGGTGGTTCATGTACTTTGGATCCTATATGTGCATTCTTTTTTTATAAAATAATAATAAAATAAAATAGGTTCGCCAGCTTGCAGTTGTTTCAGTGTAGCGCCCCAGCACACTTTTGTGCCCTTAGTTGTTTTGCACTTGCATCATTCATCATATAAATGACCCCTATTGAGTAACAATTCCATGTGCATACAATAGCATGTTTGACATTCAGCTGAACTGGGCAACATTCTCAATCACAAAATCTTGCATGACATTATGATCTTAAGCCATAATTTGGTTGGTGTGCAGCATGTTCATACATGGTAATACACACACATTCTGTACGTGTGTGTGTGTACGTACGTAAGGAGGTAAACTACATATTTATTTTTGTAAAGTAGATGGACAATGTTTGGTTCAGCCAGCAGGTGGCACCAACCTCTAAGCTTGGCCTGCAGGGGAATTCCCCTACATTAGCCTATATAAGCACCAGCCAGGTGACCAGACCAAGTGGGGTACTGCTTCCTTTAGGGCTGGTTAATGAATAGTAGTTGGGTGTGAGTTCACTCTACGTGTGAAAGATAGGTAGGCTAGTGAGAAAGGACAGCCTGTTGTCCCAACAAGGAGGGAGTTTTTTGGGGTAGAGCCTGTTCCCCAGTTAGGGAATTGGAGCATTAAGGTCTAGGTTAGAGGAGAACCTACAGAAGCTGTACTGAGGCAGTTTGGGAGAAGCTTTGGCTCTGTATGGTGGACAGGGGATGATGCCCCTGTAAGGCTAAAGGCACTTTGCCTGTGTATTTCCCAATAGCAGGAGTCCTGGAGTCTTCAAAGAAGAATGCTGTGTGAGTGTGATAAACGGAGAAAGAAAATCTGCTGAAGCAGTGATTAGTGTGTAACTGAGATGCCCCGGTCTGTAACCTGCCCCCCTGCAAGAAGCTGCTCAATAAAAGAGTCATAGCGTCACTGTGTATCATGCTTGCTTCTTACAGTACAGACCTTATATATATATATCATTGTAAGGGTTTTTTGCCAGCCACCATAGAAAGCCCTGTTACATCTGTATGGAAAGACCTTTTTGATAGCTTCATGTAAATAAATCTCACTGTGATAATATTATGCATCATGATTTTTCTGATTTCAAAATTCATGCCAAGTGGATGCTCGGCCAGCTAATCCACACTGCAAATCACAGCTTCAAGCAAGGTAATGCCTGACTGATTATGTTGCTCCTCAACTATTGGGGGGCCAAAGCTTTTTGTTCTTTGAGATCTTTAGAGGCAGAGATGCAGACTAGCTATGTCATTTCATGTACTTTGCATCCTATTCTATACCCTCTCTCTAAAATTATAATTAGCAGAAATTACAAATTATTCAAATAGCAGCATTTTGTATTTGTCTGTTTGCAATCACAATATTTGTCCTCATTTGCATTTAATGTCTTGCACAGACTCTTCAACGGGATGAACAGCAAGTAATTATAGATACTCCCTTGCTGGCACAACATTCATAATCATCCTTAGAGAGAGAAAAAAAGTCACAAAAACAAAATGCAATTAATATTCTTGCTTGCTGATGTAGAGTAATTTGTTTTTTCCCCTTGTTTTCATTTGAAATAACCTATAATAAACATTCTCACTATATTTTGAGCCAAATGCATGAATAGATGAATATCTGTTAAAACCCTCCCATCCATAACACTACACTAGGTACAATAGCAATAGGTGCCACAGTCCCAAAGCAGCTCTGCATTGACTTTGTGGGATGTTTTGGTGCTTGTCAGGTGATAAAATATCCTTCCATTGACCTTAAAATCAAGTACCAATCCCCATTATAAATGTAGCTAAAAAATGATCTGAATTAAATTTATAGGATTTAATATGCAAAATGATTGTAACTAGTGATGGGCAAATCAGTCTCGTTTCACTTCACCAAAAAATTTGCAAAACTGCTGAAAACCACAGATTTTCAACAAATTGTGAAATGCAGAATTTTCACAGCCAACCCATGCCTGCCAAAAAAATTCACTTATCACTAATTGTAATAATCAACTTTTAAGTTGCTGCCTGTTGTCATGTTCTTAGGGGGAAGAAGTTTTACTTTTGGGCACAGGGAAAATGGCCTCATTAACAATCAAAGCCTTTTCTTTAGTAAGGCAGTTTAATATCAGTCTAACCAATCCTCAAATACAGTACCAGTTAATGCAATTCTTAATACAGGTATGGGACCTGTTATCTGGATACTTGTTATCCCTGAATTACGGAAAGGCCATTTCCCATAGACTCCGTTATAAGCAAATAATTCCAATTTTTAAAAATAAAACAGTAGCTTGTACTTGATGATAACTAAGCTATAATTAATCATTGTTGGTGGCAAAATAATCCTAGTAGGTTAAATTAACGTTTAAATGATTTTTTAGTAGACTTAATGTATGTTTAATCCAAATTACAGAAAGATCCCCCGTCCGGAAAACCCCAGGTCCCAAGCATTCTGGATAACAAATCCCATACCTGTATTGATAAAGATGAATTCTGAACATTGTGGTTCTATAATACCTGGAGTGCTGCACAGTTGTACCAGTCTATGTAGAAATGAACATTATTTGCTTTTACTAACAAACATCACAGTATGTTCCACAGGGCTCAAATAGATCAATGTGTTATTCAGCTGCATGGCTCTGGACTCTGGATGGGCACAGAGACAAGCAATGATGAAGGAATCAAGAACTATCTTTTTTCCATTAATTGTTTGTCTCTATTTGTATGGGTACAAAACTATATAGTCAAATGGGACCAATGATCACATGAAAACTGTGGCATCAAAATGCCGTAAACAAGCTTCTCTAGCTGTATTAGTGCCTAGTAGTGATGAGCATATCTGTCCCGTTTCGCTTCGGCGAAAAATTAGCGAATCTTTCAAAAGATTCGCGAAACAGCGAAAAATTTTCGAAACGGCGAATATGTCGCGCGTCAAAAAAAATTTGTTGCTGCGGCTATTCTTTCGTCTCCCACGGCTATTATTTTGTCGCCCGCGGCTATTCTTTTGTTGTGCGGCTATTCTTTTGACACCCACGACAATTTTTGGATGCACGGCAAATTTTTCCATTCGTTTTGCGAAACAATCCGCCAATGGCGAAACACGGAAATTTGCCGCGAATCCATGCCTGGCGAAACATTTCTCCCATCACTAGTGCCTAGGATGTATGCTGCTTATGGCATAGTGAAGTAAGTATTCACATAAAGATACATGCATTCATATTCCCTTGTGGTTCTTACTTCAGTGTCCCATTTTCTTTATGAAGATGCAGGGATGTGCTGTTAAAAGACACCATTAAAAAGATATCAGCTAAATGATGTTGTCGGCGAGATCATGATCCAGGAGTTTGTGTGTGTGTGTGTGTTGGGGGGTTGCAATGTAGAAAATATTTGATTCAGTCTGCAAACATTCTACCATTCAGATAATTACCAAAATAATGATTACTTATAAACAATCCCAGTAGGTAGTATATTGGACACAAACCATGCTTTTTTTTGGTAAGTGTGTTCCTCTTAAGGTCCACAGATTATAATTGTCCCACTAAAAACAAGAGTTTTGTATGCTATATGATAGACACATGCTTCAAGACAGTAGCCTAGTATGACATTATAGAAATAATTGCACTAGACTATAACATTCTGCCTGATTTGACATGTACAGATATTTATACAGCTAAAAAATATTATGTGTAACTGTGTTTGTTGTTGGTGCCAAGTGGGGGCCATGAGCAGTACAGAGAATCGGGACCCAAATGTTAGAAACAAATGCTAAGCATTACTGGCTTTATGCTCTTCAGTTCTGAGCAGGGTATTAGCTTTGCAGAGTCTGTATGTTCTTCTTGCGCTTGAGGGGGGTTTCCATTGAGCGCTCTGGTTTCCCCACACACTCCATAAAACTGAACCTAGAATGTTGATGGTAGGGAAATTAGACTGTAATTTAACACTTGATCTAATGCTGTGACTGTCATTTGCTAATACCCATTGCTGATTGTACAAATGTCACTGATTCATTTACTGATAAAAGTAGCAAAGTTTGCACTTTAGTAACCCATATTAACCACCCAGAAGCTTGTTTCCAAACATGTATAAGTAAATATTACATGCTGATTGGGGGCTATGGATCAAACTTTTAAAATAACATTGAAACTCACAACATTCAGACACTGTACTTTTATCAGACATACCTGCATAATAGGAACAGACATACTTTCAATTTGGCAGCTCATTCATCTACATATCAAGGAGGTTGTTTCTAATCTTCCCAGTTATGGGGCAGTACCTACAACTATAAGCTACCAGCTACAATCTATATGCTGGTACCGAGCAGGGAACAGATAGGGAACTATTTAAATCTCTGAGCAGCTAAAGATTCAGCCAATTGCACAAGTCTTTAGCAAAATCTGAAATATATTACAGATTCGCAGAAAAATTTGCAAAACATCAGGAAAATTTGCAAAAGCGAAAAATCAGCTAAACACATTTGATGTGCGCATATTTTTTTGTCAGGCGCATGGTTTTTGACGTGACCGCACCCATTTTAGGTGGCCATGCCCAACTTGACATGACTGCATCCATTTTGATTCAACCGTGCCCAATTTGATGTGACCATGGCTTTTTTGGAGGAGTGACAAATTTTCGCAGAAGTTTCGTGAAACAATTTGCCAATGGCAAAATTCGTAAATTTTTTGCAAAGCTATATTTGGCAAATAAATTTGCTCATCACTATTAAAGAATACCTCTGGACCAGGCAATAACTCCAGGGTTCCTTAGTGCCCTGCGTCAACACCGCAGTTCAGTTGCACCAAAAGGATAATATTTGCAGCAACACATGTGTAATTGCATTGATTTTCGTGGATGAGGTGCAGTTGTGGTAGAAACAGCAATTGTGTCAATAGCATTGTCGGAATTATGGGAAAACTGCTGCGTTATGGGAAAAAAATTGCACTTTGCTCACTGCACTTACAGGCATACATGAGCCCTAAATTATAAATAGAAACTATGGGCAGCCGCACAAATCTTAGACTTGCAGGGCTGTAACTACAGGTCGGCAGAAGAGGCATATGCCTAGGGCGCAACCCTGGGAGGGGAGTTGTGGGTGCGTCTGATAGGCAGTTTGCCTCGGGCACGCTTCTCCCTTGGCCCGGCACTGTGGAATTGGCTTTGATAAAATATTTTTGCTCTCCAACTGGGCCACCTATTAAATCACCCACATAATATATATTCCAGAAATAAATCAAAGGGGTGCCTGGTAAATAATCTTTTCAGTTTGACGGAATCCTGTTTAGAAAGAAATACATAAAGTAAGACATGAAATCAATTGAGAGCAAAGCTTTCAAAGTCTTTTGCCATTTAACATCTAATTTTTTCTAATGCAGCTTTTCATGTTTAGTCTTAACTAATTAGATCCACTTAATTAAAACATCATGCCGAGGTTACAGAAGATAATATGAAAGCGAGAAGCAAATTTGTTTCCATATATAAAATACATATATAAAATTACATATGTTTTGCCTCATCAGTTTTATAGGGGAAAGATAATTTGCTAAAAATTTTATTTTTATTAAACATGCGTGTTGTTTAAGGCCATTTTAATTAATACACGCTTCACTTCAATGGGGGTTGGGTGATATATTATAGGTTATCTCCAAGTGGAATATTTATGAAATTACTAATTTATTGGTGCATTTAAGTTGCATTGCATACAGACAATCCTTTATTTGGCAGCTACAGGTATTCATAGGGGCTGATTTACTAATCCACGAACAGTCCAAAGGCGTCCGAATGCGTTTTTTTCGTAATGATCGGTATTTTGCGTTTTTTTCGTAAATTGTCGCAACTTTTTCGTAGCCATTACGACTGTTTCGCAAAATGTCGCAACTTTTTCGTAGCGCTACGACTTGCGCGAATTGTCGCAACTTTTTCATAGCCTTCGCGCCGAGTACGAAAGTTTCGGATTCATTTAAGCTTCAGTATCGTGACTTTTCTTGGGCCAGGTTGGAGCTGCAGAGTGCCATTGAGCCCTATGGGAGACTTTCCTTGGGCCGGGTTGGAGCTGCAGAGTGCCATTGAGCCCTATGGGAGACTTTCCTTGGGCCAGGTTGGAGCTGCAGAGTGCCATTGAGCCCTATGGGAGACTTTCCTTGGGCCGGGTTGGAGCTGCAGAGTGCCATTGAGCCCTATGGGAGACTTTCCTTGGGCCAGGTTGGAGCTGCAGAGTGCCATTGAGCCCTATGGGAGACTTTCCTTGGGCCGGGTTGGAGCTGCAGAGTGCCATTGAGTCCTATGGGAGACTTTCCTTGGGCCAGGTTGGAGCTGCAGAGTGCCATTGAGCCCTATGGGAGACTTTCCTTGGGCCAGGTTGGAGCTGCAGAGTGCCATTGAGCCCTATGGGAGACTTTCCTTGGGCCAGGTTGGAGCTGCAGAGTGCCATTGAGTCCTATGGGAGACTTTCCTTGGGCCAGGTTGGAGCTGCAGAGTGCCATTGAGCCCTATGGGAGACTTTCCTTGGGCCGGGTTGGAGCTGCAGAGTACCATTGAGTCCTATGGGAGACTTTCCTTGGGCCGGGTTGGAGCTGCAGAGTACCATTGAGTCCTATGGGAGGCTTCCAAAATCATGCTGAAAGTCTGAAAGTTTTGCCCGCCGGTTACGAGCGCTCAATACGAAAAAGTTGCGACAATATACGAGCAAATCGTAATGGGTACGAAAAAGTCGCGACAATTCACGCAAGTCGTAATGGTTAGGAAAAACTCGCGTCAATTTACGAAAAGTCGCAAAATGTTCGTTTTCCAATCGGAATTTTTCCAATTCGGATTCAGATTCGTGGGTTAGTAAATCAGCCCCTTAGTGTCATATAGCTGACACACAGAGCCAGGCCTGCTGTGACTGCCCAGCAATGTTTATAGGATACCAATAGTGATGAGCGAATCTGTCCCGTTTTGGTGAAAAATTAGCAAATCTTTCAATAGATTTACGAAACGGCGAAAAATTTGCGACACAGCGAAAATGACGCGCATCAAAAATTTATGCCCGTGACAATTCTTCTGATGCGTGACAATTCTTTTGACGTCCGCAACAATTCTTTTGACGCAGGCGTCAATTTTTGGACACGCAGTGAATTTTCCTGCGGCAAATTTTTTCAGTAGATTCCAGATGGGTTAGAAAGTATGCATATTGTGAATGGATGTGTCTCTACATATGGGCAAACTTATGCATGTGTGCCATCATTGAAAATGCAGTACATTGTAAATAGGAGCATGTTTTTAAAGTACTGAAAATGATTTATTTACTTATAGTAGGTTAACAGATGGTGGCTGGATTGTAGGTACAGTGGGTATAGTGCCTGCTCCTAACATAGAGTGCAAACTGGGTCTAACATTTTCAAAGTAAGGGTTAAGTCTCTTTTGAAGCGAGCATTCCAAACAGTGTTCATCCCTTAACTGGACTATTGATGCAACCCACTGTAGAAACCCTGGAATTACTGCCACCTTCAGGGTTCTGATTACTCCAGGGTTCCCCTTCTTCAATAAGCAATGAAAGTTTTGAAAAATGATTTCCTTTTTCTCTGTAATAATAAAACAGTACCTTCTACATGATCCCAACTGAGATATAATAAGTCCTTATTAGGGGCAAAAAAAAACTATTGGGTTTATTTAATATTTAAGTTATTTTTAGTTATTTTTAATAGTCCTATTGTTGTGGAAAGATCCCTTATCCAGAAAACACTAGGTCCCAAGCATTCTGCATAATAGGTTCCATACCTGTACAAGGAGAGTTAAAGATCAAGGAGAGTTAAAGATCAATATTCGCAACAGTAGTGTCCAAACCATGAATGTTAGCGTGTTTAAAAATATCTGTATACGAATGAAAATAAAACTGTAAAAAAAAACCTGAATAATTGTCATTTTTAATGGGTTTTCAAGCTCAAAAAAATTTGAAATTTTGCCTAGGATGGTTCCTATTGACTTCAAGTCCTGCATTTACGTTTTTTTCACTTTTTTTGAATGAAAATGAAACAATAATTCAAAAACAAAATTCCGTAACCTTTGTAATTATTGAAATTATTTGTGAAAGTTACAGATTTCATTTCAGGATATGAATGTATAAATTGGGCACTAAGGGGCCGATTTACTAATCCACGAATGGATCGAAAGCGTCCAAATGCGTTTTTTTCGTAATGATCGGTATTTTGAGATTTTTTAGTCGCCATCGCAACTTCTTCGTAAATTGTCGCGACTTTTTGTAGCCGTTACGACTTGCGCGAATTGTCGTGATTTTTTCGTAGCCGTCGCAAAAAAACCCGAAAGGTTTGCCCGCCGTTTACTAGCGCTCAATACGAAAAAGTCCCGACAATTCGTGCAAGTCGTAACGGCTACGAAAAAGTCGCGACAATTCACGAAAAAGTCGAGACGGCGACGAAAAAATCGCAAAAAATACAAAAAAGTCGAAAAATGTTTGTTTCCAATTCGATTTTTTCCCATTCGGGATTCGGATTCGTGGATTAGTAAATCAGCCCCTAAGTATACACAAAGAACATGAACTGCCCAAATACAAGACCTTAATCACAGTATATGCAATCATTTCTGACAACGTTTTTCAGTAATTCCATTTTTACTGTAGATATGTAAGAATCTCGATTCATTGGTTTATCAGTCTTCATTCATTGGTTTATTTGGTAGGCCCTATACAGAAAATAAAAACCAAGCTGTATGGAATTTGATAAGCAGTATTTTCTCACACTGTAAGTTCCATAGAACAAGAAGAAACAAACAAACAAAAAATTTAAGTTGAATGATTCTAAAGAGGCTTGTCAGAGAACAGCCATGAGCCTTTAATAATAGAACTAATAAAACTAATACATGAAAACTGTGTAGGGGTTTGACAAATTTGTCTGTCCCTGGCATGTGACAGCCAATTTTAGCAAGTGGGCAAATTGATATTGTAGTGGAGTCATCCACACAGAAAATGACCCTGAGAAATCAAGGACTGATTTGTAATTTCTTTTGGATATATAACCCTTGCTTCACAGAATCTTCTAAAACAGGACTTGTCAGTCCATGGTGCTCTGGCTGTTACTAAACCACAAATCCACAAATTCTTTGCACTCTGCAAAAACTGCCAGTTACATCTCAGGAACATCTATAGAATATAATATAACCATATATATATGAAGTATCAAGCTGTTTTACCAAATAATGCATTCCCCTTAACCACCTACCCCTGTGAACATTCTGCATATGTTGATTGGCGAGAAGCAGACCAAAGCTATAATGGGGGTGAATGTTACAAATACTTGTTAGAAGGGAATTCTAACATAGCATGAAAACTGAGGGGTTGTGTTACCTTGGGAATAATGTATCTTTCTATGTGCAAAAAGGATTAAGTGCAAGGCACAAATCACCATGGTTTTTACCCCCAATGCAGTGTTTTTTCTGTGTAATAGTAAGAGCTTCGAAAATAGCTTGAGTTACAACTTAAAGATGAAATAAAGCCTAATTAAAGAAGTAGGTCAGAAATTTTGTACATTATGTTTTGGGCTTCTGTACCAGCTCAAGGCAACCACAGCCCTTTAGCAGGGAAGATGTGTGCCCCCAAAGATGCCCCAGTAGCTCCCCATCTTCTTTTCTGCTGATCCATTGCACATTCCCTGTGCTGTTGTCACAATAGTGATGTCACATTTCTTCACAGCTTTGTTTATAAGTCTTAGTTTAATGTTCAGAATTTGTGTGAATGCATTCATATTGTATTCAATAGTTAATTATTTTGAACATTATATTTTCTTTCATTCCAAGTATAATTGCCATTTTTTTTTAGTAATGGGTCGGAATAAGCCTTTTTAAATCTCAAATCTCTTCTATGAGAAATGCATGAATTGTCTGGGATTAAACTGGTTGTAGAGATATCTCATGCTTTCTTTAGCACCGCACCTGCATACTGATGCCTGCGTAGCATATCCTTTTAGAATAAATGATTTTAGTAAACAAGTTTTACTTTAGCTGCAAATTAAAATGTCTTGATGTGTTCTCGATTTGTTACGCTATGAAGATGATTAAAAAAATCAAAATGTTGCCACTTGACAGACTGCAATGAAAAGAGTGAACATCAGTTTTCTTTCTCTTAATTTCATTCATTTATAGATACAGTTCCCTTGTATATACTTTACTTGGGAATAACCCAACAACTCTCTTAATACAAGGGATTAATTATTTTTTGCATTTGTACACACAACAAATCCTCCACGTATGATTTGTCCTATACTAAACTGAATCTAAACCATAATGCAGATGTCACAAAACACTACAATTTGCATTATCTGTTGTCAGATGACTTCACGGGTATGATTGTTTTGGCTAGACTCAGGATTCAGCCCTATCCATATCCTGATAATATTGCTGATATTTAGGCTAAATCCAGAACTAAATTCTTGATCTAATACTTTGCCATACAGCAAACAGGTCAGATACATAATCTCCTCAGGGGCAAACCCAGTCCTTTTGTTACCTTATTCTTCCCGTCTCTACCTTCCCTACAGCAAGCCTCTCCCAAAGAATTACATTTAATACCGAAATGGTATTGTACATGAGAATGTGTAATTTTCATTTGATATTTTCCATTTACCACCTCACCCCTGGCCTTTGCTGCCCTTGACTGAACATTCCCCTCCCATGCACCATCCAGCAATTTGAGAGCAATGTGAGAAAGGGTGTTCCTGTCAGCAAAAAACTACACTGGCTTTTGTACCTGTGTGCAAGTGATCCTTGCACACAGTGATTACAATAACTGGGGGGGGGGGGGTTTCTAACATTTTGCCCCCTCCCCCAATGATCATACCTCTCTGTCTCCTTTAAAGAACACTCCTCTGTTTAAAAGTAACCCTCTAGTCACATTAGATATCTGAATCTTACTATAAAAAAGGGCAAAATTGCCTACACTGATTTTGATCAGCTTCAAATAGTGATGCAGAAAGTACATTTTCTGACCGATTCCCAAATCTTGGCAAATCTTGAACCAAATGCATAGGCAAGTGAGGGGAAGAAAATGTAGCAGATTCAATTTGCCCAGGAACTTGTATTTGGCTGAATTAGAATCCTGCTGAAAAAGACTTCGCTTTGCCTGAGTCCCAAATGGAATCCAGAATTTGGTAAATCACACTTATCAATAGGGTGTATTTTAATCTTCCCAAAACAAGGATGAATTGCGGTTCACTAGATGGTGAGTGGACGCTAGCTTGTGTGCTTAGCCCAATCAAGCGGCTGTCGCTCTTAGTTTGGACGACTTTCTCTTAGTAAAGGAGTGCTGTATGCAAGCTGCCCACAAAACCCTGACCTTAAACAACCTTAACAACCTTTTTATTTTTCATTTTCCATGTATTTTTCTTTCCTGTGAATTTCATTATTACATGCAGAGAGGCCACAGTAACTCATGCTTCATGACTGCCTGTGGCAGAATTGTTGAATGGGTGATTAAGGTCACTCTCAAATTGATATCTTTATGTTACAGGTCCTTTGTCCTGTGTTTCTGAGGTTTATCCGGTGAAAGATATGACAATAGTACATAGTGTGATGAGTTGCAGCATTCAGTGTCAAGGATAAACATCAAATCTCATATGGCCCGTGTAGTAAAAGTTATTTTAATGATTTGCTTTGCCTCTAAGGCACTTCAGTACAGAGAGCATGGTAAAGATGACAGGATTCAAGGGAGATTAATTTGCTATGTTATGTTAGCCCTTTGGAAAATGCAGCAGAACAGAAATGAGGTTCCTGGGTTGTAATGAAGTTCAGATCAATTAAAACAATTTACTTTGTTGCTAATGATTTCAGACCACTGTAAGTTACTGGTTAAGTAAATGCCTTCAAAGCACATTCTTCTCAATAATTGTGCTGAGGGAATTTTAATGTTATTGGATGAATTAATAGAATATAGAAGCAGTATTGTTATACAATGTCAAGGCAAGAGTAAGAGTGTAGCTGTTAGAACTCATAATTGAGCTTAATCTTTGACTTAAGCCACACAGCTACTGTAGGAATGTCTTGGGGGGAGGAAGGGGTTAGGCTGACAGATAATCTTATGGGATGCCACCAGTGATGCCTCAACAGGCTTACTGCAGCTGGTTCATTTTCATTGTACAGATGGATTAGAATCTGTTATATTACTGAACATGCTGCATGGCTTTCCCAGCATTAAGGCCTGCATACTGACTGTGCTCAAAAATATTTGGTGCATATTTGTTATCAATGAGCTATCTGTGGTGTCCTTGGAGCTCTATAGACATTGCTCCATCTAGAAATGAGAAGCAAATTACTTGTAAGCCCATAGGCTGCAAGTATAATGGATAGACTGAAGCTTGCAGGTAACAGGCAAATAGAAAATTTCAGCCACCAGTCAGGTGTCTTGTTCTACTGGAGTTAAGTGTTTTTTTTTACATGATTTCACTTGATGGCTACTGGATATTTGCCTTCTGGCTGCATGGACGTTTTCTTATAACATGATCCATTTTCTCATTTGATGGTTAAAACTGGAAGAAAAAATTTCTAAAACATTACAAATCAATTACAAATCTGCACCAACGGGAAGCCTGATACCAACCATGCCAACACCCAGACTGCCAAATGTACTACATTGGAAACAGGTCTTTATTCCATATTAAAGTTCATCTGTCTTTTCCCTTGGCCTCATCATTTTGGTAACCAGTCTTTTAATATAAAATGAGTTGATAATCATAAACTAGATATGACTGGATTCAGCTGGAACAGACGGCCTTTTAATGTCTTGCATTTTGTCCCTTCCATAAGCTGGAATTTTTCCCCAGGTTTATTCTTCTACTGGGTTTTTTAAATCATCAACATTTGGAGAAACATTAGGGAAGCTGTTTTGTTTTATACGTTTTGCTCATATTGATAGTTAATTTGAGGCCTATAAGGCCGAATGCTGTAATTTCCTTTTACTATAACATGTTGGCCAGATGTGCCCTACCATTCAACATGTAGCAATAACCTGTGCATTATGTGCAGTTTTAGTGATGAATTAGACAGATTTTTTTATCAGCTAGGACAGATTAGGGACCCTCAAATCTACCAATGGCTTTCCTGAAACTAAGAAGCCCATGCAGATTCACCAATATACTTTTATACATTAAAAAATTAGCATGTGGATTTGAAGGTTTCAACACCTATTGGCAGTGCTTTACTCACTGCTCTTATTAAAATGCATCTAAACACTGCTGCACTGCATTTATGGGCTACATATCCCAAATTAATATGATCATTTTTGTAAAAAATTACAAAAATAACATATTATAAAGGTTAAGGTATACTGGTTGTATTCTTAAAGAAATATTGCACAATGCAAGTTTTCCACAGTCAGTGGCTATATTAAAATGCTGAATATTCCTCCAGTGAGGATCTGCGTAAATCTGACTTCAAGTTCTTTGTTCCTGCAATTAGATATGGAAACAATAAACACATGTTTTCCCAGCATTGAATAAGTGTGTCCTATATCCTCATGCTTTATTACATTGTAATTTTATAAAGCAAAAAATTACATAATAATGTCTGTATGTAAGATAACAGCAAAATAGCCTAACAAAGTATTGGTAATCACCATTCTCACTGGTGAATTCTCTTGCATCTATAATTACATTTTTGGTCAGTAGAATTCTCACTGGTGAATTTTATTGCATGTGTAATTAAACTGTGCTAACTTCTACTGCAAACAAGGGGGGGTAGTGTGGCCAGTAAAGGTTTGGTTTAAAACCCTTTCTAAAGTTAGGTTTATAATTTAATAATACACAAGAGCCATGAATAGTGATAAGCAAATTTTTTCGCCAGGCATGGATTCGCAGCGAATTTCCACATTTTGCATCGGCAAATTGTTCTGCGAAACCTCAGTGAAAATTAGCTGCGGAAAAATTAATCGCGCATCAAAAAAAACTGCAGTTGTGTCAAATTGGGTTCGGTTGCGTAAAAAATCGGCACGGGCTCATCAATTGGGTGCCAGTGACAAAATAGTCACGCAACAAATGCGTTTCAAAGATTTTTCACCGTTTCGTGAATTTTATTGTTGTTTTGTGAATTTTATGGCAAAGTGAAACGGGACAGATTCGCTGCTCACTAGCCATGAATATCCTTTATATGGTACATTCGGCGAATAGGACCCTGCCTGCAAGGACTAAACATTTGAGATGAAAATATATTGGCAGCCAGTGCAGGGATTTGCAAAGAGGTTCAACAGAGGTGGTTTGATGGGAGAAGTGGATGAGTCTTGCAGCTATAAAAAGTTTTCATTTACTAAAATGAAAAAAATGTGGGAACTGGTCAAAACTGAGATAAATAGGTCCTGGCATTTTAAGTACACAAAGACCAAAACAGCCCCGCACAGGCCACATAAACAATGACTTTCTATGGCAGTACTCCTCAACATTTTTGGCCTGTAAGCTACATTCAAATGTAAAAAGATTTGGGAATATACACAAGCATGCAAAAAGTTCCTGGCGGCTGACAAGTATGGGCTGTGGCTGGCTATTTGGTAGCCCCTATGTTAACCAGCAGCCTAATGGAGGCTCTGTATTGCAGTACACCTGGTTTTTGTGCAGCCAATATGTGCCTCCAAACTAAAATGCTTTGAGGCCCCTGGGAGCAACATCTATGGGGTTGGTGAGCACTGGTTGGGGATCACTGCTCTATGGCATCTTACAGCAGCCCCTCTGATAGTTGCCAAAATCTGCAGATCATTCCAGACCTGGGTGGGAAGTGTAAGTGGTGGGTTCTGGCTTAAACGCTCAATCTTTTGAAATTTCCATTCAACAGAGCTGATCACAGATGCTTTTCTTGTGGATGAAATGTGCCTTTAGTCTAAGTTTAATACACCTTCATGACTTTCCCAAAAACATGGATTGCCCATTAGTAAGGTAACTAATACACAGGGGGCTGATATTTCAATAAGTGGTAGTAGTAGTGTTGTAGTGCTGCATGTTGCTGCTTTAATATTTTCACAATATATATTGTAAACGGAAAAAGTACAATTGTACATAATGAAAAGCTGCCATGGCTATGGTTAAAAAGGGAAATTTATGAAGATAAAGACAAAAATGAAAGTTAATATGGTCCTCCTATTCTGATCTGCTTGTGCTTTTTTATTAGACTTCCAGACTGAATATTTCAGCTCTTCATCATTATTTCTACAGTGGCCTTAAATGTATCAGAATGAGCAAGACCTTGGTCTGTCCTCCCTAATGACAGGGACAAGACACTATTATCTCCTGTCACTGTTTTCTCCACATCTCTAAATGGTGCTAATCAAAATCACAATTATTATTTGATAGAAGCGAGCAACAATGGAAATCAAACATGACTGAATTGATTGGACTTGTTAAAAATACAGTTTTTAGTCATGGTCATGTAAACATAATTAGCTAAAAAGGGCATGTGTTCCGCCTTGATGAAAAAAGATATTATTGTGGCAGAAAAGGACATCATTCTAAGATTATCATATATGTCCTGATCTGCCCATAGCACCCTGGACCCTTGAATGTAGCAAGAAAGGCCATTATGGATGCAGTGGTGTTTGATTAGGGAACTAGCTGACACATTCAGCAGTGAATCAATTTTGATTGCTCTCTACCAGTTCAGGGCATATGGAGCTTGTAATTAGTCCTGGTGTTCTTGGTAGGTTATTATCTACTGCATTCATTGCAAAATAAAGGAAATGTGTAACTTAATATACCTTATATATTCATTTACTAAGTCACCACTTGTAATATATGTATTCTGTGCCCCTTCATACAGTATTTAGGGTTTTTCTTGAAGCTAAGGATTCCCATGCTGATTCACCAACATTCTTTATTAATTAAAAAACCAGCTTTAATAATATTCTATTGCCCCTAAAAATATATTGTACTGTTCTTGCCACTGCAGAGGCAAGCAGTATGGCAACAGTTATAAATACAGTATGTAGCTAGACACTACTACTGTTTTATTTTTTTTTTAAAATAGGACTGTCTTACTAGAGGTCCAACAACTGAATGTACTGTAGCCCATGGAGTTAATTTATGGCCCCAAGCTGGGGGTATATTTATCATGCTGTGTAAAAAGTGGAGTGAAGCATTACTGGTGATGTTGCCCAGGGCAACCAATCAGCAACTAGACTTCAACAGTTAGAAAAGCAAAGCATCTGATTGGCTGCTATGAGCAACATCACTGGTGATGTTTTACTCCACATTTTACACAGCATGATAAATATACCCCTAAGTATTCCAATGAGTTTTTGATGACATCATCAGGCCCTTGACATTGTGTTGGGTCAAATATAAACATAATCAGCTGAGGAACTATTTAGATACTGTATATGGAAAAGTTTACTATGATCACAACTTGTAATAAATGTAATATTGTCCCTGCTTGCTTCGGGGCATTGTCATAAAGCTGTTTAAAATAATGTCAAAAAAACTGTGTAACAACCATCTTTTTCTTGCTGTGATATAAAATGATGTATTGTAATTGCATAAGCCATTATAAAGAGTTAATATAGGTATGGAGAAAAGCACAAAAGCGAAGAATATTAGATGTCTGCATTTTTCAAAGCAACAATACTAAATGAATATTTAAAAACCACCAGGTTTTCTCTGTAATAATTTGCTTTATCAAGACATGGATCAAAATTCAGATAGATAACAGATCTTATGGACCTCTTCCACCCGGACCCTCATTGGTAACTGAGAATGATGACTTTAGATTGTCATATGATTTTGTGACATATACCAGAGTTTATGTGTCCATTAGTGACATCTATAAGAGGATGCATCTGAATAAAACAAGAGAACTAAGGTATCTGGAAGCCTCCAGTGAGCAAAAGATAAATATTTTATAAATAAAGATCTAGTTTGCTGTGCTCACCGTATCTTAATATATACCACTTGAATCTATAATGAGACTTTAAGAACTCATTTGCATCAAATTTAATGTGACTTGCGATATAGATCAGAGCAATTAATATTTAATTAGCTCATTATTACTGATCCCATAATTGCTTGCAAGACTGTCAATATCATTATCATCTTAAAAACAAATACTGCTATTACAGTGTCGCGGGACAGATGGAGGTTTCATGTATCTACTTTAAAAAAAAAGACAAGCGTTGGACTATTCTTCTCATTAAAATGTCTATAAAGTGGTTACATACATATGGAGTTTTATTTATAGGAGTGGGAACTCGCTCAACTGGCGACAATGGCAATCAACCTTTTTCAAAGGAAGATACAGAGACAGCCAGTGTAACTTTAAGCAGGTAGTGTTTTTCATTTGTCTAAAACAAGGACAGACTGGTCCTCTGGCTAATAATCTAGAAAACATTCTCCTGGCAAGTACCTCTAGGTGTTTTTTTGGTAGGTTTTTTTCTTTGATCTCCCAAAATTGCACAAGCTCATCCCCCACATCCTATTTCCTGGCTCACAACCGAACAGAATAGTTCAAGCCCACCTTGGAGGTCTAACCTTCGGGCCCTTGCCTCATAACAAGATTACATACTGTATATTAGTTTATCAGTTCTTTAAAAATAATGCATAAAATGTCTTAATGTCCTACAGTATATATATTTGTAATTGGAGAAGCAAGTACCTTTTGTCTTTGAGCGAATTTTTTCAGCAGGCATGGATTCGCAGCGAATTTCCGCATTTCGCCATTGGCGAATTGTTTTGCAAAACTTCCATGAAAATTCGTGGTGGAAAAATTTGCTACGGTCATGTCAGAAAAGAGCGCGGTCGCGTCAAATTGGGCGCGGTCACGTCAGAAAAGAGCGCGGTCGTGTAACAAAAAATGTGGGCGAAAAAAAAATAGACGTAGGCGACAAAAATGTCGTGGGTGACAAAAAAATCACGCAACAAATGCGTTTCGCTAATTTTTCGTCGTTTCACGAATTTTCTTGCATTTTGCGAATTTTATAGCGAAGCAAAACGGGACAGATTTGCTCATCACTAATTGTCAGTTGTTCAGTAACAGTTTCAAAATTATCTGGTACAACTGATAAGTTTTCACCCCAAATCTTCATTCTTGTCTTCTACAGTAGGTGTATCTACAAGTGCATATTATCCCCAAATATCACTCTAACTGCCTCTTAGGCAGAGCCATCATTTTCCAAGTCACACCAATAGGGTCAGTCCCCAAGTTTGGGAACCTCTGTCTTACAGTATAAGCTCACATGCAGCCCTTCAGCTGCAGAAATTGAAACCTCAATAGCTACTGTAGGTCCTGCAATGTGTGTGTTGCTTCCGGAGCTTTTCCACAAGTAGTTAAGGCCAAACGCATGTGCTTAGTAGGGTAACTATGTTATATGTCCTCGGAATTTTGAACTCTGTTATTGCCAAAACACAACCCATTTTCTTGTGGGATATACCACCATTAAAATTGTGCATTCAAACTGTTTCACTTATAAAGTTGTTTTATAAACATTTTTGAAAATCTAGTGTTTACAGAAATTATCTATAAATATAAGCAGTTAAAAACAAATGTAATCAACACAGAATTAAAACCTCATTAATCTAAGCAGGGATTAATGTTTACATTTCCTGCATAACATTTCTAAATTAAAGCACAGTAGTGGATTCTGATGTTTTTGCCTCATCTTCTGTATGTAACAGGATGCCTGAAAGGCAAGAGGGATAGCAAACAAGCCGAGAGGTCGGACTGCACTCAAGCCTAGGGGTTTTTGCAATCGCCACCAGGTAGCTTCATACATTTGGGATTTTGTAGATAATGCATGCATTTCAATTATTTTCCCTTATACTAATTGTATTGTATATGTAGAACACTTAGTGGAACCATATGAATCAGATTATAAATACACAAATCATTATTTGTATTTTTCCATTTTTCCTTAAAACAGTGGACTTTTTATCTCCATTTGACCATTCTGTTAGCCATGGTGTTGTTTTATCTTATAAGGGTTTAACTTAAAGATTACCTAAACAAGTAGGCTTATGCCATCAATCCAACAAGGACTTATAATAAGCAGACACAACACCATTTAATTCTACATTTGTATTAAAAAAAGTAAAAGCTTGTATTCAAGCTGCGTTTAAATAGACACTAGTAGAAAAGCTATAGAGACTGCCAAGAAATCAGAGGGGATTAGCTATGTTACAGTACTAAGATTGGTTTTACAGAATGTAAATTGCTAAATCCCTCAGATGTTCAAAGGTGAATGTTGTTAAATCATGTAATATATATATATTACATTATATGTATTTAATTGTGTGCAACAGACTACAAAATTAAACAATTGGCTGCTTAGCAGTTGCTTTGTATATACAACATGTTTTCATAAACACACAGTGTTTTTAGCTTACATAAGAATTTACCCCGGGTGGAATGGGTTTATAGAATGATGGAGGGAAGTGTAGATGATGGATAGAGTGATGGAAGCTGCTGAAAGTATTTTCCTATTCAAAGCTAGTCCTCGCCTAGACTTTACGGTTCACAAGAAGTTTAAATTCATGGAGTTCTTGCCCTACTTCCATGGGTCTCCGTTGGGTACTCCAACTTTTCCTTCCGCACAAAAACACACAGGCAGGTTATGTGGCTCCTAATAAAACCGTAAAGGGGGTTGTAGACTGTAAGCTTCACTGGGTCACAGACTGATGTGGATGATGTATAAATTATCAAACTCTCCAGAATATACTGACACTAAATAAAGAATAATTTAATTTATTTGATTTATTAGGTTCCTTCAATTAATATCAATGTATTTATTTTACTGCTATAGCTGCTTTTGTTTATATAAAAAGTTATTCTAAAAAGTATTCCATCTTTTAAGTGATCTCCATGCTGTTGTAAATGACTGCCGCCATCAACTGACAAAGCGGTCAAAATGCCCCTGTCACTGCTTGTAATATGATTCAAGAAAAAGGAAAGGTATAATCATTGGGGGTGCCAAATGGCATGCCCCCCCCCCCCCCGTGGGCATAATTTCTTAAAACTGCATGGTCCCAGGTACTTCTGTAGGAGCTTCTGGGATTTTCTAGGAGCATCTCAATCTTCTGGCACTTCTTCGATCTTCTCTGTGGCGCTGGGCCTGGTGCCCATGCAGAGTAAAAAGATGGTGTTTTGCTTTACATTCTGCTTTTCCCTCTACTGTGAATGCACTCGTGGACCAGAACATAGAGAACACCAAGAAAGAAGGAGAAAGTGGCATGGTGCTTTTACACTAGTACCCCTGGCCAGTGTAGTTTTCAGTTAACAGGAGCAATAGCTTGGGGTCCCAGGTAATCAATTATCACTGAGGATTGCCTAACGTTCTATCATCCCCCAGTGATTATACCTTTCCTTCTCCTTTAAATGGAAAGATCTCTGGGTTGTAGTGACAGATCGACAAGGTCACTTGACCGCTGCTGGACTGAACTCCCCATGTGACCTTTCCCTAAATGATCTAATTCTGCACATTTCTGGGGTGTTTGATGAATATTATAGTAAAGGACAAGTGGATTTGTTAATAGCAAGCTGGACTTGGCGGTCCTTGATTTTATGGCTATTTTCTATTTCCTATGTCTGCTTTAAATCATTTAGTTCATAACACAATAAGGAGCTTTACAGGAACTTAAACTGTAGTGTGCCTACATTCTGAATTACAAAAGTATTTCACTTTCTAAAGGAGCAAATAACTTATAAAATGACTTTTATTTAGAATCTCTCTCAGGGTAAATCTGGATGGGTATGTCAGCCGTCCCTTTGTTTGTACCTTTGCCCTTTTCTCACTTTTGCTTATTGAATCTCTTTTCTCTGTTCTCAGGAAAACACTATGCTTTTGAGTTGTTCATAAATGTTTCTATAACCTATGAATAAGACGACGTTCTTGGAAATGAAAGCATGAAAAGGTTGTCATTTTGGGGATATTTTACTACACAATAGAAAATGGATTTTTTAAGGAAAAAAAAAAATCATGATTGTTGTGGCATTCCCGGAGAGAGAGAATAACTTATCAATCCAAAAAATGCCAGCTACTCACTATAAAAATATACAAGTGGTAAGGATATAAAGATTTAACCCTTTCTTCACAACATTTTATTTCCAGCTTTTTAATTTGCTCAGCCCTAAGAAAATGTAAACCTCCAATAAAGAAAAACAAATTGAATATAAAATTGCTCGGCTTTTGACTGAAGAAAAAACAGAGAAGCCTCTCCATTTTAATGCAACGTGTTTGTCTTATACTGCATTGGCAGCTATAAGCTTTGGGTTTTGTTTAGAGTTGCTATAATAATTTTATGTACGCTCAGTAGTGCACTGTTAAATGAAAAATACACTCGATATATTTTTTGCTTTTAATGACAATATGCTAGAGTCAGGGTTCTGTATTTCTCTTTGGCTTTTTCATAACCAGTGTTTATATATTGTTAACTTTGTGCTGACAGCCACATAAAAACCACATTGGGATTCCTGAAGGTTACTAGATGGACGCCAACAAATGGTTAAAGTCACTGTAACAGTCGACTGGCTTCCTCTAGTAACCTTCAGGAATGTTCTAAGCAGTTTCAAAACACATTTAAAAGATATTTCCAATAAAAAAAAGCATGAAAGCTTTTTGGGCAACAACTGCCCTCAGTGCACACTTTTTGAGAGAGAGCATGGTACTGCCTCAGTCAGAACTGTACTATACATGATACTGCTTTAGAAACATTTACTGGGTATTGTATCAACTTCTACCAGTGGATCCAGTTGATGGGCGTATGTATAGGAACAGCTGAAGTACACATACTCCCATCCTGCAACCATTCTCTTGTCCTTTTGAAAATGATACTGTAGATGTACAGGAGGCAGCAGTAAGGTACAGGCATTTGGTTGGTTTGTAGGGGTTGGTGGTGGTGGTTAGTTTAATATCATATATAAAAGCAGTGTTATTGTCCTGGAAACCAGTAAACCATTATTAAGCCTATCAGGGAACCTATTTTGCAGAATTAGCCCAAGGGAAAGAGTTAATGCTCTCCATATGTAGTAAATGGCCCGTTTGGTTGCATATAAATCATTTCTATCTTTGCCACTGGCCTGAACATCAGGAAAATAAAAATCTAAGAGTCAGCCACTTAGAGAGTAGTGCACATCCCTAACAGAACTGATCATGAAAGCAAGTTTGTGTGTCAGATGGGCAACATACTGAGGCTGTTAGACTCTGCTCACCATGATAAATTGAATCTATTACTATAAAACCTTTTCACAAATGGAAAGAAGCAGAATCTCTATACTGCAGATCTTCTTGAAATCAATTCTATGCCATTGGATATACTGATCCAATGGCAGATTCATACTTAATACAATGGATAATTTTTTTATATTTAAATTCCTTTTTACAATATATACATCTTAAATGTCAACACATCACTAACATTAACATTAAAAACCTAATGGCAGAACACACACAGTGTGGCACTAACACAAGTGTAGCCGTCAAAAGAAACCAATTGGCAATAAGTTTTGAACAGTCTAATGTAAGTTAGAAGATGAAAGCAAAGGCTTGATTGGTGCTACTGGCAACAGAGCACCTGTATTGGTAAATAAGTAAGACATTTCAAATAAGTAAGACATTTCAAATAGCCACAGTAAACAGGGCCCGAATGTAATTGTGCAGTTGTATCAGTTGCAAATCTATAAACACGGCTATTACCAGATTGTTTGTAATTGACTATAACTGAATGCTCCACTTTCAATTTGGACTGTTCATTAATGTCTACTTTCCAGTCCCTGTCGGGAATGGGTTATTTGTCAATGTGCATATATTACAATACCAACCCTGCGCAATTCAATTTTCTTTATTTTGTGTGATTTACCCTTTGCTGCTTCCCAGATGGCCTTTTCAAAATCTAACCAGATACCATATCTATTGCATTGATCTACACTCATACAAGCTGATAATGTGAGCCTGCCTAGACTTATTTCTCCTTGAAACCTTACTGATCACTGCTAATGATTCCATGTTTTAGGATCGCTGTGTTGGCCTTAGCTTTTGGTATAGATTCAAGTGACTTGTAATTGAAATTATGTGTCGTATAGCAACAACTAACTAATTGAAAGCTTTTGAAGAACCGATGAATAAATTCTTTTTGCAGAAAACTGTTAAACCCACCTACATACTTGGCATATCAATTACTACTAAGATTGACACCTCCAGATGTTTTTGATAATGTAATTGTTCTTCATTTGTGCACGTTAGACTTTGATACTTGTCAACCAAACACAAAAAAGTATGAAATGAAAGAAGATAAAGCTCAACTATTTTTTGAATTTGCAAAAACAAAGCAAAACTTGCATTATTCTGAGATGTTGGCCTCCATTCATCCTTCGTAAAGTAAAGTAATATTATCCGGCTCATTTATGTCTTCAAGCACAGTGGGCAACTTGCTCTTTCATTAAAGTTACTTGCATCAAAATATCTTCTTTACAATTCTGCATATTTGCACTCGGCACTGCTCAGTCCTTCCTGCCTAAGGTTCTGAATCAGGCACTGCTGCATCTATTGATATAAGGAGGTGCAACAAAGTGCATAAGAATTTGCATCAATGTTGGAGCATAAGACACAACTACCATAGGCAAAGACCAGCGATGGCCCAAGTCAGAAACCCGATGGGCCACCTTGGCCTGGAAGATTAGGCAATGCTGTACTCACTCACAAACTTTTGCTTCTCAGTGTTACGATATCGCCAGTCACTGTTACACTCCTTAGGCAATGAAGAAGCAGTTTCCTCATTGGTACAAAACAGGCAGTTAGTGCCACGTGACTTTGTTATTGCCCGTGTCTTTTTTTTGCCTGGACCATGTCTATTTTGGCATGAAATTCGCTCATCACAAGTAATATTACTACATGAAAGTAAAAAAATAGTCTATAGAAATTAGAAAACTGAAAATGCCATATTAAGTTGGCAAAATAAATAATAATACTTCATGTGTAGCTATTATTATTATTTAACATTTCTCGATATTGATAACTATTGACTCCAACCAGACAGGGCATAAAACTATTATTGTACAGGATTTTGTAAGAGTTTTTGCTTTGTATTGGATTCCCATGTATGAAATGGCACTAATCTATAAATTATAAAAGGGCAATGGATGGATGATCATTTCTCAGTAACTTGAGTCTAAACTTATCTCTGCTTGTCCAAAGCAAAAGCTTGAAAATCTGTAGCCTGAATACACCATGATGCTTTAAAATGTGAAATAGTCAGGGAGAAAAGCATATATCAACTCATGACTCTTTCCTGTCTTTACTTTATTCAGCACATACACTCACTGCACTGCTTCTCCATTTTGTTACCTTTCCTGATAAGAGTTTAATGAAATATTCATAGGCAATTCTTCTGGCAAGCTGCTGGAAATGTAGCTTTTACAACTTGATTTCTGTTTTATTTTGATGTGCAGAAAACCTGTTTTATTCATGGTTATTTCTTTAGGTTGGCGTCCCCATATTTCTCCTCTTCTGCCTCCCTGCTTTTTTTCTTCCATTTTCTCTGGAAACAGGTAGTATCCTTTCAGTACCTGCACATCCTGACAGCTGAACCATATACCAATGTGTTCCCAACCCAGACCAACAGATAATAAATCTATCCCTTTTCATTTCCAGTCCTATAGTATGTATTATTGCTTTATCTGCGGGTCAAAGTAAAAACTCACTTTAAAGTCTTAAAACGCAAACATACAAATACATAAAAGATAAATAACATGAATTTTTTAATATGAGGAAATGCTTTTGTCCGAGAGAATGGATAACAAATTTATCTTGGAAAGATTAAATAGCCTCATTCCTCATGTGTAGTAAAATGTGCATAATGATGTCCATACTGTGAATTCAGATACAATCGATAGCTTTATTCCTTAATAATACATACTTTGTTTTGGCTGTGTTTAAAGTTGCATTACAAAGTATAAGCTTAAATCAGCACATTATTTGTTATCCACTGGGCTCCGTTTTGAGCTTATATAAGGGAATCAGTTTGCGCCTCTTTATATAAAAAGGGAATTATACGAGTGACTGAATCTACTGCAAAACATCCACCATAATTCTGTTTTTTAATGACATCTTATAACAGTCCTTATGTAGCTTTATATACACAGGCATGGTATCTATTATCTTCAATTCTTGGGACCTGGGGAGTACAGGATAAGGGATCTTTCTGTAATTTGGATCACCATACTTTAACTCTACTGAAAAGATTTAAACATTAAATAAACTCAATAGGACTGTGTTGTCACAATATGGTTGTATACAGCTTAGATACCGTCAAGTAAATATCATTAGGTACTGTTTTTTTACAGATAAAATAATTATTTGCTAAAAATGAATCCTATGTTAGAAGGCCTTCTGGATAAGAGATCATAAACCGTATATGTTTGTTAAAGCTGTGTCTATAGTATAAAGAACTTTTATGAAGACTGCTCATATTAAAGCTGTCTGAACGATTTAATTCTTGCCAGTGTAAGGGAGAACCAACATAAAAATAAACAATTATTTTCAGTTGTATCTCACAGCTTTATATATAAACAATTAACAGTTATATGCCATTTCTGAAATTCAAACTATTTTTAAGCATCCCCCTTTCTCTTTGCCTAAATGATTGTAAATGTATTTAAGCTTCTTATTTCCATGAATTTTATTTTTTATAATAGTTTCCTTTTAAATTGAGGTTCCTAAATACCTTTATTTCTTTTTTTAGCCTTTTCTGCTTCAAAAAAAGCTCTCTGATTTAGTCATGCCCCACACCCTGAATACTAGGACAGGATTGTGGTTCCGTTGGACTGTGGTTATTACTCTGCCTGACTATTGTAGCACCAGATTGAGAACCAAACTGCATACATTTACTGTACACCACATTTAGACTGGTCTATATCCAGGCAAGTGAAAGATTATTAGAGAAGCTCTTGAGACATCTCAGGGATATTGCTATACCACCAAACAGCTGATCAATAATTCTATGATGAATCTAATGGGCACTCCATATATGTACAGTATCTAGTACCTAGTGCCAAAGTTGCATATATATTTTAGCTCAAATTGCATTCTTTTGGTCAATATGCTCCAAATAAACACATCTGACCATGGTTCCCCCATGTTCCTGAAATTGCAACAATGAACTTCGAACCAGTCGACAATATAATAATACAATTGTATACTGTAGCGTGTTTCCAGATATACTGACAATACATTTTCCCTGTGTTTCTATATAGGGATAAGCAAATCAAGTTGGCACATTAAAAATATCCACAAGGTACCTTTTTCCCACACAATTCTGTCATAATTGCGGAAGCAATGGGCAAATCTATTGATGTAATTTTACTGTGTCTATCGCAGTTGCATCTGTTTAAGCAAAATGTAGGCAACTATGTACTGTATCCACTTCGTCTTGGGTGCAGTTGTGCCAAATATTTTTAAAGTCTGCGTTGGGGGTGTGAATGAAATTATTATGTAAAAGTTGCCCAGTGCACTTGTGGATGTAAATGAGCCCTATAGTGATTAGTATTAATAGCTGCCTTATAAATACTATTGCAAAATTAAGCAACATAATATGAACAATAGATAATTTAGTGTTTTATTTCAAATGTTTTTTATATTTTCAGCAGTTATTACAGACTTTTACTGCCACTGTAAGAGTCATCTCAAAGATCTTAATTGAAGAACAACTATGAATTATCAAGTAATTATAGTTTAGTGAAATTTTTGGTTGACTTGAAATAGTTTTGGGAAAGAATCATGAGCAGTTTGCCTATCCCTATATCTATGCACGGTCTCTCTGTTAGCCGAAAGCAGTTTTAAGTGATTAACATTTATAGAAAGCCTGTTCGCGGAATTGATATTATAGCATTAGTGTTATAGTTGTCCATATATGAACATTATGTAAAATTTGCCTTTAGACCGGTGAGAAGCTTTTGATTTAATATTTCTTTTTTCGCCATAATAAATTTAATAATAAAATTCTATCTCAAAGTGTATTGTCTGTTCATTCTTTGCTTTTCACATGCAGGGAAATTGAGATTTTATTTCAGTTAAGTCTGAAACTCACCATAGCTGACATACCTGCTTTGCTGATATTTTGTAAGTCTCAATGAATTAGTTTTAGCTAGGCTGATGTTTTTTAAATGAATGGTCTCAAAGACTTTAGTTGAATTTCACTGCGCAAATCTGTACTTTTCCATTAAAATGTTTTTCCCCTGTCAAATCACACATTGTTTCATTTTGGTTGGTCGCGAGCTACAATTTACCATAAAAATAAACCTAATTTCAGTACCTCTAAACTCACAGCAGCAACGCAAAATGATTTCCATTGGTTACGTACAGTCAATGCTTTACCCAACATCAAAAACATTATTGATGGAGAATTGTCTTTGAGCTGTTAGATAATTATGTAGCCCTCACTGGAAATTCTAACATTGCATTGTTGTTTAAAACAGTTTAGTTGAGACAGTTTATAAGGGAATATAACAATAATATGTTAACTAGAAACTTTCTATAGCATTTTGTGGGGTGCAGATACTAAGATATGTTTTTAAGAGTGGCATGTTCTTGAGAGTGTATTTTGTTTGACTGATAAAGATTTAGTTTAAGACTTTAATAACTTTACTGAACTTAAAGGAGAACTATACCCCCGGGCGCTAAAAGCCCCCTTAACTATCACTGCCTTGACCCCCATCACCTCTCCTTTTTCGCATAGTTTTTAAGCTTAGCAACTGTCCCTATCGCTAACCCCAAGCTAAAACAGCAGAGTAGCGCAGCTGCATGCCTGGCCGACCTTTTCTTAGCAACTGAAGACACTTCGGGTCTTTCCACCCATATGAACCTGCTTGCGCATTCGCAGTTGGAGTTGGCAGGAAATCTGCTTAAACTGCACGTGCCCAAGCAGTTCTGTATCGGCGGAGAGACCCGAAGGTACCCGAAGGACCAGGTACGCTGCTGCGCTATTCTGCTGTTTTAGATAGGGGTTAGCGATAGGGACAGTTACTAAGTTTAAAAACTATGCGATAAGAGAGAGGTGAGGGGGGTCAAGGCAGTAATAGTTAAGGGGGCTTTTAGCACCTGGGGTATAGTTCTCCTTTAAAATTAATGCAGTTTTGTGGTAACTGGCATCTTCGTACTGCTAATTTTATTGTATTTCAGACTCATAGTTTGCTGTGTTTTGGAATAAGAGGGTAAACATAATCTTATGTCTTACACAAGAGAAATTGGCAGATGAATAAGAATGTCTATGCTCATAGAGATTCTTTGTTGCCTAGTAACATACTGTACAAACGAGATACATTATCCGGTACACACTGCTAACATCCCCTCCAGTTCTGAAAATTTGCCAAATTAGCCTGTATTGGAGTACTAGAGCTTGTTAATCCAAGGCCAGGCAACTATTTTGGATCTGTCTACAGGGCAAAAATAAAAAATGTTTTCAATATAGTTAGTAAGGCAAAAATGTAATCTATAAAGGCTGGACTGGGCAGAAGTCTAACATAATGGCCAGAACACTACTTCCTCCTTTACAGCTCTCTAAGCTGTTAGCAGTCAGCAACCAATCAGTGACTGGAGGTGAAACAGTTCGTTTGCATTTGAATCTGATCTGCCTGCTCACAAACTAACTGAACAGTTATGTCCCATGTGGCTTCCTCTAAAGTCACCCAGTTTCATTTTCACACTGAACTATTCCTTTAATAGAATTCAGTAGGTATACATCTACCACACTGATTTAAAAACTCTGTTCTAACAGGAATGAAAGTCTTTCTAGATGACAAAAGGTAGTCTAAAATAGGGTGACCCCCTGGTCAATAGGGTGAATCAAAAATTCAGGCGCATGTCTAAAAAATTCAGCGAGCAGGACTGAACTGATTGTAGTTTATTTTAAATTTGATCATTGCTGCCCTGCAATATGTATTTTTTAGACATGTCCCTGAATTTTCAAGTGATCTAGTCACCCTAATAGGGCTAAATGTCTAAGTACTAGTGATCTAAAATTACCATTAGGGGAGAGGCTGATAGGGAAAGTAGCTGGAGATTTACTTTTTCTTGCTCAAGTCTTGGAGTTTTTGAAGATGCTTCCTTCTGTATGTAATGCACTCTGAATATTAGTTTATTAAATTGAATGATTTTGATATATATACTCATTAGTGCAAAGACAGATGTTAAGGAAATTGAAGTTTGTAGCGAGCAGATCTAAAAATAAATATAGCTGTTGTGGGATTGCGTGTGTGTGAGATTTTTTTATTTTTTTTGCATTACTTTAACAATGGTATAATTCCCAGGACATGATTAATAGCTTTACAAACCTTTATGACACAAATCAGCAGAGACCATTGCAGGGACAGGAAGCATTGAAGGCAGAGGCTCTAATTGTTGTAAAATAAACAGAAGAAACCATGATGGTATTTGCTATGCAATGTCACCTTGCAATAAATGATGATATGAGACTCCATGAATTAAATGTCAGTGGCTAGTCGACCTTATGAGTTACTAATGGTGTTCACTCGAGTCTGTCTAAATTCTTTACCTTGCCAGTTCAAGATTATCTCTGCTTTTTATTGGCGGAACGCCACCAAAGCTGTGCAGGCATTTCAGCTGACAACCTAAATTTGATACGCACAGTTCAATGTCACTTTAAAAAGTACGGAATACAGTTGGTCTTTGTGGAATGCAAACTTTATTAGGAAAGCTAATAGATACATTTGGTGACACTGGAATTTGCTTCCCATTACGATGCCAAGGGAAACCCAGATTTCCAGTGAAACACCTGGTACCGTGTTTGTAGTTGTGTTGCCAACTTTGCTACGGGTCATGATGAGATATTAACTTCTAGATTGGTGAACACAGAGTTATGCTCGGCCAATGAGATTTTGTTTTCTTGTTACATTGTATAGCTAACATTTCATTATATAATATACAAATATTAATATACGATGCTTTTTGCTCAATGTAATCACCTTTCTATTTTCAGATAATAATATGGGTATGGGATCCCTTATCTGGAATCCTGTTATCTGGAAAATTTCGAATTACAGGAAGGTCATCTCCCATAGACTCCATTTTAATCAAATAATTCAGATTTTTAAGAATGGTTTGTTTTTTCTCTATAATAACAGTACCTTGTACTTTATCCCAACTAAGATATAATTAATCCTTATGGGATGCAATACAATCCTATTGGATTTATTTAATGTTTAAATTATTGTTTAGTAGACATAAGGTATGGAGATCCAAATTACGGAAAGACCCCTTATCTGGAAAGCCCCAGGTCCCAAGTATTCTGGATAACAGGCCCATACCTGTACAAACAATAGAAAAATTAGATTTTTGAGTGTATGGTAAAATTCCAAGTAAAATCTGGCGAGTTTCTACAGCAGTCAATGGGAATTGTCTCAAGCATTATTATTATTTGCAGTTTGAGACTTTTGGGCTCATTTGAAATTATTTTTTTTCCTTCCATGCAGAATTTTTTCCCACTAGTGTGTGTTTTTTTTTTTAAATAAATAAAAAATGTGCCAGCCAGGTGGTAGGTAGGATTATGCACAATTATAGATTTCTGGCACTCTTGGAAAAAAGGTAGCTGGTGGAAGCAGAGAAAAAATGCTTTATAGCGGGTATCCAGTACAGATAGAGACATAAGTGCAGAATACCAAAGTGTGAAATGATAGCTCACCACAGTAGCTCACCCACTCTTTATCTATTCCTGTGGGGGTTTTTATAGGCATATTTTCAATGGGTGAGAGTTTGCCATTTGATAAATACCCCTCTAAAATCCAATTGGGGAATGGGGGAATTTACTGAGTTGAGCTCTAATTTCACACTTTGATATATCTACCTCATGTAATGCATGCAATATCTATTTTTTTATACTGCAACTACCTGTTGTTATCTCATAGCAGAGATCCCCAACTATGCTATTGCTTGTGAGCCACAATCAGATTTAAAAGGTGTTGGCGAGCCACACAAGCATAAAAAAAGTTTATTGGGGATGCCAGATAAGGGCTGTGATTGGCTGTTTGGTAGCCCCATGTGGACTGCTGGACTAGCGGAAGGCTCTGCTTGGAGTAAAACTGTGTCTCTGTGCTTCCAAAAGTTGCCTTCAAGCCAGAGATTTAAAAATAAGCGCCTACTTTGGAAGTAACATCAAAGGGGCTGGTGAGAATATCTTCTAGTGTCTTTCTCAAAGCTCTTAATATCTTAAATTTTTATGACAAAATGGAGACATTTATTGTTTTATTTGCACTCTTAAATTTGCTCCACTTCTTTTGTCCTAAAAATAAATGCAAGCATCTGCTAAACCTTTTAACAGATGTCTCTATACTAAGGTACAGTGTGTCTCACTGTGAGAGCCCATTAAAACCATTGAGCGGCCTGTTCAGGCCCATGCTATGCACATATACAGTATACTCTGCAGCACTGAAAGGTACTAAATTGCACAGTTCATCAATAGAATGGACATGTCTCATTGTGTAACCAACTGGGAAGTTAAAACATCAGCTAGTTTTCTTTCCTGTTTAATTTTAGAGGGAATATGTTTTAAAAGAAGACACATTTCCAGCTAAATATATTAGCATGTGTTATTATGCACTGAAATATTTTTTGTTTAAATATCAAAATTTGAGAGATATATCCTATTGCTGGATTTTCTAAAGTTCTGTCAGGCTGAAAAGATAGTTCTGGCTATAGCAGTTTAATCATGCTTCCAGAGACTCTGGGCTACTTACATCAAGGGGGTGTGGCTATGGTATACATGGGGCAATGATGTGAGTAGGTGGAGTAATAACACATGTGAGCATGTCGAATTGTGGGCAAGGCTAATTGACATGATCATAAAGACAAGTAGGTAAGTATAGGGGCGGATCAAGTTTTAAATGGGTGGGCCAGGGATCGATCATATATGTATGTATGTATATCTTTATTTATAAAGCGCTACTTATGTACGCAGCACTGTACAGTAGAAAGGTTATTACAAATTACCTGGCAACTATATAGCAGACCTGGGCTCAACTGGTATTTTATTTGTTAATAATAAGGAAATAATGAAATAGCTGGAGAATTGAGAATGGAATTTTATCATTGTGAGAAAAACTGGTAAAGCTACAGATATATTTTTTTGACTATCATCTGCTGAACCAATTAAAAAATATATAGAGACAGAAAGAGACTGCAAAAACCCCCCAAAAATATGTAATAGGAATTATTTGAGCCCGACTACAAGATAAGCAAATGAAGCATATTTCCTTTTTATATGGATAAAAACAGTTTGGGAGTTCCTCTTCCAATAAATAAACATCCATATACTGCCAAGTAAACAGTATTATGCATCCACATATAAATTACAAGATAACATAACACATCATTTAAGTGAATTGAAACCCTACCTACAAAGTGTGTATATTTCCCATTAACATTGGTGACATTAAAGTAACTCTTCTGTAATCTTAACTTGCATATTTCTATTGTGAATGGCCAACGTTTAATAGAAAACTTTAAGATATTATTTTTAAATTATCCCTTGATTAATTTGCTGCAAATATCTGTGCATATGGGTATGGTGGGATAAGGTAATTTGGGAAATGGATAGGGGATCACTGTTCATTTCCGTGAAACAGGGATTAATCAACACTGAACAAATGGGCTTCTGCACACAAGAATATCTTGAGAGCATGTTTTATTTGTCCATTGCCAACAAACAAAGCACTCATTGTTAATTAAAAGTTTCGCCAGGATGAGCAAATCTAGATTTATACACTAAGCAGCTATTCAGGACCACTGAATCAGTATCTATCTTGTAGGCATGACTTATGACTGTTAAAGAATTTACCTTTGGTTTCTAGATTTATTATTAGATTTGAGCAAGCTTTGTGCAGATCTTTGTGAATTAAAGTCAATTTTAGTTTGTCAATCACAGAACTCCAAAACCCAGACACACAGATGGATGGATTTCAGTCTCAGCTCTTGTGTATAACAGCCACGTTTCACTTTGGGAGGAGCCCTTCAATACTCAGATGCCGCCAGGTCATAAGTTAGAGAACCAAGCAAAAGTTCTGAATGAGCAAGGGAACTGATGCGTGCCACAGGTGTAATGGGGAAAAGAGCAGAGCGTAGTCGAGTAAGAAGGGCTGAGGTCAATAACCAAACTATCATCACAGTACAGAATCTGAATCCAGAAGCTTATTCAGTAACAGTCGATAGGTCAGTTCAGGCAGCGAAAAAGCAATGGACAATGACCAGGCAAGGGTCAGAAACACTAGAACAGAAGAAGAGTGGACCCAGGAACTATATAAGATAGACCTACATGCAATGACATAATGCGGTGCATTAAAAGTTGGCCATGCATGCCAGAATTATGTGCAGGAGGAGCAGGAAGAAGCTGCGGGTGTCCCTGTGAGTGAAGAGCTGGGCGTTTCCCACCGATTTAGAGGACCCAATAGACCACCAGGAACCATCACAGTGTTTCTCTACTAGGAGACAATGAATTCCAATAAAAGCTTATGATGACCAAATGTGCACTGACACCGGAGTACTGAAACTGCCCACGAGCCTAATAAAAAAGTAAGAGTATCTAACACTACTGCTACTAACCTTATATTATAGACATAATATATAACTGGTGTTCTGATAATACACTTTCTGCAGCTTTCCAAGCTAAAGTAATGCATGATTTTCGAGATACTTGTTGATCAAGGCTTAGGAACAACAGAAACTAATTACATTCAGCTTTAGGGGTAATTCCTGTCATCTTATATCAGATATCAGATTATATATCAGGCCAGTAAAACCAGACACTGAAAGAAAAATGTTAAGTATCCCCCCAAAAACACACCAAAGGCAGATGTGCATAAGTCCTATCCTATGCAGACTGGTATTAAAAATGTTTCCATTCAATTTCATGCAATAATGTGGCGATATCAGGGAGCATAAAATGCCTCTTTACTTTGTGTTGGGATGCAGAAGTCCCTTCTTAGCACCAAAGTATTATGTATTCAGCTTTGCTGTTTGATTAGTTACTCTGGGCTGCATAATTACTTCACATAATGCAATTAATTTGTCTTCTTCTGACACAGAAACTACCCATTTTCTTAGCAGTTGTAAGCGAGAGATAAACAAGAAATCATATTTATGGAAAGCCCAGACATGGCTGAAAACCCGGTGCCACATACAGTGCATTCTCATAATACTTTATATCCTTAAAGGGGAAACAAAATCTGTTTATTTATATGATTTGCATTTACTTTGGCTTTCCATAAATGTTAGTATGCCAAAAGAGCATAGAGAAGGCTAAGAGAAGCCATATTTATTTTATTTTATATAAGAGGCATTTGCAACTCTACCCCAAATTACCACTAAAGGTGTCAGAATACTATGGGTTAGGGTCCTTTCTGTTTCAGTGCATGGAACCCCTCATTATTTTAAACCAGGACAAGACATTTTTTCATTCTGACAATCTGGGACTAGTCTGTCATGAGTTTAAACTGTTGAGTAGTGAAGCTGGACATAAATATATATATATGATATATGATAATTCAGCCCATTCATTAGTGTGCAACCCTCAGCTCTGTATGGGTAGTGCCTTGACAAACCATTAGGCAACCGAAATGTATTGTGGTCAATATGTCTGGACAGAAAATTTGATCTGTTAATAACCCCCATGGGGGTTCAGGCAATGTGAAAGTGTCTAAAACTGAAGGTACAGTCGTCTCCATTATTAAATGTTGACATGGTTGTATATGCTATAATAAAGCTGTACATTAAATTTCTTCTGTCATTCACATGGTATTTTTTAAACTAATATTTAGCTGCAATATCATAGCGTTGAGTTAGAATTTTGTAAATGTGATAGATAATTGAGTAATAGATTAGATTATAAAACAATAACATTCAAGTAATTTAATACAACTGGTTTATCTGATTTAAATGAACATATAATGAAGCTAATGAAAGGTCCCATATCTTCATGGCTTGTTAGTAACTGGTTCTTGAAATTCTAGGTTTGATTGAGAGTTAATGAGTATTATTAGTAAGTGCTGGGAGTTCTGTCTTGGTAAAACTATCACTCACATGTGTCTATACTGTACCTTGCATCCTTGGCCATGTGTGCCGCAGGAGCTTGGAGGTGGGAAGTCATGTTGGAGGACCACATATGGTACATTTGAGTAGCAGAGGGGCCGATATTACTCTGCTCTAGCTGTGCACTCTGCTGGAGAAACATGTTTTTTTCCTTTACTTCTCTTGTGAGCTCAGTGTAACTATTACAGTGCTCAATCCAAGCAGGACTTTTTGTCTAAGTAAGTTCTGCCTGTGTAAGCCTGCTTTCTTCATTGAATGAACTTTACAGCGCACATGTTTGCAGATGTAAATGTCACTGATGAAGTCATTGGGCACCAGGTGAAAGCTGCTATTTGTTTAAGAAAAATGTGATAGTGCTGGCAAAAGGAGTTGATATATGCATTGCAAATTGTGTGGTTTAGTTGGGGGAGATGTGCCCAACCTCAATACATGGTAGGAAAATGTTAAAGAATATTCTATGTTTTGAAATGAATGCTTTATTTAAATGTCATTTTGTCTAGCTCCCCAAATACCACTTCCCTTTATGTTTTGAAATTGACTTTTATTTTTTGGTTGTCAAAACTAATGTTCATCTGTTTTAACTACATATCTATATAATGAAATAAACATTAACGACTGGCTTATTAAAACAAGCAATTAAGAAACTAATTCCAGGTTTTTAATAAGTAGAGCTGTTTTGATGGACTGCTTAATTGTCAGCCAAAGAAATAACTGGAAAAATAAATAAATACATAGACATGGTTATTTATTGAGATGCGTGCTGAGCTGGAAATGGCTTTGTTTTTCTATTCTCTGCATGAACACCTCTGATGAAATCAAATCTACTTCTGCGGTGACATACCCCAGATTAATTCTGGTCATTCATCTCAAAATCAAAAATTCAGCTCAAGTCACCAGCAATATGGTCATCCAGTTATAGAGTGGGTTTAGTAGCATAGGACAGCGTACATAATGCCTGCTATATGTTTATCTACTTACAGGCTTGATCTAGAAACCTAGGGCAGACATAGCCATGTTCTGAGAGTGCTGATAGGGCATAGTGCAAGCTGGTGGCTCTCTATCCCTGGCTGTCTCTGCAGGGACACCAAGTACATATGACAACATGTTATTTACATATATTACATAAAACATGTTCTATAACAAGAAATATATTCTTCCCACTTGCCTGCTCTTGTGGTAATCTCTTACCTTTGGCACAAGGATAAAGCAGCATATTTGTATAAATTCTATACTATTTTTTTTTATTAAAAGAACAAGAACACTATATGTGCCATATACTTTATATAACAAGTATACCCCCTATATAAATATTATTTATGCTCAGAAATCAAAACAACAAGGGGGGAAAGTATACAGCACCATGGCCTTTGAGGCAGAAACATGACAATGGAAAAAAGTAATTGATGAAGATTAGAGTTGAATAGCGATTTCATAACCCATGATTCACATTGTAACTCATAATATCTTTATACTGTGATAGTGGCAGCTATTTCATGCCTTCTTGTCACCTTCACCCCAGGGTTATAAGTGGGCCTTGCTGCTTGGTTCTCTTCTTTTGCCCTAACCCACAGAATACGTCAGTTAAGATGAAAGTCTCACTAGCCCAGCTGAATGAGGCAATCACACATACACAGTTATTTGCTCCAACTCAATACAAGTCAAGTGATGCCGTTTCCAGCATTTAGATAACTGCCATCTCATCAAAGCCACAATAAGCATACACTTCCTACATGATATATTATAACAAATAAAGCTAAAAGAATAAAATGCATTCACTTACAGTAAATAGGGGCCTGGGAGCGCTGTATAGCGCCGCAAAGTGACTTAATAGAGGCAATAAGTTTCAGACTGTACAGCTTAAACCTGTGTTGATGTTTCTCTTCAATATAATACTAAAGCAATACTTTAAAGGTTGCTTTTATGTTAGAATCACAGATCTAAACAGTGCAAAACAATTCCCACACCTTAACCAAAACTTGAAACAAATTAGTTTCTTTGTCTTTCATAGCAGAAGTAATTCTACCTGAGCTTCCTTTGTATTCTACCCAGGAATGATACTGTTCAAATGTTTCTCAGATGAGAAAATGTTCTAGCTTTTTAGTAATTATCAAAGAAAATGCCTTACCCCAACTGAGGAACAAATAGAACAACAAAAATGAACAAACTCTCTTAGTAATAGCAGCATAAAAAATTGGTATGTTGAAGTTTTCTTATATTAAACATATTAAAATATAAAAGAGGACCCAACAGCCTGCAGCCCAGCATCTATTAGTTAAGCAAAGTCGCATTATACAGAGTTTTTGAGGAGGCTGGGGCTTTTAGTCCAATAAAGCAGCTTGTGGGGCTTATTTGATGGCTTATTCTAAGGAACAATGTGTTCAGTGAAATAATCTCTTTGAAAAAGAACATGTGGTATATAAAAGGGAACTGCTAAGAAATTTGTATAATATAGAACAGCCCTCTAATGCTCATCAGCTACTGAGAGAGAACATGAAATTATGTTTGGCATATGCTTTCCTGGGCCAAGCACAAAGAAGCAAAGAAAGTTTAGGATACCTTTAAGATTCCCTCTTTGTAGTCCTGTCACTGGTGGCTTAATGCAGTTTGCTACTACAAGAAGCTAAAATAGAGTTCTGAATTACAATGAGCCGGCTCAGAAAAGTCAATGAATTTATGAGATATGAGAGACTTATACACTTATAATATAGAAATACTTAGGAAATACATTTTTATTGAGCTTGCAATTTGCATGTAAACTGAATGGTGCTGAATGGAATACACAATGCACCCAAACCTGCTGCCATAGTATGTTTGATTGAATTTAAATGATTTGACATGAACGTCCCTGCTTCAGGAATATCTTAGAGCCTTATTAATGAGTTTCTTGTATGCAGAATGGTAACAGAGGAAAATGAAAGCCATTTGCTGCATGCCAAAGTATATGCTTTCGTGTTTATTTGATTTCTTTATTCTGAATAAACAAACTAAATACTGTGGAGGCAAGAGAGAGAAATAGTTAATATTAATGTGTTTTTTTTTTAGTTAAAACACAGTTTGAATAAATAAAGAACAGCTAGAAGCAAGGGGGTTTTCTACAAGACATCATCTAAATAAAGGGAGACATGAAACATCAATATGTATGAGCATCACTGTGGTATATAGAATTCCCCAATATTTTCAGACTGGGAATGACTAACAGTTTCCTAATTAGCCCCTTAACTGCATGAAATAATCAACATTTGTCATTTACTATAGCAGAACAGAAGTTGATCCTTTGCTTTTGCCTTTCAAAAGTTTTACTAGTGATTAGTTCTTGTTACCAACCTGAAAGGGTGAATGATAACCTAATTCTAAACTAAACTAAATCATTCCGTTATAGCTTGATTATTTTGACTGAACTATATGCTTAATTGTTACTTCTGAACACCCCCTAATATAAATTGCCAAAAAAAGTGCTTGGAGATTGCTCCACAGTATAAAGCTGGTTATATATTAGTCAGTTACGTTGTAAAACTGGTCATTTCTAACAAGACTAGTATTAGGCTCAGGTTCCAGTGGAATCTTATTTTTTTTTGCAAGATCTGAAATCTTATTGTAACAGAATGTGATGCCATGTCATTAGTTTCCAATTATGATGAAGCAAAAGTGAATTTGAATTTGGTTATGTACTGTATATACTCGAGTAAAAGCCTAGTTTTTCAGCACCCAAAATGTGCTGAAAAAGTCACCCTCGACTTATACTCGAGTCTTGTGCCATGGGTCCCTCTAGACTAGCACCCTCTCTCCTTTGTGTGCAAATAAGGCCACCCGCAACCAGACCCTCCAGTGCCCTGGCCTAGGCTCCCACTAGCAATACTTATTTCCCCTTACATCCCTCCGGGACTGGGTCTGCTGCCAGTTTGCCAATGTGCAATGAGCGTGGGGTAGTACTCATATTGTTTTTGTTGACCCTCTTCTCCACTTACAGAGCTAGTTTACTGTTTTTCTTTGAAATAAATATTTAAAAACATATACCCCACTGATGCCTCAATTAATGTAATTTTATTGGTATTTATTTTGATTATTAAAACTTAGCAGTAGCTGCTGCATTTCCCACCCTAGGCTTATACTCAATAAGTTTTACCAGTTTTCTTAGGTAAAATTAGGTACCTCGGCTTATGTTCGGATCGGCTTATACTCGAGCATATACAGTAATTGCCCACATTTTATTGGCATTTGACAGAAACCAAAAAATTTAATCAGATATTCATATTTATTTATGATATATTCAGGATCATCTGTCCATGGGGGGAGGGGGACAGAACAAGCATTTGATGTAATTGCTCCACAAATGATTTTACATAAAGATCATCAAGATTATAAGGTCATATTCCAGCTTTAAATGTCAGAGGAATATGGTCATCTATGTAAATTATACAAAAAAACAGAATGAAGGGTCTGAGAGCTAACTAGTCATGACCAATTAGATGAAATCAGATCTAAATTTACACGGAGCGTTAAAGTTGACTGGGTTTGAACATGGTGGTTGTCAAGTGTTTTAGTGGTCCTTCTGACACAGTATCATTTAGACTCTCCCTTTACAGCTAGACACACCTCCAGCATAAGATTTGCTTGAAAACAAAACACGTTTCAAGCAGATTCCTGTATTCTATCTGCAATAAACTCGCTGTCAATTAGCAGTTATATAAAACATGTTTCTCTGTTTTTTTAATTACCCCAAAGTGCCTTGATTTTTCATTTAAATTGTTTATGAGTTTGACATTGACAATTAAAGAATGCGTAGAAATGAGAAAAGTTTAATGGAAGTGAAGAACACTTTCATGAATGTATAGCTATGATGAGACAAGGTCATATTTTGATGCCCATTTTATTAATAAAATGTAAAAAAAAGACTATATTGTTCTGTGTGTAAGCAGCTGTTGCCTAGGAACGGGTATCTCTTGGGTTGTTATGCCAACAATGATCCACTTTAATGAAGCCAGTGCAGCAGTGTGGGTAAGTGAAGGTGCTGGGTTATGATGTGCAATTCTACTAATTCATAATGTAAGTATTGATTGAGATGAGGAATTTAAATGCTGGCATATTCCTGACATAACTCAAACTCTTTTGGAAGCAGTTGACTTGAGGTGCTGAAGTTATTACCATATTCAGGTTTTGATGGACGTCTACAGGAGCTCAGACAATTTATGGGATAACATTAAAAGCCACAAGCAGTATTCACTGGCCCTTAGTGTTAATTAAGTTATAGCCTGATACTGAAATAAAGTATTGGATTTAATTTTGCCCTTAGCAAATGTTGTGTAGTACGTTCTTGCAGAATATTCTGTAGTCTTAAAATACAAACATGGCAAACCTTAAGCCTTCAGCACATAATATCAACTTTATGGCAATGTAGAACAGTTCTGTGTAGAATATTGACCTAATATCTTTCCACACATCATATTGTCTCCATGGTTATATGCCAAAGTAATATCATATACTCACTAGGTACACACAATAGTGTATTATTCAAATGCTTTGCCTTGGGTGCAAAAGAGATACCCATTGGCTAGACAAGTAAGTGATGGCGGAGATTAAGCAGACATTTTCAATGGAATTGTACTTCTTTCTAGTACAGGTTCACTTTGTACTTCACAAGTGGTACAGGTATGGGACCCGTTGCCCAGAAAGTTCCAAATTACGGGAAGGCCATCTCCCATAGACTCCATTATAATCAAATAATTCACATTTTTAAAAAAGATTCCCTTTTTCTCTGTAAGAATAAAACCGTACCTTGTACTTGTTCCCAACTGAGATTTTATATATATATTCTGGATCTGAGTTACCCATAACAGAAAAGACAAAATGCCATTTTAAATTATTAGACTTCATTATGAGCCCTTGCTGAATAGGGGTACACATCTCATATTTATTAGCATGGGTATATACATGCACCAGTGTCTTAACCCATGTGTCTTCACATATTTACTTTTATTATCCCAAATGCAGCAGACCAAAGCAATTGTTCATATGGTTTACTGCACTCCTACAATACAGCTTTGTGATATCTCTTTCTTATACTCACAGTAACACCAAGATCAAATGCTATATAATACTATATTGATATTTTATCCTCCCAATTAAAATATCTGTTTTTTATCATCTATGTTAGAATGGGTTAATGTTTACTCTACGTGTGTAGGAGGCCATCCCAGGAGGGAAAAAAGGAATAAAACTGCTGGTGCTAGTTGCAAAACAAATAGATAAATCAATGTTTCAGTTCACTCTATGTGAAAAGAATGGCCTGCTGTTGCCTAGCAATATAAAGAACATTATTGTAGTCTTCCCAAAAGCAACTGTAAATGTTGGGAAAATTGCTAGGATTTATGCCTTTTCAAAATAGTAACAAAATGTTGGGTCTTATTGATAGCAATAGTTCAAGGGTGACAAAGCTCAATTGAAACACTTTTGTATCAATGCTCAGGTGGCCATAACATAGATTTCATTAAGGAACCTACGCCTATGTTTATTGTAGCGCACAAAACACTGCTTTTGGCTGAGAGGAAGGAATGGATGACTGCACACTCTTATGTTTTATTTTTGGGAATCTAAGGTAGTGATGGAATAAAGCTCAACCCAATTAAATGGCCACATGAAATGTAATATGGGAATTTTGTTACATTCTTCTCTAGAACTTCCATGCATTGTTTCTATTGCTATGATTGTTAAAAAGCAATAGGTAGAGTAATATTAATTGCACAATGATTCAGAAACCATGCATTTTAGGGTTTCCCCCATTATTTATAGTGGATCTAATCTCATGGTCTCACATGAGATTTTGGAGTTGGTTTTTTAAAATATTCACAGTTGCCAGTGATCCCCAACCAGTGGCTCAGGGGCAACATGTTTCTCCCCAACCCCTTGGATGTTGCTCTCAGTGCCCCCCCAAACCAGGTAGTTATTTTTGAATTCCTGACTTGGTGGCAAGTTTTGGTTGAATAAAAACAAGATTTCCTACCAAATAAAGCCCCCTGTAAGCTGATAGTGTGCATAGAGGCTGCCTAATAGCCAATCATAGCCCTTATTTGGCACCTCCATGAACTTTTATGATGCTTGTGTTGCTCTCCAAGTCTTTTTACATTTGACTGTGGCTCACGAGTAAGAAAGGTTGGGGACCCCTGCTTTAAGCCATACTGGCCCTTGAGGTGGCAAAATCAAATACCTGGATAACCCCATCTGTCCTCCTGCTTGACGCTTGTGGAGGGAGACATGCTGCAGCACACTCCAACTTTTAAAGAGCCACACTTCCTTGGGGAAGACTTACCTTACTTCTTGTAGGCTTTTGGCCACCCCAAAAGGGCAAGAACCTAAGGAGAGGTTCTCCCTTCTGTCCTTGCTTCTCTAAAACTTGTTGGGATCAACTAATATAAAAAATGGTTCTTTTGTGCCCTCCAACAGTTAAAGAATTAGACTTCCATGACAAAGACTTGGCTGCAACAAAAGTCAAACCAACCAAAGGTGATGATTCTCAGTTCACTGCAGAAAGGTCCCCTCTGCTTTGGAGCTGGGGATTAATCAACTATTTTATAAATTGGTGGTTCTGAACCCACAAACAGTTATAGAACCGCACCTCCTTGGTTGAGAGATCATCACCATACTGGTGGACTTTGTTACCACCTAACTGGGGTTAGGGTCTTACTTTATTTCCAAAAGTCTCCTGATGGTGCCTTATGTTTGCAGATGCAAACAGCAGTGACAGATGACTAAGTGGTAGGGACAGCAGCTCTCACTTGCCTTCTCAGATCTGCTTGTTTGGGAAATTAGCTAAAATATATGTGTTAATGCTATTTGACCCCATGACCATCTTACCGATTGCCAGACTGCATAGTAACTGATAGTCTGAGGTAATTGGCTCATTAAGTGAAATGTTGACAGAGGTGGCAAAACAGAGTTTCATTCCCACCTTCTTTTTTTAACAGCCCACAACACAGACTTCATTGTATTATAAAATGAGTTTCTCTAAGTGATGCACAGTAAGAAAGGGTACAATATTTATTTCAAATGATTTCACATTAGTACTAAATACCTGGCATCTTTTGAATCATTGTCCTGCAGACGCACGTAAGCCGTACAATTCATCCGAAATAGTCTCGTCCTCAAAAACATTAACACAGTTTCTCCAGCTTCTCACAGAAACAATGCTATTAACCTATTTTTAACGTGAAAGGTTTTCATTGCGAATACTTATTCTGTTGATATACAGTAATGTGCTGAAGCAAGTGGGAGGAGAGAGCCAGATGTTGTACAATAGGGACATCTGCTGTTTACTCAATAGCATAAATGTGACAGAATAGAATCTTCCTTGATCTGGTTCAGTTAACCTTATTCCGTGGATAAAATGAATTTCAACCCTTTTGGCTGCCCCAGGAAACATTGCAGGAACTGGGAGTGCTTAAAAGGTTTTGACAACATATTTACATTTTAAATAGCATTTATGTTTCCTGTTTCTCCTACTTGATCAAACAATATGTGAACGATCATTTCTTATATGTAGCCAAAGAGAATGAATATGCATAGTTCCATTAAGGGCATTTTCTTTTTTGCCAGTCTAATTAATTGGCGTCACATGGTGTTTTAAGTAAGAGCACAGTGGGTGCCGCATATTCAGCTTCTGGAAACTGCATCTTGATATGAATTGAACTTGACCTCTGAAAAATGACACAGCCCATGATCAGGCTGATAGCATTATCATTTTCACACTTTCTAATATACCGTGATTCTTACTGAGGTGCCCAAAGACATGGGGCTGGAGGCCAATATTAGACAAAGGTTATGCCAACCCACCTGGCTTATAAATTATAAAGATCTCATGCTTCAGAGAGGGTCCTACAGTAAAAGCGGTTAGATATTTTTCAGTACAGGTATCAGACCCCTTATCTGGAAACCCATTATCCAGAAAGTTCTAAATTATAGAAAGGCCATGTCCCATAGACTCCATTTTAATCAAATAATTCACATTCTTTTCCTTTTCCTTTTTCTCTGTAATAATAAAACAGTACCTTGTATTCGATCCCAACTAAGATATAATGAATCCTTATTGGAGCCAAAACAATCCTAGTGGGTTTAATTACTGTTTAAATAAACTTTTTTTTTAGCAAGCTTAAGGTAGGAGATCTGACTTACGGAAAGACCCCTTATCTGGAAAACCCCAGGCATTCTGGATAACGGGTCCCATACCTGTATTTACATTGAGCAGGTCCTTACTGCAGCCTACCAGCTGTTATTGAGGATGCTGGGTGCTTTAGTGCAACAGTATCTTTAATCATGTAGGTAAGACAATCATGATTTTTGCATTTGTTTTTAACCCTCATTTGGGGCCCCAGTCCTGTTTTGCTAGGGGCTTCTCTGTGTTTTTCACATGGAAGAACAAACTACTAAAAACTAAATACTAAATACTGTACCAGCCCAAGGCAACCACAGCCCTTACCAGGTAAGATCTGTGCCTCCAAAGATGCCCCAGTAGCCCCCCATCTTCTTTTCTGCTGATTCCCTGCATGTGCTCTGTGCTGCTGTCACTTACCTGAGCTTAGGGACCCACTCACAATATACTGTATATATAGGATATAAATGTCACAAAATAATCTTTGGAGTGCCCCTGCATGCACAGGTACCTGGGCACTGCCCCCTCCCCGCCTGCTTTTACATTTGCACCAAAAAGTTATGCCCAACCCCTGCCAATATTCAGCAGCAGGCACGCATAGCTTCAGCAATGAGAGTGGCTATAGAGAAAGCAGACTGCTTCCTCCGCCACTGATTACATGGCAGCTCTGAAACCAGTGCAATTAGCATCTGAATGTAATAATTAGACCTATAGCATCAGTTTACATTACAGGCCAACCTAATTTTCTGCTTGAAAATTAACAACAACCCCTAAGCTTTGCTTCTCAACAGCTGCTCAGAGAACACTAAGCATGTGGGTGTCGCAAACACTTTCCAAGATGGCAACCCCCTGTGACAAGTTTCAAGTGTTGAATTATAACTACTATTGCTGAAACTTTCGGCTGGTGCAGTAAGTACAGTACATCAAATACGGCATTTTTAGCCATATTCATTTTTAGGGTTTAGTACTCCTTTAAGTAAATTCCTGTCTCTCATGCTCCTTTGGCATCCCTCCTCAGGGTCTTATGTGGTCACCTAATAAACCATAGCTGCATTCCAGTCCCTAAATTTGTAATATAGAATATAGATATCATTTTATTTTGAGCAAATTGCCCTTCATGCAGATGTAGCTTACTAAAAGAACTGGTGGAGAGATACCAAATGATCAGGCGGTAAGTACAGGGCACCCATTGTGTGTTGCACCTATAAATGCAAATTAATTTTACACAAACTATGGTAATGACACCTTGCACTCTGGAGTTTCCACACCGGCACAGCCTAAATAGACAACTTGTTGGCAGGGAAAGACACCTAAGGGGCAAGTTGTGGCACTTTTGCAAATTTTGCAGTGAGTACAATTGTTGGAATTTAGAGACCAATGTTGTACTGTGCCTGCTGTTTGCGCTTTACACTTCTCTGGTAAATGAGCCCCATCTACAGCTGTTTGTTGCAAATTGCATATACTGTATATAACTACAGATAGGTCATTGCATATACTGTATATAACTACAGATAGGTCATTGCATATACTGTATATAACTACAGATAGGTCATTGCATATACTGTATATAACTAACTATAGATAGGTCATTGCATATACTGTATATAACTATAGATAGGTCATTGCATATACTGTATATAACTATAGATAGGTCCTTGCATATACTGTATATAACTATAGATAGGTCATTGCATATACTGTATATGACTATAGATAGGTCCTTGCATATACTGTATATAACTATAGATAGGTCCTTGCATATACTGTATATAACTATAGATAGGTCATTGCATATACTGTATATGACTATAGATAGGTCCTTGCATATACTGTATATAACTATAGATAGGTCATTGCATATACTGGATATAAGTATAGATAGGTCATTGCATATGCTGTATATAAGTATAGATAGGTCATTGCATATACTGGATATGACTATAGATAGGTCCTTGCATATACTGGATATAAGTATAAATAGGTCATTGGATATACTGTATATAAGTATAGATAGGTCATTGCATATACTGTATATAACTATAGATAGGTCATTGGATATACTGTATATAACTATAGATAGGTCATTGCATATACTGTATATAACTATAGATAGGTCATTGGATATACTGTATATAACTATAGATAGGTCATTGCATATACTGTATATAACTATAGATAGGTCATTGCATATACTGTATATAACTATAGATAGGTCATTGGATATACTGTATATAACTATAGATAGGTCATTGCATATACTGTATATAACTATAGATAGGTCATTGCATATACTGTATATAACTATAGATAGGTCATTGCATATACTGTAAATAACTATAGATAGGTCATTGCATATACTGTATATAACTATAGATAGGTCATTGCATATACTGTAAATAACTATAGATAGGTCATTGCATATACTGTATATAACTATAGATAGGTCATTGCATATACTGTATATAACTATAGATAGGTCATTGCATATACTGTATATAACTATAGATAGGTCATTGGATATACTGTATATAACTATAGATAGGTCATTGCATATACTGTATATAACTATAGATAGGTCATTGCATATACTGTATATAACTATAGATAGGTCATTGCATATACTGTATATAACTATATATAGGTCATTGCATATACTGTATATACAGTAACTACAGATTAGATAGGTCATTCTTGTCATCCTTGTACGCTTTTTTCACTATTTTATACTCTATCCCACTGCTTGAGGACCAGATTATATAAAGTCTGATCAGTAATAATTAAAAAAAAATAAACATGTGAGTATCCAAGAGTATTACAAATAAATGGGCTGTAAATCCTTCTTTCTTTCTTCCTCTCTTCCTTTCTCATTCTTTAATTCTCCTTTAAATTTTTGAGCATCCAAAAGTTTGCCGAAAATGGGAATTAAATTAATTTCAGTAATCTTCAGAATTCATTTATTTCTTGCCTGCTAAGAAATTTTGTAAGCATCTAATTACATTCTTTAGGTCACAAAATCATTACTTCTAAAGTAATGGTATGCTGTTCCAATAATAGGTCACAGTCTATGAAGACCTTGGTTTTCTTCAGGTTTAAATAGAAAGTAGTAATTAATTTACCCTTCATGGCTAAGGGAACCTGGTAATATGAATATGCTAAAGGCTCATTGGGTCTGAAAGAGGCAAACTGTTAATGGTCTAGACAGCTGTTATTAGATGACTGCTGATTCTGATGTATTTAAAAAAGTTGCTGAGCTATGCATATTTCATGGTAATCTAATGATTTACAAATACCGTACTCTCTCTATCATACCCCCTGATTAAAATACAGGGCAAAGTTGTCATTATAACGGCATGTAATTGAAATTATATCATTTTTGATACATGCATCGAATCCAAGATTTGGGATTTGGATGAATCTGATACTTTTCACGGGATTTGGCCAAGTCCTGAGGGACTGCTTTATAAATCTTTGCAAATGCATTGCAGTTTTTGTCTGCAATTGTGTTTTTTTTTTTTTTAAAACAACAAATATGTTGCCACTTCAAACTGTCTGAGGTTTTTATTTTTGCAAAAAATGCTGCTGAAAAAAAGAAAACCTCTTAAGAAGGCAAATAAATCTGCGTTCAAGTCAAATGACTGTCAATCACTGGTCGGCAGAATGCAACAACTTTTGCTTCACTTTTGATGCAATTTTTAAATGCTTCTCAAACTTGAATACACAAATTAAGGTTCACATTAAGCTTGTGGTTGCGCCAAATCTTTTTATGGCACATTCGTTCAAATGTTAACATTTTTTAAGAGGTTTTACCCAATGGAAATCTTGGGCAGTACAGAAAGTTGTAGATCTTGTCAGGCAATAATATGAGATTTTGTTGACTGCTAAAAAGACTTAGATGGTTTCTTTCACTTGTGTGTCTACGTCCAAATGTCAGTGTATTTCAATGAGAAAAAGAGTCTACCAGACTCCATCAGACTTTGGGCAAGATTTGATTTTGAGAAAACAACTTATCTCCTAATTTAATTTCAATTTTCTCATAGACTTCTATTGAGTTTTTATGAGATAAACAATGAGTTAACTTTTTATGGAATTGAATCTGGCCCTTTACCTAGTTGGATGAGACAGCAGCATGCAGCATTTCCTTCCAACTGTTGTGTTGTGTCAGATAGCAGATCCTTTGTGTAGTTTATGCAACAGATTCAGACATGTGCAATGACATCCAACTTGTAGGATGCAATATGATCCTACCAAATCCAAAAATGAACTAGGTTTAATTCAAGGAGAAAAACTTTTCTACCAATCATTTTCCCTTAGACTACAATGGAGTTTTCACATGAAAAACTAAGAGATTAGCTTTTCTCAATGAGTTGAATCTGGCCCAAAGTCACCTTTGTTGTTCAGCCCAAAGTAATTGTATATGTATGTGTTGGGGGGGGGGGTGATATAAAGAGGGAGGGATGTATTACCTTCCATTTAGAACCAAATATTTGGTAAAGTGCATTGCTATTAAAGGAGAATGCAAGTCAAAATTTAAAAAGCATACTGCCCAATAGTCCTCCTATTGTTTAGTAAAAATGCCACACTTTTGGCTCACCTAATCAAATATTTACTCAGTCACACTTACTTCACATTTTCTAGAACAGGCAGCCATCTCTAAAAAGGTATTCTCCCTTCCTTTCCCTCCTTGCTTCATACTGCACATGTGTTTCATTCCCTCCCCCCCCTCCCCTCTGCCAGATCCGCTTCTGATTGGCTGGTGGGCATGTGTAGCTCAGAACAGGAGACAGGATCAAGTTACACACATGCTCAGAGAATAGGAAGGCTGCCGCTGGCACCTACAGGAAGGGGAGAGAGATTTCAGTGATGTCACTGTAGTCTTCACACTGCTGTAGGCTCCATATCTCAGAGAAGCAAGCAGGGATCTGGGAATTTTGATATGCAGTAAGTACTTAAAAAGAATGCCTTTAGACTTACTTTTAATTTATATTAACCTTTCATTGTCCTTTAAAGGGGTAAACTGAACACATCTAAATAACAGGAAAGTACAAGGGGGATATTTGCAAGGGAGCAGCCAATCTTGGGTCCCTGAAAAACAGGAAAGTGGAAGTTGCAAATAAGTTTAAGTTAATCACCCCCCCCCCCCCCGCAAAGGGGCAGTTAGTTATGGATGACAATTGTCTTTGCACAGATTCTATTCCTGTAGGGTGAATCCCTCATAGGAATATTTCTCCTGGCTTATTGTGTTACCTGAAGTTTGCCGCCAACATGTACAAAATGATTATTTTTCAGCCTGTAAAATATGCTTCATAAAAACGGCTCAAAAGACAAGAAGGAAACAAAATCCTCTTCTGTGTATGATTCCAAATTGTAGTTTCCATGGATACAGACCACTACACAAAAAACCCTCAAAACGTTGTTAACAAATATCACCTAAGTATTGTATCTTCTACCAGTACGAGTGACATGGGAAAAGAACCCGTTTTTTTTTATTGTGAGAGCACAATCAGCACTTTGTTTAACACATGCAACAATATTTGTTTGAATCATTTGGAAATAATGTAGTGTATGCGTCTGACAGAGGAAGTTCTACGGAGCAGCCGAGCGCTGTATTTTACAGCAGAAATCAGGTTGACAAACACTATTGCTAGTGCGCTGCAATGCTGAACTGCTAGGACAAACAAATTATTCACTCATTTGCATAATGTCTGCTCTCAACCAAATAAATTGAACATATGCTGTGAACCCAAACCGTCCCTAAAGAATCGCTAGAGTGTTTCCAGAGTATCTAATCTTAGTAACTCTAACTGGGAAAATACCAGGATGCAGAGCTGTAAAGTCTGGAAGTTACATTTGATTATAACTTACAGAGAATAAACATCTCTAATGCTATTCATGCGTCCAGGAAGCCCTAAAGATGGGAGCGCACGAGCCGTTTGACTGCAAGTGTAAATGACATGCATGCTGGAAAGGCAAAAATAAGTATATTTAAGAAGAATGAAATTATATGTATTAGAAATGACTGCACCGGAGCAAAGTATGGAATAGAGTTTCATATAAAAGGTGACCGAGAACAGTTACAGGGAAACATAAATAACAGGAATTAAAATTCTGTTTCTCTCAAATGTGTCCTGAATAGCAAGTATCTCCGACTCCCATTAGAACGTAATAGCCTTTGGGATGAAGAGTTATAAGTTAGAGAACACAAAATGACAAATTTATTAGAGTTCAGGTTGAACAGGCTGGCAAGAGCCGCTCATTTGGCAGCCTTTGGCCAATGTGGCTACCCAAGAGACTGGCAAAATAAGGCTGATCTTGTAATTTAGCCCCTGTATCACAGAAAAGGACTGTGAAGATCCATGGGATGAGGGCCACATTTACAGCCCAGTGTAAGTAATCCTCATCTCCATTGAATTTTTTAAATCTTCCTACCTGATGCTGAAAAGTCCCCAGATATCAAGTAGGAATGTCATTAATGGCCCCTACAACTGCCGTTGGGCTGCAAACTTGCTCTGGAGTTATAGTTAAAATATACCTGTGTATGGCCATCTTTAGGTTGAAATAGGGAGAATTGGAATGCAAAATAAATAAATATTTTTTATCCATGACAAGGGTCTTCTTAGGGGTATAATATACCAAGATTATATAGAATAGACAAAGACCACCCCTTTAATTAAGAATTACTCTACTAAAATCCTACTGTTTACCTTAGTTGTAATACTAGTCAGGAATTCATTAAGAGATCTGGGAAAGTGACTAGTGCTACTGGGGTATAATGTGCATATATTTTAAAATGCTTAGTTTTCTAAATTACCATTGATTTAGACTTCTAAAAGACTCTATCTTTTTAGGTTGGTCAATTTATAAGGTCCATTTTGGACACAGTGGGGACTTTCTAGATGGTGCAGGCTGGGGTGGAGATTCTTTGGGAGGGGGTGGCTGGTATGAAAAGCCTTTAGAATTTGCAAACTGGAATCCAAATTCTATAGTAGGGCAGGCTGCCAGAATTGCTTTTGGAGATTTGCGCACATCTGATCAGACATGTAAATATAAGGGGAGTAGCCCCTGTCACCACTGGGCTCACTGGAGTGGGGCACTAGCTATCTGTTTTAATACAAAATCAATCTCTAGCTAAAATATCTGGGAATCAAGCATTATCCATACCATTATTATTGTGCTTATGTAAAGTGGTTACTTCCTGTCAACGTAGGGATACATAATGTAGACAGTTTGCAAACCACATCAAGCTTTCGAAATATTCCATTTTATTTGTCAACCTGGAGCAGTAGAAAGAAATAATGGTTTTCCATAAACACAAATCATTATCTGCAAGATCTGGGAGTCAGGCTGCAAGACCTGACTTTATTGTTCATTAATTCCAGTACGTATTTCTTCTGGGGGGTAGTGGGCACAAAAATTGAATGTAACAAAAGCTAAAACCATAATTCCATCAAGCATGAACTTTATTTATTTATTTATTCATTTTTGCTTTGCCTGGCTTTAATTTAATATTCAACATATGCAAATAACATCTAACAAGGAAACCCCAAGCTGTAGCAGCTGCTGTGGAGGAAAGTAATCCTCATACTGGCAGAAGGAAAGGGCTGAGCGGTATGTCAATGGTATGTATTCCCCACAAGATAATGACCTTGTGTCACTGTAAAGTGCTCGGAAATGAGGCACAACGCCCACACTGTCCTAGCTCATTGCTCTGTGTGGACCTTTAGTAATATTATTGCATAAAAAGCACCGTTTAAAGTTCAGTCTTCGCTTGCTTCCCTTGCACTTTGTTTAAAGCTGTATTAAGACCACGGAGTGTTTTGACACCAGACAAAATTCCAAATTAGTGTAGAGAAGATTCACGGGGGGCGTGATAGCGAGAGATGTTGATGTAACTCTTGGTGGTCCAGGCACTATTAAAGCTTTGCAGTTCCCAACATTTAGATAACCTTTATCGTTATATTTAATAGAAGTAAATGGTGGTAACAATTTTAAAACATTTTTAAAACATTTTGGTCATAAACTAATGTCATATAAGGGAATGTAAAGCAGAGAAGAAGTACCTAGTATGGTAGTAGTGTACTAAACATTTGTGGGTAAATACCCTTAGTTATCTGCATACCCAGGGCCGGATTTGTGGCAAGGCCACAAAGGCCCGGGGCTCGAGCAGCACAAATTGAAGGTCGGCATGCCACCCAGCCGCACATGAAGTTGCTTACACCCAGAGCACAGCAGACATAACATGCATCCCCTGTGCTTCTGATAAAAGTTAACCAATGTGCATGCATGCGATTCTGGGGGTGGGGTGATAAAGCGTGCCGGCCTCTGGGCACGCGCCACAGGAATCAGGCCTATCAAGCTGTTTTGAATGTTTGAGCACCTGGATTTTAAACTATCCAAAAAACACAATGTCAAACTGCTTCTGGCAGAGCTTCTTAGCAACGAGGTGTCAGGAAGTCTATGGGCATCCGTTAATACAAGTCTTTTGCAGGCATTTTTATGCACCATTTTTAAGGCCACTTAAGAAGGGGCATTCAAAGTATCTGAAACACCCTTATCTGACATAAAGGTGGCCATACATTACAAGATCCATCCATTTGGCGAGTATTGGAGTAATCTGATTGTTTGGCCCTAGGGCCCTAACATTACAATGATGGGAATATGAAGCATCGAAGCACAGGTAGTTTTGAGCACTTGCTGGCAAACATGAAACATAACTTGGCATTTAGACATTTTGGATTGCCACAGTCCTTTCATGGAAAACTACATGTACTTCTCTTTAAGTAGATGCTCCCCTTTCAATTGTATGGCAGAAGTTATTTGTACAGGTATAGAATCCATTATATGGAAACCTGTTACCCAGAAAGCTCTGAGTGCCAATTTTAAGCAAATAAGTCTAATTTTTTTTTTAAATATTTTTTTTTATCTCTTAATAAAACAGTACCTTGTACTTGAATGGCAAAACAGTCATTTTTTAAATAAAGTCTGGTGATATAAATTACAGAAGATCCCTTATCCAAAAAATCCAGGTCCAAAGTATTTTTGATAAAGATCATGTATGTGCTGTTAGGTGGCTTTTAAGTAAACTTGCGCAATCCCAAGCAAAACCTAATTACCAACATAACTTTCTGCAAGAGTTGGTGCATTTTCCCATTTATATCAGTGCAATAGGACTTCTGGCAGAAATGAGTATTTTAAATGCTGGGCATTAGAAATGTTCCCCCAAGAAGAATGATCCAGTTATCAACAACAGACATAAAGAACTGCAATGGGTGGGTCATGTGATGGATAACGTACACAGCAACATGTAAATATTTCACCTAGACACAAGTTAACTACAAGGGACTCATTTAGTAACTGGGGCAAAGCTTGGCCCAGCCTGGCAAACTGTGATAAACTGAATTAAAAATAGGGTCAAGAATTGTTATCCAGAAGCCAATTCACTGGAAGACAGAACACAGTTTGAAAAGTGGAAACTTGTTGCCTGTTCTTTGCCTAAAAATAAACTGTATAAACTTCTCTCTGCCCTTCACAAAGCCTTTACAGGGTGCCAAGTGGCCCCATAATACATACATTTTGCACCTTTTCCATTGTACTTCTCTGCACAGTTCTGTAAAGAAACGGCAATTTAATACTTTCTCAAGGCACATTTCACCATTGTGTGAGATTTTACTGTAATCAATTTTCCCTCTGATATTCTGTCTGCAACTAATTTAAAATCTAGAACCAACCTGTAGCCAATCACAAAACAAAAGCTGAGTCAAATGACAAATGCACCAAAAAGAGCAACAAAATAAATGTGCAGCGAATGCTTTCAAAGGGATAAAATTCATACATCCAACTACCGGACTCTAAAACTAAACCTCTATTTTTCATAACATGTCGACTATTTTTTTTCCTGTGGCAAAGAGGGCAACCTCACTATTCCATCTAGAATAATATTCTTCGGAAGCTTTCAAAAACAAAACAAATTATATTATAAAGACTATATTGAGCCATTTTGAGTCTCAAAATGATAACATGTAAGAAAATGTAACACATGTAATCATGTGTTTTGTAACGCATAAGACAGAAAGAAGAAAAAATATTTTCATAATGATTAGAACTAAAACAAATATTAAAAAAAAATCTTGTACAATTCTATTACCTTTCAACTTGTGTGACATGTGATATGGCAAACAGATACTGTACCATTTGTGGATGAGTGAGTTGCAGGTAGTAGGAGAGAGAAATTACAAGAGCTGTCAGAGGAACATCGGTAACATGTCAAGGATGAGCTACTTAAATGTCAGAAATGTGCGAGTGGTGCTCAGTGGCACCCAGAAATACAAATAACTTGTTAGATGGATACACAATCCTTGCACAACTGTACACTTGCATGCAAACCACATATTAACTAAAGAGCCAGACAGGGTTTTGTTTTGAAACAGTTAATCAGGTGAAAAATCTTGTAGCTTTGCCCTAGTTTAACACAATGCAACTCAAGCAAAAGCAATAGAGATTGCATGCATAGGCCATACAGTATTCAAATAGGTTGAGAGAACAACATGAATGTATACAGGGTATAATTAATTAAAGCAAAGGGTTAAGAAAATATTTCTTTTTAATTGCAGGCACAAACCTTTGCTTAATCTTGAGGCCCAGATATTTGAAGGTGTCTGTAATTAGTAACATGTTGGTGGGACATGGGTTTCCTTTTGCTCATCATTCCAAAGGTGTAAGCAGAGGTGCCTTTGGACACAAGGTTTATATACAGCCCTGTACTTACCTTTTGCTTAAGTCAGGCATAAAGTAAAGAGCTGTCTTGCACCCCAGCAATTTGCATACTGAGTCTTATGCTGAATGCACTACCAAAATGCATTGGAACATGAGCAAAAAGCACACTTACAATGCACAACAGTTTAGGCTCAAGAGTGTGGTAATTAAAAAAACTGAATTTCATTTTCCTTAAGTTGACACCATCAGCCAGAGCAGGGGTCCCCAACCTTTTGTACCCTTGAACCACGTTAAAACGTGGGGAGCAACACAAGCATGAAAAAAGCTCATAGAGACTGTAAACAAAGGCTGCCTGCAGGATACTTTCTTTGGGAACGCACATGGTCATTATGCCTCAAAATCTTGCCTTCAGTCCAGGAATTCAAAAATAAGAGCTCCCTTTGAGGCCACTGGGTGCATCATACCATGGGTTTATTGAGCAACATGGCCACTAGCTGGGGATCATTGGGCTAGAGAGCAAGACCCTAAACACATTGATGCAAAACAACACAAGAGTTAATACCAGTTTCCATCATTATGGACAAGAGCAACACTTACTTTTGTGTTGCATAGATATGGTAAGAACTGAAAGACATAAGGCATAAGTATCTTATTCTCCCTAAACTCAAAATGATGTCGCTGTGGGTAAGACAAGTAGTTTATAAGTTTTCAAGTGCATCCTTTCTCCTCAGTAACACATTTATACAGTGTGTCAACACTGTCTACCTAAACCAATGTGAGCTTCCAAGAGCCAGACTGGTAAATGCCAAGAGGCGACAGGTGGTTTTACATAAGTTGGTGTAAAGAAATAATTTATTGTGAACCAAAGGATATATTTTAAGACATTTTACATTGTTTTATGCTATGTCGTTCTACAGTGTATATTGTTGTCTATCACCAAAGCCTTTTTCAGGAATCTCAAGAATCTCAGAATCCATTACCTACTTTCCAGCGTAGGTTCTCAAACCATATCTCAGCAGCAGGTTGGAAATGTTGTGACCTACCCAATACATACATGCTGTATATGTAAACAATAGCTATTACTTGTCTGTCATTGTATTTTGCTATGTTTTTAAATAATTTGAGGAACCCAGTGAAGTCAACAATAAAAAAAACCCTCTCACAGTACAATAAATTAATACATTTAAAGATCAGGGCTGACCACTAGATTAGCTCTGCAGCATATTGCAGGGTCTGCCTATCTTTGGTTTATAGATTTTATAATGCAATTTATTTATATGCTTGACAGGAGGGGATAATGGTTGAAGATGGAACAAATCTGAGATCATTACAAGCTACAGGCAAATCATTCATTGACGGTTCATTGATTTGCATGGTTCAACTGCAGAGATTCTACTGTAAACAATTGGTGCTAAGTCTTTTTTTTTCATGTTCGGAGGAAAACAGTCAGAATGTTTCAGATTTAGAATTTCAATTTGGAAAGTAAATATTAACTCTTTCTCAGCTGCCCTGTCTATATTATGTTTAGATGCTACACAGTGCTAGCTTCTGAACTGTAGGCTTTGCATAGGTTCGGTGGGGTGGCATATGGCTGCCATAGCTCTCTCATTATATTGTGCAGTTGAGATACATCTTCTACATTTATTCCAATTCATGTTTGATATTTGATTACCAAAAAAGATTTATTATAACAGCACTGTGTATAGTCCACAGCAAGATCAAAATTATCTGCATACCCCTTGGACATTAAATCTAAATCTAATCACCTCCAAGGTTATTCCAGCTGACTGTTTAATTAGTTTTTGCAAGGAATACTGTGTAAGAGAAACTATCAACATACCACTTTCTACAAATTATTTTGCCAATTTCAGTCCATATGCCCAGCACCTATTTAGCTTTGCTTCAAACCTACATATAGAGAGTCAACCAGTGTGCAAAAGACCTGTATAGACTGCCTTCCTAAAATTAGACATTAAAGTCATACTAGGGCTCATTTACCTCCGCAATGCTGTGTTTTTTCCAAGAATTCCAGCAACACTGTGGTCAGAAGGGATGATGTGCTTAGCACAATTGTGCTGCTCCTGCAACAGTTGCACCTGATATGCAAAAACTGGATGTAATTCCACTAGAATTTCCCTGTGTCAAAAGTTCAGGAAGCACTGTAGAGGTCAATGAGTTTTACTGACATATTCCTGGTATTCCAGACTTTAAAAACTGCAAAAAGTAATGTATGCTTATTGTGTTAAGTGCAGTACATACGGGCAAGCTCATAATGCTCTATTGGATGATTAGCTATTCTATGATTCTGGATACTCTGCTACCCAAGCTCAAGGCTCCAAGCAGTACATTTGGTCAGTTGAATTGATCAAGTAAGGGAAACCCAGCTAAGGTCCAGATCACAGTTATTGCCCCAGGCACAAGTGCTTTGTGCATTGATCTAAAGGGCAACATTTTGTGTCCCTTAGTTCTCTTGCTCTTGAGTGCTCATATATGCATATTGTATATATATATTATTGATACTCCATATTTTCTGCAAAAAGGATACAATTTTCTCTCCATTAGTAAATTTTGCCACACTGGGATAAAAGTACAAGCTATTTATTTACTAGGGCCACAAAAAGAAGACTTCACACTGCAAGCAAACCATGCAAGAAAACACCAGTTACTTGACATGGAGGCTGAACGAATCACACCCATTAACCTTTTCCTAATGATATATGAAAAAATACATTGACAGTCCCTGGTAATAAAAATACATGTACCCAGAGGATTAAATAAGTGGAACATAAATCGAACATGATGAGAACTAAAAATATAATCCATCATACACACCTTTGTAAAATGCAAGTTAGACTCATTAAGGAACAAGCATTTTATCTTGTAAGATAAATTGTCCTGAAAAAGTCATCTGCATTTCTGGGAGAATTATTTAAGGGGCATAAAAACACAGCAGATCCTTTTTTTTTATTCATAAATGCAGCTTTATCCTCCTCAAACCAGCCTGATAAAGAGATTCACTGGGAATGTGACAAACTGCATGAAAACATACAACTTTTGGCTGACATATGATGCTTTTCCATCCCATGGACAACTTTGAGTGGCGATAGATAGAAAGTGACATTACACTTGACACATTGATATATGGGGCAGCAGTCACATCTTTCAGATTGCATAAAGAGAACAGTACAATATATCAGAGCAGAAATTACACGAAACCAAAAATATTCTGCTCTGGAATTATAGTTAAATTGAATAAGAAAGGGATTGACAGTGGAGCCAAATCCGAGGCTCCCACTTCAGTCACCGCTGCATTAAAATTAGCTTTAAATGCAATAAAATCAACAGAATTGATTTCTCAGGATAAAGTTGCTTCAATTTCAAGTGCAGTGAGTTGTTTTAGTGCTTTTGATCATTCCACAATTTGAATGTTTTGGCTGTAATACATTACAAAGCCTTGTATAATCTGGAGAATAAGTTGACATGGGCTCTTCTTTTGCTTATTAAAGGGGACACTTTTACCGATTATTTTTCATTATACTGCTTATAGTTATTTCCACCCAAGCATGTTAACCTATATAAATTTCCATACTTATAGATAGCATTCTGCATTCTGCCACTACACAACACAAACCATGACAGCTACCAGCAGGGCAAACTATCTTCTAAAAGAATACCAGTTTAACAAGCTTGCACAAAAACTTGCTGTTCTACCAGCAACGTATCAGCACTAGAATTTTGCCATGCAATGAATTTTGCCAAAAAAGAAAAACGTATTCTGTTGTACTAGTAAAAAAAACACAGATGTCAACATCACAACATCTTCCCATGATTGACTTCTACATCAACCAATGGGATTAATGTCCCACCCAAACTCTCCATCTTAGTAATATACCTGCAGGTCACATGGATTTGGGTCAGCAAAGCACATCTTTAGTGGGTTGTGGGTGGGTGTCAGGCCAAACTCTGCCCAAGTCCCACCCAGCCCGCAATGTTTTCTACAAAGAACAGCATAGTGGAAAAGAGCTCTCTAACAATGTAGGGAAATGAATATGCATTCCTGAGGAATTTATGGCCATGTTTATTATCTCTGTGGTGGCTAGCAACAATATACCATCAATAGAAGAAACTTTACCCTTAGCTATTAGTGATGGGCGAAATGTTTCCCCAGGTATGGATTCGCGAAGCGGCTGAAAAAATTTCCAGACGAAAAATTTGCACGCATCCAGAAATTGTTGCCCGCGTCAAAAAAATTGATGACTGCGTCAAAAAAATTGTCGCCAACGTCAAAAGAATTGTTGCGGGAAACAATTTTTTTTTGCCGCACAACATTTTTGCCGTTTCGCAAATTTTTAAAAAGATTTGCGTATTTTACAGCGAAGCAAAACAGGACAAATTCGCTCATCACAATTAGTTATATGATCAAGGCATACATTTTTCATTTCCACCCAATTTGCCCCATGAACACATAGGTATGTCAGTGGTCCTGTGCATCAGTGCATTTGGAGGAACAGTAAAGGTGCCCAGTGCAAAAAATGGACAGTTGTTTGTAGCACTGTTCCTGGCCCTTTATTCATAGCTGGCACTGGTATGAATAAAGGTGTATAGAGTATATTCAAATATGGGGGTACATTTTTCAAGCTGGGGGTACTAACATAAAGGCAAGTTAAAAGTAATTTTTTTTCTGTCTAGGAACCTGAGGTGCATATATAGAAAATACGGCTGTGACTACTTTGTAAATGAACCCCCATTGTGTAAAACAAAATATTATTTAAGGATAGATTCTCCAGATTAATCCACTCAGTTTATAGAATTCTGCCGGGTATTCTCTCTGTATAAATGGCTTTTTTATCTGTTAAGTGAAATAGGTGTAACTATTTATTGCTGTTTTCCAATGTTAAGATGACTGGTGTTGATCAAACGTAACTTAAGGTTCCCTGGCTTAGGTAATTCTAGATGCTCAGCCATATTAAAAAAAAGGGAAAAAAGACAGTAAAGAAAAAATGTCAGTTGTGTGTGCCTTAAATTATTTGAGTTCCAGATCGATATCTAAACCCGTAGAAGGATGGTTATAAGCGAGGAATGAAAACATGATCCATTAACACTGTCTGCTTGAGATCTCTTTGCTGTTTATTGCCAATACATGAGTTGCACAAAAAAGGCCTATCTTCAACGGAAAATATTTCATCACTTGGCTGACATAAAAAAAACAATTAAATGGCTATTATAGCTGGAAATATTGACACTTGCTTGAGTAAATTATTTCTAAAAACCGAACATGAAAATTATTTCAGGGTTTGCAGAAAACTGGGACTTTGATTGCAAGATCATTCATGTCAGATGTTGCCAGGATATTCCACAATGCTCTGGAGAATGTAAATGAACACAAGTTGCCAATACTGAGTGTTCCGGATTTAAAGCTAAAGATCTAAAAATGCTTGTAATTCCAACGCAGGTACCTCGCCAGAACGGAGATATTGCTCTTATTAACATGTTGGACTTATTTACTTGTGCAAAATGATGTCATCACTAAATAAATTAAGAACCAATGTTAATTGTAATGCAATGCACATATGTGTGTATAAAGATATATGAATATGTGTGTGTGTAGTGCTTTACAGCTATATGTATATATAGGTTTGGGATCCGTTATCTGGAAACCCATTATCCAGAAGGCTCTGAATTACAGGAAGGCCATCTCCCATAGTGTACAATTAAATAATTCAAAAACACATTTCCTTTTTCTCTGTACAGGTATGGGATCCGTTATCCGGAAACCAGTTATCCAAAAAGCTCTGAATTACGAAAAGCTTGTCTCCAGTAATTCAGATTTTTAAATCTGATCCCAACTAAGATATAATTAATCCTTACTGGATGTAAAATAATCCTATTGGGTTTAATTAATGTTTTATTGATTTCTTAGTAGACAAGGTATGAAGATGAAAATTACAGAAGACCCATTATCCAGAATACCCTTGGTCCCCAGCATTCTGGATAACTGGTCCTATACCTGTATTAATAAAACAGTACCTTGAACTTGATCACAACAAGTATAATCATATTGGGTTTATTTAAAGTTGAAATGGTTTTTAAACTTCATACTTTTTAACGTAGGGAGATCCAAACTACAGAAAGACCCCTTATACAGAAAACGCCAGGTTCCGAGCATTCTGGATCACAGGTCCCATGCTTGTGAAGTGTATAATAAGAAAATTGTACCCACTAGTAAAATATAAGGATACGAATCAAAGCTGAAGGCGAAATACTTATATATACAGGTCATGGAACTCCGAGGTGTAATATTTTATATTTTGCAACAGGGGGGGTATTATTTGTATAACCTGAGTCATGTGACACAAATTACATCAGCACCAATGACATCACTGAGCATCACTTGACAATATGATTTTACAGGCTGTATATGTTTATTTGTAATCACTAATCTAATTTCCCGTCCCAAAGAGGCATTCTATTGCAATAAACGAAAATACAATCTGTGGCACATTAACAGCATTAACATCAACCTCCTTCATTTGAATGAATTTCTATATATTTATTTTGTTTAGTCATTAGCAGTCATTTCCCAAGCAGGCAACTCCTCTGGGATAATAAGCAGCATTCAGGGAAGCCACTTGCAACAGAAATGCTTACATCTGACAGCTCGGGGAACAGAGAAAAAAAAAAACATCTCATTTGCTCGCAAACAGCAAGTCATTTAAGTAACATGAAAACATTTAAAACCTATGCTGCTCTCTAAAATCTCCCAATAGTTTGAGCCTTTGAAAAAATCCCAGGCAATCACCATTGATTCTGTTTCGGAACAAAGGTGGAAACAATAAAGAAATATCATTATGTTGTTATAACAATAACTTCAGCAGGATACAGAGGAGTTCTAATTTAATAGTAAGTGTATCATTTTAGGGATCCCCTGAAGGGTGAAACTTGCTATTTCAATAAAAGAAAAAAAAAGTAATTTATTACACGTGTCCTGAAGTTTAATAAACATTTGTGTTTATTACCTATTGCCCAAAAAGAAAAAGCCTGATTTAATAAGCTTTTCTATTTATTAGCTGGATCCTGAAACATTATTTCTTGTTTAATAAACATTTCTATTCATTAGCTTGCTCCTGAAAAGAAAGATCCCATTTAATATCAGTTCTATTTATTAACCGTGTCCTAAACATAAACTCAAGTTTATTAAACATTTCTGTTCATCATCCGTATCCTGAAATAAAAAGCTCCCTTTTAATAGGCCCATTTTATTAACTGTATCTTGTAAAGGAAATGGAAGCCTCACAAATTGTTCAGTTTATTATGACTGTTTTTTCAGATTATTCCTTGTATATATATGTTAGTGTAAAGAATAAGGTAAAGCTGAGCAGCGTACCTAGGTGTTATCTGATGTTACTTTAAAAAGACATATACAGGAAGCAGAAGAATTATGGCATATCTTATATAGAGAACAGGGAAATTTGTATTTACACATATGATTGGAATTTGATAAACTATTTGCTGCAGCAGCTATGTTGCATATATACATCAACATAAGAGGTAAGGGCAGGGTGCAAAGTGCTCACATCCGCCATGTTTTTTTTACTTTGGACTTTTCCTTGTATGTAGAAGAAATGCTGCAGGTCCATAACAGGGTGCAGAGTCCTGAACCCTTAGATACCCCCCCACTGGGGGTCATTTATCAACACTGGGCAAATGTACCCATGGCAATAACCCACGGCAATGAATCAAATAATTGCTTTCATTTTTTTTAAGCACAGCTGGCTGAAAAAATCCAATTGCTGATTGGTTGCTATGGGTCACTGCCCAGTGTTGATAAATGAGCCCCCTGTGGCTTTTTTACCCATCTCCTAACTTTCCCATCAATTATACATCTACGGCAGATGGTAAGGAGAGGGCAGCCTTGTGCGAGTTGAAGACTACAGCCAGATGCAAGATGCAAGTAGAAATGTAGTAAATGGCCACACTAAGGCTGCCTACCAGCATTTTAAATGGTACATTTAGTTTATTCCCTTGCTTAGTCCTACCTACAATTAACCCCAATTCCCACCCGCCTCTTTGTAGGGTTGCCCTGCAACATTAGGGGGCACATTTACTAACCCACGAACGGGCCGAACGCGTCCGATTGCGTTTTTTTCGTAATGATCGGTAATTTTGCGATTTTTTCGGCGTCTTTACAATTTTTGCGTAAAAACGCGAGTTTTTCGGCGTCTTTACGAAAGTTGCGCAAAGTCGCGATTTTTTTGTAGCGTTAAAACTTGTGCGCCTTTTAAGTTTTAACGCTACAAAAAAGGCGCGACTTTGCGCGCAAGTGTTAACGCTACGAAAAAATCGCGACTTTGCACAACTTTCGTAAAGACGCCGAAAAACTCGCGTTTTTACGCAAAAATCGTAAAGACGCCAAAAAACTCGCGTTTTTACGCACAAAATCGTAAAGACGGCGAAAAAAATCGCAAAAAATACGAAAAAGTCGCAAAATGTTCGTTTCCAATCGGAATTTTTCCAATTCGGATTCGAAATCGTGTCTTAGTAAATCAGCCCCTAAGGGTAGTTGTGAGTCAAAGAGCAAATACAGAACCTACTTTAAGGAATACTCTTTGGAAGAATTACTCTTGGTTGCACAATTTAATTTTATTATGCTTTTGATGGATCAAATCTTGACACCCAGTGCCTGTTTAGCATTTAGCACCAGTACAGAGTATGGATGCCTTACACCCAGAAATTGTGTAAATAATGACCTTGCTAATGTTTGGCCTTTAGGGGCTGACCCTGAGGAGAGGGCCCCTGCAGCAGGCACCATACATGGTTTTATCAAATACATTATTATTTGAAACAATGTCTTAAATGCCCCAGCCCTTTATAACTGATGCAAACAATCAATATTAATTTGTTTAAAGCATGTCATTGAAAAGAGAATCTGTTATAGTAAGCATTTTCCTTTACTTTTTTATGAGGTCCAGTTCAATAAATAACTCAACCTTTTGAATGTGAGCTCCAACACAATCTCAGGAACACTTAAAAGGAACAGACATCTTTGTTTGCTGATCCATTGAATCCCGTTCTGACACACTGCCCATCTCCACTGAACTGATGTTATTTCTGAATTTCAGTCCATTGTGGTTTAAATAGTCTAAAGGGTGCAGCACACTTTCATGACTTTGAACCCTAAAGCAATGCTCATTCAGACTTTCAGAGGGCATCTCTCATCCTACAAGAAAAATGCCTGACTTGAATGCACCTGAGAAGCTAACCTGACTTCAAATAAAACACTCCTGATATCCTGTGGTTTTCTAGTTTAATACCAATGGGCACTGAAGAAGTAATAAGTTGTGTGCTACTGTTGGAGTGAAAGCACGGGAGGAAGGAGAAGCTACCAGACTTTCTGGCCTTTTAAAAGAATAAATAAGACTGCTTTCCCAGTTCATTTGTTTGATGTGGTCCAATCTGAGAGTTTGGAACCTGAGTCAAAACCTGCCACCGTGTAGTTTAAAGAATAAGTAAACCTTTTTTTTTCTATGAGTAAAATTACTCTAAACAGCCTCCAGAATTACCTACCTTTGTCCCAGCATTCTCTCTGACCTGGTTCCTCAGTCAGAAGGTGTTCGTTTTTCTTTGCTTCCTTGTGCAGAGTGAAGCCCCGCCCCCACTTCCTGTTCAGGTCTCTCATCGAAAAAAAAAAAACCCTGCTAATGCACAGACTGGCTCCTGCTGCCTTCAGGCATACACAGAAGGCTCTCCAGGTTGGCAACAGTAGCCAAATTGAAGAGAGAACTGACCAGGAAGTGGGGGGCTTCACTCTGCACAAGGAAGCAAAGAAAAACGAACACCTTCTGACTGAGGAACCAGGTCAGAGAGAATGCTGGGACAAAGGTAGGTAATTCTGGAGGCTGTTTAGAGTAATTTTACTGATAGAAAAAAAAAAGGTTTACTTAATTTTTAAGGGCTTGTGGCTCAAGGCCCTGGTCTTCGCGTAACTCTAACTTCTAGCAAAATGGCTGTGTCACTGTAAAAATTTTGTATATTTGGGCCCTCTTGTTTATGGCTTTTGTAAAACTGTAATCTGTGTGTTCAAAGTACAATATCTGCTTTGTCTGTCCAAGCACACACTTTTACTTATAAGAAATAAGACACTTTAGGGTAGTCTTTGCCAAAAATATGACTTTTTTTGTGGAAGTTAATGAAAACCATGAAAAAGTCATGCAATTTTAACAATATTATCCTGGTCATTATGAAAAGTCCTAAAAACTAGAAAAATACTTTTTTTTCTTAAAAAAAAATTGGGGTTTCATGAATGGGGCCCTTTGGGGGGCTAACGTTTGGATTTTTATTTTTCTCTGAGATTCTTTCGAGATTTACTATGTGACAAAATAGTTAAGAATGCAAATCTAACAATTCTCCAGCTAAAACTTGTCAAGATCATGTAGACGTCAATGGCAGATGTCCCTTTCCTTCCCTAGAGAATCCTTCTTTGCTTCTAAACTTTAGAGGTTTTCAGATTTTTTATTCTGTTTTTTGTGTGACAATTCGAAAAAGTTGTGACTTTTCTGTGACTTCTTTCCGCATGAACTTTTTCAGTCCAGACTTTTTAGCAAATGTCAGACATTCATGGAAATGAATTTATTTGAATTTTTAAAAAGAAAAAAATGAGAAAAGTTAGAGTTTAAGTAAATCTGCCCCTTAGGTGCACCTGTTCATGATTCTTTACAGGTTCTGATCCATTTAGGATTTCCTTTATTTGTTTTACTTAGACATCTTATCTTTTCCAAGAGGCAACTTTTAATTACGTATTCCAGTCGTGGTCTGCATAATACTGGTTTTGCTATCTTGATTAAGATGTTCTTGTACCTTGTAAGAGATATCACTAGGACAAATCAATAATTTATTTTCCCGACCTCTGTCTGAGCTGTAACTCACCACCTGCGCTTACTGTACATTTGTGCTATACCTGGGTGCTTGCCTGGTTGTATGCCTGCTCTCTCTCACACACACACACAAACACACACACACACACACACAATACAGATTATTCCATGTTATTTACATATTTTATTAGTCTACCTATTCATAGACATTTGTCTCAGGAGAACTTATTAGAAAATATTAGCCTTTTCTTTAACCCACAGAAAGTATGGATATAGAAAAATGCATGCAGATATGAGCAACTCCCTGTGTGTAAATTGAAGATAGCTTCACGTACATTTACATATTAAATGAACATTTCATTTTCAGCTTCTTTAGGGAGCTTTGATTTGTTTAAGTTATTCTCTTTTTGCCTGTAAATAATATTTTATTCCACAAAATAAATATCTATCAAATATATATATATATTTTTTTTTACAAAGGAAACAAAAGGTTGAATTGCCTTATTTATTTATGAAGCTGCAATTCTTGTTGCTATGGACACACTAAGGTACAATGCACTTGTTTTCTTGTCAAAAAACACCCTGTAGATATGTAGATTTAGATCTACCTGTATCCGAATCTAATTGTATGCTGCACTGATTATTATTAAATATAGCTTTAGGTGGTATCAACTGGGGTGAAACTATTGACTGTTCAGTATGACCAAAAATTGAACCAAACATATAGACCAGGGGTCCCCATTCTTTCTTACTCGTGAGCCACAGACAAATGTAAAAAAATCTTGGGGGGGGGGGGCAACACAAGCATCATAAAAATTTGTAGGTGCCAAATAATTGCTAAGATTGGCTATTAGGCAGCCTCTATGCACACTATCAGCTTACAGGGGGCTTTATTTGGTAGCAAATCTTTGTTTTTCTTCAACCTAAACTTGCTACCATGTCAGGAATTCAAAAGTAACTATCTAGTTTAGGGGCACTGAGAGCAACATCCAAGGGGTTAGTGAGCAACATGTTGCCCCAGAGCCACTGGATGGGGATCACTGATATAGATCAATAGATGTACATCTTCTAGAATTGAACCTCTTCATTTCTTACTGTTACAGTTTAGTAACTACATTTAGAAATATCTGCACCCTAGACCTTAACAGTAGTGGTGTAAAAATAAAAGAAGCAGACCCAGTGGGAGGGCAGTGCCTAGGGGACAGTGGGGTCTGCTATGTCTATTGTTTCATATAAAGCCCCAGTCCCTGCTGGCTCTCAAGAAAGAGTGGGGATTTAAACATGAGAGGGCAAGGTGACTCCTACAGGTCAGAGGAAATGAAGTGGGTAGGGTTTGCTTCTCTGCACCATGCAAAAAATAATCATAGTATTTATGAAGAGGTTTCAGGGTATGGGGTTGCCCCCAAAGCATTTCCAAAGCAGTTAACTGGGGCCCCAACTATAAAAACTACATGTGAAAATAATGATACTATATTATATGTCTAAAGTTTTGTAAACTAAGAAGGGGGGGGGGGGCTGAAAAAATGATGGCTAGTAAAATTTCTAGAAGCTTCTGTTTTAATACTGTACTCTTACTCTTTAAACCTAACTTGCTTCCCTATAGTCAGTCAGGGGACATTATAGACTTCATGAGATTAAGTTCTTAATACATAATAAAACAAATGAAGCATAATGCAACCGTTGCACAATGACCCATTCTGCTCATAACTGATTATTTGTATGATCTATACCTGACAGGCACTTGTTGTGAAAGGTGAAGATTATTGCTATTCCTGCTTTTTCTGCTTATACATCATACTCTTTAACTTACTATTTTTGAAGTAATACTAATTCTGACAACTTGCCTTTGAACCTGAAAAAAAAATTGAAATTGATTGCATGTTTTCAGGGGGAATATTTTAAGCATATTGAGAAAATTACAAGAACATGAAACCCCGAAGCTTGTTTTTGAGAAAGATGGATTGTTTCTTCTCTATAGCAAGGGTAATATATACAAATTGAAATATTTTGTTTTTAAAATTGTATTTGTACTTAATCTGATGACTCAAATCCACACATTCCAAGGAAAAGTAGTATAACAAAACTATAAATGCATTGACATAAGATGATAATATATGTTCATTCAATCTCACCATCAAAGTATCAAAAATTCTTCATGCTCATGGTTGACCAAACTAATCCAAAGTGCACAAATCTGAAGTTAAAACTGTATGGCCATTCTTATCTACCAGTCAAGTCATTTTGATCTTCTGGTTTCTTTGCTGAACAATGGTGAGCCAAAAAAGGCAATCTTTAAATATGTATATGTAAATAAGGCCTAATAATACCCAAAAATGTAATATATCTTAATATCCACTACTGTTTGAAATAATTATAAATTAAGTTGCAAATCATAGGGATAGACAGGTTATTTTCCAAATACAGCTTTAAAAGGTATTCGCCCATTATACCTGGAAAGAAAATATGCAATATGTTGATCCAATTTAACGTATCGATTGTTGTGTTGAGAGATGTGATAGAGTGGTTTATGTGTCATAGGGGCTTGGTACAGATATGGAAAGATTTCTATATATGTCTCCTGTAAGCCACATTAAGAAGGAATTAATAGGCATGCATCCCAAGACCCTTCAATAAGAGCTATAAAGAAAGAATTATCCATCTGGCTCTCTACTAGGCCAACCCTATCAATTCATATCCAGCTGTCCCCACTTGTTCACATTTTAATCCATGAAAAGATACAAGTAATGTATTGCACTGCACTGTGGGAAGAAAAATAAATTGCAATACATTGTCAAACTACCAAGTCAACCAAGTTAACTATAATAAGGCAAAAGCTAAATAATTGGAGAGCACCAACACTGAAATACTTTTTAGGTCTCCAGGGGTGTGTTTGATCAATAACATATACAATACACTTAAAGCAAAGAAAAAGTGATCATCTATTGCACCACCCTCAAATATATTAAACTTTAGATCTCAAGCACAATATTAAAACTTGAACTTTAATAAATAAATTAAAAATGTATGTCTGGTAATCTAAAATAAGGGGCACAGCTAGGTAACATCGTTGGGTGCCTATATCGGCCCTCTGTGTCCCTAATGGGTAGGGAATGAAGGGAGGAAGGAAAAATGTGTGTGGAGTTTCGCTTCCAGTGCTGGTCTACACATCCAGCTACCCAGCCCACCATGTGCAACCACAATCAACCCACACCCATCAACACCCCATTCCGTTCCACCTCCCCCAGACCATCAATACCCCATGCGCATCAAACACCTGCTTGCCCAACTAAAAATATGCGCCATTCGTTCCCTACCCATAAGGCACAGAGGGTGTTACCTAGCCGTGCCCCTTTTTTGGATCACCAGACATACCTTTTTAATTTATTTCTTACAGGTGCTTGAGATCTAAGGTTTAATATATTTGAGGTGGTGCAATAGATGATCACTTTTTCTTTGCTTTAATTGTATAACTACAATAAGGGTAGACGGACACATGAGGCCAAGGAACTTTATCTAAATTATAAGTTGATAAAAAAATTATATCCATAAGGGTTTGGTAAGAGTTATGAACTAAACTGATAACTGTATAACTAGTAACTCGGAGGCTGCATTTTTGTTAATGACCTTGGTCCCCTGACTAAAAATATTATGATATGTAGCATTCCCTTACCTAGTATGATTGTTGTACAGTATATACATACGCCCCAGATGGCTATGATCTTATGGAAACAAATGTACTTTATGTCATACTGATCTAAAATTGTAAGACTGTTGTAAATTCTAGTAGATCATTGGACAACATACAGTTACCAGTGCAATAAAAGATTACATGTTGGAGGAGTTTTTAAATATGAAGGAGTTCCTAGTAGTGGTTACTGATAAAAACAAAGCTTAAATGTTTAACTTTCTTTTAGAAGTCAGATGAAATGCCACATTCTCTATCAAATTATCTGAAGATTTATTTTAATGGTTTTAATATAATCTACAAAACAGTTACCCCAATTCCCTTAATAAGTGCATATTATTCTGGTTAAGTCTTCATCTACCTTCTGGAATTACAAAGTCTGTGGCTGGCTTTCTCTCATTTCTAATTCCTGCTCCTTGTTTTATTCATTTCAAATTAACGAAACACCAGTAACTCGGCTTTACACTTCAGGTTTAATTAGAACGGAGACCCAACATTTGTTCCTTCTGTCATTTTGTTTCAACAGTTTGTTTGCTTTGTGCTGTAACAAAGAGCATTCACTTTACTGCACAATAGTCTTATGGAATCATGGGTTTGAAATGAAATGGACGAATCAAGGAGGAAAACAAATTGCCTTCCCACCAAATATTGCATTTCTTTCAGTCCTCAATGAGCAGGGTTAAATTGTGTTTTACAGACAGCCTTCTGAGCAAGGCCACAATTTTCCTGTCACGTTTTGTTAAGGTTTCTGTCTTTCAGTACTGACTGAGTTAATGCTGTGTGTGCATGTTTTGGAGGAACAAGTGTCACTAAATACATTTTTAATGAGATTCCTTAGAGGAAAAGAACAGCAGTCTAACATCAAGAGGCAGTGAGGGTTGAATTCATTCTTTGTGCCTCAGTAGGGAACTACTGCAATTCATTACTGTTCAATGCCTCCTATCTCCTCTGAAAAAGCCGGCTGTGTACAGCAGAAAGAAAGGGAATTTTCCCTTAAAGTAACAGTGATTCCTCTGTGGAATTTCAGCAATCATTTTCCCCATAACACATTGGCTATCCCATTACCAAAACATGTTGAAAGCCAAAGCACATTTGCAAGTTGTTCTTCATTCAGCCTTTATAGTAAAGGACAGGTATGAAAAACTACAGTGAGTCTGACATGATTGCACATTTATCTCGCTAAAGATTCAGTCTGCTCTCTGATTGGTTGGTTTGAAAGCTCTGTTTCCTCAAAGCAATTTTCTTGTGGAAATAATCTATTACAAGGCCAGACTGATCTGAAGTTGTTCATATTATCACTAAGGCCCAGATTTATCATGAAAGAGAATAACTGGGGCTTACATTATTATTATTTACTTTGACCATATCTATATATTTTTGCATGCCTTTTGTTTCATTATATTAATTTAGGGTTACATCTGTACCAACTGGACCCACAGTGGTGGCTTAGCTATTACTGGCCATAGTGCTTGAATTAGGGACAAATGAGAAAGCTCACACTGAGGCAGGGTGGATCCTTGTAAACTGAAATAAGCTTTATTGCAGCACCTGTGGATATTAAGGCAGGTAAGAAGACATGGCAAATAAAGCAAACAGGGCAAAGGCAGGATTATGCAAAAGAGAGTGCACAATGAAACACTCAAGGCCCCAACCAGTGGCTCGTGAGCATCATGTTGCTCACCACCGCCTTGGATGTTGCTCCCAGTGGCCTGGAAGCAGGTGCTTATTTTTGAATTTCTGGCTTGCAGGCAAGTTTTGGAAGCACAGAAACACAGTTTTACTCCAAGCAGAGCCTCCTGCAGGCCAGCAGCCCCCATGGGGCTACCAAATAGCCAATCACGGCCCTTTTTTGGCATCCCCAAAGAAATTTTTTATGCTTCTGTGGCTCCCCATCACTTTTTACATCTGAATGTGGCTCATGAGTAAGAAAAGTTAGGGATCCCTTCACAAGGCACTAACTTTGCCCAGAAGCAGTAACCCATAGCACCCATTAAGCAGATAGAATTTAATGGTCACAAACTTAGTGCCATTTATTCCATAAGGGGGTATGTATCTAAAGATACCTATGTGGCCTATCAAAAGGGAAATATTACAACAATAAGATGAATACTGTGTCCAACCTCTATATAATATATATAATAAATAAATCTATATAATAAACTAGCCAATACAGCTTACAATGAACGCTCTCAGTTCCGGCATTAGCAAGCAGGCAGTCCTATGAAAGTGGCATGTCATTTACATACTGTAATTTATCTATTCTAGCTTCTGGACAACAGATTTGATTACTATGCTAGGGTAGAGTATTCATTTATTGTCATCAAATGTGTTGCATATTGTATGGGGAAGTTTTCAATAAATGCGGATGAGATGTGAAAGGTACATCAAATGTAATGCAATATGTCTGTTTGGTTTTTACAAAAATGAACAACACAGAACACAGTGGACTTAAATAGTTATTAATAAATAGTTATTCTGAGTAAACTAGAGCTTCAGAAGTTCATAATTATAATGCTTAAAAAGGGTTATACATTAATCTATATCAGTTCATGAGTGTTCATTAAGAGATAAACTAGAACTACAGCTGAAAAATTTAATAACGGGAAAGTTGTTTTTACTTAGATAATGTTAACCGTTTATGGCGTACTTTTAATATCACAGCAGCTTCCAAATTGCACAGGTGAAAGTTGTATATTGCTTAGTCGATGTGTGTTAATTATCATTAGCAATCTCAATAATCCTTTAAAAGGATTAATTAAGGGATAACCCTTGTTAAACCCATTATTAAATAATGCAATAATAAACACTATAAAATAATTGCTATTTATGTATAAAAACTTAATTTGCCCTAATGTTTGTAGTACATAACTAATTATGTAAGGTGTACAAGACTTTTATATTAGCTATAAATAAGAGCTGTCTATCTAGCATGGAATAGAGGATTATTCCCAAGATGGAAACTGTATAATTGCTTCAATGTGGAGGATACTTTTTACAATAAGGGATGGATAGGCTGATAAATAACATTCCTTCAGTAATAATTAATGATGAGCGATTTTGCCCTGTTTCGCTTTGACGGAAAATTCGTGAATCTTCGAAAAGATGCGCGAAAATGACGCACACATTAACAAAAATAACGGGTGCCATTTTTTTTTTTTGCCGCGGACTCCAATTTCTTGTCACCTGCTGAATTTTTCTGCTGCAAATTTTTGCGCCCATTCCACAAATGAATCCACCAATTGGGAAACGCGGAAATTTGCTGCAAATCCATGCCTGCCGAATAATTTCACTCATCACTAGTAATAATGTTTTCAATATCTGAAGTGTTATTTGTCCACCACTGCCCATTTATAGAACCCAAAGCATAATTTGTAAAATTATCTGGTACTATTGGGTCCTCTACTGGGCAGAAACATACCAAGACATATCTCTGCTGAAGGAAAATATTTGCTCAACCTTTGACTAGTTGATCTTTAATTTGATTGGCTAGCTGTTTCAGGGGGCAGTAACAAGGCAAACCGATGTATATGCTACTATAGCACTAAAACTGCCTTAGCGGCAAACATTTTAGATTCCAATTGACTCAAATGCATTCCACTGAAATTGTGCATTTTTGTCAAATTTTCCAGTTTTGCAAATTTTTAAGCAAAACGTTGCCAATTTGCTCATCTCTATATATTGTTCTTTCACGAATTTCTTTATTTCTACATGACATATTTGCTTTTTGCACACATTAAATGGCATCAGCTTTACACTAAACAGCAAAAACAGAATATGCCTCCTTTTCACATAAATATTTTCCTGTAAATAAAAATGGCCTTTGCACTATATTATTGTATGAAGATCCAGAATATGATATCCATCAGCCTGGCTGCCCCCCCCCCCCCCCCTTGTTTTTCTCAAGAGACTGCTCATTAAATTGTAAGCCATTGTTATGGTGACAGCAGCAATAAAATGTTTAGTGACTAAAGGTATGATGCTGAGCATTACATGGCCTCCTGCTTTCTGTGTGAGCTTTAAATATACACTGTTCTATTATACTCAAACCAGGTTGGGAATATAATATTCATAACATAAATCAACGGTCTGCATGATCTAATTATATTTATGACACTGGCAGACATTGGTTCCTTTTTGAGAAGCCCCATATTTTATAGTCTTCATTTCACTTTGGGATGAGTGGATAGGAAGTGACTCCAATCAAGGGTCTGTTAGCCAAATTGCCAAGTGTATAAATATTCAAACTAGTCACAGTATCCCACATATATCCAATGAATTTTTCAACAGCAGTAACTCTCAAATGATTCTTTCAAATAGTACAACTTAACTGAATGTATAAAAACACATTTGCTTTTAGCAAGATCTAGATTTCTTATAGTTCTATTAGAGTGGTGCTCTTTATGACGTTTTATACCCCCATTATCCTCCAACAGCAAGAGCACTGTTATTAAAGTGGTATGAAACACAAAAGAACATTGGGCCAGTTGTGGGTTACATATCAAGGATTTATGACACTGTATGCCTTTGTCTGTAACCTTCTAGATATTTTTTCTGCAGTCCAGTGAATTTTGGCTTATCTCAACAAGTTTGCTACATTCTTAAAAAGTGTTGGTTCCCGGTAGCCACAAATGCAGTGTTTGCATTGACAACCAATCAACAGTTATCATTGGCTAAAACAGGTAGCATTATAAAAAGCAAACATTTGTTTGAATGCTATGGGGGAGATTTACTAATCCACAAACGGACCCAAAAGTGTCCGAATGTGTTTTTTTCCCTAATGATTGGTATTTTTGCGACTTTTTCATCTCCGTCACAACTTTTTCGCAAATTGTCGCAAATTTTTCGTCGACGTACGAAAGTTTCGGATTCATTCAAGCTTCAGTATCGTGACTTTCCTTGGGCCAGGTTGGAGCTGCAGAGTGCCATTGAGTCCTATGGGAGGCTTCCAAAATCATGCAAAGTCGGACAGGTTTGCCCGCCGTTTACGAGCGCTCAATACGAAAAAGTTGCGACAATTTGCGAAAAAGTCGTAACGGCTATGAAAAAGTTGCGACAATTCGCGAAAAAGTCACGACGGTGACAAAAAATCGCAAAATGTTCGTTTCCAATCCGATTTTTTCCCATTCAGGATTCGGATTCGTGGATTAGTAAATCTGCTTTTACTTTTTAATGAGTTTTAATGAACGGGTTGAGCCATTCATGGAAACAATAGAGCGCCATCAAAATACAGAGGGACCATATAGATCCTTTATTCTCACTATAGCTGTTATTAAATGTAGGGTCCTTTTATTTGACAGACTGATTTGGGCCAAGTCCACAGCACCCACGTGGCTCGGTGTTGTATGCAGATGAACCTCAATGAAATATACACACAAAATGCTTGTGTATTTTTAAGTTAACATGTATATTGTCACTAAATACAAGGCGTAAAGAAAGTGGTAATGACTTTGGCATACCCATTCTAGCTGATACCCATACAATGTTAGATTCCTGCATTGAGGTAAAAATGAAGTTTGCAAAAATATAAAACAAATATATAAATGAATGCAGAAATGAATTTATGCCTTTTAAAAAAAATGTCATTCTGTAAGGAAACAAAGAGATATGTTGTTAAGTGAAAAGGAAAAGAATGGTATTCTGGCTTTGTAGATAAAAACAGTGGCTTGCGGTGAGAAAGTGTCCTTCAACTGACATGTTGAAATATACAGTACAACAAAACTATTGAAAGATATTATGACGGTATAATATTGTAACTTCCAGCAGATAAAGAAAGCTGAAAAGATGCAATCGCGAACCATAAACCTGTGTAAGGAACAAAATGGAACCGTTTGTTGTAATGGATTTCCCCTTTTTTCCCCTTTGTTAAACTTACACTTTTCTCACATAGACAATATAAATATCAACAAATGGCCTTCAAACTTTTTGTGCTTTACTGTAGATCTATGTAGACACAGTAGATTCTATGCATCCAGATTTAAGGGGTAACCAACGGGAGAAAGCCTGATGAACTTGTGAATGGATTAGCTGGGTTCAAGTAAGGTACATCATTCTTGTTTTTGTAAATATAGCTCTATTGTTAAGTAGAAATGACTAAACTGTGGTGAGGACCCCTTAGTACCAGGCATCGATATAAATATGTAACGAGATTTTATCAAGGTAGTTGTTAACCAGTTTCAAAGAGTCAGACAATGACACCAACAATCATATGTTGTTTGGGTTTCAACCACAACCCTTTAGCAGATCAGTGTCTAAAAAGATGCCCCCAGTAGCTCCCCATTTTCTATTCTAGGCATCAGAATTTAATATTCAATCCTGTAGCATCAGATTTTAAAACAATCTAATTTTTTGTTTCATGATTTACTCATATTCAGCTTATTGATGGCTACCCAGAGCATGCCAAGCACGTGCAGTGTCACTGATACCCAAAAGATGGCTTATCAAGATCCAAGATTGCAAGCTTTTTTTTTTTTACTGTTTTAGAGCTTTTATAATATAAAATATAAGTTGTTCTGTAATAACTTCTTTCTATATCATAGCCCAGCATCATAACCCATTTCTTCTAAGTATAAAACTACTGCTGTAGCTTGCTCCCAATCAGAAATTGTAACTACCACTGTAATAATGCATTATTGGATGTGTTCATTAAATTCCACTGGAGTTCTGTACAGCATCCACATAATAAATGCTGCTGAAAGCATAACATTCAGGCTGTCTATGTGCAGCTGTGATACTATCTCGGTATCAGGACTACTGATAATCTCATTTACTAGCAGACACTGTTAACAAGTCTTTCACTGGTATTTTTCTGTCTTCCATTAGTGAGGGTGATGAAAAATAGAAAAAAATATGTAGAGCATCAAGAACAAAGTCCAAGGTCCATATTTATTTTATAAAAAATAGAGCACATAATATAATATTGCAACACAACCTGCAAAATAAAGGCTTTATATGGCTTAAGCAGCACTTATTGTTCTTTTCCTGGCCAATGAGATGCTACTGGAAAATTCCTGTAGACATAAATTAACAATGTGATCGTTGTTGGTCTCATCAGAGTTGTACGGCTTGTGTGCTTTGCTAAGTGTAACTCAAAATATAGCTCACCATATAGAAACTAAACGGAGCGGTAACATTCGTCTATCATAGACATTTATAATAATAAATAAGTCCACATTCTGAGACATCTGGGTGAATACACCTTGTATATCTTCTTTAAATGAACTATGGCAGCTGATGTATGAACAGTTCTATAATAGCTACTTTATAAATCTGTCAGGAACATGAGAACAGTGGAGCAGGTTACAGGGAGCAACCCAGAATTCCTAGCAGCTTTTGGAACAATGGATAAATTACCCAGAATGCACATCAAAAGTATTTTATTATTCCCTGCAATAAAAGGAAGCTAGGAATTCAAACTAGACATGGGAAATGTTGCCATTGGTATTTTACTGCCTTAAAGTGACAATGGAATCTTTTTCACTGTAAAGCTGGCCATACAAGGTTGCCAAATAAGTGGATCTTTCCTCAATACGCCCACCTTGAGGTGGGCAATATCGAAACATATTGATGGGATTCAAGCCATAGGGATGAGGACCACAATGTGCCAATGTGCTCCTCATCTGAACTGAATTTTTAAACCTACCTGATCAACATCTGGCTTTTTAATCAGATATCGGTCAGTTAGGCCAGTCTGGACATGGGTTGACCTTTGGCAGCTTTTAACGGCCTATGTATAGCCGCTACCTTTAGAGTCCTAAGCAGACTCGAATCTCAGCTTTGATCTCATGGGTTCACTTCCAAATACTAACTTTGGTTGCTCTAGATAAGGGGTTTATTGTGTATTCTTAGCACTCTGCTATGTATCTAAAGCTAGTCACCCAATGCAATCTACAGTAACAGAGTTGCAAGACATGTGTACTAAGATTACACTAATTCAATTGGCTGGTCACTGGGTAAAAGTTTCATACCCGTGTATAGAAGTAGCTTTTTGTAATATCCTGTCAAATAAGCTTGTTTGAGGGTTTTCACATGTGCAAAGAAGGCCAGTCTTATGTGTGGAGAGCACGGTGTCCTCCATTACTAGCAATGTGATCGACAGATGGAAAACAACGCAATTAACGCAAGCAGAAATATAAGGTTTGACTTGATGCAAACAGAAAACAACTTTTATATACTTAAACTGAATACATCTCGCAGCTGATCGTATTTCTTGCCTGGACTGTGGTTTAATTAATGTTTAAGGGATTCAGACCAGCCCATTCGGCCTTCTAGAGAGAAATAAAAGAGGGAAAAAAACCCATAAACATCTGTTTTCTAAGAGCTGCTGAGAATTATTGAGGGGACTTTGCTTTCACAACAGTGGGAAAGTATTTGCTTAATTAAAAAAAAGTTAAATTGACCTAAAATAGAAATATAGAAAATATTGGCAAATTAAATTCCATGTGTGTTGGTACATGTTACTGTAAGTGAATGCAAGGAACGGAAACTATATTAATCAATAAGGCATTTCCATCATTTCTTGTAATCTGATTTCTGTGTTCTCTGTTATTCTAATTTCAATTACTTGACTGACCTTAAGCACTTGTGAAGGTTGCTTGATTTTCACTTTCACACTGTTTTATTGAGTGGGAAAGTCCCCTGACCATTTAACAAGTCCCTCGTCGGACCCTTAAGCAGAGCTGTTTCTGTTGACATTAATAATTATGACAACACCTAAATTGAATTTCTAAGAGGAAAACAATTTTGTTGGCTCAAATAGATGTTGTAATACACTGGTTTGAAATGTCTACGACTGATCTAAGTCATACTGTTAACTTGAGCTATAACCATGAACTCCACAGTGCTAATTCTAGTAGTAGTTAGATTTGTGTTCCAGGTACTTCCCTTTCAATGCCAGTCCTGTTAACTTTGCAGGTATGCACAGAACCTTCCACCACTGCATATTTACATTTCATTTGCTCCTAAATGGGAGATACTATATTGGTTTCATATTGCTAGGGACTTCTAAACATGAGTTGCAGAAATGCTAAATAATGTATTACCCTTGGCATTCTGTTGGTATAGGAGCAATGGTAAATTAATTTAGATATAAGAGCACCTAAACTGATATTATGTTAAAATGGACTAGAATTCAACAGAATCTGCATTGAATGGGGCTAGATATTATGTTGCATTTTGACATATGTATATGAAGGGAGATAAGCCATTTATATGTATTTTGTGGGTTCTTTTTAGATCTAGGATTTAGATATATCTTCAACTGAGAAGGTTAGGATTGTGTCTTTTTCATTCACACACCCGTTTTTCACTATAGCCTGGTCTATTATGGTCCCTGAGGCCTGGAACTACATAGTCATGATGTAGCTTGTTATATAATGAATAGGATTATTTAAAAAATGGCTATTATTATTTTATTAAAGGAGAAGGAAAGGCTAATAAAGAGTTAATCTCAAGCTGCAGGCATACCTTGAGTTCTTTCAATAGTGCCCTTAAGTCTCCCCATATTTCTCCCGTTCAGATGATCAGAAGCCTCATAGGAAAAAAAATGCTGAGCTCTGTAAAGAAAGTTCCCATAATGCCTCGTTCCTGCACCAAGACCAATGTACATGCTCAGTTTGTAAGACTATCAGGAAGCTTCCTGCTGATTGGCTCAGATCACACATTCCTAAGGGGGGGAAAGAGTTCTTAGCATTCTTGAGGGAGGGGGGAGCAGGAGAGGGGAGAGAGTTGCGTGTCTCTGGCACAGGAAAACAAAGAGACAACAAATCCTGTTTCTTTTGACAGAGAACTCTGTGAGTGCTTATGGCTGTATTTACATAGACCTTTCTGATAAAGCTTACTTAGTTTTTACCTTTCCTTCTTTAAAATATATGAGTATGTTAATGGTCTTGTCTTGCCTATACTTACTATACCAGGAATAGTCTGGCAATTTAAAATATAAGGATATTAGAAGTCACTTAGTCTTCTGTCTCATGCTTTTATACAGGTCAGGGAACTCTTCACTAACTTAAGTAAGAGCCACATATTTTAAAACATTTTTCATAATGCCTTTGATAATGAGCAAGTTAGTGAATCACTAAGCACCAATTAAAACCATTTGGCAAGCACTGTTTATAAGGATATGTTTTGCAGGATATAATATTTGTGACTCTTGTATTATAATTATCTCATTTTCACAATGTAAGCAAGGTCTATTGCGTATTGAGTATATTGTATAAAAGCATAGCTTGCTTAGTGAGCAAAACATTCCCTCTCATAACGTACCCTTCTTATACAGTGAAATGTATAACCTTATTATTCAATAACAATATACATTTGATGATGAAAGTGGTTAGGAAGTGTTTTTATTCCTTTGGCATAAATAAAAGGATGAAAAGTGGAATGAAATGTGAAAAATCTAAATCTATATAAATGTAGATGGATCATTTTGATTCAGTGTAATTAACCCCCACTCCCCCCTTTCCCATTTTTGTGCTGTGAACATTTGTCCATCTCTAATATATCCCCAGCAATATTTCATGGGAAATGGAACAGGTGTGTATAGTTCAAGCACTTCATTTTACTGGCTTCTGAATGCATTATTCTATCTTTCATTGTAATGCCTAGCATTTCCATCTCCTTGTGCGTACCAAAGATTTGTGGCATCTAGTTGTATTTACTCCATTAACGGCATGAATAAATAGTAATGTTTTCCCAATGTTCTTCAAGGGGAATTATTCTGAATCCGTACTTGACATCCCGTCTCAGGTAGATATGTCATCTTCAGATTTCCAAGTGACCTTCTTAGCTTTATTGGGTAAATCAACTTCCTGAAACTCATCAACTAATCCATTAAACTTTTGAGAGGTAGGTCAGACCTTAATGATTTAGTCAATTAATCAAGTTGCTACAGTGCCACTCAGCTTTCTGACCTTTTTACAATAGTTTTCCTGGCCTTTTTTTTGCTATGTGACGATCCCTCTGAAGCGTTTAACCTAATGAATAATTCAACATCGAGTGGTCAATTGGCTGTCACCTAAACAGAGGGAACTTACGAACATCATATTTATAATACCTGTGGGTCTCGGCGAGATTCAAGTTTTTAAACGAGCGGGGCCATGGTGGTTCTATCCTCTTTTAACTCATTTTCTTGGTAGAAATAAAAATGTAATAGAGCAATGTGAATTTTTCCTTGCTATGCACCTGGGAATTAATTTGTGTTCAATTTTGCTTCAATCTTACATCAGCCCAGATACTTTTACTTTACCTTGAAACAGCTAGCTCAGAACTGTAGATCATTATAAAACTAAGTTTCACCGCTGTGACACAGGCTGGGTGAATAAATGCGGCTGCCCAAGAGCGTGATGTACAGACTCAGTGCCTGTGTTATACAAAAATGTTATTCAATATAAAAAAGACAAACTTTTCTTAAAGAAAATCTGCATACTTTGTAATGCCTCATGGTGAAACATGCATCGTGCATATATGTCTTTATAAATGTAGCTCCATATATTTAGGTACAAAAAAACCTGCACAAAATGCCTAGTTTACAAATTAATTAGAGTTAAATGAAGTCTGGCCCAGCTGTATTTACATGTGGTGTTGCCCTAGATACTAGTCCTCCGCTTCCCTTTTCAATGGACACATCCGTAGTACAGTCTGCCCATGGACCAATCACAAAAGAGAGAGGTAACCTCTGAAGCTGGATTTAGCTGCAATAAAGCTAAGAAGGTCACTTGGAAATCTGAAGATGACATATCTACCTGAGACGGGATGTCAAGTACGGATTCAGAATACTTCTTAGATTGTAAGCTCTATGGAGCAGGGACCTCCTTCCTACTGTGTCTCATACCACATGGCACTTAATCCCTGTGTATTTATACGTATTGATTGTATTTATTATTTAATACTTGTCCTCCCTGTGTGTAATTTTGTATATTGTAAGATTGTACAGCGCTGCATACCCTTGTGGCGCTTTATAAATAAAGTTATACATACATACATAGTGTTAGTGGACCTAGAGGATTTGTCTAAGCATTTTTATTAAGAAATAATAATATAAATAAATATATATATATATGTGTGTGCCAGTGGGTCAACACCTAAGGGTAAAAACCCACAGAGTGGTTCAGTAGCAATAAACTCTGCTGTTGCAGACAATGAACCACTCTAAAAAAAGTCTTTCCACTGGTAACAATAGGAGTCGCGGGTGGAAAGCCCTTTGCATCGCTTCAGTATTTGGAAGTCATGCAAAGTTTCCTCCTGCAGGCAAAAAACTACAAAAAAAAAAAAAAAATGAAGACCAATAGCAAACTGTCTCAGAATATCATTGTCTTATCATACTAAAAGTTTATTTAAACTATCCCTTTAATCCACATCGTATCTGAATGTACTTATATACCAGGATGTAAAGGGGATCTTAGAGTGATAGGGATCCAAGTGACAGTTGTCACTATCAGTGCACAGTAGGCCATTTATTATGACTGAATTTGCATTACACAAATCCTATTAATGACTATAAATTCATAGCTTGCAGCTGTGCTCATAGTGGTACCTGCACATAGGAAGCCAATGTCACTTTGCCCTGTTTCCTTACTGAATACAATTGGATAAAAATGCAGCTCCACATGGAAATCAGTTGGTGTGCTTGGGTAGACCACAATTTCATACAGAAATGACAAGATGCTTTAAGCTCTGCAAAGATGTAACAAATGGTTATGGCTGAATGTTACAAAATATTCATTCTTTTAATAAGCAACTGTTATTTTTACTCCAGATATTAGCTGCTGTATTTGGCACAATATAAATATATCTAAAAACTACCCATGATATTTTTCAGCACAATAGGAAACCAAATCTTCCTGCAGTTTTCTGCTATCTAGGTCACTTCAAAGCAGAAGAGTTCAAAGTAAACTACAATGGCACAACATGCAGAATAAAAACAAGTTTTTTTGTATACAGGTTTGGCGCTTAATAAAAATAAATATTCAGGTATGGGATCTTTTATCCAAAATGCCCAGGACCTGGTGTTTTCTGGATTTAGGCTCTTTCTTTAATTTGGATCTCCATACTTAAAAGTCTTTACTAAAAAAAACATTTCACCATTAGATAAATCCAATAGGGGTCTTGTGCTTCTAATAAGGATTAATTACACCTTGGGATCAAGTTGAGATCAAGTACAAGCTACTGTTTTGCTTTTACAGAGAAAAATCAAACATTTGATTAAAATGGAGTCTATGGGAGATGTTCTTCCAGTAATTCTGAGCTTTCTGGATAATGGATCCCATACCTGTACAGTAAAGTACAAGAAGCAATACCAAGCAATCTGATTTACTTTTGCTAAATCCTTATTGGTTGTTAGGGATTACTGCATGAAAGAGAATGTGAACCGTAACAATTTGTTAGACACTGGGGCCTATTTATAAAGTATTACGATGTGTTTAAAGCTGCGATGCTTTATGCTGTCGTTGTATGAAGGGTCAGAGTCAAAGACTCTCCCTGATTTTTCCAACGTCACCCTTTTATACAACAATTTCAATGGAAATGTTTCATTCAATACGAGTTTGACCGACTTCTACTTTGACTTTTTTTATCACTTTGATCTATTTTGAATATTTTGTTGGCCTCCTTAGACCTGGTTAAATCCATTTTTTTTTATATCATGGGAAAACCTTTCATTTGGTGCACAGATAAAGAAGTCATCAATATTCTACTATAACTGGGATTAAAATCATTGAAATGCCATTTGGAGCTTCATCATAAATAGTCAGTCGCATTTACAGATAATGTTAATGTATTTTGATGGAATAACCGCAACTGCCTCAACACTATTTAAGTGGCGCATTACAAATTCTAAAGACTTGAATCATGTTTCCCCCACCTTGTTAAAGGCTTTTTACATTTATTTTCTGTTTAAAGTGGTTTCTGAGATATTTGCAATTTTAGAGTGCCAGACCTTCGGCTCAGCAGCTTACTTTTAGAATCACAATATCAGCAACCCTAGGGTTAACTGACTATGTAGGAAGCACTTAGCCAGTTAGGGTCACAGTGGAGCTCATTTACCAATCCTGGGAAGTATTTCACCTGAGCAGAAATTTACAGCAACAAATTTGTGATTATCTTTCCTAAGCTAGCTGTAAGTATGACAGGAAAACTATGATTGGTTGCCATGGGTTACTGCCCAGGTGCCAGTTTGCCCAGAATTGATAAATGAGCCCCTATAACTTTCTAAGAAGCTGCTGAGTCGAAAGCATGGTATTAGCTGTCTAAAGCCTAAATAGCTAGCTATCTATAACTAATTACTAAACACAGAAATGGTTCTAATATTATAGAATGTATCTGGCAGATATTTGTATCACCCCCTCATTCCCTCTGTATATTTAAGAGCAAATTTAGGATAATCTGATTGCTATTACTAATAGACTTGGACTAATATAAAGAAAGAGGGCATATGTGCCTCCCCCCACCCACCCCTCTTGGATCTTTTTAGGCAGAAATCCATTCAAAGCGCCTCTGCCCATTCTTCAAATGCACCACCCAGTGTGAAAAGTGAAAAAAAGTAGTAGATTGCACCCTTATTTTTTGCACTTTGCACACTGTGTGGTGCTTTGTAAAGGCCCCCTATAGAAAGTTGTGCACCTACCAATTATAGATTCATTTTATTCTAGATTTCCCCCCATTTCCACTCCAAGCTGTTAAATATAGACATCCCCCATTACCAATCCAGGCTATTAAATATAGACATCCTGCTTATTGATCTTATATCTCACCCTAAGCAAACAGCTTTAAATTGCATTTTTGAAGGAAAGTCCCTATATTAAACTTGCAATTAAACATGCAATAAAATACTCTTTTTTAAAAGAAAAAAACAAAACCTTTTTTACATTTTGATAAAAAGTCCCCCTGAACTAATGTTTGCAAAGTGCACAGAATGACACAATGATCCAGACACGTACTGAATTCAGCCTTGGCAATGTTAATGTACTGTAAGCTCTTTGGTAATGACTTTTGACATAATACAATTCCACTGCTAAATTAGAATGAATGGGCTCTATTATTTGTAGTTTAATCTTAGTCATGCTAATTATAGGCATGCAAGTGATCATTTCTGAAATCAGACAAACTTGATTTTTATCACGAAGATCCGTGCGCTCAAATACATTCATACACGAGAAACCTCTTACATCTATTTTGTTGCCAATAAAGGTTCAATATGGTTTTTAGGAAAGGGATTCTGACTATGTTTTTAAAAGCGACCTAAAATCTGCTGTGATTCTACACTTTCCTCTTATATGAGAAGACGTTTACCTCTTAGGGTAACAGCACATAGGACAATTTATCGCCAGCAGGAAATCTGTGTTACTAAAGTAGACAAAGCGTCCCTAGTTTCCTTCCCACTGGCAGTAATGTGAATCACAGGTGGAAAAATCTACGTCACTTTCGCTTTCCAACTTAGTGCAAAGTTGCCTCATCGGGCTTCTTTACAAAGTATATGTTTTCCCAGCGGCAGTTATGTGATTTGCCAGATATATGATGTTAGGAAGGCTAAAATTCCCAGGGCAGTGCAGATATATCACAAGCAACAAAATGTCTCATGTGCCATGTGTGACCCTGAAGCACAACCTGAAAGAACTCTCTTGTGTTCCCTCAACCAGAAACATCAAACCAAACAACTCCACATTCCAACCAAACTCTGAATGGTGTCCAACATATGTTGTTAAATCCATGAAAGTCCTCAAGCAGGGCTCCCATAGTCCCTTGCACTTGTTTTCAGAAAAAATACAATCTTTGATTTTCTAAGGTGTAATCTAGGGGCATTCTAGGTGACACCCAGGTGCTGCCCACTTCCCATGCCTCTGTATGCAGTGTTGCTCACAGGTAGGCACAGCTCTTTATGCTCTGATTTAAGAGTTGCACCTCCGAGATTGCAAATTGTTTTTTGTACCTTGGCCATTTTGGTACACCTCGCTTAGCCAAAAAACACCCTTAAATTCTGCCCTGTCTGTAGGTATAGAACCACTAAACATAATAGTAAAGCCAATAATACAAACTGTGCATTTAGTTTATATCACTTTAATATATCCTCCTCTTGGGCATTTTACAATAAACAGCTATTCTATGAACAATAATACCGCGGGGGGCATTTTAATAATGCACAAAACACAAGGGTGGATTTTTGCATTTTTCTATCGTCAAATTATCTGCTATGTAATTATCTTACAACTTACATAGCATTTCTGGTGCTGGCTCAATTGTGCTTATTTATTTAAACGACTAATTCCTGACCATTACTGGGATGCTTTGAGACGGAGAAACAATAAATACATATCAGGGTTTCAGGGCTATTTTCTATTTTGTCAGCATAAAAAAATAAAACAAACAAACAAAAATACAAGTTAACAAGTGCAATGTTCTAACCAAAGATCACAGCGCAAGCATTTTTACGCCAGGAACATTTGTTGAATTTCTGTTGCAACCCTTTTGTCTACTACTAACTAAAGTATTAATTAAAGATGCAATTTACAGATATGCAAGCCTTTAAAGATTTCATTACTCATGAAAAACTACAACTCCCAAAATTATTTTCCAGCTGAAAGCTCCTGGTTACTGTAGAGCTTGGTAGTAATTAAGTTTGAGCAGCCTTGCTATATCATTGACTTCCTTTAAAAGTAAGGTTCCTGTACCTACACGAAATCATGGTGGTGGATCATTCGGTGATAAAGCATTAGATATGAAGCATTCTACACCAGTCAGGTGGCTAATACTCTAGACAACTACCTCAGTGATTGACTCAGTGCCCTTCAGTTCTGCCGCGCAGACAGCAATATTAGTCTCATAAATCAATTGTTAGATGAGCAAGGTTCATTTCTGACCTTTATAGTTGTACATCTTGTTTAGTGTACACTTAGCAAAAGAAGAAGTGTCAGAGTCAAGATCTTTCATGTTGCAGTTCCCCCACAATTTCTATTTTTTGTTAGTATGTTTTAGTTCAGTTTTTGCTTTACTGAGACATTTTCTACTTCCATTTTCACTTTGCTTAGTGATTTCTTGTTAGGACCAAACCATTTATGTTATAGAAACAATCTCTTTCAAAAACAAAGAAACACTAAATAATAGTAAAAAAAAAATACAGGGACAAGCCACCCAAACTTACTTTCTGTATTTCCTGAAACACTTTAAACTCTCTGCTAGTGTGCGGAAAATCTGTTCAAATGATAGGTTCCCTTTATGCATGTATTTACAGTCAAGCAATTCTTTTTACAGGAATATACATTCATAAATATGTACCATCCAGAACTTCAGAACTCCAAAACAGGTCTCTTGTGAGCCATTTCTTTTACTATTTCTAGTAATAATTCAGAAGGTATTTAGCTAATAACCACTCTAGAAAGTTACAGAACATTGTTCTTTCTCAGTAAGTAATTGAAAGGGACATATTGGAAACTTATATTGCCATTGACACCAGACAATGTCAAAACTCCATTCAAACAAAGTGGTAATGGAATCTGCACATTTAAAAAGTCTGCATCATTTCTAGAAAGAATGAGATTTGTTTTTGTTTGAAAATGTCCGCAGTATCTCTATTATGGACTCCAACAACATCATTTTTGCATGAGCAGAAAAGAAATAAACTATATGACCAGAAGTATGCTTTTCCAACATCTTATCCCAAAACCAAAGGTACTGGGAAACCATTATCTGTAAACCCATTACCAGAAAGCCAAGAATTACAGGAAGGCCATCTCCCATAGAGTCCATTTAAGCAAATAATTCTCATGTTTAAATATTATATCCCCTTTTCTGTAATAATAAAACAGTGCCTTGTACATGATGGCAATTAAGCTACATGAATCAATATTGGTGACAAAACAACACTTTTGGGTTTAAAGAATTTAATGTTATTATTATTATTATTATTATTATTATTAACATTTATTTATAAAGTGCCAACATATTCCGCAGCGCTGTACAATAATGATTTTTAGCAGGTATGGGGATCCAAATTGCAGAAATATTCATTATCTGGAAAACCCCAGGACCCAAGCATTTCAGATAATAGATCCTGTTCGAAACTGGTCCTCTCATTCCTGCTAAAGAAACCTTTTTCTCTCTACTCAGTTGGAAATGTTTTCCTCTAGATATTTAAACCATATTAGTGCAATAAACTTTAATTCATTTGTAAGATGTTGGGTACTACTGATGTTGGGGATCAGTTCTATTCTGCTTTGGCATTTCAGTTTGTCTCACAGGTGTTCATTTGAGATGTGGTTAGGGTTCTATGCAGGACAGTCAAGTTCTTCCATCCCACCTCCTACAAATGTATTCTGGTTCTTGCTTTGTGCATAGATATATTAGCCTACTGAAACAGAAAAGGACCTTCCCCAAACCGAGAAGAAGCACAGAATTGTCATGAAAGAAATAAAAGGGGGAGAACACACACTTTCAACCATATTATGTAACTAATAATTGATTTTAAAGGAATCTGGAATCAATGTAAGCCTTATAAACATTTCACTGTTTACTTATGGGGCTGTTATGCTTCTCCCCCCCCCCCAATAAATACAAATACTTTAGGATGGAAAACATGTTTAAATTACTATTTACTCCTGTCTGTCATTCCAGAAGTGATCCTCATAATTATTTCCATCATTAGTCTGAAAAGATGAAAAAAGGCTTTTTCCCTAAAAAAAATCCCTGTTATGTATTGTATATAAAGCAAGCTAATACCAAGCTTCAGCTCTGCTTTTCAAGAAACTGTATTCAGTTGCATGAGTTCAGATACATCCCTGTGACAAAGATATCTCATTTCTAGAATATTCTCTAATTTGTCCGCTGAGAATTCCAAAACAAACTCTTTGTGTGAGTTTCAAGTCTTGTTGAGGATGAACCTGGAGCACTCAAAGGGAAGGCAAATACCCCGAGGAAGACATTTCTTGCAGTGTTACAGAGTAGCAGAAAATAAAATTATTGTATTTCCCCATGTCTTCCTTTCAGAAAAACCTCGGCTTACTATCAAAACAAACCTCATCTGAAATGATACACTGAGCCTCAGGGTTATTAGGTAATGAGCTAACCTGTCAGACAGTGAGAGGAAAGTAATAGGTGGGAGAAAAAGAAATAAAGATGAGAGTCTGCTGTCCACCCTTATGAAAAGGATAAAAAAAATTCACAGCACATTTTCCAGGTGACAATATTGTGTAGAAATATTTTTGTAAACCTAAAAAAGACCATTTCCACCTGCTTTTAGATTTGTTGTAATTCATAGTCCTTGGGTTTTTACCTTTAGCCTTCAGCATTATCCACAGCATCCTTCTGCAGGACTGGGTTGGCATGTTCAACCTTTGTGGCCACAAAGAATGTCAACAAACAGGATGGAGATGGGCAGGCTATCTTCAATTAGTAAAGTAGTTGTTCTATATCTCAGTCTAAGGGGCTGATTTACTAACCCACGAATCCGACCCGAATTGGAAAAGTTCCGACTTGAAAACGAACATTTTGCGACTTTTTCGTATGTTTTGCGATTTTTTCGGATTCTGTACGAATTTTTCGTTACCAATACGATTTTTGCGTAAAAACGCGAGTTTTTCGTATCCATTACGAAAGTTGCGTAAAAAGTTGCGCATTTTGCGTAGCGTTAAAACTTACGCGAAAAGTTGCGCATTTTTCGTAGCGTTAAAACTTAACGCTACGAAAAATGCGCAACTTTTCGCGTAAGTTTTAACGCTACGCAAAATGCGCAACTTTTTACGCAACTTTCGTAATGGATAGGAAAACTCGCGTTTTTACGCAAAAATCGGATTGGATCCGAAAAATTCGTAAAGAATCCGAAAAAATCGCAAAACATACGAAAAAATCGCAAAGTACCGATCATTACGAAAAAAACGCAATCGGACTCCATTCGACCCGTTCGTGGGTAAGTAAATCAGCCCCTAAGACTGTGCAGTTTTTAGCACCCAGTGTCATGTGTTTGGGATTTATGGAGGTAGATTTATACAGTATACAGTACTAAATAAGTTGCATTTAAATCTCTCATTCAGTAAAAACCACAGTAAAACCTCAATACACATAATGTAAATGCACTTTTGGAGGTATTTATAAAGAGGAAGTCTAAAAAAAAGTCCAATAAGAAAACCATATGTATTACACACCGTGTTCTTCTAAAAAAATATCAACTGTAACAGTTCATCTTTCTCTACCCATAAACATATCTAGTCTGTTTCTTAAACAACTACTATTTTGCCAAACTAATAATTTGTACACCCTCTTTAAGAAGGTCCAGTGACTCTGCTAACAATGTTGCAATAGCCCATTTGTCACAATCACACGTATCATTATCCTGTTGTTGACATTGAGGGATAAGGCGGCTAAAGGCCAATAACTATGGAATGTGTTGTGCTCTACCAGTCATCCTTAAAGACATCCAAGCAATGCTTTATGATTTTGTCCACAGATGACAGATTTAGCAATTATTTGGAATATCTATCTACATTTAACACAACAACAGTTACAGATACAAGGTTGTCTGCTTATGTTTGTGTTGCACCACCACAAACGCACACCTTATGTAGCAGTTGTAGCAGTTGTTTCCCAGCTTCTGCAAGATTCTTACAATCATGGCCCTATGACAATTCAATGGGACTGATTTCCATCCCATTGTTCAGCTTGGGCAAATTGCAGAGCTTGAGGAATGAACAACAGAGCCAATGTATATATTCTTTACAAATCATATTAACAAATAGCCTCAGATTTTACAACTGATTTTCTCTAAAAAATTACCGTCACTATGCAAATATGTAAAATGTCTGTACAGTTTTACCTTTAGGTTAATGCTCTCCATGGTTTTGTCCAACAAAAAAATTAACAAATAAAATTTTTTCAAATGCATCAAAGTCAATGGGCATTTTTTTCGGGACATTTCTTCTCACCCCAGTTGCATTGGAGTCAGTGCGTGTTTTTTCCTTGAGTTTTTTTTTTCATACCAAATGCATTAAAGTCAATGAACCTTTTCACATTTTTTCTCATGTCAAATGTAATGTCAATATGTGGTTTTTCTTACTTTTTTATCTGCATGAAAAAAAAACATTTTTTTCCTTGACAAAATAAAAAGCAAGGCAAAATTCTTGTACATTCTAATCTATTTGTGATTATTCTTACCATGAAAAGATGAATTTTGCTTCCAATTTGTATTAGGCAACTTTTTAAACAATTAAAGTTAAGCTGATAGATGCTATTGGTTTAATTTCTATACTTACTTTACATTACAACAAATGACCCCAGATATACTGGATCACGTATAGAGTATAATTATCTCCTAACCTATTTTATGTCCACATTTTCAAAATACTTTTTGTAAATTTAATTTAACCCTTGTATATGCTATGCATTCATGTGTTGTATATTAGAATTCATAGGAGCATCCATCTCAATAAACTCAGCACAATACACAGATTGCTGCTAATCTGTTAGCTATTAATGTCAGTCACCAGGATGTATGTCATTGTGACTGCATCCACAGGGGAGACAGAACATCAAGTGTATTGATAAAGCACATAAGAAAGACAATGACCTCACGACCCATAGTGTGCTGTGGGAATCAAGTCACCTTGATTATAAGGTGTAAGGTCTAGTACAGCCAACAGTCATACTACAGGTTCATCTAAAATTACAAGTACATGGCAAATAGCCTAAAGGGCTTACAATAAATAAACAGCATCTTTCTTCTGTAAACATATGTTGGCGTTAAATCTTTTCTGATAAGTAAAGGCGTGTAAATACAAAAACAATGAGCTAAAACAAAAAGGTCACATCTCAAAAGACTAATCAATTTCTTCCAACCCTGGAGATGTGCTGGGCTTAATATGCTATATGACATCCCAGCTCATTTATGCTTGTTTATTCTAATGCTGCCATTCCTTAGTTCAACAATTTAATCGCTTTTTTTTCCATGGAGCTAAACTAATTCTGAATGATTGTTGGCTTAAGGGATGGGGAGGGTGAAATCATTTCTGCAGGGGTGGTATAACATTATTTTCTATCACCTCCTCCTTTGGTCTTATCACTGTTAACTGATTCACCTGTTTACTGCTGTCTCATTTGTATTATTACTATTGTAACAATGCAGGTATGCAAATACACAAGCTGCAAGAATAATACAAGCAAAAGCAATACATGGGGGACATAATAATACTAGGGACATACTTTTTGGATTGTGAAGCATTTCATCCTTAATCAAGGTCATGTAGGCACTATGGTGAGTATCCCAGCTTTTCAAACTATCTACTTTTGTGTTTACACTATGTAGGCCTTGTTCTATCTTTTGTTTCAAGGCTCTGATTGGTCAGCTCTGCCATACCCCACCATATGAAAGACCCACAAGGTTCACATTTGAATGTTGTCACTAGTTTAATTGGGAGTGCTAAGAACTAACTATTCCAACAATTAAATATTTGCACAGATTACAAAGCATAATACATTACTTATTTAGGAGGCAAAGCTGACAAATTTTACAAACTAGATGTTCTCACATTTTAGTTTTACTATGTAGAGGTTTCATGTAAATTGCCTTGTCTTTTCTGTTATTTCTGCTGTGTTGACAATCTATTGTTTCCGATTTTATTGCAATAAGCTGCATATCTATCATTGCTACTGAATACAAAGTCTATTGCTTAACCTTTATGCTTCTTCAAATGAATCTCGAAAATCAATAATTCTATATAAAAGGATAATTCTACATATATTATTCAGGCTGAAATTTGGCCATATTAAGGTAATGATCCACAACACTGGGAAAAAAAGAAAATGCTTCAAAAGACGAGAAATAATCACTTGCAATTGTCTGGTATTGATATCTATTTAGTGACCTGTCGAAGTTATAAAGGATTGATTGGCTAGACATTCAAGACACTAGGTAAAAGGTTGCATGTGCTACTGAAGCGTAAAAAAAATCCCTGCAAAACTATCCAAGGATAAAAAAGATGTCATTCGTAGCATTCAGATCCAGTAGCTGTTCTGATTCTGTAAAATGAAGCATTAGTCCAACTTTTTAAATCTATATATTCATATTTCCCCTAGTGTGTAAAAAGGAATGTGCAGATCTTTCTTGATTATTAATGCACTGCAAGAATGATGCAAATAAATATAAAATCTCCTCGCTCTGTAACTGTTATCTGTCTCCTAGAACCTGCCTTGTACTAGAGAGCCAAGACTGCAATGATGGATGAACGGTTGGAGGACAAAGCTAGCCTTTCCACGGCGCTGCTAACATTCCTTAATACACCAAAGTGTTTGGTTGCTCACATAAGAATTTCAGTGAGTTGTGTAAACATTTGTCTTGAAGCACCTAAATGCACGAGGCAGATACAGATGGACCAGACTTACAGAACACATTACACCAATACATCATTCACTTCAATAGAAAATAGGTGCTCTGGTCTAAAAAGAATTTATCCTACAACTGCAATGTATATGTCTGTACCCTCAGCTATAAAATCAAGAGAATCTATATTTCTTTATGTTGCCACTTGCTAAAAGTTAACTTCAGTAATTAAATTCTCATGTAGGTCATCCAAAATGTGGCAAATTGTTACTTATGGAACACATTGAGAATTGAATGAAAGTTATTAATGGAAAAAAATGTGTACAAGGAGAACAATGTTTTCTCTTGCTTGTGTTAGCATTGATTTAACCTACATTTTGCCAGACCACAAAGGTATTTAGCAGCTTTAGTCCAGTGAAATATACTTAATGGCATTATATCCACAATGCAGAGCTTTTTGCCAGAATTCCAACAACATTCAACATTTCAAAAAATTTTTACCATTGCAGTTTATGGTAAATAACCTAGCAGTTGTGGGGTAAGATTTCTTATTGATATTTGTGTTTGAATGATATCAGTACAATGGCATGGTGTTAGCATGTTATTCACTAGGTGCAAATTAGTTGCGTAAGTAGATACAATGTGCTAAGGGAGGCCTGGAAGTATAAGCCTTTTAAGTTAAGTGTTAATTCTAGAGCTCCCTTCTATGCACCCAATACCTAGCATTTGGGGGCAATTCATGCTCAGCCAATCATGACTGCCTGAACTGACTTAATGACACTACTCACATAAGAGCATCTTAGAAGTATCTTTGTGAATAGCAGTCATGTTAGACCATGATGCTTCTAGGCAATGGCAGAATGAAACTGAAAAAATAAGGTAATTTAATTTTCCTACACTCCTTTCCATATAATTGCATACCTTTTTAGTCACTTCCATTTCTTTATTGAACTTGCACTTTACCTCATTCATCTTAACTTACTTAGGCTCTCATTCATCCATGCATCCCTTCTATTCTTTTATTCTATCCACTGCAGGATGTCATTCACTTATTTAGTGCAGGCATTCAATCAACCGCTGCAGCCATCAATTGTGCCACTTACTATCAAGTGACATCAAATGTCTGTGTATTAGGAGCAGTAACTGAACCTTTTTCTAGAGCACTGGCTCGTTACATTGTGCTGATGATATAATATTAATGGTATATTTCATATATGATAATATTTTGTATATATGGTGCATGAGATAGGCTTTTTATTGTTTCTATTGTCTTTGGCTGTTGAGTAATACAGACAATTCATGAAAAGCTGCAGAGCCTCGGGTTATACATCCCCTAATGTATGGCATTTTACCAACCCCTCTTCCTCCCTCAGATTGCGGCCAGTAGTCTTTCTACATTACCCGCAGGCTGTGAATGGAGCTGAAAACAGTAGTTTAACACTAGCTAGAAGGCTGTAAGTGCCACTTATCTGATTTATAAAATGTCACCCACCTACCTTTCAGCCAGTTTTCTAAATTTTGCATTTTATTAGATTCCTAAATAAAAGAAATACCTAGTGCTGTTTCATCAACATAAAGCTTAAAACTGAAATATTTACCTGTTACAATTCCATGTACAGTAATTGCAAATCCACAGCAAGAGATTTTTAGAGTTAATATAATGGCGCTGATTACATCCTAGCAGATGAGCACATGGCCATATTTCTCTTTTTTCCTTCATCATATTGTCAATTGTAGTTAAACAACAACGGAACGAGAATAATAAAGTGTGTCCTTGTTTAATGCTCCTCTCATATCTTCTCACTGTGGGAAGCTAACATTGTCTCTTGCAGGGAATTGAACAATGTTCCTATTGGCTCCCTGCTGGGAAAGATGCAACAGGATCATTAATCAGCACCATCCTTTCAGTATTTTGATGCCTGCATTTTCTACTGTGTGCTGAGAAAATGTGCCAAGTGGTATTAGATCAGGAACTCTTTAAAGGGCCAACCCCATCAAAATAGGCATGGGAAAGTTAATTAAGCACATCCAATAGTGAAAATAATACATTTTCCTAAGACCAGCTCTGAAACAGTTACAATGACAATTGGTATCACACACATTAGAGAATACAGAAACAAACCAAAGTTCTGGGACACCATCATGTAAATGCAATTTATTGCATGAAAACAATATGCAGTCATTGATTAATGAGAAGGGATAGACAGAATTTGATTTACTTGAATCTGGAATCTACTTTAAACTTATCCATTATATGTGGACCTAGCTAAAAAATATTATTATAGTTACTGAATAGAGAAGAATGTTTTGCTGTTTTTCTGATCAGAAAATAAAGTTACTGGACAGAGAGGAGTGATTTTATATTAAAAACTAAAGAATTCATCAATTATTATTTTGTTTAATTCTTGTAATATCTGTAGTATTTTGGCAATAATCAATTAGGTGCATATGCAAGAACATCTTCCTACAACTATCAAACCTCCACTGTAGACACTGAGTCAATTATTTATGAACTTATTAGGTTTGGTACCAAATGAATGGTGTATAATGGGTGTGTTTTCATTATCGAAAAGGAATCAAGATCAAAACTGGGAATTTATCGACCAGTTGGTCTGACATTTGCAGCAGAGAAGTCCTTTGAAAGTATATGAAGAGATTGCAAATGGAATATATTATATCCAATAAAGTATGGTCAAGCATGGTTTTATGAAACAAAGGTTACGGGAAACTAATCTAATAGGTTTCTGTGGGAAATATAATATTTAGACTTTTTTAAAGAGACATTACATACTTTTTCCCTAAAGAGATTATAACATAAACTTAAGAACATGAAAAGTATGAAACGTTATCCTAGCTAACTGCCAAATGCAATATTAACAGAAACAATGTACAGTATAGATGAAACTATGGATGGCTATGGCAGAAGATGTGCTCCACTGTCACTACCAAGCTGTGATGTGCAACATGCTGAAAGGTCACAATGAGTCAGTTTTAATTGATAGTAATGGAAAGTAACAGATAGTCCTTGACCAGCTACTTTAACTCAAAAATGCTCTAGCAACTTGATGTGCTCCCCAGATCATTATGTGGGATGAAAACCCAAAGTTTTTAATGGGGATTTAATTATAACTTCTCAGTAGTCAAGGCTCAGGATGCCGTGTGTCCTGAAATATTTAGGCTAATGTCCGTCAGATGTGTTGAGGAGAGTAGTAAACTTACTCCTAACCCTAGACACTCTGAAAATATCCAGGAAACTATTTAGGGACATTATAACCAGTGTGAATCTTAAGACCTTAGTTCTTGCTATACTTACACAGAATTCTGATTTACCTTTATGCCTCAAATAAGAGAAAAAAATGCAAGGCCAGATTCAGAGATTAAGGGGCTCCTGGTATTACAGAAGAGCAGGGAATCCAATATATTAATACAAAAATAAATATAATTCAAGCCTATTTAGCTGTTGGTAAGATATTGGGCATTATTGTTCTTCAATCTGGGACACAGTTTAAATATGTACTAAACTAAAATATAATCTATCCTTTGCAGTTTATCAAACATGTTTATCTCTTAGGGGCCCCTGTGATACAAGAATGTCCTCTCTGCCCTACAAACAAATCTGTGAGCAATAAAGTAAGATGCCTTGCCTAGCATTAGTCTACAGTGAGCAGTAAACATGAACTTGTTATGCAATGTGAACTCTTTTATAAGTAGTAGGATTTGCAGTGCTCAGAGCCTGTGGTTCAGATACTATATGGAGTGTGAAGCAATCTGTTATATGTTCTCTGGGGGATAATTATCAAAGTGTGACATATCTAACTTCTGGGAAATACACTTACTGTAAATATATGGATTCCTGAGCTGCTCCACTTTATTTAGCAGGGAGTATAGCTCTTGTTTCTCCCCTGTGAAAAAGTCCCTGCTTGCTTTATAAAAGATGCATACAATAATAAATCATATTTGTATATATGTCTAACACAGGGATACACAATGTATAGCTACTAAGCTGGGAGTGGAATTCTGGGAGTTGTAGTATACAGCAGCTGATGTTTCCTAAAGAATATTTTTCTATCGCTCTTTGTTTGATTACCAAGTTCTACAGTATCTTTTACTTGCTGAGAGGAACTTTGACTTTTATGTATCACCTCTGATCAAAAAACACCAGTCTTGTCATGCTTCACACTGTAACCTTTCTTATAAACCCAGATATAACATCACTGTCAAAAGACCTATACTGATAAAACCACAACATTCGCTCAGTCGCTGTTGGGAAAAAAAAAGACCAGGCTTAAAGTGACAACATCATAGAGATGTTTTTGCTGAGAAGTGTTGTTGTCTATTATTTGTACAGTTACTCAATGCTCAATAAAGGGGTAGTTTACCGTAGTAATCAAGCAGGTTGAATGAGACACTGGAATATAAATAGAAGAGGGCCTGCAAATAAAGAAGTAATAATGACAATGAAATTGTAGCCTCTCAGAGAATAGTTCTTTGACTGCTGGGGTCAGTGACCCCTTTTGGAAAGCAGCAAAAAAACAAGGCAAATAAGTCAAAAACTATTACAAATTAGAAAAACATGAATATGAATTTAAATTATATTTTATAATATACTAACTATGTACCTAAAGGTGATCTACCCCTTTTATAAAGTACCAGATTACCCATCAGTTTTATATTTTGTGATGGGCATTAATAAGTGAGCCAAACTGCTATGCTACTTTTTATGTTCTTATGAATTTATGAGTTCTAGAACAAGCATAATATCCATGGCTATTGTGATACTAAAATCTACAGTTAGTATTGATGTTGGTATATATAGTTTATGTATGTGAGTGTATAGATAGGTCAGTATAGGTTGGTGTGTGCTGGGTTTACTTGGAAGGGTTGAACTTGATAGACTCTATCAACCCTATGTAACAATGTCATTTTTAGAAAACATCTGACATTCTGATGTGCCCAAAATTTAATGAAGATAAAATATCAAAACTCTGTTCATGACTGTTCTAATACAAATAGGGAACTTTAGCTTCTTATCTATATGTATGTACATATGTATACCTCAGTTGATATGGGACCTCAAGACTGAAGTAATTAGGGCAAGACAAACTGAGACAAAGGGGCACATTTACTAATCCACGAATGTCCGAAAAGTGTCCGAATGCGTTTTTTCCATCGCCGTCGCAACTTTTTCGCGAATTGTCGCGACTTCTTCATTGCCGTCACAACTTTTTCGCGAATTGTCCTGAACTTTTCGTCGTCGTCGCGAAAAAATCGTACTGTTGCGCCGAGTACAAAAGTTTTGGATTCATTCAAGCTTCAGTATCGTGACTTCCCTTCGGCCAGATTGGAGCTGCAGAGTGCCATTGAGTCCTATGGGAGGCTTCCAAAATAATGCAAAGTCGGAAAGGTTTGCCCGCCGTTTACGAGCGCTCAATATGAAAAAGTCGCGACAATTCGCGAAAAAGTCATACCGGCGACAAAAAAAGATCACAAAAAAGTCGCAAAATGTTCATTTCCAATCCGATTTTTTCCCATTCGGGATTCGGATTCGTGGATTAGTAAATGTGCCCCAAAGTGTGACAAAGTGAAATATTGAGTATTTACTGAGTATATACTTTTACAGCTCTTGGATGCTTGGGGTTTTTAGGTAAAGGTTCATTCTGTAGCATGGAGCACAATGTCTTATGGCTACTAAAACATCCAACACTCAGAGACCCAATTGGATTGTTTTGCCACCAATATGGATTCATCAAGTATAAGGTCCTTTTTTATTATTACAGAGAAAAAGATAACTAGTAAAAAAACATGTTTTTAAATAGGACACTGCAAAATTGCATATAAATATTTTGGATCTTTCTCAATAACAGGTTTTTGGATAATGGATTTGTTTTACCTGTATTGGTTATTTGGCAAGCTCAAATTAATATTTAGCCTTATTATACAAAATACACAGAAATAAGGTATCATTTAAATCCTAGCCTAAATCTTTTGCTCTCACAATGTGTTTTTCTCCAAAGTGGGCAAATACTGTATAAAGGCTAGCAATTACATTGGCCACGAGTTACTAAAAAGAGGCTGCAAATATCAGGAAAAAATTGCATATAAAATATATATACATAATATATAAATACATGATACATAATCTTGTTTATGCATCTTACATCTGTCCATTGGGTGGCAGAGAACTGTAATATTTAAGGAGGAGATAGCAGACTGAAGGGTAATTTATTGTAGGAGAATACAATCCAGCATTAAGGAGACAATGACAGAAAATCTCCCTACTTCCATTATAGAAATAAGCTGACACCCAATTTGTCTTTGTATTTTAATGGTTATTCATAACGTATACAATCAGATTTTTTTCAGCTAATAATGATTTATTTATCCTCTAAATCAAATCAAAATTTTCATATTTCACGGGCTTTGACATGATAAAGTGCGTTTTAATATTTTCAATAATGAAACAGGAAATTATGAGAAACTCTTTGGTTTTGTTAAAGGCTCATTTAAAAAAAAAAATAAAAAATGGGGCAAGGTACAAAGTGCCAGAAAGGGTGCAAAGCACGATGATTTTGCCCTACTTAAATTCCCTGGAGGCGCCTGATACTTAGCTGCATAGAAAAAGGGGCACATGAGTATTCCATATAATACCCCAATCTTGCATATCACTTTGAATCATCAGGCTGGGGTATGCTAGAGAACAGAAGGTGTTGAGGTTACCCTCTCCACTTTAAACCAGCCCAACGTAGCGAGTGCTGCTTATGCCTGCTAATGCAACAGGCACAAGTAGTCTGGGTATCGGCCCTAATGGGTGCTCTAACAGCTTTTTACCATAAAGAAACCATTAAAAAGATGTCTCCTAGAAGTGGACTTCTCACTTGGAACATAAGTAAAGCTTTTCTGTGCAACAAAGTAGCGTAGAGGTTTGGGCTGCTGATGGCCAAACAGGCAGAAAATTGGCCAGTCTTGCAGCATAGACTTGTAGCCAAAGTTACCAGTACAGACCCAGATCTGATTAGACCTGCCTAATAGATTGATTCCGAGACAGGTAATAATGGCTGTAACATGCAACAATAATGGCTGCAGAATACATTTAGATCACACCTACACTTTAAAGGCTATGGGCCTGATTCACTAAAGGGCGATAAAACGTGCGCTATTCTTATTGTGCACTAAAATTTTTACCGCCGCTTAATTTTGGCGATTTTTCGCACGATTCACTATAAGCATACTCGCGCTTTTTTACGCGCGATATTGCAAGCGTTATTTAACTCGCGAAAGACTATTTCAATGCGGTATTTGCCTGTACATGCGCTAAATTACGCGAATAATCGCTGAATATGAATGGTAGCATAGAAATAGTGTATAAAAATTGTCGAAGCATATAAATGGTGTATATAAATATTAGCTACATATAAACAGTAGATGCTTATAAATAGTAGCCACTAGTGATGAGCAAATGTGTTCTGGTTTCTTTAGTGAAAAATTAGCAAATCTTTCGAAAGATCCACGAAACGGCAAAAATGTTGTGCGGGCAAAAAAATTGTTGCCCGTGACTATTATTTTTTTACGCTTGTATCAATTTTTGGATGTGCGGTGAATTTTTGCGTGGCGAATTTTTTCATGCGTTTTGCCATTGGCGGATTGTTTCGCGAAACGCATGATAAAATCCGCCGCGAAAAAATTCAACGCACGTCCAAAAATTTGCTGCGAATCCATGCCTGGCGAAACATTTCATCACTTGTAGCCAAATAGAAATAGTTGCGCAAATGAACGCACGCCATGTTAGCCATACACGCCAATACTTGCGGAAAATTACTGTATTAAAAATGAACATTTCGCTGCAAACTGGCGGCTGCGTCACTCTGGGGGAAACACAGACTTGAATAAATAACACTGTAAGTCCATATTTTATTGCAAAAAATCATTTACTGTACTTTTGTATAATTTTTCGCCTGCCTGTAGTAGGTGTTAATTTTCGTATAGCCGAATGCGATATTTAGCGCGCAAAAGTTATAGTGAATCATGCGATCGTATTCTTTTCAGCGCGGAAATTAACGCAAAACGGTAAAACTAGTGCGAGAAATACCCCATGCGAAAATGGCGATTTTTCGCATGCGATAATACTATGGTGAATCGCGCGCAAGTTATTTTGCGTTTTTTAATGCGAAAAAGCGTGCGATAATTTTTATCGCCCTTTAGTGAATCAGGCCCTATATGTAATAAAGTCAGTGGGGCCTTTAGCAGACCAATGACCATAAAATCCAATGTTGGTTCAGTTGAACAGTGCTTCTTTAAAATCAAATACAAAATTGCTCTTTCCTCACTAGAACTGAATATTTTTGTGCTTCTACTTTCAAACTATTCTTACAATTGGCTGTATATATCTGAAACTGGAAATATACTCCTGTGGTTAACAGAGACATGAATGTTAGCAAAATGAAAAAAAAGTAAAATGCTAAATATTCTTAAACAGTTAATTCAGCTCTGTATCATGGCTTGATATGTTATTTTCTAATTCTTATGTATCCAGATGGGAGTTTTTCCACTTAAAATTTGGGGGAAATTAAGCTAGCATTAAATGATAGTGTGTAATAATAGCTGAGCCATAAAATGAATTAAATACGCCCACTACACCAAATTCATAAACCGTCAGATATTTGTAGTAAATCAAGCTTTGCCGTGTCAAATGTGCCAGCATATGTTTATTTATACGCGTTCAGTGGGATTTTAATTGTATTTAAGTGCCAGATAATAATTAAGCCTCATAAATCTTTTTTTCCCCGTTTTTCCTTTTCTTTGTATTAATAGAATGAAAACCAAAGCATTGTGTATAATATCCAAATATATGTTACAACCTAGCTGAAAAATTGGTTTCTATTATTACAAGTGGAACGAACTGTGAAAAAACAAATCATGGAAGTAAATTGAAATCATATTGTGAAATTGACTAAGGCCATGCAGATGGCATTAATATTCATAATGCATATAGTCACTATGATAAAGTTTTCCTTGGGTAGTTTTATATTAAACATTGTTGTACAGAGCAGAGTAAATAGGGTTCTTAGGCTAGAAGATTAAAAAATGTACAGTATGATTATTACTTCAATTGAATCTTAATAAACAGCTCTTAATTTACATTATAGGAAATGCGGCTTAAAGTCACTTTAAATGAAAGAGTTACATGGCTTCTTGTAACATTTACAGTTGGGAATATTGTAATATATACAACTATCGAATGCTGAACAGTTCCCAATTGTACAATATTTTCCCCATTTTAAAAAACTCAACTGACTGTCGGAAACATTTTACATGTTAAATACTTTTACAAATGTATTAAAGTTGACAAAAATTTGTGTTTGACTGTTGGAGCATATGAAAGCCATTTGGATCTATGGGGTGGCATTGAGCACTGTATTACCTCTCTAAATACTTTCCCACTGATACATATTGCATGTCAGATATACATCCATAGTAAAAATAAGCACTCTGTAAAGCAATTAGTGCCTGAGTACTAGAACCTATTTACTAATAGATCGGGCAATCCATCCAGAACAATAACGTTTTTCAGAAACCCAAATGTACGATATTGTGTTAAATGTTTTAGCTGTTAAAGTTTTTATCAGTAGGTATTAGGAACTAGTTAAAATCCACAAAACAACAGGAACATTTGCAAAACAAGTCTGTTGCGCAACTTTTTTATCATGTGTATATATGTGTATCATGACTATGCCTATTTTGACACAACCGTGCATATTGTACAGTGACTGAACCCATTTTAAAGTGACCACGCCCCTTTTAAGTGACCACGCCCACTTTGATGTGACCACACCTATTATGACCATGACTTTTTTTGAATTTTCACTGAAGTCTTGTGAAACAATTCGGCAAAGGAGAAATGTGTAAGTTTGCTGTGAAACAATTTGCTCATCACTATTTGAAACTAGTTGACTTGGAAAAGGGGGAGGGGGGGAAATGTGGTTGGGGCAGGGGTAGAAGAACTGTGCAGAGGGCCTAGCAGTTAAAAAATGATAGGAAGGGTAGTCCCACTTTAAAAAATTACTATAGTTACTATATCTATCATAGTTACTATATCTATCATCACAAATGATTTGTAATACAGCAAAACTGTAGAAACCAACACAAATTTGCAACCAGTACCTTTTTGGCTATGAGTTTAGAGCTCAACATGTAAAAACCTCACCCACGTTCTATTCCTTCCTATGGGATTTTTACAAGCATATTTATTAAAATCCCATAGGAATTAATAGATAGTTTGTATCTATTAAACTCTAAACTCACATTTTCATAAATCTGCCCCTTAGAGATGTCTAAAATAATATTCACTGTAGCACACCAAAGAAAGGAAATTAGTGCTTCAAATGGCTCCAATTTTAGATACAGAAAAAGGCAACGCTTCAGGGCCCATGTGACCCTTTATTAAATCTTTTATAGCTATCTACAATATGAATTGACTAATCACTTTCAAAATGTCAGGAAAGTGTTAATAATTGTGATAAAATTGCTGGGAATAGCCTGTCTTCATAGCCTGCTTTCATAAATCTGCCCCATAATATTCAATATTGGTAATTTCTGGTAAATACATAATCATTTAAAAATGGAACTGCATAATTTTGCTGGTTTCTTTAGAAATGTGTTTTTTTTGCATAAATGGAAATGGAGAGCCTATGGGGCCCATTTATCAATGTACGATTGTGTCTTAATACAAAAAATTCGACCTTTTTTCTAAGTTTTAGAACTGTGCGTATTTTCTGGGTTTTTTTCGTTAATTTGTGCAACTTTTCCATACTTTGCAACAATTTGTGCAACAAAATTCTATTTGTTGCAACGAGTACGAAAGTTTCGGAATTCATTCAAGCTTCAGTATCGTGGGAGTCCTATGGGAGGCTTCCAAAAACATACACAGAAGTTTCAAAGTCAGAAAGTTTTTCGCGCTTTTTACGATCGTTCGGATACGAAAACTTCGGAACTTTCAGATCATACCACGATATTTTCGTACAACCACAATCCGAAATGTTTGTAGCGCACATCAGAAAATATCGGATTTAATCCGATCGTAATTTTAGAAGTCCGAAATTCAGACTTTGATAAATGGACCCCTATGAGTTCTGGGGGATACACTGCCCAATACAACCAGAGCAATCGACTATAACTTTTTTCAGAAGTAATTTAAACAAATTCTATAACCTTATAGCATTTATTAAGACGAAGATTTATAAAGCAGTGTTCATTTTTCCTGTTACAGTAATCCATTCTATAGGGGGAAAGATGTTCAAATCTTTTATCCCTCATGCTATTTGCATTGAAAATGAATGACTCAATGAGTGTTAGAGCTTAGTGCTACAGATGAGCTCTATCACCCTGTTGAAAAGACCTCAGTCAAACACATTCAGGCTACAGTATCTTGCTGATAGTCCCTCTGGATTTTCCAGTTGAATATATCATGATAAATCTGCCCATAAATATTAGCCTGGATGCTAAAGGTAAAAGAAAAAAGTGCATTTTTTTTATTAATTAATTTAATATTAATTAACCTCACCCCTAATCCATATCCAGCTGCAAAGTAGCCGTTGTTTTTAGGCTGAAGAAACAAGAAATGTAGATGACTAAAATAAAAAAAGCCACAAACCAGACCAATTATAAAGTTTCCAAAATGTTTCAGCTCCGTATAATTTAAAAGCAAAGAAAAACAAAAAAAAAATCATAAATCTGTCAAACATACAAAATCACTTCACTCGTTTACTAAACACTTTATATGTCATAATATATCCTTTTCCCCAGCTAATGATATAATGGGATTTGTTCTTTCATGCTTCGTCTATCAGTTTTCACACTTGATGTAGACAAATGGATTATAATTGTAATGTTTTGCATGTTATTATATTACATTAAAAGGTTATGGAAATAGTAAATGAGCTTCATACCATTTTGGACTAATCCCATAGATCCACCACTATTTTCAGCTCCATTTCATACTTTAAGTTCATAAAACAATTTAAAAAGGCATTGCTTTTAATCGAATTTCCAATGGAACGATTATTTCTAATGTATCCTGCCCAGCAGGGACAGTGTTCTGGGGGATTAAAGAGTGTGACAGATCTTGGCAGCAATCTTTTTAAATTAATCTTTAAACTGATCTTTTTATTACTTATTTATTGTTTTGGCGCCTATTGTTTATAATCTCATGGATTAACATAAAAGTTACCATGGAGTAGTAGATGCATTCCTTGGCATGGAAGAAAGATTTCTTGACCTTGGGTCTATCCATATTCTCCATCTTGTATCAGCCTTTATCTGAGTCATACTATCCAATTAAAAATGAATTTTCTAATGTGCAAGATTGTGGGATGTTTAAAAAAAAGAAAAAAGATTTAGTCATCATGGACATCTAGGGGCTCTTTTACAAACCATCAATTTTTTATTTTAAACTTGATACAGATTTTTTTTCTCAAAAAGTCATAGAGAAAAACTGCTGCGACTTTTCCAAGATTTACAATGGATAGCGATAAGCGAATTCTGTCCAAAACAGAGGAAAATTAGCGAAACACAAAAAAATGGCACATGTCAAAAAAAATTGTTGCAACTTTTACCCGTCTCATGGTGAATTTTTGTGCCCGTTTCGCTAAAAAATCTGCAAATGACAAAATGTGGAGATTTGCCACATATCCATGCCTGCCGAAAAATTTTGCTCATCACTAACATTGGGTCTAAATGGCTAAAAATCTGAATGCGACAATTCGCCAGATTAAACTTGCTGAGTTTGTGTAGAAGTCAAAAGTAAAGGTCCCTTCCATTTCCTTGATGTTCTTTCCTTTGTTTTGAAACTTTAGATATTCGTTGGGGTTTGTCGGAAAATCCTGACTTTTTGGATAAAAATTAAAAAAAAGACAAGTTTTTTCTTTGAGACTTTTTTTTTTAGTAAATATCAGAAATTCCGGAAAATTAATTTAGTCAAATTTGAAAAAAAAAATTGAAATTATGGAGTTTAAATAAATCTACCCCTTAATGTAGTTCTCCCTCTTTCCCAATAGAGCTAATATCTGATGGGTAGAGTGAACAGCTGGAAGATAATGCAAATTTTTTCGCTAGGCACGGATTCGCAGCGAATTTCCGCATTTCGCCATTGGCGAATTGTTTTGCGAAACTTGTGAAAATTCGCCATGGAAAAATTCTCGAAATGTTTTTTGATGTGCGTCAGATTGGGCGTGGTCACGTAAATACCTGTGGGTGAAAAAAATAGCCGCGGCGTCAAAAAATAGATGCGGGCGTCAAAAAAGACGCGGGCGACAAAAAAATTGTGTGACAAATGCGTTTCACGAATTTTCTTGCCGTTTTGCGAATTTTATGGCGAAGCGAAATGGGACAGATTCGCTTATCACTACCTGTGTCTATTAAAAAAGCAACTTACTGGAATGTTGGAACTACCACATCCTTGCTGCCCACAGGTGGACTATTTATTACAGGCCTCCAAAGTACTTTGTGTAATGAATATCCTGCAACTTTGGAGGTACTTATGTAGAGGCAAGTAGTTGCTAACTCATATTTGAAAAGATACTGACAAATCTTATATGTTTCCCCCAAGTGTCTTATAATTAATTACTTACTTTGGTTCTTTAATCCTGGTGCCCCGCCATGTATAATAAAGATGTAAACTGTAAGATTATTAAGGGATACAATTGGCATCAATTTTCCTGTATTCAAACCTTGCAGGAACAGCCTGAGTTGAGTCAGCTCCATTAGGTATTGTCTAGAGTCTGAACCCTCATTTATTTGCATCAATAATACATTTGAAGGATTTATCTGGCTTGCAAATGTGAATTCATTTATTGGTCCAATAAGCAAGAAAGAACTGTGACCAAGTAAGTCTTTCATTTTACAGGTTGACTGGTGTATTGGGGACAGCTTCTTGCAATCTGCACAGACTTCATCAAAATATTTACATAGTGCAATAGGTCTGCTTTCCATGAAATGAGTTTGTAATTGTACTAGCCATACAAATGCATAGTTTCTATTAAATATTGAGTATTGGGAGTTAAAAATCTCTCTCTCTCTCTGGTTTCCGTTCCCTAATGCATAAACATCAGGAAGAAGTCTGGTTCGGCAAGGCTAAGTTAGCAGGCAGCAGAATTTCCCTGATAGTAAAACTTCATAATTGTACAGTATATCTCAATAGCCACATAAAATACATACAGGAGAGCATCATCATATTATCTAGTGGGGTTTGGTGCTAGCACACCTTAAGCTTTACTGATAATACTAATACCGGAATAGAGCAAAATAATGCAGGTCCAATGAAGGCAATTTAATGCTGCAATATTCTACATTGATCCACATCATCACATCATTAAATGCCATGAGATAATTTCTCTTTCTTTCTGGGTGACTATACATAGTATCGAAAAAAGTAGCTATTTGTCCTTTTGTCTTATTTATGAATATTTATATTCTATATATGGACATTTTATCTCTCTCTCTCTTTCTCTCTATCTCTCTCTCTCTATATATATATATATGTACGTACGTACGTACGTACGTACGTACGTACGTACGTACGGTATATATATATTTAATTGAGGATGTAGAAGTGGCAGTTTAGAAACAGAACTGCAGGCTTCTAATCTAATACCTCTCAGTAGTAGCAACACACAGCACACACTTTCTTAGCCCAATTCTGCTAAAATTGTAGGTGTAAAAAAAAAATATATATAAAGTGTATTTTTTTTAATAACAGCTCCAACAGTGATCAATAATAACTGTATAATTAATGGTACCAAGCTGGCCATACAATATACATTCGCTCATAGGCTGGTCACCAAATGAGTTGATCTTTCTCTGACATGCCCACCTATGCCCACCTGCTGATATGGGGCCAAACAATTGGATCACATGGATGATACAGGCTGTCAGGATGAGGACCACATCATTGTGCCAATGTGGCCCTTAAGCTGACGGGAAAATCAAACCTGTCCGATCAACATCTGACCAATTTCCAGAATGGAATTTTAAGATAAAATTTTGAACTTAAAGAATAAAGCATTATCAGTGACAAAGACACATAAAAGCCATAAAGCGAGTGTACTACACCCCTACAAGTGGGCTTAATGTTAGTGTGAATCATGGTCAGTTGCATCTACTGACCCTGAGCAGCCCTGGAACTACCACCACTCTGAATACGGCAGCAGTTCCAGGATCCCCACAGGGAAGTCAGTAGGTGGAGAGGCCAAACAAACACACAAATTCATCCCAAAATGAAGCAGTCCCCAGCTACAACTTGCAAGACATGTGCATGCAATAGTGTTTATTTTGACACATTGGGTGCCACTCCTCTAGTGGCTGCAATTACACTGTGAGAAAAAACTTTGCATGGAGAATTAATAACATGATTATTTGCATCTAAAAATGGCAATGCACTCCATTCTTAAATGACCCTTTCTGTGTTCTAATGCTGCTCTGTATAATTATACATTGCTGGCTGGGGGTTTCACATGGGTCACAACAAAAGAAGACAAACTGCTGGAGAGAAATAGTACAAAAGGATTGGATAGCACTGCTGCAGAGTGAAAAGAATTTAAGAGCTCTGTGCAGGGACAAATTCAGACACAAGTGCACTTTTATCAGGATTTAGTTGCCCTTGAACAAAATAGCCAAGACAAGTGGAAATAAAGAAAAATTAGAGTTGGGTAATCATTATCATGACCTTGTTCATGCAAGGCACGATATACATTTCTCTGTACTTCCCTACAAGGAGATTTGGGGAATCTGAAAAATGTTGTTTTATCCACCCTGCAAGGGTTTTTCCTTTATGCAGGTATGGGGTTTATTATCCAGAGACATGTTATCAAGGAAGTTTGAAATTACGGGAAGGCCATCTTCCATAGACTCCATTATAAGCAAATAATTTAAATTTTTTAATGATTTCCTTTTTCTCTGTAATAAGAAATAGTACTTTGTACTTAAATAATCCTATTGGATTTATTTAATGTTTATATGATTTTTCAGTAGACTTCAGGTATGGAAAACCCCCCTTATCTGGAAAACCCCAGGTCCTGAGGGTTCTGGATAACAGTTCCCATACCTGTATATGACTGTATTCTGAGTTCTAATTCCCAGTTATTGTCCTTTGGCTGCTAAATCAGTAGACTGAAATTAAACCAATAATGATAACCTGAGTTTTTATAAGTGACCAAAAATAAACCACAATTTCAAGTATAGCAGTGGGGAGGCTGAGACTCCAAATTGTTTTAAAATCCCTCAGCTAAACAGGCAGTCAAATATCAATACAGTTCATGAAGGAACATCTATGATTACAAGGACCTATTGGGAGATGAATATCACACTTTACTTGCAAGGCATCTTTTCTTTATATCTTCTTGAAGCACTTGGAATGTACATTATTTTCTCATTTTGCTACAAGTTATTGCAAAAAGAAAAAAAAAACATGAAATTACACTGAGAAACAACAAACTGCTTTTGTTAACTTGCAATCTCCATACAAATGATCTAGTTTTCAAGCAGTTGCTTTGTGCTGTGCAGGAAACCCTTTAGGGAAAGCACAACATTAATTTGACTTTTTCAAGGGCAGCACTTAGTTATCACTATACATTCATGATAAAGGTCATAAACATGACTTCAGGCAACAAGGAAAAACACAGTGTTGCCACCATACGAAAATGGTAACAGTCAAAACACTTGTAAAAACCAATTAGTATATATTTTGCTTCTGCACCAACATTAATGCAAAATTAATTGCAATCAAAAGTATTTGAGCTCAGTAACATACAAAATATTTGTATATCGCTGTTTAGCAAGTACAGCAAAACTGCCAGACTACAAGATGTTTGTGTAGACATGCAAAGCACTTGGGCCATGCCTTATCCTCTTGCAGATATGACCTAGCACAGTGCTGTCCAACTTCTGTTGTACCGAGGGCCGGAATTTTTCCGACCTACGTGGTGGAGGGCCGATAATGGAAGCCAGTTTTGACCACTCCCCTTTTTGAAACCACACCCACTTGAAACCACACCCATGTTATCACATGACCATACCCATATTAATGGTTGTAGGACAGCAAAAACCTGCCATACTCTGCCTGCCCTACCCTGCCTGTGTGCCATACTCTGCCTGCCCTACCCTGCCTGTGTGTGCCATACTCTGCCTTCCCTACCCTGCCTGTGTGTGCCATACTCTGCTTGCCGTATGCTGCCTGTGTGTATGGCACACACAGGCAGCCTACAGTGACACAATGCTGGCACTGCTCCTACAGTCTGCACAATAACTATATATTTAAAAACTTTTTAATTGCAGTACCACCTCAGTATATGTTCTTTTTGTAGTATGCAGGGATTATTTGTGGGTTTCTACTGCTCCTGAGGTGTGAACAGGGGAACAATGGGGGTGATTACAGCCTGAGCCTGAGGTGTGAACACTGCAGGGGGTGAACAATGCAGAGATTAAAAGGTGTGAACAGTACAGGGGATTACATATTTAAACAATACAGCCTGATTACAGCCTGAATCTGAACCATGCAGGGGGGCAGTTAATCACAGTACTGATACCATTTAAAGCTTACACAAAGGTAAGCCATCAAAGCAGCCAGATAGGTGGGGGGCCACACAGAGGGGGGTCGCGGGCCGCATGCGGCCCGCGGGCCGCCAGTTGGACAGCACTGACCTAGCATAGAAGAGAGATAGGGTGGCCTAAAGATGCTAAAATTGGTTCATAAGCTTTTTAAGAAAGGTTTATAAGGTTTATAAGACAAACAAAGAACGTAAATGTAAGGATAGTAGGTTTTATAAGTGGCATGGCAGAGCTGACATGTTCTACCCTAAAGCCTACGCCACTATTCTTCCCCTGACCCAAGAAAAGTTCTCTTCTACTTGAGAGTCTGCTACTCACTTCAAAACTGAGGCCGGCTGAATGTGGCCTTCCAAGAGTCCCTCTCAACAAGCTCCATTATTCTCTTATCAGGATTTTATTATAATCTGTCCCTTGATTGTTTAGTAGTGAATAATTGGTTTAGCACAGATGGATAGCACTACTCTGAGTGATTCACAAAAGATGATTACATATAATATTTAGAACATTTTAGAACACTTGGAGGCCCATTTATCAACATTTTCATTGTTGTGATTTTAGAGGTATTTGAAACAACAACTAACGTCATTTTCTCTAAAACTACAGATTCCAAGTGATTTATTAAAACAGCCTTTTAAAAAAAGCACAAACATAAAAAAGCAGAAAAAAACATGAAAAACACACATTTTTCATATTGTCGCACAAATTAAAGTATAAAAAAAAAAACCCTAAACCTCTAAAACCACATCTAATATAAGTAAATCTAGCGCAATTGAACTTGCTGAGTAATCATTGAAGACGTTTCACTGCTTATCCGAGCAGCTTCTTCAGTTCAACTGACTGGCATGGGAAGTCCTCAGCATATGAACGCTTCCACTAGTCCAATCACAATGGTGCATTGCAACTCTTAAGAGAGGTGACAACTAAAACCCACAGAGGTGTGAATGCTGTGGAGTTACTGCGATAGAATTACCAAAGTATCATGTAATGATTACTCCGCAAGTATACTAGATATACCATGACATGGATGAATGAAAATCTTCATCGTCACTGTAAAACCACAAAGCAAAGAAAGATCTTCTAGTTGTAAAAGGGACACCTTGCATTGACTTCTACATGACCGTGAAAGCTTTTAGATGACATATTTTTTCTTTCAGATTTGTTACAGTTTTGTTTTATAATAAATGGTAAAAAAAGTTTTTTTCAACAACAAAATTGTATTTTTGTACAAAAATACAAATGTAAATAAATAAATAAATACAACCTTTTGTAAATGACCCCTTAGAATTACACCCAAAAAACCTGGAGAAAATATTAGTACAGAATAGGAAGGTGCTTGCTCTTTAATCTCCAAACATTAGGGTGCACTTAATAGGTCTGGCCCTGGTCTTTCATCCCATCCATAGTTATAATTATCCACCAGATTAATGGACACTATTGGGGGTACTGTATTATACATTCATAAAAGTGTTTTTTCTTGTTCATTTGACTTTAATTTGCTTTAGGAATTTAGGAATTTAGGAATTTAGGAATTTAGGAATTTAGGAATTTAGGAATTTAGGAATTTAGGAATTTAGGAATTTAGGAATTGGGAATTTAGGAATTGCATGTTCCATGCTGCCTGAGGCCTTTACAATGCTGCCCCTTTCGACTTACATTTTCTGCACTCTGAGAGGCCCGAGGAGGGGCCACATCAGTAGTATGGAGAGCACAATTGCACTTTTGCCACCCCTGGTGGCCTGACTGCTGCCTGAAGCAAGGTTCTCCTCTTGCCTTATACTTGGAGCAGCCCTGGTTCTAACTCTTTCAGCCATCACTCCAACCAAGACTCCAATATACACAATGCTTTGTATGCTTCTTAACAAGCCTATTAAACAATGGCTTTTGTTGCATTAATTCTAGAGTCAGAACCAGCTGTACAAATAGAGAAAGGGATAAATAAATACTGCTTTTGACAGCAAATAGATTTACAAATAAGTCTTAAGGTGGCCATACACGCACCGATATTATCGTACGAAACCTCGTTTCGTACGATAATCGGTGCGTGTATGGCATGTCGGCGAGTCGACCGATATCGCAGGAAGCTGCTGATATCGGCCGACTCGCCGATCGGACCAGTTTGAAAATTTTGATCGGGCGCCATAGAAGGCGCCTGACCAAAATTCTACCTTCAGAGCTGAATCGGCAGAAGGAGGTAGAAATCCTATTGTTTCTACCTCCTTACCTGCCGATTCAGCCCTGAATGGTGTGTGGCGGATCTTACGATGTTTCGTGCGACCGATGGTCGTACGAAACATCGTCAGATCGCCACGTGTATGGCCACCTTTACCCATGAAATCAATCCTGCTATAACATTTATTACCAATATTTATTTAAAAATATCTGAGCTATTTGTAATTACACCCTATGTGCTTTCAGTCTCTAGTGAGTTGTGCTTTATTAATTGATGGTCAAAATATACAGTATATGAACATAGGGATCTAGCCTTTAACTGATCTTTACCCAAATTTCCTGAACAAATTCAACAGAAAGATGAAGACCTCCTGCCGAAACAAGAGTGGGGCTATGGTGTATCTGGTTCTGCCTGTCCCATAGGCAATAGACACTCCTTGACTGGATTTGACAACATTGGGTGGGGGGTTCCATAAACCTTTCCAGTCTATTCAACTTCATATCCCTACACTTAATATATCATCTTTTGGTTTTTTTTTGCTGTCTAAATAAGATATTTATATGGACTAAATATAAGTTAATACTATTGTACTAGCTATCCTCAAGCATATAATAGTTTACGGCAACAAGAAGGCTTTAAACTCAGTGTAATGCAAATGACTATTGTTTATTTACTATAGTTTTCATATCATCCAACATCAGTTAGCTATATATAATAATCTCAGCAGATGTTGCCTACAGTTATTTACTGGCTTTTCCAGCTCCTCTGGAACACCATCTGGACAACCTGTATCCATGGCTTTGCCTAAGCAGCTCTCAGGAGTACCACACTATACTATTTTACTTTCCAATGCAGCAACAACACTGAATGCTACTGCTAGTATATTAATTATTACATAACCACTGCATAAGGCAAACTTACTGTACCGGAATGTAATCCAGCTGCTAAATTTGCGAATGGATTTGAAGCTGTTATTTGCTTTAAAAAATGTAATTCCCCTAACAGATAAAAAGATTAATGTTAAACCATATGTCAACACAGAGATATGATATACATCATATTATTTTGGAAGAGCACATAAAATGATAGGAAAACAAGGTGAGTTTTCATTTCCTTTAACAGCTCCGTATCTTGTTGAAAAAAAATAATTCGGCAAAGTGGGCCAGTTGGGTGCAGTTCTATGCTTCTTTATTTCCAATGGAAACAATAAAACAAATTAAATAAGATACAGGGCATCTCCAAAATGATTTATTTAAAAAATGATAAATTGATGCTGTCAGTCCTGACCTGACCTGTGCCTGTACTTTGACCACAAACATAGTTTCACCCTTTGGTACTTGCTATTGGGCGTTTGCCTACATTGTTTATCCTGCCTGTGCCTGAATAAACAGCTAGTCTGTTCTGCCAATACCAGTCTTGCCAGAGCCCTTAGTACTATTTTAATGAACTTAACATTTTTGGTTCCAAAAATTGTTGAACAGAATTCTGCAGGACAATAGGTGGTAGGTGAGTTTTGTTTTGTGTGTGGGGAGGCTAATTAAAGATAGAGTCAGTTTTATGTTTAATAACCCCAGAATGTATAACACCTCCAACCTGTTGGTTGAAAATTGGGAAGATGTTGGTTTGGGGATACTTAGCATTCTCAAGGTGAAACTTAGCCTTTCCAAGGCCTTATTAAAGTATACCCAAATAATAAAAAAAAAATGTCTGAACATTTTGAACTGAGATAGATAGATGACATATAGATAGATAGTTAGATAGATAGATAAATAGATAGATGGACAGTACAGCTTTTGTCACACAAATTCCCCAATGAACAATATGATCAGCATAAGGTATCCCAGGCTTGATTCCCTGCTTCTTTCTTCCCATCAGGGACGCTCTACCTTCTTACAGATTTTTAAAACAGGGGGTTTGATACACTTGGCCTTACTTAACCTAGTTTCTCTTTCACTGGGTCCCTATCTGGGTTAGGTGTCACTATGCCACTGGTCACTTCCTCTCTTTTCCTCTCACCGCCTACAGTGAACTCCACAAATCTCACTATCTACCCTAACTAACTACTTGGAACCCTTCGGAGACATCAGGCCTTACGCTTTGTGGTGTCATTCACTTGCATCTTTATCAGCCAAAGAGGAAGAAACACCCTTTCTCTGCCTTACATAATCTCTCCCTCATATAACCTCTCCTGAGGACTTTCCACACCACCAACCTGATGACTGAACTAAACATAACAGATTGCCTAAATTAATCTATTCTATTCCCCCAAGTTAACCTAACAACGTCTACATTGTTAAGTAAATAAAACACCCTCACACCTAACCCCTCTCTCAAGATTGTGATAGAGATGGTCACCACACCAGCTTTTACCAGCTTCCTACTTACAATTCTAAATGTCAAACCTTTTGTGGTTCTCCTGAACTACAAATTAAAAAGAAACCAAAATGATATGCTGTCTTAACAGTAAGTTATGCATAAGAACAAGAGCTATGCTGTATACACAAGAACTAAATGCATTTCCCTGCTGATTGATGACTGCCCTGCAACTAATCATTGATTTAAACTTAAGCTAAACACTATTTGTGTGAGTGCTTCTCAACAGGCTAAGCACATGATGAATAGTAAACAAACAGTGTGGATTAAGGCTATACAGGACAACGACTTCTAACATACACAAAGGACAACATTTACCACCGGTCACATTTGCACATTTATGATTTTCAAGAAATGTTATATATGATTTTATTATAAGATAAATCACAAAGAAACTGGATTATTTTTTCAATGTATTTTTTGCTTTAACAAACTTCAAAGGAAAAATCCTGATATTGCTTTGACATTTTACTTTTATTTGAGCTTTATTTATTTAGGTTTTTATGTTTTATCTACTCTTGAATGCCATTCTCCTGGTTTTTTTTTTTAAATAAATACTAAGCAGCTGGCTATTTAGCTTAAAGCATATGTTATTTCCTGGTACTGGTCCAAAATAGGTCCTGAACAAAGATGTGCAGATGGAGCAGGTTTAATTTCTAATCACAGTTAATAATGGTCTTGTTTCTCTAAATGGAGTAATAGTAATACCCACAATAATTTGAGGGCAATATACAACAGGCATAAAAGTTTGTCCTGGTTCAATATCCCATAGCAACCAGGAAATGTTTGAGTGTTGAGAATCAAGTCTTAAACCACTTTGAAACTAGAGCCTGCCAGGTAGACATTTGTCATATTCTTGGCTCACCATACTCCATCTTCACTAGCTGTAATATCTGCACACAGTTTTATCCTGTTATCTTTCTGTTACTACCTGATTACTTACATACTAGTCATGCTGAAATATGACTAAGTTCATAGCCCCTTTATGATCCCTTAACACAAACACTTCCTTTCACATAGACACAATCCCTTTAACTCTTATCAACACCTTCCCACAACACTGTCTTTCTGTCCCCACACTGTACTATTCAGGTCCTACCTGCTGTTTCCTGCCTTTCCTTTATAATCTTTGAGGTCTACACTAGTGATGAGTGAATTTGTCCCAAAACGGCGAAAAATTTGTGAAACACAGAAAATGACGCATGTCAAAGAAATTGTTGCACGTGCCAAAAAAAAGTCAGCAAAAAAAAAAAAAAAAATTGCCGCAAATCCATTCCTGTCAAAAAATTTTGCTGATCACTAGTCTACACAATACATCTGTATTTTTTCCTTTTTCCTCCATGTGACTTTAACATAATGTCCCTCCATTATCCGATAACCCTGCAGCTTGACTCCCATACTCCATTCATTAAGACGATTGACTACGATTGAGAAAAATTTGTATTTTTTCTAACTTATAGAACATTTCAGAATATCCACGCTAATTTCCTTAAAAATTCACAACTTTTTTGTGGTACATTCGTTATTCCACTAAAAAGTCGTTCTTTTGGGTTGGGTCTGTAGAGTGTCATTGAGTCCTATGGAAGGCTTCCAACATCGTACATTTTGTTTCAAAGCCAGAAAGGTTTTCTGTCCCCACACTGTTTACGATTGTTCAGATACGAAAATTACTTTCAGTTAGCAACCACAATATTTTCGTATGACCAAGAAAATAATTTTTCGCAGAAATTATTGTGGTTACTCCAATTTTTTTCCAATCATGCTTTTTAGTAGCGAAAATTTGTGCTTTAATGAATGGGCCCCTTAATCTTTGTATCTGGCCTCTCATATTCTATGAGACTTTAATATCACTACTGACAGTCACAATGGTTCGGTAGCATCTTACATTCATTTCTTTACTAACGCCTTTGGGCTCTCCCGGTGGGCTCACACTTCAGCACACTTTCATGGACACTGTTTGGACCTGGTACTCATCACTCATCACTGCAGTATTTCTAAATTCGCAGACTTTCCCTTTCCTCTTACTGATCACCATCTTTTTCACCATACAGGACACGTCAAAAGAACATGAATATTTCAAATATTATGAAAATTACAACTTTTCAACTTTTTCCCCTTTGTGATTAATTAGAGTCCAATTGGTAACTATGATTTAAATAATGGCATAATCATTTTGTTGTATTTAATTAAATTTGTCTCTCTCTGTATACTGTGCATAAAATATGCATATATGAGGGAAACTAGTACTTACAGGCATTAGTATACCAATGCTTTAACTTGTGTGGCCTTCTTTTTAAAGGACCAAGGTTTAATTTAGTTGCCTAGGAACATTTTAATTCATACTCATGAGCACGGTCTGGAGTTGTGCGCCCTCCGAGACCCATGTTTTATCGTTTCTAAGCAACCTGATCTCCATTTTTACAAGGTGATAACTATAAAAACATCATTTAAATCCAGTTATAAAAATACACTTTGTCCAAACATAACCTTACAATTGAAAAGAAAATGAATTTACAATCAGCGGGGGGGAAGGCTGGGGGTCTAGGAGATTTCGATGCCATGACTTTTTACTGTGCATACTAATTAAAGTATAGTTCATGTGACAGACTGCAAATACTATCTTCCTCTTGATTAACCATAAACGAAATGGTTTTGTAATATGCTGAATACAATAGCTACGATTTTACACTAATAATATGAGATTAAAGGTGGATTACATAAGGTGAGTTTCCCAGTAACTTCCTTGCATGACCATTAGACCATAAAGTGTCGGCCTGCGCAGTAGGCTGCCTAATAGTTTCAACTAACAGGTCACACTGTTGTACTATTTTGGATAGTTTACATTGGTGCAATCACACTAGAGCTTATTCAACCAAATTGAACATTTGTGGGGATTATACCACTAGGTTATAAAGTGAGCAAACAATACAATTTTTTATCTGTATGTGACTGCTCAAATTGTTATTTGTTATTTGATTTGATTTGTTATTTGATTGCTGAATTTCTCATGTATGTTCACAAGTACAACTGTGGTTCCCACACTTTTCTTGCAGTCACTTGCACGTAAAATCACTTTCATTAAAGGTTAAAATGCTCTTCTTGTGCATTACAGTTGTTTTCAGTGCCACTTCCTGCCTTCTACTCTGAGCTACTGCCACATTTGGACCAGGTGCCTTGTGTCAATCGATAAAGTTCAGTTGCACCAAAATAAAAGGGTGTACACAACACTGGAAATAACACCAATGCAAATTTAAAATATGCAAGAAATGCACATGCAGTTGTGTTAATTCTGGTGAATTGCAGTAGGTGCAGCACAATTGCATCAAGAGCATTTTATTTGACAAAAACCCTGGAATTCTAGGGAAAAATGCTGCATTGTGGGGGGAAAAACATGGCAAAACGTAGACGCACATGTGCCCTATTGTATAGTTCTTACTGTCTAACCTCAACTACTGTATGTGGCAGGAACCATGAGATGTGTATGTGGGATTGTTTACTGCACATTGATACAGAAGTACAGCCATTCCATTTGTGTGCAGAATTGATAATTCTACAGCACCCCCATCAAAAAGTATATGAAAAAATCACTGCCAGTATATGAGCAGATGCAGTCTCATATTTTCAGGAAGGCACCATATAGCACAATGTTTTTATAGCTCAGTGTTAGAAAACAGAGATTTGCTACAGACAATTGTAAATACTGTAATGTAAAATAAGCATATGTACACAATAAACATCCCAAATACAGGTTACAAATGTTCACCTAAAAAAATCAATTTAAGAAATATCAGCTTGCACTTTTCACTCTAAAAACACTTACAGTAGAAACGCCATTACCATGGCACAAATATTTCATTGAAAATGTGAATTTTAATAATGGTACAATCCTGTTAGGGCTCTGGCACACGGGAAGATTAGTCGCCCGCGACAAATCTCCCTGTTCGCGGGTGACTAATCTCCCCGAATTGCCATCCCACCGGCGAAAATGTAAGTCGCCTGTGGGATGGCACACGCGTGCCAGAGCCCTTACATGCTGCACTAAAGGCAAAGCAAGGCCTTATTTACAGTAGTTTATTTACCACACATACTGATTTAATATTCTAAACTATGGAAAGTTTATGGAGACTGGTCATTCTTCTGTCTATCTGAACACAAAAAGTAAATAGAACTTGTGCCAGAACTGCTTGTGCTGCTCTGACAAAAAGCAAATGAAAGGGAATTTTAGTACTTAAACGGCACAACTTAACCTGGTTCCTGGAATATCTATACTTGCACTAAGGTTCTATCTATCAATCAACCAACAGAACTGAGTCATCAACTTACACATTGGAATGGGCTTAAATAATGACCTATTTGCTGCACTTGAAAACAAGTCTGGAACAAGACAGATGAAGGTGATTGTGTCACTAGTGGTGTGCTATTTTTATATAGATCCATCAATGCTATAGATGCGTTTGCTCGTTTGCTCTGTTTATTTTTCATTAAGAACCCTTTTTGTGCTTAAAGATTCCTGGCTAAGGAGGGACATTGATACCCAGTCTCTGTTATCTCTTAGATGTGATGCATTGCAATGTTCTGTAAAATATATATATATATATATATATATATATACAGTCCAGAGTGGGAGGCACACCATAAAAATGAGAGTAAACCTAGGTGCCAGAGCTATAAAATCTGTAGATAAATAAAGGATGTCGGCACTCTTAGGATTTCCACAATAAGGCAAAAAGAGTAAAGTTTTTTTCAAATGCAAGTGGTGAGATTTATTGTTTCCAACGTTTCAGTCCTTTACTATATTTATATATATATATAAATAACAAAAAATATTTTATTTGGCAAGCGACTAACGTTTCGGCTGGCACAGCAGCCTTTCTCAAAGTGGATGTGAAGCAAACAAATTCCCCAATTATACCCAACAATGGCGCCAAAAACCAGTGTGACGTCATACACTGGGGGTGTGTTTAAGATACATGAATGAATAGATCAAAACTGTTACAAAATCAAACATAAAAAAGTAGAGACATAGGAAGTGAAACGGTAGATAGGACACCCAGTGTGGCAGAAAGTATGTAATAAATGAAACAAAAGAAGCTTGTACACACTTGTACTGAACTATAGTACTTACTTTAGTAAGTGACAAGTTTTACCGTTGTGTCCCTTATGCCGCGTATTTCACTCGGCACAACAATACTCTATGTACAAATGGTGCGAGTTATAGTTCAGTACAAGTGTGTACAAGCTTCTTTTGTTTCATTTATTACATACTTTCTGCCACACTGGGTGTCCTATCTACCGTTTCACTTCCTATGTCTCTACTTTTTTATGTTCGATTTTGTAACAGTTTTGATCTATTCATTCATGTATCTTAAACACACCCCCAGTGTATGACGTCACACTGGTTTTTGGCGCCATTGTTGGGTATAATTGGGGAATTTGTTTGCTTCACATCCACTTTGAGAAAGGCTGCTGTGCCAGCCGAAACGTCAGTCGCTTGCCAAATAAAATATTTTTTGTTTTCTTAAGTCCTGTGAGTGCGGATTATATTTGCTGTATTGTATCTCTGATGGTCTGCACCCAGGCACTTGTTACCCTTTTTGACACGTGAGTGCCTGATCTCGAGCTGTCAGACCCCCATCCACTGCTTTAAACCTGCCCAGGGGTCAGCTCTACATCTTGGGAAAAAGTGAGTTCAATCAAAGGCAATGGCTTGTTCAGGGACTTTATTTTATCGCTGGGCAATAGCTTTTTTTTTTTTTTTAGATATTTGGAAAGTGGACAAAAAAACTAAAACCAAGACCAATCAAAGTGTTGCTAAGAAGCTGAACTAAGGTGAACTACCATTTAAAGGGGTGGTTCACCTTTAATTTAGCTTTCAGTATGTTATAGAATTAACAGTTCTAAGCAATCAGTCTTCATTTTTTATTTCTTATAGTTTATGAATTATTTGCCTGCTTCAAACACTTTGTAGCTTTCAAATGGGGGTCACTGACCCCAGCAGCCAAAAACTATTGCTCTGTGATGTTACAGTTTTATTGTTATTTTAGATAACTTTTTTCTATTCAGTCCCTTTTCTATTCATTTCAGTCTCTCATTTAAGCCACTCCCTGGTGGCTAAGGTAATTTGGACTCTAGCAACCAGATAGCTGTTTTACATCCGAACTGGAGAGTTGCTGAACAATTATTTAAATAATTAAAAATGAATAAAAATGAAGACCAATTGAAAATTGTCTCAGAATATCTCTCTCCACATAATACTAAAAGTTAACTCAAAGGTAAACAACACCATTAATGAAATATGATAAATATATATAATATAACAAATGTGTGCATGTATAACTTTATTTACAAAGTGCTATGTACAAAGTACACAGAGGGGGCACAAGTATTATAATAAATACAATAATATATTATATCAAATACAATTACAGGTATGGGATCCCTTATTCGGAAACCCATTATCCAGAAAGCTCCGAATTATGGAAAGCCTGTCTCCCATAGACTCCATTTTAATCAAATAATTCAGAATTTTAAAACTAATTTCCTTTTTCTCTGTAGTAATAAAACAGAACCTTGTAATTGATCCCAATTAAGATATAAATAATCCTTATTGGATGCAAAACAATCCTATTGGGTTTAATTAATGTTTTATTGATTTTTAAGTAGACTTAAGGTATGGAGATCCAAATTACGGAAAGACCCCTTATCCAGAATACCCCTGGTCCTGAGCATTCTGGATAATGGGTCCTATACCAGTATATTAATTACAGAGATTGAGTGCCATGTGGTATTAGACACAGTAGGAAGGAGGTCACTGCCCCATAGAGCTTACAGTCTATATACAGTCTTACAATATATATATATATATATATATATATATATATATATATATATATATATATATATATATATATATATATATATATATATATATATATAAGGGAGATGGGTTTGATATGGTTACCCCCACCCACACCTCTATCTCAAGCCTCAAAAAAACGGGAACACAGACACTATAGACTATAGCTTTTGTGCTACATTCTTTGAATTTATTCCAACACGGAGCAGTATGTTCACCCTTCAGAGGAAGCCTACAATTTAGATTATTTGAACATTGCTATGGAAACAGAACAACATGTTTAACAGCTAATAATTTGATTTTGCTTATCACTCTGTTGCACATGCCCTACCCACACAGTCCAATAAATGTCTTTATTTTTCCATTTTGACACATTAGTACTAAAAGTACTTATGTCTGTATATGCTAATACAGGGCAAATGGACACCACTGGTAACCAAACTTCTTGTTGACTTTCTAAAAATTGCAAATGCAGATAAATCTAGTTGGCGTTTTCGGAATAAAGGGCACCCACAAAATTTCTCCATGAGAGCTGCAATTTGTACATTTTAAGATTATTAAGTAAAATTGCAAAAGTTTTTTCACATTACTCAAAGAGACCAATCAGAAATTAATTTCTACCAATCTGCTGCCATTAGAATAGTGAAATAATTTAAGCAATAATAACTGGGTTGGATTACTGGATAAATGTCCTTGTGTTACTATCTTACTCCCATTTTCCTGCATGGATTATTACTGTTGTTTTCAGTTTTACGGTTAACAATCCTAACATGAATTCGATTTTTGGTTACTTATTTAGATATTAAGCTACAGCTGCTTTCAACATTATTCAGCATCAATACACATTGTAAGTCAGATGTTGTTGTTAGACAGAACAAAAAATAACGATGAGAAAAACAATGTGGCTGGTTCCAACATTCAGCCAAAGAGTCCAATTTCAGTAATTCCCAATTCCTTCATGAAAGTGGAACCAAATAGTGGGTGTTGCAGCGAAGCAGTTGTTGTTTTGGTTCAGTAATTCTGAAAATCCACAAACCAGGCAAAAAAGACTTCTTTTTAAGTTTCAAAAGATCGATGAGACCAGTGTAGTGTAGAAGAGTTATTTGCAACAGCGCAGACTGTTTTGGTGAGCGAAATGAAGACTGTTGAAATAAAAAATCTGATTTTCTTCCCATTTGTGCAAATACATTAGATCAGGGATAAGGAACCTTTTGGCAAGACATCAGTTGCAGAATTACAATTCCCAGCATCCCCTCTTCATGTTAACAGCAAGGGAGATATAGGGAGTGATAATTTGGCAGCAACTGCAACAATGAAGGTAACCTATCCCTATTCTAGGTCTTTAGCATTTTTGACCCCATGAAAGGAGAAGAGCTAGAAGCTAAAACTACATCATGCTGAAATAAATAAGACGGCAGACTTTACTAACAAGCTCTATAATGTTATAAGAGAATGGAATCATGATCTTTGGAAGGCTTTACCATGTTATTCCCGGCAAATATGCTACAACCTATCGTTTTGTAAAAGTATTTTTCTTCTCCATTTCTAATCCTTTGTCTTTTTTTAAGCCTAAATCCCTTTGGAAACTATTACAAGATTGCTACAATTTGGTGTTTATTTTGTCTATGGGAAAGCTCCTTTGAGCCGATTACCTTCTTCTGACCTTGCCATGCCTGTCACTTCTGTCTAAGGTCCCTTACAATAACATGGCAATTTCATAGTAAAACATTTTAACATTGGTCTGCAGTTATGTTGAATTAAGCTTCAACTGATCACAATGGGTTTCAAGCAATTAAATATGCTACAATAGTACAATGGTGGAAGAAAATACTTCAGTCACAGGGACAGGTATAGGATCTGTTAGCAAAAAAAAAAATGAATATGCTTATTGGATAACACAGGTACCAGTTGGCAATATTTTGCAGGTAAGGGCAGAGTGCAGGTTAAGGTATTGCGGGTTAAGATGGGGTGTGGGCTGAGTTTTTCATGACCCATACATCAAATAAATACTGTAAATGCCCTGACAAAGGCAGCAAATGCAATATATGCAAGCCAATTACATATTATTGTACAGAAAGTGGTAGTTACAAAAATGCCATAATGGATTCTTTTTCAAACAAATTTCAAATTCAAGCAAGTCAATAACTTGAGATATACAAGAAGGCAATAACTTCAGAGCAGCTCGGCAATACTTACCTAGACCCCGTTACTGCCTAACCAGATCCCTGTGAAACATATTTTGTAACCTTTTATTGGACACGTCTCCGGTCCTGTGAGTTTTATCATTACTTACTTGCAGAGTCAGACCTTCCACTATCTTTCATTTTGCAGGCTCTCTAATGTGTACCTTAGGACAAAGACAACTTCTGACATTTAAATTAATGCCTGCTTGCCTCTTGCTGCCTGAAGCTATAGATATAAATTAATTTCTGATTACTCTCCTCTGATTTTCCTAGCATCCTGTTCCCATTATAAAGTGCATTTCCATAACCCATTTCACTTTTTTCAGATAGAAGAATATGAAGGAGGAATCAAATGGAACATTCTCCCTGTTCCAAAAGGAAACAGTTGCTGTAATGACCGTGAATAGAAAATATTGGTCTATTTTCTTTCTGGGGGTACTTTGTACTTTTATATGAAACATTATAACCAATGCTTTTGCTCAGCCAGATTATTCCTTTTCAGCCACTGAGATTCATACATAACCTTTGTTGTCTATTAACAGTGAGCAGAATTTTCATGATGGACTTATTTTTTTTTTTTTTAGGCTTTTATTAAAGTTGCATCAGCACAGGAAAAGGTCTGATGTCAAGGACACATACAAATTTCAGTTGGCAGATAAGTCATATATATTCATGCTATGCCACAAACATCTTGGAACACTACATGCGCAACATCATAAATCTATTTCCTGGCCAAATAGCCCCCTACACTACTTTTCTTTCATTCCTGTGGAATCAAATCCCTTGTCTTGAACATTCATCTTTTTTCTCATAAGTGCTCTTGAACTTGCACCCTACTCCTAACCAACTTAACCCATTCCTCCTTCCTCTACTTCAAAACCTTACCAACCAAACACACAGAAGTAAATAGTAATAGACAGCCACAATTCAATATAAATATAATTATTTATAGGTAGGTTAAAGACACATGTAACAATGCTACTTTTTGTAATATGTGCTATTGGGTAATCGTAAATAGAAAATTTCCATTTTAATTACTAAGGGCCACCCTTTAGGATTATACAACATTGCACTCAAACAAACCAAGGGCACACATACATGTTAAGTCACATCAGCCAATTAATGTACAAAGTTCTGTCTTTTGAGGGTGATCTCTGAGAGAGCACACAGACAATCACAAAAGGGTGGTTCAAGGGAAATGATGTAAAGGGCAAGATTTATTTTTTTAAGATATATACTGTGTATAAGTTTGGCAAGACCACTCAGTGTTATATAAACTTTCTGTTGGTTACATATTCCTTCTGAGGGTATGTTTTTTTTCTTAAAAGAGACAATGACGTTCACCTTTTCTACCCTCTTATAACTACATCCCATTCCCAAATGCAAGACTTCTCTCAGGCTTCTCACTGAAACTCCTTAGCCATGATATATATGACTCTCCCCTACCCTTCAAACAATCAAATGCTCCTTAAAGTCCCACCTACATCCTGTCTTATTAGATGACAGCTGGAGGAATCCCCAATTGTTCTCAACATCCTTATGTTCTACTGTTCCCTCACCCTTCATATTGGCAGCCCTTCTGTATCTCTTGTTTGTTAAATGATTGTAGACCCCTATTTGTTATGAATTAATGCAAATTGCTGTAACTTGTTGGCGCTATGTAAATAAATCATGATGATAAATGAAAGTGTCCATGTTTTGTTTATTTTGTTATTTATTTTGTGCTCGGGCAAAGCTGTAATGGCTGGTAAAAATAAACAAAGGTTAAAATGCCATGAATTGCCTTAGATGAAAGAAGGGATAGAAATAATGCATTATGTATATCTTTTAAAAATACAGTACTGGATGATATTACATTTTGTTTGAATGTTTTCAGAGCCCTTTGATTTCTTGTTGTTAATAGACATCTAGGAATAAGAAATGTAAATAGCATATTTGTTCCCTTTAGCTTTGTTCCTTCCACAAATCTCTAGTGCTGACCTTATAATACTTAGCTCCAGAGACACTCTAATTGTATACACCTTGGGTAGAAGCTCGCTCTTTGTATGAACATCCTGGGCAATTCAATTTTTACTGATCAGTCTGTGGCATTTTTAATATGTATAGAAAATGAACTTTGATGATTTTTGTAAGTCTAGGGAGAGCCGGTACTTCAAAGAGTAACAGCAGTGTGCATTGACCATTTTGTCTCAGTTGGATACCTGTTTCCTGATAGAGCTGCCCCCGTTGCTTGAGCAGCATCGCTGCCATTAAAATGAATGCAGTCCTTTCTTGTTGAATTGTAACTTGTATAAAAGAATGTTCTTCACTTTGGTCAGCAATAGTGAATCACAATGTATTTTAAAGAGTAATCATGTAATATAGTAAGAACTGTGGACTTTATAAAGACACTAGGCCAGATGTCTACATAACCCACACCTATTGCTTACCCTAATAGAAACTAGTTTAATATCTGTCCTCTGCTTCAGATACTGGCCAAACCTGGCCTAAAAAAGAGTGTGGTGTTATAAACAAAGTGACATTTTATTGATACAATATCATTTTGTGCACATATTTCAAGACAGTTTACCTGGTAGTAATTTAAGTTGGTTATAATTAATATATATATATTTGTTAATGGAAACAGAAATACTTAAATATCCATTAATTCAACATAACCAAAAATAATAACATATAACATTCAAGAAAGTTGGTTGAAAACAGCTTTGCTATGTTATCTCTAAATGTCATATCCTGGGGTTTATATTGTGTGTGTTACACATTACTATTCTAGTACATTATTTTGATGTTTTGGTTCCTGCATCTCTGCTTGAGAGACATACTTTACACTGCACTCGTGAGATGGAAACTGGCACTCAAAAAAGGCAAACGTTGCCTTTTTTTTAAATATAAATTTCCCTAGATGAACTTTAAGTTATTTTCATATTTCATTTACAAATGGGTTGTCTATATATTTGATAATTATACTGGGAAAGGAAGAAGGGAAATGTTATTGTATTCTATGGTGAATGTGAAATACATTCAAATGAACCCTACGTTTGAGTAGGTGTGCAGCATCCTTTACTAGTAATGAACATTGACAGTTCAAAGGAGAATTCTCTAAACAGCAATGCAACACTGTACCTGAATTAAATGCAAATGCATGTTATACATAAATGAGAAAGTGTAGGAATCGTGGGATCCCAGTTGTCCTTTTCAGCAAGAAACATCTTTGCTAATATTTGAAGTTGGAGCATCACACAAGTCTGGGTGATGCCAAGCAAAAACCTAATGCTGCTATTGACAGAAACACAGAATATCTCTGCAACATGAATAAGTTCCATTACTCTGTGGAGGGGAACAGCCTATAGAGCGGAGCACATTTTCCTAAATTGCTAAGAAAATTTTTTTGAGTATGTGCTGTAACTTGAAAAAAGCTGCATGTTTAAAAAAACAAAAAAACGTTACGGTTACAGAGTTTTATCATATTACTGATTTACATAATATTATGAAATACAGGGATAAAGAAAAAGTTATAAACACTGATTAGGGGAGAATTTGTGAATGGGTCTATTTCACTTGCAGAAGTAGTAATTGCTAGAAACAGATAGGTGTTAATACATATGGCCAAAAGTATGTGGAGACCACTTCTAACTATTGGAAAATGCTATTTAAGCTACAGCCATCACTGTAGTGTAACTACATTATACATTAAATGGTTGACAATTCTGTGTTTCCTTCTTTGTGTTAGCAGTGTGCTGGAGACCCTTTCTCTTTTCAGGTCAACCAGGTCTATACACAATAGGTTTGTAGAGACGGGAGTGGAAAAATTCCAGTGACCTGCACAGAGTTCTGACCTTGGCCTAAAAGAACACCTGTGAATTAAATAGGAACAATGACTGTAAACCCAGCCTGATACACAACATCTGTACTGAACCACACTATCACTCTTCTTGGTAAATAAAATCAAATCCATCAAATTTCAAAATTCTAGTGAAAAGTCTTCCCAGAAGAGTATAGCCTTTAGTTATAAAGGAATGACCAATTTCATAATAATTCCCTTGGTTTTTTAATAAGATGTTGGACAGGCAGATTTCCACATACCTATGGCCATGTAGCATTGAAAAGAATGCTTCTTGTAAGAACATCACTACGTGTATAGGATGTAGGATCTTGTCGAGTCTACAAAGAATTTTCTCATCTAAACAGATGATTAAAGTTCATTAGCCTACAAGCCACAGCTGACATGATTCATAACAAATTGGTTGTGATAATTATAAAAACCTTGTTAGCTTTAGTAAACAAGGGTTATTGGTCATTAGTGATGGGCGAAATGTTTCGCCAGGAAAAATTCGCCGCGGAAAAATTCGCCGCACGTCCAAAAATTGTCGCCGGCGTCAAAAAAGAATTGTCGCGGGCGTCAAAAGAATAGCCACGTGTCAAAAGAATAGCCGCGCGACAAAATAATAGCCGCGTGCGACGAAACAATAGCCGCGCGACAAAATAATAGCCGCGGGCGACGAAACAATACCCACGCGACAAAATAATAGCCGCGTGCGACGAAACAATAGCCGCGCGACAAAATAATAGCCGCGGGCGACGAAACAATAGCCGCACGACAAAATAATAGCCGCGGGCGACGAAACAATAGCTGCGCGACAAAATAATAGCCGCGGGCGACAAATTTTTTTTGTTGCACGACATTTCCGCTGTTTCGCGAATTTTTCGCCGTTTCGCGGATCTTTTTAAAGATTCGCAAATTTTTCGGCGAAGCGAAACGGAACAGATTCGCTCATCACTATTGGTCATATTTTGGCAAACTTTTTAGAGGGAATAACAGTTAAAGGTATTGATCAGCCATAAAATTATCCAAAAATAGATAAAAGTTGATTAGACATTTTGGACACCAGAGTCCCATCTGTATGTACAGAAAAATGTTGGTATTTCACTCTGTAATTATAGGTTGTTGTACCCTAAGTTAATGCTTTTTATAATAATGGAACAGTGTGTTTGAGAGACCCTGGAAGGCTAAAAAAACTCTCTAAAAATATATTAAGAATAAACCAGTGCCAAAGGCCATCGCCAAAACAGGCAAATGTCAGACAACAAGAGAGCTGACTACAGTGAAAAACTGAAAATAAATGAGAACAATATACTGGAAATGCTGAGCCAACTGCTAATTTGAGAAGTTTGAGAATTCAGGGAAGAGGCCTATAGTGAACATATATTTCCAGCTAACCTCTAGGTAAATCTGTACACAGACATGGAGTCATAGAGTACGATGAGGACTGAGAGGTCACTTCTAAAGAAATCAATGTTTTTACAAATCATCTTTTGCACTGAAATGTTTTCCCTTTTTTATTGAAATAAATATGCACATAAGAGTAAAAATAGCCAGCACATATGAGATTTAGTCATTGCATAGTCCTGCCATATGTATTTGGACCAAGGCTAATGCATTAATTTATAATAAATTTTTAATTAAATATATAACATATTGATTTAAGGTTTTCTTGTAGAAAATTTAGTTCAACTTTTCATTCAAACAATGCGACCTCCGCGGTGAGAAATAGGTGTTACATTAACAACACATGCATCACAACATGTATGTTCTTCAGATGCGAGTTTGCCTGCCATGAAATGACCCACTGAGGGCAGCAAATGGAACAAATATTCTGCATCATTGGCATTGGCTGTGGTGTCTCCATGGTGTGTAATAATACTGTTTCCTTATCCCATAGGTAAGCAATTTATTCTGATATCTTCATAACTGCCAAGCCATTAAAATTAAGTTAATGTTGTTCTTTAAGATGAACATTTTTGGCTATTGGTGCTTTTTTGTACTTATGTGATTAAAACACAAAACTTTTCTCCAAATGGAGAAAAAAAAACAAGTTTTGGAGAAAAATAAAGAAACATTTTAAAGACTCCTTCTAGGCCTCTTTTAATGCATAGGCTGATGCTCCCAGAAGAATGCAAAGCGCTTGTCTTTCTGCCAAAATAGAGCCTTTTATTGCTTGACGCTAAGCCATTTTATTACTAATGTTTGTCACAGACCATATTTGCAGGAATAAATCAGTCTGAAGGGATCACACTTTTAGTGCTTCAAGCCATTGACAGAAAGAGAAAGAAAAGGTTTGCAGAAAAGGGAGACTGAAGAGTATCAATGTAAAGGATAAGGATAATCTGGCACAATGAAATGCGGTTAGTTATGTTTTATTTCTATGGACTCCCACAGAGGGTCAATTTACAAATAAGGTGCAGAAAAATGCTAGAGAAAAAATAACTGCCATTTAGTGCAAAAATGAATATTCTCACTAATAAGTGCACTGGATAAAGATTTGAAGAGCCTGAAACAGGATGGAACTAGTGTAGAAGCAGGACTAGGCAGGATGGAGCAGGTGTAGAACAGGGCATGATGGAGTAAGCATAGAACAGAACATGTTGGAGCAGGATACAACAGATATAATGAACAAGAAAAGGTAGGATATGAAAGGATCCTAAACAAGGTAAGATTCTTAGGCAAGACTCTAAGCTCTATTGGACAGGGGCCTCCTTCCTACTGAGTCTTTTAGCACATTACACATATACATAAGGCAAGGCTACAATTTGCAAGGAAATAAAAGAAAAGTGAAAGCCAGTAATAGCGAGAGGTAGGGGCAGGCATCAGTGCTCAGGTTACAATACATAGTCAAGGGAGTCATGAAGGAAAAGGCTTTGAATAGGAAGGACTCAGCTTTGTTTGGCCCTAAATAGAGAATAAATCCACAATGGGGAAGACAGGAACTCCCAGCTACCTTCCTGGCTCGGTAGTTAGGGAAACCTTCTACAAGACACCTGGCAATACCCAATTAATGTGTCCATTTAACGTTTCTTACCCTAATGCACATACTGTATATGGGCTTGTTTATAAATTTTCAAGTTTGTGAATTTGTTTTCTAATTCAAATAAAATCACATTTTGAATCACATTATTCGGTGTTCCAGGGAAGGCACCATTTGTTTACTCAGAGTATAGTTTAATACATTAACACAGAACAACAAGTATGGGGTGCAACAGAAAATGCTTTCCTCCCAAGTGTGACATTGCATCACTATTATTAGCAATGGAGTTTTTGCCTGATGATGAAATTTTGTATTACTACGTTTATTTCCCTTTATAGTGTTTCATGCTTCAGATTTTTGTAAGAACAGATAATGAAATGTATTTATAATAAAACCTCAATTTTAAATACCCTGCATTGTTCACCATATTTAATGCATTGCGCATGTCTCAGATTTTATATTTTCACAGATTTTGCACTTTTTTTCTGAAACATGTAAAATGGGGATTCTATTGTATTTTTTTTTAGAATATGTCAGTCTATATCTTCTGAGCAAATGTTCATAAGCATGCACAAGAATCAAGTCACAAGAATTGTCGGTACTGAATGGATTGCTCTACTAAAGGAAATTACATCCTATTTGATTTTATTTAATTTAACCACAGTTTACAATTGTATAGTCTATGAGACCAATTTAGCAATGTTAAAGTAATTAAGACCTAAGTTCTTTCAATTCTTTTAATAGTGAAATTGCTCCCCTACTACAAAGTTGGAAATCAAAGCTAGAGCTGGATCATTATTATACAGACCTGAAGCTAGTTGGCAGGTATAGATGTTTCACTGGTTTAAAGGGCAGATTTATCAACTCAAATGTCTATGAATTTTTAATGTTTTAAAGTTCCAGGAGCTAACACAAGACTAACGTAATGATTTTGTATTTTTATTTCGTTATGACAATATACCGTGACAGATTGAGCTATACTGCAAAAGGCAAATGTATTCCTGAAGTGCTGTTTGACAGTATGGCATATGGTATTTATTAATCACCTGTAATCTAGTAATTCTACTTATCAAAGAACAATAATCAAATTGATCACAGGAAGGCGAGTGAACATCATAACATGCTCACATCAACACTGGTTCCCTAGTACTGCACCAGCGCACAACATGAAAGAAATGCTTTGCTGTTGATAAATGTAGACAGACTGGTATTAGGAACAATAGAGATTTTGTCAGCAAGAAACCATCAGGGTATCATGCAATATTAAACAGCAGAGAACACCTGGAGCTCTCCCGAGTCTATTTTAACATAGTCCTTGTAAAGAAAACCCCTTCTGTCAATAAAATGCATATGAGAAATGCATATTTATCAAGTCTCATGGTGAGAAAGTCTTCAAAGTTCTATGAACACAATTTCATTCCTTTACCAAGCAACTGTAAATCAAAGCAGTCAAAATATGGTAACAAAGCAGTCGGGAAGCATTAAGTTGGTTATACATGATTTAGCATAATAGAAGTTTTAGGGGTTTGATTAGGATGGCACATTATAAAATTATATTTTGAGGTTTTGCACGAGAAACATATTTTTCATGCTCTTGCATTAGTGATATTCATCTGTTGGTCATCATGGTGTGTCAGTAAGAGAGTAAAAGAGTAAGTAATATTGCAGCTAGAGATGAGCGAAAGTATTGTACTTGTATATGTGCTTTGAAATGTTTTGTTAGCAGAAATCTCAGAAAAGGTATCAAAACCCAGGCAAAATCAGATACAAGTCAGTGGGCTTTGACTCCTCTGCTTTTTTCACCTAAAGAAATAGAAGCACTAGATCCTTCATCTTTTCTACTATAGGGGAATAATTGATTTGCCATCTCAAAATTGACTTTCTATTGGTAAAGGGAAGCATGAATTGTAAAGGCATTCTTATAGAATAATAATGGAAAGGTCTTACAAAGTAACAGAAAAACACAATTTAAAAGGTTCAATTGCCAAACAACGGCAAACAGGCATTTGAAAAAGTTTGGGTAGAACTTATTTTTTTGTAGAAACAAATTGCAGTCAGTTAGTTACCCTTGGGTGGAATAACAAAAATAATCAATGTAAAAAGGGCTATGCTTTACAGGGCCAGTGTACCATAGGCCATGGAGGAGGCTTCTTTTTGAGTCTCTAATGATCATATTTTTGTAAATGGTGGCATTGCTAAGTATATGCTTTAACTCTAACCCTATCATTTTGAGTCTGTTGCATAACTAGTCATAACTGGATGCCGAAGTCATATCATTTCTAATGGTAATGGTTGAAAGTTGTTACTTTTTATGTTTTAAAATATTTTTTAAAGGCACCTTTCTGACATATCTGAATAGACAACCTATGGGGTTAAACAGTTAAAAAATATATAAGCATTGTATTATTTTTCAGGTGAATGCATGACTACACATATGAATATGCTCTTCCCTTCTTCATTTGTATTCATGCTGAATCTCTTAAACTGCTTACTACTAATCTCAGTGTTAGATTAACACTGCCCAAGCAGAATTCAGTATGTAGAAGGCCAATTCCAGCTGGGCTTGAAATAATTACTGGAAAACTATTGAAAAGAGACTGTACAGGGAGGAAAATGATTTGCTTAGGACTATTAGAGCTGAGCTGAACTTGGAGCCAAAGTCAATGGTATTTGTCAGATAGGCTTTACTTTAAAGACTTTAACAAAAACTAATGCTAAGATTCTCCAATAAGCAAGATTAGGTATTGATATTAAATATTGTATTTGATTGGTTGGATATGAATTAAATTATCAATATGCACATAAGTAAATTGAATTTTTGAATTGAGAAGTGTAATAGAGAAGTGGCTGAAAGCTAGAGCAGAAAAAGTGGAACATCTTTAGTTTTGTTTGTTAAGCATCTTAGGGGTGTGTTGTTTGTCCTTGAAGATTACATGATATGTCCTGTCTCTGATGGTACTAGGTATCATGCAGTTTCTATGCAGTATATTAAGAGATTTTATTGGCAAATGAGGTTTAATATTGATAAATGCAAGGTAATTGATGTTATTTGTACACTAAATGTAATTATGTTAGGGTATTTTAATTGAGAAGGATTTGGGTGTTTTGTGGATAACATGCTTTGCAATTCTAGGCAGTGTCAGTCAGTGAAGCAACACCAACCTGAAGCAACACCAACATTTATCCACTGTGAGGGCAGTAAGGCTGAGAAATACTCTGCTGGATGAAATTGCCTTTAAAAGGGACTTGGATGACTTCTTGGACAGGCATAATATCCATGGTTATGTTACTTTAAAGAGCTAATGATAATTCTGAGCATGTATGTGTATTTGTTTGTGTGTATATGTAGGGTTGGAAAGTGAACTTTTTTCAAACCAAATCAACTATGTAACAATATAATATTTCATTGCCTTTTTCTTTTTTGCCTCACGTTTCATTTTGCTTTGAGAGTCTGAATAATCCACAATTTATTAACTACTCTGATTTCTTCAACTTTTCCCATTTGTATTGCATCACTGGGTTTCCTTCTCATGTGGGAACAGAGAATGAGGTTTCTTACTGCTGATATTGATTTGAGGAGATGTTTTTGTTTTGTTTCAGACAACAAATTTGAAATTCTAATTTTAGCTGTATTGTTTGATGTTGGTTTTTGTAAAATTGTATGTGTCTGATTTTAACCTATCTACATACTATGGGAAGATAAAAGTTTTAGCACAAATAATATCTCTCTCTCTTTACAAATATATATATTAGATATTAGATATATTAGATATAAGCGAATGTGTCCCGTTTTGCCGGAAAATCCGCGATTCTACAGAAAAATTTGCAAAACAGCGGAAAATCTGTGAAACGCATTTGTTGTGCGACTTTTTTGTGGCGCCCTGTCTTTTTTTTGCCGAAAGCGCACCTATTTTGCTGCAACCACATTTTTTTTTTGACACGACAACGACTTTTTTTGAAGTGCAATTAATTTTTCAGTTTCAAACAATTCGCCAATGACAAAATGCAGAAAAAAATTGCTCATCTATATATATATATATTTCCAACTTTAGTGGGACTTTATAAGAAGCAGGATGAAGAAGGCTGGGTTACTACTTGTGCTCCTCTTACAGAATTTTTTTTTGTCATCAATAAGATATTATTTTTTATTTTTGACCACTAGATGGTACTGGTTATTTGTGGGATACAAGAATCCATTTGCTGACAATAAAATATGGAAAATTTCACCCCTCTGTATATTAAATATGTAATCACATAAATCATTCTAAACCCTTTTATTTCTTAATATTATTCTAGCTGAACTGAAGTTTGCGGGACATTATAATCCCTGGGTTCAGCTCCGGATTTGTAATTCGGGGGCCCCGAGGCAACCCCCTGTCCGACGCCCCCCTGACGCCCCCCCCCCCACGCACACACATGCCGGCGCATGCTGAGGGATTTACACTCGCATACGGAGCAGTGGGGAAGAGGTCCCCATTGCTCCATATGGGAGCCTGGGTTTACAGCATATTTATTGGACTGCCACACAATCAGTGCTGAATATTTTTAATGGGCAAATATCTGTCTATTGTGGGTCCAGTGCAACAACTTGGCACATGTTTATATTTATGTGTTGGCGTGTATATATATTTGAATACAATTCTAATGCAAACCAAATAGAGATGCAGATTTTAAAGTATGTTAGCCGTTTTATTTTAAAATCCTTAAAAAGACTCTAAACAGCCACCAAAATAGCATAACTCCCTCCCTTCATGAAGCCTGATGTATTTTCTGAGAAAGATAATGAAACCTGCAGCTAAAATCTGTAATTTTATCTTATCTTAATACAATCTAGAGTGAATCTCCACCCCTTTTAGCATATTAAGATGGTCAAATTGTAATGTTCTGTGTATGCTTTCAGCTTCCTGCTTCAGTGGAAATAAATCAGGCATTCACAGTAGACAGTTCTTTCACCAGCTTCCTATTCAAAGGAGAATAAAGGTTCAGTATAGATCATAGATAGGAAGTTATAGATTTTAGTTGCAGGTTTCATCTTCTTTCTCAGAGAAGAAATCAGATTGAATGAAAAAGAGAGGTATGTAGTTTTGGGAGCTGTTTAGAGTCATCTTAAGGATTTTAAAATATTAGGTTAACTTTAGCTATGGAAGGTGAATGTAGCTGTTTTGTCTGTGTGTAGTATGAGTAAGTCTTATTTATAATGGATTTACTGTTAAAAACTACAGATCACGTTCTATAGATTCTATTTGTTGATGTAGTTTAATTTCCAATATACAGTGAACTACAATATCTTTTTTCTGATGGGTTGATAAAATGCCATCAAGTGTTGATGAACTATATAACTATATAAATATGTTGCATTGTAAATGCCTATTAGATATTCCTATTAGATTGTGCTACAGCAAAGAGGAACCCCAGGCCTTGGCCCTAAACAAATAATAAGGAATGAATAGGGAGTTCATTTTTGTTTTGCCTCCATCAACCAGTAAGGCGTACATGGTGTTAATGGAACGATAATCAAACATCTGCATTTTAGATGAAGAAAAGCCAGATTCCGTTTTATTTGCCACAAAGGAAAATAGTTATTATTTTGCTGTGCTATAAAGTCCTTGTTTCCATTCCTGCGCAACCGAAATAATCCTCAGGCCCCAGTGAGAACTCAGAGAATCGATGTGATTTAAAGGCAGTGGAACAACAAATGGCATTTTAATGGACAAGTAATGGCTTCAATTAGTGGGGACTGCTGATGGAAATCAGTGAAAGTTAACAGTGAACCATAGCTGTGTCTTGTTTCATTGACTTGAGATTAAATTGCGTTTCTTTACATTTTTTAGATATTTATCCAAGAATTATTCTTTCAAGTTCTGCTTCAAGAACTTTTATAATGTGTCTTACCTATTATAATTAATAATGAAGATGCATAGCTCCATTCAACCTTCACTCACCGCAAGCCATTAATACTAGTATAAAAATATGCAGAGAAATGTTAGGCCATAAAGTTATTCGGAGTTGGCACTTTTGGGAGGTTATGTTCATGGCCCTGTCAGCTACAGGGGAGCTAAGAAACTAAAGAACTGCAATGATATCAGTACCTAAGAACTATAGTATGTGTATGTGGGAATTTTACTATGCGTTTTGTTGGCTGGTAAAAAATTATGCTTTGAGCATGAAAAAAAATGAGAAAACAATGGCCATTGACTTTAATGCATTGACTCTGAGAAAAAACATCAACGCACAGTTTTGCTCATCTTTAGTGAAACGAAACAGCAAAAAATTTGCGAAAAAGCAAAAAATTTGTGAAACGCATTTATTGGGTGATTTTTTTTTGGTCCCCACACATCTATTTTTGTCGTGACCACACCTGATTTAATGCGGCCGCCCCAATTTGACGCACAACAGAAAAAATTCAGCGCAACAAATTTTTTTTCGCTCATCACAACTCATCATTAGAGAAATTCAAAAAATGGGAGAAGCCAGACTACAGTAAATAGTAGAGGGATCCAACATTATAGGTTCCCTCAACATTTTGAAATCTCTCCAAAAATTTTGAAGATCAGCAAAGATTAATCAAAATGATTCACATAAACTGGATTATATACTTTGTTGAACATTTCAGTTCCATTTCACAAATTTCAAAAATTATTTATTTGCTGCATATTGTCAATAATAATAATAATAAAATACTTATATTTTTAGAGTAATGCAAGTGATTAGAAATGCATAGAATACATTGGTGCTGATTTACTAACATTCCATAGATGGGTAAATGGTACCAGTGGCTTTACCCATAGCAACCACTCAGATCTTTGCCTTAATTTTTTTAACTTGTACTGGTCAAATATAATTGTTGATTGGGGGTATTGGCAATGGCACATGTGCAATTTATCACCTATTTTAATAAATCAGCCCATTTATATTCTTGTATTTTTTTAAATTGCCTGTTGACTGCCTATGTATTTATGCCTTCTGGGGTCTATCTCTGATCAGCATGATAACATCAAGTGAATATTCTCTGTTTCTCTAATACTAGTCATGTTCCATTACAAGACATTTCACACCACCAGTCAACATGGGTTAAGGAAACCTCCATCTTTTAGTATCAGTGATAATCTGAACTGACAGTACGTGATCTAAATTATTTTGCCAAATTGAAGCAAAGAGAAAAGCTCGACAAAAACGGCAAGCATTTTCATCCGTTTCACAAGACAAGTGTTCACAGGTACAGTAATAATTTGGCACATCCCTAATTCAGAATGATGTTTTCTGGGTACTTTAGTCGGTGCATTAACATTTAGAGTTCAGGAGTTAAAAGTGTGTTGGAATCTCTTGTGGCATGTTCCTCGGAACAATTCTTTAACAAAAGCATGAAAAGTGAATCTGGAAGTGTCTAAATAAAGCAGTTGTATGAGTGAAAAAGGGGTATTGTTCATTTAGAACAGAAATGTACAACCTTTTAGTGAATATGTGTCATAAAAAAATCTCCAGTGTTTTTTTAAATGTTTACCCGAATACAGTACATCACTACTCACTACTTTTGTTCTCTCTTTGCCTTAAGAAAATGAATTTGGTAGCAGTGACTGTCTATATTGCTTTTACCAATGATGTTGTTAAAGTGATACTGACACTACAAAACTACTTCTAAAAATATGAATGCACATTAAAAGTTGATCATTTTTCACTGACAGGGCTGCTTTTGTAAGTAATTGTTACTTGAATTCCCTACCCTTGCCAACCTCCAACCTGACTGTCCCTTCTCAACCTGTCTACAGTTTCTAACAAAAGCTTCTGGAAAATACTTTAAAGGTAAACTTATAAATAGCATGCAAAGGGTCTGATTTACTAATCCACGAATCCGAATCCTGAATGGGAAAAAATCGGATTGGAAACAAACATTTTGCATCTTTTTCGTATTTTTTGCGATTTTTTCGCCGGCGTCACGACTTTTTCGCGAATTGTCGCGACTTTTTCGTAGCCGTTATGACTTGTGCGAATTGTTGAGACTTTTTCGTATTGAGCACTAGTAAACGGCGGGCAAACCTTTCCGATTTTTTCGCGATGGCTACGAAAAAGTCGCAACAATTCACGCAAGTAGTAATGGCTACGAAAAAGTCGCGACAGTTTACGAAAAAGTTGCGACGGCGATGAAAAAATCGCAAAATACCGACCATTACGAAAAAAACGCATTTGGACGCTTTTGATCCGTTCGTGGATTAGTAAATCGGCCCCAAAGACATTGTTATGATGAAAGGTTTGATAAAAGATTTAATTTCTGGTATCTGAAAGAAATATCTTTAAGAAAAATTGTATCAGATGAACTTATAGTACTATTGAGGTAAAAATCTTATAGTGCGTAGATTTCTGTTTTAAAAACTGTGATTGTGCAACAATGGCAAAACACATTCCACTTTTGGTGGCCTTTACATCAAAACACTTAACAATATACAATATGACTCGGTGTCCCTTTTGTAAAACTTTGGTACCTTTTTTTCCTCAATAACAATTCACTGTGCCATAGTGGTCAAGATATCCTATTTAGTTTCTGGTCCTAATTTCATCAGGCAAGCTAGGGTTAGTGCCTAAGAGCAAGAAGAAGTCACAAGGAAGACACCACTGTGAGTAAAAATACAGTTTTAAATAACTATGTGAATAGACAACTAAGTGAGTGCTAAATTATGAGTGAACATGCAAAACTTTCTATCTACTGCATGCTTTGCTGTGGTTTCTGGTATCCAGTGGTGGCATGAGTATGTGATTCAAAAACTATTGCAAAGCAATGATAAGGACAGATCACTGCCCAATATTCGGACCCCCCCCCCCCACAAATAAATCTTTGGAGGTGCCGGCACGAACAGCAGCCCCACCATGGCCAATACTCATCCCCCTGAAAGCAGACCCCCTGTCCCCTAGGCCCCACTGCAACCCCAGAGTCTGCTTCCTCTATAGTTACACCACTACTAGTAAGAGTCTGAATTAGTAGAAACTCGACAGAAACTCAGCATGACTATACTGTATATTTCTCTCCAATTCCTCTAGCATGAATGATAAGATTAGAGAGTTATACAAGATTTACAGTGTATAGTTATTTATATCACTGTAAATGAATCTGCATTGTACCCTGTAGGGCAGACAGTAGGTCCCAGCCAGTTCCCTACAAAACATTTCCGGTATCACCTGGAAACAAGTGGGTAAATGCTAAAGTCTATGAAAGACCTTCATTATATATCTATGGCTAAGCTATTTTTGTATGCTGATTAGAATTTGTGTTATTTTTCAATTTATTTTTAGGTTGTCTTATATGTCTTAGGTGTTAACACTGATTGATCAGACACAATTGCTTTGTAATTCTGAAACAGGGCTTTAACTAAAGCTCGAACAGTGTCTATTGTTGAGTGCGGTCTTGCATGAAATACATCAGACTGATTCATCTACTTGTGCTACCTTGTTTTTAATAGGATTGAATAAAATGTAACTATTCTGTACAGAAAAGATTCCTGCTCCTCAATCACAATGCAGCTCATCCTCTTTTTCTATTTGAAGGCAAACTGAAATGTAATAACAACCATTTTTTAAAAAAAACATACCAACATGCAGTACCAACAGAGTATCAAGTCCAGCATTTATTTATATGTTTATTTATAAGGGCTAATAAATATACAGATATGGAACCTGATGGAACCACTGATCTTTTGGTTTCCCACCCCAGATGTGCTACAGGTAAGCTCATTTATGCAGGCTCAGGGGAGGGGATCGGACGGGTGGGGGGCTCTGTGGGGAAGTGTGTAACGCCCAAGGCGGGGCCATTTGGGGTGAGACAGAAGCCCCGGTGGGCCCTGTACCCCCAAGTCTGACTCTGGTTCCACAATGCATTTATCCTGCCTGTTCTTATTAATGGTACGCCACTGTGCCTATTGATGCTGGAGAATCCTGAAGCTACCACCATGCTGAATGGTGAATTCTAGCTGTTAAAGATATATATATATATATACACATTTATAACACAGTGATGCCTTGCAATCAGACTGTGAAGTGTGGGGTATTTGATCACCAACCACACAGATGAATAAATAAGCCCCTAAGAGTAAGGGGCATATTTATTATAAGTTATTTATTACATCACCAGTGATGTTGCCCATAGCAACCAATTAGATCTTTGCTTTTGTTTTCTACCTTGTAGGTGGCCAATACATTCTAATTACTGATTGCTTTCTATAGGCAAAATCACCAGTGGTGTTGGCTTACACACAATAATAAATATATGCCTTAATGTACAGTGCATTTACCTCCCTCTTACTTTGTTTCAAATAGCTTGTATGAATGTGTCATGGTCTCAGTGTCTGGTTGGTCCCTCACTGAGACCCCTATAATTTATTGTGTTTAATGATAAATAGGGGACAAACAAAAAACCCCCCAAAAAATCTCATCATATAGGAAATCATGTATCCTCCAAGTAAAAACAATAGACTTGTAATTGTAGATTGTTAGCTTTGCAGAACAGGCACAGCTTGCTTACGGTTCTTGTGTATGTTTACCTTGCTATTACAATATTTTATAATCTCCTATTCCATTGCACTGTTCTGCGGAATATATTGGAGTTTTATAAATAAATCATTATAATAATAATAGTGTATTCGGCACAGAGGCAATTTGAGACACAGCACAAAGTAATAAATAATACATATTCAGTATATAAAATACTAAAAACGGAAGGCAGGAAAACATGATCATTACAAACGGGGCAAGAAAATATTCCGATAAATTATATGACCAGAAGACAGATGATATTTTGCCTTTTTTGCCAAACAAATACTCCCTTCTGAACATTATTCTTCCAGATCTAGGAGGGAAGCCGCACATTTCAGGAGCAGGAAAGTTAAACTAGGATAGAAAGTGTTTGCAAAGGGAAGTTAAGGGGAAAGAAAAAAAAAAGATTGATTTGTCCCAACCCCTAAAGAAGCACAGAAACGAGACCAGATTACATTTTGCAGTTTCAAATCTAATTAGGCAAAATAGGCAAATGATAAATTGGGAATGGTAAATAAATTACCGAGGACACGTTCATAAAACTATAAACTCTTGTAATCATATTTTTGTGATAGATTCTCAGAAAGTTGGACACAGTACATTTGTTAGTGATTTCAGTTTTCATATTACAAGATTATTTGCAATTGTAATGGATGAAAAAATTAACTTCAGCAGTTGTTAGGAAAGTGCTCTGTCGGCAAGAAAAAAAGCATTCCTTTTCCAATAAAATCAACAGCGTTCACACTTTTGATTACTTTGGTTTGCTAGATCTCATCTTGGTCACTTGGGAACTAGAAATATATAAGTTTTACCCATGAACCATGTGTATTAAATTCAGTGTTCCTATTTTAATTGTGATATTTTAATTACCACATTTACTGTTATTAATTTATCTCTATGTAATGGCTCTTTGCTTCTTTTATGTCAGTATAGAGTCTAAAAAAAGCTTCTCCCGGGGGCCCTAAACCATGTGCTTTTTAAATGCAGACGCTTACAGTATTTGTTGATGAAACCATGGATGTTCACTTCCAATGCCCTAAAGGCACATATGCTCATGGATGATATTTGCATGTATATTCCTTTCATCCTAGCAAATGCTGATTCTTGTACTGCATTGGATGATATGATTTATTGCTGTGGAAAGTGAACATGCAGAATATTGTAGATCGCTTCCTGTTATTCTATAGACTTTCTTTACCTTGACCATGCTTAAAAACAATATCAGATTTTGAACTCAAGAGACAAAAGTTTTACAACAGCAGCAGTTTACTGTACTTTGGCAATTGGTATAATTCAGGTAGGAACTGCAGAGGCAATGCCCCCAGGGGTAGGAATCACCACCCTGGGCGGCCATCAATCCCCTGTTTGTATTAATGTATTCTACTGTACAGCGCTGTGTACATAAGTAGCGTTTTATAAATAAATAAGGATTTTTTACAGTGAGAGCTGTGAAGTTGTGGAATTCCCTCCCCGAATCAGTCGTACTGGCTGATACATTATATAACTTTAAGAAGGGGCTGGATGGATTCTTAGCAAGTGAGGGAATACACGGTTATGGGAGATAGCTCTTAGTACTAGTTGATCCAGGGACTGGTCCGATTGCCATCTTGGAGTCAGGAAGGAATTTTTTCCCCTCTGAGGCAAATTAGAGAGGTTTCAGATGGGGTTTTTTGCCTTCCTCTGGATCAACTAGTAGTTAGGCAGGTTATATATAGGCATTATGGTTGAACTTGATGGACGTATGTCTTTTTTCAACCCAACTTACTATGTTACTATGTACATCACATACACCCAAGAAAACTTGGGTAAAAAAACACAGGTGAAACTTTTCAATAACTTGAGCAAATGCATTTGATTCAATGAGCACTTTTCTGCATTTTTTCCAAAAAAACAACAACTCATGGAGTAAATCTAAAAGTGCCACAAGCATTCTTCCTATGCCTTTTCACTCATGCTTTTTTTGGTCTTTATGCCTCCAAAACTTACTTTCAGAAATTTAAAAAAGGGTGTCTACCGGAGACCACTGGGATCAACATCAAAGGGGTTGGTGATCAACATATTGAGGATCAGTGATTTAGGGTATAGCTGATGGTGTCCAGAGGATAGCTCTTTAGATGAGTCCCTAAAAAGTCACTGCAGAGAAGGTTGGGGAGGCCAAAACAATGAAGTTAAGTGCTTAATGTTAGGGATGTAGCGAACCTCAAAAAAAAAGTTTGCGAACCCGTTCGCGAACTTACGCCAAAAAGTGTGAATATTCGTGAACTTTGCAAACCCCATAGACTTCAATGGGAAGGCAAACTTTAAAACCTAGAAAAGCCATTTCTGGCCAGAAAACTGATTTTAAAGTTGTTTAAAGGGTGCCACGACCTGGACAGTGGCATGCAGGAGGGGGATCAAGGGCAAAAATTTCTCTGAAAAATACTTTGTTGACACAGCGTTGCGTAAAACCGCAAAGGCAGTTGGCAGACCTAGCGGAAATACGCGGCGTTTTTTGGTATTTGGCACTATTAGCACCATGGAAACAGGATTTGCTGAAAAACGTCATGTGTGGCTTGTGCGGCGTTTTTAGGCCGAGAAAAAACGCAGCGGAAAAACGCCACGCGAACCCAAATTGCGAACATACGCGAAAAGTTCGCGAACTTGCGAACTCGCGAACATCCGATGTTCGCGCGAATTAGTTCGCTGGCGAACAGTTCGCTACATCTCTACTCAATGTAATAATATGTCTTAAAGCACCCTTAGCCTACAAGCCTTTCACACCCATGCAACTAGTGACTGTTATGTGGAACATCCAGCCATATAGCTTTTTACATGCTGTTTTGTTGCTCAACAATTAATCACTGCAGGAAAGTATCCAAAGCTAAAATGGGTCTGGGCTGGTGGGGCCCACCAGTTTTTTTCCTGTTGTCCTACTGATCGAGTCCAACCCTTATCCCCTTGAAAAAGCACCCCTTGGAACATTACACAAGAAACAGAGAGGATAACAGAGTTTGGTTTATTTGTTGAGCCTATTTCATGGAAATTAGTTAATGCACCTCTGCCCACTTGACTCTGCTAGAATTCTGCTTAATGTTTTATAGTCAACGGGGCAAACACAATTATAAAGGGTCAAACTGACCCCCTGCATTTTAAGTAAACCTCAAGAGACAGGTCTTCTGTTTTATTACATTAATACAATAAGATGAGAAATATTACTATGTAAAAGTGGTAGGAATAATAAACACAGGTCAGCTAAAGGCTGAAAGCCCTTATTGCTATCGCATATTCCAATGGCTGGACTTGTTTTCTCACATACTGCATAAGTAGCTCCAAATGTAACAGCGTGCAATATGTTTAAAAACAGAAGGGAAATTACAATGAAACAACAAGTAAATAAATCCAGTACCAAGCTATAGCAGGGGTGCATAATACCAGGTTCACAGAGGAATATTGAACTTGATCCTTCCTTCTAAACACATAGTAGATCATTGACACTTTCTATGAGCAATTTAATGTAAAGTGACCTAGTACCTATTAAGTAGAAAATCAGCCCTGTGGTATACTGACAGCAACCAGCAGAGAAATTGCTCTGTCTGCTGAAATCGAGAGCGTAATAGGAAAAAAAAAATTTATGTTAAACGTTAAAAACAACTGAATTGAATGAGAAAGGGGAAAAACAACATAATAACGGCAATTCATCCCATCATTACATTTAGGAAATACAGCTTTAGTCAGAAATATTAATAAATAACAGGCTTTAAAAATAAGGTAAAAAAAAAAATCATTCTTTTTCTATTTGGTGCTTATCTGACAGATTTGGTAACGCAAATTCATGTTTTCCTTTTCACAGCAATCAAAGAGACTTTTTAATCTAATCCTGATAGAGACCTAGTAGGTGGCCTCCTAATTGAGAAATAAGTGAGCAGATTCCTTAGCTACTCAGTGGTGCTTTATATTAATTTGTTCTGAAAATCGTCTCTAACTCTGCTAAATAAATGAGAACATCGGTAATAGCTTCATTACTAGAGGTAAGAACCTAGAAATGTGGCATCATACTGTAGAATATTGCAGTCCTCCAGAATTAAAGAGGTCAGGAAATATATGTATATATTTCATAGGTAGATCATAGCTCTTTGAATATCCTTCCACTAATTAATGAAGAACAAGTCAAGGAAAACTGCATAAACTCACTTCCAATCCGCTGCTATTCATATAACAAATTGTGTGTTATGTATAATAAAAAAGTTTATAGTTACAAAGCGTTTTATTTAACTTTAATGTTTGCTTCACTTTACTATTTAATTAATGGAGACGCATTTTTAAAGGTCAATGATCCACTCTGATTTAGTGATTATTTATCAAGGCGTAGGTAAAATATGTTTTGCAAGAAAAATGTGCTAAAGTTGTTAACAATTATTATTCTTTGTATATAAGAAAGTGCACCAAATGCACACAACAGAATATTCAAAATACTAAAATCAAACATTCATTTGCATATTAAAATTTGGCCAAAATTGACAGTTTAAGGCTTATTTATCAACACTTTCATTTTCTAAATGAAAATGAAACCGCAACTAAACTTATTTTCACTAAAACCACAAATGCCAAGTGATTTGGTAAAACAGCCTTTAAAAAAAGCACCAAAAAGTTGAAAAAAAGGTGAAAAACTAGAATTTTTCACATTTTCTATGAATTGAGCATATGAATAATCTGAAAACCTCTTATTACATGAAGCAAAAGAAGATCTTCCAATTGGAAGCAAGACAGCTGTCCATTGACTTCTACATGACCTCAACAGCTTATAGATGGTGCAATTTTTCTTTCAGATTTGTTGCAGATTTGACGCATAAGAAATAGCAAAAAATTACATTTTTTCTCAAGTTTTAGCGCAAAAAAACACAAACCATTTTTGACGTGCCCAATTGGACGTGCAACACAAAAAAATTCTGCGCAACGGATTTTTCCACAGCGAATTTTCACAGAAGTTTCGCAAAACAATTCGCCAACGGCGAAATGCAGAAATTTGCTGCGAATTCATGCCTGGTGAAAATATTCGCTCATTACTATTCGTAGATTTTCATCGCTGAGCTTTCCAGTGATGAGTGACTCTTTCCCATTTTGCTTCACCGAAAAATTGCTGAAAAATTGGCAAAACGGAAAATTAGAGAAATGCATCCACCACATGACTTTTTTGATGCACGTGGCTTTTTTTTGACACATCTGACCTTTCTTATGTGACTTTTTGACGCGAGAAAATCTGCCAATGGCAAAATGTGGAGCTTCCCAGTGAACCCATGTCTGACGAAAAAATTTACTCATCACAAGCAATGATTTAAGAAATATGGCGATAGCGCTGCAATTTGGTAAAATCCCACATCAGACACTTTGGGGTTGATTTACTAAAGGTCGCTAACGCTTATCGCATGCTTTTTTGCATTAAAAAGCATGCGATAAATAAGTACCGATTCATCAAAGTCATTTTGCATGCGTTAAGACGCATATCGCATTCGCTAAAAATGCAGTTATTTCTATCGGATTGCGTTAATTAGCGAATAGAAATAGTAATAACGCATGATTCACAAACACATATGAAGCGTTAAATGCGTTAAATATCGCATTAGTCTGTGCGAATATTAACCCCTACTTGGGGCAGGCGGTACTTAAATAAAATTGTGGTTAATGAGCTTTTGGCAACACAATATGGACTTTGCAGTGGGATTTTTTCAAGTCTGTGTTGGCCCTAGAGTGATGCAGCTGCCAGTTTGCAGGGAAATTTTCAGAACGGTAGTTTTCCGAAAGTAATGGTTACGTGTGTAAAATTGTAATATAGCACACGGCGAAATATATCGCAAGCAGTGGGAAATAACGCACACGGTGGGAAATAACACAAGAAAAACGCTCAGCGCGAGTTAAATAACGCAAAGAACATCACTTCTTAATTATGACGCCTGTCCTTTTAGTGAACAGAGCGTTAAGTCGCAAAAAATAAGAAGCGATAACATTTTTAACCCATACTATAAATAGCGCTCGTTTTAACGGCCTTTAGTGAATCAACCCCTTTATATGTTGTGCCCAAAATGAATTATCCACTAATGTCGTTACTAACACTAAGCACTGCAAGTAATGCCATGACCACGAGAGCCATAATTTGGGTTCATATGGATACATGGTGGGCAGTTTGTAGAGGATGCAACTGCAACCCTGGGTAGAGATTATATTGATTTTTACACATGACTGTTTTTATATACCCCTGTCCCGACCCCTGTCCCAACCCCTGTCCCGACCCCTGTCTGCGCTCCACTGGCCGCAGGTGTCCCTCCCCTGATTTTCACGCATTTCACGCGTGCTCAGGGAAGGATGGCAGGGGACGCTGCCGGTGTGGGCACCTTGGGGGGGCCCTGCAGCACCCACTCCGACCCTGCAGTTATGGAATCCCTTATCTGGAAACCTGTTATCCAGAAAGCTCTGGATTATGATAGCTATGGTTAGAATACCCTTATCTGGAAATCCACAAGCATTTTGGATAATAGGTCTCATACCTGTGCTCTAATGTCAATTGCACATTTCCAATAACTTTCTTCACTAGAAACACCCTTTACCAACTAATATTGTAAGAAAAAAAAATACCCATTCACAAACCTCTAAAACTCATACCATAAAAGTCCCCATCTGTAGGAATTATCTCTGCTAATTATGCAATTGTATAATTCTACCTGCTTTTTTATAACTGTACAGACATTTCCATGTTACATTTATTTACTCTCTCTAGTAATGAGAGGCAAATGCAGATAACTGATTAACTTAGCCATGGTTTATATATCTGAGACATAAAGGGAATGTTTTATCTTTTGCCTATACAGCAGTTAAGTGATGACTTTTATTAATATGCAAAACATATGTCCTGTATTGCTTATATGCTTTTGCCCCCTATCAATGTACTGTAGTTCCTTTTAACAGTTTTTTAGCAGATGTTTGACAGATGTTTCTGGTTGGAAAGAACCAAGCAAGCCACTCTAAAAAGTAATTTGTGTTTCACTGTTTAACAGGGGGTTCACTGCTTGAGTTACAGTTTGTGGGTATTGATTCTGTAAATGTTATGTGGAGAAGTGGTTATATCTTGATTTAGATACCTTGGTTTAGTATTAGAAAGCACATTTATTTAAAAAAAAAAAAAAAAAAAAACACACGGAAATCATTTTAAAGGGGACCTACAGTATCACAATGTAGAAAGTGTTACCAGCAAATACTTCACACTTGTTGCAGTGCTAGGTGCAGGCTGAAAAAATAAAGCATAAATATAGTAGTATAGTAGTACAATTCTGTATTTTATGGTGCCAAAAGCAGGCTACGGGATTACCAAGCCTTTAAAGGGATCTGCCTGAGAAATAACTCAAAATCCTGTTGGTTGAGCAAAATAAACATCACTTACACTATATATACGTTTTATTCTTTTTAGTCTTGAAATTTACAATTACAGAAGCAGGCAGGCGCCATTTTGTGGACAATATTATAAAGGCAAGTTTTGTATCACCCCAAAATCGTGTTTGTGTGCCAGAACTAATGGCCATGCTTATGCACAGAATAGACAATTTTATAGGAGTGTAGTACAGTGCAGTGACATCTAGGAAGTGCTGAATGGAAAGTGAAAGTAATTGCCTGCCCTGCGTCTATGCATGAGGTATAGAGGTGTGATAGGCAAGATATAATCGACAACACAGATATTTAATACATTTCTAACAGGCATGGATGTTATCATAAATTAAACAAGTTTCATGCTTAATTTGAAAAATTATTTTCTAATTAGCTTTTATGTGCGATTGACAGGTCCCATTTAAATTCATAATGACTCCTTGCGTCAGTTTCCTTTTGTAGATATACTTAGCTAATTTCTAGTTTTTTATTCTGTATTTCTACTAAGGTTTCCTGACTACTCTTGATGGTTCTCTGTCTCTTGCCTGATATTCAGACCTTTCCTGGTCCCTCTGGCACTTGAACTTTGACTGTTCTACTGTTTTCCCATTTTAGCCGGGGAGAACCCAGTCCTAGCTGCCTGGTCTCAACAGTCAAAGGTTATAATTACAGGGCTTCTTTTGTGCATTGCACTCTCATAAATTATTTTATTGCTGCTCCAATATTACACTGAATTTAGGGCATCTATAAGTATACCAGATATCTCCCCATGTGATGCTTACAAAGTCCCAAGAGCATTTTATTTACTGGTGCAAGTTTCAGCCTCCATTGATATACAGATTACATGCAAAAAAATTTGTACAGAACAATTGCTGCATGCTGCAGGTGGTAAGTAAAATAGGCTACATAGAGATGGAGTGCTTTATTCCTATTATTATCATTAATTACACTGGACAGTTTTCATTCTTAAAAAATATTATTAGGCCCTAACTGCCAATCATATAATATGCCAAAAAAGTATACAAATATAACTTTATGCAAAAGAACTATAACGAGCTTCATTTACTGTTCCAATGTTATAAGCATAGATTGCTGTTTGTGAAATAATATATGCTCCAGTAGCTCAGTCTTGTAAATGCAGTAAAATTAAATGACATCTGTAAAGACGTATTGAATGTTTGCACAATGAATTAATATTATGAGCCTCAGTGCATTCCTTTGAAATTGGTTTCTAATAAACTTTTACCTCTCCTAAACAAAATAAAGTAGCACTTTATTTAATATAATTTATGCTTTATTCTTTCTGTAAAAGCTTATTGAAAAGAAAGTTATGAAAAGTATCTGGATTTTTATAGAAACAAATCATTCTTTGTAACGCAGGCTTGTAGATCAATATATTTTAAAGAAGTGTAAAATTCAAATATCAGTTATTTAAAAATCTATGCATATTCCTATAAATAGCATTCTCAGCAAAATAAAATGCTGCACAGTGAATAAAGGAAGAACTTAATAAGTCAAAAGCGCAGAAGTTGGCTGCCGCCATAAGGGAACTATGCAGACACTTATAGAGAATGTAACAAATTTAGTGAACAGGAAAAAATTGCATAACAATGAACAAAAAATAAAATCACAGTTTGCAATGCAATATTGTTTTTTAGACAGGACGATCATTTTAATTGCAAGCAGTGCATTTTCAAAGACCTGTTGTATTTTTGGCACAAGAATTATTTTTCAGTAAGATGTATTTTTCAGTAATGTATACACTGTGCACTGGTATCAACCAAAAATTAATATTAAAAGTGCAAATGAAACCTTGCTCGGTTTAGGAATATGTTTCTCTTAATGACTACTATACATGCCTCCAAACTGGGGTAATGTCTGGGTCTGGGTTACTGGATTTGGTTCAAGATTTTCAACATTGCCCACTTGAGGGCAAAGGAAAAGTTAAATCACTGGGGGTTGCCAAATGTTAGTAATTATAATCACTTAACTGATCCCTCAGCCAGTTCACCTGTTAGCAGAAAACTGCACCAGCAGGGGGTACTTCTGAGCAAGCACCACAGTGTTATCATCTTCTTCGTCTTCTTCATTTTTCAAAGGCCCAGGCAACGCATGAGAAGTACAATGGAAAAGCCTGTTTTATGCTTAATGTTTGACTTTTCACTCTACTGCATATGTGCACCTAGATTCGGAGAAGAAAGAAGCAGAAAAAGACTGCTCTCTCAGAACTCACTCAGAACTACAATAGGCTGCACTGGCCCAGGGTAAGTGTTTATAATCACCGGGGACATTTAGCACCCTTCAGTGATTCATCCCTTCCTTATGGTACTAAGACTAAGGACCAGACTAAGGACAGGCAAGTTTAGGCTACTAAAGGCTTAGTTTAGGTTTGCCTATACTGAGCTTATCTAATGTAGCTAGCTCCTATGTTCTTATTGGAAACAATTTTAACTACATCATTTCTAGACTGATACAAGTAGCAACTACTAATTCCTCTCTGTGATGAAATGCCACTATAGCCATATCGGAAGCCTAGCTCTGGTTAGTCACTAACTTGTTATTGCTGGAAATGGCCTCTTGGAGAAATGGGAGCAAGTATCAACGGAACCAGACCCCAGTCTAATGCTCCAAAAGTAACCGAGCCCTGGCTTGTGTCACCACTTGATTACTACACTATCCAGGGTCCCTATCCTCCTAGTGACTGGTTACAACTTCTGCAAGGAGAGAGATATCAAGTTCTGTCCTCTGCACAATGACCTCAAAGCTCTAGGAAATATTTGGGGGCAAGTAGATGGCCTTCTCTAAAGTATAATTTTACCTCTTATTGGTCCTTGCTTTTCCTGATTGGCCCCTGCTTTCTCCTTGGCTCGCATTGCCTCGCTTTCACTAATGTGGTAAACTATTAAACCATGGTAGCCTAAAATATAACACTAATAAAAGTATCCTCACTGGTAAGCATTCATGCCTTTCCAGTTAGCCAGTTTAATTTAAGGACAGTGAAAAAGTTGAAAAACAGAAAAGGGCTACTGATTGCTAAGCTGTGAGCTAACAGCAAAAACAATTCTTGATATTTCAACTGAATATTTGTAGTTAGTTTTTTTTCAACAGGCTTTTCAACAATCCCTTGGCTAATGTCTCTTGTCAACCTGCATCTGTTCAAGGAGTACTGAAAGACAACAAAGCCAAAAACACACCTGTCTCTTGCTGTACACAACACAATATATTTGCCTTTGCTCTTTCTGCGTTCCATGTATTAATGAAAATGACTCTGCAAAGTAATCATGCCTGCTTGTTTTGTTACGCTGCTTGTAGTTTAAGGACAGCCGTAATGAGCAGCTAGAGGCTGATCTTAATGATCTGATTTCTGGTTTCACATTCCAAGACCATGTTTCACTGAAACAAATATTTATGAAAATAATTAGACCATTCAAGATCTGAGCGCTATTAATATGAATTCCTAACTGCTCGTTCCTGCTAAATGACATAATACCTTCAGCCCCAAACATTGCATTTACAATTATTATACAACAACACGAAAAAGCCTAGCACTTCCCAAGTGTATAAATAACAAGGTAAACTTTGTTTCCATTCTGTTTGCCCTTTCTCTGTATTGCTGTTACCAAGAGAGGTCTCATATAGATATGATCTTGTATATGTTTCTTCTGAATCTAAATATTTATACTGTGCCTTCAGAGACTAATTAAAGTATGAATTACGAGTACGATTTGCGACAATTCACATTAAATTCGAAACTTTCTGACGTGCCTTCATTTTGAGAAAAGTCGCGTCGTACTTGTACGAAAATATTGTGGTCCGATCCGACAGTTACAAAATTTTTCTATACGTACCATTGTAAACGGCGTGAAAAAACTTTCTGACTTTGAAATTTCCATGCATGGGGTTTGGAAGTCTCCCATAGGACTCAATGGCACTCTGCAGCTCAAACCTGGCCCAAAGAAAGTCACGATACCGAAGCTTGAATGAATTCCACAACTTTTTGCGACATATACAATTTTGTTGCACAAATTGTCGCAAAGTAAGAAAAAGTTGCACAAATTAACGAAAAAATCACAGAAAATGCTCACAGTTCAAAAACCCGATTTTTTTGTATTTAGACTCAATCGTACATTGATGAATGTGCCCCTATGAGTAGTGATGGGCGAAATAATTCGCCAGACATGGATTTGCACCGAATTTCCATGCCATTATTTTCAGATTATTTTGCAGCACGACAAAAAATAGTCTGCGTGTAAAAAAAATAATGCGTGGCGAAAAAATTATGAGCACTTCAATTTTTTTTTGATGGGCAATGTTTTCACCGTTTTGCTGATTTTTTGCAAATCTTTTCAAACATTCGCGCATTTTCCGGCAAAGCAAAACGGGACAGATTCGTTCATCACTAACTATGAGGACTGAATTCTAGACTGATTACTGCTCAACTCCCACCCTGGCTATATTCAGAGCTGACAAATGCAGGCACTGTGCCATAGAAAGAGAACTTTTTATTTTTAAAGTGAAAAGAGTTGCAACCTAAGGGTGCAGTATGCAATTTGCAGTGAGCAAGGTGCAAAGAACAAAACAGGGTGCTTTGAACTTGTACTGTGCACTTTGAATCATTTTCTTGTTTGGGATAGGAGCCAGTATGTATCAGAAAACTGCTGTTCCATCTGTATGGACAAATCTACCCATGCATAGCCATCTATAATCAATAGGAAGAGGCAGCCTTAGAGGCCAGCAGAGAATTATTTTTCTCCAGTCAATAGACCTTTAATTTCTGATGACCTAAAACAATATGAATGCCCCATTTGGGGAATACATTGAGGAACAAAAGCCCTTTAAATGAGAAAGACATTACTCATTCCTCCTTACCAAACCGCCTTAAAAATATGTTCTACTTACTAATATTATAGAAGAGAATCAAAAAAGGCCTCTCAGTTTGATGGTTTGTTTCCCTGCTATAGGTTTATAAGCAATATTTTTAGAAACACATTGGCAAATTTTATTGGAATGAACAAGGCTCAGTAAATAAATAGACATATTTCCTGAGCCCACCAAGATAGATGTGTTTTACAGCAAAGCATCCACCAGAATTTGTAGCTAACAGTTATGTTTGAGGATAAGAAGGGTAAGGGTAATGCTGGTAGGTATACTAGGCAAGGGTTATGTTGGTAGGTTAAATGGGTAAGGGTTATGTTGGTAGGTAAGATGGGTAAGGGTTATGTTGGTAGGTAAGATGGGTAAGAGTTATGTTGGTAGGTATACCAGGCAAGGGTTATGTTGAGAGATAAGAAGGGAATGGTTATGTTGGTAGGTAAGATAGGTAAGGGTTATGTGGGTAGGTAAGAGTTATGTTGGTAGGTATACCAGGCAAGGGTTATGTTGGGAGATAAAAAGGGGAAGGGTTATGTTGGTAGGTAAGACAGACAAGGGTTATGTTGGTAGGTAAGATTGGTAAGGGTTATTCCAGTAGGTAAAACAGGTAAGGGTTATGTTGGTAGGTAAGATGGGTAAGGGTTATATTGGGAGATAAGAAGGGTAAGGGTTATGTTGGGAGATAAGAAGGGTAATGGTTATGTTGGTAGGTAAGACGGGTAAGGGTTATGTTGGCAGGTAAAATGGGTAAGGGTTATGTTGGTAGGTTACATGGGTAAGGGTTATGTTGGTAGGTAAGATGGGTAAGGGTTATGTTGGCAGGTAAGATGGGTAAGGGTTATGTTGGTAGGTTACATGGGTAAGGGTTATGTTGGTAGGTTACATGGGTAAGGGTTATGTTGGTAGGTAAGATGGGTAAGGGTTATGTTGGTAGGTAAGATGGGTAAGGGTTATGCTAGTAGGTAAGACAGACAAGGGTTATGTTGGTAGGTAAGACAGACAAGGGTTATGTTGGTAGGTAAGACAGGTAAGGGTTATGTTGGTAGGTAAGATGCAGGGACATCACAGTTGCCATCCCAAGGGGACACACAGTGATAGGCTGCACTAAATATAACATTTTAGCATTTAATGATCTGTTAAACCAAATGTGGATTCCTCTGGCACTTATGTGATAAAATGTAAGAGACTTTGTAAATATATTTTAGGTTTTAACTAAACTACCAGCATATACCCCATGTGGAGGGCTCTTTTCAGTTCTAGACCAGTGTTCTTTAATATTTTATATAGGAACAGAATGTCCATGGAAACAAGTTTGATAGTGTGTGCCAAAAAGGGTTTTCTCTTTTCTCTATTTATTTCCCATTGCGTGGTGCATAAAAAACAGATTGAGGAAGGAACTCATTTTTTTCTGAGCTGAGTGAATAGAATTGTTCTTATCTGGAATAAAGATACCATCAGGGTCTTCGACTGCGAATTATAAGGGAACTGAGTGAGGTCCCGCAATGGAGTCTTTTATTATGGATATGGCAGGACTGCCAAAGCAGCAATTCCCTTTTTTTAAATTAAACTCTATAGAAAGGGATACTGTCACTACACAATGTCCATTCTTTGATAATTCAATTTTATATTCTTTACACAGGATTTTTGACTACTATGGAATAATTTTCTGCTAGTTTTAATAGATTCCTTTCATACAGTTATATATCATATTTAAATTACTATGACTTTGCTTATTAACCTCAATTGACCTATCTTATTTGCAGAGTCCACTATATTTTGGCAATTCTCAGCCTGTGTAAGGTCTTCTAACGTAAAAATATACCTTCATAATCCCACAAACTTTTTATTAATGGCTGTCAATGCTTTTAAAGCCTGATGGCGTTAAAAGACTCATGGGAAGATCATTGAGCCTCCTTCTGATGTCTGCAAAGTTTGCATTGTTCACAACTGATAATAAGGGCAAATGTATATCCGGTTTTGTATGAAAATCATTGAAGAAGATATAGGACAGGTTTCAGAAGAAAATTACTGAGCTGAAATTTCGGCAAAAATGTTATGGTTTTGAGGAGTTCAGAAGGAATTTTTATTCATGTTGCTTCTATATATAGAGGTATGGGATCCCTTATATGGAAAAGCTCAGAATTACGAGAATGTCATCTACCATTAGTCAATTTGAATCAAGTAATTCTAACGTATAAAAATTATTTCCTTTTTTTTAAAAAATAAAACAGTAGCTTGAACTTGATGGTGAATAGGTTGCATGAATCCTCATTGGTGGCAAAACAATACGATTGGGTTTATTTCCTGTTGAAATCATTTTTAGCAGACTCAAGGTATGGTGATCCAAATTATAGAAAGTGGGATCTGAACCAACTCGTCTAATGATGCAAGTAAAATCTGTGCATCATATGAAATAATGTAGCTGACATTCTGCTTTAATTTTGGCTGTCTCTCAAATGACAATATGAGTGATAAACTGTGTGTGATTGTAGGCACCCACAATCAAAATTAGGAGCCGTAATCACATCTAATAATCCTGCTTTCAGCAATTCATGTTGAACAAGATTTCTTAGATGCCTATACTCCAGCCCATCTGCTAGCATGGCATTTTGCCTACTAACTAATTTATCTATTTAACCAAGCTATAGGTGCCAACTGCCAACAGAGGTGCAAGAATGACAGAAAAAAAAAGAAATCAGAAATCCATTTCCTGGAAATACTGTAAATTACCCAGCACTCAACCAGTACGCTGCAAAATTCAGCATTATTTAATGCATCCCACTTGTTGACCAGTCCCTTAAAAAGAGAAAGTGATTCATATTATGCATTCGACAACAGAAAGGTACCATAAAAATTGATGACTGTGGTATTTGATGCCAAAAGATTTTCTCTTCCCTTCTTGAAAAGGTGCCAGGGACTGTAAATGCCATGAAAAGAACAAATACAGCCATTAAATATTGTAGTAAAGCAGGATCATTCCAAGGGCTAATGGATCAGATTTATCATGTGCTACAGCCAAATGGACACCATATTATGTACAGATTTTTGTACAGACATTAGAGGTATAACCAACCAGAGACATGGCAGTGCAATATTGGGCAATATTATCAATACCAGTATGCTGCCCCTCTATAAATCATCAAAAACACATTTGTTAAATAACCTTTTGTGAAAAGCAAACCAATACTTTATATATATATATATTAGGCAGCATCATATTCCTGTACAGGTATGGGACCTATTATCCAGAATGCTCGGGACCTAGGGTTTTCCAGATAAGGGATATTTCTGTAATTTGGATCTCTACACCTCAAATCAACTAAAAAATCATTTTAAAATTAAATAAACCCAATAGCATTGTTTTGCCACCAAAAACGATTAATTATATCTTAGTTTGTATCAAGTACAAGGTACTGTTTTATTATTACAGAGGAAAAAGTAAATCATTTTTAAAAATTAGAATTATTTGCTTATAATGGAGTCTATGGCAGATGGCCTTCCCGTAATTCGGAACTTTCTAGATAACGGGTTTCCAATAAAGGATCCTGTATATGATTTCTCTAGGGGTCATTTAAATTACAGAATATAACTACTATTACTACACAGTTACACAATGCTGGCTATTTCTTATAAAGAGACATTCAGTATATTTTTGTTTATTTGCGACATTGTATAAGTGCATTTATTTCTTGTAATTTCCAAATTGTGCAGTAATTTGGTACAGAAAAACGGTAATAGCACGCAACTTAGTCACCAGGAACTGAAATGTTCTGATAGCTTGCAGTGATCACCCACAAGCAATGACCTTTACACAACTTTTATTTTCAATCAAAACTTTTATCCTATAACTTTTTTACTGACTAACACGGGTCAGAACCTGCACCTGTATCCGCACAAGAAGATATGTGCTCCGCTACCGAGATTAATGAAGGATGAATTCAACTGGAAACACTGTGGGTTGCTATTCTTACGTGATTACCACCTGAAAACGCACACTGGGGTGCTTTATGGCAATATGTAGCCCCTTCATAGCTTTTTGATTAGGAAGTCTATGCAATATAAGTTTGTCAAATTATCTATATGCAATAATACATAATCAATCTTTATGTTATCCTTAGTTCTGCAAAGTTAACCTGGAAATAATCATTCCTGAGTGCAGAAAGACGACTCTATTTTACCCAACCAGGGTCTCTGAAGATAAATTAAAAGCAGGAAATAGGCATCTCCCATGAGTCTGTAAGTTCTGACACACAAGATCCTCTCCAAATGTTGGGTCGTTCAGTATTTTATGTATTTATGGAAATGTATTTGTATGGTGCCGTGGATGTAGACAGGGTTTCACAGATCCAAATCACATGAAAAGGATAACACAGGGATAACACAATGGTTAATATTAGTATATAATTGCTAGTGAATATATTACCATGTATTTGCTTATTTATGTCTTTACTGAAATGCATGCAGATATTTGCTAGCATATAGTTTGCTGGCTATCCATACATGCGGTACATATATAAATATGCATATTACATATACCCCCATATCTAATAAAAGGCACAAAGTTTGCCCAGGGGCAGTAACCCATAGCAACCAATAAGATGTTTGCTTTTAAACAGGTGACCAGTTAATGCTTCCTGCTAATTCATTGCTATGGGTTACTGCTCCTGTGCAAACTCAGTGCCTTTTATTACATGACCCCCATAGTGGAAAACATCAAAGTTTTCATCAACATTTGTTAAAAACGCTTGGATTTGATATTGCACAGTAAGCAAGTTGCAACTGCGCTGAGATTCTGCTACAAAATTCCAAAATCTGATTTGTATTTGAACAGTGTAAGGTACAAGCACACATCTGTTCCTATTAGCTCCTAAAATATTAAAGCAAACTGACTTGCAGAAAACTAAATGGCACTATTTAGAAAACAGTAGTTGGAAAAGACATCTGGCAAGTGCAGTCAAAGTTTTTAGCGATTTATCTTTAGTAGTGGTACTCAGAAAAAGCACATTTTTTGTTTCTTGGAAAACAGGCGTCAAATGTTTCCTTAAAGCAAAGGAGACATTAGAACTTAATGGCTCAGTTATATATAGACGATACTGTATGGGATTCAGACTCTACTACTCTCCGCTACGTGAAACTTCTGTGTGATAAAATCCCAGGCAAACTAGGGCAGAGGCATTAGAGTAAGGTAGTTTGGTTTTTCCAGATTTCCGCCTGCTTCAGTATAAATGTACTTTTTGTGTGTGAAGCCAATCAGAAACAATACAGAAAGCCTCCTAAAACTATATAAGGATGTAGTTGGAAAAAAGGGGGAGAATATACAGTACATATTGTTTTTTAGAAAGGCTTCACTATGCTCAGCAAAATATAGGGACATGATGTACAAGATATAAAGCAATTGCTACAAAATTTGTATATATGTCTAGATCTGTGCCATTAAAAGATAGCTCTTCATTGGCCACCACAGCTAGGCAGCTAAACATATACCCCCAGTAAAAAAAGCCTTAACCAACAAATAGCTTATATTAGAAAATAATCTTATCAAACTGGAATATATACATCAGTAAATATTGTCCTTTTACATGCTTCACTTTGATCCACCATTTGGTGATGGGCTGTGTGTTCCCTCAGAGATCATATGACAGAAAATAATGCAAATGTAACAGGAAGTAGTGTGGGACTAAAAGACAGAGCTTTGACCATTAATTGGCTGATGTGGCCTAGCATATATGTGTGCCATGGCTTGTTTGTGTGCATCGTGAATCGTATGATCCCAGGGGGCGGCCCTTAATTCTTAAAATGGCAAGTTTCTATTTAGGATTACCCAATAGCACATACTACTAAAGTAAATTTTTATGAAAACAGTTAATTTCTATGAAGTAAAGTTTCACCAATGAGCTGTTTAATGCTATATATTTTTATAGAGACCTACATTGTTTGGGGGTATAGTTTTAGACAGATTTAATCACCACTATACCCTTACATTTCCTGCTGAATTGTTCTTAGTTTAGGAGACTAACTAAGCAGGTATATATTTTTGGTATGTCCCTGTACAGATTGTACTCTCTTCCCAAGTTCCGTCATAAAGGCCTTACATTTTCTAGCCTCGTTATAAACTGTTTTAGGCTAATGTTATATTTTGGAAAGTTAGCACCAGGTTAGTAACCCATAGAAACCAATCATTATGTAATGTAGTAGATAATATTTAATGGTCACCCCCCTGAAAGCAAACAACTGATTGGTTGTGATAGATCCTGGTGCAAACAATAGTAGATTTATCCTTTTTATTGAGTTGCTCTTGTCTTACTCTGTGTGTCTTGCCTATGTTTGATATATACTATCCTAGATCAGTCCTGCTGAATCTTTATCCCAGTGCAATTGTACAGTTCCTGACCAGTAATTCACATTATCACATAAGTATTAAAGGGCTCAGCTGACAAGTCAAATGTATCTCTAAAATAGTGAAGAGCGAATCTGCCCCTTTTCGCTTTGCCCTAAAATTTGCAAAACTGCTGAAGAAGTTGTGAAACCACAAAAGAATTGTGAAACACATTGAAGGCTAAAGGTGAAATTAAGTTTTCATTGCTACAAATTTTTGCCGCAAAAAAAATTTGCCCATGGCGAAATGTTGCATTTCGCTGCCAATCCATGCCTGCCGAAAAAATGTACGAAAATGAGTGAAACATTTTTGGCAGGCATGGATTTTCAGCGAATTTCCACGTATTGCCATTGGCAGATTATGTCACGAAACGGGCGACACAATATGCACCGTACCATGCAGGGAATTTTTTACGCGGCGCAATTTGACCTGCAATAATTTGTAATGCTCGATTTTTGCATATTTTTCGCCATTTCGCGAATCTTTTCAAATATTTGAGTATTTTTCGGCAAAGCAAAATGGGACAGATTCGCTCATCACTACTCAGCACTACTCATCAGTGTTTTTTTATTAAGTTGCTTTTCTGTAGATGCCTGACCCCACCCCTAAACCTTGTATAATACGAGAAACATTTTTGGGTGCTGTAATGTTTGAAAAAATGAAAGCAACAAACAATAAAAAATATCTGAGTAAAAGAGCCGAGAAACAATTTGCAACATTTCTCATGTGCGAGATTAAAAACAAGAACTTTTTTGGAATTTTTGTTTGTGAACCTTCGATAGGGTACAACAACGCGCTCATTATCATAACAAAACAAAGTTGCGCCCTTCTGTAGTTAGAAATATCTAATCAAGTTACATAATCAAATATCAATTGCACATTAACGAAGCTTGGATTTAAGTCAATTAAATGCCTAATTATTTCAGTCCCCATAATAACAGAAATATAAGCCCTGTTTCCCAGTCACACAATACTATTAAGGAATTCAATTACAGTTAAAAAAAAGTCTTAAAATGTCACCATCAGCATATATTAATTGTGCATCTAAAGAATAATTAGCCGCAGACACATCTGACATTTTTGTCATTAATCTGAGCAAGCATTTTAATCTTTAAACAAAAGTCCTATGTGGCCAAGATTGCAACTAACTGTTAAATAGCTTACATTTATAAAACCAACAGTCTCCATTAGGCATGTCAGGGAAGTTGGCGTTGACTGTTCATAAGACAGATTCTTTGCTAACACGATTGACAGCACTAGAAAATGTTGCTTTCTGTTTCGCAGAAACTGAAAACTCAAACTGAAAATCAGCCCACGTGCCTTGTACAAAATAACTCAGTGTAGAACTTGTAATCATTCAACAGCCAAAAGACTGTGTGTCGGATATTCTGAATCTACTCCATATTTCACATTGATTTAGTCCATTTTTTTTTCATTCAGTGGGGAACTAATGATTTGACCAGTTACAAAGGAATCACTTGTTAATAGATGTGAGTTTATGGGAGAGTTTGAGTGGCTCAAGCTTTGCTGTATGGATTTGTGGAGGATTAGTGATCAGTAGGGATGAGCGAATCTGTCCCATTGCACTTCGGTAAAAAATTGGCGAAACGGCAAAAAATTCTCGAAACGTCATGTTGAGCATCAAAACAAATTGTCACTCATGTCATTTTTTTATGCGTGACAATTTTTTTGACGTGTGTCATGTTTTTTAAACAACAATTTTTTTTGATGGGTGCGTCAAATTTTTCCGCAACAAATTTTGACGCCTGTTTCCGGGAAAAATCCACCAGTGGTGAACCGTGGAAATTTGCTGCAAATCCATGCCTGCCGAATTATTTTGCCCATCACTAGTGCTGGGTTAAAATGGCTTGTTTTTCTTTGCCGAAAAATGTGCAAAGCCATAGACAAATTCTCAAATCCCATAAGCCACTGTTTTTCTACATTTTTCTAATCACAAAAAGTGCATTTTGTTTTGGTACAACAACAAGCAAGACAAAGTGCTAATAATACAGTTTTTCTCATCAAAAAAATGTTTTAGCAGAACAAAACACCTGGAGATATGCTTCAGGAGTGAGAAAAAAAACGCGCATTGACTTTAACGTATTTGACATGAAAAAAAACTTAAGAAAAACTCCAATGCATTCAGATTGGGAAAAAATGCCCACTGACTGGCAGTGATGTGAAAGAGGGACAGGAATATGAATAGAGGAGGGCCTAAATAGAAAGCTAAGTAATAAACAATAACAATTCAATAACATTGTAACCTCAGAGAGAAACATTTTTTTGCCTGCTGGGGTCAGTGACCCCCATTTGAAAGATGAAAAAAAAGTCAGAAGAGAAAGGCAAAAAATTCAGAAACTATAACAAATAAAATATAATTACCAACCAAAAAGGTGCTAAAAATAGACCATTCTATAACATATTAAATGTTAACCTGAGTGAACCAACCCTTAACTGGATTTGGAGTGAGAAAAAAAAACTTAAGGAAAAACTCCCAGTGACTTTAATGCATTTTGCTTGAAAAAATGCAATAAGAAAACATCAATTACCCCTAATTGCAATTCAAAGCAATTCTGCACAGGATTGGTCAGCTGTCCAATGCCCACTACAGTAGATATCATGTTCTGAGAATCGCATGGTTACATGTACTGTATGTTTCCTATGTGTTCATTTTAAAAACACAGTGCAGTCTGATAGGAAATGAATTTTTCTGCCTTTAAAAAGTTATAGAGAATTCATGAATATCTTTCTCATTTACTTTGAGCATGAATGAACAAACACTAAAGAACAACCAATTAGCTAAATTAATTTTCATAGCTGGGTGGAAAGGAATTAAATTGGTTTGTCTCGGTTTGAAAGTATTTCATAGCGCTGTTATAGAACAGTGATATCCAATTTGTGACTCTCCAGCTGTTGCTGAAGTACATCTCCCAGCATCCTCTGACAGCCAAATTATATTGATGCTATAACCCTACAAATGCAAATATTAAGTGACATGCTATCATTCCTAACCTGATGGAATTATGAGTGACACCATTTATTGTATAGGTACAGTATGGGATCTTATACACAGAATCCTAGAGTTTTCCGGATGAGGAATATTTCCATTATTTCAATCTCTATAACTTCTGCAAATCATTTAAACATTAAATAAACCCAATAGGATTGTTTTGCCACCAATATGGATTCATGCAGCTTAGTTACCCTCAAGTACATGGCACTGCTTCATTATTACAGAGAAAAAGAAAATAGTTTTTTTTTAGAAATTGGAATTATTTGCTCCAATGGACTCTAGGGAAGATGGTCTTTCTGTAATTGGGACCTAACAATATTTTATATTTTATTCTCACACTTAAATTTATAATAAGTTGGCTAAGAACTGACTCATTTTTATGGGGACACTTTTTTATTTTTCGTAAAGTGGCTTTTTTTTTTTTTATTTCCAAAGGGACATTCCTATAGCTCCATTTTATTTGGGGGAGATGTTGCTCCTATTGCAGCCCAATAAAATAGAAATATTGCAAATGAGAGATATGGAGATGTTCTCTGAGACCCCAAGAGTAAGGTATTCTGGATATACTGTAGCATAAATATATACAGGTATAGGACCTGTTATCCAGAATGCTTGGGACCTGGGGTTTTCCGTATAAGGGGTCTTCCCGTAATTCAGATCTCCTACCTTAAGTCTACTAAAACAATTATTTAAACAGTAATTAAACCCTAATGGATTGTTTTGGCTCCAATAAGGATTAAATATATCTTAGTTGGGATCAAGTACAAGGTACTGTTTTATTATTACAGAGAAAAACAAAACCATTTTTAAAAATGTGAATTATTTAATTAAAATTGAGTCTATGGGAGAAGGGCTTTCCGTAATTCGGAACTTTCTGGATAATGGGTTTCCGGATAAGGGGTCCAATACCTGTACCTTATATTTCTGAATATACCTAATGCTCCAATTTAATGAGATTTTAAGCAAAATTACAAGCACTGTAACACTTGCTCAGTCCTATAAGGTTCTCTAATCCTTGCACATCGTATTAAATTGCTTAGAACTGCACAGGGCCTGCAATCTATCCAAATGCTGTCTAGGGCTTATGTAGAGTTGAGGTGATGAAGGTAGGATTTTAGGAGTTCCTATACTAACAAGTAGTGATGAGTGACTCTGTCCCGTTTCACTTTGCTGAAAAATTTGCGAAACAACAGGAAAATTTGCAAAATGGCGAAAAATCTGCAACTTTTTTGATGGTTACTAAGAGTTACTGTAAGCACCGAATGTCCATTGGCAATTATGTTTGTAAATAAGACCTAGGGGCACATTTACTAACCCATGAACGGGCCGAATGCGTCCGATTGCGTTTTTTTTTATAATGATCGGTATTTAGTGATTTTTTCGGAAGTTATCGCGACTTTTTCGTTACCAATACGATTTGCGCGAAAAAACGCGAGTTTTTCGTAGCCATTCCGAAAGTTGCGCAAAATCTGGCGATTTTTTCGTAGCGTTAAAACTTGCGCGAAAAGTCGCGCCTTTTTCGTAGCGTTAAAACTTAAAAGGCGCGACGTTTCGCGCAAGTTTTAACTCTACGAAAAAAATCACGACTTTTCGCGCAAGTTTTAACGCTACGAAAAAATCGCCAGATTTTGTGCAACTTTTGGAATGGCTACGAAAAACTCGCGTTTTTTCGCGCAAATCGTATTGGTAACGAAAAAGTCGCGATAATTTCCGAAAAGTCGTAAAGGCGCCGAAAAAAATCGCAAAAAATACGAAAAAGTCGCAAAATGTTCGTTTTCCAATCGGAATTTTTCCAATTCGGATTCGAATTCGTGTCTTAGTAAATCAGCCCCCTAGAGTGTTTTTTTTGTGTATATTTTCCTCATTTTGACCTTATTTATTTACTTTTTTTAAGCTTAAGATCAAAGTTGTTGAATCGCATCTTTCAGCATTCTATATGGCAGGACGTAACTTTTGATATACTTTAGTGTGTTTTCCCCTTTAATGTAGTCACCTGAATTGCTCTCATTCTTAATTTATTCTCACAGTAGGAATTTTTACTGACTCACAATTGATTTTTTAATAGAACTATCCTTCTTTAGACTCAAGGCGCAGCCATTGGCAGTTGACTCCTCTCCTTCTCCATTTTTTTGTATTATTGGGGATAGAAATCAATTTCATGACATTTTTATGCAATGTTATATGACATTTTATGGGCTAAAATTTTCCCAATTTAGAAACTACGTCAATTTGCGAAATGTGGATTAAAATTTAGGCAGTGCCCATAACTTACATTTCTAACACTGTGAATAAATATTTATTTAATACTACAGACTAGAAAAATCATATTGGCATACCAATGGACCTCAGTAAATAACTTTAGGGCTTATTTACTTAAGACGTGGAAAGTGAAACGATGTGCTTTATTTGCCATTTTTTCCCTTTTCATCCCAGAATTCCAGTAAAATTGCACCTACTGCAATGGCAAAGCAGATAAATCATTAGTAAATCATGGAAGTAGGTGTGCACCTACATAACTTCTATTTCAGAAAAAGCAAATATTAATTAAACGTTAGAATAATTTGCTTATAATGAAGTCTGTGGGAGATGGCTTTCCCAGAATTCAGAACTTTCTGGATAACGGGTTTCCAGATGACGTATCCCATACCTGTAATATTTTGTCAACCCAGACAAAATATACATATATTGAACTACACCTCTGGCACAGTGTTTCCTTCTTGAGGGAAATTGTAATTGTAATACACATTGTTTAAGTTATTGTTGTACTAGCAATAGATAACATAACTAATACATGTCAGCACTATTGGAGCTTCAAGGTGACGGGTGAGAGGAAAAAAAACAGATTTTAATAATGTGTAAAATATGTCATTCAGTTAATGAAGTCACGCTATAAATAGTACAATTTTGGGGAAAACAACAGGTGACATAACTAGTAATGGGCAAAATAATTTGGCAGGCATGGATTCATGGTGAATTTGCGTGTTTCGGCATTGGTGGATTTTTTTTGCAAAATGGGCGGCAACATTTGCAGTAGAAAAATTTGGTGCGTGCCTGCGTCAAAAAAAATTGTCATGCGTGGTAAAAAAATAATGCGCTTACAAAAAAAAAATCGCACATGTCAATTTTTTGAAGCGCAACATTTTCATCATTCTGCAAATCTTTTCTTCTGACATTTTTCGGCAAAGCGAAACGGGACAGATTGTATATAAACAATTATTTAGAAGCTAGAAATGGCCCAAGCTGACATTATCAGAATTCTCTAATAAGAAATAATCTACATTTTATGATACATTTCTTGATAATTTGGTGCAAGTGACATATTTTGCACAGGTATTGAACCTGTTATCCAGAATGCTCGGGACCTGGGGTTTTCTGGATAAAAGATCTCTCCGTAATTTAGATCTTTCTATGTAGTCTAATAACAAATCATTTAAACATTAATTGAAACCCAATAGGATTGTTTTGCCTCCAATAAGGATTAACTATATTTTAGCTGGGATCAAATACAAGGTACTGTTTTATTATTACAGAGAAAAAGGAAATCATTTTTAATAATTTGAATTATTTGCTTATAATGGAGTCTATGGTAATTTGGAAACTTTTTGGATAATGGGTTTCTGGATAACGGATCCCATACCAGTACACAGTCAAGAAAGTGCAAGAGTTGTATAGCTGTAAATAATATAGGACATGAGTAAGAATGGAGAGCACTTTGATGCAGCAGGCATGGAGCTATGATTTAAAACACTGCACACTGTAATTAGGCAGAATACTAAGTTGGTAAGAAAAGGTCCTCTTGTATTCTACAATTACACCATGCACCCTGGAGCCCTGCGCAGCCTCAGCAGTGGTGAGGGAATCGGGGGTAGTTTATAGCGAGAATATTGCGGAGAGACAGGTGCACAGACATAAATATTATATATACATTCCCTGGGTAACGCTGGGCAAGTTTTGCCAGTGTGTATATAAATTAAAGCGCTTACAAATCTTTCTTAATAATGAACATGAATACTGCTGATGCTGGGGAGAAGCCTCTGCGGTTCAACATATCAATATTTAATGAGTTAAAGATTGTGTATAGTGAACAAGTAAAAACACATAAATCTTAAGGCCACAAAAGGGCAAAATTAGCACCAGATTGAACACTAAAACACAGACAGGGCTCAACAGATGTTTCTCCCTTTAATTTACTTTAGCGGGATCCCATCCAGACAGGACTCCGCGCAGTATGATAATGAAACATTTACATTCTTTTGCTTTCGGAGTTTGGGAAAGATCATCTCGTAGCCGAAGCACGGAAAAGCAATGGGCAGAAACCTGCCTGGGCCATATATCAGCGATTCTTTCTGCCTGCTAAATTGATATCCCATGTAACACGGAGTGAGGAGAATTCCTAAAAATATCGCAGTTAGCTCAGTAAATCAACTTGTTAGCAACTCTAAAGCCAGTGTAAGGATTATGCAGATCTGAGTTGTATTGCAATGGAACCAACTTGAGGAACAGTTGTAAAGCAACTAGAAATCCATTATCCAGAAATCTCCGAATTATAAAAAGCCCATATACATTTTAAAGAAATAATGGTAATTTTTAAAATTTGATTTCCTTTTTCTCTGTAGTGATAAAACAGTGTCTTGAGCTTAATCCCAGCTAAACAGCGTGAATCTATATTGGTGGCTTTAGATGTTTAGACTTTAGGTAGGGATCACAATTCATCATTGGCGAAATGCGGAATTTGCTGCAAATTCATGCCTGGCAAAAAATTTTGCTCATCACTAATCCCTATTTCATGTTCAGAACATCTTCCGGTTATTTTTAGGGCTTTATGCTACTATTTCAATCTGAATTTTACATTGTTGTATTTAAAGTATGATCGATATATGACTGTTTGTCAGAAGACGGCTAAAATCTGAACGTATATGGCCACCTTACCTCATATGGCTCCCTCCCTTAGGATGTGACTTGGCAATCTGAGCATGCTCAGGGCTTATCAACTCAGGTTACTAAACTCACCCTCCAGTCTAGCAGCCAATGAAGAGATGGCACTGCTGGTTTCCATATAAACTCTGCTCTAGCTGTGTGTAAGCTGGAGAAACATGTTTTTTCTCCTAGCCTTCTCTCCTGGGCTCAGTTTAACCATTACAGTGCTCATTCCAAGCAAGACATACTCTACTGAAACTGAGTTGCCTATTCAATATTTTCTGTGTTAATCTGGTGTGAATTAACATTATAATATGAGCCTTATTACTTTATAATGGGTCACATTGAGAATTAAGGAATTTATTCAATTGTAAGGACTAAAATTACTTATAAACATGCCATGTATTTTTTTATCCATAATAGATAATGCAGACTTTTTTCAAAGGCTCAATTCAATTGAGCTCTACCCACATGAAAGCAAGTGGTAGTTAGTGAGCACATTTGGTCCATGTTAGGTGGGTGGCAGAATCCTGTATTTAACAAATAGACGCCATAGATAGCTAAGCTGGCCTGAAGGGAATCAGCTCCTTCCCACTGACTAACTGCACTGACTAATATTATGATTATATATTCCATAGTGCTGTACAATAAATGGGTATATGTACATTGAACATAGCTACAAAGCAGTCAATAACCAATATAAGAGATAAAGAGGGCCAAATGGTACACAGAGAGCAGATAAGCAGAGCAGGGTCTCACTAGAAATGCTTCTTGTATATTCAAACAACTCAAGTGATCAGAGCAAGTTTACTTAATCAAAGTTCACTATGATGGTTTATGTTATGTATACTGCATTTCCAGTAATATCCTTAGTAATGTCCTTGCTAAAACCAAAATAGTACATTAAAATGTACAGATGCACCTTATTAAAGCATCTTGCACACATTGCCGCACTATTTTTTCCATCTGAAATGAATGGCAAGTTGAGTGTGTCAGATACCTCTTTGAAGACTACTTTATTTAAATTCATATTCATTTTTTTTACATTTAAATTTTGTTATATATTTTCATTGTTCTTATATTTTACATTCATCATTTATTTTATATTAATACAATTTATATTAAAGTTTCTTTATGTTTGTAGAGACTTCTGTATGGGAGTTTGACATATGAGTTTGACATAAATGCACTCAAAGGAGATTCCCCCCTATGACCAGTTTGTGCTGTGCCACATTAAAATGTTATACAGGTCCTGGGTCTGCCATCCCGTGGGCATTAGATGATTATCCTCCACAAGCTGTAGGCAGCTAAAAATGGGCTCTGCAGAGCCAGCAGCAGCAGGAGTGTAATCTAAAGCTGCAATATTGCACTACAGATTGATTAGACTATATATATAGGAGCAGCTGTTATTATAGCTACAGTTCCCCTTTAAATAAACTGAAAGCAATTGCAGTCTTTTAATGACAGTCGTGCAGCCCGAATTGGTTGTGCGTAGTCATAAATTCCTGACAGCCGACTGTATTTCATTAACGGCGAAACGCGAAAACAGCTGCTAAGAAAGGAAAACATAATACTGGGTTTGTTTATTCATAACTGCCTTTTAAATTGGCACTTTAAACAAAGATGTTATAATAAAAAAATAGATTAATTGGGATAGACGGATTAAACAGACCCTTGATGCTGATCATTTGCACCAGAGTTACTAAAAGTTCTCAGTGCAATGCATTGACAGAATTGGATGCTATTGTAATCATAGAGAAGTCAAATGTGGGTGCCTAAAATTGTATCAGAATTAAAGGGGAAACAGTCATCAAATAATATTTTACCATTGATGAGCGAAATGCATTTGTCGTTGGCGAATTGTTTCTTGAAATTGGGTTGCGTCAAAAGGGGCACGGTTGCATCAAAAAACGCAGGCTACAAAAAAATATAGGCGCGGGTGACAAAAAAAAAATAAAATTGCGCGACAAAGAAAATCGCACGACACAGCCCGCATTTTTTGACGTGACCAATTTGACTCATGACAAAAAAAATTTCTGCACAATGAATTTTTCCACTGCAAATTTTCACGGAAGTTTCACAAAACAATTTGCCAACGGCAAAATGCGGAAATTCGCTGCGAATCCATGTCTGGTGAAGAAATTCGCTCATCACTAATTGTGTGTTAAGAAATAGGGTCTGTGAAAACCACTACTAATCACCTATAATATTTATTATATATTTCTTTCCTGTTGGGGAACAAAAGCGATACCCCCATATGTAATAAAAATCACTTAGTTTGCCCAGGAGCAGTAACCTATAGCAACCAATAAGAAACAGGTGACCAGTAAATACTTGCTATGGGTTCTTGCTCCTGGGAAAACTTGGCATCTTTTATTACATAACCCCATTGGAGTTAAACTAATGTACTTATTGATGCCAATTATCATCTTTCCTTTGCTCATCAATGGACTGGAATCCTTAACCTCAGTTTGTGGTTTCACTTCCTCTGATGCAAAGTGTATCATTAATTTATGTTAATATTACTTACTGCTGTGGCACATTTTTAATAATGTATACTTTCTACTCCCAGACTGTCCTTGGAGTAATGTTTGAAAAAGGAAAGTTCATGAGGAATTCCCCCGCTCTTCCATTTGTTAACTGAGATATGAGAGAACATAAAAATGTCTTTAATCTACAATGGAAACAAATGACTTTTTAAATGCGCTGATTTACAACACAAATCAGTCTGGGAATCACAAATCTCTTATTGTCATAAACGGATTTCTTGTGAAATGTATTACACCAAGAGGCAGATTTGTCAAAATGTGAGATTAGTGCTCACTACAGAAAAACTCACCCTCTTCCTATTCATCCCTATGGGATTTATAGAAGTGTATTTATCAAATGGTGAACTCCAACTTTTACCTATTAATAAATGCTCTTTAAAAAATCCTATTGGAATGAATAGAAAGTGGGTGAGTTTTTCTGTGGTGAGCTCTAGTCTCATGTTTTGATGAGTTGGTGGTTTATTGAAATGGTTTAAGATTTGATTTTAAATTTGTATTATATTAAAAAAAAACTAATATCATGTCTTTTGATAATTTACCTGGTGACACCCAGCCCCTATTAAATGATATCCTACCCATAATCTCGAAGGATTTATTGCAAGATGGCCATTTATGGGTAGAAGTTAAGTGAAATAGAGTAGACTGGCCACTAGGCTATTGGATCACTTGTAGAAGTGTAGGTATAGGTTGTCCTTGTATTTGCAGGTTGGCTGCACAGACAAATAGAATTGATGGTCATATCAACTTACTGTTTATTGGACAAATCCTTCATTTGGGTGTAACATACACATATGTCTGAATAATTTAGTCAAGAGTAAATAGACGTTAATGGGCCCCACCACAAATTCTATCCAGGTTTCTCAAAAAGTTAGGGAACATTTATTTTTTCAAACATATGTTGAAGTTGTGCCATTGGGCCCCCTACTTTCCTGTGAGCCCCCAGCAGTCACATGGTTTGTGTTTCTAATCTCACCTTTGTCTACATCCTCATCCTGGGGTCTATCTTTATGTTATCTTTGGGTAACCTTGCCATAGTCAGTTGGGTATTTTAGCCACCAAAATAAATCTAAACCATAGACTCATTAGGGTTCATTTACTGACTATGGAGCAGGATGCAAAGTATTAAAAGACAGGTGCAAGACACTACGTGTTGGGGGAGGGGTCGGTAGCTTTACATAGGCACCCTTTACCTGTTCAAGTACGTGATAGTTGGGCTGGTGGATGCAGCGTATAAAAGATCCCTGTACATACAAGCTGACCTATTGAAGTCAAAATGACAGGGCTGCTTTTTGCCTGCTGCCACTTTGCTATGTCCTTTCCTTCAGATTTTTTAATCAGTGAATGAATGAACAATGTGTGATTTTGTGACTCTTTAGCGGTGCAATTTTGTGTCTTTTATTACATAACCCTAACTGAGTCTTTTACATTCTTTGTATAGCAATGTAAAAGATCAATAGCATCATAATATAACAAAGATCACAAATACAATAACAGATACACTTATATGAGCTATTCACCTATGTTATATATTCACGGGAAAACACTTTCATTTCGTATATGTTAGTTTGGCTCAGTTGCAAGAAGCAGATGAACTAGGTCAGCATGTCACATCTACACTAGAAACAGGGGAGTTTTTGACATATTAATAAATTAATAAATAAAACCATTCTAAAAACATGGGCTCAAATATAATATTCTAAATATAATATTGGAAATAGAAATCATTTTACTTATTACTCTAATAGAAGAGTAAATAAAACACTTGCTCTCATAGTTAATTTTCTTTTTTTCCCAGATTTCCATAACTGGAGTATTTTACTCCCATTATAATTTCCCCTTAGGAGCAGCCCCCAAAATTGTACTTTAATATAATTACCCTTTCTGTTAGCAGCTCTATCAGAATCTACCGTTTACATTGAATGCTTTAGCTGAATGTATTCAAAATGTATCCATAAAACATTTATAGCCATTCAGTTCATTATAGCTGGAAATGAACTTAAAAGATTGTCACTTGGCTAAAGTCCAAGCGGTGACAGGATAGTAAAGAAAATTAGAAAACCACTTTGGTAATGCAATTGCAGGGCTGATTGAATTGGATGGTGCCCCACACAGCTAGCCACAAGTGTATTTATCTGATTGCCAATCAGAAATTTAAGGGCAATTGGGTATTTTTATAATTAGGGATTTGCTGGCTGAACACTTATTTTAAAATGTAAATGGTCCCTGCTGTCCTAATTTTGTTTATTCACAATCATTCGATTAAATCTGAAGCACAAAAACAGCATCACCACGATAGGTTAAATTGCTTTTAACCCCTTGGTTAAAAGTGCAACGAGGGGAAAACAAGCTGAGCGTACTGTAATGAGGAGTAGGCTAGATTTTTGGTACCACAACCATGAGGAACATGTATTGCTCCAAGTCTGCACAAATCATGATTCCAGAACTCAGAGACTGATTTCTACCATTATGTCTATGGTCCAAGGCACATTGTAACTGTGGGCAGAATTAGTAAAGCCAAATCCTAATGTAAAACTCACAACAGCAATATATTATTGGTCCAACTAAGGCGAGGATCTGAAATTCTTCTTAGATGATGTAGCTTACACATTTTTTATGCTGAAAGCCTTTTCAAGGGGTTCACCTTTAAAGTACATTTTTAGTATGTTACAGAATGTCCTATTGCTAGCAACTTTGCCATTGGTCTTCATTATTTATTTTTTATAGTTTTTCAGTAAAGCTGGCCATAGACACAGCGATATAATTGTATGAAATATAGTTTTGTGCAATTATTGGACTGTGCATTGGCTCCAAATTCTTGTCCTGATATTTTTGTGCCATGGTGATCAGCCATTTAGTCAATTGGACAGGTTAGAAAGTTTTGGTCGGATAATGATAAAATCTGCTCATGTATTGTGTATCTGACAATATCCTTGGGGGACCTACAATGCATTTCCAGGAAGTCACTTTCGTATGACCAGGGTCTGCCAACTATTTCATGTTCAGAACATACTCCAATTTGTTATTATTAGGGCTTTATCCTACAATTTCAGTCTGAATGTTAGTTTTAGACGGCATTTAAACGTACAATCAAAATCCAAACATTTATCAGACTAAAATAGAACTGAACTTGTATGGCCAGCTTTATTTGCCTTCCTTTTCTGTTTCTCCCTAGCTTTCAGATGGGGTCACTGATTATGGGAGTCAAAAATTATTGCTCTGTGAGACTACATTTGTTTTGTTATTGTTTCTTTGTATATTTTATTTCCCTATTCTGTCCTTTGCCATATCATATTCCAGTCTCTCATTCAAATCACAGCTTGATTGCTAGGGTAAATAAGACCCTAGCAACCAGATAGCTGCTGAAATACCAAACTTGAGAGCTGCTAAACAAAAAGCTAAATAACTGAAAATCCATTAAAAATCAAGACTAATTGCAAATTGTCTCTGAATATCAATATCTACATCATACCAATAGTTAAAGTAAATGTGAACCAACTCGTTAAGAATCATAAAGGCAATACATTAGATCCATTGTAATTTCAGAATCATACATGTTCATTTATCAACCACACATCCTCAGCAGGGTAAGTCTTGTAGACTCCTGACTTGTGCTCCTGCTCAACCCCTCCTACCAGTTTGGAAGTATTGGAGAAATGAGGTCAACAGAGACACAATTTGGTTTGTGCAGATGTTGACATGTAAGGGCTGATTCACTAAAGTGCATTAAAACATGCGCTATTTATAGCATGCGGTAAAATTTTTAGCGCGTCAAATTTTTTGCGACAACGCACGATTCACTAAAAGCATACTTGCGTTAATTTACGCGCGATACTGCATGCGTTATTTTAATCGCGAAGACTCATTTCGTGGGGTATTTGACGGTACATGCGCTAATAGTTGCTGCGTATAAATAGTCGCTGCGTATAAATAGTCGCTGCGTATAAATAGTCGCCGCATATAAATAGTAACATATAAATAGTAGCCGCTTATAAATAGTAGCCCATATAAATAGCCGTGCGAATAAACGCACGCCATATTAGCCTTACATGCCATTACTTGCGGAAAATTACTGTACTGAAAATGACCATTTCCCTGCAAACTGGCAGCTGCATCACTCTAGGGCCAACACAGACTTGAATAAATCCCACTGCAAAGTCCATATTGTGTTGCCAAAAGCTCATGAACTGTACTTTTCTATAATTACCGCCTGCCCCAAGTAGGTGTTAATTTTCGCATAGACTAATGCGATATTTAGCGCGTCTAAGTGTTTGTGAATCATGTATTAGTATTATTTCGGCGCACAAATTAACGCATGTGTTTGCGCGCAAATTAACGCACGCGGTAATACTTTAGTGAATCGCGTTAATTTTTTAACACAAAAAAGCGTGCAATAAAAATTAATTATTCAGCCCTGTAGTGCATTATAGATGACCTCCACTACCTCCCAATAAACTTTCTTTAGGGCTTAAACACATGGAAGACCTAGTGGACCATTGCATGTATATCTCCTGCAACACCATCACAATGGCACATTCATGAAAACATCAATGATGAAAAAATGGGCATGAAAAATGGCTGCCTATCCACACTTGTGAGCATTAAATCACTGCCTGTAAATGTAATCATAGAGAAAACAATCTGCTGTCATCTTGTATTATACACAGCCATGTTTTTCTTCTTTAACTTAGCATGAGATAAAAACACTATGGGTGGTTAAAAAGGAAACCGACAATTGTAATTTTCTCCCTGCAGATTTTAATTCAAAAGTTCTTATCAAACAAAACACATTTCAGTATATACAAGACTGCAAAGTGCCTGAGCCGAAATCTCCTAAATGGTGAGCTCACACGCTGAAGAGGAAAAATAAATGAAATGTAAAGGAGCATCAGTAGAGATTGTACAAAACCATGATTCTAATGCTTCTCTGGTAAAATAGGTAAAGAGGTGATAGGAGACAGTCCTCACGCTTATACAATCCGGCCACGCAATGTCCCATTAAATCTTACACTGTCAATTTCACAATTTGAAATCATGTTGTACAACTCTGCAAATGTGTGTATGGAAAATGGAGCAAAGTAATAGGTGAGATCCTCACAAACTTGGAAGTCAAACACTGGGAACTAAAATATATATTTTCTTGTTCATTCAACATTTATTGTTCAATATCAAGCTTGTACGTAATTTGGTGGTTTAAGAATCTTTTATTTTATATACTCAGCATTTCGGCATCTGTAAATTTTCTTTTTTGAAGCTGCGGCAAAAACTTGCACAAAAAAATTTGCAGCGACACAAAAGTTGCTGAGACTCAAATGTTGCCAAGACAAAAATGTTACTGACAAAAAAAATTACAATTGACTTTAATACCTTTGGAGTCAGAAAAAAGGTCCATTGACTTTAATGCATTTGGGGTAAAAAAAAAAAAGTTGTGTGTAAATTTTGTTGTCAATTTTTTGGCAAAGTTTGAATAAATCTATTATTCTAACCAGTTGTTACCTTTTAGGCATCAGTTTTGTTGTAGGTACCTGCAATATTTGCTATTACCTTTGTGTAATAGCAAATATTGCAGGTTAAGCCTGGCAACCACTGGGCCCCTAACAGAAACTCTAAGGGGCCCAGTGGTACTGATAAGCAGTCGCAATATGTGTTTAAGGAAAATGCCCTGTTGGCACATTTTAGGGGCCCCAATGAATAGTCATTCCACTGCTGTAGGTGTATAGCTCATATAATGAAGTAAATAGATCCCAACAGTGCCAGACTGGGACCCCAGGGGCCCACCAGAAAACCTTAGACCTAGGCCCCCTTTCCAAACGATTTTTCCTCCTTTCTTCACCCAACCTCTTTATTCTCCTAGTCTCTATTATTTACATGCTAGCATCTTTCCTTCCAACTATTTCTCGTCTTTGTTCCCATTCAGAAATAGGGAATGACCATGAAGCAGGCCAAATGGTTAGGAGCAGGAGGGCCCACTGACACCTGGGCCCACCGGGAGTTTTCCTGGTATCTTGGTGGGTCAGTCCGACACTGGATCCCAATATAAACAGTGATCAGGAAGAAGTTCTGGTGAGGTAGGTTCTCAGGCCCTATACTAAACATTGGAAGGTGTTAAATACAGAGAAGCCTTATGCCAGTGAATGTAGCACCCTGCTGCTTGTAGGGAATACATGTTTTCTTAAGGTAGGGCCCCTCTGCCTTTGTGATCTGCTGTGGGACAATGAGTATGTAATGCCTGCCCTTCTTGTTTGTCATTATCCAAAGCTCAAAGTACTGCAAATAAATCGGACTATTTTCAGATGTTTTCTAACACAATATTGCAAGGAACTGGATAATCGTGGAGGAAAACAAGAACTTCTATAGATTTTGTATAAAGTTCTGGTATGTGTCAGCTTACAGCTGTCTGCTAGAATGATTTAAACACATCATAACTCATAGTATGGAGGTCTCAGCTCCACATATATCTATATCAGGTCCCTCTAGTTAATGGACTAAAATGTACCAGTTACATCAGTATCACATATTTAAAAAAAAAATCATGATTTAAATAATAATTAAATTCACGTCTGCAGTCATTGCTGTCCTATACATCACTAAAATGCAATATTTTGCCCCTTGATATAGGCATTTCATGTGTATCCCCACTACTGACAGATGTCCCTCTGACATTGCTGCTTTTGTAAGGAAATGCCTAATTTTTTTGAAGATTACTATCAACACAGCATTTTATAGGAACGTCACTTGCACATACTGTATTATGTAAAAATCCCCAGATCTGAAAATCTATCTTGCACTTTATAAACATGACTAAAAATAAATGTGCCAGCTAGTTTAAATGTCCATTTCTTCTCCGTAGCAAATAGTGTCCTGCAAGTACTTAGACAGATACATTCTGTTTCCCAAAGTTGAAAAATATGACTGTTTTACGACCTTGCATTCTCAGAGGGAACCTTTCATTTTTATTTTGAATTACCCCTGTGCTGCTCTGCTTTGCATGCTGTGCAAGTCTGAGAATCAAAGGATAATAAATCACAATTTATTACAGTTTCCCTACTAAAATGTAGTAAATTTATTTCTATTTCTCCACAGACTTCATAGCTTTATATAAATCAACAGCACCATCATCTTGTCATCTGTAGCATCTTCCAACATCTAAGAAGTGTTTGCATCAAGCTGCTAATCCAAAATCTTTCCCACATTAGTGTTTTCATGGACCATTGACCAGAGCTAGGGATCTACTTGGGAATGTCGGAGGGAGGTTAGACCTAGAATGGTCTCTATTCTAAGATGGTGAATTCACAGCCTCCTTAGTCTACATATAGGCATGTGGTTTTTGCTTGGTCTGTCCTCCATCTCCTTGCACAAGGTAATCACTGTACTCAAGGCAAAACGATAGGCTAAGGGAAGTTAGGACATTTGGCTCAGTGATCTCACCAACATTTGGATGAAGGAAAGTTTGTCTTCACATCACATTGTCAGAAGATTCATTTCAATGGAAATTCATTTGATAATAGTTTATTTAAATGTCAGAAACTCCCTGGTTTAGAATCAGGGACCAGCTAGGTTCTGGCCAGTACTCCTCAGGCTTGAGCCACAGGAGGCAGTGTGGTTTGAGTCTGGTGGAAATCATCAATGTTTCTATGAACTATCTGTATTCCTTGGCCCACACCCTTAAACCAGTTGCAGGCAATAGCCCAATTAAAGTCGTTTTGCTATTGCCATGACCAAGCTTCCCAAGTATCCTGTTCTAGTAAGTTGCCCTGCCCTTTTTGCATCATCTGACTCTCCGACTTTGACCTTGGACTGTTATTTGGACTTAGTTTCTCTACCATCCTCCCCAACCTTGTGCCTGAACCCAGACATTGTTACTATCTGCTCCATATTGACATTTCTGCTAAGGTGTCTGTGGCTATATTCTTGTCTTGTGGCTTTCTATGTTGGGTGGTAGTTACACAGCATATTGGCTCCTTACAATGAGTTCAACAAACCACTTTAACAGTCACAGACACAACGGGACATGTTGAGTCTCAAGAGTCAAATGTTTAACTAAGGTTAATTCCTCTGTATAATAGATACAATCTCTCTTTGTGTACTAGAGCTATGTCTAAGTTCTGAATTTTTACTACAAAGTGGATAAGATAGTCTACCTATTTAAACAGGTATTCTATGCATGGAGATAGTAAGAACCTGTGGTGAAGATTTTCTGAATTTAGATTACTCCAAAATATTGTAATTGGACTAGGAGCAAAGTAAATGTTCTGCACAAAACTGGGTAAACTTCTAGTCTCCTCAATGGCCCAGGTTCTCAGATCCAAACAAACAGCATACAGAGGTAGATATAGTATGCTATTAGAAAAGCAAATAGATGGCACCCCAGAGCAAGCAAACAGCTATTATATAAAATCTCAGCCAATGCCAGAAGGTATAGTTTGTGTCAGTTTCTATATAAATCACATTTGTGGGAATTTACTTGAAAGTTAGACACAAGGGGAAATGTAATAAAGTGTGCACATGTTCTATTAGCTCATAGCAACCAATCAGCAAATAGCATGTAATGGTATCCTGGTTCCTATGGGGCTACTTAACCTGACACAAATGTTTCTTTCACAATAATTACATTACCCAATTAGTGGTCTATTTAGAAAAGTGTGATAAATATTTAATGTAAAAAAAAATGCAGAAAAGTTAGTGTTAAAGTTAGCCTATTGCCATTATTGTTATAATGCACCAGGTAACCAGCCATACGGGAAAGCTCTTATTCTTCCATTTATAATATTTGAGAGCCAAAATAGCAGAATCAACAGAATGAATGGTAAACTCATAATTATAAAAAGTGCACCAAAAAAAACCCAAGAGATCATTAAGAAATCATATAGGGTGTATTTAATGTTTAAAAGTTCTTTAGTAGACTTAGGGGGGCATTTACTAACGCTCAGTTTTTATTTTTCTCAATTAGGATTTTTTAGCACTAAAAGTCATAGAAAAAAAGTTGCAACTTTTTTCAAGATTTACTGTGCGACAAAACAGCTAAAAATCTGAATTCAACAATTTGCCATCTAAAACTTGGCAGATCATGTAGAAGTCAACGGCATATGTCTCTTCTCTGGAAAATCTTTCCTTTACTTCAAAACTTTAGAGGTTTCAGATTTTGATACTGTTTTTTGTGCAATAATTTAAAAATGTAGAGGTTTTGGGGCGACAATTCGAAAAAGTTTTAGCTTCTATTAATTTTTTCCGCACAGACTTTTTCAGTTCTGTCTATTAAGTAAATGTCAGATGTTCATGGAAATGAGTTTATTCAAAATGTTTAAAAATAAATAAATAAATGTGCCCCTTAGGGCATGGTGATCCAAATTACAGAAAACCCCCTTATTCAGAACCTTGGGTACCAAGCATTCTGGATAATAAACCCCATACCTGTACCAGCTTCTTCCTTGGTCCCTGCTCTTTAGTTCTAGTGGCAACCTTACACCCTTGACATTTATAAAAGAAGGAGAATGAAGAGTAATTGTGTTTATTGTCTGATTTTAGAATCTGCCCCAAACAAAGGCTTGCCATGTGAATTTTGGTACAGGGATGAGGCCTATTATCCGGACCTGGGGTTTTCTGGATAAGGGATATTTCTGTAATTTAGATCACCATATTTTATATCTACTGAAAATCATTAAACTAAACTAAATCCTAAACCCAACAGGATTGTTTTGCTACCAATATGGATTTATGCAGCTTAGCAACCATCTGGTATAAGGTACTCTGTTATTATTACAGAGAACAAGCAAATCATTACAAGAATGTATTAATTTTCTTAAAATGAATTGCTTAAAAAGTTGGTAAATTGCAGCTTACTGGATATCAGGGTTCCACATAAGAGATCCCATACCTATACTGGGGATTAGCTATCCCGGCTAAGTCTGAGGGTGTGCTAAGGGGCTAAATAGAATTGCCTGTTTGCAGGTAGCAGGAAACAGAAAACATTTTAGAGTTACTGTCCAATAAAGGGAAAAAAAAATACCCCGTATGGTGGTCTTGGCTGGGGCAGATTTAAATTCTTCCCTTAATGCAAATTTGTTATTTCTTTTTCTGACAGCAGTTGCATGAATATCTCTTTATGAGCTTAATGCCTGCTGCTGCTGTTGTTTCTTATTTAGAAATGTCAGGCTTATCTCTACAATAAGGCAGCTGCCAATTTCACACAAAGATGAAGTGTTCACACAACAAGCCATATTGTCATTTTAAAAGCAATACAGGCAATAAATGTATTATTGAGTTGAGCATAGATATATCTTTGTAATCGTACCTGCTAACATTGTGCGTTATCTCTGTAAATAAAGCAGCACATACATTACCTACATTCATTCCATTCTGTCTGGCCCAATAAAAGCCTCCAATAAAAACCTATTTTCAAATCATCTCCGAGCAGTTTTAGGCATGCTTAGTTATGGTATGGCATTTTCTGCAAGTTAAAATTCTATCTAAGTATAAAGCGGCAGTCATTTACTAAGCTGGCAAGACGCAGTCCGATAAAGTGATTGAGTCACATCTCAAAATGATTTAAAAGTTATCGCACAGTTGTTAAAGCATACAAAGATTTTATGGGATTGAACTGTTGTACTTTTGTTCAATAACAATGTTACTAATGTGTCTATGTGGTTGTAAACGCTGCATTCTGAGCAACATACCTTCCATGAAATGAAGAAAGAATCTAAAAGATTGCTTAATACAATACTGATTTTCTATGAAGTTTATGCAGCTTTTCCCTGTGTATTTTCCATATAATAATGTCTCATAATGAATTGGGTATGCTGAACTAATCCGTCTTACATGCAAATATAGGAAATATATCCATACCACAAATATTTGTTTCTGCATTTGAACGATTTCCTAATCCATCTATTTTGCTGCGGATTACGAGGTAAAGGTTAATTTAACTTACATTGTAGCAGCGGAGGGGCGGTCAGCATACTATAGAATTTCCAATACCAAATAATCTCCAAAGATGATACGCTTATTAAAGAATTTCTGTACATGTAACGTGCCTGGATAATGCTATCCATCCTTAGCCAGTAATCTAGTCTTTTAATTCTCAGGCTTACATTTAAATGAACAAAAGAAATATGTGAAATTGATATTGATACTAAAACCACACAATCTTTAGTCAAATAAAGAGCTTAGCACCTGCAGGGGTTCACTCAGATGGCAATAGGATCAATACCTTTTCTACAGGAGAAGATAGAAACACCCAGGGCCGCTTTAAGGTACCAGTGGGCCCAGGGCAAAGATCTAAGTGTTGGACCCCTACAACTGCTCCAATAAATGTTTATTGGACTGACCTTAAGCAGAGTAACTTGAGTACAGTAAGGCAGGAAATACAGAACAAAAGTCTGTGCTTACTGAAATAGACCTGAGGTCCCGTTGTGACAGCCTACACCAACCATGTGGGAAAAGATAACCTGTTATCACAAATGCCAGCTCTTTATTAAAACAATATCCTTTAGGAACACTTGTCCTACTAGAAAATAAAATACATGGTTATATTAAGTAGTGATAAGCAAATATGTCCCATTTAATATTAATAGAATCCATGCCTGGTGAAAAAATTTGCTCATTACTAATATTGAGCTCTTCTAGCCGAGTACAATGTGGAGTCATTTTTTGGGAATGCTTCAGTCAAAAGTTATAGCCGATGAAACCTGATGGTGGGCCCTGGGCCCCTTTTACCAATTCATTAAAATGGCCCTGGCAATACGAAATGTATGTTGTAGTTTTCATGTAGGTATGCACCAGTATTTTATTTACAGCAGGATTTTTCACAACATAGGAAAGTTTTCAAGTCACACAGCATAAGCAATTAAACAAATACAAGTTTTTCTTTTGACATTGGACAATCTCTAGACTATATAACTCCACTACTATGCCTCAACCACTAATAACACTATTTGATCCAGACACACACACACACATACACACACACACACACACCCTACTTCCTATTTCCTGGAAAAAAGCTCACCCACAGACACTCCCACAAATGGTACCCCATGAATTCCTGTATTTGGCCCTTCCAACCAAGTGAACACAGCCCCTGTTATTCAACTCATCTGCTGTGTGTCATAAAGCATTCTGGATGGATAATACCTTCCCTCGTGGTTTACCAGTCACTGTGTGCCCAACATTATAGTGTCTACTTTCCACAAAAGATAGCTTTGATGCTTCTTAGCCACATGGGAAGAATATGTTTATTAGATATATTGTAAACTGCAATTAAATAAAGCAACTCTTTAAATCTAAATAATGAAATGATTGTATGTAATTTTCACTTTGACAAATATCAGGGAAAAACATTCTTGTACTCTAATTAAGCCATCAGTATGTTTTGTATAAATTAAATGGTATGCGGAGATGAGCATTTAATGCATAGTTATGCACATATACAGTATATTTCTGCTATTTCAATATTGTGTAATGATTAAATGTTTCTCTATTAATATTAGATTATTAGATACATTTTAGAGATCTCGTCTTTTGAACTGTGTATTATGTGTCTTAACAGTGATCCAACGTGCAGCAATAAAGTGGCAACAGAAACAATAATGTAAATGTACAAATTATAAATACAGAATACATTTTACACCTAGACAAATACAGAGACAACTGGCAAATACAGGTATATACCTTTATCCAAAAGCCATTATCCAGAAAGCTCCAAATTACAGAAAGGCCATATACCATAGGGTCCATTTTTTAGCAAATCTAATTTTTAAATGATTTTCCCTAATTTTTTAATAGATCCTAAACTCTATATACAATTTTTAGGGAAAAACAAGAAAATACAGAAACATCTTCTTGTGTCTTACACAGTAGTACTCAAGCAGAATCATTTAAAATCAAAGTGCAAAATACAATTTTCAGGTCATTAATTAAGTACAAGTTATGGCTAACACTTTCAGAATGGGGGCTGTATCAGCTCTGGGGTGCTGTGTCAAAATATGGGGGGAGCAGTAGCTCCAGGGTTCCCCAGCATCATGCACATGACTTATTAGAGTAATATGAATGGACACGATATTGGCGCAAGGAATATGTTTGGATGAATGTACCTTTAATTAATGGTAACAATATGAGCAAAATTTGTGTCCATTTAGTGCACTTGACTTTGCAAATGAGGCTTAAAACACAGTGTTGTGCCATTGGCCTTTACTTAACTAAATATAGAAGCAGCCCCTCCTATTGGCAGTCTTTTGTATAGGGTGTGCTTTGCATTTTATGCCAGAGCCACTTCACTCCAGCACTCCTCTTAAAGCTCTCCAGCCACTTGGTCTCAGGTCAAATGGCAAAGGACAAAGTACACCACATGCAAAGCAGCTTCTTCATGGAGAAGTTTCCTTTACATTCAATTAAACTCTTTGAATGGCTTGTACAGTGGCAGAGAGTGGCAGGTTAATACCTCCTAAACAGTTTATGAAATATTTTTAACTAACAAAATGATGTTCAATCCAGATGATGAGCTTTCCAGAGCTGTTCCTTGTATACAGTGTGGTAGAATGGCCCAACAAATGAGAGAAAAGGTGAGTTTTCCCTTCAAGTTCTCCATAGTGGGAGATGTAACCTTTAAGGTAGAGGATGATAAACGGAGAAGGTTTGCTCTGTTTAAAAGGTTGTGCGGTCTGGCCCTGGAAGCTATAGGGTTCTGGAAGGAAGAAGTGGATCAGGCGATCCATTCCAGTAATCCAGCTCACCTATTGGAGCTTACTTTCCACAGGAAGGCTGTCCTGTGGAAAGGTATTTAATTGCATAGATAGGTGTGAGACAGGGCACAGAGCAGGACACAGAGCAGGAAGGACACTTCTCTGTGTTAGGACTCCCAGAGGGGCTGGGGGTGCTTCCTGCCACTGCCAGAAGCAGAGGGAACCCAGACTTGAAAAAGCTGCAAAGAGACTGAGGATTTAAGGAGCTGAAACAAAAGCCAGGAGGCTGAGCTAATCCCCCAGGAGTGTGTGAGTACAGGGGTGACCCCAACATTTGTTTTTTTCTTAATGGTAGTCCACAGGGGCCCCATGTTAGTGAGGGAACTCATTTAATGTGTGAAGGTAGCGCCCAGAGGGCAGGATTTATTTTTATGATTTGTTTTGTATGCTGAAATGGGCACCCCCTGTATAAATAAACTGCCTTAAAGCCAAGAAAGTGTCTGTCCTGGATCCCGCTAGTTTACAACAGTTACTGAAGAAGCAAATGTCCATTATGTTGCATATCCAGGCCTTAAAAAACACAGGTTCCTCCTTTAGACCTTTACATTACTAATGACAGGAAAGATATTGGAGGAGCTGATGTCTGCGGGACCCAACGCTAATAAGTGGACATATTCAAAGAATACCCTAATTGTAAAGAAAAAAAAGTTTCTATTGAGAGAGGCATCAAGGATCAGCAGAACCCGTAGTTAAATGTTTTAGAAATGTTATGCTTTTATGATCTTCACAATATTTTAATTGGATTACATTTCAAATAAGAGCAATAAAAATTACTGCTTAGAGATGACTTCAGAGATATGGCAAATAAAGCAGAGTGGGCAAATTAGATATCCACAAGCAGCTGCTCTTGCACATTCCTAGGCAGTTTTAAAGCTCAATGAAAGTTATGTGTATAGTGTTAGGGTCATTTGCACTGGGGTGCCTACAGTATGCAATTAAAAAAGACTTCACTTTTTTTGATTTTTTAATTATCATTTCCATAGTGGAACTTTTTTAAGCACTAAATATTTCTACTCTATGTTAAGGAAGCAAACAACCTAAATTAAGGTCACTTGTGTTGTACGAAGTCTGCAGAGGAATACTTAAAATCACCCCATTCTAGCAATAATGACACTTGACCCTGTACTACTAATTGCTGTTGTTGGCTGCCGGGGCCAAACCCTTATTCTTCATAAAATTAATATTTTAAACATGCATGCAACAGATGAAACTTAAACAAGACTTTTATTACTTATCAACTGTCTTCAAGGTGTCCAGTGGTTAATTGCCTTAAGCTGAGCATGTGATGAAGGCTCTAGATTAGCTGTGATTTAATCACAGAAGATATTATTTGTACTGACTCAACTACTCTGGCTGTGACATTTCAGGATTTCTACCACTGAGAATAAAAAGCAGCCTATTTCAGGATTAAACCATATGCACTGGGGTTTTTTTTTTTACTTTTAATCTCTAAGAAGCTTGTGTTTGAAGGTTATTCGGTCAAATTTATACCAAAAGTTATCCTTTATGACTTGGGAATTAAGCACATATGTACAGACTCACTCTTATTCGGGTCTGTTAAAATATATTATTGTGCATGCTGTTCATGATAGCAAGATTAAAACTACAAGCTGTTGATAACTGGGCAAATATTTATAGGAGAGACAGCTTCCTCCGATGGAAAAAAAAAAAACCCCCCGTCAAAATAATTAGTGGCTGAAGATAAATGTAGAGCGATAAACCTTGGACACTAAAAAATTTACTGCAAAGGATATTACGAAGTTAAAATATATTTTTGGATGCTACATTTAGACTTATAAATCCACGAGACTCAATATTTATCTAGTTATAGAAATTGCCCTGGTACAGTGAAAGAAAAAGAGATCTTTTGCACTTTCTCATATCAATATATTATGGACATTACGACATATTGTGCAAAAAAACTACTAAATATGTCCTCTCCTTCCAAATCTGGGATTGTTTGTCTATATATTGCAATATATTCAAGTTGACCAACTACTTGGTACTGTGGCCTGTGGCAACTTATCATGAGTTTTTACTCACTTAAAATTATGAAAGCACATATTTGATTGGTTGCTGTAGGTTACTAAAGCAGGGCAGATGTTTTATGGTCTTGCAAACAAATCAAATCCCTGCATTCAATATTCAAACATTGTACCAGTAAATATGATTTAGTTATATCCTTCCCCCTTTGGCATATCAGGTCATAGGATCAAAACGTCCTGAACTGAGGGCATGTACATGCTATTCTGGTGATTGGGAATGTGCTGCCCGTAGCATAACATAGTGATAGTTTAGAGAACTCCTTGGCACAATATTTTTATCATATGGTAGAGAAGGTTTCCTAGTGTTCACAATGGGTCGGATTCAGACAATTTCTAGATAACTAATGCTACTACATCTGGGAAGAAGCTGCCACAGACAAACAAGGTTGGACAGTTTTCATATTGTGTAGGTCTGATAATAATCAAAATAATGTGTTTTAATATTATATTATATTAATATTATGATATGTTTATATTATAAATGTATGTATACTAAAATGAGATCTTCTGCGCAGCAATCAGCTTTAAGAATAACTCAATAACTCCATGGCAATGAAAAAAAACCTCGAAATATACTAAACTGTCTCAGTCAATGCAAAAATTCACTCCCCTATTTCTACTCAAAGCAATGAGGCAGTAACTCCTAGACACTGGATGGTTTTGGGATGTAGAGTGCAACAAATTATGAGAATGGAGCTACTCACAGCCACAGTAATAGACCAACCCTTTAGTTGCACAACAACCCAAGCAAGGTGGGAATTTGGGAACAATAAAATGAACTTCTCTGGAACTAATGAGGGAGCTCATATCAAAAGAACTTTGGAACTTGGAGTGGGGTTTAATTATGGATTATGTCTCTGTTGGCCAGACACATTCCATGTAACTATTGTGATGTGATTTGCCTCCCTTTGCCTGAACTTATTCCTTATATTAACCCCCACCCCACACACACACACACAAATCTCTCCTTTTGTCTGCAATGTTTGAAAGAATATACAAAAAATGCAGAAATGTAAAAGGAAGTTCTAAGAGTTAAAACACTACAAACTGCCTTTTGCTTTAGTATTCTGGCTCCTTTTTTCCACTTCAGAACCTGTCAATCTGCTTTAAAATCCCTATTAAAACCGAGAACATAAGAATAGATTGTGATGTTTTTATGGCCTGATCAGTAAATAGAAACTGTAGTGAAGCTATCAGATCTGCATCACAATATGAACATTAGCTTTACAGGACAGAGAACCGTGCCTAGTTTGCTTTAATAACATCAAATGTGTTGTGCTGCTTAAGTGTCCTAATATGAAACATTCTCAGTTAATACAAATTGCATTGACGTTGAGTTGATGGCATCCACCAAAATTGCCTTATATTAAGTTGCCCCAAACAAAAAATGAAACACTGCTCAGGCTTGCAAAATTATAATTACAACTTGGAACAAATGGCAGGCACTGCAATATCCCAGGGTTCTCTTAAACTACGACTAAACGTACAAAATTGTTAACAAGGCTATAAGGCATGTCTATTCATTCTTTATACAGGAAATATATATATAATTTGATATTTCTTACTATCTATTTTTCTTCAGGTCGTACTTCTGTGTTTAAACATGATAATGTACATTAGATTTCAGTAATCCCACTTCTCCTTTTCACAAACTGAATATTCTACTCTTCCTTCATACAAATTTCTAGATAAAGTTTGCTCCATCTGCATATAGTTGTCTGACTGACTCTCTCAATGTAAACTTCTGTCTTCTAGGCTACTAATCACATGTCACTTATCAAATGCTTAACAACATAGTACAGGAAAATACATATGATGACATATATTTTATCGCCAAATCGATAATGTATTGCAATTGCAAGTATTGTTTGAGATTATTCCATTAAAGAACTGCCATTGTGAAGGCTGCGCACCGGTATATTGTGTTAATTTTAGTTATCGTAATCATATAAGATAATGGTATTCATCAGATATCTCTGCTGCTGGTATAGGGACGTAAGAAAAACACAATTAAGGAGGCAGCAATCTAATAAAAGCTGTATCATTCTGGACCAAACACACTGGATTATCTCCTAGGAACTAATGGTTGTTGTAAAGTTTAGTAGGTGTATTGTAAGCATTGTCAGCGCTATCTCTGTTTGTTTTATATATTAAACTATAGACTATATTAAATTGTGCAAAACTATAAAGTTCCCCATACACGGTAAGATCCGCTCGCTTGGTGAGATCGCCAAGCGAGCGGATCTTCCCCCGATATCCCCACCTACGGGTGGGCGATATCGGGGAGCTTGAAAAAAAAATAATCCGATCGTTTGGCCCTGGGGCCAAGGGACCGATATCGGCAGCTTCTATTGGCCCGAGTATGGGGGCCTTAAGGGTCATTAACTCTCAACCAAGATTAAAGTGTAAAAGCACTAATAGGTGTAAACCACAGTCCACAGTCTGGCTGCACCTCATGTTGGATTAAAAGTGCAATGTCGAGAGGGCAGAAGCCAACCCTATACTTGAAGGAATAGTAACTAAAAAAAAAAAAGAAAATGTTTTGAAATAAACAAAATAGAATGTACTGTTGCCCTGCACTGTAATAGTTATGTGTTTTTTTTTTCAGAAACCCTGCTATTATTTATATAAATACCCTGCTGTGTAGCCATGGGGGAAGCCACTGAAGCTGGAAAAAGGGAGAAAAGGCACAGGTTACATAGCAGATAACAGATAAGTTCTGTAGACTACAGGGCTGAAATGTTCTGTAACCTGTGCCTTTTGTCCTTTTTTAGATTGAATGGCTGCCTCCATGGCTACACAGCAGGGTGTATATATAAACAATAGGAGAGTTTCTGAAGCAAACACCCCAATGTTACCAGTGCAGGGAAATAGTACATAATGGGGCAGATTTATCAATGTACGGCTGGGTCCGAATTGGTAAAATTCATATTTTTTCTAATTTATAAGACTTTGCATATTTTCCACTAAATGTTCGTTAATTTCTGCAACTTTTATGTGCTTTGCATCAATTTTGTATTTGTTGCGCTGGGTACGAAAGTTTCGGAATTCACTCAAGCTGCAGTATCGTGACTATCTTTTGGCCAGGTTGGAGCTGCAGAGTGCCATTGGGTCCTATGGGAGGCTTCCAAAATCATGAAATCAGAAAGGTTTTTACGCCATTTACGATAGTTCGAATACGAAAATTTCTCACATGAAATCTGAATTTTTGCCAGTCGTACTTTAAATTATTCGAAATTCAGACTTTCATAAATCTGCCCCAATGTATTAATTACATTGATTCACTTTCAGTTTTAGGAAGGATGCTAATGATGTGGAAAATGTGAAGAACCGTGCAACTAAACTGGTTAAAGGAACTGAACAATAAAACTATGAGGAAAGACAATAAAGGTTGACTTTTCTCCTGGAGAAAGGCTCTTGCAAGAGTACATGATAACTCTTTACAACAAAAGACATTATAGACTAAAAGTGGGCGTTTTTTTTTCTTTTTTTACATAGAAAGAACAAGAGGTCACCCTTTGAAGTACAGATACACTGGTAGCAACACAAATGGTTGTTGATAAAGGATTCTATAAATGCTTATAGAAGACTTCCTGGACAAGCATAATATCCAAGGCTACTGTGACTTCAAGCTGTTCAATTATTTTAATATATGGATGTGTATATATAGTTTTATAATATGTGAATGTATTCATTGTTCTGATATGTGTGTCTATATATATATCCATTGTGGATCATTTTGAAGGGTTGAACTTGATGGACTATTGTCTTTATTCACCCCAAATTAACCATGTAACTATATTTATACAGTGACTCATAGGTGTAGTCACCATGGCAGCTCTGGAAATTCCTTAAATCTCTATCTATATAAGAGTTACAGTAATTGACATTTAACAGCCACAGGGCATACATTAATATAGATTAATTAAGGGAAATAAAGCTTTTGTATATATATATATATATATATATACATACACATTACACACCTTAGATCTTTAAAAAGTACAGCATCTGTAAAGGGAACCCCTATGTTAATATACTTTTTAACCCATGCAGCTGGTAAAATCACCCCTGCATTTACTTCAATACATTTCAGTTACTTCCACAAAGAATTTATGAAATATCTAGAAAAAAAAAATAATGCAGTTAGTTTGCCTAGTGGAAACAGTACAGTATTAACTGGTACATCTGTATCTGAACCTACTGTGCTGTTTAATATTTGATACAGTTATTGAGAGTGTCCAGGAATTTTTGCCAAAGTTCTCTAAGCTAATACATCCCGCTCAAAAAATATATGCCATGTTTAACTTCAGAATCCATTTGTGAGAAAGGAAAGTCTAATGCTTTTTTTTTTTTTTTTTTTACTGAGAAAATGATGCCCTCAGGTATGATGCCTGGTCTAGAGAAAGACATTTACTGCTATTCTCTCCAGGCTTTCGCCCTTTCACTATGACATTAAGCAGAGCTATCAAATCACTTTACAGAGGACTAAACTAATCTGGCACACAACAGCGTTGGTCTGAAGGTGATTGGGGTTGGAAGTTCATCTTTTTTGCAGGATTTGGCAGGCTTTCTATTTAGATTTAAAAGCAAGACTCTGGCCGGAATCTCAGATCACCTGCTCGATAAATGAATATTCCCATGGGGATTTCTCTATCGCACTGTGTCTAATGACAGTGAACATAAAGCCTTGCGCTGGCAATACCACATGGACTAATAATAAGCCATTCCTTACTGTCAGCGGGGAAACACCACCAGACTTCGCTTCTTCAGCTGATCATAACATTATCAGCATTTTATAATGAGAATACATAGGCTTCTTGTTTGTTATAATACATATCTGTGCAATTTGCCTTTTTTAGTAGAATAAAAATTGTTGGTGGGAGCCTTTTAGGGTCCTTAGCATTCATTTTTCTGCATAGGTCTCTGGATATGAAACTGCACACTAGGGTCATGTTATTGATACTAGGTGTAGCCTTATTGGCCCTTATACTAACCAGAAATGGTTTTACTGATGGTGCAGTATGGAGGGCTGTTCAATACTGTAAGAAAATAAAGTACATAAGGGTTTGCCAACCAACTGGAATTTGTGTATGTACATGCTAGACCAACCACAACAGGAGAATAGTGTCACACCCAACAGTGACTCAAAGCTTTCTTTCTGTAGTATTGTGGACCCCAATAGCAGTTCTTTGGGGTACCAAACTGTTCTGCACATGCTGCCAAAAGCTAATTACTGCATTTACATCAAACCAAACAGACAGTTAAGACAGAATACTCAGGCATTTAGCTGCTCCACTGAATGAAGTATGTACTGTGTGCATTGTACGGACCATGGGGCTGATTTTACATACATAGGTGCTACATTGCACAGTTACAGTCGCCAACAGAAAACAGCAATTCACTTCAAGTTAGAAAATGAAACAAATAGTTACTATTTACACTGATTCAAATTATCTGCATCTTATACCGGGGAACCTGTTATCCAGAAAGCACAAAGCACAGCATTTCTCTTTCCCATTGAACCCTTATTTGTATTCTCTATAATAATTAGATGGTACGTTGTACCTGATGATAACTAAACTGTGTAAATTAACATTGATGGCAAAATCATCCTGGTTCATTTATAAGTTTAAATAAAATATCAATTGTTTATCACCTTTAGTTAGCCATTGTGTCCTAATTATGGAAAAACCCCATATCCAGAAAACCCCAGGACTCAAACATTTTGGATTCATTAATCCCAGCACATAGCAGACTTATTTAGACTAAATTATTTAAAAAAAATTATACCATGTAATAGATCCCTTTTACAAATGTTTGTGTATGTTTGTATATATATATACAGTATATATATATACAGTATATATATATATATACTGTATATATATATATATATATATATATATAAAATAATATTTTATATGTATATATTTAGCATTTGGTTAATAATCCTTACCTGTTAGCAATGAGTGTCTTGAGCTAGGGACACAAGCACATTATATTATTATTATTATAATATTATATATTATTATACATATGGGAATGCTCATTGATTAGGTTTCTATACAACTTTTTTTTATATTCCAGTGAAACTGATTTGCACAGGTGGTACAACTGTTATAGAGAGGTAAATTAGAATCTTACTGTAGCCCCCCCAGCTGTTAAGAAGTGCAAAACCCAACATGCTCAGCGATTCCTTCCTGCAGTAAATAACATAAGGTTGGAAATATGGTGGAATAGAGATTTTTACGCACAAAGTGTTAGCTGATGATTTTATCCGAATGAAAATTTAGCAACTTGGGGAGTTCTCTGTCTGCCTGACAGGTTAACCCTCTGGTGTTCATTAGCTAATAAACTTCTCACCTCTGAATGTCACGGGGAAAATATAGGATTGTATGTATCTATTTATTTATTTATTTTGGTATTCTTGCAAGAGATTTCAGTAATGGATGTGCTTTAAGCACAAAATATCTCCAGAGATCTTCACTCTGCAAACAAGTTAGCATTGCCAGATGGTGCCGTAAAGGGTTTCTGCAAGGTTTATTTATTTATTTTTAATGTACTATATCTGTAAGAAAGAGCAAAATCAACAGCAGCAACAGATTAGGGACATAAAAAAAATAAGACCAATTGGTTTTCATTGTAATCAGTTACTCACATTATTACAGGGTGTACTGCAGAAATTCAGTGGTCTGCACATTTTGAAGATAGAGAAAAATGAGAAAGACTATGCTAGACCCCTTATTTATATAAAATTGAACTGTTGGCAGATGGTAGGAGCTGTAAGCTGTGATATAACTAAACAACTACAGGTTGGACAACTCTGATCTAAAGTATCCTCTTCATGAATATCATTTTCTTGGGCAACTGCAGATGTGGTCATGCAAAAAGTCCAATATTGTACCTGTTGCGCCTATTGACACTGGGAAACCACTAAAGGGCTCATTTACAAGAGCATTCATGCAACTCTGGACACAATTGCTGCACGTATTAATGTCATTCATTAAGGCATTTGCACCTAGATACCCTCCTTCTATTTTTGAGTATTTGTGCAATGTGGCACTGTCCACTTAATTCTGATAAAGTGCATCTGCAAGCAACCACGACCCTGAAGGCGGCTGCAATTCCAGGGTTCCCATTACAGCCTGCTAGTAATAAGCAAATCTATCTCATTTCGCCGTAAAAATTGTAAATCTTTGGAAAGATTCGGGAAATGGTGACATATTTGAAAAACGCTAAAAAACCATTTGTGTAAAATGAAATTTTTGCAAACGTAATTTTTTGATGTGCCACAAAAAAATGACATGCATGCCTTTTTTTTGGCACGTCCGACAATTTTTGCGGTGCCATGACAACAATCTTTGCGTCTATTTTGCGAAAAAGAAACGTCTGGCAAAACACAGAAATTCGCTGCGAATCCTTGCCGGGCAAAAAATGTCGCTAATCACTATAGCTTGCATCAATAGGGACGGCCTGCAGCGTACCTGTGCTTAAGGAACCACATGAAAATATTATTGTAATACCAGAAATGATACAAACATTTTCAGCACAGTTGCGCCCAATTCACGCTTTACTACACACGCAATTGAACACCATTTCAAATGAACCAATCCCTATTTTAACTTTTTTGAGCACAATCGCATCTGATTCATAAAAATTTGCAAGTGAAATAGCACTGAGCAATAAACTACATGTGGCAGAAATCACACTGGAATTGTGGGAAAAATGCTTCATTAGGGCTTAAAACATGGAATTACATCCAAAACTGCACTTTGTGCACTGCACTTGATTTGGTATTAAGCTTACTGTGAGCAAGCTCCAGAGCACATCCCTTACAGAGTCGTAAAACAAATATTAACTAACAGACAGATACAGCCAGCAAGCTTTCACATTTTGTCTCACCATGTCCAAACAGCATTTTTTTATTGTTAAATCTTGCCTCTAGATGGTGCTAGAGTGCAAAGACTTGCCAGCAAAACACAATAGAAAACACCATAGACCATGTGCCACCTGGTGTCAAATTTTGGTATAGACATAATGCAACATGGTAAAGGAACTTGGCTGAATCTGTAACTGGTACTCTTAAACTATGTTGCTGCTATGAAAATAAGGGACTGTTCATACCGGGAACTGTGCTATTTAACATTATTGTTATGGCTTAAAGAAATAGTGCTAGATACTGATACAAAGTATTCTGCTAGTAAAAGAAAATGCATTGTTGTTATTTGGCTTAGTTGTTAGCCAAGCCCATTTTGCATAGCCGTAGAACCCATGCAAGTGAGCTCTATATACTAGGCCCCATTCCTCACAATACAGTATGAAGCAAGCATTCCCTATTTATGCCCAAACAGACACATTTGAACATTAGAAAGTTAAGTGTAATGCAGCACTTGTAGATGACTCCAAGAGTTACACCTATATCCCGTCATTCAGTTCCATATTGTTGTAGAATCTGATTAGCTAGGAATATGCATCCTGTAGTGCTTTGTTGTTTAACTAGGAATCCCATGATTTTCAGTCATTTTGCTATGAAATAAAGACTCTCCATGTTTTTTCCCTTGAACTTCTGAAGTTACAAAGAGAGCATCAATGGTTTGCAGCAATCAATTAGAGCAGAAGCATTATATTGACAGCAACTAGTATTGATTGCCACCATGTCAGATCTTCAAGGAAGGAATTCAGAATCACTTAATACAACGCTGTCCACCTCCCTTTGTTATGCAGACCTTTTGCAATTGATAGGTGGCTGGGGAAAAGCCCCATGTGCCTTGTTTGGCCAGCTGGTCATCTGGCAAAATGGTCATGAATTAAACATCTACGTTTCTGTTTCAATGAGAACCTTTTAGACCTTTCTAGAATAACCCATACTGAGGTAAATTCTTATATGATGTTTGTGCTTATATGCAGTTGTAGATGACACCACAGGCCCCTTTATAGTTAAACAATAGATGCGCAGAATCTGCATAAAATAAAAAACGCATCAAGATTTTTGAGCCCAACTAATGCAAAATAAGAGTAAAGCCTAAAAAACAAGGAATGTTTCATATTGAACAGTATGCTACATTTAACAGCCAGACTATCCCGCAAAGCACAATAAATAATGTGAAGCCCACAGGTATACAAAAGGGCAAGCTAATTTATCCTGCCTGTCAGGTGCACTATTTAGTGAATGAAGCTCTGAAACGGCTTCCTTACAGATAGGCCTGACGACAGTAGTAGATCAGTCCTAATTTGCTAAAATTCAGGATTCTGCAGAACAGTCTATCCATCCCAATGAAGCCACCAATCCATACTGGATTAAGGAAATTTAATTCACTTATGTCGTGTTTGAAGTGTGACTCGGTAATGCCCTGAGAAGTTTCTTAACATCTGTTCTGTGCAGGTCAAACTGATTTAAGCAAAGCATTTCATGGGCAATTTAACCCAGCTGGTACTGCAGGAGGCTTTGCATTGCGTCACGCTGTCTTCAAAACCGAGATTTTTCCCGGAAATGAAGTAGTTAATTATTTTGAGCCAGAATAAAGGACAGATTATTATTTTTATTTATTTAATTTTATAAAACAACACCACATGTGATCTGTTATGCGGAATGCTTGGGACCTGGGTTTTGACGGATAAAGGGGTTTGGATCACTGTACTTTGTTTGCTAAAAATCATTAATTATTAAATAAACCCAAAAGGATTGTTTTGCCATCAACATAGATTTATGCAGCTTAGTTACCATTAAAGGGGTTGTTCACCTTTGAGTTACCTTTTAGTATGATATGGAAAGTAATATCCTGAGACAATTAGCAATTTCAGCAGTTATCTGCTTGCTAGGGTCCAAATTACATTAGCCACAGGCACTGGTTTCAATGAGAGACTGGAATATAAGTAGAAGAGGGCCGGAATAGACAGAGAAGTAATAAAAAGAAACAATAACAATAACATTGTAGCCTTACAGGACAATAGTGTTTTGGCTACTGGGATCATGGACCCCCCCCCCCCCCCCCTTTGAAAACTGAAAAGAATCAGAAGAAAAAGGTACATACTATAATTCAAAAACTAAAGAAAAGTAGTAATGAATAGTGATTGACTGTGCCTATTTTGCCGTGACTGTGCCCATTTTGCAGCGACTGCGATTATTTTGCTGCAACTGTGCCCATTTTGCAGCGACTGCGCCAATTTTGACGCAACTTTTCCGCAGCAAATTTTTGCGGAAGTTTTGTGAAACAATGTAGAAATTTGTTGCAAATCCTTGCCTGCCGAAAAATTCACTCATCACTAGTAATGAAGACCAAATGAAAAGTTGCTTAGAATTGGCCATTCTATAAAATTCAAAAAGTTAACTTAAAGGTGAAAAACTGTTTTAAGTACAAGGGACTTTGAGGGGTCAGTTACAACAAATAGTCCTGCAATTGTGTAAAAACCCTGTTTATTAATGGTACTTGTGGCAAAAGGCGCTGCTTACAGTTCCATAAAGTTGTGCCTGGTGCCACTTAGTCCATCCTACCTTCTCAAGAGCAGCTGCACCAATTGATGCTGGGGATCCTTGTTCTCCCTCTCCCTAAGAACCAGGAGTTACTGTAGCTCCAGGGTTCCCACAGCAGCCTACATCATCATTGCACCAAAAGAATGGGGCTCATACATCACTTACACACTAAATGCCAGAAATAACGCCAACTGAGATTACCCAATTTTCCATTTAAGTGTGAGCACAGTTGTGCTAATTTTAACACATCAGCCCCAGTTGCAACACGTGCTTCCCCCACTTGGTGACTGCAATGATGGTGGAATTCTGGGGCAAAAAAAGCACAGTATTGTGAGAAAAAGTTATGTCGATTGCACTCAACTCACTGCAATTGCGTTTGGAAATTACCCTCACTGTCTTATTACAAAAAAATAGAAAATCATTTAAAAAATAAGAATGTATTGCTTTAATTTAGGTAGATAATGGGTTTCCCATGATACAGACTCCCAATTATGACTTTACTTGACTTCCTTTCTTCTCTAATACATGCTCATTTGTGTTTTTCTGAACTTCTTAAAAGCATTGATAATATTTAGTGGGATTAATACTAAAGGTTCTTACATTGGGACTAACAGTCAGCTCGGGCTATTTTGCCCTTCCATCTTGGAGTCATTCCTATTGATTATTTACTCACTGACAGAAGTCATAAATCAACATTCAGACAAGCGTGTTAACCATTTGCTCTGTGAGATGGATATTGCATCAACATTTAATGCATAATGATTTTCTAGTTTATATTTAGCCCAGAATGGTGGACCGGACAGTAAATAATAAATGTGTTACACAGAAGGATTCATACATTGCACGGAATTGTCTCCCAAAGGGCCGGCTGAACAGGACAGGGATTTTATTAAGCTGTATTTATCAACCGACAATTTTGATGATAATTCTTGTAACCCCTGGCTAAAAGGTTAAACAGAATAATAACTTGAAATATCATATATAGTTTAATAGTGATAGCAGCGTGATTGGCAGCAGTATCTATTTGTAGGGAAGCAAGGATGTGGGCTTCATTGATTTCAGTTGTTTCTGATAGATTTCCATTTACCTTTTATAAGGAGCCCAGTGTTCTTAAGCCCCAGAGTCTGATGATGTAGGAAGAAACGGATTGCATCTATAGTTTCTCATACTGAGTTAGTGATTCATTATATAGGTAACTGTGAATTGATGTGCTGATGCTTGTGCAATAAAAGCCACTAAAGAAATGTTATTTTTCATTGGCACAAGGCTAACTAAACTATGGTTCTTCAGCTACTTCCAGACGAGAGTGTTAGCAAGGTGCAGTGTGGATCATAAGAGACGCATGTTCTAATGTCATGTTGGCTATAAGAATCAATTCCCCCTTAAGGGATGACCCTTGCAACCATTAGTTGATTTAGGATGATGTTAAGCTATTACACCGTGGCAGTTTATTAAGCCCTTTTTATTAAAACTCCCCAGGGCCCATTAATGTATCCAGCAAGGAAGATTTGCAGCAAACTGAACTCAAGGATGTATTGCTGCCAACGAAGCAGAGACCTATTGCACTAATTCATTTTTTCCAATGAAATTCTGGTTGCCTGATATCCAGCACAAAGGGTGCAACTGTTATCAACATTTTCCTTGGCTGATATCGTTAGTCCATATAGTGTAATGGCGTAAATGTTAAAATGGCATGGGACAATCCCCAGGGCAGACATTGAGCTCAATGTGTTCCCACATGACACACTTTTTTTGTTGCTACTCTGCAACCTGTTATACTATGTAAAATCATAATGCAACATGTGTCTGTGCCGTATGCACATGGTCTTGTATGAAGAGATAGAAGGGTTCCTGCCTAACACTCACCCTTTGTCAATATGATTTTCTAGAAAGTTTTCTACAAAGGGTAAGGAAGTTGTGTGCCAAGTATTTTTCTCTTCCTTGTGTCCTGTTTCAGCTTTTGCCAATGTAGAGGAATGGAAACATAGCTACCCATTTTCTCAGGCATTCCCCTAGTTAGACAGCTAAAAGGTCCTTAGTAATAAAAGGGACCTAAGATGCTGTTCCTGTGCCTCTGGCAGTTCAAATACATACAGATCAAGTATATAAGCTAGCGCACACATGTGTTCTAGGTCCTTTCTGAGATACAGCAGATTTCATTTGAGCAGGCAGGGGGAATCAGATTGGAACCTAGTTTAGGTAGGGCCTAGTAAGTGTTAGGATATACTCTGTCATAGATCACACCAGGTATGACAGATAGGATTTCTGCTAGTTTGGCAAGCAGCCTGAAGCTCCATCAAGGAGATTTAGCAAGAATTAGAATCCTGGGTGATACTACTACTACTGGGTAGGGACCAAGTGTATAGCAACAAAAGCAAGTAGCACTCAGAGCTATAATCAAGGGAAAACCCTTTAAACTTTTTATTGCGGAAGTGCCAATAATAAAAGTTTAAAGGGTTTTCCCTTGATTATAGCTCTGAGTGCTAGTTGCTTTTGTTGCTACATGTGTTTTGGGAGGGTGCCGATCCCTCCAGCAGTGTGCACCGAGCGTTTAATTTTTGGAGCGCTTGGGTGTGCGGAAAAGGTCTCTGTTTTGCTAGGGACCAAGTGTATAGACCTAGGGACTAGAGGAGTTTGTCTAAGTTCCACTTGAGAGAAGATCCTGAAAGTTGAGGGGCAACACTTCCAAGTTAAAATTATCCTCTGTTCAATGATTGACCCCACAGGGGTAAAGTACTTAATGCTTAAAGCTATAATTGTATAGTATATGTAGTATATGTAAGAACCACTGATGCCCATTTTACTGTCTCAACCTGAGAGATATAGTTCTACTATGCCCTGCCTCTGACATATGTGAGGACCACACCTAAGGATAGAGAGTCTCATATCCATAATTATTTGGTAAAGATGATTGTGTTTGGAGCTTTAGATATCTCTATTTAACTTGCACCTTACACCAATCAAATATATTATGCATTTTCCTGGCTGGCTGAAATCAAATGATAATGTTCAATATATTTTTCACAGTGACAGATGCAGTTATCAATTTCTGAACTCAGGAAAATCCTAGATCCACTCGAGTAGAAGAAGCATTTTCACATACAGTAGGTTAGATTCACCTCAAGGCTTCCCATGACCAGAAATGTTTTGTTTGTTACAAAGCGGCATTCCTATTCCCAGGCTGAGTCGCTCACAGCCATACTTTGTGCTACTGTCAGGGGGGTTAAGTTTCAAGTTAAGAAACTGACTAATAAATTAAAGTTTCTCTGCTGGGTAAAAAAGAAATGAATGAATAAATGAATAAATAATTAGATCTGATCTACATATAAACATAATGATGAATTCAAGAGCATTTGTTTTTTCTCTGATAGTAAAAGACAAACAAGAAATTAATCTTAACAATCTCATGGTATACACAGTACACAGAATATTCTGAATGGTAATAAGGGTAAGGTTAGGTAACTCACACTATACATATTTGTACTGATCTGTTCCAGCCGACAGCCATAAATAATATTGCTGGTTTTTTGTGGGTTTATTTTTTGAGGCTACCTACCTAACACAGTATTTTCTCTTAAAGCCCTGAGATGACATGGGCTAGTTTAATTGCAAAATGCCCAGATGTTTGGGAAATATGGTTGGTTACATTGGCTGAAATTGCACAGAATCATTATTTCAGTAGATGGAGTCGTATTCAAACCTAATTGGGTGGGTTTGACCAAAAACCACACACATACACAATAATCTGAAATCCTCCTAAGGGGAAAACAAGTAAAATTACCCCTATTATCCCTAATTACTGTCCCTTGAATCGCGATCGATGGGATTTTCTTGACTGATACAGAGGTAGAAAATTATAGACATACCACAACCTGAATTGTACGCTTACCCCAAATGTAATAAAAGGCACTACAGTAGTGGTAACCCATAGTAACCAATAAGATGTTTGCTTTTAAACAGGTGACCAGTAAATGCTAACTGCTGATTGGTTGCTATGGGTTATTGCTCCTGGACAAACTAAGTGCCTTTGATTACATAACTCTAACAGGTCCTTAAATTCTAGGCGCATAATGTAATTAATGCTTTACAGTCTACTTATGTTCTAACCCATAGTAACCAATCAGCAGTTAGCATTTAATGGATAGCTGTTTGAAAACACACATCTGATTGGTTGCTTTAGGTTACTAGACATGGTAAAACTTTCTACTTTTTATTATATTACCCCATTGATGTCCCAGTGCCAAAAGCACATAGAGCAGTGTGGATTATAGTTTCTTGCTTCATGGTGTAGAATGTAGGTTGGAGAAGCATGGCTAAAATACATGTCTTTAATTTGTGCTCTTTTGTCTGGGCAGCGAGTTTGGAAGAAATTGGCTACATGTGAGACCCTTTGTGCACTGACGCTAGTTATGACACCAAGACAAATGAAAGTACACACAGAAGATATTATATGCACTAATTATTTATTAGCAACTTGGACCCACTCAGCCCTCATACAAACATGATATAAAAATAATTTTTGTGAAAATGGTCTTCAAAAAAGTTTGATGGAAAGTTGATAATAGTGGAAGATTGGGCTCCAAACCACTACCCAGCTTAGTGCCGATACAGCCTTCTTCCGTCAATGTTACAAGGCAATATATTGCAAGTGTTTTGAAAAACATGTGCTTCCCAAAGATACTTTTTATCTGGTGATTTTACAACAAAAATGTAATGTGCAAAACCATTACTTTAAAAGTAAGTGCCTTTCTAATTACTGTACATATGGAAAGACAATCTGAAACTACCATAACAACAAGCATGAAAAATACTAGTAAAAAGGCAGAATAAAATGGTCTACTGCAACTTCAGCTAAAAAGCAGAGCTGTCCAAGTACTGATCTGAAACATGGAAAAAATGAGCTGTGCAACGTGTGGCAGCATTTTCCCATTACCCTTCATCATTTCCTCTAATACTTCTAATACTATCTATCTATCTATCTATCATCTATCTATCATCTATCTATCATCTATATATCATCTATCTATCATCTATCTATAATCTATCTATTTATCTATCTATTGTCTGTCTCTCTATTGTCTATCTATCTATCTATCTATCTGTCTGTCTGTCTGTCTGTCTGTCTATCTATCTATCTATCTATCTATTTATCTATCTATTGTCTGTCAATCTATTGTCTATCTATCATCTATTGTCTGTCTATCTATCTATCTATCTATCTATCTATCTATCTATCTATCTATCTGTCTGTCTGTCTATCTATTGTCTGTCTCTCTATTGTGTATGTATCTATGCATCTATCTATCTATCTATCATTTATCTTTCTTTATAAATCCACAAGGACCATGTATATCCTGCAAATTATATACTTAGAAATGGCTCTTTGTGATGTCATTAATTATAATTGATGTCATTTGTGTCACATGACTCACTGAAATTTGTGTGTTATGGAAAATAAAGTTCCTCCTGTTGTAAAATATGATGATATTAGAAGTCACCTTGGAGTTCCATGACCTGTATAAAAGCACTTGGCCTTTGGTAAAATGGCTTTATGTGGTCATGTAACTCCTCGGTGCCTTATAATGTCCTTATATTTAACTATAGGGAGGACCCCCAGGGTCTGCTTCCTCAATAGTTATGCCAGTGTGGTATGTTGTGCTGAAAAAGTGGTCATTTGCGCATTGTTATCCACCCATTGCCTCTAATATCAACAAATGGGATTAAACCCCCTGCCCAACCTTCCCCCTGTCAATCTAAGGAACTGTCTGGACAACGACTAGCCTCCCCGCCCAATATCTGGCCTGAAATTGGGCAGATATTGATCGGGCAGGTTCAAAAATTCAGTTGCATCAGAGACCGCATCGGCTCGTTGATACTGTCCCCGAACCGACTGTGCCCATTACAGTCGTTATAATTTGATTGTTTGGTCCCAGGGCCAAATGACCGAATTAGCCTAAATTACCCCGATTTCGGCCACCCGTAGTTGGGGGTTTCGGGAGAAGATCCGCTCACTTGGTGACATCACCAGGTGAGCAGATCTTTACGTGTATGGCCACCTTTAAAATGGGAGCTGAATTATAGGTACCCTGGTGTATACAGTGAGCCCCCGTCCAATATATGTGCTCATGTGCTGTATTTTGATCTGTTTATTGGGAGTCACTTTGTAGCCTATGCACTGGAACAAGTATACCCTAAAAGATTTATCAGAACTTTAATTGCAGTTTTTATTTTTATCCAGCAACTTTTAAACAGAAACCTGCAAACATGATAAAATATGAGCTGACGTCTTCCTGATTCATTTTACCTTTTAATGGCCACATAGGGAAGATTGGAATATTATTAATTGCATTATAAAGTAACACACCTGCAAATTTATAAAGTGCTTTATAGGTAATGTAACATCTCTTAAGGTTGCGGGTTTCAGAGTCAAAGTGTGGCAAATACATAAACGTTAAAGCCGGATCTGCAGCTTAATATTAATGAATATATACAGAGGAAATTCAATTGCTTCTGATTTTCACACTTCAATTGAAATAATCGCCTGCTCATCAATCTTAGATACAAATTAAAGATGAAACGTACAGAACAACAAAACAGAATTCACATTGAAAATAAATGTTCCACATTAGAAATCATTGGACAGCTTTATCACAAAGCCGCTGTGTTTGCTTCCTATGACAAAATTTAAACCAAATGTATATTTCTGTTTATCGAGCAGCAGTACAGCGAGTGTATTAATTCCTGAAGCAGGCAGTTATTACTGTACTTGGGATGAGTTATTGCTTCTCCTGGAAGGAAAAGTTCACTTACAGTTTTTAAGGTCTTTTTCACCATTCAGCAGGACAATCTGGGCCAGTTTTAGGACCTCAAGAAGGAATATATGCCCTGGGGCTTATTAAATGGGACCCGAGCCCAAAAAACTGTTTAAAAAAAGTCCAAAGTGTAGAATTCTATTGTTTCACAAAACATTGTTGTGGATGTAGTGGGGAAGTAACTAGTCCACAATTTTTTTACACACCGCCAACCCCTAATAATTACTGTAAGTATCTGAAGAAAAAAAAGTAATGATTTCTGAAGAAACCACTCATATTAATCAGGTAGTGAAGAAATAAGAGATTATTTATGAGAAAATTCAAAGAGGAGAGGCAGTTTACTTTGTTCTGTGTCAGGATGACCATGATATTAATGTTATAAAAGGCCTCATAGATAAGCTAATAAGTTCTGGGATTCTCCTAAAACTCTGATCTCCTCCACACTAAGATAAATTGATGTAGAAGAAGGAATATATCTGAGCGATATAAAGAATTGTGTATTTTTCCATTTGACTTTCCCATTGGTTTATCAGTAGGGATGTAGCGAACCTCACAAAAAAAGTTCGCGAACCCGTTTGCGAACTTCTGCCAAAAAGTGCGAACTTTTGCGAACTTTGCGAACCCCATAGACTGCAATGAGAAGGCGAACTTTGAAACCTAGAAAAACCATTTATGGCCAGAAAACTGATTTTAAAGTTGTTTAAAGGGTGCCACGACCTGGACAGTGGCATGCAGGAGGGGGATCAAGGGCAAAAATTTCTCTGAAAAATACGTTGTTGTAATCAGTAATCAGAAAATAAAAGCAGTCCTTACAGGGACTATTGGGTTACAGCAGATGAGATCAGCAGGACAGCTGCCCACAGCAGCTACATACAGAGCAGTAGAAAGTAGATTACTAGTCAGCAAAGCTACCTAAACTGTCCCTCAAACCCCTGCACAGCTCTCTCCCTATGCTAACTCATCAAGCACACACAGTTAGAATGTAAAATGGCTGCTGGGCTTCGGTTTATATATGGAAGGGAGTGGTCCGGGGGTGGTCCAGGAGGGAGAGCTGCCTGATTGGCTGCCATGTATCTGCTGGCTCTGGGGTGAGAGGTCAAAATTTGGCTCCAGCTAAGGCGAACCCAAAATTGCGAACATCGCTAAAAGTTCGCGAACTTGCGAACTTGCGAACACCCGATTTTCGTGCGAATTAGTTCTCCGGCGAACAGTTCGCTACATCTCTATTTATCAGTGGTTTGCATCAGCCTGGACTCACTATCATTGCAGAATGTATTTATCAGAAGGTAATCACTTCCTAGAGTTGCAATATGTATGCATATGCGTTTGTACCTTTATTATAACTAATTGCAGCTAATTACAGAAAAGTGATGGCAGCACAAACACAATTACGCATCACTGACAGTTATGGATTTGTTCACACTGATTGTAGCAACACAGTCAACTTTATTTGATCTACTTGTGTAAAAGATCGTCTCGGCTATAATCTGCACACTCCCATACATGAGCATACTTCTGGCTTTATCGATCCATACATGCTGGCAGCCATTACACTTTTAACTTCTGCTACTTAAGCACAGTAATGGCATCCATGTGTGCATACTGTAACTTTGAATACCCACGATGAATAAAACAGTGTAACAAAAAAACTGGTTTTTGTTATGAAGATTTTTGCTGCAGTTTCGCAAGAAAGATTTGAAAATGGCAAAATGTGGAATTTCACTTCAAATCCATGCCTTGCAAAAAAATTTGCTCATTACTAGTTTTTTGCTTTTTATTTTTTAATAAAATCCGAGCATCGGTAAATAGCCTCCTTAAAGTGCAGAATAATTGAAAAATTGTCCATTTTTAAACTTCCTTAATTTCCAGAGTATCTACATGAGGATGAAAATGCAGTTAATCTATTTGCTCTACCTAGATAAAAAGTCCTCCTTATCTGTAAACATGAGACAAGCTCAAAAACTGGAGAAAGGGAGCAGATTGTTTATCATTATCTCTATTGAAACAAACTCTCCTGGGTAGTAAGGAGAGGTTGTAAGGGTAAAAAACAAACAGAAAAATGTTTCCTTAAAGTCCCCATACAGGTGAAGATTCACTCACTTGGCGAGGTCAACAAGTGAGCGGATCTTCACCCGATATCCCCACCTATGGGTGGGCGATATCGGGGAACGTGTAGGCTAACGAAGTGTATAGGCAAAGTCGGTTCGGGGACTTCATCAACGAGCCGATGCGGTCCCCAATCCGACAAGATTTTTTAACCTGCCCGATCGAGATCTGGCCGATTTCAGGCCAGATATCGGTCGGGCAGGCCCGTCGGTAGTGCCCATACACGGGCCAATTAGCTGGCGAATCGGTCTAAGGGACCGATATAGGCAGCTAGAATCAGCCCATGTATGGGCACCTTTAAGCTCATGTTGAGCATGGGTATGTATGGATCTTTACGTAATTTGGATCTCCATAACTGCTAAAAATAATTTAAACATTAAATAAACCCAATAGGATTGTTTTGCATCCAATAAGGATTAATTATATCTTAGTTGGGATCAAGTACAAGGTACTGTTTTATTATTACAGAGAAAAAGGAAAAATTAGAATTATTTTCTTATAATGGAGTCTATGGGAGACAGGCTTTCCATAATTCAGAACTTTCTACCTGTAATATAGAGGTCTGGACAACTCAAGGTAAAAAATGTTCTCACGTTGTAATATCAAAAATAGGGGTTGGATTCAGTTCATTTTTTCATTTGGCTACATATTTATTTATAATCCTGTATTCGCTAAGGCTTTGCAGTAACTTCCACTTATTAAAGTTCATAAATATGTATTATCTATGGATCCATTGAAAACAATAGTCCCCCTTGGGGATTTGTTAACAAAAACAGATAAAAGATGTTGCTGGCACAATTGAAATAAGGCAGGGATACACTGAGCTGATTACTCCTGCCTGAGTTAATAGTTAGAGCAGCACCGCTAAAAGTAAAGTATAGGCCTGTACTTGCAATTGCATATTTAGTAGTGTCTTATTTGTTTGTTATTGATTTGATATTCATTAGTCACATGCTGATAGAGTTTGGATGAATTGGATGATTCTGTTTTGTTCTTGTCTTAGACTGAAAAAAACTACAGATTTTTTTTGGTTGTTAAACACTCTACATCATTAATCTCAAATGGGATAATTACTCTTACACCCAACACATTCTGGACACTTTCCCCAAAACAATTCTGTGCATTCAAACCAAATCTTGTAGGCTATTGCTTTTGTGTCAGGCAGTCTCTGGTTTCAAGACTCAATAAATGCAAGGTCATAAAGTTCTTCAAAAGAAAGCTAACTCTACACCTTCTTTCCAAAGGCAATAAGACTCCATAGCTTCGAAAATCGAAGAGGTCAAATGAAGTCTGCTAAGGTCAGGAGTTTCATACAGACTTGCAACCTATTTCTTTAGTTGCGTCTTAATGTTCTAAAATAAAGAAGGCTGTTTCAAACTCTCTGAAGCGTGATTGAGAATCAGAGAATACAAGGAAGGCTGTCTCAGGGTATGGCAGTCAGTGCTTATCAGAGGTGTTGGAATTGACAGTCACACGTTCCTCTATTCTCGGGCACAGATCATGTGCAATTGCGGTTGCATGAAATGTAACAAATGAAGACAAGATGATGTGACATGTTAGAGATCACTCATATTATTGGAACAGAGTTTGTATATTCAGTGTTTGTTTTACTTTACAAACTGTTGTTATGAATCCATTAAAGATAAAGTTTGCTGCCACGTTCTAGGAAATAGCACTTGTAGATTTTCCATAGTATCTGGCTTACGCTGTTTGTCTTATACACCTATATTGCTACACATAACAGTAAATGGGAAGGCAGATATATTCAAAACATAATTTTTGAGGTTTTTTAAATTTGAAGCTTGAAAATTTCTGCTTATTTTTGTAAAAATGTGAATCTCAAAAACGTGATGGGGTTAAAACATGAAAACAACAACTAGAATACAGTGAAATTACCTCCTACCCACCATTTTCAATGAATTTGCAAATGGACCAAATCACCATTCTACACACAATATGGCATTTTTTCCCTGAATTCTGTCATCATTTGGGGCATCCCCTAAACTGTGTGCACCATAACTCACGATTTAGCAATGTCAAATAGTACCTGTTTTGGTAATGCCTACTATGTGGGTTGAGGTGCATGTAAATGTTGAGTCATTAGATTTCTCCTCAAAGTGGGTTTTCCTGATGAGTGTCGAGCTTCTAGTACCCACCCCTTCCCAAGTTAACCCATATGCACAAAACCAGACAAGAAGTAGAAATGTTCTGCTTAGTGATGAGTGAATTTTTTTGGCCAGGCCTAGTTTCGCAAAACAATTTCGCCAGTGGCAAAATGCAGAAATATGCTGTGAATCCAGGCCTGACAAAAAAATACATTGCAGAAAAATTTGTTGCACGTCAAAAAAAGTCACAGGTGCAACAAAATGGGTGTGGTTGCGTCAAAATAGGTGCAGACGAGTAAAATTGGGCAAGGTTGCAGCAAAAAATTATGCATGCAACAAAAAAGTCACGAGACAAACATGTTTCAAGACTGATGAGACTGCTTCCACTGCTTACCCTATTATCCACCCTATACCCAATGCACTCTTGACCAATCAGATCCAAGAAAGGCCCTTCACTAGTAGCAAGGGGGGGGGGGGGGACTGCCCTCCTAGCATTGTCATGCCCTGTTTCCCTATAATCCCTTCTGGTCCACTGGGCCCCATTCCATGGCTCCCCTGCATTAGTGCATTGTGTGCTATTTATTGCAATACTTAACACATGCTTGTGAGTTCCAGAAACAAATATGTCATGATAATTTGTTGACTGTAAACCTGATCTTTCAGTTGAATGTTGAATGCTGTACTTGAACAAATATTTAATCTTTCAAGGCTCCTGCAAAGCACACATTTGATATTTTATAAGCACACATTTGATATTTTATAATCACTGTCTACTTTATGCAACATTCAGATGAAGAAGCAAAAACACAATGATTTAAAGATTTGCTTGGGCTTTTGGAATGTAAATTCCTAAATTAGTATTTCTGCTCAGCAGCCCAGGGGGTGAATTGGGCCAGATGTTCTCCATGTCCGTGCGTTATTCAGTTCCAGAGTCAGAATTTGCTGCTTCTTTTATTGGGAAAAAAACCACAGAAATAGCTCCTAAATTATTCAATTCTAGTTTACACCATGAAAATTTAGAATTTAGAATCCCTGTCAAATAACTTTTTAGTGTGTATCTGATATGCTGAACTTTCAGAAAGGGCTGGGAAAAAGGGAGAGAAAAAAAACCATTTGAAAGTGTCACTATTCCCAGCAAGGCTTCAACAAGAATGACGCCTGTGCTTAAAAACTTTCCTTGTGGCATTTATATATAGTCTTACAGGGGGATGTACTTGCTTGCTTTTGACAAAGTGAACATATGGCTAGAATGACTTTCACAGAATGTTAGTGTAGCAATAACTGTTGTAAAAAATGGGAACAGACCTTTAGAAAAAGAGTCTTTACATCTGTTTAGCAGAGGAATGTCATTTTCATTTCCTACTGAATGACTGCAGCATCTTACAGTCTCTACAGAGTGGGGTTTAGTGGTATTATCCTTACTTTGCTTAGCAGATAAGTGCAAGTGGGGCTAGGGAAAAGGCAGAAGGAGGATTCATAAACTTTACTGTAGACTATAGATTGTTTTACAGTCAGGTTTATTTTAAATCAGTTTTTCTTCTGCCTGGTTTGTTTGTTTTTTTGTTAAACCTTATTGGAGGCAAAACAATCCTATGGGGCTTACTGTAAGTAATGATTCAATGATTAGCAGATTTAATATATGGAGATCCAAATTACAGAAAGATCTCTTATCTGGAAATCCCTAGGTCCCGAGCATTCTGGACAATAGGTACCATACCTGTATACAGTAAAGTACTCAAGTGTTTCCTACCATTTTCCTAAGCAATACACCTGAAACTACTATTTCTTTAAATATTGTACCCATTTTAATGTAATAAGTTACCTTTCTTTGTCATGCCCCTCATCACCCATGAAGGAAGGTCTTCTGCCATCACAGTAAACCAGGCTGATCTTATCTTTCTGTATGTGCTAAAAGGCAGGGTTGGACTAGGCCACCGGGAAAAACCCGGGGGGGGGGGGGGGGGGGGCGTTGCAGGCACCTGCAGGGCCCCTGGGGCAGGAGCCCTGGTGGGCCATTCATCCCCCAGTCCGACCCCAGGTCTCATTGGGTTACAGTTCCCTGCAAATGTTATCTTATGGTTTCCATCAGCATGGTCCTCCTTATCCTAGCCCTGGGCATAAGGCGTTCAAAATGCACCACCACAAGAGCTAAGGCCTCATTTACAAACGTAATTGCCAGGATACCTGTGTTCAGATGTACGTAAGGCCTCATTTACAAACGTAATTGCCAGGATACCCGGGTTCAGATGTACGTAAGGCTCGGACTTTCATCCAAACATGCTTCTTATGTTTCCATATTTCTGCACTGAGAATATATTTGTTTGTCCCACCTCCTATGAAATGAAACCTATTGATGTTGGTGAACCCTGGGGCTCCAAGGGTCCCTCAGCAGGCTGTGTCAATAGGTGAAGCATTCCAGAATTTTCTGGAATCACCAGTGATGAGTGGATCTGTCCCATTTTGGAAAAAAAATTGCAAAATCTCAGAAAATGTGTGAAACAATTGAACACTGGCAAAATACATTGAAGTTAATGGGTGTCTTTTTCTAGCGTTTTTTTCCAAGCATTTTTTTTTTACTTTCTTCACAAAATACCTTGAAGTCACTGAGCGTTTTCATGTTAAATGCATTGAAGTCAATGGCCATGAAAATTGCAAATCCATGCATGGAAAAATATTTCACATATTGATAGGCGAGAGCCTTTTTAATGGTGCATTCCCACTAGGAAAAGTTTTCCCTGGCCTGCACCCTATTCACCAACAAATGCTTGTTTAGTTGCATTTCTGTTGATGTATCAATATGTATGACAGCTAATAAAATTTTTGCCCCATCCTGCACCCTATTCACCAACAAATGCTTGTGCAGTTGAGTTTTATGTTGATGTATCAAACTGTGTTGGAATTATTGGGAAATGCTGCATTGTAGATAAAAACAAATGTATAATTCCATCTAAAATTGCACTTTGCAGGAGTGCTGTTAATGTGAAGATAGAAGGACAACTATTCTGATAAAAACAGCAGTCATACCCTGTAATAGAATCCTACATGGTATAACTTGTTTTTTAAGTTACAATGTCTCTAAATTATGAATAATAACACAAAAAACGGGAAAGAAGATGGTCATAGATGGTTATACAAAACATTGCATAATAGTTTTTTTAGGGTACCCATATGGTATGGTGTGCTACCGGTCTAGTCACCCACAGGAACCAATCCACATGCAGCATTTAATAGCCTGCTGTTTGCAGCAAATATCTGATTGGATGATAAAGCTCACCTTATTACATTCTCCTGTAAGGTAGTAAGGACAATAAAAGCTGCAAAAATGCTATGGGCCTAATCAGGTAGCACTTACTGCCTGGCACTTTGAAATTCTGCCAGCCATTTACAGAAATGGGAAACCCCGACATTGGGCAAAAGAGTAATAGTTAACAATGGGTTGAATAGCACCAGTACTGACTGTGTCTGCCATTTCCCAGACAAGGGAGGAGGTACTTTCTAGCAGTAGAGTGCCCCTTGTGTCATAAGGTTTACCCTTGTCCAGGAATTGGAAGATCAACATCCATTTGATAAAAATCTACATTTCATGTTTTGCATTATGGTTCAGTGTGCTTGTAGACTCAAACACACAGGGGATTTAATAAAAAAACAAAGGGCCTTTAGCTCTGGAAACCAAGAGTTAAAAACTTACGATAAGTAACTCAACGAAAATAGCTAGATTTAAAGAGCATAGTTTACTGCATCACTATAAAATGAATTTCAACATCAGCACAAGCGGCTTAGCTGGAGAGAGAGAAAGCAGAAACCTAAAATAGCAAATGGTACTAAAATATCTACTGAAAGCACATAATGTATGTCATGTTATCCTTTGTGATAAAATATAGTATTCTCCCATCCAGATAGCTAGAAAAAAGTCCAGGAGAGGTGAGATGGCAGTGAACCACAGCAGAAACGGTTTGAAGTGAATAATACATAAGACTGCACAGTTGGGAAGCTTTGGGCTGAATCCATATGTAATTTAACTCACACAGGGAGATAGCTAATAGGGGGGCTATTAGATGGAAACACTTTTTTTCTCAACATAGAAATACCAAGGTATTTACTTGCCAAATTCTCATGAAGAAATATACGTCTTCTGTCTTCAAACTACAGTCCCCAGCATCTAGAGTCAGAATAACTCTATGCAGCGTTAATGAAGTTGTAATGAGTTGTATATGAGTTTCATTGACTTTGTTGCCTACACAAGCCTTACTGGAGGGTTTTGGACAGATCTGATTTGCAGATATTTTACATTTTTTAACATCTCTAGGTTTGCTGCACTTGAAATAAATACTTACTTTCCTTTGGTCTATTGTCCAAAGTCCCTTTTTTAAGAACCCCTGAGACACTGTCAAGAAGGAGCACAGAGACCTGTGTAGGGTTGGTTTTTATAAAGCTGTGATCCCCAACCAGTGGCTCGTGGGCAACATGTTGCTCCCCAACCCCTTGCATGTTGCACCCAGTTGCCTCAAAGTAGGTACTTATTTTTGAATTTCGGGCTTGGTAAGTTTGTACTGCCAAACAGAGGCTCCTTTAGTCTACCAGTCCACACTGGCCTACCAAATAACCAATCATATCCCTTACTAGTCACCCCCTAGAAACTTTTTTATATTTAAATGTTGCTCATCAGTAAAAAAGGTTGGGGATCTCTGGTATAGCGAATTTTAAAGCTCATCCCAGCAGAGCAATGTAGTATGGCAGCTTATGCACAGTAACCGGAGCAGTGTCTATGTAAATAATTAAACACAAAACTGAAATATTTTCAAATTCACATTTCTTTTAAAACATTCTCATTGAAGCTTTTTAATAGCTGATAATAATGTAATGATGAAGCCTTTTTTAAAATATCCAATAATAGAGACTAATACAGCTATGGCTAATAATGTTTTATGCCCATGATAGAATTGCTGATGGTCACAGGATTTTTATTTGGATAGAAGAACTAAATGTTCACAGAGCTTAACTGAATTTTGAAGATGAAATTATTGCTGGTAAGCAATGTATAGTAATGGAAATCCTGCTTAGCAAAAGAAATAAGTCTTAGAGAATGCCTGCAACTTTTCCTAGACAATCTCTGCTTGTATGCCATTGCTCCTTTTATTTCTAAATTGCACAGCACAGTAGCTAATAATGATATATTATACTGATCTCTATTCTGTCTTTTGCAAAAATCCACTATATTAGTATTAAATTACCATGTTGCTTAGTGGTTTCTTAGTATTTTTGTGAGCACACCAGAGGCATATTTAGATCCTAGTTTATGGGGAAAAAAATGTGAGTTCATATTTTATAATAAAACTTATGAGCCATATGTTTGTTGTTGGCAAAAATATGGCAGTAATCAAAGGAGTAAGAGAGCAGAATGACCTTGGCACAGTGTTCTGTCTAACGCACAAGTAACAAAGATTGATCAAATAGTTAGTACAAATAATCATGTCCTTAATAAATCAATACCTTATGCTATAATCTCACACTTAAATCGACTCCCATTAACAAACATAAGCTTTCAATGTCCCATAAATCACAGGCAACAGTTTTATCTAGTATCTTGACTTAGAGAGAGACCTTTGAAAAGTAGAAATGCAATTTAATGCAATAATAAAGCAGGAGCACTTCGCTTGATGATCTGTTTTGTGTTTAAGATAGCGCAGAAGCCTGCCCCTTTCAACTTGCAGACAAGAAAGTCTCACAACACCATTTCGCATCAATGCGCTTGAGGGTCACTACAGGGGTTCGTAATTGAATTTGGTGGGAGCCTGCCAAAGGACCAACAAAGTGAACAAATCCAGGTATTTATCCCATTAAAATAAGTTAGTGAAGGAAAGTGCATTTCATCTAAATCATAAACAGAAAAAGCAGTAGGAGAGAATGAATCGATAGATCAGATATAGAAAGCAAAATTATTGAAAAAAGACTGTGCTGTTGTAAATTACTAAATATGTATCATGATTCTATTGTTGTGGTGTAATGAAGGCATGCAATCACTACATATGGCCAGCTGTACTAGTAATTTACCTAATCCCACCCAAGATTACGCTTTAATGCCATTATGGCTAACACCTGAGATATGTTGATGTGGCCTTCACAGCTCACAAAGTACATGAAACTCAGGTAAGAACAGACAAGGTGGTGGGAGGAAGGAAAGCAGTGGGTCCCATCAGACAGGAAATCATTACACAAATTACTGATGTCCAACCTTCAGAGGTACAGTCTAAAACACCTGAAGAATATCCAATAAGTGACATACAGTAAACTTTTTGCAAAATATAAAATGGTGGTAAGTTCTTCCTCTATTTTGGTAACCAGTGAAAGGGTTCAATTCATGGGTATGTGTCAACTTGCTGTAATAGAGCTCCCACCAAGTAGTGTATAAGAAACAGGGCAGGTAGGAGTCTGTGTTTATTGTGTCAACTATAATTTGACACAATACATATATGGCATTTCCCTTGTGTGCCATTTGCTTGCCTTTGTTATAATGTTGGGGGGGTGCCAATTCCCGCAGACTATTTAGCACAGAGATGAACAGGATGTGTGGACACATTGGGGCACATTTACTAATCCACGAACGTCTGAAAAGCGCCCGAATGCGTTTTTTTCGTAATGATCGGTATTTTGCAACTTTTTCGGGAATTGTCGCTAATTTTTCGAGCGCAATACGAAAAAGTCGCGACAATTCGCGAAAGTCGTAATGGCTATGAAAAAGTCTCGACAATTCACGAAAGTCGTAATGGCTATGAAAAAGTTGCGACAATTCACGAAAGTCATAATGGCTATGAAAAAGTTGCGACAATTCACGAAAGTCATAATGGCTATGAAAAAGTCGCGACAATTCACGAAATTTGTAATGGCTATGAAAAAGACACGACAATTCGCGCAAGTCGTTATGGTTACGAAAAAATTGCAAAAAATACGAAAAAGTTGCAAAATGTTCGTTTTCCAATCCGAATTTTTCTCATTTGGATTCGGATTCGTGGATTAGTAAATCAGCCCCATTGAATACCTCAGATCTGAAGTTCAAAAAGCCTGGGCTGGATGAAGCATTGATAAAGTAGGGTTAGAGGCTGGAGCGGTGCCTTATGGAGTGTAAGTGGTGGAGCGACTCTTAGCAAGTTTTGTCATGTGCTGCATCTTTTTATCTTGTTAACTTTAGAGAGATGGCTGGTTATGCAATAACAGCTCATGATTGTTTCTTGGAATACTGTATTTTTGATCTCTGGAGGACCTTGTGTATGGAAATGAACAACAGAAAGGTGTCCCAATGGCAGTTTCTTTGTGCTTGAGTGTATATTTTGCCTCTTTGTGTCAGGAACAGATGTTGTTGTGGTGGGTACGATGTGACACCTTGTCTTGGCATATTTTTTCCAGTAGGTTAAAATGAACATTGAGACATTGGCATGAAGTCACCTTCGCTTCTTTTTTAAGCAATACCCAGAGCAGCTGAGGTACTGGACTCATCAACAATTGTGGTGTAACACTGAGACTGATTCTAACCTCAGCTATCCTTCCTCCGGTATAGGTAGTGAACTCAGCCTGGTCCTGTCCATTCTATTTCTAATGTCTTTACTTTACACAGGACAGGCTAGTAACTGCCCCCCCCCCCCAAAAAAAAAAAAAAATTAACATAGATGCCATGATTCTAGCATGGGTTCAATAATGTTACGTCTAGACTATAGGTGTGTGAGTGTATATAGTTTAGCAATGGTTTATATTTTATTGCTATAGTGGTTAGTGGTACATTTTGGTTCTTATCGATGCACAATTTGCTTTATTAAGTCTCCACTAATAGATTTTGTAGAACTTGCCAAGCCTGTTCTAAGCAAAATCAATATGAAACTTACTAATGACATAAGTGCTACCACAAGCTTGTTGTGTGTATGTGTGTGAAACCAAGAATGTAAAACACCATTATCTTAAATTTCTTACCTAGGGATACTAAAAAGCTCATTTAATAAAGGATATTATTGATGGAATATTGATCGGTGGTTGCTGAAAATAACTGGTGCTTCTATCTGTGTCTAATTTTAACTAATGTCTGGCAAGTAATATGATTAATTACGCTGTTCACACATACTACTAGCATGTTCTCTGCTAATAAATGTGGAAACAAAATCCCCTGACGCTGCTGATTTAATGAACTCGTGAATGAAATAACCTGTTGAATGCCTGATTCCAATAAAGATGTTGATGTGCACAGATACACTTTTTAAAGCAAAAGTAAATGTATGCAGAAAACTCAGCTTCTTGGGATATTTTTGGGCATGTAAATTTATTGTACCTTTTGCCCCACAGTGGGAGGATAACAGAGAAAGAGAAGTACCCCTGCTATCATCACTTTAGACACTTGTAGCCCACAAATACTGCAAAAAGTATTTGCATATCTGTCAAAGATACTACAGTCTCCCCTTGTAATGTCCAGAGAGATGAATGAGTGAGATATAAGAGGATTGCAAGTTCATTTACTGGGGTGGGGGGACACAAACCGCAAAGAGCAACAGCAATTAGCTGTGCATCTGCCCATCATTAGTTATGGGTGAAATAATTCGGCAGGTATGGATTTACAGTGAACTTTTGCGTATCACCATTGGTGGATAATTGTCGCCCGTGTCAAAAAAGTGTCGCCTATGTAAAAAACAATTGTCGCGCAGTGGGGAGAGATGAGCGAATCTGTCCCGTTTTGCTTCGCCAAAAAATTTGCAATTCTTTTCAAAAATTCGCAAAACAGCAAAAAATGTTGCGAGTCAAAAAAAAGTCACACGCGTCTTTTTTTGGATGCACCATTTTCACCGTTTCACTTTGCCAAAAAATTTGCAAATCTTTGATAAGATTCACAAATTTTTTGGCAAAGTGAAACGGAACAGATTCTCTTATCGTCAACCACCATTTATACTCTCTTTGCACCTAGTGTTATCAAAAACAAACTGTCCCTTATTATCCCCAATAAGAACAACCTTTTAGCATTAGTGCTAGCACTTGAAAGTTATTTTTGGTTGAATAAACCAAAAATGCTGATACTATCACTACTTAAAAATATATAAACAGAGGCAAATATCAATTATAAATGCCAAATATTGGTACAAGGTTTATTAATTAACACTAAGGAGTTCTACAGGAGAACTATCAGTTTTTGAATTAATAAATTAGTATGTTAGAGAGTTTTCATTCAATTTGAATCAACTCAAAATTTTACTGAATGCAAATGTTTTCTTATTTGGGAGTTTTTGTGCAAAAAAAAAAAATTTGAATGATGGAAAAAATGTAAATTTTAATGTTGAGGAATTTTAGGAAGCAGCATGGAATTTTGGGAAAACATCATAGCGATCATGCATGTTTCATTTTGCACCTCCTTACTAAATGAGCATTTGTACTTTAAAAATGCTTTTCAGCAATCCACTATAGATGCCCTTTCCACAATATATTTTTAGATTTTTAAATCTAAATAAAACTGTTTTGTTTTGAAGCTGTTTCTTTAAGAAAAATGTAGAAAGTAAGAAATATAGAAAGTCTTTTGTAAAGCAAGTATCAATGCAGTGGGTTAATTAGATAGCAGCAAATTCTTAGCTTGGGATTTTCTGCTTATATCTACATTGAGTCACTCACAGAATTACCCTGCAGCGTTTCTCATTTTGTGTCTGGCTGAGAGTCTGATGTGCTTATTGCAAAACAAAGTTTTTTCCCGACTTGGGGTGACCTTTTACTTTGGAAAAGACAGAAGTGTTGTAGTGAAAATGTTGGGTGTTTAAGTCATGTGATGGCTCGTGATGAATTATTAACCGTTTCTTTTAGCTGTAATTAATAAGGCAGATGCCAAGAAATACCCAGGTTCAGTTTTTCTGGTTCTTAATTTATATCTATGAAAATAATTTATCTTTGTATTCAGTGCCGGACTGTGACCCCAGGGGCCCACCAGAAAACCTTAGATCATGGGCCCACTCTCCAACCTATTTTTAATCCTTTCCTTACTCAACCAATTCTCCAAGTCACTTTTGTTTACATGCTAGCATCTATCCTTCCATCTATTTAACCTCTTTGTTCCCATTGAGAAATAGGGAATGATCATGAAGTAGGCCAAATGGTTAGGAGCAGGAGGGCCCACTGACCCCTGGGCCCACCGGGAGTTTTCCTTGTATCCTGGTGGGCCAGTCCCACACTGTATGAAGCCGCCCAAATGCCAGATTTTACGCTGTTATTTTACGTAAGTTCCGGCAGAAGTAAAAAAAATCATGAAAGAATTACGCCGTTTTTTACACTGCGAAGTTTGATGATGTGTGCCGAATTTTGACTCCATAATAAATCTGCCCCATAGTGTACTCTTTGGCAACTATTGGACTTCTATAAGGTGTTAGAAATTACTTTACACATGCATCTGTTACAATACAAGTAAGCGGTACAGTAAAATTGTTAGTTTTACTAAACTTGTGAATAGAATTTACCAAACATCTGCTCAGTCTGTGATATATGCCAGACAGCAAAAGAAATACCTTCTGACTGTTTCCTGTTTAATCTATACTGGCAGGAAGATGTTTGATACATGGGGGCAGTTTTATCAAAATGTGAGGTTAGAGTTACTCACCCACTTCCTATTCATTCCTATGGGGTTTTTATAAGCGTATTTATCAAATGGCAAACTTTCACCCATTGATAAATACACTTCTAAAATTCAATAGGAATGAATAGAAAGTTTTTCTGTAGTAAACTCTAATTTCACATTTTGATAAATCTGCCCCTTAGTATTATCTAGTGGTTTGATTCTCACTCAGGAAAGGGTGGCCGATTTGACTCTTCTGTTACCTTATGTGCGGTAAACAAATTGTCTCTGCATTTGTTTAATATGATAGACATTATAAATGATTCTCCTTGAATGTTAGCACTGAAAGCGGTTGCTCAGTGGAGATGACATTACCTGGCACATAGAGTAATTAACATAATAAAGGATTAGTACCATGACAAGTTTAGTATAATAAGATTCATTTGCCAAGTTTCCCTTTTCCTGAGAGAAAAATTGACCTTCTTTTTGCTTTGCAAAGCTTTTCATTTGCGACTACATATTTTTTAAAAGCTAGATATATGAAGTACAGTGTTTAATCCCAAAGCTAATGCTGCCTGAATTTGTCTGTACCACTGGCATGATGGAATAAACATACAGAGAGAGTTGTTGAACTACAGGTCTTAGTAGTTAATAGGGAATATTGAGAGTTTCCCCTGAGCAACAGTCACTTAATAGCTTAGGTATCTATCGTTTAGACATCGTTTTAGGATTGCTTTGCTCCCCAGTTCTTCCTCTAAAAGTGTCTAAACTCTAGAGGGATTTGTGGATATAGGAACCAAAAATGGTTGGGAATTGTTCTGGTTTCTCAATTTACCAAGAAAAATCACTCAGTTCAAAATGCTGAAACTGAGGTATATTACTTTTCACAATTATAAAGAGTATTATGATATTTTTGGGACACAAGAAGAATTCCCTAGAAATGTAATAACTGATGTAATGTGATGCAAGCCAGTGCCTTCCCATGGACAATTATTGGAGTTGCTCAGCTATAATCCTATTGTGTTTCCCATTTTGCCAACCTGTCAGTTATAGTTCTAATGCTAATGATGCACAAATATGGCAGCGCGCTCATAGAGGAACATGGGGGATCAGATACTTTTATGGAAAATTATAATTACCATGCAAGAAAAATGTTACGATAGGTGTAAAACAGATTTAATTTCTTGTGTCAGTATCTCTTTAAGCATATTCATATTTTACTTTGCGTACTTTCTGTTTATAGATAGGAAAAACAAAATTCCAAAAAAAGGTTAACTTGCCTGTAACTGGTAATTTCAAAGGAAAAGAGTTTCATTTGAATAAATCTGTGTTGTCAAGTTTGTAAAGCAAAATCCCTGGGGCTTTGAAAGAAAACAATGCAAACAATACTAATTTACAGTATTTCTCAATTAGATGGCATTGCCTATTAAACCTTGCACACATGATATCTTAGCTGCTGAATAAGCAGCCTGCACAAGTGCAAAAAGATTACTTTTAAAATTAATTCATGCATGGAACACACACAGCCTACAAGGATTATTTATATATATATATATATATATATATATATATATATTTATAAAAGAGAGAGAGAGAGAGAAAAGACTTTCAAGACCTCATTTACTAATGATGGGGGAGTGTGCCATGTGCAAAAAAATGGGTGCAAATTGCCATTTTCTATAGTTGGTGCCCAGTGTTGGACTGGCCCACCAGGATACCAGGAAAACTCCCGGTGGGCCCAGGGGTCAGTGGGCCCTCCTGCTCCCAACCATTTGGCCTACTTCCTGGGCATTCCCTCTTGGGAACAAAGAGGAGAAATAGATGGAAGGATAGTATGTATGCATGTAAAAAAAGAGACTTGGAGAATAAAGTGGTTGAGTAAGGAAAAGAGGAAAAATAGTTTGGACCCATGGTCTAAGGCAGTGATCCCCAACCAGTGGCTCTTGAGCAACAGGTATTAATTTTTGAATTCCTGACTTGGTGGCAAGTTTTGGTTGAATAAAAACAAGATTTCCTACCAAATAAAGCCCCCTGTAAGCTGATAGTGTGCATAGAGGCTGCCTAATAGCCAATCTTAGCCCTTATGTGGCTCCTCCATGAACTTTTATGATGCTTGTGTTGCTCTCCAAGTCTTTTTACATTTGACTGTGGGGACCCCAGGTCTAAGGTTTTTTGGTTGGCCCCTGGGGTCCCAGTCTGACACTGTTGGTGCCATTACGCATAGGTCTTTATATTCCAGAACAGACCTGCACAGATTTTATCTGACCCACCAAATCTTGTCATACAGGAGCTCACAACAGCATGAGATTTTGTTGGATCCTACAGAACCTGCTCATCAAAAGCTATCAGGCAAACTAAAATAGAGAATTTAAGGTCATTTTTAGAAAAATTAAACGAAAGAAAACCAAACATAATTTTTAAATAAGCAAATTTGAAAAATAACAAGCAAGTAGGGGTGGGACCCTTAAGAGTGGCAAATGTATCAAAGTGAAAAACTCCACTGCTTTTTATTCATTTCTAGAGTATTTTTAGAGACATAATTATCAAAGAATATATTCACAATTTTATTGATAAATAGATCTTTCAAATCCCATAGAATGAATAACAGTGCGGTGTCATTTCACTGTGGTAAGCTCTAAATCTGCCCCTTAGTATCAGAGGAAATGATTGGTGAAAGCAGAGAAAAGCAGAGATTCTGAAAAGTTATGTGCAGTCTATTTACACAACTGAGGAACCAGTTAAGGAAGATTTCCTTTTTAATAGATCCAATTAAATGGTTAGTTCAGGAGGAAGTTTAAAAAAAGAGATCCGGGACTGGCTGTTATTCATCCCAGGGTACAGAAAGAGCTTGGTTTTGTGATTTCTAACACTATACTAAGGGGCACATTTACTAACCCACGAACGGGCCGAATGCGTCCAATTGCGTTTTTTTCGTAATGATCGGTATTTTGCGTTTTTTTTGGAAAATTGTCGCGACTTTTTCGTTACTAATACGATTTGTGCGAAAAAACACGAGTTTTTCGTAGCCATTCCGAAAGTTGCGCAAAATCTGGCGATTTTTCGTAGCGTTAAAACTTGCGCAAAAAGTTGCGATTTTTTCGTAGCGTTAAAACTTGCGTGAAACGTCGCACCTTTTAAGTTTTAACGCTACGAAAAAGGCGCAACTTTTTGCGCAAGTTTTAACGCTACGAAAAAATCGCCAGATTTTGCGCAACTTTCGGAATGGCTACGAAAAACTCACGTTTTTTCGCGCAAATTGTATTGGTAATGAAAAAGTCGCGACAATTTCCGAAAAGTCGTAAAGACGCCGAAAAAAATCGCAAAAAATATGAAAAAGTCGCAAAATGTTCGTTTTCAAATTGGAATTTTTCCAATTCGGTTCAGATTCGTGTCTTAGTAAATGTGGGCCAAGAGATTGATGAATTGCTAATGTGGTTCTATTCTTTAAGGGATCCCTTCCTAGCCTGAAAACTATAGGCCTATTAGTTTGAATACAGTGAAAATCACAATAATGTGAGTTTGTGCCAGCATGGTTTTATGCGCAATAGGTTGTGCCAGCATGGATCAGCCAGATACAACATGGAGTCATTTATATTTCAGCTTCTTGGAGACAATAACTCTTTGACCAAATGTGCCCTCATTGAATGCAAATTAGGGTTTGGATTCAGATTAAGGATTCATCTGAATTATAATACAGGTATGGGATCCCTTATCCGGAAACCCATTATCGAGAAAGTTCCAAATTACGGAAAGACCATCTCCCATAGACTCCATTATAAGCATTTTAAAAATGATTTCCTTTTTCACAATTAAGGTATAATTAATCCTTATTGGAGGCAAAACAAGCCTATTGGGTTTATGCAATATTTAATTGATTTTTAGCAGACTTAAGTTATGGAGATCCGAATTATAGAAAGATCCCTTATCTGAAAAACCCCTGGTCCCGAGAATTCTGGATAATTGGTCCTATACCTGTACTGATAAAAATTCTTGAAATATCTCAACTGAAATCTTGGATTGGATACAAATGTAATAAACAGATATGTTTCCATAAAGCCAACTATTGTGCAAAAATAACTTCTATATCCAGACCTTGTGCGTAACCTTTTCCATAGAAAGAGAAAGAGAGAGAAGAATCAATTTTCCCAAGTTTCCAGGTGCATAATATTGTAATTGTTGAGCATGCTAATGTGAGCACTTAAATATGCAGCCTACGTAGCATTACACATTAAGAAAATAAATAACTGGGTGCGCGGAATGAAAAGAAAGATAGTAACTAAGCATTCACTGGCTACGGGCCAATGTTCTACAAACATTCATATTTTTACATTAGTACTAGTACTAGTACATTAGTTCTTTTCTTTAGAAAGTGGAGTGAAACTACTCAGACATGGTAACACAATTTTCTAACCAAACTACGTTAATTCAATAATGGGGATACTAAAAAAAAACTATTCTGGAACTTTGAAGACATTCCCAAACATGTCAGCTCTTGTATTTGGTATGAAAGAAATGTCTGGCAACAATTCTAATTTATCTAGGAATAGAACTCTGGCAAACCTGGAACAGTTCCTTAAATATTGCCACCTTAGAGCTGGCTAAGAATAAAAATGTACAGATGTTTATGGTGTAGTTTGTATTACTAAATTACACTGCGTACATTGCAAATCATTTATTTTACCATTTCAAAATGTATTCTTAACCCAATAAATGTAGTTTTTGTTTTAATTATAATATTGGTGTGTTGGAAGCCATCTCAGGTCACTAGCCTCATCCTGTGCTTTATGAAACAGCTAACAGTTCTCAATAGAACTGCTATGAGATAAACTGTTTCTCCTACTCAGTGTAACTGGAAAAGTTATGGTGGGATGTGGGTTTTTTACTATTGGGTGCTGTTCTCATATCTATCACTAGGTGGGGCACTGGAGCTTTTTTAGAAATGCAGGTGTCAGTTAGCTGTTTTCTTCCCATTGTAATGCTGATTGGCTAATGGGGAGGAAAGGGAAGGGGGTTGACATCACTCTAACGTCCAGCTTTATCAAAGCACAAGTCACATAGCTGAGCTCACCTGGGAAATTAAGAATATGGCTAGCCCCATGTCAAATTTCAAAATTAAATATAAAAAATCTGTTTGCTCTTTTGAGAAATGGAGGATTCTACGGGAGGAGTGCTAATAACTGATGCAGTTTGTATTTGTAACATTTTTTTCCATGACAGAATCCCTTTAATAAATACTTTTTTAAATAACAAGAAAAAAGACATTTTTGTCATTAATGTCAAATAAATATAAAAAGAATGCACACGGGACAACTTTTATAAATGTGATAAAATATTGTCTCTTGCAAAAAACCCCCACCATTTTACTTAAATTTACAAAGTAAAAACTTGACTTAAGTATATCTGCCCCACCTGCACGGAGGTGCTCCTTAAATCAATTCAGAATACTGTGAAATTTCTAACTGACCTTTGTAAACTATAAGATGTAAAAGCCTAACCTGACAATGTATTATAATTTCATACATTTATTAATATATGGCTTTTGATGTACACAATTTGTATGTGAGTAAGTATATTAGTACCAATTTATATACATGTATCGATTTGTTTTGTTAATTTGTATCAAATAAATATATTTAGAAGATAAACAGCAGATTCTGAAACACAATCAAAAGCCCAGTTATCTTATTTGTTTTTGCTTCCTGGCACAAATGGGTAATAGAAATATTGTAAACACCCAAGCTTATTGACTTGTTTGTTCCCAATAAACTAAAGACAATTAACACTAGAATAGGACTGTTAATGTGTGCCGAAGCAGCATTTGTTTCAATTAAAGTAGACCTGTCCACACTTATATAAATAAGTTGCTAAATAAAATACTTGAAGCTCTTTGTTCATTGCTTAATTTTCATCTCATTATTTAATTATTACAACCACCGACTAGTTTTCGCCCTCTTCTCTCTGCTAATCAGACAGTTTTCTCTATTCGGCTTGTGGCCCAAAGCTAGAAATTTAAATACTTTGATTTTAAAACAGCTTTCTTGCAAAAGACAGAGAGATATTTTGAATAGATAATTCTTACAGAGGAAATTGCTACTATTCAGGTCCAGCAATGTCAGTCCTATGCACCCTCCAGAAAAACACATGCTGTGGGTCAGAAAGAGCAAACGTCAACTACATAAACACATTTTCAGATATTGATGGGTAGATTTGAAAAAATATAACTCTTGTCATCCGGTGTAAGGGGAAGGACGACTGAGAATCATTTCTTTAGTACCGCAACCACTCCTAGAGTACATGCTCCCAGCAGGAATGTTGGTTACCATATAGATCATATCAGTTACATGAGCAAAATGACTGCACACAAAGAGTAAACTGACAGGCTAATTGGCGACTGTTCCGAAAATAGAGGCTTTTGGGACCTTACCATACATCACCAGCCACTCAAATCCTTGATTCATTTAAAATGGTTTCCTTAATGCATTCTCATACTTTTATGTGCGCTAGAAAGGAATCTTAATGCATCTCACTGGCTGTTGACGAGTTCTATAAGCAGTACAGCAGTGAAATTGAAGCCTGAGACTGCAAGTCTCAGTATGTCTGGCATATGAAAGCCACATAATCCCCAGGGGACTTGGAGAAGCAGGACACTTTAGCTCCATTATGACCTAGTGAAAAGTACTAAATATTGCATTTCGGTGCACCAAGAATGACAGGGTCTGGTACAGTTATGCCCTCTATATCCCTGCTGGCTGTCTTCAGTCAGAAGCAGTAAGTATGAGAGCAGGGGGACAGGTTATGATTTTTTGTGATATTTGGAAAATTACCAGACCTTTCTTCTCATAACATGTTAGGGTTATAAGACATTAATCCATTATATTATAGGTCAGTCCATATTGTACTGGAATGATGACAACTACGCAGAATGCATTTTTTTCTACTATATATTAATATATATCTGGATTGTAATCTGTCGTCCAGTGAAATAGCAGTGAGGAGGAAGAGACATGCTAAACCTAACCAAATGCAGACCATATTAAAATTCAAACAGATACATTTGAAGACAGTAAGAGATGGTGCCTACCCATGATCCTGACCACTGAAGGTAGTCACGCTATGCAGGAAAATATTTGTTGGCAAGAACCCCTATGCTCTTTATTTATTATAGATGGAGTCTTACTGTACCTTTGGAATTCCTTAGTATGCTGGCAACATCTAAATATGGTCATAAACCTGGATAAGATACATTTTAGTTCCTTGGGTGACATGATTGTGTTGGAAAAGGGTCAATAACTCTGTCAATGTGTATATGCAAGCAATCCTGTGGGCTTTACACTGTGCAGGTATATCTTATAGATAATGCCTTTAAATCATTTATTTGCAGAAATGAACAAACAGCACAAGCTTTCGGGGGTGATCCCTTCTTCAGGTGCAATGAAGAAGAAGGGGTCACCCCCGAAAGCTTGTGCTGTTTGTTCATTTCTGCAAATAAAGGATTTAAAGGCATTGCCGACACACTGGTGTGCTTCTTCCCCTTTGCAAAGATACATGGAAAAAAGGCTTGGGAGCGGTCATGGAAGTCAAGCAAAATTTTTCTTTCTGTTGATATCTTATAGATAAAACATTCTAACATACAGGTATTCAGTGTGAGGGACTACATATCAGAACTGCAACATCTAAAAGAGTTTTAGAGTCCTTATTTAAACAATCAAATTTCCTAAGAACCATTTTTCATTGAAAAAAATCAACTCTTACAGAAAGAAAAGACAAACAACTACCCTACAGTTAAGCATCCGATTTCCCCTTTCTCTTACAAATGAGAAATTCATAGAAAAGCATATATACTAATAATGAAATAGTTTTTGTTAATTTCATTTTCACTGAACAAATAACAAATAATAAAACAAAACTGCATCTCTAGTTTTCCAGCAGTCTCCTTTTCTCCAGAAAAGATTATGCCTTAAAATGATAAACTGATCCAATATGATGGGGTTTCGGAAAGCAATTAAGTACCACAGGGTCTTCTCTACCCCCTTCTGCCTTGCAGAATTGAGGTTACAATTTTGAAAGAATTGTGGTTTGCTCTGTTCTACCCTTTTCTTGTGGAAATATGATGGAATGTGATTGTATTGTAAAAATAGCTGCACAAAACAGCATGCCTTGAATATCAAGGTCAGCTGATGTGCCCTCTCCCTAACATAAGATGTTTGATGTGCAGATGTATACAGTATGCAGATTTGCTGGGGCTGCATGAATGTGAAATTATATTCATTACAATGTCTGTTGCTTCGTCTAGATGCTGTAACTATCATCAGGCCTTTCATAGTCAGTGACAAGCGATGAAAGATTTCTGTACTTCACTGAAAATGGCTTTATGTTCATCATGGGCTAATATTGCACATCATAAAGAGATCAATACAGTAAATTGCACTGATCCCAATGTTATATTTATATTCAATATCAACAACACAAACATGAGCTCAGTTTCACAGAGGTCATATTTCTTCAGTCTTGTACCTGTCTTTTATCAGTGGCTACCCAATGCCCTGCAGCCCTCCCTAGGTGTACTGTAACTTGGATGAGTTTTCTGACATGTTTCAATAGACCACAGTAGTTGGGACTTTATGATCCAACCTAAACAACCACCATGAGATTTAGATTTGCAGCTCTAAGTTCCTAGTTCAAGGGCAGTGGGATCACTGTCTTCACTGCAGAAATCATAGAGTAAGTCCAGTTTTTTATTTTTTATTGCAATATGGCATTCATGAAATTCAGGGGCATGCCTTCCGCTCTATTTCAATGTGGCCATCACTACAAAATACAAAATGTATTTTACTGTTAGATGAAGAGTGGAGTCAAGATGAACAATGTCATATAGACCTTGCCATTTCCTTGTTCCCCTTCTGATTATGTTTTATTGACAGCCAACAGTCTAAGGGAAAAAATGATAGCTTTATGGTCTTTATGAAACATCTCGCATATTAAGTTCTGGTATATGAAAAAAGAAACCATCTTCACATTTGTAAAATAATGTTGCCCAGTGACTTTCCATTGATTGTAATATTTCATTATAGATAATACACAGAGGATTCTAAAGCCAGCACTATTTTAATCTTCATTGTGTCTAAATTGGTTTATATTAAACTCGTACCATCTGTCAGAACTTGTCTTTCTTGACATTAGTCCCGACTGAAACCAGGTGTTCCAGAGCAGTCTCTCCGTGCTCTTGATGGGAGTGCTCAAATGGAAAGTGTAATTGTGCTCACTTCTCTATAACATGCTACATGAAAGCAATATATAATCTCTTTCTTCTGGACTGCAAGATAGAATTAGCAAGTTATCTGATATACTGTATTTAGGGCAGGATTTCTGCTGCTTTTTCCTTGTCGCAACCATTTCAATGTCAGAGATGTTCCAGAAGGTTACAATTACTTAACAATAATTATGGCGCCACTAATTTATGCAGTAAAACATTGCCCCTTGGTTGGAAAATAACCTCTCCATACAACCTTTGGCATTAATACTTAACAGACCACAAATAGCGTCTAATGCTTTATGGAAGGTGCACCTTTGAAGCACATTATTTCGTAATGATCATGTTTTATTGTATGTGGGAAAAAGAAAGAGACATATCAGTGGATGAAATGCCAAACTAATAAAGGAAGAGCTATCACTGTAATAATTTAGTAACAAAAAATACACACACTCAGAGGGAGTAGCTCTCAATGTATATATGTCAATGTGATTTGGATTTTTTGGTTGTCCAAAATTTTAGTCATGGTTTATCTTTCATTTTGTTTTCCTCTTTGTTGGTAGTTAAATTTGCAGGAGGAATAGCGTCTTGTCTACATATTTGTATTTATACTTATAATCTGTATAGGCCTATTCTACACTGTAAGTCATATCCTTATAAATAGAATGGCACGGGCACAGCTGGGCATACCAGCCAAGGGGATGCATGTAGTGATGAGTAAATCTGTCTCGTTTCACTTCACCAAAACGGCAAAAAATTAGCAAAACGGCAAAAATGTCGTCCGTCAAAAAAATTTGTAGCGCATGTCATTTTTTGACTCGTGCAACAATTTTTTTTTGGATGCACGTCATTTTTTTGCACACCAAATTTTTCCGCAACAAATTTTGTTGTGAAAAAAATCCTCCAATGGCGAAATGCAGAAATTAGCCACAAATCCATGCTTGCCGAATTATTTTGCCCATCACTAAATGCATGGTATATTTCACCTGGATACGGTAAAGTGCTGAACTTGAAAAATAGGTAACACTAAATAATGTCTAATGCAATTATGATTGTGAAAGTATTTGGTTTTATAAGCTTTGGAGCAATGTAATAAGAATAATTATTATTATTTTAAGAAAATTAAAGACAATATGGATATTTTCTTTAAATAGTGAGTTATGTATTTAAGCTATACCCTGGTCTATTGTAGTCTATCTATCTATCTGTCTGTCTATTTAAAAAAAAAAACAAAAACTTTCCATAAATGCCATTAGAAAGAATCCTGTCAATTACAAGTCACCAAATTGTAAAAAAGGTAAAAGGTGAACAGCGACTTTGGAGAAGCATTAAAATTTAAAACAAGCCATAAATTCTGCTGTTTCTAGCCTTGCCTAGTAACATAAAGTATTAAATCATAACGACCATCTGAAAATGTTTAACAGGACTTTAAATCAAACAATGGTAATAAAATGTTTGCAAATGTCAGTGTGTAACAAGTGCACAAGTGTAAATTGTATTCTTGGCTAGAATTATACTTTATAGGGTGGTCTTGATATAATACTTTATAGGGTGGTCTTGATAAAAGATCAGTTTTAACATTAGATATATAACAGGTTCATAGGATTGGAACAATCTAATGGTTTTTCTTTATGTTTAACTACAAACTGTTGAGGGACCTGGAAGTACCTATTGTGATACTAATATCTACAGTTAGTACTAGTGGTTGTATATATAGTGTATGTATGTGAGTGTATAGATTGGTAGGTGTGGGTTAAGTGTGCTGGGTTTACTTGGATGGGTTGAACTTGATGGACACAGGTCTTTTTTCAACTCTATGTAACTATGTAACTATGTAACTATGTACCAGGGGTTTTTCACTAACCCTCTTCTACTAAGTCCAATGGCTAAAAGAGCCATCCAGTACAACAGGGATACCCAGTCTTTTTTACTCGTGAGATACATCTGAATGGAAAAAGTCTTAGGGAGCAACACAGGTATAAAAAATGTACCTCGGCTGCCAAATAGGAGCTAGGATTGCTATTTGGTAGCCCCTATATACACTGGCAGCCTACAGGGGGCTTTGTTTGGCAGTATACTGGGTTTTTATGCAACCAATACTTGCACCAAGTCAGGAATTCAAGAATAAGCACCTGCTTTGAGGCCACTGGGAGCAACATCCAAGGGGTTGTGAGCAACATATTACTCACGAGTCACTGGTTGGGGATCACTGCAGTACAATTTGACCATCCTCATATAAAATCAGTTGTATAAATAAAAAAGAAAAACAAAACACTTATTTGTTTAGTTTTTTTACTTACCCAGGCCAAAGCCTGGTAAAGTGATGTTCTGCCTTTAATGTCTCTGATAACCATGTTGCAGTAAGCATTATGATAGATAGATGACAAATCTAAAATAGAAAGGGAACTTTACAGAGTTTATGCTGGTCCGGCACTTGGTAAAACCCTTTGTTTTTTCAGCGGAATTTCCCTATAAATGTGTCCAACACATTGCTGAGGTCTGAAAAGTAATACATTGCTAGAGGCTTTGGCAAAGGAGCAGTTAATTATCTCATACAAAAGCTACATTGTAATCCAAATGTGATTTAATATCTGCCTGTACTCAGCGGTGCTCATATTTAACTGTGTACATTGATTTAAATTATTAACTTCAACATAAAAGTAAAGACTAATCCTTATTTGTGTAACTCACTTTAATGATATAATGCCTATAGCCTTGTGTATATTTACTGCTGAAAAAAAAAATGATTTCGTGGATTTGTCTTCAGGGGATTAAAAACAAACAAACGAGGAAATATTTGTAAGTATGCCATTTAAAGGATGAACTTACTGGTTGGCCCCTTGCTGAAAAAATGTTCAGAGAGATGAAACGGTCTTGTTTGCTACTGTCTGTGTGTTGTTTAACATCCGTCATATCTCTGGGTTGAGCTGACTGCCACTCAGCCTTGGGGCAGACATGAAACTCGTCTCAATAAACAAACACCCAGTTCCAGCTCGTAGAAGTAAAAATATTATCACTTCCATATTTAAGTACTGAGTCAACTTCCAGTCCAGATCACATCAGAATCAATCTACTTCATGGTATCCTGTACAAGTGACTAGAGCTGCTCTTGTCTAGCAAATTGTGTCTAAATGTTTGCTTGTTCTTTAACAAATATAACCCTAAATACAGTAAACCAATCAATACTTCTTACTGCAAAACAGACAGTTTACTCTAACCTATAATTAGGTTTACTTTAGGTTTATAGTCTCTCATAAAACAGTATTATATAAACAACAAATATGACCCCTGAAGTAATTTCATTTATGCATTTTTCTTCTTCTTGTGATGTAATACTGAATTCTTCCATGTGTCTTAAAAGTATTACAGTCCTATAATTAGTTCCCAATTGCAATATTGGATTACAATAAGTAAGAGCCTGATCTTAATAAGAACAGATTGCTAGAAGTCTACAAGGTCTATCAAGCGTTTGGAATGCATGAATAGTAACACAGTAAGTTAAATTTTAATAGATGCATTGATCACGTTCAACCTTGTTGTCCAAGCTTAACCTGCCTAACTGCTAGTTGATCCATCAGAAGCCATTACCCAATTGCCCTATAGAGGGGAAAATATGTCTTCCAGAAAGCAAGTCCTAATTTGTATTTTCTTATTTGATGAGAGAATTTAACAATGTCAGACCTTTTAATATAAAAGCCTTTTTTGAATCTTAAAGGAGAAGGAAAGGGTTTTACTAATTTTTTAGTATGTAATAGAGGGCCCCTGCCCCTACCTGAACGCTGAAATCATTTCTTCTAAAAATGCTCCTTTGCCCAGTACGGTCCTCCTGAAGTACACACTATTTCTCCTTGTCTGCGCCGCCATGTTTTAAACATGGCGCTCCACTAGCCTCCCCGCTTGCCTCTCCCCCCCCCCAGCACCTGTCAGCTGTCACCGTTCCTCACCGCTCCTCTCCCCTCCCTGCGTCCTCTCATCCCTGCTCCTCTCCTCGCTTGCCTCTCCGCCCCAGCACCTGTCAGCCGACACCATTCCTCACCCCTGCTCACCTCTCCCCCTCCCTGTACCTGCGTCCTCTCATCCCCGCTCCTCTCCTCGCTTGCCTCTGTGCCCCTGCACCTGCCGGCTGCGTCCTGTAATGGCCCCAGCTGCTGCGTCTAATAGCAAATAGCGTCTCATAACCAGACGCTAGGGGGAGCGCGCCTGCTTGTGCGCATGCGCCACCTTTAATAGTAAGTCTCCAAGTCCTGGAAAAGAGCGATGCATTATGGGAATCTTTCTACCCAGCTCAGCGTTTTTTTTTCCTGTTTTGCTTCTGATCATCTGAACTGGAGATATATGGGGAGACTTAAGGGCACTATTGAGACAACTGAAGGTAAGCCTGCATTTTGAGATTAACTCTTTATTAGCCTTTCCTTCTCCTTTAAAATAAAACTGCCATTCTTCTAATGGCATCTTCTAGTGGCGTCTCTCTCATCTGCTGGTGAATAAAGCATCAGATAGTGTATTGTATGGTGTCTTTGTATATTTATGATATTATATAGTTGATTTTGGTATCTAATAGGTGTATTATTCCATATATGTCACACAAATAAGGAGCCTACACATTAACTAAAAACTTTGGAATCAGGATTAATAAAGCAAATCTCTTGATTATTTTTTCTTAAGCATAATTGACCCATACTCAGACTTTGAGGTCTTAAGGTGGCCATACACGTAGCAATAATGATCTTTCGTCTGACCATTGGTTGCAGGAAAGATTGTTTCCACCCACCATTGACATTCAGGGCAGAATTGTCAGATATGAAGGTAGAAGCAATAGAAACCTACCTCCACCTGCCAGTTCAGCCCTAAATGTAGATTTTGCTTGGGCGCCTTCAACGGTGTCCAATAAAAATCTTTTAATCTGCTTTATCAACTAGATGACTGATATCCGCAGCCTTTGTGATATCGGTCATCTTGTGGAGCCGCCATACACGCACCAAATATCGTATGAAATTAGGTTTTGTATGATAATATCGGTGCATATATGGCCGGCTTTAGTGTCAAACCTTAAAATTGGGGATAATTCCATAGATTACATATTTTTCACATTTTCATTTTAATTGCCAAACCTACTGGTAAGATTACCCCACAGACTTAGTACATTGAGTGTTTTGATTTGAAAATGGCATCACACAGGACCATATAATAAATCCAAAGGGATTGCAACCAAGTGATGATAGGAAATACCTTTTAGGGCTTCTTCTACTGGTACGTTTAAAATTCAACCAGTAATAAAAGGTTGAAGGTTAGCTTTCCCAGAGCCACTAGTGATCTTATATATTCCTTAGCCTAAAATACAGTGACAGAGAGGGTCCTACATTATACATTAACACAACACATCAAGATGCCTCCAGCAAACAAATATACAACTTCTGTGTATCCCTTACACAGCTATTCAATTCCCATTATTAATTTGTTTTTTTAATTCTCTCCTTTTTCCAGTCCAGTAGCTTCCTAATACAATAGGACCCATACGTTTAGTATATATTTAAGAATAGGTATAAGCAATCACCATTGATTCAACAGTCTTTTAATACATAATCCTTTGTACCACTTTCTTTAAAGAAGACTGTTATATGTGTGTTTTTTAAAGGTTTATTAAACTCTTAATGAATATTAGCTCATATTTAACCTTTTATTTATTTCTCCACTATGGATGACCTTTCTTAGGACATGTTCCCCTTTTAAATAATTTATCCTGTCTACATCTGGCAAAGCGCTTTGGTGAAATGCCAGGCATCAAAATGTCAATGATGATGATTACAGTGGTCTTGCTAATGTTAAACTAAACCCTCTTTAGTATCTTGGGATGAATACCATCTGGTCCAAAAGCTTTATTTACCATCAGGTAAAAAAAATTGAAATTCTTATGGGGAAATCTAATACATGAAAAAACGTGCATAGATAAACCAAATGTATTTCCCAATGTAATTGTTTTTTTTATAAAAAAAAATATTACAATACAAGTTTAAATTGCTATAAAATACATGGACTTTTTTCCACACTTAAGTCACTGAATGGTTTCATTGGTTTAAATAAGTTTCAATAAATACCTACAAAGTACAAATTGTTCATGCATAGCATATTTTTCAATTGATGGCTTTTATTACATTGCCCCAAGTCTATAAAAATGGTTCCTCTAAACTACTTGATTTCTGCTACTCTAAACTCTTCAATATTAATGTACACACCCATAGTGACAAAATATAAAAGCCTCCAGTGGTTGAACGAGGACATTTGCTAGCAAATTAGTACATAGATCAGGGCTGATGTCCTGTCATGCTATCAATAAACAATGCAATTTATGTGGGTTTATATCTCTAAATATTGGGTGAAACATGGTAAGTTCATTGCAGAAGTAGAGACATAGCCACAAAATGTGCATGCACTGCTATGTTTCCCCTGAAAACACAAACTAGAAGACTAGGATATGTTAGTACAAATATGGAACCTGCTATCCAGAATGATAGAGACCTGGGGTTTTCTAGATAAGACTAGGATATGTTAGTACAAATATGGAACCTGCTATCCAGAATGATAGAGACCTGGGGTTTTCTAGATAAGGGGTCTTTCTGTAATTTGGATCTCCATACCTCAAGAGTACCCACGAGCAGGTCACCAGCAATAAATCTCTGCTACCACAAATGACTAATTTCCACAAAAAGCCTTTCCACCTGTAATAAAGGGAATCACCATGAAAAGCCCTACACAGCACTTTGGTTGCCTGTAGAAGGAAACTTCTCACGCCTGAAGCAATATGTAGGCCTTTCCACTAGTGATTCACTTTATTGCCAGAGGAAAGGCTTTTCAGGGAGATTAGTCGCCCACGGTAGCAGAGATTTATCATGGACAACTAATCTCCATATGGGACACTATCCATAGTCTACTAAAAAAAAAAAAAATAGAAAATAATTTAGACATAAAATAAACTAAATAGGAATGTTTGTCCTACAATAAGGATTAATTACATGTAATTCAGGATCAAGTTCAAGGTACTGTTTAATTATTATAGAGAAAAAGAAAATAGTTTCACTATACCAGGTTACTCAAGTTGAATCAAGCTAACACAAGAAGTCACATATCATACTCCCAGTAGAGTTAGCCCATGCAAGGCCTAAGATAGAGCACTTACCCTAACTCCATTACTGAACCTCCAAGTAAAAACTGCAGTTGGACTACAAATGAGAAAATATCATGTTCACACATTTCTTTGTCTTGAGTAATGTAAAGCAGCATGGCTGCTAAGTGTTCTTATTGAGTGTTTCTGAGAGTTCCTATTGAGTGTTTACTATAAGCTCTGCTTCTCTGTTATAACAGTAACAAAGGCTTGAATGAGTCTATACAAATCGACCCTTCTCTTGAAAATATTTGCATTAAAAAGACAAGAGTTTCAACACTTACACTAGTATAACCTAATCCAGAACATTCTGATCACCTGCTGGGAAAAGGGTTGCAGAATTTCTGGGTCATTGACATAAATCGGAGAATTTTTCTCCACCGGGAGTCTTCCAAGCATAGCAGATCTCAAGGTTGAGTTTGATAATTTTAGAGACAGCAAAGTACACCAAATTAGAAAGTTATTGATTACAGGACTTTTCAGATCTAGCCCGTTAACAATAATAGAATTCCAAATTATGGCGGAGAGCCCTATATTATATGTAGGATTTTTAAAATGGCTGTTTTGTTCCATGACCAATAAAACTGGCAACTCGGCAATTAGGACTTCAACATCAATAACATATATTTTGAATATGGCTGAAAGTATTTGTTTAAATTCCCTCCAAAATGGCGAACAACCAAACCTAATGTAAGTATAAAAAAAATATAAATGGAGTCCATTTTCTCTTCGTAAAGACAAAAAAAAAATTATATATATTTACCTCCAAGAAAGAACTTTTGAGCCCATTGCATAATACAAGGACAAAGCTTCACAGCAGAAAAGAAATCAAAGGAAAATAGTTCAAAATGAGAGTATATTTTTTTCTTATTGCTTCCTTTTGGAACCCATCACATAAAAGTCATAAACCACACTTATCTATTTCAAACACGTAACACACTTTCCTTTCAGAGGTAAAAAAACATTAATATCAATATTATAAATGCAGTGTAGCAATACATAAGCCAAGATTTTATCAAATTATGTTTTTTATCTCATGTGGGATAATACCTCACCGTACTGTGTTATTCTGTAAGGCACGTTTATCAAGCGGAAAAAACAAATCAGTCAACAGAATTATACAGCATGAAGTGGCATTTTCTTCTGTCAGACAGAACAGTGATGCATTTTCTTGTTGTAGATGCTAATACGTGTATCTACAGTTCGTTACGACTATACAGGAATATATATTTATCTTTTTATTGAATGTAACTGGGTGAAACACAGCCTCCAAGGAAGCCGCTTTTGCATATTTGTAGCAAACAAAGTGGGGTTTATCTGTTAAAGGGCCATATTGCCACTGCTATTTTCTGGCTGTTTTCTTGACTTCTCTACACTGTAACCATTTCCTTGAATTGTAGTGTAGTAGTTATATGGTAACCCCGATACACGTTAAATGAGTACAACAGAGACCTGAACTTACAGTTTTGAAAAATGATTTCCTTTTTCTTTGTAATAATAAAAGAGTAGCTTGTACTTGATCCTAAGATATAATGAATCCTTATTGGCGGCAAAACAATTCTATTGTTTAATTAATGTTTAGTATTCGTAAGGCATGGAGATCCAAATTACAGAAAGACCTCAAAAAAACCTCAGGTTCCAAGCATTCTGGATAACATGTCCGATACTTGTACTATTTTTCTTTATATATAATATATATATAAGATTTAATAGCCTTTGTATTTTATTTACACTGAACAATCCACCCATAAGATATGCTAGAATATATACAGAATTAAGACTGGCAAAAACTTTAGCAAGAATGTCAAAGAAGGGCAAATTAATGACTTTTTAAGGCTCAGGCTAATGCCAGCGAGCCTGATTCTGTGATTTTCCCCTACGCTGGCATCAACAGAGCAAATTTTGGCGCAGAAGTATGGAATTGGGGCCCAACACAGTGACTGTGTGCAGGCACAGGGAAAAGGCAGATGCAAGTGTAGGGGCTGATCCTCTGCCTGCATTTATCTACAGGCCAAGAATCAGCCCAATCTGAAAATAGCCTTAGGAAAACCTGTAGTCTCAGTTACTGAGAGTTATCTGTTGTAATAAGTCAAAACAACTGGCCTTGCCGTGTTTTTTTTGAAGATGTTTCACCAGTCATCCAACTGACTTTCTCAATTCAGAGTTCAGAAAGCCAGTCAGATAACTGGTGAAAAGTCTTCAAGAAAAACACAGCAAGTCCAGTTGATTTGACTTTTTACTACAGATTTACCATGACCTGGATCTGGACCTGGATCTGGACCTGGACCTGGATGAATGAGAACCTTCACAGGCATATTCCTGAGAGTTGCTAAGATAGATTTTATGGACAATGTTTTGAGGTGGCATTTAAACTGATGCTATTCCTTCCATATCACTACCAATTTATCTGATTACAACACATTCTACTGGATCACATTTTGGACAGCATATTTCTGATGCCAAAACAGGTGCCAATACTGCTTATTTCATTTGTTCAAAGTTTCCTTTCATAGAGCAGCTGTACATGCTATTTAGATTCTATAGTTATTCAAAAAGCCAACCTATTATTATGTGTTCAGCACCTTTTAAAAGATGTTAGTAATTTGTTTTTTTTCAATTTTATATATAACACCAGGAGTAAATGGGATCCGGTGCATGCTATTTTGTAATGAGGTTATCTGTTTAATAAAAGAGATGTTTGCAGTTTGGGTTTTCTTAATGTGTTATCAATAAGGTACAGCAGGTACTTTTGTTTCCTATTTTGTCTTTTGAAAGGCATCTCACTGAAAGCAATGTTTGGTTGTAATCATGATTTATTGAATCATTTGTAAAAAAATAAAAATAATAATCTAAACCAAATGTCTGGTGCAAGTTCATTCCGATATAAAAATTATCTTTCTGCTACACAAAAAAAATAAAATAAAAAATACAAATGAAGACATTTCTCTTCTGAATATGAAAACAAGATGCAGATGAATCAGCTCATAAAAATTCTCCACCATACTAACATTTAGCGTAGGTTGGAACACAAAAGATACCTGTTATGGGGCACCTAATAATCATTTATAGCTAACAGCGTTAACAGCTTCTATTGGAAATCTAGTTTTATTATCCCCATTCCTCAGCATTAGTATAACGCTTTCTTGACATATTTCGCTTGTTGTCATTTATCCATTAAAGTGTATTTATCCATTAGTTTATCAAATGGCTTGAGTTTTTTACTTATGAAATCCAAGAACCTTTAAAAATGTCCGAGAGGTTGAGCAGGATGAGCAGACAATGTCACAACTTTTTAAAGGAACAATAACATCAATATGCTAGTAAATTCTTGGCCTTGGATAGCCTTTGACAAAATGGTCATGAAATGCAATATACAAAAGACCAGTGATCCCCAGCGAGTGGCTCGTTAGCAACATTTTGCTCACCCTTGCATGTTGCTCTCAGTGCCCCCTAACCAGGTTTGTATTTTTGATTTCCTGACTTGGGGGCAAGTTTTGGTTGAATAAAAACAAGATTAACTACCAAATAAAGCCTCCTGTAAACTGATAGTGTGCAAAGGGGCTACCGAATAGCCAATCTTAGCCCTTATTTGGCTCCTCCATAAACTTTTATGGTGCTTGTGTTGTTCTCCAAGTCTTTTTACATTTGACTGTGGCTCACGAGTAAGAAAGGTTGGGGACCCCTGCAATAGACCATCCTTGCTTTTTTAATAAAACAAATCAGTAGTCCACTAAGAAGCCCCCTATATAATGAGTGCTTAGTTATTTTAAAGCCTAAGAAAGACTTCAGCTTGGAAAAGGAAAGGGGGGGGGGGTGTTTGCCAAAAATGGATTATATTGTCTCTAAATAGATGGACCAAATTAATTAAAGTATCGGCAATGCATAGCTACTGTACAACCTATTGAATGTTACGCTGTGTGAATTGTGTTGCACCAAATTGCAATTTATACTTCAGGAATATGGCACAGGTATTAATTTATAGAAATAATTGTGTCATTTTTAGCACCATGTGGTAATTCTGTTGAATACATTTAAACATAAAAAAGGGTAATGTTTTGCCATCATTAGATTATCGCTAGCTGTTTTGTTTCCTATTCCTATGTATAGAGCTCTGTTTTTATATTACAGAGAAATGAAGGAAATCTGTCAAAATGAAGATTTCCCCCAGGATGCTTGGGGTTTTTTCTGAATAAGGGATCTTTCTGTTATTTGAATCTCATTACCTTAACATTAAATAGACCCAAAAGGATTATTTTGCCACCAATATGGATTCATGCAGCTTACTCTGGATCAAGTAAAAGGTACTATTTTATTATTACAGAGAAAAAGAAAATATTTGTTATTAATTAAAATTATTTCCTTAAAATGGAGTCTATGGGAGATAGCATTCCCGTAATTCAGAGTTTTCTGGATAACAGGTTTCCAGATAAGGGATACCATACCTCCATTTAGATTTCGGTTTCTGGATAATAGATCATACCTTGTAAAATAAAATTATGTAAATGAATAAAAACCATAGACGGCTGCCTAGACAGTGTTGAGCATTTATTCCTAGGGGCAAACCAAACCACCATACCTGGCTTGAATATAGTAAATTAAGTAATTATATCCATTTGCAAGTAAATAAACCTTTCAAGTAAGATTTCTTGATGATGTACAAAGTTTTTTTTTGTTTTTTGTTATCTCTTGCTAAATTAGATGATCCATTCCCTTTTCTTATTCAAAGTACATGTGTAGCCCACAGACTGAAACGCGATGGCATTTTCTGCAAATACCATACTATACAAGAAGAAGCTACATTACACTCTTGTGGCTTCAGTTCGGCTGATATAACAGATTTCTCAGCGCCTGTGGGATTGGGAACAATAATACTGGTTGTGGCCATTAACTTTCTCTTTTGTGATTTTACATTTTCCATTAGGTTTGAGTGCATTTTTCCTGGCTGGTAGCACTGGGGTGTGGAGATGAATTCAGTGAGATATAGCACACAAAAGTGTGACAAATTACAATGCCAAAGTTATGCTGCTGGATTGTAATGTCAGAGAATAGAATTTCAGTTCAGCAACTGCACACCACAGGAAAACACTACAATTATTTGCTATTCTTTATACTGTACTGTGGAATCATAGTACCCAGATACTGAGCCAATAAAGTGGCTGATCCTTTAACTTTCATTAAGATGACAGTTCATTTGAAGTACATAAAGTAGCCAATAATTACAATGAAATTACCAACAGTTTAGAAAATGTTTTTTATCCAACAGTATTGATAGAACAAAGGGTTATATATCACTGTGGAAATCAGAGATCCCTGGAAAGTAGAAAGCAAAAACTAGTCATGGACTAGGACTCAGAACCCCCTCAGAGTGCAAAGTTGAGTTTCTGATACTCTATAAGAAAATGTTTGAATGTACAGTTGATTTAGAGCAGCCAACAAGTTGCTCACCACCCCCTTTGATGTTGTTCCCAGCGGCCTCAAAGTAGTATTTTTAAATCTCTGACTAGTTGGCAAGTTTTGGGAGCCCAGAGACAACGTTTTAATCCTAGCAGAGCCTCCTGCAGGCCAACAGTCCACGTGGAGCTACCAAATAGCCAATCACATCCCTTATTTGGCATGTGATTGCAGTTATAAGTAGTAAAACTTTGCACAGTAGGCAAGATAACTGCAGAATGGAAAATAAACCTCCCTTTATCAGGAGTATTATCCCTATCCCTCAAAATGCTGACCCTGCTTTGTGCCTGGTACAATAATAAACATTATAAGCTCCCCAAGCATAATTGTCATGAAGTCTCTTGTTTGCATCATTGTTGCATATTAATCCTTGGTTGCGGGTGGTTATTTTGGTATAGCCATAGATAGATGTATACCCTAGGGTATGTAATTGGTAGTTGTACTTTGTAGCTGTTGATTAATTACAATAAATTGCATTCAAAGGTTCTTGGGGATGCTGGAAATTGTACATTTCCACTATTTCAATATCCAGGTAATGCTGGGAAAGTCAGCCAGTCAGAATACAAACACACAGCAAAGTTTTGGTACAAGCCTCACTTTCATAGTGCTTATTTATCAACGTTCATATTTTTTTCTGCTAAAAATCACAAATTTGAATTATGGTTTACAAAGATTTTCAAATTTTAAATATTTATTAAGCAAAAAAAAAAAAACACAAAACATTTGAATGTAAAACTTCAGCATCTGAAAACCTGTCAATGGAAGCTGTCCTAGGCAAAATTTGAACTATTTAGTCAGTTCAGGTTTTTCAACCCATTGCAAATGATAAGTAAAATATGAATCCAAGGTCATTTCATGGTTTTATTCTATTGATTTTTCCCCCACATTTTTTTTTACATTTTGAGGTTATCTGAAACAGAAAAAAATGAAAATTTGCACAAATACGAATTTTGATCATCTATTTATCTATCTATCTATATCTATCTATCTATCTATCTATCTATCTATCTATCTATCTATCTATCTATCTATCTATCTATCATCTATCTATCTATCTATCTATATCTATCTATCTATCTATCATCTATCTATCATCTATCTATGTATCTATCTATCTATCTATCTATCTATCTATCTATCTATCTATCTATCTATCTATCTATCTATCTATCTATCATCTATCTATCTATCATATCTATCTATCTATCTATCTATCTATCTATCTATCTATCTATCTATCTATCATATCTATCTATCTATCTATCAATCATATCTATCTATCTATCATCTACCTATCTATCATCTATCTATCATCTATCTATCATATCTATCTATCTATCTATCTATCTATCTATCTATCTATCTATCTATCTATGGATCATGTACAGATTGTTTCAGACTTTACACTAAGATAACTCAAAACTGAGGCAAAGAGAATGGGTGCCTCTAGCAAACTGCTCATCTCTATCTCTCTTAAAGCTTGCTTTCTCTCCAAGTGTTTTTTGTTGCATTACATAATACAAAGACTTATGCTTGATAAATTCAAAGTCTTCTCAGAAAACAAACCTTAGCAAAGTCTTTTGACTACCAGAAAACCTTCTTTAGGTCATTTTTCAAAACACAGCATAGTTGCTATGAGTATCAGATGGGCATTGAAGGAAAGTATTAGCAAAAATAAAGATTTATTTTGTAATTTTGGCTAACTGGCAAATGTAAATAACTCAAATAAATCAAATCAACGGTAGTTGTTTTATTGTTTTATTTCCTGGTACTGAACAGGAAAATGTATTTTTCTTGTATAAAATGCATCTTCTTAACATCTTGCATAAGTAGAAGTTACAAGACCCGTCAGCAATATCTTTTAGGGTCAACAAACTTTGACATACATCATTTACTTGGCACTGATTCCCACTGAGTCCTTTATACACTGGAACACCCCAGCAATTGTTTTCCCTAATATAATATAATAACTCTGCTAAAAACACTTGAGGTCTAAAATGGCTAAAAAACCATGAACTTTCCCTTTAGCTGCATGACATGAAAATGTTACATTAAAGAGGAAAATAACCCTCTTCCATTTTACTTTTAGATTATACCATAGGACCGTGTGTTTAGAAAAACCAGAATATTGAAGTTAAAGACATCAAAATTAACAATGATAGAAAAGACATTTTATTTTGAAACTTTTTCATTAAGCCTTTGTTTTGGGGTAATACTTTCTGAGATTAGGGAGAATTTTGTAACCATTGTTTGTTGTACTAAACCCTTAATGAAGCATATAGGGAACATGTGCCCTAGAAATAGGTTTACCTTCCATTTACTTTCAAAAGAAAAATAAGGCATAGATTTTAGTGGGGCACATCATTTGTGGGGGACCTGAGTGCTCTGCAAATCCAACATACCCTAGTAATCCAAACTCATAAGCATAGGATTGTTACTATTAACCCTAGTCATTTATGTTTTAGCAACCCACCAACATATATATAAATCAGACTTTGCAATCCATATTTGTATTTACAGTACATGTTTGAGTAGCCTTCTGAGGATTCTCCTTAGCTAGCAACTGCATACACAGATTGCACTTTTGGTTTTACTTACTGCAGAGTAAACCAGACAAGTAGTATGGCTAAATAATCCAATATCTAAATGAAGGATAAACTTTATTTATAAATAGGGCACATACTCCCTTTAAGAGACCCAGAAGAATCAGAATAGAAGGTAGCATCATAACCACAAACCATAACAAAATAATTGGATTAATAGTAAGTGGGTAAACCTGGCACAAATTCTTTTATCAGAAAAAGACTTTTCATGGTAGACATTGGCTCCATAGTAATTCCTTGTTCATAAAAATATTCTAATATTCCTCCCATAGAGTGTTTTGGGAGAAGCTTTCCAACATGAACAACTTTTAGCTCTCAGAAAATAGTAAGTATGGTGGATCATAACACTGCACGAAGCAACATATAAATATAGAAGTTTTATAGAAGTCTTTTTTAAAGATTTGCAACAGGTTCCCCCATTTTGGTAGCTCTTTTTTGCAGTGGAGCCTTTATGTTGAACAAGAAATCATCACAGCCAAAGACTGATCCACAGTATTAATTATTTATACTCTATAGACTATATTAAAGGCACATTTAGGATAGGCTGCCACTGACAATTTATAATCCTCACAAATGATATGGGTAATTCTAGTATCTACACATATTTAAAATCATTTTCTGAAGCAGGTTGTTTATCACTGTATCTGTTCATTTCATCAATCATAACTTGCTAAAGTATATACAAACACTCAAATGCCTGGACACCATAAAATCAAGAATCAACTGGGATCTCTAACCTTCTAGGTGCTGTGAACTACAGGGAAGGGAGGGGAAATAAAAAGTGCCTGCAATGCTATGTACAACTTATAGTGACATTATTGACCATATTCTGATCAGACTGGAATGGCCCAATCTAAGCTAAACTGGCATACAACCTAAATGATCCATATCAAACCCCCGAAATACCATATCAAAATCCTGAATCAGTTATCCTTTGACTGATGGCATGGAGCTACCATAGTTGATATCTTTACATCAGCGTCTTTAAGAATACAAACAAAAGAAGAATGTAAGTAAACCATTAGCCTTACCTGAAGAAGCCAATAACACCTTCTGTGGAAAGTTGGTATGATGGAGGAGTGGACATAACAGCCATAGAGACACTGGAAAAAAAACAAGAGAGGATGTTAAACTATGCAAACAAGGAGCAACATGAGCTCAATTTTTTGTAACTCTATTAATAAGTATATTAATTATATTAATTAATAAATATATTAAGTATATTCATTATTTAAATGTGATACTAGCACAATCTTTACAAAAATATATATTGAACTGCATATAAAATGTCCTTAATCCATATTTATTCTATGTATATTATATCGATTAGATCACAGACCATTAAAAAGAATTACATGGAACCATTAGGTCATATCCTAGAAGAATGAGTGCTCATTTATTACTGTTGATCTGTCTATAAATGCCAATGATTACTTTCTTCTTAATAGTAAAGGTGACATCTGGTACAGGTTTATATAAATATAAAAAACATACTTTTACTACACTAAAAGAACATTTTTTCCAGATGAGCAAAGAGGATTTTGAATGTGTCACAGGAGGACGCATTCTTCTTAGAGTTGGTTGGGTAAGCCACTCCACATTAGTTCCAAAGCCAGTAGTTTTTGATTGACAGCTATGGGGGTCCACCATTATGCCTTTTAAGACAGCTTTGGTTGCTAGTTTTATGTAGAAGAATCTTTAAAGACTGAATGGACAATTCCACCAATTTCTTTCAAAAAGAAAAAAATGCACTGCCTTAAGAAATCCACACACTGATCAAAGTTACTGGGTGCCAGAGCAAATGTTTTTTATGAGCTTGGAGAAGATGATGCAATTTTTTTTTTTTTTACAAATACATTTATGCTGGAACTCTTTCCATACAAACTGTGTTGTCTTCTCCTTTCACTTTCAAGCAGAATAATTGTCATTATTACTGTCATATGGTCTTATAATTACAGATGCAGCCTAGTTTCTTTACCATGTTGTTGCGTTATGTCTCTGGTTGTCCGAGAGGAAACAAAAATACCAAAATTAATCACCAGGTGGCGCATGGTCTAGGCATTTCCATTGCATTTTGCTGCCAAGTATTTGCACTCTAGCACCATCTAGAGGCAGGACCTAACACCGAAAACAATTGTGTCTGGACATGGTGAGACAACTCGCTGAAAACTTGCTGGCTGCATCTCTACATATATATGACCTTTCCAGTTAAGGACTGACTCATCTCCTTATCTAGTGGAATGCTCACCTGCAGTGCCTCAGTTATGAAAATATATGATTTAGTTGAATTAAGCTTGCAACGTCCCAATGTTACGTAGCTGCCATGACAAAATTAACTTATTAAATGCACTGGGACTCCCAGTACATCGGTGACGATTAGAAATGTATAATGATACAATGGCTAGGATCACTTTGCATATATTGATTGTATTCTTGTACTGAAGGTTATTTGGCAACCGAGGGCAGCTATGCCATTGCCATAGGGTACAGAAACAATATTTATATTTTACAATAACCATTTCATATCCTTTAATGGAAAACAATACATCACTGCTGAGGCCAAAATGAGTTTGGCACCCAGGGCAAATGCCCTTTCTTCTCTTGCTTTATTAATAAATGCACATAAATTAGTGAATGTATCTTTAAAGGTGAACTGTCATTATTATAAAAAAAATTCCACAAATGTAGTGTTCACTTCTTTATACATTCATGATAAATTGTGAGTTGTTTTAGCCAACATTTTTTAGTAGCTGTGACCAACACACACATGCCGTGGTTTATGGTTGAGGAAGCACACAATTTGTTTAACACACACATCAACCATTTACTGTATATCTTAAAATCTTCAGGAAAAAATGCTTAAATCTATGGGGCAGATTTACTAATCCACAAACAGACCGAAAGCATCTGAAGGCGTTTTTTCATAATGATCGGTATTTTTGTGACTTTTTCGTCGCCATCGCGACTTTTTCTCATGTCCCGCGATTTTTTCGCCGCCGTTACGACTTTATCGTATCTTTTCCGCGACTTTTTCATCGCCGTCGCAAAAAAATTGGATTGGTTTTTCCGCCGTTTAAAATTGCTCAATACGAAAAAATTGCGACAGCGACTAAAAAGTCGTGCAAAATACGATAAAGTCGTGATGCCGATGAAAAAATCGCGCAAAATACAAAAAAAACACGACGGTGACGAAAAAGTCGCAAAATTTTCTCATTCGAGATTCAGATTCGTGGATTAGTAAATGCGCCCCTATGCGTTAAATTAAGCATTCATTACTGTGTAGATTTTATTTATAATAGCTGCAGTTCCCCTTTAAGTTAAGTCAGGGCAAGTATTCACAGTGATTAACAAGAAAGAATGCCCAGGAACTGGGAAACGACAAGGCCATGACAGGGTTAGGATGTAGGGAACTGAATGAGTTTAAGATGGGAATTATGGGTATTTTTTTTTGATAGCCTGTTAGGATAGGTGGAAACACTGGGGGTTAAAGGCTTTCTTTTTTACCTGGAACAGCTATTGGAGCAGAGACAAAGCAGGAGGAGCTTCTGGGGGGGGGGTGGTGATAGGAGGATGAGGTAGGGCATAGCAGGAGTAAGGCCTGCGTCCAAAGTAATGGAAAGGGTTATGGTGAAAGGGGTGTGAGTTATGGAGGAAAGCCATGCCAGGAGTGACAACAGACGGCCCCTCACTCCTGGTTCTAATTGTTTGCAGCCTTCAGCGGCAATTGGAGGTTACAGTATTTTAAATACTGGAAAAGTATTTTTAAATATTAGATGTAGGGTTTACGTTGGCCTTACACTTTACTGATGTTACTATTCATATATTAATTGTTTATTTATTTCAATTTGTTAATAAGCAAGTAGTGGCCTTTTTCAGCTAAAGTGTTTCATGTAGTCAGTATGTTTTTAACAATGGGGGGTGGGGCTTGATGTTTTTTTAGAAGGGACCCGTTAAATTGATGCTGCCCCTGTCATGAAATTGAATATTTTATCGGGGTTATTTTACATTAAAAGCAGTTTGTGCTTTTACTATTTAATGTTTATATTTGTCCACCGAAAAACAACAAAAAAAAAAGAAAAAAAAGAAAGAAAGAATAAAAAAAAAAGTGATTCCTTAAGTGAATAAATATCCCACTGATATATTACCCATTTTGTTTTGCCAGCTCTACCTAAACCATCTTTATATTTCCAGGGTGTCCAACAGTAAACTCCTGACCTTCACTAATGCATGTAGGTGGCAGCGCAAATTTATAACGCAGACATATATTTCTTACCATATGCAGAGAACTTATTGAACTGCTGCCCTTTCTCTTTCCAGCTCAATTTCCCAACAGATTTTCAACTTGTAATCCAGATCAAACTTGTAGTTGAACAAACTTGGCTTTTCAAATTTCGTACAGAAAAATCATTAATCATATCTGGCATTCAACATTCTATTGCTCGGCTCAGGGTAAATATTTCCTTCCAGCTGGGCTTAATGCAGCCTTATCTTTACATGTAATTGCACAAAGTGCTTCCTTTATCTCTAAATGTTATTATTGGTAAAATATATATATTTTTGTCTATTCTACATATTAATTAATATTCTCTTCTTTGTTTGTTTTTTTATTGGCAGGAGGATGAAATCACATATCCAACTGCCAATATTTTTTGGGCAGAAGATCATTAAAATTGAATTTTTTAAATTCATATTTGAAAAGAAACAAAGTGGATCACAGACTAAAGGATCCGAGAAGGTGTTTGATGTACTATTTTATTTGGGATAAGACATGAAGGGGGATTGTAATAAAAATTGCAAGTGCTGTGTAAAATGCAGTTTTTGCGAATGTTCAGCGCTGTTTGCAATGTAATTATGTTCCCTTAACATTTATTGCATTGCAAACATTTAACGCCTGCTTGAAGTCTGACCATGACTTTTTTATTAAGAAGTTTTATTACATTTACTGTGCACGTGTGCAAATGAAAACATTTGCAAAGAAAATGTGTCACAAAGCACCATTTTGGTCCCATTGCAACTGCTTTTCTCCATTAGCGATACATATTACATTCCCCCATTAGAGTATATAGCATTATTGGGAACATGGGTAGCAAACCCACAATACTAGGGGGCACATTTACTAATCCACGAACGTCCGAAAGCGTCCGAATTCCTTTTTTTTCCGTAATGATCGGTATTTTTGCGATTTTTTCATCGCCGGCGCGATTGTTTCGTATTTTGCGCAACATTTTCATCGCCGTTACGACTTTATCGTATATTTTACATGACTTTTTCGTTGCCGTTGCGAACAATTTGGTTTGGTTTTTCCGCCGTTTACTATAGTGCAATACGAAAAAATCGCGATGGCGACGTAAAAATTGCAAAATTTTCATTCCTAATCCGTTTTTTTCCCTTTCAGTATCCGGATTCGGGGATTAGTAAATGTGCCCCTAGGTGTTGACCAATATGTACAGACAAAGCACTGCATATCTTTAAAAGGGTAGTATTCACCTACATAATACTCCATATCTAAATTCGGCGTAGCACATTGCATGGAAAATACCATTAATTGGGTACTTGTGTCTACATATGCCTATTGACACACCACCTCCAAGTGCAAGTGAACAAGTGCAAATGCATCAATTTTGTAATTAGCAAGTTTGTTTAAGTAGAGGTAATGTGCTCTGTATAAACAACCCCTCCTTTCACCGCCTTTGTTGTGACCGTTTTATCTCAGAGATAAATAAATCTCTATTATGCAGTGTGGTGCACTGTGAAAGGAAAGCCCTGGAGATATAAGTGCAGGGGCTGCATGACAAGGGATCCGAATAACCAGCAGCCAGATTACACTGGTTTATGTTTAGAGATTGGCAGAACCAGGTGCAACTGTGATTAGGTGAGAAGGAAAGAGTTAAGGCAGGAGAAGGCTGGCCTGGGGAGGGGCGGAGAAAGAGAGGGATGTGATGTCAGAAAAGCACTCACTTCCTTATTTTCTGAACAGGTAGAAACATCCCACCCACCCTCCCTCTTTTTGCATATTTTGCGAAATGGTAGGAGTTTCTCTTCTTTTGGTTTTCATATTATCTATTAATAACTGAATGTGGAATTTTACCTGAATGCATTGTTATATTGGGCTTTCTGTATCTTTATATGGTATAAACGTGAGAGTCAGCTTTGTGTGTAATTATTGTTAACAACGATTTCTTGATCCAGGGAATGTTTCCGATCGCCCAGGGGGTCGGGAAGGAATTTTTTCCCTCTTGAGGCATAATTGGCACTAGCTTCAGGTTGGGTTTTTTGCCTTCCTCTGGATCAAAATAGTGGATATATGATAATATATTTTATGTTTTATTTGTCACAGCAGCGGTAGGACCTTGCCAGAGTACTGCACAGGTCATTTTAGCAGAGGGAGAAAGGAGGTTCTCTTCTGTGACTGCACGGTGGATTGATAGATACAGACGCTACTACTGCTTGTGCTAGGTCACAGCCTGCTTGGATTTCCTATCATCGAGACACTGCAGATCCAGGACCGGCAGCAGGGCTGCTGAACTTCTCTCATGGTTGGTAATGCAGCTCCTGCTGGTAACAGAGTTTGGGGCCATCCTCTCTGTAGGTAGAGGCAGTCTAATACTCATTCAAGTCTTCAGCGAGGAACGGCAGAGCATAGTAGCGACCTCTTATGGAATTATGGCTTTAGAATATTGCCTTGGGTTAGGCTGGCAAGGTCCTATTTATTTGATAAAATGTGAATAAATGCTGTGGCCATTTTCTCCACCTCTGTCTCCTGGTGTTTCATTGAGATATGTAACAAGGGGGTTTAGTGGGGTGCCTTAAGGCGAAGGGTCAATTGAGGAGTCCCCTTGTCATGTAATTATCTGCTGTGCAAGACCCAGAAAGTTGAGTACTTGACCTGGTCAGCTTACAACAAAAAAGCATAGATTGCTCTTTATTAAACCAATGCCTTATTCATTTAACAAAGGGTTATATTGCCTCTTTAAGTGTTAACTTTTCTTCACACATCTACTTTTTACCGTTCCTTAAATAACTCTCTTTCTGTGAAGAAGGAATTCTCAAGAGTAAACTTATTCTCGAAAAGGGAGTTTGGGGCAGTCAAACCACATGCTTATATTTGTTTTTTCCCCTTGAGGGCTTGTCAAAGCAGTTCAGCCCGGCTCTCACAATTCCTACAAATCAAGTAAAATAAGAATACAACCCTGTGTGTTAAAACACATGGAAAATCCTCTGAATGAGGATAATGCCTGTGATTAACTCAACAGCATTAATTCACTTTCGCTATCCATCATGTATTCAGTCGTTGTGAAAGTGTCAGGCAAGTGTGTTAGGCTGAGTGATTCTGAGCATTAATATGTAAAGGGACTAGGCGCTGTATGTAGGCTCTGGCCTATGAAATGAATCTCTTTACATGAAAGGAAAATGGCATACACATAATAAGACCATGACAAAGTTTGACATGAAAGGGAAATGTTATATATTTCATTAATAATAATGTGCATATATCTACATTATATAGTTGAACATTAACATTTAGTATGCCAAGTAAATCCAAAATCGTATCTACATCAATAATTCAGAAAATGCATAGTCCATTGACTTCTGTAAAATATGCATGGGCTTTAGTCTATGGGGCAGGGCTTACTTGAAGCTAAGAAAAATGATATATGTAAAGGCACTGTGCAAAATGTGCAAATAAGGTATACTAAACCAGAATTTTGTAAATTTCATTTTCAGCTCTACATAGCATGGATAGTTTCCACTGCAGAAATGGTGCAAAATTCAAAAAATTCCAATTTCATCAAGAGAGCAAAGTGAACCGGTACTGAATGTATATACAGAATGGTTTTTGGATTAACCTTCTCACCAACATTGATGTTGCATTCTTTTTATACTAGGCAACAAAAGCCATAAAAAAAAGCTATCACTGTACAGATATGGGATCCCTTATCCGGAAGCCCGTTATCCAGAAAGCTCCAAATTACGGAAAGCCCGTCTCCCATAGACTCCATTTTAATCAAATACTGTAATTCAAAATTTTAAAACTGATTTCCTTTTTCTCTGTAGTAATAAAACAGTACCTTGTACTTGATCCTAACTAAGATATAAATAACCCTTATTGGATGCAAAACAATCCTATTGGGTTTAATTAATTTTTTATTGATTTTTTAGTAGACTAAGATCCCTTATCTGGAATACCCTTGGTCCCGAGCATTCTGGATAATGGGTCCTATACCTGTAATGCCTGTTTTTCGGTCAACTGTATCTATGTTGCTTCTGACATAGAGATGGTGAATGACACTGGGGATCAGCCAATCACCAACATAGATTAACATTGTTCTGTCTGGTTTTATGAGGCTATGCAATCTGCATCTCAGTCTAAAGCTATAGTGAAAGGACATTAGTGAAGACAGTTGTCACTAAATAGTCACCAATTAGCAGAGAAGTCTATGGGTTGGTCTCCATTTGGGAAGAAAGGACTGCTGGGTCTCCTATTAGATTCAACAACACTACAATAGAACAAGACAATTGTTGGTGTCGCCATGGTTTATAAGGCACAGAGCATCATAAAAGCTCTAATATACATATTGTTTCCAGCCCTAATGTGTCAGTAATATTTACTAATAATCATATATATACAACAGACATTTAAACCTAATTATTTTAGCCTGGGATTACTTAAAGAATAGTTGGTGTTGTTGATGTACAAAGCAAAATAATAATTACCAGTATAAAAAAAGTAAATACTCATAATACTTGTCTGGTACAAAGCATGGATCACAATAAGGAAATAACGAGCGCGGCCTCGTTCTTAATATATATGCAGTTTTGCAACTTCAGGTTTTATCAATATTCCTATTAGTCACAAAGGTAAAACTTGAAGGACGCATTTACATACATAAATTCATTTCACTCCTTTAAAATGTTTTGCATCCGATACAACGGAATATCATAAATCTCAATCTGATGAGGTTGCCAAAAAGTAAAAATAGTTATATTTAATATGTCCTAAATTGCTTTTGGAAAGCATTCGAGGACAGAATCTCTGATTTTTATGTATATGTATACAGGCCATACTGTTGATACAAAACACAATTTTATTTATTATGTTTCAGCAACTTGTGTGTGTATATTGCTGTATCAGTGTACAACAGGTAGAAAACCAACCGCACTAGCTTCAGATAACATAAACCAATGGATATTTTTTAAAAGAAGTGGTTCTGGCTCCATGTACAGTACATGCCTGAATTGGGGATCAGTGATGGGTTTGAAAGGCCTGGATAACACATGTACTTCTAAAGGAATACTGTCGTGGGAAACATGTTTTTTTCAAAACACATCAGTTAATAGAGCTGCTCCAGCAGAATCCTGCATTGAAACCTGTTTTTCAAAAACACAAACAGATTTTGCTTTTATATTTAATTTTGAAATTTCACATGGGGCTAGCCATATTCTTCTTTTCCCAGGGTGCCACAGCCATGTGACCTGTGCTCTGATAAACTTCAGTCACACTTTACTGCTGTGATGCACATTGGAGTGATATCACCCCCCCCCCTTACTTTCCCTCCCAGCAGCCAATCAGCAGAACAATGGGAAGGGAGCAAGATAGCAGCTCCCAGTAGATATCAGAATAGCACTCAATAGTAAGAAATCCAAGTCCAGCTTTGGACTCCTCCAGTTACATGGGAGTAGGAGAATCAATAGGTTACCTGAAAGCAGTTCTAATGTGTAGCGCTGGCTCCTTCTGAAAGCCCACACTCACACAATGCTGCCTACACACCAGTATTACAGCTAAAAAAGATACATTTTTTAGTTCAAGAATAACATTTTAAATAGTAGAGTGAATTATTTGCTATGTAAACAGTGTAATTTAGAAATAAAAAGTAAACCAAATGCCTTATTCATTGAAAATGGTTCAGTCTGGGGGCATGTATTTGGTATATGAAGGGATTTTAATAAAGCAAAATGTTTTCTTAAAAGTAAATGAAGGAGGCCATTGATAACAGGCAAAATTCTGGAGGATTTCATCTAAGGCTAATGCCAGATGAGGCGTAGGGCGGATATTTTCGGCAAGTGGAAACTCGCTTGCTAAAAATACCGCCCTACACCTCCTACATGTGCCTGCACCCGAATGAATGGAATATGCTTGGGTGCAGGCACATGTAGCCGAAATACACATAAAAACGCAAGACTTTCAAACTCCATGGGGCACATTTACTAACCCACGAATGGGCCGAATGCGTCCGATTGCGTTTTTTTCGTAATGATCGGTAATTTTGGAATACGCTTGGATGCAGACACATGGGGGATGATTTACTAAGACACGATTTCGAATCCGAATTGGAAAAATTCCGATTTGAAACGAACATTTTGCAACTTTTTCGTATTTTTTGCGATTTTTTCGGCGTCTTTACGATTTTTGCGTAAAACCGCGAGTTTTTCGGCATCTTTACGTTTTTTGCGTAAAAACGCGAGTTTTTCGGCGTCTTTACGATTTTTGCGTAAAAACGCGAGTTTTTCGTAGCCATTATGAAAGTTGCGCAAAGTAGCGATTTTTTTCTTAGCGTTAAAACTTGCGCGAAACGTCGCGCCTTTTAAGTTTTAACGCTACGAAAAAGGTGCGACTTTGCGCACAAGTGTTAACGCTGCGAAAAAATCGCGACTTTGCGCAACTTTCGTAATGGCTACGAAAAACTCGCGTTTTTACGCAAAAATCGTAAAGACGCCGAAAAAATCGCAAAAAATACGAAAAAGTTGCAAAATGTTCGTTTCAAATCGGAATTTTTCCAATTCGGATTCGAAATCGTGTCTTAGTAAATCATCCCCCATGTGTCTGCATCCAAGCGTATTCCATTCATTCGGGTGCAGGCACATGTAAGAGGCGTAGGGCGGAATTTTTTTTCCGCTTGCCGAAAATATCCGCCCTACGCCTTGTCTGACATCAGCCTTAGCTCTTTAGCTTTTTGTCCTGGTTTTACTGCTTGGGGATATTAACCATCTTGCATACAGTATGCCGTTCAAGAAGGTGAAGCTGGCATGTCTTCCACATTGAATACCCATGTGTACACAGAACTCGTTTACAATCAAGATACCCTAATTTCTAACCTAGATGTTTGTTTCTAAACAGCTGATTGGTTGGTAGCTGATTGGTAGCTATGGCTTACTAGACAAGCAGGAAACTTATAATACATTACCCCCTATTTCCTATAATTTATTGACGCCTCAGCATGCCTAACAGTTTATCATAAGATGGTTTGATATAAAAGATGTTTAGATTTAATAAGCAAAGCCAGGACACGTTTAATGCTGATTGGTTATCCAATCTATGGAAATATTCCTGCATTTCTATATAACTGACAAATGGGCTTCCTAGTTTTCTTTAAAATGCTGATTCCCATGGAAGAGAGATATATCCTTCCTTTTGTAGCCGATTTCTTAATGTGAGTGATGAAGGAAGTCTCACTAAATGCCAAGGAATTCAAGTTTATAGCAATCTCTTTACATAAATATGCAGAACTACTCTTATGCTGAGCATAAAACAGACAAAACAGAAAGAAATTAGTGCAGTGCCAGTTCTAATCATAGCTGCTATTATTTCCAATTAGGCTTATTCTTTGATGCATAAGGGACAATTGGTGTGTAATTGTACAACATTATGCCTTTGTACATGAGGTGTTATTTTTAATTCTTTCATCAAACGAGTCTAAAGAGGCAGCATAACACAAATATAAGCAGCGAAGCCACTGCTACATTGCATTACAACATGTGCTGACTTATATGTGACGTTACTGTACTGGTTTGTATATATTTTGTTTCTATTATACTGTTTCCGTTCTCCTTAAGATATTGTACAGTGGTGTAGAAGAGATTTATAAATAAATTATAATAATGAGATTGAAATATTTGCAAAATATATGATATGGTAAAACAGGACTACTATAATCTAACCCTCCAAAAATATCACATAAAAAACATTTTGGCAGGTTCCTAAGGCCACATTAAACGAGCGCTTCAAAAAGCTATGTTTTGAGTAAAAACATGTAATTTTCATCATACCATGCAATGTTGCTGATTCCTACTATTAGAGCAGGCTTTGAGTATGTTGTACATGATCCTATGAATAGCTGATTTAGCATATCGTACAGTGAGGAAGATACACTCTAGAGTGATGAAACTATAGAAGCCTCTTTATCAAAGTGTCTGAGAAACAACCTTGGTCCGTTGAGAACCCCTAAGAATAAAATAGAAATGGGGAGATTTTTCTTGCTGTTAAATGCATTACATACAGGTATATGGAATATGATGGGGGAATATCACAAAGACGTGTATTTTTTCATAATATCACCAGTTTCTAAAAAATATGTAGTACTCTTATATAACTGCCATTCATTTGGGTTGTGCTTCCTATATTATTCTGGTAGGCACTTCTGGTGACTAATTGTAATTGTGAAGAACAGGATATAAAGAGTAGAACAAAACAGTCAGGGTCATTTATCAAAACTGAGCAAATTTGTCTGTGGGCAGTAACCCATGGCAACCAATTAAACTGTTGTATTCATTGTTCTACCTGCAGCTGGCTGAATAAAGTGGATCACTGATTTCAGGAAATTGCACAGTAGAACAGTGGGTTCCATCACTGGGGAAGGTACCACCTGGGTGGGTGGGGCTCAGTGCTTAAAGAAGACAAAAAGAATGGTCCACCTTACAAATTTGCACCCCCTCATTGGGTTCTTGGGTTTGTTTGCTTGTTGATATTGCTACAATAAAGTCAATAGTCATAGTCCTTACTTCCTACAGTGGATCCATTACCCTAACTGTACCAAGACACAAAGGTACTACTAATTCTTATACAGTATGTTAAAAGGATTTTTTTCAGTGTAGATTTTGTTGTTTATCAAGTACAGTAGAACCCCCATTTTATGTTTTTAACTGGACCAGAAATAATGGTGTGAAATCTGGAAAATTGTAAAATCTGGAAAATGTATTAAGCATTATATATTGGTTGCACCACAACAAATGATACAAAATGAGGGAAAATGTGAAACCAGGCTGTGTAAAATTGAGGTTTCTCTGTATTTTACATTAGTTAATAAAACGTCTTTTGATTTAAGATAGAAACTCTGAAAAGCTGCTTTTTTTTTGGAGAAAAAAAAATACACATGACTGAAGCAGAGAATGTCAGCGGAGAGACATAAAGATTGCTCAGACATTAATGCAGAGACCTATAATCATATGTCTGGTGCACACATACGCTAATGGAAACTGTCACATGGAAGACGGGGAAAGTTACTTTGCACAATTCCTAAATCCAGGAAAAAAGCTGAAATCCTTCAGAGGAGCCAGTAATATCTCCAGTAATGCAGCATTTATTCAACACTTGTATCTGTTAACTGATGGTATGTTCAGCTATGCCTAATGGAGGTGTTTATCCAATCAATATCAGCACCATATAAATGAATGAACATGACACAACTGCTCATTTACAATAGACAGGGTTTTAAATGCTGGAGCATTAAAGGGCAAGCAATTGTTTTCCTTGGAGCTCATACAGCACTTGCACCCTCCATCTGTACTCTGCAAATACACTAGACTAAACATTTAGTACAGATAAGGGCCTGTTATCCAGAATGCTGGGGACCTGGGGTCTTCCTTATATAAATATTTTATAAACCCAGTAGGATTATTTTGCCTGAATTAAGGCTTAATTATATTTTAGGTGGGTACAAGATACTGGTATATGTGGCACAGTAATGGGCACAGATGTGTAGCCCTCCTAATACATAGTACTGACAGTGGTGCTGGCCAGGTAACAAAGTCCTTGCATTGATATTTTACTAGTCCCTTTATGGTGCCAGAGAGATTGGACTGGGTGGAAAGCATATCAATAAGACAGAATTTATTTATTTTTCTGGAACAGAACACTGCCTAATCTGACCCAATCTATTCTTGGTTTGTATATTTTACTGGGTTAAGCATTATAAAACCTTTACAGAAAGTAAAATCCTTGTGACAGTTATGTATTACACAAGGGGTTTAATTGTCACATTGTTTACTTCACAACCTCCAACAAACCAAGTTTATATAAAACAATAAATAAAACCACATGCTGACATTTTTTAAGCCAAATGATTTCACCTGATATCTAAGGCTTATGCAAAGCTTTACAAGATACTACATTGGTAACATCAATATTATACTTTATGCCATACCAAATGAAACACTTGCATTTCTCTTGGTTGCTGATATTAGGAAAAAGGAGGAAGCATCGTTAACGTCTGGGTCAATTGGTGCAAATAAACTGCAGTTTGGGACACAACCAGCTAGGTCCTTTTTACAACCATGACTTTATTGACATGGCTGAGACCTGTGTGGCCACAACTAATATGAAACACCCGCAACTTAATTGACATGGCTGTGACTTATTTGACACAAGCAACTTTTCTGACACAACGTGACTTATTTGACATGACTATGAGTTTTTTTGATGCAACTGCTACCTTTTTGATGTGCCCGCTACTTTTTCCTCACTTGCAAATTTTTGTGGGCGTTATGTCCAGAAAATTCACCAATGGTGAAATGGAGTTTGCAGTGAATCCATGCCTGCTCACCGCTACTTAATTTGCATCCAGTTCATCATGGCTCCCTATGCTCAGGAGCATGTATTGGTGCACTTAGTTATATGGCTCTTCCCTGTGTGTTTGTGGGAGCTTGAGAGAGAGAGAGAGAGAGAGGGGGCCTGTGAACCTGAGACTCAGATTGAGAGAGTGCCTAGGGGCTTTTGAGAGATGAGACTGTGGCCAAAGAAAGGCTGTGATTGGGAAAGTGCTCTCACAGAAGACAACTTGGCTATGTAGCCTGATCTGTATACCCCCACTTACCTTCTGAAGCTGATTTGCTTTCTTAGATATAAGCTGTGAAGCTGAATAAATCCAATATGAACTCCCAAGACAAACAAAAAATATTGCTCCAATAATTAAGGGCTATTTGGCCCTAGAGCTCTACCTTTATCTCTTCTCTTGCATACCTTATTAACCTCTTTAAGCTGCATTTGACCTTGTTCACTGATGAAATTGATAAACAGCAAGGTTTTTCTAATTTGCACACAGATAATGACATAATAAGATAATAGTATCATATTATACATCATGTGTCAAACTGGAAATTAATTAGAATTAATAAAAGCTAGACATGTTACCTTTGAGTTTAGGTTAGGTGATTGCTACAACCGTATCAGCAGCCGTTCTATTTAAATAAGGGATGACTGTGTCATAAGGATATTAGAACAACATCAGTGAGTTAAAATGATCCAGCTACTAACTGCAATGCATGACCACCTTGGTATAGTGTGTGACCTAAGTGCATAGCAGTAGGCAGTCATGGGGAGAGAGTAACCTTTCTTTAACCTGCTCTGTGATGCCTAATGGTTATTGAACTGGTTCTAGGCAATAGTGAACCAAGGCAGCTAAAAATAGCTCTCCATTACAATGCACGCTCACATCTCAAATGTCTCTTGTAAGAGACCAATATCATGAACATTTTTTTGAATTTAGCAAAATTATATGGGAAACGACACTATCAAGGACTTTCTACTGCTACTAATGCTGATACTACTACTACTAATAAACCAGATATACTTGATATATTTAAATAATTGGCTGAGTTGGTTAACTGACCCTTCTTGTGTTTCTTTCTTTCTTTCTTTCTTTCTTTCTTTCTTTCTTTCTTTCTTTCTTTCTTTCTTTCTTTCTTTCTTTCTTTCTTTCTTTCTTTCTTTCTTTCTTTCTTTCTATCTTCCTTTTCCTCCCACCCCTTCCTCCTTCCTTCCCTCCTTTCTTTCTTTCTTTCTTTCTTTCTTTCTTCCTTTCTTTCTTATGGAACATTTTTCTGGAGGGATTTCTTAGCTCCTATTAATGCCCTGCTTATTCCCATAGCAGATTCAGCCTTGTCTTGACTTAGACATTGCTTTATTTCTGGTTTCATAATCCTCTTTATCTTTATACTAAAGCCTTTCTGAATGTTTTATAAAAATCAGCCAGGGTCATGGCCAAACAGCCAAGGGCCATATAACAATAGCATTGGTTGTGTAGTTATTCAAAGTTTTAAAAAGAACCCAGATTAGGCAGAGCAAAGGAAAGAACAATCCTCTAACTATCCCCTTAGAGATACTAAACTAATCACAATTCAAGAGGAACAAAATTACCCTCATTTAGTAGTGCAAGGAAGTACATATTTTGCATTATTTTTTCCAAAATGAAGCATTTCTCACAGAAGTCCAACAAAATGTGGCCTACTGAAAAACAGAATGTAGAAAATGGTGCACCAGGGAGATATATTTGCATGTCTGTCAATTGCATAAGATTTGGGGGTTGGCGGATGTAGTAAGCTTTTCAATGTGCAAACAGTGCCTTGTACTTAATGAATGGTCAATAAAAGGCATATGCAATAGTTGCATCAGAATAGCATTCTCTACATCTTAATAAAAGTTATTGTAAAGGTGAACAACCCCTTTAAGAGATAAAACAATAGATTGAATGCCTAGCATTTAAATAGTGTAGTTTATACACTGGGAATAATTAACAGACCTGCAGTTTGATTGGACAGAGCAGTACTAGTACAAGTATAGGACCCATTATCCAGAATGCTCGGAACCGAGGGTATTGCAGATAAGGGTTCCGTAATTTGGATCTCCATACCTTAAGTCTACTAAAAAATCAATAAAACATTAATTAAACCCAATAGGACTGTTTTGCCTCCAATAAGGATTATTTATATCTTAGTTGGGATCAATTACAAGATGCTGTTTTATTCTTACAGAGAAAAAGGAAATCAGTTTTAAAATTCTGAATTAGTTGATTAAAATGGAGTCTATGGGAGACAGGCTTTCCGTAATTCGGAGCTTTCGGGATAACCAGTTTCTGGATAAGGGATCCCATACCTGTATATAGTATAAGGGTTTGCATAAAGGGGTGCCTTTCACTTCCCATTCAAGTATCAAATGTACAAGAGAGATAACAGTCAATGAGCACCTCAGCAACTAAACTGAGTGTAATATGGGTCTGGGGTCTGCAAATGCCCTTCTATCGTCCTTTTAAGTCACAGGATTTCCTAGAATAGCAAGAATATTCTCCAAGAATAGCTTAGTTTATCTATTTTTAAAGCACGCTCCTGAAATTCATCAATATGTTACAGTGCTAACGAAATCATTATGGGTATGCTATCCGGAATTTCACATACATTTAATTCAGTCAAAAATCACACAGGAAAGCCCTTCAATCCCTCTTGAGCTATTTATTGAATTCCCCAAGGATGGCAGAGGCAGGCAGATGATGAAGTGTTGGAAGATGCAAACTAGTGAAATGAAATCTTTCTTGTTGGAAGGATTTTACCTTTTATAATTCCTTTCCCTATCTTTTTTCATTTCTTTTAAAGAAGAAGAACTGCATATTTAAGTACAAGACTTAGAATGTACATGTTTCAAATATTGAGAAAACAGTATAGTAGTATCTAATCACTGCTATTTAAAAAAATATTACACATGAGACTTACATACACAAGGACTCAGAGGGTGGAGTCTCAGCTTCTCAGAAGAATAGAGCTGAACTTTTTGGGGAAACAACCATAAGGGGCCCATTTACTAAAATGTTTTCAAAATTATAGAACAAAAAAAAAAACGCATTTTAGTAAATATTCCCCTTAATATTTAACCTCCTGAAATGTCTCTATCTTGACCCAGAGACACTAGGGGGGCACATTTACTAAGATGCGTTTTTTTCTGGCCTTGAAACGCGATATGGTATAAATTCGAAGTAACCACGATAATTTCTGTAGTTATAAAATGTCTCAACAATGCTTTTATTCTTCGTATGAAAATATCGCAATTACGTTCCCGAAGGTCACAAAATTTTTGGGCCGAAAAGTTTGTAAATGCCACAAAAACAGTCCTGGCTTTGAAGCCTTCCATTGCTGGCTTTGGAAGCCTTCCATAGGACTCAATGGCACTCGACAGATCAAACCTGGTGAAAATAAAGTCTCAATGAAAGTGAAACAAATTCCGAAATGGTTTCTTTGCGCAAACTACAATTTTTTCATGGAAATTTAGTGAAAAACCACGAAAAACGTAACAAAATTTTATCATATATTCCAAAATGCTCTATAAAATATGAATTTATCTGAAAATTGTTTAGTAAATGGGCCAGTAGTGGATGGCCAGTAGTAAAATATTAAATAAAAATAATCTTCATTAATTGGTCATCATAATACATTTATACACTGATAATTGAACATTATTTGTCAATACATATATGTTATAATAATGACTTTTTGATGCAATTTATTGAAAGTGTTGTTTGCAGTAGTTGTATTTGGTGCAATATTGTGCCAACATTAATTGCAAGATTTACAGCAGAAATGGCATACATATAAATCATGGATCCCCAACCTTTTATACCAATGAGCCACATTAAAATGTAAAAATTTTTGGAGAGCAACACAAGCATGAAAAGAGGTCCTGGAGATGCCAATGAGAGCTATAATTTGGTGTCCCTTATGTGGACTTACATCATACAGAAGGCTCTGTTTGGCAATTACACTGGGTTTTATGCAATCAAAACTTTCCTTCTTATTTTTTTATTAAAAAATAAGCACCTGCTTTGAGGCTACTGGGAAGCCACTGGGAGCAACATCCCGTGAGTAACATGTTGCTCACGAGCCACTGGTTGGGCTCACTGATCTAAATGCACACTTCTTGCTTAATTAATGTTGGAAATAGCTCTTGTATAACAAATGCTAGCTTTCCCAAGACAAATGAATCACTTTGCATTTGAGTACATTTGGGCACCATAATCTTTTTCCATTTTTGCACAAAATACACTGCAGCATCAATTGGCGATAAATTTTAAATACGGTTTAATTCCCATACTTTACCTCAAAGTGAGTTGTGTTAAACCCCTTTCATTAAAGGTACTCACATCAAAATGTACCCCTTGCACTTCTGTGTAGTTGCACTCAATGGTGCTCAGTCCTGCCTGCCTTCTGTTCCAAATCAAGACCACTGATACAGGGGAACCCTGGAGCTACCGCCCCCTCCTGACCAGGCAGTCTCTCCAGCATTCCATTTGTGCACAGTGTCAGTAGATATAGCACACTTCCATGTAATTGCATCCAATTTTAATTGAAATGTGCACACAGTTGTTTGAATTTTGGCAAATTGGACACCGCTGTGTCAGGCCCAACGCTATTTGGTAAAGTATCTGGCGATTGTGCTTAAAATTGCACTTTGCTCACTGCACTTGTGGACTTAAATGAGCACTAATATGTTAATAAGGACATGCACACAGTAACTTGAGGACTGTACATGAAATACTCAACTTAAATCTAAAAAATAAAAAAAATGTTTTGATGTAATAACTGGTCAGCTTTCACCCGAAACATACAGAATTACTGCTATGAGTGGGGTGCTGGAGGCAAAATCAGATTAAAATGTATTTTCTAAACACTAATTGTAGAAACAGAAGTAATTATAGGAAGTTACAAAAGCAATATCATTGGCTTGGGGCTAGAATTCATTTGTTTGTTTCTGTTGTTGGGTTGATGCTAACAAAATTATGTGGCTAAGCAGGTAGTTTGAAATGCAGCCAGGTAAATTAAGAAGTACATAGAAATGGAACTGAGACCTTTACAGTGATTTGGGGGGCTTCATAGTATTTAGTTTTACTCATCTTAAAGATAACTATCATAGGGATGTTTGGTTCTTTGATAAGATTATTTGGGACAAACCACAAACCACTGTTAGGGTGGGAAAGGGATCAAACCTAAGGGCAGGTTTATTAACTTTCAAGCAAACAGGGAAAAAGTAATGAGTGATCAGTATAAAAAAAACCAAAATATTATGAATGAAACCATTTTTCAAAAGACCTTAGGGCTAATGTATGTCTGTTAATTGCAGTGTGCAAAATTCAGTTTCAAGTACAATCGCTTGTTTTATTATTAAATTACTTTCTGGATAATGGATCCCTTACCTGTTTCTCTAATGAACGGGGGTTTAATATGTTACTCACTGTGAGGATAAGTGCTTGAGGGCAACTGTGCTTGTGGCATAAATGACCCCTTCTTTGACTCTACTATGCTATTTTATTAAGTCTTGCTCATAGTTTTCAGGCCTTTTTATGTTTTCCTTTTAAGCAGAAACTCTGTGTTACTTACATAAAAAAGTGTTGCTTGATTGATTATCTGAACTATTTGAAAAATGAATTCAGTTTGTGGATAATGAGGTGCTAATGATGAAAAGGAGAATTCACAGATGGTGTAAAGAAGTATTAGAGAAGAAAAAGTACTACATTGTATTTTATTGGAATTCATTAGACTGTTAGACCCTTATATTTCCCCCTTAAACAAATAAGGGGGAATAAGGCACAACTTATTCTTTATATAATAATTTGACTTCACTCTGATGGCTCAGTTCACTTGTATGTAGGTTTCTCTTTTTAGTGTGTGCAATTTGAGTCTGGCTTTGAGCCAGTCTGTGGCAGGAGGGGAGGCTTCAGCATCAAGCCTAGTTTGCCTCTGACAGCCATACACTTGCAGCAGTGATTCAGATTTCGTGCATGAGAAACCAAGCTTTCCAAATAAAATATGTGAAACAAAACAGAAAACACACACCTTTACCCGTGTCTCTGTATGTACACTGGGGGAATGTGCTGATCCCCACAGCATCAAAATAGCTTGGTTATATGTTAGGGGGCCCGATAAGCCAATGGAAATCCCTGCAATATAAGCTCATCAGTCATAGGGACTCCTGACTGGAGTGCAGTGTAGGGAATGGAGAATAGTGCCAGGGCTAGGAAGGGCACAGGAAGTGAGTTGGGGGAGGCAGGATGAAAGGAACTAGGACACAGGAAGAGGAGCTCAGCGCTGTATTGCTTGATCTGGAACAATATGCCCCACCCCATTGGGCCTGGGTGTCCACCTGATTTTCCTTATATAGGTGATTTTATTTTTGTCACAGCAGGTGGAGGAATGCTTGCTTTGGGGGGAGGGGGGGCTATAGCTAGTGGCTAATGATTGTTACGGTTAAGTAACCATCTGGTAGTGATACAGGCTCTTGATGGGCATGGGTCTTACAAGAGTGGTGACAACTGGTTGCCTGGTTTCAATTGCCCAACTAACCCCTAGTGGTTGGGTTGCTGGCATGCCAGGTAGCCCAGGAAGTTGTATAGTGGTTAATTCTTTGCAAGCAAATGCAGTGGAACACATTTTACACTGAAGGTTTGCAGCATGGGAAAGAGTGAAGAAGAGTTGCAAGGTAGATAAGAAAGTAGGACAATTAGATAGTTACTATTCACATCCCTAGGGCAAGTTCAGAATTAAGTACAAATTATAGGTTGGTCTTATATCTGTAAGCCAAATGCCGGTGTCTATATATATCTATCTGTTTATGTATGTCTATGTATGGCTACCTGTATGTCTATGGCTAGCAAAATTGCAGGTTCCAATAAAATAGTTTATTGTGAGATTATGAAATAGGTGTGTTCAAGTCCCATTATAATCTTTTTCAGTAGGGAGAGTTTCATTTATTTATGTAGACAACAGTAATAAAGAGATGATCAAGTATTTTGGACCATTACAGTTACTTTGTAGTATAAATCAAAATGCAACATTTAAGGGGGTGGGCAATTTTCTAATGTAATAAACAAAATGCAACTGATATTTTCAGGTCTGTTCCTGGGTAATATGGGGCATATATTAACATTGAAACCATGCATATTTACCTGTGTATTCCACTTAGCACATTTATAAATCTGGGACACATTTCTCGCATATTGCCTTTGAAGCAGATTAGGGTGCACTGCATGAAACCTCGTGGGCCATAGCATAGGTAGAATATAAAAATATCCCTGCTTCAGTATAGCATTGTCATTTTGACTGATCACCCTTCGTTAATTAAAGGTAAACCTAAAACCTGGCCTGTTATGGCTCCTGAGACCCGCGGCTGTGCCCCTGAAGTAGATGTTTTCCTTAGCATTACTGATCAACCCAATTTAGCTAAAAATACCATTCCTCCCCCAGCATTCTCCAACTGCATGTAATTGTAAGTATCCTTACAGGCATTAGAACATTAGATTGTAACCTCACAATGATGATAGTGGGAATGTTTAAAGAAAAAGGGACTTATTTAGTGAGCAAAGTGCAAAAAACAAGGGCTAGCCTCTATGTTTTAGTACACTTTGCCAGTACTGTGTCAAAGGTAAGGTGCACGCTTGGTATGCACTCTTTTGCTAACCCAAAGGTCTGGCCCTGCACTTCATACTCCACACTCCATTAGCCTGTCTCGCAATGACCTGCATTTTCCTCATGAATACAGTGCTGCCTGTGTTTGGCAATGGTGTATTCTTGAGGGGCCTCCTGTCCCCTGACTTGCACATGATTCATTTAGGGGGGCCAGTGGGTGCAGGGTGCAAAAGGGCTTTGCAATTACCCCCTTCCCTATGGCAGGTGGAAAGGACAGGATTTTCAATGGATTTGAATCTGACACATGTGCAAATCATATCAGTTTTGCTTTTAGGACAGTGCATAAAATATACCGCGGACTTAGTTTTTTATTTCAACCCTTGCAGCTCTGAAATATTAATATTTCTATTTATATAAGCAACTTTCACATCTAATACATCTGAGCAAGGGAATATCTTTAGAGCTAGGAGTTGCTGGCTACGACCAAGAGTTAATTATTTGTCATTGGCGCAAAATTGCAAAATGTCATCAATCTTCCAGAATAATTCATTTTTACATTGCATTACACTCTTACGTTCATGAAGAGAGAATGCATACATTTTTATATATTTTTCCCCCCACAACATCACAATCTATAGCCCTATCTCAAATAAATCCATGACAAATGTACTCGTATTGTGATTAATGGTTCTTCTGCCTAACCTATTTTGCTTTTCATTTATCTTCAGAGACATTGAATACTGCAACTGAATATTTTAGATCTTGGATTTTTATTTGACTTTGCTTTATAATGCTCTTTTGTAATAATTTCTGCAATATTTCTGAAGATAGACTGAGTGATGGAAATATGCAACTATAAAAAAAATTCCTTATGGCTAGCAACCCTAGGACCAGTACAGTAATGTATTGTGGTGCAAAAATCCCTAAAGGGGTCTTTGCCTCAACATTCAAGTTCAAGTATGGCATACAAATTCATATTTTGAAGCTATTGCAATTGGTCTTTTTCTTTTTATTGTGCTTTTTAATTTTAACTCTGTATAACCTGAAATATGTGATTGAAATATAAATATAACTTATGTGGAGAATGTACATGCATATTGCAAAAGATATTGCAGATTATATATCCTTCACCAAGTCAATTGTGTGTTACTTGTTTTCCTGTTTTCCTGTTTCTCTTCTATCTGTTTATTAATGACAAAGACTAAAAACTGAAAACCAGTTACAATATCATAAAATACCACTTTCTACCTAATGATAAGTGTAAGGTGAATATAACGAATTATGACTCTATCCTGGAGTATAATGCATTCTAGTGATGCCCCCTACCCATTAATTGCGCACCTCTAGAGTGAAAAGTGTCCATGGTGGGTTAAACATTAGGGGGCTTCTGTAGTTGATTAATACATATTGGAATGTACAGTAATGTCTACAAGGAGTTTACTACACTATAAATAATGTTTTTTTTTATGGATCAAGAAAAGGCAATTGAAATTTGGCAGTGATTGCAAATGATCTGGAATAAACACATAACTGCTGAAAATTTCAACTGTTTTCTTTGAGAAACATAAATACTGTTATTTGTTAATTGCAATGTATAATTTTTCCACCAATGTCAATCAGTGCTGGTTTACAATTTAATCTTATTTTCATCAAGACCATTAACAGATGGCAATCTGGTCTTCCACAAATATTTTTAACCCATTCTATGGCATGGCTAAGTCCCTGATGGAGGTGCCTGGTGATGCTTTGTGCTATATTATAAGAGGGGTTTATCTGGGGTAACTAGAAAGTTGCTGCAAGGTTTGTAATTTACAGTATTTTGTGAGAGGTAAATTGAAGGTATAGCTATGATACAAATATGGAGGATTAAAAAAATATCTCTGTGTACATGTTATCAGCACAATAACATGTTTTTTTTACTCTTATATTTCAGCCTGCATGTTGGAGTTTATGGGAGTGCTAGCTCCACTTAACTTAAAGGACAATGAAAGGTTAATATAAATTAAAAGTAAGTCTAAAGGCATTCTTTTTAAGTACTTACTGCATATCTAAATTCCCAGATCCCTGCTTGCTTCTCTGAGATATGGTGCTGGCAGCCTACAGCAGTGTGAAGACTCCAGTGACATCACTGAAATCTCTCTCCCCTTCCTGTAGGCTGCCAGCGGCAGGCTTCCTATTCTCTGAGCATGTGTGTAACTTGATCCTGTCTCCTGTTCTGAGCTGCACATGCCCACCAGCCAATCAGAAGCGGATCTGGCAGAGGGGGGGGGAGGGAATGAAACACATGTGCAGTATGAAGCAAGGAGGGAAAGGAAGGGAGAATACCTTTTTAGAGATGGCTGCCTGTTCTTGAAAATGTGAAGTAAGTGTGACTGAGTAAATATTTGATTAGGTGAGCCAAAAGTGTGGGGTTTTTACTAAACAATAGGAGGACTATTGGGCAGTATGCTTTTTACATTTTGACTTGCATTCTCCTTTAAGGATGGCACTGGTAAGATTTTCTTTGTGCTATGTATCTGGGGTTTATATCTTTATAAATGAATAAATGATTAAAAAAAATCTACTGTAATCTGTACTGAGAAAATAAAAAAATGTTATGAACATTGACTATTGAGCTGTGGATACTGTTCTGTCCCATTTTGCTTTGATGAAAAATTCGCAAAACTGCTGAAAAATTCGCGAAATTACAAAAAATTCCTGAAATGCAGTGACTACATGACCACATTTTTTTGACGCCCACAATTTTTTTTGCCATGACTGACTTTTTTGGCTATGTCTGCAACTTATTAGGCATGAATTTGACACTACTGCAATTTTTTTATGCAGCGGCAACCTTTTTGCTGGGACTGCAACTATTTCCTTACTCTGCAAATTGTTGCGGCAGTTTCACCAAATACTGAATTTTGCAGCAAATTTATGCCTGGGGAAGAGGTTGGCTCATCACTATTCAATATAAAGTAGTGACATATGGAGACACTAGGGAAATTTAGTTAGGATAATTGTAATGTAAGATATATACCCTATTTCAATCTATGATCCATCTAAGTTTTGCATTCAAAATAGGTTCATTAAGGAAACCAAGTTGAACAATATTCCACCCTAATTATTCTTCTGATTTCTGTTGTGTGCGTGGCCGTGGTTTCGTGTACTAGCCATTGCCAAAAAGCACGAGCCTGTTTCTGCTTTCCTTTACACTTTTTCGTGTTGCTGATGTAAATGCACCAAATCAAGACTCTCCTGTAGAATTCATGCAAATGAAATTTTTCTAGCTGGGACATGTCTTATGTTTGTAATTATTTTTTTATTAGTCAAAAAATTATCACTTATATGAAGTCAGTTCCTCTCATTCAGTTTTCCACTTTCTCTTTTCACAGTGATTTTATAGGGGTCAGTGACAGAATACATTATCTGTACACAGTACAAGTCTAAGTTCATTGCAAAGAATTCATATAATCTGTCCCATTGCTTTGCTAAGAACATCTTTATATGGAGTCCTTTCATTCAATATGTGGTAGCGATCACCTATTTCCTGCCTCCCACTGTGCAACTCCTGTGATGTATCTTTCACTTTCTCTCCTTAAGGAGGAAGGTAGGGATTATGAGCAAATGAAATAATCAATATATTTGATATATGGCTCCCCTGTGACCTGTGAACCCTGTCAGTTTACACTGGTGCCATAGTGCGCTCCAAGGAAGCTGAGTGTTATGAGATTCTTTTTATTGACCAGTAATAATGATCTGTCATTTACAGGGCGTGGTAGATGTTAAATATAGGGAATGATGGGATGCACTGAGTATCAAAATCCCCACAAACAGTCAGGGAATAGATATTAAAGCAACAAAAATAGTAGTCATAGTAAACTGCAAATGTTGGTATTTGTAGAACATGTATGATTGGATAACCTCTATGGCCTAATTGATTTAGAACAGTGCTGTCCAGCTGGCGGCCCGCGACCCCCCTCTGTGTGGCCTCCCACCTGTCTGGCTGCTTTGATGGCTTACTCTTGTGTAAGCTTTAAATGGTATCAGTACTGACCCCCTGCATGGTTAACACCTCAGATTCAGGCTGTAATCCCTCTGTATTGTTTAAAAATGTAATTCTCTGTGTTGTTCACACCTTTTAATCCCTACATTGTTCACCCCCTGCAGTGTTCACTCCTCAGGCTCAGGCTGTAATCACTCACATTGTTCACCTGTTCACACCTCAGACAGATTGTAGGAGCAGTAGAAACCCACAAATAATCCCTGCACACTACAAAGAGAACATATACTGTGGTGCTGCAATTAAAATGTTTTTTAATATATAGTTATTGTGCAGACTGTAGGAGCAGTGCCAGCATACACACAGGCAGCATAGGGCAGGCAGAGTATGGCACACACAGGCAGCATAGGGCAGGCAGAGTATGGCACACACAGGCAGCATAGGGCAGGCAGAGTATGGCACACACAGGCAGGGTAGGAAAGACAGAGTATGGTACACACAGGGCAGGGTTGGAAAGACTAAGTATGGCACACACATGCAGGGTAGGGCAGGAAGAGTATGGCACACAGGCAGCATAGGGCAGGCAGAGTAAAGCACACAAAGGCAGGGTAGTATGGCAGGTTTTTGCTGTACTACAACCATTAATATGGGTATGGTCATGTGATAACAGGGGTGTGGTTTCAAGAGGGTGTGGTTTAAAAAGGGGAGTGGTCAAATTGGCTTAAATTATCAGCCCTCCACCACGTAAGCCAGAAAAATTCCAGCCCTCGGTACCATAGAAGTTGTACAGCACTGATTTAGAACATAGGGCAGAGGAACACAATGGAGAGTATGTACTGCTTAAATAACAAGTAAGGTATGTGTATTGTTTTACTGATCAGTTGCCCCCTGTCAAAAAATGTCATCATAATTTTAATCTAAATATTAGTTCAAATTCAATCACTATCATTTCTCTTTTATGCATTAGGAATTCAACAGTAACATTATTTTATATGTATATATTTTTATTTGACATACTATTGCTAGGATAGTAATACAAAATTGGTTATCTAATATGTATGAATGTTACCCAGTTCCAGAAATTATAAACATCTTGGGAATGAGTGAATGTATCATAACAGAGTCTCTTCATTTAGATCTTTTCATGAAAGGCTGTATGGTCTAAGATCATTCCTCAGCATTGACTGAAAGGCAATATTTTCCACTTAACCCATACCTAGGAATAATTTCCCAATGGTAATTTGAGTTAGATTTATCGTTACCTAGAGATACAATATTAGAATCTTGGCAGCATGTAAATAAGGAGGCTGACCTTGGGAAATGCCCTAATGAACACGCCTATAAATACACTCAAAGTCATATACCATATGTGTGCCGCATAGAAGGCAATTATCTTAATGTAAAAATTGCACAAAAAAGAAACACATACAAATTTACAAATGAATCAAAAATCTTCATTTTCAAAACATTAAATTGAAATATTTGTCAAACCGAATAAATAACAGATTCTTGAACATAATGGAAAAATGTTTGGTTCAAATATATATCAATCATTTGAACATTAAAGAGGTAACAGAATAGAGACAACACACCAAGTTGCCTAACCCCTGGTGGCCATTTACAGCAAGACCAAATCTGACAAATCAAAGCAAATTTGACGAAACAGACTGCTGCTTTCCATTTCTTCCCATTGAAACGGCTCCATTAATATTTGTGGGCAGAAAGATAATGGAGCAATGAATCCAATTCAAAATTGGGTCACTCTGCTGCTATTTACTACTGTAGGTAACCATGATGCCCTCTATACATTTATCTCTACAACAGACAGTAGTCATGTAAAGGAAATATATTTTAATTCTAATCTAATATAGTTTAATTCTAAACTCAATCTCAGATCACAAACTTGACTTTCAAATTAAATCTAAGACCCACCTAATACAGGCTAAGAAACCATAGGGATTATTTATTTACACAGCCTAGCTTTCATTATTTTATAGTAGACCATGATGAGCGAATTTGTTCCGTTTTGCTTCACAGAAAATGAGCGAATCTTGGCAAATATTCTCGAAACGGCGAAAAATTCACGAAACAGCAAAAATGTCCCTCATCAAAAAGAAATTGTCACACGCGGAATGTTTATGTCACGCAGCAAATTTTTGCGCAGTGAATTTTGATGCCTGTTTGCAAAACATCTGCCAATAGTGAAACACTAATCTATGGCTGGTGAATTATTTTGCCCATCACTAATAGTAGACTGAACCAACTGCTGATTAATTGCAACTGGAAACTACATTATTTTGCACCCTTAAGTAAATATGCTACCCTCACTGAAATGCAACTGGTTTAAGCATAAAATAAACCTGTTAAATAAAACTTTACTTGTAGCTATATACATACTCCTCAAAGAGGTTAAAACATTAGTATAGCACAGTACAGTACAGGAAAACACAAGATAAAAGCAATGTTTTGAGTAACTGTGGAAGTCACCAAAGTCAAATGCATTGTCAATATGTATCATAGGCATTAAAATTTAAAAACAGATGAAAAAGCTGAAATTTCACCTGGACATAAAACAAGAAATGAAAAATGAGGCTGATGAATGCTGAGTAGGAGAAGTTCACATGTCGAGAGAAGAAAATCCTTTAGTAGGCGAGAATTCTTCTGAGGGAAATGTTGAGTAGGAGGTGAGTTGAAGGGCAATCATTGGAGTAGATATGCCACATAAACTATACAACAGAGAGATTCAGAGCAACCTTATTAGGCCAGTGATGCGTAACATTATTAATTATATTAGTGAATTTTAATAATGCATGCCTGCTTGTGTGGAACTGTGTTACTTTAGTGCTTATATAAAGACCTGGAAGCATTATAACTAGCTATACTTAAAACCTTGGAGACAATAGGGCTCGGGTCTTTTAATAGCCTAGATCATTACACATGGTGAATTTTAAAAGTTGTGATGGTTCAGTCATTCACTCATTGAAAGACTCTTCCCAAATGGATGCAGAGCTTGTTTACCATGTATCAGTTATTGGTGAATAGGTCTACGTGGCCTCTTAAGAGAGATATTTTATTTATCTCTTCTGCACTAGATCTGAACCATATATTTTTGGTTCCATACCTGAATGCATAAATGATTAATGTAAATGAGAGTAATACTAATGAAGGTATTGCCTATATAATTGATCATATGTAATATTTAGCTTGTGCTGTTGGGAGAGGATTAGATATGAAGACAATTTTATAGGTGCATTTGAACAAGATAAAAGAGGTCATTTACATCTGCAAGCACAGTTGGGATTTCACAAATTTCCCCCAGTCAGTTGCGTGTAACACCCCATTCATTAAAGGTTCCTGTATCAAAGTGTTCTTCTTGCCTGTCCGTTAAGTTGCGCTTGCAGCCAATTCTCCTGCCTCCTGTTCCGCATTACTGCACTGTCCTTGGAATATTGGAGCTACCACCACCTCCTGACAAAGTGGTAGTTGCAGAGTTCCCTCTGGGCATTAATAGATACAGTGCATGGTCCCACCCAGGTAACTCTAAATTGCTGCATCCTATGGCTAACTGGAAGTAGCACAAATACATGTACCTAAATATAAACACTGGTTGTGTAACCCAATGGTGGCCAGACCTCATGGGCCCCGCTAATCCAAGCTGGCTCCCCTGCCCGGGCTGCCCCATACAAATTAAGGAGGAAGAAGCAGGTAGGTACAAAGTACGCGGAACATTGTATGCTGTGCAGGGTGCGGGTGGTGGGTGTCAGGAGGAGGGTCCTAGAGGATGCAAGAAGGGCCCTTGAAGTCACAGTCCCCGTGGGCTCAAACCATTAGTATGTTTTTGGAGTGTGTAGTCTGTGCTTCAAATGGGGGGTGGGAGTGAGCAAAAGCACAGTAATATGAGGATAGCCAATCACAGCCCTGCATTCACATAAGCAAAGACAGACTTTCAGTTCCCTATCATTTTAGCCTAGCTGCCTGATTGGTTACTATTTTACAGTGTTGAGCACCACAGGCTCTCCTGCACAGCTTGGGACAGGAGGCAGCAGGAAGTGGAACACATGGGTGGGGCTAGCAAGACTTTTAGAGAATATTCAATAAATAAGCCCAAACACAACTTTTTTAAGCACATTGTTTCTATATTTAAAGGAGGATAGGGATGTAGCGAGCCTCAAAAAAAAAGTTCGCGAACTTACGCCAAAAAGTGCGAATATTTGCGAACTTTGCGAACCCCATAGACTTCAATGGGAAGGCGAACTTTAAAACCTAGAAAAGCCATTTCTGGCCAGAAAACTGATTTTAAAGTTGTTTAAAGGGTGCCACAACCTGGACAATGGCATGCAGGAGGGGGTTCAAGGGCAAAAATTTCTCTGAAAAATACGTTGTTGACACAGCGTTGAGTAAAACCGCAAAGGCAGCTGGCAGACCTAGCGGAAATACGCAGCGTTTTTTGCTATTTTGCGCTATTAGCACCATGGAAATGGGATTTGCTGAAAAATGCCATGTGTGGCTTGTGCGGTGTTTTTAGGCCGAGAAAAAACGCAGCGGAAAAACGCCACGCGAACCCAAATTGCGAACATATGCGAAAAGTTCGCGAACTTGAGAACTCGCGAACACCCGATGCCGGCGAACAGTTCGCTCTAAAGGAGGATAATGCATTGGCACATTCTTATTTTTTACACAGTTTGTCCTCTTTAGTGATGTTATTGTGGGAGCCACATCATTGCACTTCATTCACCTGTATGCAAACTTGAGGGGCTTTTTATTGGTTTCATACCATTAATAAGACACATCAGGAAGATCCAATTAACCAAAACTGACTACATTATTGATCCTTAAAAAACATGAAATAAAAGTCCCATTCTATGGTGAATGTTTCTGGCTAGTAGTGTGGAGTGTGGTAAAAGAAAACAGAGAACCCAAAGGAAACCCATGCAAGCACGGGTAGTGCCCTGTCTGGAATGGAACCTAGGACCCCAGCATTGCAAAGCATCAGTGCTAAACCTTGCATTACCTTGCTGTAAGAAATATGCACCATAGTCATTAGTCATAGACCCAATAGCACTCCATGTAATTACATATAAATAGTAATAAAGCAATCTGACTCATTCCTGGAACTTACTTCATTGTGTTAGTGTGTGTTTATGTACGGGCATGTATGTATGTTTGTGTCCATAACAAATCCTACTTTATAACTATTTACTAGCCTTTTCTTTTACCTTTTAAAAATGCTTGGATTTTAAAATTAGAAAAGTATATGAGAAGACAGAATCCATGGTTTGAATGATTTTTTTGTGGTATTATAAATCATCAACCCAGTCCTTTTTCAAATGGTAGCAAGTATTTTTTTTTATTTTGGATTTAATCCAGTCGTATGTGTGGCATTGAGTTGAAATTGATGACTGTGTATCTACAAGGTGATAGGTTCAATTTATCCTCCCGCCATGTTAGATTTGGGACTGATAATATGTGTCTTAAATAAGACTGCAGTGATTTCTGATGTTTGGCAAAGCAGAAATGGAAGGTGTCAGTCACACCTAATGGTATGTTCCAGTGTAGGAGCAAAAAGGAAACTAATTGCTCAGAGGGTTTATTGGCCTAAGCCTAGAGGGAACCTCAGTAAATCAACTAGTAAAAGAAAATAGCAGTGATATTTCATCATATCAAATAGTTTTTTTTTTTTTTTTTAATATAAGTTTGGTATTTACATTGGTTTTTAACTGTCGGGGGGGGGGGGAAGTTATTACATGGTTTGAAGATGAGATGAATTGAGGATAATGTTACAGGTATGCCCGCTATCCAGAAAGCTCTGAATTATAAGAAGACCATCTCCCATAGACTCAATTTTAATCAAATAATTACATTTTTTGAAAATTAATTCACTTTTCTCTGTGAAAATAAAACAGTTCCATGTACTTAATCCCAACTAAGATGTAATTAATCCTTATTGGAGGCAAAACAATCCTATTTGGTTAAATAAATGTTGAAACGATTTAAGGTATGGGGATCCAAATTACAGAAAGACCCTTATCCAGAAATGCCCAGGTCCAGAGCAATTTGGATAATAGATTCAAAACCTGTATTGAATAAATGCAAGAACGCTTTAAATCCTGCTCAGCATTAGGACACATTTCAGATGTGTTTTCTTTGATATCCTTCCACTAAAGTGAAATCACTGAGCGCACTGTAGCATTTCCACTGACTTCCTAGATCTGTTATTATGCAGCTTCTTTGCTGGGAAATGTGCCATCCAGGGAGATCCTGCTGCATATTCAATGGAGCTTGTGTCTCTAATAGACTGTTGTTTCTCTACTGAACATAGACTAGAACTGGATGCTTTCGCAAACGGGATTTCCTTCGCTCCGTCTTCTCAGATGGCATATAAGCCAATGTAGCACACATTTAGATAATGCAAAACTGAATCTTTAGCATACAGCGTCAATGATTTGTTCTACTATACTCAATTAAACCAATCAAAAAGAACATATACATATAAAAGCCCTATTGTTTAAAGGGGCAAGGGCTCACTTTCTGCCAACACAACAATTTAAGGTGTCTCTTATCTGCATTCTCCAACCATAGACCTCTGCAGGTCTGATGCTAAATTTAGAAATCTACGGTAGCATTCTGCTTGGAGATCTTGTTGTTTATCAATAACAGGTATGTTACTCACTATTAGGTTTTGGTTTATGCACCACCTAGTGGTATATGCAGAATATTTTTAACCCAAATTATTGTTTGGGTTAAAATATATTAATGAAAATGGTAACTTTAAAGAAAGGAGTACATAGACATGAAATTATACCTTTACAGAAGTGAGACAAGTAGATATCAGGTGTCACAGGCATGGAAGAAATGAAATTAATGAATACTTCAAATAATGGAATAAAAATATTAGATGGGACATTGATCAAAATCCTGGACATCATGGACTGAACAACATTGTAAAGTCTGTATATGTGATCTAGTTATTGAGATCAAGAAGTGTAAAACTCTGCATGAGAACATTATTCATTTAATGAAGAGAATTTACAGAAGAGAAGAAAGAGGAGCGAGCATTCACATTGTTCAATAAGAAAATGTTCGTATCAAGTTGACACAACGTAAGAGAGATGCTCCTTGTGGCCACTGGATAAAATGTTGATACAAAAACAGCAGCGAAAATCATTTTTATTTTCTTCTACAGGTATGAGAAGTAAACACACTGTCATCAAATAAATCTTTGTGTATAACATATGTTATGGAAGTGGAGGTTTTTAGTATATTCCAAAATCTACAGAATTTAAAATATGAGCAGAAATGCAAAACAATAAGAAACTGGTGTTCCACCTTTACTATAATGTACAGCTGCCATCACTAGTGGGGACTTATTTAAAGGGTGCCTATCATACAAAAATTATTGTCCCCACTTGACAGCTATTCTTCCTGCATCAGGAAGGACCCGAGTGTGAGCAACCAACAATGTTGGGGCACACACATTCACATGATGAGTGGGTCCCCTAATCATATGACACACCCATGCACATAATGAACAAGTGTTTCCCAGTCCTATGTCACTCACATGTGTATAATGAGCAAATGGGGGCATTCCCTTAATATGCATGTGCCCCAACATGCCTGTGCTCACTAAAATATCCACCGGCTGTGGCCAACATAGCCCTTGTGAGAGAGGTAATCTTGACAAAATACAATTACTTTCTCTATTAACCCACATCTTTAATGGACAAAATTATTTTGTATAGTACTGTAGGAGCCATTTAATAGCTTCTAAATTTCCACCGGCACACCTTGGTCTCTCAAAATTATACCTCTCTATGTTTGATCAGGTAGGGAACAGCACCCTTTGACAATAAGACAAAAAGAAGAAGAAAAAAAAAACATATCACAAAGCAAGTTCAAGCAGAGGGATCACCCCTACATGTTTATAGCGTTGCTTGCACTTGTTCCGTTGACCTGTTGTTTTCTTCTATTCATTTTCACTTATTTAGCTGTTATATTAAGTGTGCAAGCATGCATTGGTATCTGCCTTGCACATATACTGTGTGTGTATATGAAGGCAAAAACATTGGTCTAGTAGTTAAAGTAGACTCATCACTGAAAATCCCTCCAATCTTGTAGGCAATAATGAATATATATGGTGCCGGTTTCACTCTGGCCTAAAAATTATTCCTTTTATTGGAGCTCCCTATAGATCTGCTACAGATTCTGTCTGTGCTTCAAATGGGGGGTGGGAGTGTCCAAAAGAATAGTAATATGGGGATAGCCAATCACGGTCCTGCATTCACATAAGCAAAGACAGACTTTCAGTTCCCTATCAGGTCAGCCTAGCTGCCTGATTGATTAATATTTTACAGTGTTGTGCACCACAGGCCTTCCTGCACAGCTTGGGAAAGGAAGCAGCTAGAAGTGGGACACATGGGTGGGGCTATCAAGACTTTTAGAGAATTTTTTTTTTTTAAGCACATTCTTTCTATATTTAAGCCGAGTTTTCTACACTTACCATCCAATTTAATGTTGCTCCTTAGGTGGCCATAGGTTGGGTTTATTATTTAAATACCATCCAGTTTATTCAAGAGAATTCTACATGAACAACAGCTCCCAGAATTGTCTGCCAGCCATGGGATAAGAGATTCAAATGTACAACGTATAGCTTCTGGTTGACTGACTTTCAGCTAAACATAAGTCCCAATATTAATATGATCTTTATACAAATCTGGAAGAGTGTGAACATTTTGAAGAGGAAAGGAGGAAAGCAGTGATTCAGGGAGAAGCTCACTTTTTTCTTTGAAGCTGCATATTTTCAGATGAAAAACCAGCTCCTGCTGGGAATACCCTAGAGTATTCAGCAGATATTGAGGTCTGAGTAGAAAACTTGGATGTGAATCATGAGAAATTAATCATGACGCTGGGTCCTCCCATGAGCTGAGATCTAAAGGTCAACAGATGACGTTCTCTTATTCGGATCAACTGCTGGCATCAGTTTAGCTGAAATCCCTGACTTTACCAGTTCTCTAGAAATCATTTATATATGTATATATATATATATATATAAATATGATTTCAGTTATAATAAATGTTTCTTAATGCGTCCCACTTTCTGCAAAGCCTGTTACAGCCCAAACAACACGTGTTTTATATATATATATATATATATATATATATATATATATATATATATATATATATATGCATTAAGAAACATTCATTATAACTGAGCCATTAGAACACTATATATTTATCAAAACTGAGTTACAAGTGTTCCAATATGTATGTATTATGTTAACGTAAATAGTGAAGGAGGCTAATGAGAATATAGTATTTATTTTTACATCTGAATCAGTGAGTCAATATTTTTTAACGCAAACTGTTCAGCTAAAAGATCAACCGAGGTCACATGCTGTTATTTTATGCATCTATCTGTCCAACTGGTTACTCATTGCGAATGCTACAGGCTGTTGTGCTTTTTTCGTGGTCCCCCACTATGACTAGACCTAGAAGTATATACAAATATCTTTCTTTTTTGGGGTGAGTGGAGGAAAAGTTCAATAAAACAGAACTTGTGCATCCTATGTTACATTCTACGCAGTTTATTATGAGGGCTCCCAGAGGTTGTAGTTTGTGAAAACAGCTCATAGATGCTCTCAGCTTGTATCGTAAATAGGGCTAGCTCATCCACATAAAATCAGTAGCACCTTAATGGCTTCTGAATCAGTCAGGATACAATATAAGTGCATTTGCCACAATGAATAACCAACTTAACTATTGCCCAACCACTAGTGCTAGGGTCTGGGCTGAGTATTTATAGTTTTTCTTCACAGGCACAAGTAGTTACCCTTAGGGGCACATTTACTAACCCACGAACGGGCCGAATGCGTCCGATCGCGTTTTTTCCGTAATGATCGGTAATTTTGCGTTTTTTTCGTATTTTTTGCGATTTTTTTCGGCGTCTTTACGATTTTTGCATAAAAACGTGAGTTTTTCGTAGCCATTACGAAAGTTGCGCAAAGTCGCGATTTTTTTTGTAGCGTTAAAACTTGCGCGAAACGTCGCGCCTTTTAAGTTTTAACGCTACGAAAAAGGCGCGACTTTGCGCACAAGTGTTAACGCTACGAAAAAATCGCGACTTTGCGCAACTTTCGTAATGGCTACGAAAAACTCGCGTTTTTACGCAAAAATCGTAAAATGTTTGTTTCCAATCGGAATTTTTCCAACTCGGATTCGAAATCGTGTCTTAGTAAATCAGCCCCATAGGGTTAACTTTCCCTATGGCTTGGAAGCCCTCTTACCTGTGTTGGTAAGTATTCCCCCATTGGCCCAGGGAGTGTATGACTACTTCCTGTTACACTTTCATTTAGTGTTTGGGAAGCCCCAGCTATTTCTCTTTGGCCTCTACCTTCTTTACAAGTTGGATGTCTGTGGGGGGGGGGGGCCTGGGACAACCAATGCCGAGTAAAGAGTAACTGATGTTTATACCAGCTGAGCTTGACATACATTTCATTTAGAGCACATCCACAAACTTTGCACAGAAAAACCTTTAAAAAGAAGAGATTCTATGCATCTTTTGCGAAAGTAACTGAAGGGCACATTGGAATGAAATTCTGTAAGCGCAGTGACTGAAATGAAACTAGAGTTTAGTGTAACAATGCAATAACTTCACAAAAAATCTGCCTCAAATCTGAAAAAAATTGTGTATATTTATTATGTTTCTTTACAGAGTGACTAATGTTAAGCAGACACAAAGTCACACATAGGGGCTGATTTACTAAGACACGAATTTGAATCCGAATTGGAAAAATTCCGATTGGAAAACAAACATTTTGCGACTTTTTCGTATTTTTTGCGATTTTTTCGGCGCCTTTACGACTTTTTGGAAATTGTCGCGATGTTTTCGTTACCAATACGATTTTCGCGAAAAAACGCGAGTTTTTCGTAGCCATTACGATTCGCTCGTATCTTGTCGCGACTTTTTCATATTGAGCGCTCGTAAGCAGCGGGCGAAACTTTCAGACTTAGCATGATTTTGGAAGCCTCCCATAGGACTCAATGGCACCCTGCAGCTCCAACCTGGCCCAAGAAAAGTCACCATACTGAAGCTTGAATGAATCCGAACGCTATGAAAAAATCGCAACATTTTGCGCAACTTTCGGAATGGCTATGAAAAAGGCGCAACTTTTCGCGCAAGTTTTAACGCTACGAAAAAAATCGCCAGATTTTGCGCAACATTCGGAATGGCAACGAAAAAGTTGCGATAATTTTCTGAAAAATCGCCAAATACCGATCATTACGAAAAAAATGCAATCGGACGCATTCGGCCCGTTCGTGGGTAAGTAAATGTGACCCATAGTGATGCAATGGTAGGATCAGTACATCAGGTAAATAAACAGATTTGTAGCACTGCTTCAGGTGTGAGCACAGAATGTCACAATAGGCTCAATCACAAACACAAGTGTAGCATAAAATAGCTGAATCACATGACTAATATCCAAATTCCCCATTAGACTTGAATATAGATTTGTATCTATAAATTATGCTTTTTTCTCATCCAGTTGACTCTAGCAATACCATAAGCAAACCTATTTTTCTACTAACAAATATTCACCCATTGTTACACAATATTACTTTGTATTTATTGAATTATTCATTGGTTCTATCCAAACAGCTTTCTGGTGATACTCAGTAGCTTAGAAACTGTCCTGAAGCCTTGGTTATCTTTTCCTTCCCACCAGAATACTGTATAATTCCCTAAGTACATGCTATTTCTGTACAATATAATGTCCTTAGGTCACTAGATAATAGCCCAGATGGTTTGTAATAACCACATTGATTTTTTTTTACTAAGATAAAATGTCATAAACATACAGTATACATTCAAGGAAAGCAACACAGTTATTTTTCCACTATCAACTATGTTAGGGTAAAAAGCTTTGCTAGGGTTAAGAACTGCAATAGATCTACCAATAGATGGACTGATTTTAAAGGGATAGTATTGGCAGCATAAAACATACAATTTTTTACCTAATTTTTGACCTCACTAGGCAGACAGCACTATATTAATGGGGGAGGTGTTTTTAAGGTGCAGGGCAAGGTATACAGATATGGGATCCCTTATCCGGAAACCCATTATCCAGAAAGCTTGAATTACGGAAAGCCCATCTCCCATAAACTGATTTCCTTTTTCTCTGTAGTAATAAAACAGTACCATGTAATTGATCCCAACTAATATATAAATAATCCTTATTGGATGAAAATCAATCCTATTGGGTTTGATTAATGGTTTATTGATTTTTAGTAGAATTAAGGTATGGAGATCCAAATTATGGAAAGACCCCTTATCCGGAATGCCCTTGGTCCCAAGCATTCTGGATAACGGGTCGTATACCTGTACAAGCCAAAAAAATCATGATAGGTTGCACCCATTATTTGCACTTTGTACACAGCCCTGCATGTTATAAATAATATCTATAGTTCTCCTACTCTTGTAAATCGCATCAATGTAGTTTTAGGTTTCATGTGGGCTAGGCATAAGCATTTGCCTCCGATTCATTTGGCACTACAAAATTATTTTGTACCATATAATATTATATCATTCCCACTATCAGGTACAGTTTCTAAATAGCTCTTTTTCTTATAGAGTCTGCCTCTTTTATTTTGTCATCACTGGCATGGACCAAATGCATCAAAAAGTCTGCAGAGTATGACACCAGTAATGTTTGCACAAAGTGACTATAGTTAATGTATGTATTTTCATACTTTGTTAGTGGGAAATGCATTAATATTTGTTGTTTTAAAGGGAATGTAAACCCTGCTGCACAGTACTGCTCAACCAAACTTTACTCAGTTGTTGCTGGATTACAAATACCGGAATAGTGTAACATATAGGGGCAGATTTACTAAGATCCAATTTTTTTCTGGGCTTAAAACACGATATGGTATAAATTCGGAGTAATTTTTGAAGTTCTAAAATGTTTCGAAAATGCTTTCCGAAAGTCACAATATTTTTGTGCTGAAAAGTTTGTTAATGCCATGAAAACCTTTCTGGCTTCAATGCCTTCCATGTCTACCTTTGGAAGCCTTCCATAGGACTCAATGGTTCTCGGCAGTTTAAACCTGGAGAAAAGATAGTCCAGAGGACAGTATCCAAACAAATTCTGAAATGTTGGTATTCTTTGTGCAAAGTACAATTTTTTCGTGGAATTTAACGAAAACCATGAGAAACTCGTGGAATTTTAAAGGAACAGTAACACCAAAAAATGAAAAAGCTTTAAAGTAATAAAACTATAATGCACTTTTGCCCTGCACTGGTAAAACTGGTGTGTTTGCTGCAGTAACACTACTATAATTTATATAATAAGCTGCTGTGTAGCCACGGGGACAGCCATTCAAGCTGGAAAAAGGAGAAAAGGCACAGGTTACATAGCAGATAACAGATAAGTTCTGTAAAATACAATAGTGTTTTATCTGTTATCTGCTATGTGCCTGTGCCTTTTCTCCTTTGAATGGCTGCCTCCATGACTACATAGCAGCTTATTTATATAAATTATAGTAGATCTGAAGTAAACACACAACATTTAGTAGGGCAGCATCACATTATATTTTAGTTACTTTTATACACTTTCATTTTTTGGTGTTACTGTTCCTTTAACGAACTTTTGGCATACATTTTGAAATGTTCTATAAGTTAAAAAGTTAGAAAAAATATGAAATAATCTCAAAATTGTTTAGCAAATGGGCCCCATAGTGAAGCAACATCAGGGTTGTATTCTTGAATGATTTGAATTTAACCAGTCAATAAGTTATTGTTGTTCATGTTATAAAAAGCGAGTATTTTCTGCTGCCATGTTTTTAATTACAAAGTGACAGGTACAGAAAGACAAAATGTAGCATGGACCCTGCCAAGAAGAATAGGGACATGTATTAGAAAAAAGGAGAAGTGATAGGAAGTAATATGTCCTATAAACACAGAGATGCAGAGAGACTGAAAAAACTTTGAGAAAGCAACAAGACAAGCTGAGTCAACTTTTATAAGTTTAGGAATGAGCAATGTGGGGGATACTATAAAAACATGTTCTCACTTTTTTTTTCAGGTCTGGGAGCATTGCCAAGTAGAAGACGTCTAAGGGAAAGGGTAAAAAGGAGAACTATGTGAGAATGAGCCACGGTTCTGCAGTAAGAAGGTTAGTGTGCTGGAAGGAAATAGTATACATAAGTGATCTAGTTGAACTCAAAGCACATGTTAAACACTTAAACAAAATACTGGAATATGTATAAAATTCCAGCACATTTAATCAAAGTGGGCCTGGATTTAAATATCTTAGAAATAAACCCTCTATCTCTGATACATAGTAGGGTGAGAAGTGAAGGAAGATGTGAGTTTACAGTTTACAATACTTGCAGACATGTCCACAATTTGATGGGTATTTCCCTACTGAAATAAAAGCAAACAAATTCAAGATCTCATCTAAAGTGGTCTTGAAAACTTTACAGTAGTCATGGGGGGTGGGGGGGTCATAAAAATCCAATGGAAGACCATAGAAGCCCCAAGAGGATCCAAATGGACAGCCTTAGCCAGGATTAATATTAACTGGCAACAACCGGTACTTGTTCAGTAAGCCACGGATAGCAGCCCAGCTTGGAGGAGGGGCACCATTACCCAGGCTCATCCCTAGCTGGAGCCCCATAGGTGGTTGTCCCAAATGTGGCCAACGAGGGCCAGGGTACACGAGTTATAGTTAGTTAGGCAAATTGGTGGCCTAAATTCAGAAGGATATTTGTCACATCAAGGGGCGGGCCCTTGTCAGTCTGTTAGCGTGAGGATGCTGTGGATGATGCCTGGGTCATGTAATTACAGCAGAACAATACAATAAGCCCAAATATAACAACTAAAAAATCAACATGTATGTGTGCCATTAACCTAACAACAAATAAAACTTTTCAGAACAGGTCTTTTTGCAGCTTGTGATCAGTTAGACTTTAAGAGGTTAACAAATAAAATACCATGGCAAAACTGCATCACACAAATAATTAGGATAATTCAGTGCACTGGGAGTCATAAACCCAGCAGATATAGCATAGAGTTATTTGTAAATAAGGCAGGTGATAAAAGCAGCAAATTAGGCAGGTGTAAAGATGAGTGCAAAGTTATGGCACCTTGTGGCACAGTATAATTTATGCAAGATATCCTGTTAGCGCAAGATATTTTGAGTTAGTTTCCTCCAGTGCAGCCTCAGGAACAATAGCAATTCAGACATAACCTACAAGCTAATGAGATTCTTTGGTGGGCTGAGCTATGGTTATCAAGGGAACTGCTCACTCCAACAAGTTAACATGTACAATAACTATTTGAAAGGTATTTTTCAATAAGACCAGGCTCTTCTCTTTTCTTTGTTCAATAACCAAATTGAGATTGAATTTCAGTTTAGGTTCAAAAAGGGGAAATAAAGCTCAGTTTGTTATTAAGTTAAAATGCTGCTTCACTCAGTCTGTTAAGTTAACCACCCTTCACCCATCCAGTAAATTTACAGTATGAGTCCCTCCATCATGGTCAGCCCTAGATGAGGCGTATGCACAGGGGGGGCAGATGGTGAAAAAATGTTCATGAAAATGTTTATGGAAATTAAAGGTTTCTTATCTGTAACTCTTCAATTGCTGTTAAAGGGGAACTCTTGGCTCTGAAGCAATTTTTTTTTAAAGAGCCCCACACAACAAAATACAACCCTATCATTGGAATCTGTTCATATGCTGAAATCCAGCTGCAAGACAGTTCTTCTCCTTTTGCATCATTTGAAATCCTGGCAGGTGAGGAGGGACTAAAACATTAATGTTACAATTTGTAACAACTTCTCAACAGCTTACAGACAGCAGGGACTACATAACCCACAATGCATTGCACTGTGATGTTCCTTTCTTTAGTGAAATCCGGTGTGGATAAACTGGGTGCTGGGCTGCTGTTGACCTGATGTACATATTCCCCAGACACCACTCATTAGCTTTTTTCCACCAGAGGAAAAATAAATATATAAATATATGTATGTATGTGTGTGTGTGTGTGTGTGTGTGTGTGTGTGTGTGTGGACAATAGTAAATTAAATAAAAGGATAAAGATTTAGCCAATGGCATCAATACCTCCTGATTTCTTTTTATTCCCCTAAGCAGACTCTATAGTTTAATTATAGACAGCTCAAACGATTTACACCTTGTCCTATAAAAATATTACACTATGTGATATCTTTTAACAGCTAAACAACTTATGAAGCCTCTTGTCTTTAGCCTGCTTAGAGCTATCTCAGGGTAACATGTTACTTACCCCCACTAAAGATTTCAGCCCTAAAATGAACTGACTCAGCCCCACTGATAATATACCAAAATAAAGAGCTTGACTTGCTCAGGGTTTAGAAGCAATATGTCAGGAATGGCAAATCACCTCCTTGCTTTGCTGCTGGAGAGGAAGCCGATATCATCTTTTGTAGACTCTAGGGGAGAAGTATAAAAAGCAAGTACAAAAAAAGTTGAAAATACCTTCAATCAGCATTTTGTTTGAAAGCCCAATGTGATCTATGAGTGGGTCAGATTGAACATGAAACATCAACAAGATCAGAATGTGAAACATTTATCACAGCAGAGCACACTTTGGCACAGCACTACCTTTTCGGCTCTCAGAGGGAAGAGTTAATGAGAGACTGAATATCAGCTGCGATGAGAGGAAAAGGAAATACAGTATATAGAGAACTTACTCTGCCCAGAATAAAACATTTAAATAAGCCTCGAATATAGTGCAACAACAAGAGGACTCTTCAGCACACAGTTTGATAGTCTGTTAATGTAGCTAATTGCTTTAGAGGCAATGAAATGAAAAGAAGCCTAAATTACAAGATGCCATTGTATGTAAAGAGCATGTTGACATTTGGGATTCTTAGAAACCAGGATGTAGCACTTGTTAAAAAGATTTGGCTTCAGATGTGTCCATAGAATTCAGACAAACCAAATGAGGTCCCTTAAAGGAACAGTAACACCAAAAAAAAAGTGTATAAAAGTAACTAAAATATAATGTGCTGCTGCCCTGCACTGGTAAAAGTTGTGTGTTTACTTCAGAAAGTCTACTATAATTTATATAAATAAGCTGCTATGCAGCCATGGAGGCAGCCATTCAAAGTAGAAAAGGCACAGACACATAGCAGATAACAGATAAAACACAATAGTATTCTACAGAGCTTATCTGTTATCTGCTATGTAACCTGTGCCTTTTCTCCTTTTTTCCAGCTTGAATGGCTGCCCCCGTGGCTACACAGCAGCTTATTATATCAATTATAGTAGTGTTACTGTAGCAAACACACCAGTTTTACCAGTGCAGGGCAACAGTGCATTATATTTTTATCACTTTAAAGCTCTTTCATTTTTTAGTGTTACTGTTCCTTTAATGCTGTGTGACTGACAGTGATAGACGATACAGTTTTGTGCTAGAATTTAAACATGCAAATTAGAGTTTAAAAACTGATCCAGTGTTCAGCGAAATCTTTTGTTGGGGATTTAGTACATTTATAAACCAATATCATGGTTTCTGTTCATCGCTAGATGAAATATTCCCAGATTTGCATGTAGTTGTTATTCTTATACTGTAATATGTGTTTGGTGTTGGACAAATTAAGATTTATTACAATGGGAATTGCACTAAAAAGTTCACAAAATTAATAAGGGAAAAAAAAAACCCTAATTTTCCAGAGTAATATTGTTTGTAAAATAATATTTATATTTGGAATTGTAATTGCTCATATTGCTATATTAGAAATCCACTTGAACATGACTCACTGTCCCAACTTTTTTACTAAGAAATTTATACTAGTGGGCGCAGGTATTTTCTCCAATAGTGGATGAGTCCCTGAATGAAATTAGTACTGATATGTGTAAAAGAATCCTTCATACTGCCCACATTTTTTAAATAATTTTAGTTGGCCAAACCATTTTCACAGTAGAATGGGATTTGCTATTTTCTACATACATAGACGGAAGTTGCAAGGGCAATTCCCACCCTTTATCCTAGGGGCAGATTTAGGCTTGAGCTTCAGGGTTTGGGTAAAATGAATGAAGAAACTGTGATTGAGATGTTGAATCCCTTGCATTTTCTGCAGCTGAATGCTTTCACTCATTGGCAAATGTATTTATAAAGTGCCAACATATTCTGCAGTGCTGTACAACACATGGTTACTGCCTAAAACCTGGGGAGCTTTTTATTTTTGTCAAAAACTCACTTGTGGAAAAAGAGCACTTTTTTTTTTATCCATGCTGACTTGCTGCTCTCATCGAAACAGAACAGAATGCAATGTAATAGATATTAATATATCTAACAGAAATGGCCATACCTAACATTGCCTGAACTCTCTCTGTCCTTTCTAACCACAGACATAAAAACCTTGTAATTGTTGACATAATAAACTAAAAATAGAATGTGCCGAGCTACTTCCCGTACCAGTACTGTCATAAAATCAATTGATGCTCATCATAGTATCTGACCATTTTTTCCTGAAGACTCTCTCTATATATATATCTCTATTGCATGACAGCCATTATTTTGCTCATTGTATCTAATTATACAGAGCCATCGAGAGAAGTATCAGGCAAATTAATCTGACAACTCAATTAGTTAACATTAACAATTACTCAATAACAAACCTGAAATCTATGCTCTTTCAGGTCAGTGTCTATTCCTCACCCACCCACAACCCCACTCTTACAGTCTTTCCCCGTTACTTTAAACTCTGTCCTGACGGTTAAACTTCTAATGGTATTTGCAATAAGTGCACAACTTTTCTCTTTGCTTTCTATATTTTACTTTCCCATGCGGGCAACCAAAACCGTGTGAATTTATTACCATAGTCAGCGCTGTCCCATGCCACCTCATTACCATACAAATATGCTGAAGAAACTGCATAAGGTAATATTATAAACTACTCATGTTTTCAATGAGCGCATATATGCAACATGTTTGAGGTAAAGTGCCCTTAAGAAGACAAGCATAAATCTGCCTTGCCGGATGCTAGAACCTTTACTGTTTTACTGTTGGTACAGCATAGAGAACCTGAAAGAGTTACCTGAAATGACAGACTCAAAGGGCTGTGTCTAAATGCTCTGAATCAGCAGGTAGCATTTACTTGTTAGCTGTTGGAAAACACACTTCTGGTTGGCTGCTATACATAACCCTGATAATCTTTATTATGTGCCATTATTTTTATTATGCCCAGAATAATTTTCAGAAACATTTTTTTTTTACATAAAGCTACTTATGGTAGTTATTGTAATTCAGGTAATTTCCAAACTACCACCCTAACTTGTGTTTCTGAATGATGTGCAAATTGGGGTTGGGATAGGGGACAAATATGTCTTGCCTACCACCCACCCATATAAATGCAGTGTTGACAAGCACTACCTGCACTGCATAGACAGAAGGTCACTTTAATGAGAACAAAGAGTTGTGGTTCAGGCACAAGATAAGCATAATTACAGTGCACTCTGGGCCCATCTTTTGCTCTTAGTTCATGAAGGATTATTAAGGCCATTGGTCTTGGCCCCCCCAGAAAACAATAACCACATCCAGTTTTTTGCGATTGAAAAGGCCACATCTTTAATTAAACGATAAGACCATTTTAACAATCACAAATACCATATTAACATAATACTTATACGCAATGGTTTCACATACAACAGATATACATACAGTATGTAGCCAAAGAACCCCTCTAAGGAATGCTTGCCAAAGTAACCACAAAACACTTTTCTGAGCTACCTGGCATGCTGGTCAGCCAACCCCAAGGGGTCTAGTGAAACCAGGCAACCAATTGTAATCCCCCGAGGGGGCCCTGCCTGAAGCAACCCTGTATCCACACCAGTCAACTAGTTAGCCATAATAATCACTGAACTCAGTCTCCCAAAGGAAAGCATTCTGCTGCCAGCTGTTACAAATGGAAAACAAGGACCCCCCCAAAATTAAAAGAAACAAACCTCAACAACTGACCCCAGGGGTGGGTGAGAAGGATGCTGCTATAAATATCTGCTATAGACTAAAGAGAAAGTATCAGGTGACTGCTCCAATCTTTATTCAAGTCATTATTTATTCTAAAATTTCCCATAGCATCAAACACCTAATGCATATCTGGAGCCTCTAATACCTGACCAACATATAAAGAATAAACATGCTTTCTCTATCCCTAAAAAGTCTCCAAACAGCCCCCAGAATAACACAATTTAGTTTGTTGCAATAAAACTTTAACCTGTCCACATACTTTTTTTTTTAATTCAATATCAATGCATTTAGTCAGAACATGCTCCCTTTATAGGTTAGAAATGTTAATGCGCCTTATATCAATAATGAAAGCACTTCTTAAATTAAGAAAACTTTTGGCTGAACCATTTCTTTCGCTGGGGTTGGAATCACGTTAGATTTTCCTTCATCAGACGAGCTGGCTGCTTATACTGTACGAACGACTTCCAGCATTTCATGGTGATTAATAGAAATGCTTTTTTTTTTACATCTGCCTACAGTGTACTAATCCAGTCACTATGACACAGTTAAAACATTTCACTAAAAGAATCCTAATGAATTCTCATTTAAATCATGTAAAGGTGGGGTTTCATTAGCTGTTATTTTTATTGGAGAGCTAGAAGAATGCGGAAGACTCCTGGTCTGTGTCTATGTTAATGCTGGGCTGGGCTCCCAGCCAAGACATTAAGTGAAATCGAATTCCTAAAACCAGCTTTAATCAGCAGATTTTTAAGGTTAGAATTACTCTCTCCTCTAGAATGCCTGCCAAGGTTAATTCTGTCATGAGCATGCAGAATTAATGAGCTGGACATAGAAAATTGTATTTCCTTTTGAAATTTAGGGTATCCCAACATAGAAATGAAGGCGCGCTCATTCAGAAAACAAAGTGACTACAAAATATATTGAATTATAAATATTATGTGCAGAATGGCGTCGTGCTGGGAATTTAAAACAACTAGCTTACTGTGCTTTCCAGTTCCAAGTTCTTTAGCTGGTGAGCTGCTAAGGATGCTGGGAGCTGAAGTTTGCAGCATACTTCTGACCACAAACTTGACATACCGACCTAGTAGAACTCTTACTGGGGCGCAAACTATATCAGGTATGGAGAAATTAATTTTGTGTTTTTGTTCCTTATAATATAGAATTCAGCAGAATAATCTTGATAACAAATACAAATATAAAGTTTTTTTTATTTTTATCAGCACCAACTGACACCTTCTCTCTTTTCCGTCTGTAAATCTATGCTGTATAAGAAGAAAGTTCCCTAGTCATCTAAACATATCCAAACATATAAACATATAAATTTTGTCCTCTACTTCCTAAAATATATTTACAAAGCCTATTTTTGCACAGTTGTGAAGAGTAAATAAATGGTAGTGGATGAATAATGAATTTATGTGTGGCCTGATTGGATCAAGGAGGATCAAAATAACTGGGCTCATTTACACCCACCATTGCAGCGAGCAAAGTGCAATTTTGAGGACAATAACCATGTTTTTTTTCCCATAATACAGCATTTTTTGCCAGAATTCTCATGTTGTTGTTGTTGCAATGGGGCATTAAAAGTTTCCCAAGTCTGGCTGGCATAGTTTATGGTGCAAATGTGATGCTTGAGAGCTTGAGCTGTTGCCTGGTAGCTCTACAACTGCTCTATTTGGAACGAGAGGCAGAAACGGCAACAAACGCAAATATATGGAAGCGCAAAGAGCCCATTTTGTCTCAAGAACCTTTAATGAATAGGGTTTTACTACAGGGAAATTAACACACATTCAACTGTGGTATGTTAATGACCCCTCATGTTTTTAATTTGCAAATTTTCTAATACAGGTATCGGACCCCTTATCCAGAAACCCGTTATCCAGAAAGCTCCGAATTACGGAAAGCCTGTCTCCCATAGACTCCATTTTAATCAAATAATTCAGAATTTTTAAACTGATTCCTTTTTTCTCTGTAGTAATAAAACAGTACCTTGTACTTGATCCCAGATAAGATATAATTAATCCTTATTGGAGGCAAAACAATCCTATTGGGTTTAATTAATGTTTTATTGATTTTTTAGTAGACTTAAGGTATGGAGATCCAAATTACGGAAAAACCCCTTATCCGGAATACCCTTGGTCCCGAGCATTCTGGATAATGGGTCCTATACCTGTATAAGCAAAGAAACTGGTAATAAATACGTTTTGAAGCCACAAACCAGCAAGTTCTACCTGAAGACTGGATGCTATGAATTACTAGAACAGGAGTATCAAACCTAATAACTCATAGCAACTAGAACTGTAGCAATCTTTGAATCTGTTATTACATTACCCCTTTACTGTATCTACTGTATGGTAAATGAGCTATGGTATCACTTCATAAGTTGCATCATTGGATGAATTCTAAGGAATGATCAGCTTGGCAAATGGAGAGTGGGCCAATAACTATAAGGAGTTGTAAGCAAGGGACTCCAATGTCTGTGCATAAGAGCTGATATTCAAAGTTAATTCATCTCTAGAGAAATGTGATCGTGTCTTCATATTCACAGGGAAACAGAAAAAAAAAGAAAATCTTTAGTCATATATATTTTTTTTAACTTGCTGATAGTGGGAGAAAACACACTGTGGTATCTTGTCAACTGGATTTTTATCAGTGGAGATTTGTCAAGAAACAGCAAAAAACATAGATAAGACTGCTCAGCATGCCCACATAAGAATACTGAAAGAATATTTTGGGTTTTCTTTAGCAAAGTAACTAAATAAATAAGAAAGAAATGAAAGATCCTCCCTTCTCAAATTGATTACCAGAAATAATAGTGTATATTTAATACTGATATCCATTTTCTACTACAGCTATGGGACCTGTTATCCAGGATGATAGCGACCTGGGGTTTTCTGGATAAGGGATGTCTATGTAATTTGGATCTCCATACCTTAAGTCTACTAAAAAATAATTTAAACAGTAATTAAACCCAATAGGATTGCTTTGTTACAAGTAAGCATTTAGTATAGTTGGGATCAAGTACAAGTTTTATTATTACAGAGAAAAAGGAAATCATGCTTAAAAATGTAACTGATTTAATTAAAATGGAGTGTATGGGAGATGGCCTTCCCATCATTTGGAAATCTTTTTGGATAAAAATCTTTCTGGATAGCAGGATGGATCCCGTACTTGTACTACAAAAGTTAACAAAAAACAAGAAAGAAAGAACATTTATTTTGTAATAATATTGTATTTCTTTGTTATTATACAGAACTATGTTTGTAGTTTGTATATTAGATTAAGGCCTAAGGAACAACAATGGGGAAAAGACAGGGCCAGTTGTACAGGGATACAAATGAAGGGGCCCTGTATTACTGGGGCCCTACAACGCATGGTGGCCACGCTCACACAAACACCCATTTCAATTACAAGACATTTGTGAATATTTTTGCGTGGTGTGCATCTCACTGTGATTCGCAAAAAAAAAAAAAAGATAAGATTGGCACAGCAGAGTAATATTTAAGCATTTAGGGGAAAACGTGCAAAATAACCATGTGCAAATAAATACTCACTGGGCAACATTTATAAATGACCCACAATATGTCACAGAGCCCCAACATGTTTCACATGCATTGGACCCCAAGTGAAAAATGTGGATTTCGGATGAAAGATATTGATTTGTGGCCTTAGTGCATGGCAGGAAATGGAGTACGGTAAGTGGGGCCTAGCAGCCACTATGTGTAACATCCAGATCAGGAGAGAATCAATCTACAACACACAGGAAATAGAGAGGCATTTTATTAGTAGCCACTTAGCCCTTGCTGGGAACACTAACTGAATTATCTGCTTCCAAAATGGCTAGGCTTCAGGGAGAATTCTGGGAAGCTCTCTTATGTGTCCATTATACATTGCCCCCTGAGTTGCCTGGATTTGTGCATTTAACTCAGTCTTTTTCTGCACTCAAAGGCAGCGATAACGATAAAGGGCAAATCTGCTTTCAAGATGCACAGCCATTCACGTACACAGTTGTACCTCCTTAAACATGCAAAAGGAGTCATGTGTCACTGCTTGTCTAATAATCTATAGCATCCAATCAGCAGGTAGCATTTACTAGTCAGCTGTTTAAAACCAAACATCTGGTGTCGTTGATATGGGTCATAAGATGTGGGCAAACCTAAGTCTTTTCATTACATTACCTTGTAAATATTCTTCAGTATTATAAACATGTCCCACTATGGCAACTGCGTATTATTTGTTAAAATGTTTTAATCATAAAACAACATATATACGAAAATATATATATATGCATATTAATATAGGGAAAACACATTACTTTTTCTTTCTAAATTGAAATGTTTTTAAACATAATTTAGATACAAATAAAATGAAGTTAACAATATGTTCATTGGTTTGTGTTATATATTATTAAAAGTGTTCAAGTCGAACCTTTCATGTATCATTTTTAAAAATGAGTATTGATATATACATTTCTTAAAGTTTCATTGTGAAAGTTCTACAATTCCTGATTGTTCTTTTAGAACAAAAACTTAAGAAAAAAAACAAGATTATGGTGTAATTTAGCTTAAAATTTATGGATCAGTTATGGAGCAGTTTAACCCTTTGAAGATTTCTTATACAGATGATGGCTTCTACATGGTTATTGATTTATTGCCTCTCCCCCTGACAATAAATGGTAGAAAACACAAGCTTTCAAACCTCACAGGCTTCCTCTTCAAGCAGAACATTGCTACACAAGGAAACCTGAAGGTTCTAAATTTTGTCATTTCAACCATATGTCAGTCCAATAATACGTATCACTGAACCTTCAACATCTCCATTCTTGCTGAATATCTCATTTTCTGGAAAAGGGCCATCACAAATAGATACCATTTTCTCAGCAGCAATTCCTTCTTACATACCATGCTTCATTTTTCTTTTTTTTTCCCCACAATATATGTAGTGTATATATAGCAATGGGATTTGAGTTTGATTCTAGATTCGGCAAGGAGTTTGCATGTTCTCCCTGTGTCTCTCTGTGTCTCCTAGGTTTTCTGCTCTCATTACACACTCCAAAAACATACAAACAGGTTAACTGGCTTCTGATGGAGCAAAGACAGAACAATGTAGAATATCTGTTGTTTTTTATAAATAACAGATAATAATATTAGAAAAAAATCTTAACATCAAATTGTAGCTGTACATGTATGGTGATCACTAACTATAAAGAAACACAATAAGCATTAAGGAGCATATATCTCCTAAAATCTCCTGAAAGTGCAATGGACTGAAATAATATCATCTATAGTTTTAAAGATAAAATATGCCTCTTCTAATGATTTGGGAAACTGTGCGTTAAATAGTAAAACAAAATACAAAATAAGGATATGCACACCTTGGGAAAGCTCGGGGTGCATAAAAATCCATTGGAGGGATGTGATCAATCTGACTTCTCTTTAAGTGTATCCAAGCCATCTGAGAACTGCTCTTAGACATTTGCTATTTGCAAAGGTTGGGGTAGCATAACCTTGTACCATTTGGGATAGCAGCAACTGAAACTTTAATCTATTATGCAGTTACCATACTGTACCATGTGCTATGAACTATAGGCGCTACACAATACACACTACACAATATTATTATATTATGATATTATCTTATTATATATGATATTGTGATGAGCGAATCTGTCACGTTCCGCCCAAAAATTAGCGAATCTTTTTAGAGAAACATCTAAAAGGACACACGTAAAAAAAAATGTTCTATATTTTTTTTAGATACATGCAACAATTTTTACCCCCGTTTTGAGAATCCACGCCTGCCGAAAAATTCCTCTCATCACTAATTCTAGATGTTTCAAAATAATTTGCAGTGTGTGTGCCCTCAAACAGCTAAAAACTATTGACATTCTATTTGTCCATAAAACACTGATTGTTGATAATGGCTGCATATTACAGCTCCCAGGTTTCCCATATCAGACACATTGGTGTAATTACATTGTCAAACAGTCTCATACTACATCTTCCTGCTTACTCTTTGAAAGGTGTTGGAGGCAACTTTCTGATCTGTGAAACTGAAGGTAGAATGAAAAGATAACCCCCAAGATGGTGGCACTCCTTTTTGCTCCTGAGGAAGCGTGCAGTTAGCACGTGAAATGCGTTGGGCTACCATTGACTCCTCTTCTGTTCTTTGTTTTTATACTACTACTACATTGTAAGTAGCCTGTATTGTGCAGGATTTTATTATATTAAACTATTTTACACTATATTTTGCCTTATCCTCTACCCTATATATATATTGTGTGACTGGATCCCTCTTCTATCAATGCCCGGTTGGGATGGTTCTACATGCTCCTTTATAAGTTGTTCTGGTGAGCAGATACAGAATCTTTATTAGTATATATACAGAGTTGGGGTCACTTTACCTAGCATTGGTGTTTTGACTAAGCACTCACGTTGAAAAACTTTTTGGATCCTTTTATTACATTGATTTGCACTATATTTTTTTACTTTCATTTTTATGCGCTTCCACCAACACCACTGCACATGCCTACATGCAGCAAAAGGGAGTCCATGACAAGGCTGGACATTGCAACCTGGTTGGGGTTAAATGACATAGTGATGTTTTGTTGGGGGGTGGTGTGCAAGGTATTGTGGGGAAAAGGCCATTAGGAAGGGTAGCCATTTTAAGCAAAGCATTACTGTTGCAGCTGTGATGTTCCAGGTATGGAATCTCTAGTGTAGAACCCTGATATCTAGAAAGCTCTGAATTACAGGAAGACCATTATCCCTAAGCAAATAATTCTATTGTAATTGTTCTATATAATAATAAGTCCATTGTGCTTGATGGCAACTAAGCTGCATGAATCTATATTGGTGGCAAAACAATCCTATTGGGTTTATTTACTGTTTGGTGATATTTATTAGCCTTAAGGTATGGTGATTCTTGTTGGGAAATTCCCAGGTCCCAAATATTAAGGATAGCAAATCTCATAATTTTACCATTTATTGCATCAGTTCCTATGGCAAAACTGAAGAGGCACATCACTCACAACCCCCCCCCCCCATCTTCTTGGCATAAGCTCATTTAGGTGTGTTCTGATTTCTCACAAAGCAAAACCATGATAGTCTACCTTTGCTGCAGGGACCATTTCCTCCCATCACTCTTCACATTACCATCACAGAGTGGTCCAACTATCCCTCAGCTTTTTCCATTGTGGAGTGAAGGATTTTGGGACTGTGCATCACTCACTATGAACATCAGATGGACTTCAATGGGCTTATTTATGAATTTTCGAGTTCAAAACTGAATAAACTTGTATATCGAATGCTCGCTTATTTATTAATATCTTAAACTCATTTGAATAAAAAACTGAGAATACCTTGAATTTTTAAATATGGTTTGACTTATTTTTGAAACATAATTCAATTTGAATTATTTAGTGCAAATTGTGAAACAAAAATCAATCTCAAGTGTTGATAAATCATCCCCCAAGTCTCAGAATCCATCAATGTACAATGGAACAAGGTAAGAGAAGAGTTGCATTACACTGTGAGCCTAAGGTACATGGTTCGTGTGACTAACATGACTTCCTTTCAGTTAATGGAATCTGGTATGTCTGTCTATAAAAAAAATTAATTTTTTTGTTGGAAGTTCAGATAGTGTTTATGTGACTTTTTATGAGCTCATGTAAAAAGGGATGGTATTATTTCCCTTTAATTTAGTACCTTTTCCATAAATTGCCTCCTCCTTGTCAAACAAAAGTACCATTCTTTTTGTTCAAGCTAATGTTAAAGTTTTGAAACCCAAATCAAAGTATTCTTTTCATATCTCTTCTAAAAACAAAGTGCTGCACTCACTGAATATATTTCAGCTTTATTGTTTTATCTATCTTACATAAATTGCGAATTTCACAGACCAAATAATAAAAAAAAGCCTCTGAAAAGTAAATGAAATGTTATTAAGTCAATCTCTGGTGTGAATTTTTCTAGACACATCGAGATCTGTTTATCTGCCAGCTCTGATTATCAGCCCAAGGGGTTAAAAGTCTGCCATTTACTCTAAATAGCTTGTGTCCTGTCTTCTATCTCACCACAGAAAACTGTAGAACTCATACTTAAAACATTGGACCACACAGACAAGCATCTCTATTATCGGTGTTCCAGACATTCTGTTTGAGAATAAACAGAAGGTGAGAAAGCTTACATTTGGCACTATGAATTCAATTTGTATTGGCACAATGCAATTGCGTAGGGCAAGGGAATGAAGCACCTGTCTGCATTTTGTTTAAATCTAGCAAGCCATGGTCTATTACCATAGCTCCTCTGAGAACACTCATTGCATTCCAAACTTTTTTTCCCTCTCTTCAAAATATATTTTTCAGTCTAAGATATATCAAACACTGTCCTAGCCAGGTGACTGCTGTTCAGATAATAGTTATCTTAAAGGGAAACAAACCACAGTTTCTGTTTCTTTTATCTCATCCTTTACGGTGAAGACACAAGGAGCTATTTAGTAGCAGCTAATTGTCAAGGCTACTAAACACCTGAAAATACCCAGCCATAGACAATACTGAGAACTGCCTATGCTAGAACACAAATAGAGACAGTTATCAATAAATGATCAGCATTGTCTATTTCTGTAGCCACGACAAGTAGTTGCTACTAGGAGCTCCGTGTGTCTTCATCCTTAAGTATATGTCAAACTTCATAGATTTGCATTTATTTGTGCGAGTGGAAGCCACCCTATTGGTGTCTTGCCAGAGGCACTCCTTATAACGTTCAATAGAAGCGTCAGGGTTTATCAGTACAGCATGGTACATATACAGAGGAAATTTAAATCTGCAGAAACACTTTGTAGATTAGCACTGCCACCACCACAATTTACTATATAAATACTTAAATGGTACTGTCATGATTTTTATGGTGTATTTTTTTATTTCTAAATGACACTGTTTCCAAAGCAAATAACCAAGAAATGTATTTTTTTTAGCTGTAATATTGGTGTGTAGGCGCCATCTCAGTGCATTGTGCCTGAGTCTGAGCTTTCAGAAAGAGCCAGCGCTACACATTAGAACTGCTTTCAGCTAACCTATTGTTTCTCCTACTCCCATGTAACTAGAGGAGTCCTACTGCTATCTTGCTACCTTCCCATTGTTCTACTGATTGGTTGCTGGGGGGGGTGATATCACTCCAACTTGCAGCGCAGCAGCAAAGTGTGACTGAAGTTTATCAGAGCATAGGTCACATGGCTGTGGCACCCTGGGAAATGAAGAATATGGCTAGCCCCATGTGAAATTTAAAAATAAATAAAAAATCTGTTTGTGTTTTTTAAGAACGGATTTTAATGCAGGATTCTGCTGGAGAAGCTCTATTAACTGATGCATTTAAAAAAAAACAAAAAAAAACATGTTTTCCCATGACAGTATTCCTTTAAAATATTTATAATTTTACATCTTTAGATAGGGTTAGTCTTTGTTTTGTTTTGCAGTTTTGTTGCCTTCATTATAATTACAGAAATGTTTACTATAATTAAAACTAAACTAGGACAGTTAAATTGCAATAACACACCCTGCTTTGTTTTTCCTTCATAATTGCAAACTAATTACTTTCAAGTACTGACTTTTTCTATTTATGCTATTTTGTTTGTATTCTGTCTGCTGTACTTTATCCCCCCACCCAGATCATCAAGCTTTCCTACTGAGGGGAAACCAAAGGTGTGGTGTGCGATGCAGAATGAACTGTTGTATGAAATATACTAGTTACAGAATAATAAGGTAAAACGCAAAGTTGCTTCTGAGTAAATGATTTGTTTGGTCAAATAAACTCAGTGGGGCTCATTTATCAACTCTGGGCAAATTTTCCTGTGGGCAGTAAACCGTAGCAAACAATTGGCACAACTATTTAATGTTTGTTTGTTTATTTGTTTTTTTACAGGTGACTCTATTTGAAAAAGGCTCAATCAGTCCTAGTGAAGTTTTAGAGCTCACCTTATGAGTTATTTTAGGCTAGTGGTAACACTCGATCTTATAGTTCCCAGAGCTGAGGATGACCAAGTATGTGAGCCTGGAGGGGGACTTAAGTGTCTAGCATGGGGGTGCTCATGTTGGAATTCTAGCCCTGAATGCACCCCAAAGATATATTAAATGATAATCTTCTCTTAAATGGCAATATTCAGGTCTCTGTTTTACTCAATACCTGTGCTCCATGCCATCGGTTTTATGCACAGTCCAGTGGGACTATCTGAGCACAGGAATAAGAAAAGAAGATGAAAATATGTATATTGGCGGCAGGCTGCATTCCCATTAACTACATTTTATGTCTGTTGATGAATTCTATAAGTGGCAGATAGTAGGACTGTTCTACTTTTCATTTTAGGGTCCATTGCCAAGGCCTTATTGAAAACAAGCTACACCCTGTAGTAATAAAGTGGTAATGATTTAACTGCAGTCTCATTTTATTAAGCCAGTATGAAACATCCTAATCTTGGGGACATCTATACTTGTTTGGAAACTTAGGCTTTACAGAACGGATCATACCATGTTTGACATCTCTGCAGGGGGGAAGTGTGCAAGGATTTCATTGGGCAGTATTTGAACCCAGCTCTTGTACATTTAAACACAACAAATATCTCAAAAAGTCACTAGAAGAGGAATATTGTATAGCTTTAAACATTTTTTACATTTAAAAAAAAAAAAAATATATATATATATAGTGTCTGAAAAATCAGAAAACATCTAATACCATGAAGCAAAGAAAGATCTTTCAGTTGGCATCAAGGACAGCTGCCACTGACTTCTACATGACTTTGACAGCTTTTAATGATGTATTTTTACTTTCGGGTCTTGATTCGGACTTGGATTTGAGGCATAATAAATAGTAGAAAAAATCAGGGGGTTTTTCGTGAAAAATGTGAGGTTTAGCACACAAAAAAATGTGAAAAATAAATAAAAAAACATTAGTAAATAAAACATATTAGTAAATTCTCCATAAATTTTTGCTTTTGTCAACAACTGGCAAATATCCTTGAACAAATGATTATGGGGAGAAAAAAAAAATGTACAAAAAAAAATTAATTAATTTAAAAAAATAAAATAAATATATATATATATATATATATATATATAGAAACTGAAATGCAATATTGATTATTTAAATGGCTGTTTTTGCATTTCAAATGGTTTAGAATATCAAAGCAGTGCTGGTATGTTAAGGTTCTCAATCAGTCTGCTTAAAGGAACGTTACAAAAGGCTGCCAGCAGAGGGTTTAAATGATTACCATTCTGCTTTCTGTACCATCGTGGTGTGAGGATAACTTAAAATACACATTGTGTAAAAACTTGAAGTGAAAGTGATAATGCTAACTTGCAGTATCTGAGTACGCATTAGCCTTCTCTTTGTCATAGACATAATATAACTTAACAAGCAGGTTAGGCTAAATCCTGGGCCATTAACATCTTCTTTTTTTTACTATTACTGTCCCTGGGGGAATAAAACAGTAGCAAAATGAATCAGCAGCTGAGTCAGTCTGAGAAATCCCCTTATGGTAGAGCAGTGATGTTCTTAAATTAGAATGTTCTTACAATAGGGCTTCAGTGCTTGGCTTTTGTGCGAGATTAAACACAAAGAGAATGATCCCAAATGTGACTGATAATTACTGTATGCAGCAAGGCAATCCTACTTAACTGGCTGTACCCTTTCTATGCTATTACGTCCCCTGGAAGATTTAGCCATTTACAGGTTGTGGTTGCTTTGGGCAAAAATACAAAAAAATTGACAAAATTGATAAATTCACAGAATGTATTGGGGTCAATGGGTTTTTTTTCTCATGGCAAAAATGTGTTGGAGTCAATGGGCATTTTTTTATCACAGGTTATTTTGCGGCAAAATTTTGCCACTGTTTTGTAAAAAGAAGCACTAATTGTGAAACGTAGAATTTTGCCCCAAATCTATGCTTGATAGATAATTTTGCTCAGCACGAGCCATGTTAAGATTAATTGTCTAGTTTGACCGAAGATGGTCATGTGGTTTTGAATGACTGCCATTCAAGGAAAAGAGTTTAGTTTTGGTTAAAAAAATATGAAACCACGAAAATCCGAATGTGAATAATTGCCGCCCTCTTAATTAGTTTAGAAGTGAACGTCACCATTAAAAGAACATAAACTATGTGACCGTTCTAACACTAACCTATTCAAGGAGTAGTTGTATTAGTTGTATAAGTACCTGCTCTTTTTGGTTAACTACATATACAAGTATGGGACCTGTTATCTGGAAACCTGTTATCCAGAAAGTTCCAAATTACGGAAGGACCATCTACCATAGACACCATTTTAAAGGAACAGTAACATAAAAAAAATGAAAGTGTATAAAAGTAACTAAAATATAATGTGCTGCTGCCCTGCACTGGTAAAAGTTGTGTGTTTACTTCAGAAAGTCTACTATAATTTATATAAATAAGCTGCTATGTAGCCATGGAGGCAGCCATTCAAAGGAGAAAAGGCACAGGCACATAGCAGATAACAGATAAAACACTATTGTATTCTACAGAACTTATCTGTTATCTGCTATGTAACCTGTGCCTTTTCTCCTTTTTTCCAGCTTTAATGGCTGCCCCCATGGCTACACAGCAGCTTATTATATCAATTATAGTAGTGTTACTGTAGCAAACACACCAGTTTTACCAGTGCAGGGAAACAGTGCATTATATTTTTATTACTTTAAGGCTCTTTCATTTTTTGGTGTTACTGTTCCTTTAAGGAAATAATTCCCATTATTAAAAAATGTTTCCTTTTTCTCTGTAATAATAAAACAGTACAGGTATGGGATCCCCTATCTGGAAACCCATTATCCAGAAAGCTCTAAATTATGTAAAGCCAGTCTCCCATAGACTCCATTTTAATCAAATAATTCCGAATTTTAAAACTGATTTCCTTTTTCTCTGTAATAATAAAACTGTACCTTGTAATTGATCCCAACTTAGATATAATTAATCCTTATTGGATGCAAAACAATCCTATTGGATTAATTAATGTTTTATTGATTTTTAAGTAGACTTAAGTTATGTAAATCCAAATTACAGAAAGACCCCTTATCTCGAATGCCTTGGTCCCGAGCATTCTGGATAACGGGTCCTATACCTGTACCTTGATCCCAACTAAGATATAATTAATCCTTATTGGGGGCAAAAAATCCTATTGGGTTTATTTAATGTTTAAATGATTTTTAGCAGGCTTAAGGTATGATGATCTAAATTATGGAAAGATCCCTTATCTGGAAACCCTCAGGTCCCAAGCATTCTGAATAAAAGGGCCAATACCTGTATTATAAATACCTGTATTATACGAGTTCATGTTTTTCAAATGAGAATAACACAATGTGTGTGGAGCCAATCTTCTTTATACACATCACTTTCTCCTTAGAAAACCCCCAAACTGCCCCAGGCACTACAAGAGGCAACCACAGCTGCAAATGCATAAAACAAATGTATAAAACATACTAAATATTATTTTACATAACAGCAAGCCATGATTTAATTTTTTTTCTTAAAATTGAATGTATTACAGGCAACATCTGTAGCTATTAGCTGCAGAAATATGGTGCACAAATTGTAGCTATGGGCCATAATAGAGTAATAGGAACATTCTCCATCAGTCCCCAAGAAGATTCATTGAATGCAATGCATCTGTTAATCTTGGGCCTTATTTTTAGGTTATTACGTGCCCCACGTGTCAGTGCTATATAGTGGTGGTGACCCACTTCGTGTCCTCTAAGCCTACTCATGACACAACTATACTATTTGCTTAGTACATTAATCTGCATTAGAACCCATTATATGAAGCTGACCGGAAAGAGGCTAATTACATGTTGTTATAATGTATAGCAAACAATTTTCTAGCTGCTGCACAAAATACCATTGATTCATTGACTCATTAAATGTGATTGGAGAGGAGCTTGCAAAGTGTGATTTTTTTGCATGTGTGTGCAAAGGTGATGTTGAAACACTTGAAAGCAATCAGAAATTTTGTATCCCTGCTGTAAGTGGACTGGAGAATGTAATAATTACCATTAAATGATATATTAATATGAAAACAGTGCATGCTGTATCATTTTTATTTCTCGAAATCTCATCATTTAAGCTAATGTGAATAAAAGCTATATCCTGAAGATGTCTTGCGTTTCAGATTACGAGAGAGAGAGGAAGCCTGTACGTACAGAGTGGAAATGGATTGGCTTCACGGTAAACTGATTGTGGTGTTGAAGACAATGAAAGGACTTGATAAAGATGATCCAGAAAATGTATTCATGATAGTAAAAGTAGTAAAAAGCTAGAGACATAAATTTGCAGTGGGGAAGCTGGAAAATAACAGGGATCTTAGGCAGAACAATTTTTTTGTGCAACGGGCAATAAAATTTTGGAATATGTTACCTATGGAAGTCAACAAAGCAGAAAATCTATGCGGCTGCAGTTAGAAATAATGGGTTGGAGAAATCTTACACAAAGTTCAGTAGAATAAAAGTATAAGGAAAAAAAAAAGAAAAGATGCCACAGTCAAAAATCTCCAATTCTTTTGACATACACTTGTTTGTAAATGTGGTGCTGTACAACATACTATGTCTGAAAAGAGGTCACTGGCTTTTGCTTAAACACGGAGCTGGTGTTACTTCAACTCTGCAACACCCAGAAGAGCACGTCCTCAATGATCTGGGTGCCAGCTGTTCTTTAAAACTGCTTATTTGTTGGATCTCAAAATATTGTGTTAGCTGTTGCTTTAACGGTATAAGATACTATCACTTTACAATATTTCACTAGTTACTTCCCTTGGTGGTATTTGGCACAGGCAAGGCATTAGCAACAGCCAGTGATTTACTCACTAGCAAGTGTCAAGTCCCCAGAGTACAGGGTCCTCACAGTTGTGCTCCTTCAGGAATCTCTTTCTTCCTAAGCCTGACCACTTGCCCCCCTATGCTTGTGGATGGCACCTAGATTAGTGCTGGCATCCTGGGAGGCATAACGGCTAGCCAATAAAGATAAGTAGCTTAGCATTTGCCAAGCAAAACAGTATCAACTATCCTACTCCCCACAAAGATACATTGAACCTCAGGTTAAATAGGAAAAGCCACTATGTTATAGATACATTTAAGTAATGAAAACCAAAATTAATATATAGATGACTCAAGTAACAACAATTACACTTCCTTAATTGAAATTGGAATGTCCCCCACCAAAATAAACATTTCCACAATTGTGTTTACAAAGACAGGTGACAGTATGGCATCCTTACCCCAAACTTCAACTTCTAGGAAACATACCCAAGGAAATATACAGTTCTCAAATACTAGATAAAGGGGAACCTATGTCATATTTTTCCACACTAGAGTAGACTAAGCTTAATGTGAACCCCCCACTATAAACACCACTCTAAACTTAACTGAATGGTGGGTGTGCTGCTGAAAGCTACCTACTATAAAGAAAATAAACACCTAGCTACAGATAATTTTCCTACTCCCAACGCATCTCCATCATACCTTAGCTAAAAGATCCGTCAGCCATTCCCTTCTACCACTTTCTTATCCAAACAAAGATTCCCCTCTCCAAATTGATTTGGTTGTCATCCAATGAACCTTTTTTTGCCTAGCTTGTCAGAAAAGTAAGTGCCATGCTGAAACCTCTGGGAACCATGGAAACAATTTTTTACAACTTCTCCCAATTGATCTAGCTGTGTAAAAGTCATGCATCCATTCTTTGTCCTAACAAAATATATCACTTTTTCTACTATTTCTAAATTATCATAATATTTCTATTGATTTGTCAATTCAGAAAATTGATGTAACTATATAATGTTCGTATTGTGGTTGTTAATTTGTACATATTTTTGTTTAACTGCTCCCTAAAACTTCCCAATTTGTGCATGAATCAAAAATGTATTTATGATGCTGTAATGATGATAATTCCTTTGTTACTTATGTAAATAACTTACTTTATGTAACGACTCTAATCATAACTAATCTTCCCTTCACATCATGTTTTCTAAAGCAAGCTTATACGGTTTAGTTGAGAATATGTAACTCTATGTAAACTGAACACACAACGAGAATTCAGGAATGAGTTTTGCCTTTCATTAAAGCCATGTAATGATATGCAGCCTGCATGTGGCACACATTTTGTGACTCTATAAAATGGGAAAAGAAACAGGTTTTCTGTCGCCTGTAACTATTTTGCTGCTATAAAATATGAGCAGCTATACTTGGTATTATATGGTATTTACCAGCACAGTGCTTTTATTGAATCTTTCAGGCAGAATATAAAAGTTGTGCGGCTTAGAGCCCCTAGGCACCTGTGGATAATTCAATACAACCTGTCTCAAATCATGCATCCATGATGCTTGATCAGATGAAGAAAAGAAATACTCCTGTAGGGAACAGTAGTCCCAGTCATTTGTGAATCTGAATTTAGTTGTAGTATTTTTTTTTTTTTTTGTCTTACCATTCACGTTAGGTCTGCCGTAATAGAAAGAACACTGGATAGGGCTATACTGTGTGAGCATCTGCATCAATATTAAGTGATTCAGTTAATAGATTTGGGGAACAATAAAAATTTGCGAATTTGCACTTATTATTTAAAAATTGGTGCATAGTAAAAAAAATTGTGCACTATTGTAAAACAAGTGATTATTGTGAAGGGCATCACTGTTGGACAACAGAGACAAATCAATAAAAAGACAACACAAAAAAACGGTTGTTTGAATATGTAACAGCTAATAAAGAGATGAGCTGCCTGTATCTAGAACATCATCTTACTTGGAACAATGGCAGAGGCAAGAAGTAGCAACTAGCGGGATTAGATATTAGACCAACCGTCAGAAAGGGAACTTTCTACTTTCTCTAAAGATAAAAAGGTGGAATTTGAAATAATCCCTACACAATGCAAAGTTACTATAAAAGTTTAGTAAAATTCCCTGATAAAATACCTCCTATTATGTATTAGAGAGGCACTATCTCCTGGGAATACCTTTATACCAGTATGAACACGTTGGAGCTCATGCATTAAAGATTGATTCCTCTGGATTCCCATATTTTTTTTGGTTTATTAAAACATTTCTGCCAGGAAAGTTTAACACATTTATCAAACAATATACCTCAAAATTCACTAAAAGCAGCACAACTTTTTTGACACTTGGGACTTCTTTTTTTACTTGACCGCATCATATTTTCCACGACTACAACTTATTTGATGCGACTGCAACTTTTTGACATGACCATGACCTTTCTCAATGCATCGCAACTTTTCCTCACTTGGTGAATGGCAAAAAGCAGAATTTCGCTGGGAATCCAATACCTGGCGAAAAAATGTACTCCTTCTCTCCTTCTGAATCATACTTTGCTTTGAATCATAGAGAAGAGCAATAGGGCTTCCGGTCCTTTAGACCTTAAACACGAAAGTGCCATTTACAGACAACAAAGAGTGAAATATTACACTCAAGTTCAACAACCTCTATACAAAACACTTAATTTTTTAAGTGGAAGAAGTCAATTAGATTTGTTCTAGCAAAATTTAAAGGAGAAAGAAAGGATAAATCGCTAGAGGGTGCCAAATGGGGTGCCAAATGTTAGGCACCCCCCAATGATTGTAATCGCTTACTAGAAACCCCCGGCTGGTGCTCCTCTTAGGAAAAAACTGCACTGTCTCAGGAAATATCCAGATGAGTGAACCTATTGCTTCCCTCCCCTCTCAAAGGGATCCCTTTGCCCTCTGCATGCGTTATTGTACTGCATATACTCGAAGGCTGAAGGAGGAAGAGGAGTGCTTGTTCACACACCCCGGCCAGTGCAGGAGCACAGGAGCACCGACTGGGGGTCTCAGGTAAACTATTACAATCACTGAGGGATGTCTAACATTTTTTGCCCCCCCCACCCCCAGTGATTGTAACTCTACTTCTCCTTTGAGTTTTTCAGATTTTTTAAGAGCTTGCAGATAGAGATGAGCTATCTGCCAGGCACAGATTTGCAGCAAACTTCCACATTTCGGCATTGGTGAATTGCCGTGCAAAAATTAGTTGCGCATCAAAAACAGTTGCGGTTGCATCAAAAGAGGCATGGTCGCGTCAAAATGGCCAGAGTGGTGTCAAAATTACACGGGCACAGCAAATTAAAAGGATGTGCATGGCAAAACAAAAACGCACGCAACAAAAACGTCACGCAACAAACGCGTTTTTTTCGTGGAAGCTAAACGGGACAGATTCGCTCATCACTACTTGTAGACCCACTGAAAATGAATGTAGAAGTTGTATTCATGTCTTTATAAGACTGAGTTTTGTAGATTGACATTTTTTGGTCCATCTAGTATACCCAAGACAAATGTATTGGTTCTATTGAGCAAAATGTTGGCCTCTGTCATAGGATTTTGTTTAAGCATACGACTTATAGTTTTGTTTTTTGGACTTTTCCTTAAATACTGTATTTCTCGTTATATTCCAACATCAATCTGAGCTCCGTTGTGAGCGTTTCCCAGCCTCATAACTGCTTTTATATTAAAGTGGCCTGAATGTTCTGCATATAATCTTAGTAATAAAAATGCAAGAGTTTTGATTTCTTTAGCTGTGTCAGAACTAATGCCTCTAAACCCCACAAAATGACATCCACTATTGTAAATTAATATAAGAAAAATGGAAATGGAAAATTGTATGCTTGGGCAAATCATTGTGCTAAGCAAGAATGGACAATACTAATAATGACTAGTACGATTGTGTCTTTAGAATAGGAACCGATGAATCCAGTAAAATTCATACAAAGGAGCTTTGTTTAAATATTACTCAGTTTATGCCAAAGGTTTATTGAATAAGAATACACAACAATACACACAGGGTACTACAGGTATGGAACCTGTTATCCAGAATGTTTGGGATCTGGCGTTTGCTGGATAAGGGGTCTTCTGTAATCCAGATCTTCATACCTTAAGTCTTCATGCCTTAAACATTATAGGATAGGATTGTTTTGTCTCCAATAAGGATTAATTATATCTTTAGTTGGAATCAATTGCAAGGCAATCGTGGATTATTTGATTAAATGGAGTCTATGGGAGATGGCCTTTTTAAAAATTTGGAGTTTTATGGATAACGGGTTTCCGGATAATGGATTCTATACCTCTAAAATAACAGTAGTGATGTCAAGGTGTTTATTGTCTAACTAAGATAATTATAATAGAAAGCTTAGAACATTCCACTTCCTTTGTCAGACTTCAAACTGTTTGGGATGTATATATATATATATATATATATATATATATATACAGATGAGGCAAACTGATTTGGGTCAAGTAGCCCAACATAAATTATACCTAAGATCTTCAAGGGTTCATGTGTCAATCAATATGAATAGAGGTTGTCAAGTGGCTGCATAGATGGTTCAATTTTCAAACTTCAAACCAAGGATCCTGATCTTACTTTGCAATGAAAAGTCCAACTGCGGTGTTGGAAGAGTTTTTAATTGTTTCAGTGATGGAGTGGTTTGTCTTACTCCTTCTGCTCTTTTGTGCAGTCTCTTTTATATAAGGTCCTCCTCCTGCATTTAGACACTGAACATATCTGTGCAGAAGCAAGAAAAGGATATCTGCTCACACATCAGTTTGTCAGAGATATAGTCATTTCTGACACATCCGTGGAGTATATCATCCATGGGCACTATATTTGTTTATCTTCCAATGTGGTTTACGCGACAAAGTGCATGATATGCCCAACAGGAGGCCTTTAAAGTAAAGAGACTGGACACAGCATCAGAAAGAGAAATACACATTTCTGCTTGACTATGAACAGCTGGAAATCAGTTATATAGCCCTATCCTCAGCCAAAAGCATGTGAAAATGTTTCTTCTCAAGGGCAGGTTTAGATCAAACAATTAAACCACAAATTCAAAAATCAAATTGATGCATACAATAGCTTAATATGGGCCTAGATTTTATGCCAAATTATCTCAATTCAGATGAGGATCTCTGTATCATTAAAAAACCATCTGTAGAGAAGCTTGACAATCCCTGTCCATATCGGCTGTCAAGCTAACCGTCTCACACCTTAGGTCTAATTTATCTTCAGCTGCTTTGATCCCAGCCAGTTTGTATCATGTAAGCCTCTCCTTGGCATATGTTTGTCTCTTTCTGCACATAAGTTTTCCTTGTATATATTCTTTGTTTTGCTTGGCACTAAAACTAGTTGAAAACTAGAAGCCATTAAAATATATTATAAAATCTTTCAGTCTGTGTAAATAAATATATAGATATGAGATAAAGTAAAAGGAAGAGCTAGATAGATAGATAGAGATAGATAGTAGATAATCGATAACCTGCATTTAGATTATATTTAAACATTATATTGTAAATAATATTTTACTTGAATTATGTAGAGCAATGTTTTGGAAACCCAAGTTCAAATGGAATGCGTGTGTGAGTAAAAAAAGAGTATATAGTATTCAAATTATGGTTATGTTGATTCTATCCACTTCATTTAATGTAGAATCTTAAAGATTCCAGTGAAAATAAGGCTTGAGTGCTAAGCACTTCTATTGCTCGTTCATCACTTACTGCAGGGTTTCCATCCAGCTATTAAATCCACATTTCATTCTACAATTTACATTTTTGATGCCATGTTACACTAGAGTGAAGACACATTTTAAAGCCTTTCATTTCCCCCAAGCAGATGTAATTTGTACACATTCTACATTAAACTTATGTACCCAGACTTATACAAGTCATCATTAAAAATTATCAATATTCACAACAGGTTGCTGGCTGTTTGTAGAAAAGTTATAGTTTTATATCTAGGAGCTATTTTCCATCTGTGTCAGAGGAGGATTCAGAAGTAGCTTTACTGTGTCATTGCTAAAAAAAATGCATTTGGATTATAAAAAGCCAAAAAAAGTGCACACAATTAGCATAAATATGCATAAACGGTTTTATATTTACATATACTTTATACATGCATGCAAATATTGTTTACCTAAAAAATATAATCATTATATCCCCCCTTAAAAAATAAACATAAAATAAATGCCCTCTGAGTTTAGGTTATCTTGTAGCAGATGGTCTTTCCTTCAGGACATAGAGGCTAAAACCACAGACACGTTCAAAATCCATTTAAACATCAGATTACTTTCATTCTTGTCAGCTCAAGTAGCTGGGAGACATCAGCAGTTCCAGCCTGCTCCATTAATCAAAATTCAGTGAGAAAAGCCAACGTGCGACTATAAAATCCCCCGACTCGTCGCCAGTCCAGGTAGAGGGAATTTAAAGCCATCAATCTTGCTTTCTATCCCCTAACACCAAAATAAAGTTTTTGTTCCTGAAGATGGTATCTGTTGCTTACAACGTACGGTTGAGACGCAAACTGGCAAGCAAACTGTATACATGTATATTTAAAATACTATAAATGTATACACATATCTGTTTAATACAAGAATTCTAGACAAGATACAAATACTAGCTAGATAGAGATGGATACCCACTTTTTATTCTACAAATCACATTCAGTGGGGACCAATGTTCTCCTACCTCTTTAGGCAGGAATTGCTAAATCATTTATTGAGGTTTTAATATGTTCCCCAAAAATGGAACTGGAGATCATCAGAACATGACAGACAGATGGAGTAGTGGTTTCCAAACCACAAGGAAATCATTAGAAAACAATCACAGGGCAACATTATAATGATTAGAAATGTATAAATACACTGGGAAGGGTTAAACAGATGTTGAGGAAGTGAAAATATGGAAGTCACTTGGAGATTACAATTGACCTACAGAGAATGATCAAAAAGATGGAAGGGAATAAACTCTTGTGGAGAAGTGACAAGAACTTCTATAGAATATAAGATAGAAGATACACGGGCTTGGGAAATGATCAAAAGATGATTGGGAAATGACATGATTAGCATCTTATTATGAGAGTCCTAAGAACATGGTCAGATATGACAGGAAGATAATCAGGAAGTGAGTAGAACATTATAAGGAAGGAAGGAGTTGTTGATCAGCACATGGCAAGAAGATGATCAATGAGGGATTAGAAGATAGTTAGGAAGGGTTTAGAAGATAATCAGGAAGTGTCAATACGGTGATTGAGTAGTATTACAAAGATTAAGGGATGTCCAGAGGAGCAAAAGACTATAATGTACTTCTATAACTACTGTATACAGTGCATTTCTTCAAAATGTTATGTAAAACTTGCCTGACAGTCTCTGTTTTACACTTTTATATAATTGTCCCAGTGAAGCTTACATTCCAAGCCCCCTAGTGCAAGTGCAGTATGGGAAACTTCATCAGAAGCCAAATAACCAATTAATCTCCCGTACATTTTTGGACTGCAGTAGGAAACCTATACAAACAAGGCATGTTGCTAGCCATTGGTATGGCCATCCATACAAATACTTAACTGAAAAAAGGAACAAATCAAAGTAGTAATTTCATTGGTAACAACAGTTATCTCAAGCCTTTCACAAAGTGGACAAATTACTCTGACATGACCTCTTATACTAAAGGTTAACAATACCCTATAAAGTATGACATAATGATGACTTCTTTTACATGCAGCCAAGTAAAGAAGCACCTTTTTAATTTTGAAGTGTCACTTTAATACCTTTAATAAAATATTGACTTTATTAGACACTAAAGAAAAGACTAAACCATTATTTTCCATTTTCTAACTATTATTTGCTATTATATGCTATTAAGCTATACAGTGGGACAGATTTCCAGTTTTATTGGATGAAATTCTGTATTGTTTATCCTTTTTAAAAGAATGGAAACATGAACGAAAGAGTTAATCCAAAGAAAAGAAAAAGTTAGTTTGCTTTGAAAAATACAAAACATCGAGTCTCAGTTAATGATTCTCATTTGTATTCCTAAGAACTGCAGGTGAATGATTCAATTGTGGATAATTTCTACTGATGTAGAACCAACATATGGTGTAGCTTTTATCCATGCTTCGCCCAAGAAGCACAAAAAAAATGCAAGTTTCACTGTGTCTCAGACAATAGTATACACAGGTTGGCAATGAAATAACATGAAAGTGATCAGATTTTTAGGTCAAGGACCTTCTACACAGAGAAAAATAAGGGGTCAAGTTTATTAACGACTATATTTGCACTTGTGTAATTATTGGGCAGCCCTTATGTCTTTGGAGCAGAAATCAGGAACCTGCACAAATCAGGGGAAATTACAGCTAGTTGCTGAAGAGTTATGGAAAACAGCAATTAGAAAATCATAGAAGATCTTTTAAACAGTGTTACATATGCATTTACAGAAACATGTTCTTTGTCATGCAGAAAATTAATTATCTAACAAAGTGTTGCCGCTGTTTCTAACAACAAAGCTTTCTAACCATTTAAGCTTCTTCATCTTCAAATAACTGAAATCCCTCATCTTATTTTGAGGTCATCAGAGAATTCCCACTGAGGAACTCCACAAGTGTCTGAGATTCCAGCAGTACAAAAGAAGCCAAGAGGATTTCCTAAGCGCTTATTGCTTCTGAAAGACTAAATGCCAGAGCTCAGACTTGGTAACGGTTAATTTAGGAAATGTAAAAAAAAAAATTCTGAAGACTGTCCTCAATGCATTTCAGTAGGAGCCAAATTCAGACTATGCAGTTAGACTGTCAGAATGAATATCAGCATGGAGGAACACTGGTCTGATCATACAAATCTCACAACTGAACGGAAAGATCCCTTATCCGGAAAACCCCCAGGTACCGAGCATTCTGGATAACAGGTCCCATACCTGTACAGGAATGAGACCTTGTATCCCTAATCAGTGTCGGACTGGCCCACCAGGATACCAGGAAAACTCCCGGTGGGCCCAGGTGCCAGTGGGCCCTGCTGCCCCTGACCATTTGGCCTACTTCATGGTCATTCCCTATTTCTGAATGGGAACAAAGAGGAGAAATAGATGGAAGAATAGATGCTAGCATGTAAATAAAAGAGACTGGGAGAATAAAGAGGTTGGGTTAGGAAAGGAGGAAAAATTATTTAGAGAGTGGATCTATGGTCTAAGGTTTTCTGGTGGGCCCCTGGGGTCCCAGTCCGACACTGTCCCTAATGTTCGAGACTTGGGGTTTTCTGGATAAGGAGTCTTTCTGTTATTTGGATCTTCATACCTTGGGTCTGCTGAAAAATTATTTAAACCCAATAGGATTGTTCAGTCTCCGATATAGATTAATTATATCTTAATTAGGATCAAGTACAAGGTGCTGTTTGATTATTACAGAGAAAAAAGAAAATTATTTTTGGAAGTTAAAATCTTATTTGATTAAAATGGAGTCTATGGAAGATGGCCTTCCCATCTGGGAAAGGGTCCCCTTTAAAACAGTACTGTTGAGCCCCAGTAGTCAATGCAATTAAAAGTAAAAGACAGACAAAGCCATTTTTCCTGTGCCAACTGAGGCCCTCGTACTGCTGTCCCTTGCAGGAAATGTGTTTTTTGTTAAAAATGTATTTATGTTTGTTGTGCTTTTTAACTGCTTTATTTTTATGATATGGAAGTTTTATAGGTTGAAATAAAAACATTTTTATTTAATGACAGTTTACCTTTTCCTAGTGGGAATGGCACTGAGCTTGGAGTTTGTATGTTTTTATGAGATAAAAGCCACAAAATATAATAGCCAGATTTACACAAAGGAATATAGAAAAACAATGGGAAATATCTAATAAGGAACAACATTTATAAACCAGAAAGAAGAGCAACACAATAAAAAAAGTGTTTCATCAGTCACAATCAGTTACCTTAAACTAAAAGATCAGAGTTCAATTCCCCGGTAGTTATTAGATCTCCAATGTATTTTTCTTCCCTGCAATGTGTTAACGCTACAATGGTGAAAATGCTGCAGTGGAGCGTTTAAGATGTGATTTATCAAACTCTCATGCTTTTATAATGGTGATTCTTTTAATAAGAGTTCTTTAAATATTAAAGTGAAGTGTGTATTAGACCAGATCAAAGAGGAATGATAGCTTTAATATAGCGGCAAGGTGCAGAGCATAACTTGCCTCCCAGTATATCCCAAATATTCCAAAGCAATGTTCTGCTAAACGTGAAATGAGGTATTGTACTTTATTTAAGAAAATTGAAAAAAAAAAAAAACTGCTGTACTAAACCCTTGTATAGTAACTCTATGCACAAAGTATGAGATTAGCCAAAGGGTTTAAATGCGCAAGTAAATTCATTATGAGCTGACATTCTATTCCATTTCACTAAACAAAACACCAGGAACAATATGGTTGAAGTACATTATATCATTTGATACCATTAAAACTAATGTTACTGGGATTGTTTTTCTTTTTTTAGTTTTTAACTCAAATTGATCCAACTTGTACATTCTGATTGTCATGATAATTGGGACTAGTTGCCTGTGGCTGTAAAAATATAAGGTCTCTTGATTGAATGTTCTGCAAAATGTTTATTTTTCCATTTTGTATCCATATGAGAGGAATAGAAAACGAAATGTGAAGCTATATATCTTTCATGTCTTGAAGTTTATTCGCTGCACTTTAAAATATCTCGCATGTTGACAATGTGCTGTTAAAAGTTTGGTCCTATTTGGGAGTATGAAGGGATAATTATGTTTATAGCAGAGGTCTTTAGGCTCAGGCCTCTTTTCATGATCAAGCATATTCGCAGGCCTTTGTAGCTCATATCAAGGTTAGAAAAATATGAAAGCATGGTCATTAACAGTCCAATTTATTATCAAAGCATTAAGCAGTGATCTCCAGCCAGTGGATAGTGAGCAAAATGTTTCCCACCAACCCCATGGATGTTGCTCTAAGTGCCCCCAAACCAGGTAGTTATTTTTGAATTCCTGACTTGGTGGAAGTTTTGGTTGAATAAAAATAAGATGTACTACCAAATAAAGCCTCCTGTAAGCTGATAGTGTACATAGGGGCTACCTAATAGCCAATCTTAGCCCTTATTTGGCACCTCCATGAACTTTTATGGTGCTTGTGTTGCTCTCCAAGTCTTTATATTTGACTGAGGCTCACGAGTAAGAAAGGTTGGGGGCCCCTGGCATTAAGTAAGGAATAACCCTAAAATCTGACACAGTTGAACCTACAAAAGGACCACCTTCCTCTGCTTCCCTTTCACCCTTAGTTTGTGAACCACTGTTTATCGGAATATGGGATGGTGTGTCAGTTCTTTTCTATAGAATATGACTGGCTCACCAGTTAGACATTTCCTCAGGTAAGTCTTCTATATATACCACAGAGACATGTATATGTATAGGCAGGTAATGGATAACCTGTGTACTAAAGAGTAAACCTGTTCCCTAGTCTATAAAAGTGGAGGGGAAACATGGTTCTGTCTCTTTAAACTCCACTCCTGGAGGGGGATGGATGTAACTGGAGATCCCAAGGTAGAAGCCTGGGAAAGAAAATAAAGACCTAAGAAACCGAGGTTTGGGGATAAGAGAATCCCATAATGTAGGTATAGCTAGTAGCAGGTAGCTATACTCTAGGGGGCAACATTCAGTTAGCTTCTAGTATGGCATAAATCATAGCATTCCAAAAGAATTCGTTAATTAATTCTTAATTATGTGTGGTTTTTTTTTTATTTGACTTGCTACAGTGTCTGCTTGCTATCTTATTTACCACAGAAACCTCACACTTGTGTAAATAACAGACTGTAGGATGACCAGGAAAGTGTGGATAGCAACAAAAGCAATACAAAATAAAGATAACTTTCCCCTGTAAATGGACTTTAGAGTCTATATAGTACACTCTATGATTAGTTTAGAACAGGCACAGGAATGTTAGTAGTTGCAGGTCTGAGGCAAATGAAGCATGGAAGGGAAGGTTGCCTATCCTTTGTATGCATTAGGCATAATGATCCCTTTTTTATAAGCAGCATTTTTCTTAACACAATGCATGTTATTGATGTGCACCATGTATTTATAATGGGTTTTTTAGAAAACGGGCATGCAGCCCTGGTCTAATTACATCTTTAGGGAAGCACTGTCCCTCTTTTGCCTACAGCTAAAATCCTCCAGGAGTCCAGCTGTAATCCATAATTTGTATGCAAGCCAACATATCTATCTGTCAGCATGTTTGTCTCCTGTATTTGCTACCTCTTATTTATAAGCTGCATCAGATTAATGAATGACAGTAGTTTTCATCACAGGAAATTTGATTAATCAATTTAAGTGCTTAATCACTGAAACCTCCAAGAGAACAGCGCATGAGGGAGTTCTCTGTAATCTAGATAAATTTAGGTTGAAATAGTGAAAAATTCAATGTCATTTATTATTAATCATAGAAGGAAACATACAAAGTATGAATTAAACACAAATCAGAATTATTGATGGTAAAATTCTTAGGTTTTGATCAGCTTAGTAACAATGGAGAAGATTTGCTTTGTTTTACTCATTGGCACAAGCTTCTGTAATAATAATCTATATATTTATCTTTATTATCTACAAAAGCAACGTCAAAATGTGTGGCTGAAAGCAATGTTTAATATCTAATTATTTTCAAATAATTGCGTTTTGAAAAAGTTATAGTCAGTTTTGGATTGCAGGGGAAGTGCAATGAACTGGTAAAATCTCTAGTCTTCATCCCACAAAAGAACAGATTTGCAATGCCTCATGGCTGAGGTTCTAGCGATATATAAAGCAGAGCATTTTAGGTCCTATCCTATTTGCATCCCTGTAGCTTGTACTTAATGGCAACTAAGCTGCATGAATCCATATTGGTGGCACAATCTTGTTGGGTTTATATAATGTTTAAATTTTTTTTAGTAGACTTAATTTTACTTACATTATGGAAAAACCTCTTATTTGAAACCCCAGGTCCCAAGCATTGCTAACAATAAAACCTATACCTGTACACCAAATTATTTATTGAGAACTACCATCATGTTAAATAACTCGACACCCTAACTTTACCAGCTACCCAGAGAGTCTTTTCACTATAATAAGAATGCTACCAACAATTTCTGTGGTACAGTATATTTGCAAAAGAATAGTGAGAAGCTAATAGCAACCAGTGAGGGCATAGAGCAGAGAAGATAGAGGAAACATTTCTATTGCTGTGGAGCTGCCTGACTGTGTTGCTGTTTCAGTCCCCTAGCACTATTTCCACTCATATTGCTACTAACCCCTCATTATGTGTTGTATTCAGGGTGGAGGGCCCACCGGTGCTCCTCCTAAGGGACCTCTGCGGCAAACCCTGGGGCACATCTCCCCCCCCTGCAGGGGACCCCACCACCCACCGGGGGTGAGGGAGCAGCAAACCAGGGGAGCACCCAGAAGGTAAGAAATTCAATTCTACAGCAAAACGTAGTAATAAACTCTTTGATCATATTAAAATGTATGAAACCTATTTGCATCATGATTGAGAGGGTACAACTCTTTTTAACTCTAAACTTGATAACTATAGCAAGCAGTTTTTATATTTTATGTCAGTGATCCCCAACCAGTGGCTCAGGAGCAAAATGTTGCTCACCAACCCCTTGGATGTTGCTCTCAATGTCCTCAAAGCAGGTGCTTATTTTTGAATTTCTGACTTGGAGGCATGGAAACCATGTGTACTGCCAAACAGAGCCTCCTGTAATTTCTCAGTCAACATGGGGCCACCAAATGACCAATCACAGCCCTTATTGGGCACCCCCAAGGACTTTTTTTAATGCTTGTATTGCTTCCCATCTTTTTTCATATTCAAATGTGGCTCATGGGTGAAAAGGTTGAGGACCCCTGTTTTATGCAATTGTCCCTTACAGAATTCAGAAATGAAATGGGCTTATTTGGTTCTTTATATTTGCTTAAAGGCTCTTTCTAGTATATAACTATTCCTTTGGCAACTTTGTGTCTGGCTTTATCTTTGTTTCAGGGCAGTGTGAGACTTCTTTTGTAGAACCATGTGCATATTGACTGAGCTAAGGTTATAACCCATTTTACTTCTATATACTACCATCCTCCTAAGTGTCAAGTCTTTATTGATTACAAATCAAGGTTTACTAGCTCTGAAGGCCAATAATCTGCATTGTGAATTTCTACGCATTTCTTGTGCTTTCCATGTGATGGCGACTTAATCCATCTCCATGAATAATTTTGGTTTAATTAAGGGATAAAGTGAGGTAAATTAATAGAATAGCACAAATAATGCAATAATTTTACTGGTCACTTTCCCAAAGACCTGCGAAGGATTTTTGATATAGCTAAGCTGCATAACACATTGTCTGAATTAATGACAGATGAAAGAGTGTTCTTATAATCATGTTATCTGTGCTTGGTATAAAGATAAATTCTAATTAAAAAGGAAATAATCATTAAAAGATTTATATACAGTGAACAGCAAAATTAATCAGCTACTTCATTATAGTTCAACACTTGTGGTTTCCTTCCTTTGCCATCTAAAATTAAATAGCAATAAAGACCCTAGATTCCCTTGGGGTCTGCTCAAAACAACCTAAATATTAAGTGAAAAAAAGATATCATCAACTTCAAGCTTCAACCAGATGAATATTTGTATAATAACTTTCTATCTGCAGAAGACAATATTAAGCCTTCGGTTAATCTATGAACTCTTGAAAAGGTTTATTTAATAAATATTATACTTCCGTAGAGTACACTGCCCATTTACTAACTTGACAAAGGTGGCATTAATGGAAAAAAGTCACTGTCGACTTGGCTATTTGCTTGTAATACATTAGAATGAAATCTTAGTATATGAATGTTTAAGTTCTTGCAATTCAGTATGGCTGTCTGAAACAATTAATTGCTTTTTATAGTAGATGGCATGCAACAGGGTAATTATCAAACTGTAGGGCATATTCCACAAAATGGTTGCAATCCATTATGTTTATGCACTTTGGGCCCTGCACTGCACATAGGGAAATTGCTGAAGGTCTCTGTCCTTCAAAACAGAGAGCAGAGACCTGTGTTACCCTGACACTGGTAGGCAGTAATGGCAGGGCTGCTTTGCACCCACTGATTATTTGTGCAGAGGTACAGGGTACAGACAGGCTTGATACAGAAGTGCTTATTTAAAGTTTTTGATCCCCACAAAGCTCTTGCATTTCACTCTGGGGTCAACTATAGCAACCAATCACTGCACCTGGGCAAACGAGGGGGACGTTTACAACCACAAGTACTGTGATGATTAAAATTTCTCTGCAATCGTGCATGCAAAAATCCCATTCATTAAAGAAGCTCCCTGATATTGTACTCAGCACCACTCAGTCTGCCCTGCCTACAGTTAGCCTATTGTTGCATGGAGGTTGTAGCTCCAGGGCTCCCACATTGGCCTGCACCAGAAATGACAGCAAGTAGATTTATTTATTAAATCAGTGCAATTTCATCTGATTCAAAGAACATACACTACACACAAATTTCAATGTATCAGCTGTAAGGCACAGCTATCCCTGGAGGCTGCAGTCACAGTTGCAGTACACTGCATTGTGGGCAAAAATGGTGATTCCTTTTAAAATTGCACCTTGCATGCTGCACTTGTAGGTTGCCAAAATTGAAATTTAGGAAGTTCTTTAAGTTGCAATTCTCTTTCAGATTCTTTAGCTTCCTGAGTACTCTCTATTGAGTAAATATTTTGAACCAGGAGTGTCAGTACTGCTGTTGTTATTACTCATTGTGGCTCACACATCACTCATTAGAAGTCAGAATATTCATAGCTCTATGCTTTCAGTAAACATGATTTTCATAGGGTGTCTACAACCGGCCACCATTTCCTAAACTATTGGGCTGCTTGAAACATTTCTTGGGGGTGGAGAGATAGCCTTAAGGCCTGAACATTTATTTATTCTGCAGAAAGCTTTACCATGCCTGAGTTAAGAGCCCAAGAAGCTCCCTCCATTTGTTTAAGTTTGCAGCTGCCATTTTAGCTTCCTGCTGTAGATCTAGCCATTGGTAGCTCAGATGAAATATTCCTAAGGGAGGAAGGAGTGAGCTTTATAAATTCTTATGGGAGGGGGAGCAGGAAAAGGGAGAGAGGGGAGAGCTGTGCAGGCTCTGGCCCTGGGAATGAATTATTTTTCTGAGAGAGGAAGTCTGATACCAAAGAACATGTTTACAAAAGAGGCGACAAGAAATCTTGTGTTTCTTTTGATAGAGGACTCAGTGCAGCTTTTCTGTAAGTGTTTCTGATAAAGCTTTCTTATTTTTTTACCTTTCCTTCTCTTTAGCTCACAACATTTTTTGTTTGTTTTAAAATTGAACTTTTAGTTTGTATGGCAGTTGGCAATAATACATCTACAATCTAAACTGTGTTTTCTTACAAGTAGTATACTAAAATATTGTACAACTTTAGTTAATGCTGATTCTTTCTTTCCTCTTTTCCTTTGCTTTGTTAAACATCACAAACGATGCAAACTAAGCACAATAACATAAAATTTGACTGAAGGTATCGCTGATATGTAAAAAAAAAAAAGTCATCCCAATTTTTCATTTTACTGTATTTTTTAATCTTTGCAAAATCGAATTTTTACTGCAATAGTAAACTTTAATTAGTTTATATATGGATCACTTTTATTGTGCTAAAAGAAATATCTTTATTACAAACCCCACAATGTATTTTGTTTATCGAGGCCAAATTCTAATTTTAAAACCCCGACTGTGTTCATTAAGTGCACGTACTTAACTAAAAAAATTAGTGATGAGCGAATCTGTCCCATTTCGCTTTGCCAAAAAATCTTTTGAAAGATTCGCGAAACAGAGAAAAATTTGTGAAACGCCGAAAATGTTGCGAGCGACAATTCCTTTTGACATGACAGACATTCCTTTTGCAAGTGAGACAATTCTTTTTTAGAGATGTAGCGAACCTCACAAAAAAAGTTTGCGAACCCGTTCACGAACTTCTGCCAAAAAGTGCAAACTTTTGCAAACTTTGCGAACCCCATAGACTTCAATGAGAAGGCGAACTTTAAAACCTAGAAAAGCCATTTCTGGCCAGAAAACTGATTTTAAAGTTGTTTAAAGGGTGCCACGACCTGGACAGTGGGATGCAGGAGGGGGATCAAGGGCAAAAATGTATCTGAAAAATACGTTGTTGACACAGCGTTGCGCTTTGTGCTGTAAAGGGCACAAATCACACTACATTTCTAAACTCGTGTAATAAACTGCTTTAAAACGTCCGGCATCTACATGCCAATCAAGTCGTGTAAAGGTTACAGCCGGTTCACACGCAAAGACAAAACGCCGCAGTAGTGGATACGGAATATATTATTGCTGGTGGAAAAACATCGCTCAGGTGATTTTATTGCAATGCAATGTCACTACTATGTGTAACGTGTTTGGTGCACTACTATGAATAACAGCAAACAGCACTGGACACGTTAAAGAACAGTAAGTTAAATAAAAAAAAAATTCATAATAAAAAAAAAGTGATCTCTGGTTGGTGCTGGTGGTGAACTACTAGAAGCAGCACAGCAGTCCCCAACACAGCTAGACTAATAGCACTGGGCTCTATAAATTACAGTAGCAAAGTAAAAAAAACACAAATAAAAAAAATTATGTGAATGTGTGGTTGGTGCTTAGTGCACTACTATGAGCAGCACACCTGTCTCCAAATTTTGGAGGAGTTTTGAAAATTCGAAATGAAAAATATTGACTGCCACATGTACTCGCCACATGTACTCGATTATAAAGCCATTTCTTTGAGTTTTTGAGTTGTTTGAGCTTAATAAATCCCCAGAATGTGATTTTAATGATGATGATGTAAAGGGACCAACATGAGACTGAAGGCAACCTCTCTTTTGCTCTTTTAACTGAACAATGATTGAATTGTGGCCATGCCATAAAGTGTGTTAAGTGTATTATCTTATTCTGCAAAATGAATTCCTGCAGGAGACCTTTAAACACAGTGAATTAACTATAAAAGTCACTTTCATGCCTAATAGCACAGGGTTCATGAATTTGTTTAAATCAGGTTTCCAGGTGGGAAAAGAATATTCCTGATGGTCCTATAAATTTGCATCTGACCAAGTTCAGTTAAAGTAGACTTTTTGTATATCTAAATCCAAGTGAAAACAGATGAATGCTGCATACTCATTAAAAAAATTGACAACACTTGTTATTTAATTTTTTGCAGTCATTAATCTCATGTTTAATTTTGTCCCCGTCTACTTCTTCCTAGGTCATGTGCATGCAAATGTTGCACCCAGTGATCATTTTCTTGATTCAGGATTTACAGTTATATAGTAAATACAGAAGCATCAGAGGTGTTTTGAGCACTGCTTAGTACGGATTCACCCACACCAGAACAGGGCAAATAGACTTGGTAAAACACTACTAAGGAGCCCTAGTTGAGGGCAATACATATTCAATGTTAGGGTTCATTTTCTATTTTTAAAATCTAGACATATAATTTAGCGATAATTAATTGACTTCCATTCATGACGTAATAGATTTGTTTTCATGCATATTTATAAATAGCTGCAGGCATTAAACTGGCAGGCATAATGAAGCTTATTAAAATTGTTTAAAAATACATGATTGTGAAAAAAAGGAACAGAAATATGTTCTTTGCACTGGAGTCAAGTTACAGTATAATTATGTAAACTATATTTCAACTGAAAAAAAAAGAAAAAGAAAACTCTAAATTCAACCTTTAGTACATAAACACCCCTGTTTTGTGCAATGGCCAACGGCTAAAGACGAAAAACTATTAAAGGAACAGTAACAGCAAAAAGCAAAGTGTTTTATAGTTGGCAACCCTACCTCTATGTCTTTTGCCTGGTGGGCAGCAACTTGGTTTATGTCAACTAAGTTTCTGTCCAACCAAGCCACTTGGTTTCCATGTCTGTAGACATGAAAAGACTGCAAATGTTGGGGCAAACAGTTATTAAAAAAAACAAACGGCTAGTTGTCCATTTTGCTAGCTATAACATTCCATGTTCAATCAGGACCCTTTGCAGTACTGGCTGTCTGCTACCTAGAGGACATATAAGATTTCTATTCAGTAAGCCGTAGGCTAATGGTACACACTGCATTTTATCTGCTGCAATGTTAAAAGGCCATCTCGCTCCTATGTGTATTGATAGGAATAAATGCGGTCCACCTATCACTGTGCACAAGAGGCCTAAAAATTGTTGGGGGGGGGGTTGGGTGAAGCCTTGTGTGTGCTATGACAGCTGGCTCATATTCATTCCTATCACTGCACACAGGGGGAGGGGTATGGAACAGATCTACCTTAACCCTAGTGGTGAGAACACAGCCCATGCCATTATCCTTAGGGAACATACTGAATTCACAGAAAGTAATCATATATGTAAAAACTAATTTTTTTGTTTTTAAATATTCTGCATAGTTTGCAATCATATTCACTCCTCCCCCTTCTCTCTCTCTAGAATGCACTGCATCGAAGTTGTGCCAAATAAGGAATAGTAGGAATTAATATTCAGGAGTCAGTTGCCAAATAAATTGCACAATATTAATGCAGCATAGCTCTGCAAGAATTCTCAGAATATTACATTATAACAACGAAGGACTGAATATCAAGACAAAGTTAAGAGGCAATTAGGAAAGCAAATACCATTATAAAATACAGCTCAGAAGAGTCGATGAGTCAAAGACATTTCAAAAGGTGCAATAAAAATAAAGAAATAAAGTTTCATTCAGCAGGTGACAAGGTAATTATAGGGAAAGACACTGAATGAACAAACTGGATTTGTAAAGAATACGATCAGTTAAGGATGAAGCATGTTTAACCCCTCTGGACCTTACAGATCTCCACTACGTTGTTCAAGGACTAAGGTTCTACAGATATGCGCGAATGGGAATATACTGGTACAAACAGAAATGATGTGTTTGTTGTGATAATGTGACCTTAGACTTTAAACTTGTAAATAGGGTTCTTTATCCATCTTGCCTTGCTGTATTTATATCTCTTGTCATACCCTTATGTACAGGAATGGGGAATATCCTCTATAAATACAATGTAATAGCATCATAATAAGAAGAGCTTCTATATTTACCATAGATGTTACAAGTAGATTTATAAATGTATGAGCAAATTTATAAGGTAAAAAAGTAAGTGCCTTACTATCCATTGGATCTGTTGAACATAGAAATACTATGGAGCTTATATATAAGGACAAAACATTTTTTATACATTAATGATACATAGATCCATAGTTTTTTACATTACTTTATTAGCAGGCTGGAGCACCTTTTTTCCTGGACTACATTTGTTTTATTGTTTTATTTCCTTATAATGTGTACAGTGGGGAATAAAAGGTGTGATCTCTCATACAGTAGAAATTGTTACAATCTCTACTAGTCAGGCCTCCTCTACTGAGAGAAAGCAATGGATTTGTCATTTATGCATGACGCTTTACACCAAGGATGCTCTCAGGGTCGGACCAGGCCAGTGGGGCACTGAGAAAAACCCTGGTGGGCCAGCTGACCCAACCCCCACTGCTGCTAAACCGCTGATCTCCCTCCCATGATCAAGCTGAAGTTTAGACAAAAGTAAGTGTGCTGGAGGGGTATTAGGTGGGCCCTGCACACCTCAGTCTGACTCTGGTTGCTCTAGAAGCCTAATGGAAAAAATTGACTGGTGCCAACAACTGGTCAGAGTTGGTACTAAAATTACCAGCAAGCTACAAAATGTACTCTGCAACTACTCTGAGACATATACATACTAAGGGTATTTTTTATAAGTATTGATACATTAAAAAATCCATTTATTATTTTTTGTTTGAAGGGGAGATGGGTGGTTGTTGAAAAAAGAAACAGATTTGATTTACAGGGCTTAAACTTGAAAAATAAAAATAGTACAGAGGTCAAAGTTGTGCCTCCAGAGATCAACGACATATTTAGATTGGGCTGTAATGGGAAAAGTAATGCAATTGCTGCACAAATTTGCTTACCTAGAGACTTATGTAGGCCAAGTTTAATCACCAAGAACTGCAGAAAGGCCAGGCAACAAAGTACAAGGACAAGACAATCATGAGCAAGCTTGGAGCTTTGGAAAGAGTAATTAAACCTGTTCAAGTTGATGAGGGATGTTACTTAACCCTTAAGGACCTGACGGTATTGGGGGCAAAAAGGCCAAAGAATGTTTTTTTGACTGACTTAAATACTGTATGTTTGGTCTTTTTTTTACATTTTAAAAATACAACCATTTATTCTGTAACTTATTTATATAGCTTTATATAACTTATATAGATTTACAAGTACAGGGCTTAAGCAGCAATTTGGGGCTGTGCTCATGTCAGATCCTTACAATGATGTACTATAGACATGAAGCTTAGCCCACATTTCTGCTTGTAGAAATGACTGTAGATTATAAAGGCATTTTAGGACATCTGGTTCTTGATTGCAATATACCGTACATTGCAACTACCGGTATTCTCAGTAGTAAAACTTGAATTCCGTTCATACTTCTGTACAAAGTGGGACTACCATTTAAAACCAGCTGAATGTAAATATATATATATATATATATACTGTATATATAGTTTGTTGATCAGTATTGCCATATGGGATCATCACAGCCAATTAAGGAGGTGTCCAAATCAAATAGGTTTGAATAAAAGAATGGACTGATTCTATATTAGCACAAATCCCAAGATTCTGAATAAAAATCAAGACTTGGGCAAATCACTCAAATGACTTAACTCAGATAATGGTGCAAAGGTGGGGCCGTCAAGTGAACGCTAAGCAGCACTGGGACCCTGCTCTATTGACTTGTTATTCTTCTGTTATCTATATGACTGGCAAATGAGTCTAACAGAAAAGTCCTCATTGGTTTGTCCAACATAATCCCAAGGACATGAAATATGTGAGTCTGAAGACTCATCTAATTAAACAATGATGCATTAATTAAGGACACGTCTGGCCTGCTTATTACTCTTGGGGAAGAAAAGACCTCCACTCATTTACATTTTTCAGACGTCAAGAAGATCTTTTGAAACTCCTTTTGTGCTTTGCCTAAAAATAGACTTGAAAAGATTTCTGTCTCTATTAAATCCCATGTAAAATGCAGCAGTTGCATCATGCAGTTTGCACTAACGACACAACCCACACAACAAATGTAACATCGAAACACAAGTTAAATATTTAATGTTAAAGGCATTGTCCACTTAATGACACTTGCTATATTCCTGCCATTTATGTGCCATTACCATGAAAGCATAACTGCTTTACATACTGTGTTATTTTCTCTTTTAACATCCAAAACCAAACAGTCCAGAAAGTTTCCTTTTGGTTACTTTATTGACATTTGAACCACTTTTTTTTACTGGTGGATATTTTCATAAATCAAGGTCATCAAATGTGTTATTTAGTGCTGGTAAGTCCAAAGCAACTAGACTTGCTGAGTAATCTAGAAAAGGTTTCATCATTCATCTGAGAGGTCATCAAGTGAAGGTCTTTCATGTTTATATACACAGTAGGCTAATAATGTAACCTTATATACTTCCTTTGTGCAAATAGAGAAGGGTTACATGTGTCTGCCATAGCATGATCATATTTTTTTTGTTAAAAAAAACAAATTTTGAACTGTAAGCGATATTGAGCAGCAAACAAATCATAGAAAAGGCTACAGAGAATATCCAGAGGGAAATGCTGTTCAGTATTACTGTGATACTGCACCCAATTTAATTTTGAAAGTTAAACAGACAGAAGCTTCGGAAAGAATGACTAAAAGGGAGAAATATTCTGCATTTTAGGTCATTTTTATAGTCACTATTTGTAAGAAGATTAAATCTTTTTATGTGTTTTGTTTATTCTTGTGAATGGGAGCAGCCATACTGTTCGTTATCCATAGAGAGGCAGCAGTCTCTTGAAACTAAATTAGTACAAAAAAAAGAATTTGGACTTAAATTTACCAGTAATTGCAATTAACCATGTCATCTTACTCAATAAGACATTTATTAGCAACTTTCTTCTTTAAAATCATAAAAATCTTGTCATTATCCTGCTTCTATCAGTGACAGATATTACTGTGCCCTCTTCAGTGACTTACAGCTCAAATAGTCATTGTTTTTTGGGACAGTGTAAATGGCTAGAAACATCATAAATATATTCTCTATGCTTGTTTTAGATCAGATATTGGCACATTTGTAATGATACTTCTACAGTCACACAGATCACAGCTATTCCTACCTCTAGTTCTCTGACACTATATTTCCATTTATATATATATATATATATGTATCCTATCTTAATGATAGAATATTACAATATTACAGATTACTTCCCATCTTTACAACTGGCCTTTAGACACTTATTATTACGGGAAACCAAAGGAAAACCAAGCATGAACTTACAGCACTTTACCATTTAGGCATCTTGTTCATCCATTGCTTAGTGGCCTGTGCCAAATAACAAACTATTAGATTTTTAATAATTTCACAGATGTTTAAGCACTCAGCTTTCTCTGAGTCCAGTCAGTATGGTAGCTAGAAAAGAATTCTCGGGAGCAGTCTTGGGGTTATTTTTGTTTACTGTTTTTTCCAGATTTAACAAATTTCTTCTGTCTACTCTAGACAGAAACTCAGTGTTTCTAGAATAGATGTCTCCGGTTTTGCTTCATTTAATATTTAGATTGTAAGCTCTATGGGGCAGGGAGTTCAATCATCTTGTCTCTTTGATTTTAACTTTTTGCAACTGTACCTTTTATATATTTGTATTTATTAACATACTTTGTATTTATCTATTATATTAATAACCCCCTGTTGTATTAATCTATTGTTCTACTGTACAGCCCTGTGTACATAAGTAGTGCTTATAAATAAAGATATACATACATACATACATACATACATACATACACACATACAAAAATACATACATACATAAGCTGCACAAAATTATTTCTTGGAAAGACACCAGTTGTTCCAAAGCAACCCCTTATTGTACAGTGCTGTGGGTGTGACTAGTTGTAACTTGCCTTTGTGCTTAGGTGGAAAATTCTGTTTTTTTATATTTAAATAAGAGTTTTCTGGCGAATAACACATTAAATGTACACTGACACTTTCAGTGAAAAAAATAAATAAATTGCTTTTTAGTTGTCAATTTCAGCCCCTCAATTAGAATTCAGAGTTTATCTGAGAGCAACACATATTCACAGCTGTATTATTCCTGAATTTTATGCCACAAGAATCTTTGGGAGCTTTAAAAGGTTCATTGCAGCTGTTTCATTATTTGCCTTTACCGAAACACCATAACATCTTCATTACTTACCGAGGCAGTAATCTGCTGTTGATTGAGATTAATAGAGAAAATATTTTCAAAACACTTTAGCAAGCATTTGCATTAATCTATGTTCAGAAAATTAATCTTGTGGGGCGACCTGAAAAAAGGTGTTAATTGCACTTTCAGATGTGAATACATCAAAAGTTTTTAGAGGTGTGTTAATGACAAACAAAATTCTCTGTTATAAAAAAGAGGAACAAGCTCACCTGCAAACCAAATCAAAACAAAATTAAATTCAGTTGATGCTTTTGTGTGTTGGTTATTAATGATAGAACACGCGTATATATTTATTGTTTTTCTCCCGACAAAAGGGCTTGTATCCCCCTATGCATTTCATGCTGTCTTTGTGCTGTGTGTTACATGATTGCACTTCATGGTACAACATTGTTGTATTCTGTAAACATAGGGATGGAGATCAACTTTGACCAAAGAAAATATCAGGTCATTTTTTTTATGTGTTTACCATTGGTCTCCAATATAAAAGACGTGTTGGGAAAATGGAACCAATGAACACAAGTGCTGAATGTATGTACAAATTTTCATAGATACATACCCTCACAAAGTAGGGAGCACCATTTAAAATGATTTTGACCTGTAGTCTCTCCCTTTTTATATATAATCACATTGATTTAAAAATGTTTTCCTTGTAATATGAACCTTTTAAGGACCTCTTTCATAATTAATATTGAATTAATGAAGAGCTGAAGTGACTAGTTCAAGTACCATTTGAAGTAAGAAAAAAAAAAGATTCACTCAGAAAAAAAAGTAATAAAAAATGCCTGTTGACTTCAATGCATTTTGTGATATTTTAAAAAAAAAGATTTGCTCATTACTACCCAATTTTCTTGAAAAAAACCTCTAGAGCCCTAGGGGCACATTTATCAAAGCACGATTGTGTACGATTAAGAAGAATTTGTATTTTTTCTAATTTATAGAACTAGAATATTTGCTTGACTACGCAACTTTTTTGTGCTTTGCGTGAATTTGTGCGACAAAATAATATTAATAATATTTGTCGCAACGACTACGAAAGTTTTGATATTCATTCAAGCTTCAGTATTGTGACTTTCCTTGGGCCAGGTTGGAGCTGCAGAGTGCCATTGAGCCCTATGGGAGACTTTCCTTGGGCCGGGTTGGAGCTGCAGAGTCCCATTGAGCCCTATGGGAGACTTTCCTTGGGCCAGGTTGGAGCTGCAGAGTGCCATTGAGCCCTATGGGAGACTTTCCTTGGGCCAGGTTGGAGCTGCAGAGTGCCATTGAGCCCTATGGGAGACTTTCCTTGGGCCAGGTTGGAGCTGCAGAGTGCCATTGAGCCCTATGGGAGACTTTCCTTGGGCCGGGTTGGAGCTGCAGAGTGCCATTGAGCCCTATGGGAGACTTTCCTTGGGCCGGGTTGGAGCTGCAGAGTGCCATTGAGCCCTATGGGAGACTTTCCTTGGGCCAGGTTGGAGCTGCAGAGTGCCATTGAGCCCTATGGGAGACTTTCCTTGGGCCGGGTTGGAGCTGCAGAGTGCCATTGAGCCCTATGGGAGACTTTCCTTGGGCCAGGTTGGAGCTGCAGAGTGCCATTGAGCCCTATGGGAGACTTTCCTTGGGCCGGGTTGGAGCTGCAGAGTGCCATTGAGCCCTATGGGAGACTTTCCTTGGGCCAGGTTGGAGCTGCAGAGTGCCATTGAGCCCTATGGGAGACTTTCCTTGGGCCGGGGTGGAGCTGCAGAGTGCCATTGAACCCTATGGGAGACTTTCCTTGGGCCAGGTTGGAGCTGCAGAGTGCCATTGAGCCCTATGGGAGACTTTCCTTGGGCCAGGTTGGAGCTGCAGATTGCCATTGAGCCCTATGGGAGACTTTCCTTGGGCCGGGTTGGAGCTGCAGAGTGCCATTGAGCCCTATGGGAGACTTTCCTTGGGCCGGGTTGGAGCTGCAGAGTGCCATTGAGCCCTATGGGAGACTTTCCTTGGGCCAGGTTGGAGCTGCAGAGTGCCATTGAGCCCTATGGGAGACTTTCCTTGGGCCAGGTTGGAGCTGCAGAGTGCCATTGAGCCCTATGGGAGACTTTCCTTGGGCCGGGTTGGAGCTGCAGAGTGCCATTGAGCCCTATGGGAGGCTTCCAAAATCATGCACTGAAGGTTCAAAGTTCAAAGAAAGGTTTTCGTGGCGCTTACTATTGTTCGGATACGAAAATTTCATAACCTTCGGATCATATCATGAAATTTTAGTACAACCACAATACGATTTTTCGCTCAATTAACGCACATTCGAAATCTTTGCTCCAAATTTTTTCAAAACATGCTTTTGATGATCCGAAATTCAGACTTTCGATAAATCAGCCCCCTAGTGTGATACTTTCAACCTAATTTATTTATCTTTTTGGAGGTGGTCTCATTCAAGAATATAAACATTTCCAAAAATGACAGAAAAATGATATCTTTGTGTCCGATATGGTTGTCTATGCTTTTGCAGTATACAATTTATAGGAACAGTATAATATGTTACACAGAATAGCTAAGGATGCCAAATGGGTTTTTATTATAGTGTTCATGCATCTTTTCATGTAAATCCTAATATATAATTTTAATGGTAGAAATTATGGCTGCAGTAAATATAAAAACAGGTAAGCAATGACTATCCTAAGCTAAAAATAAAATGATCTACAGTGTCCTGTCATGTGATATTAGCCTGCCAGGAATCCAGGGAAAACCTGGCTCAAAGTCGATGCAAATAGCTTTCATTTAATGATGTTATGGCTTTGAAATTTATAAGTGTATATCTGAGTAGAGAGTTAAAATATTTAACCTAGTTCTGAGTATATTATACCCTTTAGTGATCATTGTAATCTATACAATTAGAAAATTATAAAAGACAGGAATCATGTGACTAGACAAAAATAATTTCATACATTAAGATTATTTTCTTAGGTATTTTCATTCAACTAGTGGTTTTAAAACTCAATAACAAATCTCTGACTTGATTAGACTCAGTCAGTTTAATTATACATGTAACCACTAAAGAAGCCATTTCCTCCTGCTCAGTTTTCTCTTTCACGCTAAAGAAATGAAGTGGCTTGGTCTCCGGGAGATGAACTGTACTATTTTTATCTTTTTAAACTTTAGTTCTAAACATAGCTGCATTTTTGTCTCCAGATTTTCTATTTCTTTAGACAAGATTTTAACATATGGTTGTTGCAGATTATGCAATGAATTCTGTTTTAGTTTTCTGTAGATGACATCTTTGAAGATCTAGGGCATGTGTTCCGATTGTCTGGATTGATACACTCTTTATGGGATAATACAGTATATGATGTGAAATTCGGAATCTTTATCTTTGCAACATGCCCCCAGACTAATTATGATTTCCCAATAGTTCCTGCCCTTCTCCCTGTATGCTATCATCTTATATTCCCTGACCAGCCCTCAGTTTTTAGTTACAGACTCAATATTCCTCACATCTGAAAGTAAATGTGCCTGCTTTAGATTGTATCAGGCATCAGAATGAGCAATCCGAAAGGAAAGCATTCCATAAAGAGGCCATGTGAGAGACATACACAAAATTAGGTGAGAGTAGTTATTTCTCATTAGGACACATACACAGAAGTGTTCAGATATGTTATTGTGGTTCATCACCCAGCATTGCTTTTCCCAGGAGATGAATGCAGATAGGAATAATAGATCCCTATGAGACACTGTACACACATCAGATGAGGCAGTCTTCACCATCTGTTTTGTTATTTCAAAACATCTCCATGTGTACAAGGATTTTTAAAGAGACTTATGATCATTATGTAGCTGTTTTCAAGTAGCCTCGTTTGGCAAAGCACCTTGGACCATAATATGTAAATTCCCTTATGGAGAATTAAAAAATAAAATCCTTATACTACTCTCTAAAAATCTTACATTTTCTGTATTTAATACTAATTACTTCTCACAATTAGATTAATTATAAATACTGTCTCTAAACAATGATCAATAATGTTGTTGGAGTGAAGCTTTAGTTCCGTTTAAAACCCTGGTAGTTTAAGGTGGTCATTTGATATTCTATTGCTTAGGGATGCACCGAGTCCACTTTTTGGAATTCGGCCAAACCCCAAAAATCCTTTTTAAAGGATTCGGCTGAATACCGAACCGAATCCTAATCCTAATTAGTTAATTAGGTTTTGGAAGGGTTAAATGTAAAATGTAAATGTAAAATTTTCAACTCTTATGTTTACGTGACAAAAAGTCACAGATTTGGTTCAGCAAGGAGCGTGGATTCACCCGAATCTGAAGACTCAATCTTGGAGAATCCCCATTCGATGTATCCCTAATATTGCCAATATGTGGAGTAAGATTTGGTATCGTAAATGGATATTAATATCTAAGTAGCAAAAATACATGCTTATGGCTCATCAGTTTTTTTTCCTCAATATATTTAAAGACCTTAAAGTCAGTAAAAAAAAAGACTAACACCTTTCAAATTCAGCCAATGATTCAACATTCCTATTGCTAAAATGACCAGTAATCCTTAGTTATATAAGCTAAGGGAGAACTGTGCTTCTTTATGCTCCCAAACCCTGACAGATCCACAAATTTCACATGAAATCTGCAATATGTTCTAAAGGCATTAAGGAGCTTGCAACCTTCACGGTGTCCTTATTTATAGTCCCAGTTTTGTCTAGAGAAACATACTTGACTGTCACAAATAGAGGGATTTAGGCCATAATAAGTTCCCTCACATGAGTGAAAAGAAAGCTTGGCTCAAGTGGGATAAATAGAGTTCAAAACCAAAGACCTTTGTTATTTGCAGTCATAAAACCTTGACAATCGTCAATGATTTTTGTGAGTTATAAATCTCAGTGGCTGTTGATGTGTGCAGCAATTCCTAAAAAGGAGATGGACTATTTATCAATACTTCGCTGATGCCTCTTACATGTGTCAGTAATCACCTGCTTAGCCTTTAAACGGATAATAAAGCCAAAGCGCACGCTGGTTCCTATATGAAAAATCATGCACAGATTTATATAGATGGGTCTGGAATTCTTTCTGTGTTTTTCACACCACCAGGTATAATTTTATTGGTAGCATTTGTAAGGAAGATGAACAGTAATAGTAAGTCACATAGCCTGGCATTCGAAATTCTACAGCTTAGTGCTCTAAGGGACAGATATAGCAAAAATCATTAAAATACTCTGATTAAGACTAAGCATCAAGGTTCAAACAATTGAGCGGTCAGGACACAATATTTTAAGACTTTCCTACGTTTATTTCATATTCTGGAACAAATCCTCCCAATGAAAATACATTGTTAAAGCCAAAACTATTGTTTTCTGTTTTACAAACTTCATGATAAAGTTATTTACAGCAATATTATTAACATAATTTGCAGGTCAATGATAATATTTATGTTTTAGTAGAACTAAGTGAAGGTATGTATAGAGGTAACAGTTGCAAGTCTCATGGTGCTCCCTATCTACCATCTACAGGAAAATGTAACAAAAAGGATTCCCTTATTGTGCCTTTACAAAATTTAGTCTGAGAATATAGGTCCCTACTGGGCAGGCATAGAACTTTCCATGTATGTCTCAAACACTGGTTTCCAACAAGCACCGCTCTTTTATATCAGCCTATAACATACAGGAGGTAGAGATACAGGGCCCAGTTTCTTATCTCAATTGCAAAAGGGGTTGTAATTTATCTGCCTGGTTTATAACTGTCGTGCTTTAGATTAAACACTGTATTTTACATTTAGATGTTTGTTTAAATGTTAATAATGTATTTTACAGTCATCGTGTTTGTTCTGCAGAAAATTGCAATAGACCATTTAGATAGGTAATGCTATTATTCTAGTTGGAAGCGGGCTGTATGCCTTTAAGAAGCTATGTCAAATCATGCCTTTATTATATGCATGCCGTCGGTTCATTAGTAAGACAAGGCATCACTGTAACTTCCAAGAACTCTATTTAAATTCTCATTCTTTTTCCTCTATAATAAAAAAAAATAATTCCAGTATCAGCTAGGCAGCATCCGCTGTTAGTGACACCATCTGCATATTCAACATTACCGGTTAAATGCTGACATAAAACCAAACATCCTACTTGTAAGCTCTATCAGAGGACCCCAACTAGCTTTTTATGCTGATCTGTTTTATTTGTAAATCATTTCCACAAGTAATAAAAGATCGGATTAGCATGTGCTTGACTGGAATGTTAAATCTCTCCATAATTACCCCATGTCGTCAACTGTATGAGTGCTTGTGTTCATTTTTTCCACATATCAGCACTTTGCCAGGGTACTGTAATTCTCACTAACAAACTAAAAGCATGTGACTCTGACAATGTTTAATGTATGTTAATATAGGAGACGAGCCTTTCCAAATGGGTTTTCTGCAACTAAGTTCTTTCAGTTACTACCATTCTCTGAACCACATGAGGCTGTAGAGAATGAGGCAATACCATGCTCTGTAATATGGCCTGATCTGCTTCCAGAGTTTCTGTTATTGAGAAACATAACTGTTTTTTTACCTTGTATACAAGTTCTTTTCTCCTGTTCTGTGGGGATTCCAGCTTTTGGAACCTACTACCTCCCAGGCATTCCAGGCAGCTATTAGCTGGCTAAGGATATTTGATGCAGAACTATAGAAGTAGAAGAAGTTAAATTCCACATGCTGTGGGCAATATTGGCTACATGAAGTAGAACTACTTGTAACTCATTGCAAATAGTTTTAGGTGTTTCCTTTGGGGGTTAAAATATGCTGTTATGTATAGCACTGCTTTAATTCTCCTTACCTGCCTTTGAACATTGGATGTAATGCATAGAGCTCTATTCATCACACCTGCATACTGGGTTTTGCTCATTCATTGACACCTTCTAGAGCAGGGATCCGCAAACTTTTATACTTGTGAGCCACACTCAGATGTAAAAAGTGTTGGTGGCATCCCCAAAACGTCTTTGGGGATGCCAAATACGGGCTGTGATTGACTATTTGGTAGACCCACATGGAGTGCTAGCCTGCCGGAGGCTCTGCTTGGAGTAAAACTGTGTCTCTGTGCTACTTTGAGGCAACTGTAAACAACATCAAAAGGGGGTGTAAGCAATTTGTTGGGGATTAGTTGGGTATCACTGTTCTAGAAATACTTCTCTATGTAAAACCTAGCTTTAAGACCAATAAGCTCTGGCACCCTTGGCAGCAATTTGTGGAGCACTCTACCATCATTAAAGGCAGCATTTAGGCAAATGAGGGTTATACTAAAGACCAGGGGTGGATATTATATAAACAAGGTAACTCAAGACTAGGTTCTAAGTCTTACTTTTTTGTATGGGTAACTCCATAACCCCTGCAAAGCTGATATATACATGCATTTGCTTCATTGCTGCTGTCTGAATTGTCTCACCTCCCAGCCAGCTGTCTGGTAAACTAGAATACCAGTATCCACACGTGCAAGTAAATTGGACACTATATTACTGTATACTTGCCTCAGGTATACAACAATAAGCCCACATGGCAGACAAGGAGTTTTTATTGAATTTGTTGCACTGTTGTACCAGTTGGGCAGAAGTAGAAAGTTGAAGTTATAACTTGTTTGAACTGACCCATGGGTAAAATTAGGAGGAGTCTGAAGTAATAACTCCTCTACTTCTTGTGCTTCTTCTTTCCCTCCAATGCCTATGGGCCATTTAGGTCAGTGAAAGGCAGCCTGCCATTATGTAACCTCTATCATTCTTGGATTTGTAGCCCCACAATATATGGAGTAGGAGACTTTTCTTGGTTTAGCTTCCAAATTTGTTGAAGGTACAATTTTATTACAGGGTTAACAAAAAAAATGCTATCCCAGTGGCTATAACTTAACAGAGTTACTAAAGCAAGAAGTACAGGTTTCTAAGGAAACATAGGAAAAAGCAGTTTGCCCTTTACTTTACACTTATAAATAAGGAACAGCCTTTTCTCTGTGTCTAAAATTTTACTTATCCCGTCAAAACTGTCTCACTGTCTAACAATCACTTCCTAACTTACAGGTTTTCCTCAGTTAAATAAGCAGTTGAAATATACCTGCAAAAAGCTTTTTCTCTTCTTGGCACTTAAAGTTACTTTTTTTGGCTGCTAAAGTTCTTCTAATCCAATCTTTTTTTTCTCTCCTTTGTGTGTGTGAGTGTGTATTTGTGAGAGAGTGTGAGTGTGTATGTTTATGTGAGTGTGTGTGTGTATGTGTGTTAGTGTATATTTCTGAGAGAGAGTGTGTGTGTATGCTTATGTGTGTGTGTGTGTGTGTGTGAGTGAGTGTATATGTGAGAGAGAGAGAGAGAGTGTATGTGTGTGTATGTGTGTGAGTCTATATGTGAGAGAGAGAGTGTGTGTGTGTGACTGTGTGTGTGTGTGACACACATATACACACACACAGTCACACACACACACACACACACACACCTATGTGTGTGTGACTGTGTATGTGTGTGTGTGTGTGTGTGTGTGTGTGTGTGACTGTGTGTGTGTGTGTGACTGTATGTGTGTGTGTGCTGCTCTATATTTGTATGTGTGTGTGTGTGTATATGTGAGAGAGTGCGTGTGTGTGTGACTGTGTATGTGCATGTGACTGTGTGTGTGTGTGTGTGTGTGTGTGTGACTGTGTATGTGTGTGTGAGTGAGTGACTGTGTATGTGTGTGTGACTGTATGTGTGTGTGTGTTACTGTATGTGTGTATGTGTGACTGTATGTATGTATGTGTGTGTGTGTGTGTGTGTGTGACTGTGTATGTGTGTGAGACTGCGTATGTGTGTATGTATGTGTGTGTGTGTGACTGTGTGTGTGTGTGTGTGTGTGTGACTGTGTGTGTGTGTGTATGTGCTGCTCTATATTTGTATGCGTATGTGTATATGTGAGAGAGAGTGTGTGTGTGACTGTGTGTGTGTGCGACTGTGTGTGTGTGTGTGTGTGACTGTGTGTGTGTGTGTGTATGTGCTGCTCTATATTTGTATGCGTATGTGTATATGTGAGAGAGAGTGTGTGTGTGACTGTGTGTGTGTGTCTGTGTATGTGTGTGTGTCTGTGTATGTGTCTGTGTATGTGTGTGTGACTGTGTATGTGTGTGTGACTGTGTATGTGTGTGTGTGACTGTATGTGTGTGTGTGACTGTGTATGTGTGTGTGTGACTGTATGTGTGTGTGACTGTATGTATGTGTGTGTGACTGTATGTGTGTGTGTGACTGTATGTGTGTGTGTGACTGTATGTGTGTGTGCTGCTCTATATTTGTATGCGTGTGTGTATATGTGAGAGAGTGTTTGTGTGTGTGTGTGTGTGACTGTATGTGTGTGTGACTGTGTATGTGTGTGTGTGTGTGCTGCTCTATATTTGTATGCGTGTGTGTATATGTGAGAGAGTGTGTGTGTGTGTGTGTGTGTGACTGTATGTGTGTGTGACTGTGTATGTGTGTGTGCTGCTCTATATTTGTATGCGCGTGTGTATATGTGAGAGAGTGTATGTGTGTGTGTGTGTGTGACTGTATGTGTGTGTGTGTGTGTGTGTGTGTGCTGCTCTATATTTGTATGCGCGTGTGTATATGTGAGAGAGTGTATGTGTGTGTGTGTGTGTGTGTGACTGTATGTGTGTGTGTGTGCTGCTCTATATTTGTATGCGCGTGTGTATATGTGAGAGAGTGTATGTGTGTGTGTGTGTGTGTGACTGTATGTGTGTGTGTGTGTGTGTGCTGCTCTATATTTGTATGCGTGTGTGTATATGTGAGAGAGTGTATGTGTGTGTGTGTGTGTGTGACTGTATGTGTGTGTGTGTGTGTGCTGCTCTATATTTGTATGCGTGTGTGTATATGTGAGAGAGTGTATGTGTGTGTGTGTGTGTGTGAACAGTTAGTGCTTAAAACCTGCTGTTTAAACAAAAGCCTAACCATTTAACTATTCTGACACCAGGAATTGTTTTTTTTTTCTTTTCTAAAATCAATTGTAATATATACTTAATACTTTTCTTAGGGGAAAGGATAGAAGCAAGATAAAAGGCTAAAACCACATCCTATGTCCTTTGTACAAAACACAAAGCTGCACATCAATGTATCACAGCTGCCCTTCAAAGCTCCTTGTCCTCCTCTAAACTGATAGCATACAATTACTGTACACAGACTCTATGTTTCCTCCTTTGTAATTTACCTGTCCTGTTACAGTTCCCATGATCCAATATAGATCTGAGATTAACAATGACGGCTCTCCAGTTTAATACCAATTATATTGATTTGATTTGATACCAAGACTGTGTCTGGATTGACCCATTTGAATGCCGCAGGAGAATAACTCATTCTTGCTTTGCAGAGCTTTATGAATAACCTGAACACATTATATTTTTAAAGGAGACTTTCTGGGGAGTGAAGGCAGCTGAAGGCTACAGATTCCCATCTTTGTAAGAAAATAAGAGAACTGCCACATGCCTTAACTCTCCCGTCACTAACTCTTATGCCCAAGTGTAGCAATTTTATGTGATTTCCTTTTGTCCAATTCTGTATAAAGGAAAATATTACAGAATCGCATCTCTTTTCCCTCATTAGTTGAGTACCTGCCAGGAGAATCTGTTAATGCAACAAGATTTCTGTTTTGTACCCTTTATTATCCCTGTACAGATAGTGATACTTAGGGGTACCATTTATCAGCTCCTCTTTAGGCAGAACAGTGCTACTAGCAATTCTCCACCTTAGCTAGGCCTTTGCAAAAATATTAGACAAAGTGTCTCTGGTCTAAACTATAACTCTCAACAAAGTAACTTGTAGCACAGTATCACATCACACACTGAGGTTTTAAACTATAATAATTTTATAGCCTATAAAACAGTCTTACCAAAATGGAATATACAGAATATTGGTTTTTAACATCTTTTCCCTGGAGCCACCATTTAGTGATGGGCTGTGTGCTCCATTAGAGATCACCTGACAGAAAATAATGCAACTTACACAGCACCCACAGTTCACCATGGCACAGCATTCATTTCAGTGGAAAGAGGTATAATAATGGTGGAAAATCTTGAGCCACCTGAGCAATATGTCTAAATGATAAGAGAAGAATAGATCTGATTTGTGTATCTTCCCTAGTCTGATTCAGTTTTATTGTGTCTCATTAGTGCATCACTTCTGTCAAGCATTCAAGAACCTGCATCAGAAGCATATCTGTATAAGTCCAGTGTGTAAATTGCCTATAATGATGCAACTCAATAAATTACTTTCTTTCTTACTAGATCTGAGAGGCTATTCTGGTTAAAGTCGTATCTCACCTATACTTTTGGTTATAGATAAACACTATGCAATCATTGTCTGCTGTAGAATGCATCTGGCAATTCCTAGCATGTAATCATTGACAAACAAATGGAACGATGCAGTCATTATTTATTTTAATTTCTGCTCTTGTAGCCAGTGGGGATAATCATCTTTTCAGGAAAGATCCTGGCTTTTGAAGATTCCTTTCCTATTCTACAAGGACAGAAAAAAGACTGGAACTTTAAGCCCATTATGTGCTTTAGAGGAACTAAGAGTGTGACTCCTTAGTTAAGGGTATTCATATATATATAGGGTACAGAATAATTAATTCTAGAGACAACCCCGACAGAACAAAGAGTGAACCTATTTTGTATCTGTCAGTATTCGATACCACAACTGTATACTGTTGAAGCTGGCAACATTTTAATGCATTAAATGTCACAAGATTATACAGATGTACATTTTATTTTCAAAAACGGTAAGGTTAGATGCTGTAATTGACAGAGAGTAATTTGTGCGCAGCTACCTTCTGTGCATAGCGTTGAATGTTTTTCTCAACTAGCTTTAATGGTGTCTTGCTTCACGAAGCCAGCGCGTTTCACCTTGGATCTGTGCATTTGTCTCGCTGTTCAGTTTGGAAGAAACTGATGGAATTCCCCCTGGCCAGACAGGTAGCTAATCCAATACCGCACAGCCACAAGGAGAATAGGAAGACATTTCTGTTGCTCTCTATTCTAGCTGATCATTTCCCCAGTCCCATGAGGATTTCAGCTGCCTTAAAGCGTCTCTTTCACCAGAGTCAAACTATTTTTCAATGGGATAAGTTAGCCTTTGGTGTCAACTTGCCAACAATTGACCTGTCGTAATGTAACTCATTGCAAACGACAGAGTGATTTAGACAGAAGATATTGTTTAAACCGCTTCCATTTTGTAATACAGTACGTCAAATTATCAATTCAAGTCTGGTCGGGCTGTGTTTACAACTGTTCATCTCCTGCTCCTTTCTTCTGTACTTTGCCGAATATTTGCCTCGGCGCAGCAAAAGCAGTAGTTGAAAGACATCATTTTTAAATGCTAAAATGAGTGCGCTTTTTATTAGGATTGGAAAGCTTTCTTGTAAGTTCTGTGTTCATTACTCTCTCCGCATTGTGACACTTCAACAAATCCTCATAAAATGAATTATCTGAACTGAATGACTTGTCGCAGTAAAGACATTTAGTGTGGGGGGGGGGTGTAATGTAACAGACAGCATCGGTTTAATACTCAAACTATTTGTTATGGAAGAAAAAAATATTCCGAGGAGCGGGATATAAATAAAACACTGTGGAAAATTGTATTTGAACGCTTGCTTGTATCAGCGCTAGGCAAACCCAAAGTCCCCTAATTTGGACCATAAAGTATAAAAAGTACCGAAATTGTAACATGTCAGGCTAGCTTTTTTGCTAAATTTCGAAACTAATCAGAACTCCCATAAGTAGCCTGAAAATGATTTAATAAATCTGTAAAATAGAACATAAGGTATTTTCCACTTGATAGGTAGAAATGATTCAGCTGCCTCAGAGAAATGGCTGTTCTGCCAGCCGCTGACGTACAGGTTCTGCAACTTTAACCAAGGCATCGCACTTGATCTAGCAGCTAGCCATCCTTTCCGAGCAGCCCAAAGTGGGGCAAGAAGTATTAACTGTAATTATATTCTCATTGGAACTCAGCTGTAAAATTAACTGAGAACTCGCAGACCTTATTAAAAAGACCTTTATTTTATGCTGATCATTAACTAAGGGTGTTACACGCGTAAGATTTGTTATATTTAACAAAGGTAAAGCTGTTAATATCTGTTATCCACATGGTAAGTGGACGTATTAGCAACAGTCTTAATGATTTCAAATATAAGATTCCATCAAGCATATTTAATTCTTCCCATTTGCTTTATCTTTCTCCTGAATGTGACGATGTTTTTCAGGTCCTTAGAACACAGTAAATTAATAGTCTGGAATCACTACTTAATGATGCTGCTTTCTTTAGTGTTCTTTCTGGAACAATGTTTAAAAATGGCCATTCTGCAGAAACTGAATGAAAGCTTTACATAAAAGGGGGACGTACACCTTCATCAGTACCGCACTGAACATCCCTTAAAGGACAAAGAAAGGCATCTAGCAACACAGTTCAATATTTAATGGCTCCTTAAAATTCTTTTTAAAGAACCAGTATATTCCAAAGCACTTTATAGAGCCTATACATCATCCATATCAGTCCCTTGCATAGTGGAGCTTACAATCTAAGTTCTCAATCATATTTGGACACTTTTATTTTATCAGGAACCAATTAACTGGTCTGTAGGATTTTGTAGTGTGGGAGGAATTTAAAGTATGTAGGAGATGGAAACTCACACAGACACAGTGATAACATACAAACTCCTTGCATTGTTCTGGCTGGAATTAAACCTAGGACATACAGTCATCACCATGCTCCCCAAAACTATGGAAAAAATACTTTTCATTCTCTATAATAAGAAATGGTTTTAATACTCTAAGGGGCAGATTTATCAAAACACGAGTTCGAATTCAGATTGAAAACGAAAATTTCCGAAGATCGCAAACATCACGAAAATGCTTACGGAAAAATCGTATTAGTCACGATAATATCGTATTAGCAATCCAAAAGTCACAAAATTTTCGTACCGAATGATTGTAAACAGCGGCAAAACCGATCCGATTTTTTTCGCTCTAAAAGTACGAAAAAGTCGCACAAGCGCCAACAAGGTTGTGCAAAGTCGCCAAAAATCCAATTGGACCGATCGAACGAACCCTCAGAGCATTCGTGGATAAGTAAATGTGCCCGTAGGGGACCTTGCTACTAGTCTCTTTAACAACCCACCCCTTGGGTTTAGTACTTGTCTCCTTCCAGTAATCGGTGTCTTTGCTTTATTTAAAAATAATTATTACAAGTGGAAAAATGGATGAAAACTCAAATGCTACTATAGGGATTAAATACTAACTGCGAAATGCAAGATTGTAGCTCCCAAAATACAAGAAGAAGATATATAATAAGTGGTAGTTGAGCTATAGACTATCCAGAACAGGGCACAATTCAGCAAGTTATGGAAAATTAGACCCTTTGACTCCGTGTCCAGCAGGAAAGTAAAGATTATGTTTGAGATCCATTAGGAGCTTATATCTAAAAAGTAGAGAAAAAGTAGAAAGGGGCACTACTTGTCCATATGCCCATGTTTGCACAATCAAATTCATGTGTAATGATTACAAATTACATATACTAATCGTATATAATGTCATACTGTATCTCAATGACCTTGTATATGCTCCCTAAAACTTCGTAATCCCATAATCCTTAGCAATTATGACCCATGAGCTACATATCATAGTTACTGCAGTAAACTGCTATTAATAAAATGCTTCATATTGCACAGTTTGTTCATCATCAACATCAGTCCCTGCCCCTGTGGAGTGTAAGCCTGATATCATTAAGCTAAATTTCATCAGGAGTTTATGATGTTTCTGAGCTGTGGGAAAAAAATGGGATGACCTCAATGACACCCACACAACCAAAAAGGGAGACTGTACAAACCCCACAGAGACTGAAGTCAGTGCTACAAGACAGTAGTAACCACTGTACCACTGTTCTACTTATAGATTTACATTGTACTAATATATTTATATTATTCATGTATTAAAAATGTAATAAGCAAAGTGCTAAAAATATGTATGTTGTATTCTTTCTTAGCCTTTCTTGCTTTTTCAAGAGTTTTCCCGTAACTTCTTGCATTAGAAGACTAACCATATATATAAGTGAGTGATAAGGGCATAAATGAAGCCGGATATAAACTATGTTCAGATTCATCTATCTTACATGCATCTGTTAATTGTCAGAGGACTCTATGGGCACATTTAATGAGGCGTCTCTTACCAAGGACACTGCTTCTTTGCTTTCCTCCATTCACAATAAAACACAAGACAGCTATTTCACCAAAGCAACTGGCACTAATGAGATACCTGTGGCTTGTAACATTATGTAAGATTTCCTGAGACTAAATTTTGACTATGACATAGATCCTGGAGTAATGCAAGCAAACTCCATTTGTCTTTATAAAGCTGCTCTATAAATAACCCCTGAAGAGACCTTTTGGAGGTATTAGATAACTATGATTTTTAGCTGTCATCTAGCTATATAAATCTTAAGAAAGGATATATTCCACATAAAACCTTGTTTAAAGAACAAGAAAATATGTTGCCGGCATAGTGCTAAACAATTTTTTAACTGTACAGAAAGGCTAGTTTTCTTCCTCACAAATGCAATGACAGTTTTCAAATGTGTGTTGTAATGTAAGCCTTTCTTTTAGGAATACATGTTTTAGTCATGTAGGGATGCACCAAATACACTATTTTGGGATTCAGCCGAACCCTGAATTCTTCGTGAAAGATTTGGGCGAATACCGAACTATCAAGCTATCAAAGAGCCAACAAGAACCGCGCGTATAGTGCAGAGAAAATTGCTAAACTTCCGTGTATATGTGACAAAAAGTTACATGATTTTAAGGACTCAGGGGACAGTTCGTCCATGACCATGGATTTGACTGAATCCTAATGAAAAAGGCCAAACCTTGATTGAATCCTGAACCAAATCCTGGATTCGGTGCATCCCTAAGACATATACAAATTAAATAGTGAACACCTGAGTCAAGAAATTAACTGAGCAGGGGAAGATAAGAAAAGGACAGAATTACTGCTTGGAAGGTCATAGGGGAGAGGCATTGTGAAAGAGGAGATTAAATATGGGTAGTTACACATCAGGGCCCATTTTTAATTTAAGCTGCAAGAAGCAAAATCCCACCCTTTTTCCTTCTTGTTGCTAAGCACTGCAGGGTTTCTGTCTGGGTTGTTATGACAGGTAACTATCTGTGAAGCTGTGGGGGTCAGTGGGAGAGTAAGGCAGTATTACCCTTGCACAGTAAAGTTCAGTTTGGTACCATCATTGGTACCGCCAGTGATGGGCAATATCGCCGGTGATGTTAGCTTACACATTATAATAAATATGCCCCTTACACTATATTCTTGGGAGCTGAGATAAATTTTGAGATTGCTTACTTTAAGTGTTAATGAATGCTATATATAACTTATTAGAGAATAAGGCATATGGTCCATTAAAATACCATATTCACTCCTCCTCATCATATCAAGATATTAATTACAACAAAATATCCAGTAGGACTGGCCAGCCTGTATCGCTCCACACAATGGAAATTCCAGTCTTCTCCTCGGCAAGAAAAGCCCTGCTTTATATATGAAATTAGCCTAGACGTTATTATACATAATAGTGACGTACATCTTCACTCTCCATTGTAACCTCTGCAAGAATGGAATTTCTGGTCACACAGTTAATCACATAATGTCTGCACAGATCCTTGTCAATAACAGAATGAAAGGAGCAAATTGTTAGAAGTATCTAGAGCAGGCTGAATGCCAATCAGCTTTCCCTAACAAGTATGAGGTCAAACATCTCCAGGGTAATCTCTATCTACAGAAGCTGACAACGGCAACCTTAATCAACTAATGCTATAATTATCTCTGGGGAGGTTGGAAATATGAAGAAGGAAAGGGAAAATGATAAATTGGATAGGATGAATTATGCTATGTTATCTACAATCTAGATTATTTTTAAGAATTGCTAATCTTTTTGGGTAAATCTCACTTAATCCGCTTAACTAAAGGCTAAAACATTAATATTTCCATAGAAACCTAATTTCTTTCAGACATCAGTCATGATTAACTGTACTTCTTTAACAGTAAAATGTTTACCAATGGTATTTGCACTGACCGTTAACATAAAATTATAGCATTTTTATGAGTGGGGCTTTTATTCTCTTGTCTCCTCTTCAAAAGTGAGTTAAGTATTAGGGTTTGGATTATTATGTAACAGCGGTCATTTACAAAGTGCAGGGCAAGATGCAAAGTGCATAATTCTGGACCAAACCAATATGTTTTCTTGCACATTTGCATCAGGCCCTGCACTTTTCTGAATTGCTGCAGATCATATAAAAAAAAAAAAAACCTTCATTGCCTATTTATTTGTGTGGTTCTTTATTTGCATTTAATCAGACATTTTAGACACAAATATGGAGGTGATATCTGTGGTGTTATTTTTGCCTGTTGTGGATTCCCTACTGGAGCTGAACACCTTATGTTATAATTCCTGTTGACGCCAAATCTATATCATACATAGAATTTAAAAACAGATGATGCTATTTTGTGATTTTTGATTATATGTAATGCTTTTCCCATTTATACATATAAGGGCTTGTTTACTTATGGTGTTGGAAAGTTGTTTAGGTGAAGAAGATCCAGTTTAGTTAGTGCAAGTCAATAAATGCTGTAACCACTGAATTTACAGTACATTCACATTCTGTCACTTTCTTTGTGGTCCCTTTGGCAGCTGAAACAGAACCTTGACTGTGTGTGTGTTTGTTTAGATATGTAATACAGGTTAAATGTGTTAGTAATAGCACAATAGTTTTCCCTGTGCAGTTACAGAGGGACTCAGAGCCTTTCTTGCCCACAACACAAATTGACAGAAAAACAGCTACGGCTGCACTGTTCTTTACCCCTTCCCTCTGAGAACCCATAGTAGAAGCTTTAGAATGGCAGAGATTTCTCTGTATATGAAAAGCAGTGTATAAGTGTATATGGCTCCTTGCAAGCATTGGGCATATTGTAAATATGATACAATACCAGAAATTGCAGAAAGACTCAGTTTGGACCTTTACTTTCTTCTCTTTACTTGGAATTTTCATGTATGCCTTAGGAACTATTGTACGCCTTGGGCAACACTTACATTACAATCCATTGATATGTTTACCATCTATTAAATCCTCAGTCTCATTATAATGCTATCTGACGTATTTATTCTTCACCACCCTTTCCATTGCATCTGAATCAAGGGAGCAATCTCAACATGTCCTGGGTGGAGGGAGCAATCTCAACATGTCCTGGGTGGAGGGAGCAATTTCAACATGTCCTGGGTGGAGGGAGCAATCTCAACATGTCCTGGGTGGAGGGAGCAATTTCAACATGCATTCCTTGGCAAATAGCTATATTTGTTTCAAAAATAGCAATCCATTATTTATTATAAGTATGAAAGCTACCATTTAACATATCCATTGTTTTAATTGGTTTGATATAACTCAGCCTAAATATTTCTCCTAAAATATGCTTTGTCTAAGAGCCATTCAGGGATAGAACAATTACTTTGCAATCTCAATTTGAGCCAAATACTTTTTTTTTCTGAAGCCATCAAACTGTCTAATATAATGACAAAGGCATTTAGAGTCCTTTCTGGAATCCCAGCCAGTTCATTTCTGTGCCATGAAATATCATTGTGGTGCCTATTTTTGGCTTTGAATATATGAATAAGAGGGTAGGCTGACACTTTGATATCTATCTTGTACCACCTCAAAATCCAGAAGAAAAGAATAGACATTGAGTAATGCTGATGTATTATTCTGCTGTTACACTTTAAAAAGCTCTGTAACATATGTAATTAGAATAAATTCATTTGGAGGTGGCATTAATGGGAAACATGACAGAGTATAATCCTCCCATCAATCTGTGTGTGCTTATCCAGAAATTAATTTTCAACAATGCTTTTTAATTTTCATTTCCTTGTGGAAAAACATTTAGTCCTAAGTTTTGGATGGCTTGCTAAGTGAGCTAAATAGGACCAGTGTTGCAGGGGGAAAACAGTGGTTCCAACCACAACAGGAGATGTAACAAGATTTAGATGAATGGCAAATGCATTGCAACTATGTTATAAACAAAATATATCAACTTATGTCTGAAATGGTAAAGAATAATTATGATTTAATGTTGTAAAACTAATATATTTTTTCTCTCAAACGCCATGTGAGCATCTCAGTTTTGATGGGGAGCTGTTACTGAAACAATTAACTAAGCAGCAGTTGATATTTAGTAAACCTGTTTATGAATTTATTGATTTTTTTTGTGATTTCCCCAACTCAACATTTTTCCCTTGCTGCAACCAACCCATAAGGGAAAAACCAACTCCGATTGGCTGATTTCACCATGAACTACTGAAACAGTAGTAAAGAAAATGTTAAGGAAACACACTAATAAACCCCCTTAGTGCTCCATAACTTGCACCTACCCTTATGGAATGATTTCCTTAAATGTTTTTTTCTGTTGATTGCTTAATTTCCATCAGAGAACCCTACTAGTAATAAGCTGAAATACATCAAACTCTTTCCTCTTCTCAGTTGATGAACAAGGACAGTGACGGCGTTTTCATATGAAAGTGAGCTGACTGTATCCACTTCATTTACCTGTTTTAGGGACCTTCAAAATTCTGTGGCTGCAGAGTTTTAGAATAACCTTATGGGGCATTTTATTAACAAGTAGTGATGAGCGAATCTGTCCCGCTTCGTTTTGCTGAAAAATTTGCGAAAATCCACAAAACGCATTTGTTGGGTGACTTTTTTGTCTTGTGTGTCTTTTTTTTACGTGACCGTTGCCATTTTGATGCTACTGCGCATATTTTTAGGTGGCCACGCCCAATTTGACCCAATCCGTGACTTTTTTTGACGTGCAATAAAGTTGCGCAAGTTTTGCAAAACAATTCGCCAATGGCGAAACGCACAAAGTCCAACATTTTTTAAGTGCAAAGAGCTTGAGAAACTGGAATAAAAGTAAATGGAAGTCGTATTAGCAAAATTCAAGCTATTTTTCAATTCCAGTTTTTGAGAGCAAACTTAACTAAAAATTATGGGTAGAATGTAATTTTGCTGTGTTCAAGTTGTTTTGTCAATAGTGAAACAGCAAAAAAACAACAAAAAACAACAGATCCATGCCCGGTGAATTATTTCGCCCATCACTTGTCACATTTCTCCTCAATAACGATTTCAAGGTCTGAGTTTTTAATAAATAAGCACATATTTCAGCTTGGCGAGTTTTTATGGTTTTTTTTTATTATAAAAAAATATGCCCCATTTGTGAATTCTAACACAATTAAACTACTGACATGTCCAACAGAGTGACCTCCAGTTACCGTACAATTAATATCCTTGTGTTAAAACCCAACGAGTTTTTGTAGGATAAATCCTTTTAAACATGAGAACATTCATCTTGAAATGTTGCTGAAAACCTTATTTTTTAGGTAGGACTATAAAATAGAAGTAACCGTGTGTGCAGCTTCATAGAATTCACATTTTAGGAAGATTTAAAGCCTCCATCAGCTGTTGCAATCCTATTTAATGATATTTAGAGGAGGATTTTATTTTAGATGTTATAAAAAGATATGCAGAGTTGCACATTTATAGATTGTTAGGACATATCAATAAGGCATAAAACCGAAAATTTCAGCTTTTTATTTGCTTATAAAATTAAATATAGCAGGTTGTAATGCCACACGCAAATACATACTGCAATGTCCTGCAGCTATGTGAAAATGCTACGCTTAAACAATACTGAAATGGGTGTTTGAAATCGTTATGGAAAGCTTATTTTCAGTAGTGAATGTGATCATTTATAAGGTTTTCAAAATATTAATAACAGCGCTAAAGTACCAAAAACTATAAATTTTAGATGCCCTATTAATATTAAACTTTCAGAGCTCTGCAAAACCATATCAGATTACATCCCAACTTACTCTTAGGGGAATTTATTATTGAACATAGCCCAAGTGCTAAAGTTAGCTTATCGATTTTACAATGCAATATCTTTTAAAAATACCGGCGTTATGATTTATCAAAAGTTCAGTATCATTTAACCATTCTGCAATGCTAGTGAGTAGCAAGGATCAATTCTGTAAAAATCTAATTTATTTGTAAACACATCATTTAGAAATTCTCTGGCTCTTGGGTTAAGTTTACAAAGGAACCTACCAATACACCTAAAAACGTCTAATTAACAGTATTTAAAGTTATACTGATGAATGTAAAATTGTTTTCCAAAATGTATGAAATGATTTTTAGTTCCATTGGGAAAATAATGTATACATTTAATGCCCAATAACAAATGTTTAAATCTTTCAAAATGTACTGAAATGTATTTCTTCCTTGATGTAAATTTATATAGGCTATGGTGTCAAAAAAGTAGATAGAAACTGCTTCTAAAATTGCATGTTCTCAACTGGCAAATTCCAAGCTGTCCCTCGCTATAATTTGTTGTGAGCATGGGTTTTAGGGGCAGCAGCTGCACACAAGCCTAATATCCCCATGCAGAATGGCAAGTGTTGGGTAGATTGGTGTAAAGGTCACTAAAGCTAAACTCTGAACTACAGGTATGGGATTCAGTATCTGGAAACCCATTAAGATATTTCACCTAGTGGCAGTAGAAGGCTATCTGCCTGAATGTTTAATGATGACTGTAAAGTTTGGTGGAGCAGGAACAATAATCTAACATTGTTTATTATGGTTTGGTTTTAATGAAAGCAAACCATAAAACTCAACAGATCATAGTACATCAGGTCTCCATTACAACTGCAAGCACATTGGGCAACTTTTAATCGCAGTGAATTGTGCCTAGAACCACTTGGTACTTGCACTCAAATGCACTCCTTGCACTTCCATATAGATTTGCTCCATGTTGCTCAGGCCTTCCTGCCTTCTATTCTTAATCAGACGCTGCTGTCTATCGACCTAGAGCAGGGATCCCCAACCTTTTATACCCGTGAGCCACATAATATAATATATAAAATATATAAAATAAGAGCTATTGGGCCCGATTCACTAAAGTCCGAAATAAGGAGTGCTATTTATAGCATGCGCTAAAAATCTTATCACTTCTTATTTTTCACTCGATTCACTAAAAGGACACTTGTCATAATTAAGAAGCGATGTTCTTGGCGTTATTTATCTTACGATGACATATTTTCAAGCAATATATTACGCAGCGCACAAGATGTTACGCAGTGCGCAATATTTTACGCAGAGCGCAATATATTACGCACGTAACCATTACTTTCTGAAAACCACCATTTCTCTGAAAACTGGAGGATGCATCACTCTAGGGCCAACATATACTTGAAAAAATACGACTGCAAACTCCATGTTGTGTTGCCAATAGCTCACGAACCGCAATTTTCTTTAAGTACCGCCTGCCCCAAGTAGGGTTAATATTCACACAGATTAACACAATATTTTGCACGTTTAACGCTTCATATGTGTTTGTGAATCATGCGTTAGTACTATTTCTATTCGCTAATTAACGCAATGCGTTTTTTTTGTGCATGCGATATGCGGATTAACACATGCGAAATGACTTTGATGAATCGGTACTTAATTATCGCATGCTTTTTAATGAAGAAACTATGCAATAAGCGTTATTGACCTTTAGTGAATCGGCCCCTATAACGCTTATCGCAGAGTTCTTTTCATTAAAATATGTCATCGTAAGATAAATAACGCCAAGAACATCGCTTCTTAATTATGACAAGTGTCCTTTTAGTGAATCGAGCAAAAAATAAGAAGTGATAACATTTTTAACGCATGCTATAAATAGCACTCCTTATTTCGGACTTTAGTGAATCGGGCCCATAATTGGCTATTTGGCAGCCCCTTAGCGACTGGCAGCCTATAGAAGGCTCTGTTTGGCTTTTCACTGGGTTTTATTCAACTAAAACTTGCCTCCAAGCCAGAAATTCAAAAATAGGGATACACCAAATTCAGGATTCAGTTCGGGATTCTGCCAAGATTCTGCCTTTTTTGGCAGGATTCGGCCGAATTAATGTTCCTGGCCAAACCAAATCCGATTCCTTAAAAATTGTCATGGAAGTTGATAATTTAACCCTTCCATGCCACAATTAACAAATGCTTATTAGATTTAACCCTTCAGTAACCTAAAAAAAAGTGGATTTGGTGCATCCCTATTCAAAAATGGGCACCTGCTTTGAGGTCACTGGGAGCAACATCCAAGGGGTTGGTGAGCAACATGTTGCTCATGAGCCGCTGGTTGGGGATCACTGACGTAGGGGAACCCTGGATCTACTGCCACCTCCTGACCAAGCAATAATTCCCCAATAGTTCCCTTAGTGCCATGCACAAAAGGCACAGCAGACTTGTGCCTAAAGGATCAGGTGTAGATGCCATTTGCATGCTGAACACCAGCTATGATGCCAGTGAAATCTGGAAATTATGTCAGAAAGATTTGCACCAAATGCAGCAATTTGCAATGAAGTGAACGTGCATTTCCATCAATTTTGGTGAGTTGTATGCAACTATAGTGCCCATTTGTGTCTGCAATCACACAATGCACACTCCGTATAGGTAAGTGAATACGCCTTAATGACATTCTTGCCAATTCCATACTTTCTACTTTGTGATAAAAAAATTATCATTGCTGTTTCAGCATGCCCTATGCATAACTCAGGTCCTAACGGAAATGTCACAAATCCAGTAATACTGGGTGTACATCTCTCTCAGAGCAGAACATACTGTATAAAGTCCATTAATTGTAGTCCTGGCTAGAGGTATTTCCAACAACTAAGCAAAAACAAGGTTTGAACACATTCCATCATAGAATAAAAAGAGAAGAGTGTGTAGGTTATGGTTTGAGAGGTTTATAAGATTATTATTACACTGCCATATAGTACTTACACAATACATGAAGGCAGGCTTAGATAGGTCAACCTCAATAACATGTATAGCCAGTAGAAGTAAAGGCAGAGAAGAGCTACAGTATTACATATTTTTGCTGAGTGATTATCATATAAAATATTAATCATACACAGGTCAGCACAAAGATGCCCCGTCCTGCAATGCTTACATTCAAGATGTCTGCACGAGCCAAAATAACATTGCTATCTATTATAGGTTATTAGACTGCTGACTCAAACCTGAGTGACCAAGCCAGCAGCCAATTTCTATCCAGGCTTCCAATGTCAATTAGTACTTAAAATTGTGTTTTTTTACGACAATTATAGTAAACCATTATGGAGATTCTAAAAGCTGGTTTGCAGTCATATTTCTATTTTTCTCTAGTAATGCTTTTCGTTTGTGCCCGTTCATTTGGTTTATATTCTCACTCTTGTACTATAGAGAGCTGACTTAGCAAACAGGCATTGGTTTAATATACAAATAATAACAGCAAAAAAGAAAAAAAAGAAAAAAGACAGAAAGGAATTGTGTTTGGACAGAGTCTCTGATCACTTGATGCCTGTATGCCTAATTGGTTTGCTTGCAAATGTCTCCTGGCAAACAATGGTGCCTAATTCATCAAACAATACTTTTGTTCACTATTTATGCCCCTGTTTTAAAGACTGATTTCCCAGTTCTCTTAATTTGCAGCATTTCCAGTGTTCCTGTTGTGCTAGTCACTTTGTCCTTTTATGAACTGCGGTTAGCTATAGTAAATAACTTTTATTTGAATTCCTATTATTGAAGTAAATTAGCCATGATATTGTAAAGCATCCTTTTAAACAGAGTGAACAAACTGATAAATGTGGTCATAAATCACAGAGGAAATCTGGCTAGCAATGCAATAGTTAAAGGGAATGAATAACTGAGAAAAGTGCCTTTCTCAGAACAATTATTGTGTACAGAGTTGGCTATAGGTATTATTGTAAGGCTGTCAGTGGCCAATAGCAAGGCAATAAAATCAATATTAAGAAAAATGAGCTACTTAGCACTGCGGGGGTGGGGAGGAGGGCAAGAAGGGCAAGTGTTTTTTACATAGGCATTGGTTGAAGTGATGTGTTGTTAAGACAGCCAAGTCTCTATGGAGACCTTTATGATAATTGACAAAGAATGGCTAGTTACAAACGTAAGTGCAAAGCACTAGAATGGTTGCACAATTGAGCGTGAATTAATGCTATTTACAAAGGTACTTGCACCAATTGTTATAGAAATATGTGCCTATTTATCCTGCTCTGATAAACTGCATACAACTGGATGTTATGATCCTAGGGATCCCTGGAACTAGCGTCAGTGTGGCCTAGTGGTATTTCCAGGGTTCTTCTGGATGTTTGTGTCCATGGATTTTGAATCAAATACTAATGCTAGTTATTCCACCCCTTTCCCCATAGTTAATGGTGTATGTTTTTTAAAGGCAGCAAAATATTAGATGTTTCTACCAGTGTAAGGTAAGTTACCCTCCAATGGATATGAGCTGCTCAGGAAATATGAATTTTGCAGATTTATATTAAGGGTGACTACTTATCAGTGGTATGTAGGGAAGGCATGTTCATGGTATGAAACAATACATCTATACTTAGAAAGGTCTTAAGAGGTTAAGTCCTCTTGGGAGTTTGGCCCTGATTGTAGTTGTCCCACTTAACTGTAAGGGAGGAAAGTACGCGGATGTTTTTTTTTTTTATCTCGCCATTTACTGTATGTAGGAAACGCCATCAGTTTAGCAGTTTATCTTCCATGAGTGCTGAATAAGTGGCAACAATGGATTGATTGCTTTTCAAGGATTGGTAAAGTTAAATATAAAGGGCTTGGTTTATTAATACATGGAAAATCTTACTACTATAATACTAAATACTAATACTAAATACAATAAAGTTTGACTTTAACCCTTTTTCTCTCTCTACAGGAATTTGTTCGGCTGCACAAAGAGTTGTCCTAGTTGTTAATCTCCGCTTTCCATTAGCATCAGGGGATAAGATTTTTAGGGATGTAATAACTCACAGAATAGAATGGTGTTTAACGGCTTCTGACAAATTGACTTATTCTGCTTTGGCAAATATGTCAATGTATAGAAAACTTTCCTGACTGTCCGGATATTTTTCCTGACAATCAGAAAAGTGTTAATAACTCTATCAAGCTGCTTGGAATCCCACTGGATTCTCCAGTTCGATATTTAATAATTCTGCTCAAAGTGTTCAGAAGACAAATATCAAAGAATAAATATGTGAGTAGAAGCGATACAGTTAGATTCTGGCCCTTTGGAATGCATAACGCCTATTTACCTGAGCAATACATTGATTAAAGTGAATCTGCCATAAAGATCTTTAGAGTTCTGTGCAAACTGAATTGCCATAGGGAACACTGATGTTAAAACTGAAAATAATCTTTTTGTGGATTCCTGTACAGGTATGGGACTTGTTATCCAGAATTTGCTGGGACCTGGGTTTCCCTGATAAGAGGTCTTTCTGTAATTTGGATCTTTGTACAGGTATCGGACCCCTTATCCGGAAACCCGTTATCCAGAAAGCTCCGAATTATGGAAAGCCCGTCTCCCATAGACTCCATTATAAGCAAATAATTCAGAATTTTAAAACTGATTTCTTTTTTTTATGTAAAAATAAAACAGAACCTTGTAATTGATCCCAACTAAGATATAAATAATCCTTATTGGATGCAAAACAATCCTATTGGGTTTAATTAATGTTTTATTAATTTTTTAGTAGACTTTTGGTATGGAGATCCAAATTATGGAAAGACCCCTTATCCGGAATACCCTTGGTCCCGAGCATTCTGGATAATGGGTCCTATACCTGTACTTTAAATCTACTAGGAAATAATTTAAGGATTAATTAAACCCAATAGGACTGTTTTGCCTCCAGTAAGGAATAATTATATCTTAGTTGGGATCAAGTACATAGTACTATCTTTTAATTACAGAGAAAATGTTTTAAAATTTAAAATTATTTGATTAAATGAAGTCTATGGGAGATGGGCTTCTCGCAATTTGGAGCTTTATGGATAACGGGTTTCCGGATAACAGATACTTGTACCTGTATAATTCCTTTACAATGCCCCCTTTTTTTTTTTGCTTCTTGTACCAACCATACCTCCTATTTATTACATATTATAGTACAATTATTACATAAGTCTGAAGATCTTTGTAGAATGAAGCTATTGAGTGTGATATCTTTAGAATAATACAGCTATTTTTACAACTATCTAGATATCTATCTAGCTATGTGTCTATATCTATATTTTCTAATTATCTGTCTATTCTCGGAGTGTGTGTGTTTTCCTCCAGCTATTCTTTCCAGCTCCTTCCAAAACAACAACAAAAAAAGCATTTATTTGTTCAAGAATTCTACTAATTTGTTGCACAAATCATATGTTGAGCCGTCTGTGCAGTCAGTTGGCAAAAGCCTTAATTGTAAAAATGCTAAAGCTTCACACAACAAATGAATCATATGCTATGTAATGAGTAAACAGGAAAATGCTGACATTTTTGTAAGAACATAGCAAAACACGGTCTTTTGTTTATCTTATTCTGTTTGACGCTCCACATATTTATATAAGGAAAGGCATGGGCAAATTTATTAGCCTACGTCCATAATCCCAGATGTGCTGACACAAGTTTTCCCTACCAATCAGATATGAATGTAATGCAAATCAATATGAATATTCATCTACTATAAGCAAGGAAACGGGAGGATATTACTGAAAAGAGAAGTGACAGTTTTTTCTGTAATTGGTTTTTTGAGATTGGTTGTTTTTAAAATAGACTTTGAGTATCAATTTAAAGGCAAAACATGTTTGGATCCAATATTTAAATGACAGGCAATTAATTAATACATAATACACGCACATATATATAGTAGGTGCATATTAATAACTAGTAACACTAGCCTATTTATAAGAATATATTGTGTTGTGTATCTATCTATCTATCTATCTATCTATCTATATATATATATATATATATATATATATGGTACACAAAAGCCATGAATATCCTGTAAATTCTATTTTTATATATGATGCTTAGTGATGTCATCAATTATAATCAGTGCTTCGTAACATCATTTTTGTCACATAACTCCCTAAAACTTGTTTATTATAATAAATAATGTACCCTCCTTTAACACATTATGAGGATATTAGAAGTTACCTTTGAGTTCCATGACCTGTGTAAAAGCCCTTGGCCTTTGGCCTCATGCTTTTATATAGACCTGAACTCCTCAGTGACTTGAAATATCCTTATATTTTAAAATAGGGGGTACATTATTCACTATGTAAGCTTTCCCCCCAGATTTTATGAAGGACACTTATCACAATGAAATTGCTTCCACCACCAGAAGTGCAGGCTTATAGAGCCCACTTTCCGGTTGGGGAAACAATAGTTCTTTTATTATGCACATGTGTGTGACATCGAGGCGGTGGATGCGACTCACTCGCCTATGTAACACACATGCGCAAAATGAGTTGTGGCACTGGCTCATTATGCACATGTCTGTGCCACAATATGGCTGCCCCTCAGGAGCTCCCTCCCAGTGTGGGCAGTCCAGCAACTATTGTAACTATTGTTTCACCCAACCAGTGTATTCTATTAGCCCGCACCTCTGGTGGGGGAAGCAATTTCAGGGTGATAGGTGCCCTTTAAACACAGGATTTTCATAATGAATGCTGAAAATAGCTGAAAGTCAAGGCAGTTATCATTTGATTGTAAGTGTATAATGATCATTTTACCCATACAGTAATTTTTTGATGAATGGGCCTTGAAGCTTAATAGGTAGATTAACCCCTCTGTAGCAACCAATAATATATTAAGAAAAGGATATATACTGTATATTTGGATTATTTATCTAAGTTATTTATACCAAGTATATGTAATTGTAATCCTGGGTCAGATAAAAATAAAGTCTTGGCAAGAGAAAATATTGATGCATTTACTAATGGATGCAGTAAACTCGTCTTGCAATAGCTCACAATATTTTTCTAATGTAGAAAAACATTCATATTAGACTTAAGTATTACAGTCACTGGCCTAAAATCCTCAGATTTATTGTTGAGTTAAAGACACCTGTAGCAATGATAAGGTTGGAAAAAGAGCATATAAATCCTGATATAGAATTAAACTAGAAATAGGGCCTATTATACGAGCCAAGAAGCACACAAGTCCTAAGACAATAAAATCCATGACTCCAAACTTGTCCCCTTTAGGTCAGTATCCTCCTGATCTTGGTTGACCTTATCTTGTTGACTGTGAGACTCTACAAATGTGTGGTTAAAGGTGCTAAAGGGCTAAGGCTGAGCATCACTGCCCATTATAGTATTTAGGAAGCTAAATAAAGATCCTTTGAGGATATAGGGCTAACCCAAGGCTACTACAGCAGGAATCTGTATTACATCCATTATTTTCTATATCATCTATATAGTCATTTCTAGTCTCATCCTTTGTAGTGTTTTAATTAAGTCATAAATGTTTCCATTTTGATTTGAAAGTTGCCACTAGCGATGAAAGATGGTCTTTTTGACCTTGTGTCGATTTATGCTCCCTCCATTATTTGTAATTGCCTTATAATAGTGCCTGTGTTCTCCCCCAGTATGTTGGACAGCACTACAGAACAGGCTGATGCTTGAAAAACTATAATAACATTCATAATAATATTTTCTTGTTGTAAATTAGTAAAGTAAAAAAAAAATTGTAAAACAGAGTGTAAAAGATAAATTCTAGGTACATTTGGGATAATTATACACTAGTGATGGGTGAAATTTCTCGGCAGGCATGGATTTGCAGCAAATTTCCACGTTTTGCCATTGGCGGATTTTTCCGCAAAACAGTCGACAAAATTCCAATACCTGTACTGTACATAAAAAGTGTAATAATCTTCATTAGACAGCTACAAATTTAGATTTTCCTAAATCTTATAAGTGGAGTATTTGGCATAAAATAATGGATTTCTTAGTAAGAAGTTGTATTCCATACACTACACACTGGAATGAAGTGTAATATTTCCACCATTTTAATTCTGGCAGTTTAGGTGTCACATAATTGTACTATATATATATATATTTCTTTGCACCAATTAAATATATATTATATTTGTAGTGATGAGCGAATGTTTTCGGCAGGCATAGATTCATGGCAAAATTCTGCATTTTGCCATCGGCAATCTGTTCGCAAAACTGAGGAAAAAAATTGGTGCAAAAAAATTCAAAAAAAGTCACATAAGTAAAAAAAAAAGCAGGAATGAGAAAAAACACCCATTGACTTAACTAAATTATCAGTGAGAAATAACTTGAGAAAAAAGCCTATTGACTTATGCATCTGAAATGAAAAAAGGTCTATCATCTATCTATCATCTATCTATCTATCTATATCATCTATCTATCTATCTATCTATCTATCTATCATCTATCTATCTATCTATCTATCTATCTATCATCTATCTATCTATCTATCTATCTATCTATCTACTGTATCTATCTATCATCTATCTATCTATCTATCTATCTATCTATCTATCTATCTATCATCTATCTATCTATCTATCTATCTATCTATCTATCTATCTATCTATCTTTCTATCTATCTATCTATCTATCTATTATCTATCTATCTATCTACTGTATCTATCTATCATCTATCTATCTATCTATCTATCTATCATCTATCTATCTATCATCTATCTATCTATCATCTATCTATCTATCTATCTATCTATCTATCTATCTATCTATCTATCTATCTATCTATCATCTATCATTTACAGTGAGTGAGAGAGAGTGACCAAGCCAGCGATAGTGATAGAGAGAGAACTGCCCGAAACTGGCAGACATCTGTGAGATATTCTTATCACAAAACAGGCAAATACGTCCTTAATGGCAGCACATGAACTATTACATCTTTGTTCAGTGATTTAAAGCAACGGTAAAAAGAGACTTCTGGGAAATGCATTTTAATTGTTTTTCCATTATTTTAATCTTTAGTGCAACATTCTCAGGTTCTTAATTTTACTGTTGGATGTCCAATAGCCACATGTAGCCAATAAAATACAGCAGTAAGTATTGCTTTGTAAGCTCCAGATTTATAGAATGCAACTCCAAAATGCTGCTTTAAATAATGCAGATTGTACTTGTATTTCATTCAAGATAACTAACTTAAATCCTCTTTTGCCACCAGTTTTTCTATCTATTTGTATAACTTAGCTATTTTGATTTTGGATATGTATATTTATTATTACCTAAATACTGCTAACAAGGGCACATAGGCCCCTACACATTATTCTATTTAGCATGCACCACAAATCTCTCCCTCACACTGTGCACCCATTCACTGTATTGAGCTTCTTCAATAGTTGATAGCGCCACAGTTTGAAATTCTCTGCTGTATAGCAACAGTGTATTTAATGAAATAAAGATTTTGGTTTGTGCCAATCAAGTAACAGACAGTAACTGTTCAAAACTTAGATTAGATATTTTCTCTGTTGTCTAAATGTTTATGGAATCCTTTAATGGGTTAATGATCTGTGGATTTTTAGACTGGGGCACATTCACATTATATAGTGAATAAAGCATCCCCCCTACTGTAAAATATATGGATATTATACGTCACAAGGAGTTCCTGACCATATATAAGCACGAGGCCAAAGGCCTCAGCAAGTAACTGTGAGGTGGCTTCTAATATCCTCATATTTTTCAACAGGGGTTACTTTTTTATTATAATACACACGTATCAGTCATGTGACTACAATTATATCACTAGGCACCTATTAGAACTGATCACTAAGTACTGTTTATAAGATATAATGTACAGGATATTCATAGCTCCTGTGTATTATATAACCATATAAGTATCAATAGAACAGGTATGTATTTTTTGATCCAGAAATCTGTTATGCAAAAGAAACAAAATATAGCTTCCCAGGGTATGCTGTTCAAAAATGTAGGATTGTATTTTACTGTAATAAAGATAATTTATTAATTCTACTTGATGTCAATTAGGCTAGAAGGAATGAATGCATGGTAGAACAATGCTATTGTATTGTGTGTAATGTTTCAATGATTTTTAGTAGCCTTAAGGGCTTGTGATCCATATTACAAAAAGATCTCCCCAGAATAATAGATGTCATACCTGCCCCTAATGAAAAAACAAATGCTGTTGCTAGTCCTGTATATTACTATCCCCAACAGCGAAGAGTTTTACCCGCACACTAAATTTATATGTAATACTTTAATAAACTCGCTTCACATTAGGTGCAGAACTTTTATATCTTTTAAAAATAACAGACAATTGCAAAGCCATAACATCTTTGTGTACAACAGTAATAAATATTACTTATTACTTATTCCATTTTTACTGTGATAGGTCTGCAATTACAAATAAAAGAGCGATTTTTTCCATTTCCCGTAGATCTCATGTCAAGAAAATTAAACTGTCCGAGCCACGTATGCATTTATTACTAGGGGCTTGGAGGGAATGGTAACTATTTAATACACTATGATTTATTTATTGGGATGTGCTTAATTTTCAAGATGAAATAAGATCTGTGTAGCCATGTTTTTGTTTGGCCAAAGGGGTTTCAGTTTGTTTCTTTTCTAGACAAAGGTACAAGCAGACATTATTTCAGTGTGGGAGCTCTTTATTACCCAAGGAAATAGACGATGCCCAGCAGTAAGGATAAGATAAATCATTGCTCTCAGTTAAATGGAGTAGTGCTGATCTGCTAAAAATGCTGTCTTTTATCAGGAGTGCAAATAATGATGATTCCATGCACTGAAGACAATGAAATGAGCCGCTCTACTATTGATGGGGTATTTGTGCTCCACCATGAGTTATGTCACAAAAGCTACACTCTATTAGGGATGCAGCACTTTGGAAGGAACAAACTAATATCGCTCTCAAAATTATTTATGTTTCCCTTGCTAGGTAAGAGAGCAAATTGATCTGAAAGCAGAAGTTACTGTACTTTTGGAATATGTGCTTATTCCAAGACATGCTGCCTTTTTTGGTGAGAAATCTTTTCTGCAAATCAAGAGGCTTAAATCATTCATTTTTTTAAGTGAGTGTTTGTTATTTATTTTTTTATTATTTTTTCTTTTGCAAAGACATTTTTCTAAGATTTAATGTATAAGTCAGGTTTTGAATTCACTTTTTTTTTTAGTTTTGACCACCATTTTCCTCTCTGGAAAAAATTAAATATGTCCATGTCCAGCCCAGGGGCTAGGTGACTAGGAATGGCACTGGCCAGTAGTACACAGGGAGGAGGATTTATGATCATAGGCAGTAGCGTATATCTTATTTTATGAACTCAACATAGACTAAACTAGAATTGCTAATATCTGGTTGCTATTGGCCATTGCACTTCTGCCATGTAGCACTTATTTAAATTGTGCCTCGATTCTAATTTCTCCACTTCAGTACAGTGTGCAATATGGTTGCACATCAGTACAGAGAGGGGGTTCTGCCAGGGATGGGTATGCTGTGACTCAAAATGCAATTGAAAACTTGTATCTAAAGGTGCAGTATTTTGTATCTTTTTGTGTTGTTTGGCCTTTACCTCTCAGTTGAATTTTTTTATTTGGGACTCCCTAAGAAATACTTGAAAGGGCAAAGCACGAGTTACCATTTAAAATTTGTATTTAGAATACAATTAACTTGTAGTGATGACACTGTTTCGATTCGCGTAAAATTTGCAAAGTGGCAAAAAATTCGCGAAATGCATTTGCACCCTTTTTTTGATGCAACCACGCCTAATTTTGATGCTGCCATGTCCAATTTGACATGCGCCAAACAAAAATTTACGCACAAAATTTTTTTCGCAGCTGCGAATGCATGCCTGCCAAAAAAAAAAATTTGCTCAACACTATTAACTTGTAGTCTTTTAAAACAAAAATGTTTGGCCTTCAAATGTTATATATAAAAAAGTTGGATAGGACAAGTTACCTGTGAAATAGAAATTTGTACCATGTAAATGCATTCAGGCATTGTCTCTTTCCCTGTCAAAGAAAATACAAACCAAGCTACAACAAGTACTTCAGGTCAGGCTAATAATTAATAATGAGTTGAAAAGTTGGGAGCCACATAAACATGGCTTTTGCTTGTCTCATAAAATACATCATAAACATTCCAAATAGGAGTTTAATGATTTGCTCCCTTTGCAGAGTATTGCCTTTCATCAAATACCTTTTCTGTTAGATGCAAGGTAACCCTTCTTAAAGTATAAAGGACCAGTAACACCATAAACTGAAGTAATATGACAATGACTTTTATTGTGTATTCTTGCAGAAAGCCATGAATGGCATTTAGCAATGAAACCCTGTATAAGAGATAAAAGCAGAGAATTCTACACAGTTTTATATGGTATCTGCTATGTAAATGGGTGCACAATTGTGCAATTTAATCTTCAGTGGTTACTTTTATGGCTACACAGCAGCTTGTTTTTTAAGGCTATGGACACACAAGGAGATTATTAATTAAAAAAAACCTCTCTACCCAAGGCGAATAATATCCTGCATATGCATAATTTTCCCAAATTTGCCCACAGTTGTCTCGCAAGGAAACTTTGGGCATGTTCAGAAAAACTAATTTAAACTATTGCTGGTGGGAAAAGGTATCTGTATAACTCTTATCAGGGAGGCAGATAAAGTACAAAAAGTTCCTAGGTTTCTGAAAAGTCTTCTACAATAGGCACTTGTACATCATGCAAACAGACAGGAGATGCCATCATTTGCTCCACAGTGTAAAGACAATGGCAGATGGAGTGTTTTGTCTCACCCTTTTGTGTCTTATCGGTAGTGATGAGCGAATCTATCCCGTTTCGTCGAAAAACGGTGGAAAATTCATGAAACGGTGAAAATATTGCGCCCGCGACTATTCTTTTGTCACCTGCGTCTATTCTTTTGTTGCCCGCGGCTATTCTTTTGATGCCCGCGAGTATTCTTTTTTGACACGTGACTATTCTTTTGATGCGGGCGACAATTTTTGGAAACGCAGCGAATTTTTCCGCCGCAAATTTTTTCATCTGTTTCGCGAACCAATTCGCCAATGGCGAAACGCCAGGCGAATCCATGCCTGGCGAAACATTTCGCCCATCACTACTTATCGGTCAAAATGAACGGAAATTGGTGCTATTGTTTCCAAGTCTTGATACAAGAAGTGTAAAAATTGAGCACTCTGACCACATTAATTAGTTTTAAGAGTTTACTTTGACTTTGAATAAGTCTTCTGTGAATTAAACAGTTATAAAGGTATGGAATCTGAATACTAGATAAGGGGTCTTCCTGTTATTTGGATCACCATAAAAAAAATATTAATTAAACTCAATTGTACTGTCTCGCTACCAATATGGATTTGTTAGTCTTGGTTAGAATTAAGTACAAGGTACTGTTTTATGGTTACAGAGAAAAAGGGAGATAGCCTTCACATAATTAGTTGCTTTGTGGATAATGAGTTTCTGGATAACAGATCCCATACCTGTACAAGAGCTACAGTTCAATCACATGGACTATGCTCAGTCTGCACATCTGCTCACAGCCAAGAATTTCGGTAAAAGGATTGATTACATTAGGGAAATATGTACTCCAATGGCGCTGAAATATTTTAAATTCATATTAGATTAGTTAAACTAATAACTATATTAAAGATGGTTACTGATGAAATACAGATGCAAATATCATCTTCCCTGTTTGATAAAATGATGGTCACAAAGCTTCTTCTGAGAGCAGCCATTACTGAATCATAATACATTGAAACTACTAAATCAAAGTGATCTTAATCTGATTTAGTCCGTGTCACTAGCGTGCTGTTGCAAGATCAGTAATTGTTTTCTCCTAACCTGAACCCATTCAAAACAAAAGCAATATAAGCCCTCATCAGCTGATTTGTGGGAAGGCCAAGGAAGGCAGGCTAAGCTAAAACGAATGCCATGAATGATGCAAAGTTTGTTGTGTGCCTCTTTTATGTCAAGGAAGCGTATAGCCAGTTCTTTTATTTTACCTGAGGCTCTGTTCTTTACAGCAAATTGGACCTTTCGCTCTGAAAGAAATAATTACTCTCTGAGGAAAAGGGAGCTGGTCATGAATGCTGATATGACACACAATGTCACCTTGTCAGTCAAGGCAGGACTACGTTGCTTGGTCTCTGTCCAAATTCCGATTTCTTCTTCATAATGGAAGTGACCTCTCTATAGAATTTGTTGACTATCACCAAAATGACAGGAGAGAAAACTCCTGTCAGCATTTTCCTACATAGATATAGTTGTGAAAAAAAAAAGAAAACCAAATCAAAATATTGGTAAAGGTCACTTTAAAAAGTGTGCTTTCTAGGAATGGAGCCAAAGATGGGCCAGCTAACAGTTGTATAACTCTTCAGATCTTACAATGTATGGAGGGCTATTTCAGCTACAGAAAGGCTAAAACATTGCAACCTGATATTTTTGAGAATTTGGAAATATTAACTTTACATTTTTATTACCATACAAAAGTATAATTAGCAAGGGGCAAGAAAACAACTCCCTCTGCATATGAAGAAAATATTTAATGGTTGTCCAGATTTCCCTACTAAATTCATTCATGTGAAAATAAATAACATAAAGGGTTAAAATGTCTATATCTGTTAAAGTTTTGATTTAGTTATCTAGCTAGAAATGCAACTGCACTGTCCAGTTCTCTACCCCTTTAGAATTTCTATATTTCTAGTAAAGTCAGTCTCCTAAATTCTTCAGCTCCTGCTCTATCAAGTTACACCCATATCCATAATCATCTCTCTCATAGCAGCCCCCTGCTTGACTCTGTTTCAATTAGGGATGCACCGAATCCCGGATTCAGTTCGAATCCACGGTCTCGGCTGAACCCACAGTTCCGGCTCAACCAAATCCAAATCCCAATTAGCATAAATTAGCATCCAGAAAGGGTTAAATGGTGGGGGGGGGGGAATTTCACCTTTTTAACCTTTTTTTCAACTTTTAAACCTTCCCCATTCGGGTTCGGGATTCGGCAGTATTTGTCAGGGTGGGTTAATGGGTTCGGGCAAACCGAAAAAAGTGGGTTTGGTGGATCCCTAGTTTCAACCAATCCTTGCCCAGGTTCACCCATTATCATCTCTCCTTATGCTTAAGATAATTCAGCCTCCCAAAGCTGGGAACCCTATTTATTTGCCTAAAAACATCAAAGATTTCCTTTAGAAAATAAGAATTGCAAAACAAATAATAATAATAATGCCAACCCTTCCAAACTCTGGCAGACATAAAACATCACAATACCAATATCTTGCCCAAACTGGGTAAAGTAGAATATAATAAGGATTTTAGTACCTTTATGTGTATGGGGATTGCTTACTTATAATCTACAGCCACGCTACACCACATCAGCCAACTAATGGACAAAGCTCTGTCTTTTACTCTACTCTTTCATACTACTTCCTGTTACAGTTAGAGCTGCATTATTTCCTGTCAGGTGATCTCTGAGGGAGCACCCAGACCATCACAAAATGGTGGCTCAAGAGAAAAGATGTAAAAGGGCAAAATTCACTGATATATATATTTCTGTTTAATAAGATTCTTCAATAGGCCACCTATTGTGATATAAACTGTCTGTTAAGTATTCTTTCTGTGAGTATAGTTTTACTTTAACAATTTAGTCAATATAATGAGTAAAGATAGAAATAAAAATACCTCCTTTTAAACAGTAATGTTAGCATTAATAAATTTTAATATCTCTCAAGGGGCAACCCAGGGGATGAACTCACTGGTAGTGGCAGGACTTTAATCAAAGAAAAACACACCACATCTAAATGGCATATTGGACAACTGTCCTTTTAACATGACGAAGTACCTCAGATTTTCCTTTCTTTTTACCATGATGGATTACATCAGATTCAGTTGTCCTTGCTCATTTGTGCATAATAGCAAATGCTATTCAAGCTGTAAAGGTGCACACGTTGTTGTTATTGTTATTATCATTCTATGCCCCAGCTGCAGTGATTTAATTGGTAGGTAAATAGGTTTAAATATTTGTATATATTATTTTTGCACATCTATTGTGCAATGTAATGAGACCTTCCCATACAGACAACAGTGTTAGCTGAATTCCCACCTTATTAACACAGGATCTTCATTTACTTACATGTGTGCACCATAGAGAAAGTACTTACTCCTAGCTTCCATACTCGCAACTGAGGTCCCAGGCAAGTGAATACTGTACTTTACCCCATTATTGATAAGGCATAGTACATAAATTGATGTGCAATTGGACAGCATGTGAAAGACCTCTTGTGATGCCCATAAGAGGCACAGAGACATATTGTGTAAGTCTGTATCTATATATTGGCATGGATTGCTCCTAGAGGATAATTATGTTGCTAGTAAATGAGGCCCACAGAGCACTGCATCACATAGTGAGCTTGTTGTAACATTCACATTCCAAATGTATTTTGGAAAATGATCATATTGGTATGATATAATACCAAATTTTATTATTTGAGTGATAGGCTCTCTTCACCTCTTGTATCGGTTATTGATTGCTTTATATGTTACTCTGTATGTCCAATGTGTGTAACCCACCTATTGTACAGCCCTGCAGAATATGTTGGCGCTTTATAAATAAATGTTAATAATAACAATAATAATCCCCTTTGTATGTATGTTGCATAGAAAAATAAAAAAAATTGATAGCTACCTTCCACATAGGCCATGACTAAGTGGCATATAGCATGAAACACGTCACGCTTTTTACGGCTGTCATTATTTAAACCTAGAGTAATTATGTGAAACCATCATGGACATAGCAATTGATGATTCTGTTTGCATTTTACACTAATATTTAGAGATGAGCAAAATTTTTCCCATGGCATGGATTACCGGCAAATTTCCGTTTTTTTGCCATTGGTGTATTGTTTCATAAAATTTGCACCAAAAATTTGTCATGGAAAAACTCGTAATTGTAATTTTTTTTGATGCCGTGAGCAACAATATTTTGATATGTGTGTAAGTTTTTTTTTCCATACGTCATTTAACATGTTTTGCGAATCACTACTAATATTCTAAAAGTAGAAAGTGAAACATATACATATATACTGTATATATAAATATATATATATATACATATATACTACAGGTATGTTCTTCTCTTCAGCAAGTGTTGTTTCTTTTTGTTCTACATATGCTTTATTGTATGTCCTTAAAATCACTTTAGTTTTAAATACAACGTGATATTTCTCATTAGGAATCTCTTGTAGAGCAATGTACTGAAGCAGCCGCAGCTGTTTTCTACTGCACGTCAGGCTAAAATCCAAAATATTCCTTCTTCTTGGTGACTAACATTCACTCACAGGTTTCAAAGAGATGTCCATCCAGTCATGCAAGGACTTCTGACTGCACTGCCTGAGAGGACATGACCTGCAGTGTTTGAGTTCAAAGCCACCAGATGGCTTTTTTGTTGTCCACAGCATCTGACAACACACTGGGTTTCAAATCACACACACACATATATATATATATATATTTCCTTTGGAGCAAATCTAAATAACAGCACTAGGGCAAAAGTAAGAATAATGTCTGAAAAATGAATAAGTGGAACTGGGAATGTTCTAGGAGTGATCCATTGATTTATATGGACTAAACCACAAGAGTATTGTTGTTAGGGGTGGTGGAAAGATAATGAAATATCCAAAAGAAGAGCGCATAGATTTAGTATGTTAAGGTGCATGGAATGGGGGAAAAGTGTTTTGCTGATTGTTGGAACATTTTAAAAACCACTGCTGGTTTTCTCGGAGACATGATTCTGCATTAACAGCAGTTAGTAGGATCAATGGATAAACCAATACATTGTTCACAAGTCAAATATGTTCTTGACATTTACTTTTGTTTTATATTTTCATCATTGGTAATTTGGGATTTTTTAGAATTATTCATTAGGAAGGAATTTCATACGTGCAGCCTACAGATGAATTGATAATTAGATATATTTACTTATTTTGGATCTTTCTTTTATGCATTGAGGGGAAAACTGTGGATAGTAAATAACTTGGTTGCTGCTTGGGTGCACTAAAATATTTTGGTCTGGAAACAATCATCACTGGGATATTTTCTTTTATACATATTACTGTCTTCAGCCGAGGCATTTTCTGTGGGCAGCCATAGAACAGAATTAGCAGGGGTCATACATCTTTAGTTTGATATCTCATGGCAGATTATAGAAAATTTCTTGTTAGACCTAACAAAATAGCAACAGCCTCTGATCTGTATAAATTCAGATACATCTAGACCTAGTAAGCTCCCAAGTCTTGCACAGTTGAATTTTTAAATTGGAATAAACCTGGCCTCATTTATGGTTCCCACAGACACAAGTGCTGACTATCTACAGGGGTCAACACCTTTTCTCTGAACCCTGTGATGGAAGAAGTTATAGAGTACAGCGGTGACAGGTGCAAGGCTGCTTTGTGCCACTGTTTGCTCCCTAACTTTCATGGTTGGCTAAGGTGCATTCTTGGTGATGCAAATGGGCCATCATCCAAAAGTCCCCTTTGTATTAAGTGCTGTATTCAAAAAATCTAAGCTCTTTGTCTCTAGAGCTGCACCTTAGAGCACAAGAAGCCAGGCCACATGTAAAGTGACAAAAAACAGTTGACAAATGTTTGGCCTTATGCACATTGTATGGCCCATAATTAATGATGCTTAGTATGTTCTCCATTCAAACATCTTTAAGGATGAAGATCTAAAGGCAACAGATATATTTTGAGCAATTCAGATGTATTTCATATATATATATATATATATATATATATATATATATTTTTTTTTTTTTTTTTTTTTAATTAGGAAGATTTTAATAACAATCTTGTGATTAAACACAGAAAGGATCTCCTCTATATATAAAGTAAGGGTATTCTCTAAACAGGGAGGGACTGAACAGAGGGATAAATCAGAAAGATAAGAAAGATAAGAAATACAAAGTTACAATAATAATAAAATTGATCAATCATTTTTGACCCTATGTGATAGCTGAAAAGATGTAGCAGATTAAGGCAAATCATTTAAAAACTATAACAAACTAAAACAAGTGCTGCTTTTAGTATAAAGTGCTTTTTATGACCAAGTTGGTACCCATATAAGTGAAGATCCTGTTGTAGTGATAAGCAATTTTTCTTGCAAAGCATGGATTCTCAGCAATATTCCACATTTCGCTATTGGCAAATTTTTTTGCAAAACTGTCACAAAAAGTCTCATCAGGCACGCAAAAAAATGTTGCTCGCATCAAATAAGCTTCATGGTAACTTATTATCCAATTTGGATCTTCACAATTTAAAAATAGGATTGTTTTGCCTCCACTAAGGATTCATTACATCTTAGTTGGGATCAAGTACAAGGTACTGTTTTATTACTACAGAGAAAAAGGAAATCATTTTTAAAAATTAGAATTATTTGCTTATAATGGAGTCTGTGGGAGATGGCCTTTCCGTAATTCGAGACTTTCTGGATAACAGGTTTCCGCATAAGGGGTCTGTTACCTGTACCTGCATTTCGTGATTTTTTTTTGTTTTTCAATTTTTTTCCACAGTTTTGCGGAAATGGGACAGATTAACTCATCTCAATCCTGTAGTTTTATAACTGATATTGATACTGTTATTTCAGTTCTGTATCAAGAAAGAATATGAATACTGTATATTCCTGATATCACTGATTACAGAGAACAATAAGCTTCTACGGAAAAACTTCATTGGTACTTACGGAACACAAGTACACACTGTGGCTATTCTATATTCAATTCAGAATAGTTAAATTATTTTATTATATTGATTTTCATCAGTTATGATGCTGGGAAACATCAATGAGCGGTTCCAGACTGACTAGCTCATAGAGAAATATATAGAAATGATAAGAGAGCATTAACTGGTAATGTATATACTTTGCTATAAACTATACAGGATTACAAATGATTTTTGATAACGTACATTGCACAAAATCTATTATTAAAAAGAAAAAAAGGGAACTGTGTCAGAACACAGAACCACACACATACACTTCCTGACAAATAACCCAATATACAGTTATAATAAAATTAGTTTGCTTGCTAGAATACAGCTAATCCATCAAACTCATCCCTTTTATAATTAACTCAGCTGATCAATTTTATATGATCTATGTTCTTTCAAAGTGGCAAACCCAGGCTGAGAAACTTTACCATCTGCTTCTACCTGAAAGCTAAGCTTAACACTTTCTGTTGTTGTCAAAACAAGTTTCATCATCTTAAAACTGCTTCACATAGACAGAACCCAGAACACTGCACTCTGCCAAGTTTGTTTTATAGCTAAAATGTCCTACATCATAGTTCTGCCTGTATGCAATGCCCCAGACAAGTGCAATACCTCACTAGTAATTACTTATTGCCTTTATTTCCTATGCCCACATTTCTATAGGTACCATAACTGCCAGTTTTTCTGTATGAAACATTACACTTACCCAGGAATGATTTATAAATGATCAAAGATAGTGGCAAGATTTTTAATGGGTCACTTAGCATAATATAAACTAACTTTTGGTTAAGTATTCATTCTGGGGGTATAGTTTTCCTTTAAGCACCTCTTCTCCAGTGTAATCAACTCCAACTTTGCCAGTCTTTCTTCACAACTGAGACTACCCATTCCTTATACCAGCTTATTTGCCCATTTTGGGTTTTCTCTGATTCAATACTATTCTGTTTAAACACTGGTATCTTTATACAGACCTGAGGCTTTCGGGAAAAGGTATATTTTCATAATTTGGACCTCCATACCTTAAATCTACTAAAAAATAATTTGAACATTAATTACACCCAACAGGATTGTTTTGCCTGTAATAGGGATTAATAAAATTTTAGTTGGGATCAAGTCCAAGCTACTGTTTTATTATCACAGGCAATTAGCTTATACAAACTATGTGCAAACTATACAGGAACCTATATATACTGTATATAAATATATACATACATATATATACTGTAACAGAGTGCTCATTTTGTCCTAAAAAAGAATAGCATTTCTAAGTGTTAATGATAGTAATAGCACAAACTAGACACAGATGTAGTAGAGGCAGCTTTCACGCACAGTGTGCAGGGCTTCCCTTCACAGTTCTGCCAATAAAATTAAATTACCCTTAATATTTCAGTTTTGGGCTTCTCTTGAGCAGAAACCAAACTCTCAAATGTTTTCTTTCTTTATTTTTTAATCAATGCACATGTTTAGCATGCACAATGCACTAATCACATGTTGGGCCTTATTCTCTAATTGGCATTAAATCAGGCTCAGCGTATGAGTTAGCACTGAATTCATGAGGCTACTTAAATGCACAAGTAATTAGCATGCAAGCAGTCATTAGGAGACCTTACCTTTTGTTACTGCATGCAAATCAGCAATGCAGAAAACAAGGACAAGTTTGTACAGAACAAAGGGAAATGCTAAACTTCCGTTTTCTATGTATAAGGTTAAATTACCTAAAACTAATTCAGAGAGAAAAGAAAATATTGTACAAAAAGTATCTGACAAAGCTGGTTGCAGATTTGTATAAGAGCTTAAATCATGATCATAATACAGTCTGGTTCATTCAATTGTGCGGCCTTCTTTTTTATTCCTAAAATAATATTTGGGGACACTGGTACATTACCCAATAAGTAGATTAAAGTGATTCACCTTAAAATTAACTTTTTGTATGTGGAGATATATTTGCAATTAGTCTTTTTTTGTAATATTTGTGTGTTTCTTTTTGATAACTTAGCTTTTTGTTCAGCAGCTCTTCACAGGGTTGGACTGGGCCACCAGGACACCATGACCCCAGCAATCCAGACCCTGGCTAAGGCATTGGTGCTCTCCTGAGGAAATTAGCAGACTCTCATGGATCCCATGGACAGTCTGAGTGCCTACTGATTTTGTCTGACCTCCTGATCTCGACAAAGTATAATGCACACAGAGGGGATGGGCTGTCAATCAGCTGGGGCCCCAGGGGTTGTAGCCCAGTCTAATGCTGGCTCTCCAGTTGCTATCTGGTTGCTAGGGTCCAAATTACCCTAGGGACCAGGCAATTGTCTAAATAAGAAACTGGAATATGAATAGGTTTGTGTCTAAATATAAAGGGAAGCAATAAAAAGTAACAATGACAATACAATTGTAGCCTCACACAGCAATACGTTTTTGCCTGTTGTGGTCACTGTTCCCCATTTAAAAGTTGGAAAGAGTCAGAAGAAGAAGGCAAATAATTCAAAAACTATAAAACAATGACCAATTAAAAAGTTACTAAGAATTGTCTATTCTATAGCATAATAAAAGTTAAAGGTAAATGCCTTTTAATAGTAATACTTTCAAATAAAAAGAACTGGACAGGAAAAACCTTCCCCACAACAGGAATGTATTATATAGTGCTATACAGTGGTTGTCCATGCAAATCATTAGTCCATAGCAAATTATTCAGGTGTAAATAAGGATATTGGCAAACAGTGGGTTATGTTCTGTAGAAAACGTATAATAGCCTATGCCTAGCTTGATAAAACACCACACATGGCCTGAAACGTTGCTGTAATGCCCTAAAAGATATATGCAATAAAGGCATTTTAATTAAGAAAATAAGTGGTGCTGTTCCGGACTGTTTTAGCCTATGCCTAGTAGCCCACAGGTGGCTGAGAATTAGGGAGGGTGGTCTTGCTAAACCTAATTTAAAATGGAGTTTTTGCACAAAAAAGAACAACTCAAATGCCCGCCTCCTTCATTTACACAGCATGCATTGATTGGTAAATCTATGTCTAGCATAAAGTCAGCATCAATAATGATAATTATTTCCCTAATAAACTATCAAAATCCTTCTGATAGCATGAACCCCAAGGTTTCTCAGCTGATGAGATCCTCAGGAATTGTAAAGCCATATTTTTTAAATGTTGAAAATAGAGCAAACTCTTTTCAGCTTTTGATAAATATGCCACTAAAAATCCTGTAAATAGAAAACGGTAGAGGCCCTCATTGGTGAGGTCTGGTTTGCACAATTATCTTAATAGTTGATTACTGCTTCTTGTCCCGAACCAATGCAACAAAATATTGTTTTATATTATGGTTAATTCAAATATACTAATTGGGCTCATTTGCTAACACCAGACAATTTTGCACAAGTGCCGCAACCGATTGCATCCAATCAACAATACAATTAACATTCTACCTTGAGTAGTATATTTAAAGCTAATTGCTGATTGGTTGCTATGTGTTACTGCACTGGTACCAATTTGCTCTTTGCTAGTTAATGAGCATCACCATGTTGAATAAAAGGTTCTTGCACAATGGTTAATTACAAATAATAATATAGATAAATAAATAGAAAAATCAAAAGTTCAAAAGCTCTTGCTTGAAAAATCCAAACATACGATCCATCATTTTCTATTGCAATATGTGCACCAGAGGATGCTTTTACATGAGAATGAATGAGAAATAATAACAATATCTACCAGGTCACCTGTGGTGAATCCTGCTCATATTAATACACACTAATATGTAGATGAATAAGGCTCCGAGTACACTGCAGTATATATGATTTAGTAAGTTTTTTTTATTATAGATATTATTGTCAATCCTTTTTTATCATAATTAATAAAGTAGATCCAATGCGTATGCTAAGTAGGGTCTTCAACTTGGACTGATGTAAAACCCTATCCAAAAAGTTAGACTGATGGAGTTTTTAGAAAACCAATACAGAGATAAAACATGGTTTATAAGTGCAAAGTTCTTTTTATTGATGTCGTTATCATTCTTACTAGTTCTTTGGCACATGTAAGATAAAGAGAGGGATGGTGTTGAATTTGTATGCTTAGAAGTCCTTATTGATTTGTTGAATAGATCAATAAGGGTGAATAATATATGTTACTCACATATAAATTCAATCTCAATAAAAAAAGAATGTCGGATTGGCTCTTTTTTAGCAGAATTCTGCTCAATCTCAATTAATCTTTCTAAATTCTTCCCCTGTAAAAAGCAAACGTGTGCAACAACATGAGCTGGGGAAATGCTTCTGTTTGGAGCCTTATTGCGCCCCAAAATAGTATATCTTACAGCTACAGAGATGCTGAAAGACTTTTCTTTATATACACTATTAATAGCATGATTCATTCTGAGCTGGTAACCAACTAATTAAACATACGGTCGGTACAAATTAACAGCAACAAAAAAACATTGATGTAATAAAATATGTCAATTACAAGAAAAATCACTATATATTTATATACATTAAAGGACAACCCTGGCTTGGTTTAATATTCACGCTACACTCTCTGATTTATAAATAACTCCACCACTATCTTCTCAGAATGATGGCTGCAAGTGTGTGTCTACATCAATAAAAAATACAAACAGTGTAAAAAGTAGTGGAGCAGAGATAAGTTTATTACTAATTATGAGCGGCTTGACATGCCCCGACTCCTCATAAAATAAATGAAGTCCATTTTTAATATCTGCTTGCATAGCTTCTAGCTAATAGGCAAATTTACTTCAAGGTCACATCTCATTTGTCAAGTCAGGAGTTTTAACTACATGTGTAGAAAGTCAACAATGAACTCAGTATTCTGGCAAGAGGATGAATAGTCCGTTTGTTATGGAAACATGGTCAGTTTTATACCAATCACGTTAACTTTATGGCAGTTTTCTAGTAAAGCTATTTAGCTGCTTTGCTGTACATAAAGGGCAATGATAAAATAAGTGCAGTCCCTTTATTCTCTACTGATCTGTATATCAGTAAGTCCAATTTAAGGAAGGGAGGTATAGGAGAGATGGGGATTTTTAAGCTTAACCCCCATCGCCCTTTGTAGTTAATTAAGGTTCACATAAAAACCCTAACAGTAGAGATACCCTAAACTTTAGGACACTTTAGAAGTCTTTCCCACTCATTATATAATTCACAAAACGGCAATAAAATTTGCGAAACGGTGAAAAATTTGCGATATTTGTTTGTCTCCTGTGTCTTTTTGTTGCCCCCATCTATTTTTTTTGTCACCCGTGTATATTTTTTCTTAGTTGCCCGAGTTTTTTGACGCAAGCACGCCTAATTTGATGCGATCGCACCCTTTTTTTACGCGACCTCGCCCTTTATGCGTCCACGTCCAATTTAACGTGCGCCAACAAAATTTCCGTGCGACAAATTTTTTTCGCGGGAAATTTTCACTGAAGTTTTGCGAAACAATTTGCCAAAGGTGAAATGTGGAATTTCACTGCGAATCCATGCCTGGCAAAAAAATTCGCTCATCACTAGTTGACACTCAAGGTTTTTACAATATGGCATTGGAACTTTAGCTGATAAAGGGTGCACCATTGACCACAAGTCACTCCACTTACGGTTCATCTTGGCATTCAATAGTAAAACATTAAATATTTAAATAGTAAAATACTGGAGCAGTTACAATAGTAAAATGTGCATCTATGGCCAAACTCAAGAAAAGAAATATGGCTTGTACTAAAAATATGGATGTATATTTTTTTCCTTAATAGAAGCATTTATGGGTCAGTTTATTTTTTCTTTTTACCTCCCAACCCCTGAAATTACTAATTTTAGAAATTACTAAAATTAAGAGAGAACTGTATGCAAATGAGCCACACCGATCCCCTACCTGCTGTCTGTGTCTCCAGTTTACAGAGGAGCCCAATATACAGGAGGTAAACAAAAAGCTAAAATACGATTGCTTGCCTTTTTGTATGTGCAGAACTTGGTAAATGTGCACTCCTTATAATCCCTCTCTTTTGTACATAAGACATAAACTACTTCTACAGAAATCTATAACCAATATGTATTGCACCTGTATTGGCTTTCTAAGCTCCCTATTCATTCCACTCTGTAGCACTGACATGGGCTGTGGTGGTGTACAAAAGTCTTAACTGAAGCCTCTGGCAGAAAGATCTGCACTATCTATATCTATATACTGTAAGTGTATCTTGTTGGTTCTCTGATGTCTGACTTCCTTAAGACATATGTGAGTTATAGCATATGATTATAATTATTTTCAACCACTTACTGTTTACACAGAGAAAGCTTTTATGAAGATTGGACATCCATCTCCCTGACACAATGTTTGTTGTATGTTTTTGTACTGCACATATTGCTTGTCCTTTAGGTCTGTGTGGGTTACTGGGTAGAAATCAACGCCCCCATAACAATCCATTCCATGGATATTTTATGTATTATTTTCAATGTTGTATACATATTATGTTCCTTTTTTAAAAGGAATATTTGGTCTGGTTATATACAGGACATCATTATGTAGAGTCTATGTCTACAGTCTATGTCTATCTGAGCCAGGCTTATATTCCATTTATTTTCACTTCATTTTAAAGTAGGACAGCACAAAATATATCTGAATATTTTAATTCATATATTTAATATAGGAACTTATACATAAATAGGGCTCCTGAACAGAAACTCATGGCCCCCTGACCACTAAGTGAGCCCATAAGTCTCAGTTCCAAGTCTATCATTTATTACTACAGATGTATTTATGCTAATGCTGTTACACGACACAACTTTTTTTGCCCATCATGCACAAAATGAGGTGCATACAACCTTTTCGGTGCCTGAAATGGCATTTTGGTAATTGAATTATGCAAAAATGGCATCATGTTCTTTGCACTTGCTTCATAAATGAGGCCCATTATCTTTTTCACAGTTTTTTGAGGTTTTCTTGAAACATATAGTGACCAAACCACTCAGCAAAATATCCATACTTACATTGTTTTAGTTTAGCTTTAGTCCTTTCCAACCTATCTGGTGTAACACATGGACAAATTCCAACCTACTGTAATACAGGAGCAATTAATAAGATGCGACCAATTGCATCTCATTTGCATTCCTAAATACAAACGCTGACTTCTGCAGTAGCCTGGTCCCCAATATTTGTATTTGGTCCTTACATTATCAATAGTGAAGAGCCAATTTGTCCTGTTTTGCTTCGGTGAAAAATTTGCGAATCAGCGAAAACACCACAATCAGCGAAAACTGCTATTAACCGGCCTCCCTAACTCCCATCTTTCCCCCCTACAGTCTATATTAAACACCGCTGCCAGAATTCTCCTCCTCTCATCCAACAGAGTTCAGGCCCTTCCCCTGCTAAAGTCCTTATCGTGGCTTCCTATTAAACAAAGAATTTCTTACAAACTTCTTCTCCTAACCTTCAAAGCCCCCCATTCCTCACTACATCTCGTCCCTTGTGTCTCCGTATGTTCCCGGCCGACTCCTTCGTTCCTCGCAGAGCAATCGTTTGGTTGCGCCCCCCACTACTACTGCTGTTTCCCGCCTTAAACCTTTCTGCCTGGCTGCCCCCTACATTTGGAATGCCCTCCCTGATTTCCTCCGGAGAGAATCCTCCCCCAGTCTTTTTAAAACTAAGGTTAAAGACTACCTTTTGGAGCACTCGCCCAGCACCTAATCTGGGAACTGGCACTTATATTGTAGTGTCACCCACTGTGACCTACAGCACTTATATTTGCCTATTTGTGTCTGTTAGTTACCCTCCCATATAGATTGTAAGCTCTACGGGGCAGGGACCTCCTTCCTCTTGTGTCCTCGACTCTTAACTTATTGCTGCTGTATTTATCTGTATTTATTGTTATACTTTGTATTTATCTATTATCTTATTAACACCCTGTTTGTATTAATGTATTCTACTGTACAGCGCTGCGTACATAAGTAGCGCTTTATAAATAAAGATATACATACATACAAAATGCAACTTTTTTTGACACGTCTATTTTGCTGCGACTGTGCCCATTTTGACAAAACTGTGCCCAATTTGGTGTGACCATACCTATTTTCATGTGACTGCACCCAATTTGACCATCAATGGCGGAAATTAGTGATGTAGCGAACATCGCCGAAAATGTTCGCGAACCCGTTCACGGACTTTCGCCAAAACTCGCGAATATTCGCGAACTTTGCGAACCCCATAGACTTCAATGGGAAGGCGAACTTTAAAACCTAGAAAAGCCATTTCTGGCCAGAAAACTGATTTTTAAGTTGTTTAAAGGGTGCCACGACCTGGACAGTGGCATGCAGGAGGGGGATCAAGGGCAAAAACTTCTCTGAAAAATACTTTGTAAAAAAACCGCCAAAAAAAAAACGCCAAAAAAAACGCCAAAAAATAACGCCAAAAAAAAACCGCAAGCTATTCCTATGTATATGCATAGGCGATAAAACGAAGCGAAAAAACGCGGCGGAAAACCAAGGCGAAAAAACGCGGCGCCAAAAAAAAACGCGGCGAACCCAAAGTGGCGAACATCGGCAAAAGTCCGCGAATTTGCGCGAACGCGAACACCCGATGTTCGCCGGCGAACAGTTCGCTACATCTCTAGCGGAAATGTGGAAATTTGCCTGCTGAAAAAATTTGCTCATCACTAATTATCAATGCTTTTTAGGTTATATTTTCTTAATCTTATATGAAATGAAAGTAAGGCATATTTGGGACTAGAAAATACAATAGAATTAGATTTTGCTACATTTTGAAGAACAGTGCAAAGCACTGTGTCATCTCTAGTATCATAGGAATAGTAAATCTTAATTCCACCAGAAATGTTCCATAAAATAAAGAAAATATATGCAAATGTTTGCGCATTAAGACAAATTTTGTTGGCATGAGCGTTTTTAGAATTATTAAGCTTCCAGGGCTACAATGAAGTTTATGGATATGCTTTGCAACAATTGAAATATGACTTTATTTTCTGTGTGATCCTCATCACAGAATACAAAGCAGAAGTTGACAAAAAAAGTTTATAACAAGGATCTAATATAACCCATTCACAACCATTTCTTCTGTGTCTCTGAAATTACAGAGAAAACGAACAATAGAGCCTAGTATACAAAATGAGAAGTAAACTTAAAAATAAAAGAGATGAAAAATGTAATTGTGCTTCATTATCAATCATTTTAACACATTAGGGCTTATTTACATCTGCAAATGCAGTGAGCAAAGTTCAATTCTGAGCGCAATCACCATGTTTTTTCCCCAACATTTTTTCCCAGAATTCCAGTGTCATTGCCGACACAAATGGTCAGTTTTGTTCAGTTGAGCAATTAAGCTGTGCCAACCACAACTGTGTCCAATTTGGCTCCAAATAGGCACAACTGCACATGCGCTTTAACACAAATTGGACACAGTTGTGCTGAATATTTTTGAAGTCTGTCTGATGTCATTTCTAGTGTTGGCTGGCATAACACAGGGCACTAAGGAGCTGCCACCTGGTCCAGAGTTAGTGGTTAGTAATGAGTATATTTTTTCCCCAGTCATGGATTCGTAGTGAATTTCCGCATTTCACCAGTGGTGAATTGTTTTGTGAAACTGCTGTGAAAATTCACCGTGAAAAAATTTGCTGTGCATCAAAAAAAGTTGCGGTTACGTCAAAATGGCCATATGACAAGCGCGTTTTGCAGTTTCTCAAATTTTTTTGTCATTTCTAGAATTTTCAGGAGAAGCAAAAAGGGACAGATTCACTCATCACTATTAGTGGTAGCTCCAGGGTTTCCCTGTTTCAGAAGGAATAAGTGGCGGCGAACCAAGTACATTTAATGGAAGTGTTTTAGGCCCAATTGATCATGGGGAAAAGTACAAATTGCTCACTGTGCTTGAGGACATAAAAGAGCCCTATAATACATTAAATTTGTCCCAGGAAGTATCAAATATCACTCTCTGAGCCAAAAAAACAGCAGTATTGACTATAAAGTATATAATTTTATATTTGTGAAAATAAAATTTAGATAATTGACTTTTGGATTCCAAGGAAGTCTTTTGTTTTTAATTATGGGTTATCAACCTTGATATGAGAAAGGTTCCCTTACAGTTGTCTTGAGAGGTCAGAAAAATCAATATCACAGCTGTATATTACCAAAAGACTTTGTGGTGTATATAATATGGTAGCTAGTGTACTCCAGGGTCTTGGCTTTATTGACACAAATCACTGTCTCTGTCCCTTGTTGAGACCTCTATTAATATGCCAGCTAGTGAATGAACTTTTGATCTGTACCAATAATAACTAACTTTACTAAGTCCCTGGAGGGCAACAAGAGCTATCTCTTTTTCTCTCCATCTTTCCCTGTCTTTTTCTCTCCTTTTCTCACACACATGTGGCTTAGTAATTGTGAGGGAAATGTTATCTGCAATTTATACAAAGGTGTTTAGACAAAATGGTTGCAAATATCCAATATACTGTACATCTATGGTGAATGTAACCTAGAAAATCTTGCACTAAAATGTTCTTCTCTAATTGTATTATCAAAACATGTTTTTGATTTAAAGTGCACATTAACATCTTTTTCTAACCAGACTTTCCCTTTATGAATTTGAGGAGTGTCGCTGAAAGGTGACAGGGATAATCTATCCCCATTCTCCCTCCCAGTGCAAAGAGAGATATTGAGCTGAACTGGATGTCCTCCACCCTTTTGGGGTGCATATGCTCTCAGGCATGATAACTGATAGCAGTTCAATATACAGAAGAACATTAGCTTGAATCAAAAGCAAAGATGACCCCCATTTAGTTAGAGTTGAGACTACGGGGCACATTTACTAATCCACGAATCCGAATGGGAAAAATTTGGATTGGAAACGAACATTTTGCGACTTTTTCGTATTTTTTGCGGTTTTTTTCATCGCCGTTACGACTTTTTCGTAAATTGTCGCAACTTTTTCGTAGCTGTTACGACTTGCACGAATTGTCGCGACTTTTTCGTAGCCGTTACGATTTGCTCGTATATTGTCGCGACTTTTTCATATTGAGCGGCGGGCAAACCTTTCAGACTTTGCATGATTTTGGAAGCCTCCCATAGAACTCAATGGCACTCTGCAGCTCCAACCTGGCCCAAGGAAAGTCTCCCATAGGGCTCAATGGCACTCTGCAGCTCCAACCTGGCCCAAGGAAAGTCTCCCATAGGGCTCAATGGCACTCTGCAGCTCCAACCTGGCCCAAGGAAAGTCTCCCATAGGGCTCAATGGCACTCTGCAGCTCCAACCCGGCCCAAGGAAAGTCTCCCATAGGGCTCAATGGCACTCTGCAGCTCCAACCCGGCCCAAGGAAAGTCTCCCATAGGGCTCAATGGCACTCTGCAGCTCCAACCTGGCCCAAGGAAAGTCTCCCATAGGGCTCAATGGCACTCTGCAGCTCCAACCTGGCCCAAGGAAAGTCACGATTCTGAAGCTTGAATGAATCCGAAACTTTCGTACTCGGTGCGACGGCTACGAAAAAGTCGTGACAATTTGCACAAGTCATAATGGCTATGAAAAAGTCGCAACAATTTACGAAAAAGTCGTAACGGCTACAAAAAAGTTGCGACAGTTTACGAAAAAACCGCAAAATACCGATCATTACGAAAAAACGCATTCAGATGCTTTTCGGACGTTTAGTGGATTAGTAAATGTACCTCTAAATGTATGGTATATTGTTGACAAGAATCTTGCAGAATATCAAATGTAACTGGACTTAAATGCATCTTTGTCTAAAAATTTGCGGTGTTGATGTAGTACCTGCTTTTGATCTGAAGCAGTAATTTATTGAGTAAGTATAGCCTTGTGTTTACCAACCATCCACCCAATGGTAAATGCCCCGTGCACACTTTTTTTATTATGAAACTATCAGCTAATCAGTCACCAGAATATATTTATGCATTTTATAATGAATAGCAGTGAAGGAATTAGTGAATCTGAATAATTAATTCAGTGCATTAATGTGTTATGTCCTAGGCAAGTCATTTGTAATTGGCTTCATGCAGGGCATGATTCTCCATACCTCCACTTAATGGATTATAAGAAAAAGAAAATGTAATTATGAAGAAATGAGAAAAGTGATGCTTAAACACAGCCATGATCACAATAATTTTGCAACCTGAGGTAGAACGGAATTTTCTCTTTCTTACCTTCTGTAACAGGACTGGAGTTGCTGCCTTGCAGGAATGGCTAAAAGCAAACTTATTCCTTTTTAAGAGGGAATCATCTTAAGTCTATTGAGTATGCTTGTCATCAAGGAATACAAACTTCCTAGAAATGGCTGACTCTGTAATAAGTTGACTGTCAGAAACTAATTGATTGATGAATGTTAAAAAAAAAAAAAAAACACAGTTCACTAGATCTTATTATAGTCAAACTGGATCACTGCCATGATGAAATAGGGAGCAAGCATTTTCAGGTACTAGTAACACCCATGTGCTTACTCCTCTATACTACATCCCCAACCAGTTCTCACCAACCCCTTGGATGTTGCTCCCAGTGGACTCAAAGCAGGTGCTTTTTTTTTCAATTATTGGTTTATAAGCAGGTTTTGGTTGGATTAAAACCAGGTGTACTGCAAAAAAGAGCCTCCTATAGGCTGCCAGTCCATATTGGGGCTACCAAATTACCAATAACATTACAGATATATGACATGCATCTGCATATTAGAACTTTTCCAAAATGAATTCAATTTGTGACATTAGCCTTAAAAATTACAAAAAATAGTTCAGTGCAGAGCCATGGGAAAATTTACACTATTGAATACAATGCAAGCACACACACAGAGTAAAAACTCTAAAATGATGAGATGGTGATTGGTCATTGATTTGCTTTATGAATGCTCCACTGAAAAATGGCAAAATTATGCAAAATGCACGGCATCAGTGGGGCTTCTTTGCCTTGTTTTTCTCATGCCAAATACAGTACATTGGAGTCAAAGGGTGTTTTTTCTTGTGCCAAATGCACCAAAGTCAATGGTCGTTTTTCTTTTTTCCAGTGCAAAAAAAAAACACAATTTGTTTCCTGTTGATACAAAATGTATTTTAAAATTTTCACCACTTGTAAAAACCCAAATTTCACTGTGAATCCATACCTCATTCCTAGCTACCCCTCATGTATTACAGACCATGAATATTTAAGCTCTTTGCATCAGATGCAGACTAGGGGGCTTAATCTTACGGACTGCCCTAAGGTAATATGCAGGCCAAAGCAGTTTTCTTCTAACAGAAGCACCGGTCTGGGGAATCAGTTAAGGGATTACAATCCTTAATATTTTCCAGGCAACAGTGATTATACATTTAAAGAATTCAGGGAAGGCTTGTACCTGTATCAGCACTGCTCAAATCCAAGTGCAGCCAGCAGAAGTTTGACAACACGTATTTGTTTTTGTTTTGTATTTCCCAAGACAGCAAGAAGAGTTGGTTTCCCTTGTTCCAGAAAATAACCATTTGTACATACACAGCTGCTATGGCATTTGGATTAGAGATTTGTGTAAAAGTTATTGAGCACTAAGGTATCTTGGGCAAATACAGGGTTTATTTTATGTTGGAACGATCTTCTCTTCAATCCTATGACCTGAGTTCCTGTTTTGCACTCTAGGCAAGGTAAAACTTGTTCCACCCCCCCACCTCCACCCTCAGATTTTGGCTTCCAACATCCCCATCCAGATGCTGAGGTTCCACAGAAGATAATGAGCAATGAGTTTATCTCTTATAGAAAAATATGGGATCATGTTAAATGCAAAAACTACTTTAGCGTTATATTTGGTATTCACAGCCATTTCCAATGTGACTAAATAACTGACAGCTACTTTGGCTCTTTTGGCAAAATCTTAAACATTCTGGAAATTGATAGAAATGACAATAGCAAAGGGAAAAAAAGTAAATGGTTTTTTTTCTGCTTTTGGCTGAGGCTTTCACTTCAAATGCCATGGCTTCCCTTGCGCACAAGCTCTGCCAAGCAAAATTGGAGACGCCACTGAAGTTTGAAAATAAATCTCAAACAAAACACTCACTAGGGTTTTAGGCACATGGCTTATTTCTGAGCAGTTATGAGATGTTGGGATTCCTGTGTCGGGAAATGTATAAATAGAATTGTTACAAATGTACCATTAGTGCTTTATAAGAGAGATCTGCACCAAAGGAAACAAAAAAAGCAAAAAAAATCCAAATGCTCTACTAATTGTTGCACAGCTTCAAAAAGTGTGTAATGTGCAAAAAAACATGAATAAGCATGTGCTAAATGACTGGAGATCTTTTTCTGTATTATTAGTTATCACTTGCCAAAAGGCAGAGAATGTTAATTCACCAGTTCTGCATTTATTGTGAGTGATCAAGATGATGGCAGGCCTCAAATAACAGAGCATAAATCCAATGCTCAGCTTTGCCAATTATAATGAAAGCACACATTTTGTTTTGAAAAGCCTACCCTTCAGGTTCTCGACAGATACACTTGCCAGACTTGTGTATGCCAGAGGCCTTAATTACTAGTAAATACTAACTAAAATACTGATGTTCCAAGAGTAGACTAGTTTTGCCAGATCAATTCATGTACCTGCTACCATATGGATTCTCTAAGTAGAAGGACGTGTAATTTAAAGGACAGGATCAGTCAGGACACTAAAAAAATAACAGAGGCTTTCATAAACCATTTTGGAAGGAAAAAAAGGATGCAGAAGATAAAACTTAACATATATGTATTTCCCAATAAGTATAATGTATCATTAAAGGAGAAGGAAAGGCTAATAAAGAGTTAATGTCAAGCTGCAGCCATACCTTCAATTCTCTCAATAGTGCCCTTAAGTCTCCCCATATTTCTCCCATTCAGAGGATCAGAAGCCTCATAGGAAAAAAAAAACACTGAGCTGTGTAAAGAAAGTTCCCATAATGCCTCACTCCTGCACCAAGACCAGTGTACATGCTCAGTGTGTAAGACTATGAGAAAGCTTCCTGTTGATTGGCTCAGATCCACATTCCTAAGGGAGGAGGAAGTTCTTAGCATTCTTGAGGAAGGGGGGCAGGAGAGAGCTGTGTGTCTCTGGCACAGGAAAACAAATAGACAACAAATCTTTTGACAGAGGACTCTGTGAGCGTTTCTGTGAGTACTTATGGCTGTATTTATATACTTAGTTTTTACCTTTCCTTCGCCTTTAAAGCTAAGAGAGTGGGACCCATGATGTGTGTTAGGCTTTATCTTACAGGACAATTTCACCCTGCATAAGGTGTTAGAGTTACAAAGGGGTTGATATTGTCAGATTTGCTACATAGACTTTGCCTGTACATGATTCTGTGAATCATATAAAGAAGCTTTTTTTCCATGGTAACAACTGTTCATAGATAAAAAATTCTCCCGTGTTATACTGTACTTGGCTCTTTTTATATTACAGTATGTCTGATGATGTCAGATCTGATCATAGACTTACTTTGTTATCCTGACCACTAAAAAACTTTGAATAACAAAAAAATGTCAATTTCTTCCAAAAATGGCACCCAGCCAGATCCTTAAAGAAACAGGGGGACCTCATTCATTGGTTGATGAGGAAAGCTGTTTATCTTTTTCTGGCGAAAGAAATCACATGGCAAAATTCTAGAGCTGATTTACAAATGTCGAAGCAAAACTGTACCAGACAACAAAGTCCACTCATTCCAAGTCATTAGACATTGAAACATATCAAATGCCCAGAGGGCTTTTTAGTTGTAGTAATCTCTACATTTGTAGATAGAGATGTAGCGAACCTCACAAAAAAAGTTCGCGAACCCGTTCGTGAACTTCCGCCAAAAAGTGCGAACTTTTGCGAACTTTGCGAACCCCATAGACTTTAATGGGAAGGCGAACTTTAAAAACTAGAAAAGCCATTTATGGTCAGAAAACTGATTTTAAAGTTGTTTAAAGGGTGCCACGACCTGGACAGTGGCATGCAGGAGGGGGATCAAGGGCAAAAATTTCTCTGAAAAATACGTTGTTGACACAGCTGTGTGCTGTGTGCTGTAAAGGGCAGAAATCACACTACATTTCTTGCTTTAAAACGTCCGGCGTCTACATGCCAATCAAGTCGTGTAAAGGTTACAGCCGGTTCCCACGCAAAGACAAAACGCCGCAGTAGTGGATACGGAATATATTATTGCTGGTGGAAAAACATCACTCAGGTGATTTTATTGCAATGCAATGTCACTACTATGTGTAACGTGTTTGGTGCACTACTATGAATAACAGCAAACAGCACTGGGCACGTTAAAGAACAGTAAGATAAAAAAAAAAAAATTAATAATAAAAAAAAAGTGATCTCTGGTTGGTGCTGGGGGTGAACTATTAGGAGCAGCACACCAGTCCCCAACACAGCTAGACTAATAGCACTGGACTATATAAATTACAGTAGCAAAGTAAAAAAACACACATGAAAAAAAATGATGTGAATGTGTGGTTGGTGCTTAGTGCACTACTATGAGCAGCACACCTGTCTCCAAAACACACAGACGGAGCTGCACTACACAATGAAAAGAAGAGTAACAGTAATCAGAAAATAAAAGCAGTCCTTACAAGGACTATTGGGTTACAGCAGATGAGATCAGCAGGACAGCTGCCCACAGCAGCTACATACAGAGCAGTAGAAAGTAGATTACTAGTCAGCAAAGCTACCTAAACTGTCCCTCAAATCCCTGCACAGCTCTCTCCCTTTGCTAACTCATCAAGCACACACAGGCAGAATGTAAAATGGCTGCTGGGCTTCGGTTTATATATGGAAGGGAGTGGTCCAGGGGTGGTCCAGGAGGGAGAGCTGCCTGATTGGCTGCCATGTATCTGCTGGCTCTGGGGTGAGAGGTCAAAATTTGGCTCCAGCTAAGGCGAACCCAAAATTGCGAACATCGCTAAAAGTTCGCGAACTTGCGAACTTGCGAACACCCGATTTTCGTGCGAATTAGTTCTCCGGCGAACAGTTCGCTACATCTCTATTTGTAGATATTTTGGTTAGGAACTTGTTATCTTGTCTTGTTATAATATATCAGAAGTTACTGAAATTGTTTAATTGGTTCTCCTATTAAAGCGCAGAAGAATAAGTAAACCCACTGCAATCTAAACAGTTTATCCCAGCAGTAACGTGGGCAAAGTTTGCAGCCAATGAGAAACCTTTATTGGTCAAGTATAGTAAAATAATGAAAGGGGAAATGTTTTTAAGCAACTTCTTAAGTCTTTCCTGTAATACTAAGCAACATCTACAATTGTTTTTGCAAACAAAGGGCCAGATTCAGTTCAGCAAGAAAGAGTTATCTTATGGTTCATCATGAAAACTTAGGGGCAAGATTTAATTCTAGGAGAAAAAAACTTTTCTGCTAACTCAGTTCAAGGTTTTTCCTATAGACTTTAATAGAGTTTTCATGTGATAAACAGTGAGATCAACTTTTCTAAATTGAATTGCATCTCAAATTGAATCTTGTTTAATAGTTTTCACAGAAAAAACTTTTTTTCTCACTAAATTGTATCCGGCCCTAAGAATGAATGGGGCTGCTATATTGCTGACATCAGCAGAGGCACGTACCATAGACTAAAGTATTACCTATTTATAATAAGGCTGCTGTTGTCAATGGGTAGTGTCTCAGCTAGAGGCAAACTCATAATTATAAATGCAAATACACTGAGAAGTAATGTTCTGTACACTCACTAAACCATGTCCTTCCAGCTTGCAGCTTACAGCTTGTTTTATGCAAACAATCCTTACTTATAAATAGGATAGATATTTAATTTCATCAAAGGCTCTGTTACTTCCCAAAATAACAATTAGCAATTATTTCATACTGTGCCTATTTCATGGATACCTCCTTGATGTTTTGATCAGACACAGAGCAGCGATGCCAACCTCTTTATGACACACTAATAAATGCCACGACAGTAGCAGTAAAATAAATTCTATCTGACATATCAATAACTCTCCTGGGTAATGGGCAAAAAAAGGCAAGAAATCCAGCTGGCTTCAAATAACCAAGTAAGCTGAGATGTTTACAGACAGACTAAAGTAGCGATGTCCACTAAGATGTTAGAATTCCTTTCTAAGTTCCCTTCTTTTTAAACTTCACCCAAAAATAAAGACCTTTAACCTATGTTTCCAGTAACTTCAAAGAACAAAAATCAATAGAGAATGAGGTTACAACACTGAACACTCTTCTTTTTTTTTTTCATCTCCGTGTAATGCTGGGCTGATCCATTGCATTAAAAGCCAGCACCACTTATTTCATCAGTGAAGACTTTTGTCTAACTGCCCCTGGACCTGACACATTCATGATGGTTTCAATTTTCTGCTCTTCGCTTTTGTGTTTTATAGCTGGTAGTATTAAAAGCTGGAGCCTTTCGCTTTGTTCTCCTTTGTAGAAAACTCTCTCTTGTTCCTCTCTCCGTCACTCTCACGCATGTGTGTGCGCTCTCAGTTTGCTGCAGTTTTTCCTTTAGTCCAAGCCACATGATTTGGCAGTAATAACACACTGTTTATACTTGCTATAAATGTCAGAGCTAAATAATATACAACATTCGCATTTCATCCCGCTATGCAAGAATTTATTCAGAGCTCCAAATGCTTAGAGAAAGGCTCCAAAACACGCAGAGAATACCCACTCTGAACTATGACAAGCCCACAAGACAGAATTTTTTATTTAGCAAGAAATCAGCATGGCATCTATAGAGTGTTATTTCACATTAGTTTAAGGTGAAATTCTATGTTTGGAACACCTATTGCTTCTAAAATTCTAAAAGCAAGGCACAAATAAAAAAGTATATAATTCACTAGAGATTTCTGCAATTGTTTTGGATTTAAAAAATACCAAATTATAAAATAGGCTAATTTATACACATGCCATATTCTTTGGTTCCAGATTGAAGAGCTAACCTTTCACCAAACACCATGCGCCAGTGTTCTGCGGGAATGCTAACCTCTGACAACTACTGCAACTTTCATTTACTGAATGGAACTCATATATATATGCTGCGTATATCATTTTTATTGTAGGACTGCAAGTGTAGGTACTTGTGACCAAACATGCTCTTTGCATAGTTGTACTGAGTGCTTTCCCTCTTCTAATGAATCATAGACAAGTGCACCTATTGATACTGGGGAACCCTGGAGCTACTGCCATTTCCCATAGTTGGTTGGATTGAAGCACCCTATCACCCATGTATTGTAGGGTGTAGAATATTTCTAAAACTTAAGGCATCTATAATATGTTCTCCAGTACAGCAATTTCAATCCTCTTAATTGGGGAATCTATGACTATAAACCCTATTTTTTGGATGCTAAACTTTATCTCCTGAACCTTTTATTAATGTTCTCATGTAGTGAACTTGAGTACCCTTCAAAAGGGCTCTAAAAAGTTAAATGAGAGAAATTCTAAGCCACTTTCTATTAAAAGCAGAACGGATCTACTTTCATTCTGTTCTTCCTACATTTGAAGAAGATTTGTTGAATGTTAGATTTTCATAAACCAGCACTTGACTTTCCAGCATCCAAACAAAGAAGAGTTTATTCTTCCATGTGGATGACTCCCACCCTTGTTTTAAAGTCATTCTAGGTAGCAATGCTGGTTATTTTTTTACATGTTTCAAATGAATTGATTTGCAGTGGGTTAATAGTAGCTTATATTGGCCAGGCACAATACTCTATACTTGAGGACTGATTAATTAACCTCCAAATTGAAATTTTGACTTTTTTACTTTTTTTTTCACTAAAACTCATAATTTCAATTTATGGTTTCAAAAACTCGAATGTTTGATATTTATAAAGTGCAATTTTTTTTTAAAGAAAGCTCAAATTTAAACCGTTAGCATCTAAAAATTCAGAGTTCATGTAGAAGCCAATGGGACATGTGCTAGGCCAGTGATCCCCAACCAGTGGCTTGTGATCAACATGTTGCTTGTCACCTCCTTTGATGTTGCCCCCAGTGTCCTCAAAGTAGGAGCCCATTTTTACATTTCTGGCTTGGAGACATGTTTTGGAAGCACAGAGACTGCCTCCTGCAGCCCTGCAGTCCACCAAATAGCCAATATGTTGGTGGTGGGAGCTCTAAGGTTTCCCCAGATGAATAGGTGCATCTGCACATGAAAGAAGTACCATGAACATAATGGTGCTTGGTGCAACTCTGTGGGAGAGCGAGAAGCACACAGAAGTAGCTTTAATGCCAATATCTTCATGTGGAAAAAAACATATGTATCTTTTGTTGCTGATATTAAAGGGATTCTTGTACTACTAAGGGGGATTAATATAATAACATAGGTGAAGTCACTAAAGGTTAAACAATTGGCTATACAAGTCCTTCTACTTTTGTGGCAGACAATACATTTCTGCCAAATCTCAAGTCTTATTAGCTAAAAAAAATTATGTCAGAGCTACATAAACACCAGTTGTGTAAAATATGGTGTTGTGGTCATAAGATACAGTATAACAGCCCAATGTTATTTATTAAATAAGTATACCTATATTAATGAGTGAGCTATACTATTTCATGGTGAATTAAGAAATAACAGCTAAAGGTAATGAGTGGATTAGAATCAGTAAGGAGACTACATTTCAGGGTTTATACTGCATTAAGGCACATAAGACACATGTGGTTATGTTGTTATTATTGCTTTTATGTTGGTCTGTTGAAAGGTTTCATAACATGCAAAGAATTCTGTTTCCTCAGAACGGCTATTAGAACTCCACACTACATAAGTTATTCATGAACATTTGATGAGGCTGTTTGATACTCAGCATCAAATACTGCACATTTCTTTCAGAGAACTGACACAGCAATTACAGTGACAAAAAAATGACATGCCACACAGGTGCTATAAAGAAAATATTGATGTTTGGAGTTAAAGAGACACTCACTTTGCCATTTGGAGTGCATATTTTCCTCAAGAAAAGCTATTTATCTGTCTTGGCAACCCAAATATATCATGTACTGCTCAGCATAGCGAGATGTGTATCTGAGATGGTCAGAAGCGAAAACAGACAATGTTCTTACAGCTTGAATCCAGAAATGTCATCCTTCTGGCTACAAATGGAGAAAGCAAGATTTATTCTGTTGTATGGCAGCCGGCATTCTTTTGGAAATCATTAAATAAAATATACAAAGTTTACCATCAGAGACCCACTTCAATCAAGGAAGCTTTCATTCCACAAATGCTGTTTATTATTCTTGTCATTCCTTCCTGCCTTAATTATCTTTTAAAGAAACTGCCTATCCCAATATAGATGCCTTTCCTAGGGGACATCTTTATGAAAGTGGGTAAAATATGTTATGCCACGGGAAAAATATAAAAGTTGGTATTAAAATAAATGGAATGTTTACACAGCTCCATTGTTGTCCTCACCCATGGAATCGGCAGAAACCCATTATCCAGAAAGGTCTGAATTAATACAGGGCCATCCCCCAGAGAATCCATTTTAGTCAAATAATTCAAATTCTCTGTAATAATAAAGCAGTACCTTGTACTTGATCCCAACTAAGGTTTATTTAATCCTTGTTGGAGGCAAAACAATCCTATTGGGTTTAAGTAATGTCTAAACTCTTTTATAGCAGATTTAAGGTAGAGATCCAAATTACAGAAAGATCCCTTATCTGGTAAACCCCAGGTCCAAAGCATTCTGGATAACAGGTCCCATAACTGTATTTGTACAACAATTCAGTGGTAATAAGAAAAGTGTTTTCTATACCCTTTTTTAATTGTAGATGCTAGACATGGAAATAATACTTATCTTGACGGAACCACTTAATTGTAGTGCATCTGATTGAAAACACAGCCATCATCAGTAGAAGAGATATCATTACTATGCCATGACTACACTTTCTGGATCAGGAAGGATATATCTATCCAATGTATAATGTCCATTCTTAGGAATGACCCTAAATAAGGATAAATATAAAATGTCCACTCTCATAGGTGACCCAGTACACATGGCCCCTCTTTCCTCTGCTATCAGATTCTACATTCTATCTTCCAGAATGTTAACAGCCCCTGGGACACCCTCTAGAGTGCATGTTATTCATATACACAAGCCAGGGAACCCTAGAGGACTCAAGGGGAGGTCTGTACTTTCTGTCAACCAATGGCAGATGCATCCTTGTGCCCCACTCTGTACACAGACCACTGCAAATGGTCCAAGTGCTCCATGCATGGGCCCTAAGGGATATTTGCACCCCTTATTAATCTAGAAAATTCCTACTTGGCAGTGGTAAATGTTTAGCATTAATGAAATTCATTTTATTTTCACGATTCAAGATTTTGGCGCTAAAAAACTTGAATTTGAATTAGGGTTCAATAACTTGAATGTCTGGTATTTATTAAGCTAAAAAACAACCAGAAACTCGAATGTAAAAATTTGCCACCTAAAAGCGTGCAAGTTTTCATGATGTTTGTATTCAAGTGTTTTTAATGTCATGAGTTTACCACATTTATAAATAAGTGAGCATTCAATTTGATTTGAGGCAAATTTATTGGATTTAGGATAACAAACTCAAATGCACAAGCTCGAAAAATGATATATAAGCCCATTAGTGTTACCTAAAATGGAATGTATGGTAATGGAAGCAAAGTACCATAGTCCCAAGGCCATATATTCTGCGGTATTCTTTGATATATACCAGTACAGATACAACAAGCAAAATAAAAAGTAAGCTGTTAATAAGTGGAATTTCTTGTAACAGGTAAACTCAACCTTTTGTCAATAATCCAGCATTTTAACTGCAGTGAAAAAAAACTTCGCTGTGCTGTATATTGCCATAGAGCCTGACTGGTGGATATAAGACCTAATCTATACTGCTTAGAGCAAGCATGTGTTTTAATTGGGCATTCTTAAATCACTTTCTAAGCAACAGAAAAGAGGTGGAAAGTAAGGAATGATATAGGGCTAAGATTTGAAAAAGGCATAAAGAGTTACTGCCTGTCCATTAACATATCCAAGTCCCTCCTAAAGACATGGAAGTCTGCCTTCACAACATGACCATGCAGAGTATTACATGGACCTACTGCCTGACTATGATGGTATGCTTAGAAGCATATTTATAAATTTGATGCTGTAAAAGTTGGTGCAAAATAAATGTAGAAATCCCACTTGTAATTTTTAGGTGTATTTGACAACTTGCATAGCATAAATTTCTTGCACAATTTTTTTTTTTTGCCCGGGTCTTTTTTGCCGTGGCCACGTCCAATTTCGAAATGACCGTGGCCATTTTTGCTGCGACCACGACTTTTTTTGATATGTAACAAAGTTTCACAAAACAATTCACCAGTGGTGAAATGCAGAAATTCCCTGCGAATCCATGCCTGGCGAAAGAATTTGCTCATCACTACTTACAGCCAAACAGGTAGCTCTGCCTTCAAGGCCAGGGTAGCAGTGACCAAGACTTGAGAACAGAATCCATCCAAGTCAGGGGAGCTATAGGGGGGAATCTGCATACACAGATGTTTGTTCTCTCTCAGATGTGGATTTTTTTAATGCCTGATTAATTCCTAAAATTATACCATTATTTTACACCATACTATACCTGGCATAACCCAATGATGTCAATGCAACAATTTTCATGATTTTTCTGTGAAAAGTGGTGCAAAATGAGTAAGAAAACATTGATTTGTATAAATATTTTTATTAAGGTAGCACTACTTTTTGCACCACTCAAATAAAAACATCACAGATATATAAGCATTTGTGATTTCTGTGAGTCGATAAAGTGCCAAATGCTTTTTGTATTTCTAAAGCCAAGCAGGAATGCTACTGCCCATCTTAGAGTATTTCCCCCACTTCCCAATCTTATATCTTATACATGATGTACCTGAGTATAGCATTTGACAGGAACAAAGTTGCACATGGCCTTGATAAAGGGACCCACTCATCCCACCCAAGAGATCAGGCAGCTGGCCCTGAAGTGGAGCAATTCTCTGGTATCTGTTGGTGCTAAAGGTTTTTATTCTCTAGGACATAACCTGCTATTATATTTCATTGGAAAGCCCAATTTCTTTATCAGTGTTGATTTACCAGGAATCTTGTTGATTTACAAGGAAAATTAATCCCTTAGTCAGCATAGGATATATACACAATTTGTTTAACTCTAATTTCACACTTTAAAAGTCTATTGTGTAATTTCCTAGGTTACACCGATAGATATTTACTTTTTGAACGATTGGTTGTTTAATGCACAGTGAGCACTTATTTAAGGCAATTAAGGCAATGTCAATAACAATTCACATCATTACTAAGGTAAATTAAACTGTAATCAACAAATCTGAACCAATGTCCTAGAGTAAAAAAATAATCACTGAATTATATCATGCATGGAGAAAACACGTTGATAACAGACTCTCTGTAGCCAATTCAGAAATGTCTATTTAAGCTTTGGAAAAACTTGTTTACACAAGTTTTTCCCCTCCTCTAAATCTGTTTCCTTCAGGACAAAAGTTACCTTTACAATATAACCTCTTTAATGAAAGCGAACAACCACTATGTTGTAAAAGCTTAGAGAGGCTGTAAGGCATTGGGATATTTTATTTTACAATTGTGTACTCACCACTTAACTCAGAGAGATATTACTTATAAAAGATGATTCCTAAAAGGAAAGTTTGGGATTTTATTATTCCTCTGGGCTAGATTGGCTGATCTTTGAAGAAATAAGGTTATACCCTTTTCATTTCCTATCTATAGGACAATATTTTAGCAGTGTATGAGGTCACAACAAAAGAGCCACTAGCCCTTTCCCATGTGATATATTGCTTTCCAACAGGAGTCAGGATCACAGAGCTCAAAGGGGAATCATTACCAAGCTTAATAGCACACAGAATATCATGATTTGATTGATTCTGCCTACTGAAGTGGGAAAGAGTCATTAGAGGGTTAGGCAGGAAAGAAGAGGCATGCCTAGGAGCAATCCAAAAAAAATTGTTGGCAACATAGTGATACAGATCTTTTTAATCTTATTTGAGCTGTTACTTACCTTACCTTGTAATAGAAGATCTAAAACATAATAAAGCCAATCTGGCCATTAATTTAGTCTATTAACTTTTAAAGAATGGACAGTCCTGTTCACAGATGTTTTACCAAACTGAATGTACTTTGTGTTTGCTTATTGTTCTACTTGCAAAAGTATATAAAAAGCTTCAAGTAATCCCTGCTGAAGTAGCATAATTATACATTTTTGCCACTTGAGTAACTAACATGCAACCAGTGGCTATTAAATACACATAATTAAAAGAACATGGAAAACCTAACAGTTGGAATTGAATCATTTTCCTCATTTAACCAAACTTTCCTGAACATTTACCTAACAATCAGGAAAGTTTTGAATAGTCATGCAGGATAGTGCCCTGTATAGAAATACTCCCTGTTGTTTTTTTTAGGTTACAAAAAAAAAATAATCTCTATGAGTGAACCTAAGTATACATTTAGGAAGCTCTCAGTACCCAAGAACCCATTATTTCTGCTTGTGAAACAACTGCCTTAAGCCCCTCCATAGACATACAGCCTTAGAGGTAGGTCTCTTTTGGCCATGCTGTTTAATATTCTCAAATACACTGTAGAATAACCATATACTCATGCAAAAGTCTGTTGTAGACAATGCAGACTGATATTTGTTATTAACGCAGTAGTCATAGTCCCCACAGCCCATATACTATCTCTCTATCCAACTATCTATCTTCTATCTATCTATCATCTATCTATCTATCATCTATCATCTATCTATCTATCTATCTATCATCTATCTATCTATCTATCTATCTATCATCTATCTATCTATCTATCATCTATCTATCTATCTATCATCTATCATCTATCTATCTATCATCTATCATCTATCTATCTATCTATCTATCTATCATCTATCTATCTATCTATCATCTATCTATCTATCATCTATCTATCATCTATCTATCTATCTATCTATCATCTATCTATCTATCTATCTATCTATCTATCTATCTATCATCTATCTATCTATCTATCTATCATCTATCTATCTATCTGTCATCTATCTATCTATCTATCTATCATCTATCTATCTATCTATCGATCTGTATCCTCTGCTCACTATTCTTTACTAGATTAAGGAACCCTGAGACATTTTGTGTTATATATTATGAACTACCTACAATACCTTCACACTTTAAAATCATGTTATCTTTGTTCAGATATCACCAAATCCTAAAGCAGGTCTCAAATGAATGCTGGACTTTCATATTTAGAAACCCTGATTTGGACCATAACCTGTGTAACTTTCCCGGAACGTTTACATGCATAGGAAAGTTGCCCAAGTTTGCTTTGAGGCATACAGTGACTTATTGGAGTTTTAAATTACCTGCTGCAACTATTTGCACTGATTATAGATGCGACCATTAGAAATAGATGTTTTGATTTGTTTTAGAATTATTTGCTCTCACCGTTTTCACAAGACTTCAGCTTTTCCTCAGAATTCTAATGTGGTCCAAAGAGACAAAGGTTCCTGAAAAATATGGTCCTCGAGGAAAGTGACCAAGTTTTTTGAGACTGTGATTTCCTTCCTGCACTGCAGGCCTCCTCAGATGGCCCCTGTGGGTTCCTTTGTTTGTTGGGAACAAGGATTTATTTTATAACTCTACAGAGCTAAGACTGTAAAGAGATGCTAAAGCTGACAAGACACATGTTCTAACACAGCACATAAGCAAAGGGAGGAGATGTAAAAAGAGACTTTGGGGCTTTTTGACAAAAATCATAAAACGATGTGCACATATATTTTCTAAGCTCCCTTTTTTTACCAAAAAGTTTTTGTCTATTCATTCTGTCGGTCTTTAAAACCTATTAACCCTTCCCATTGTCTTTGGACCAATATACTATAGGACAATAGGTTTCTATTAAGGATGCCCTACACCTTTAAACCATTTCCCTAATCTCATTTGAATATACAAGAGCCCTTGTTTAAAATAAAGAAAACAAAGAAAGATCAAGAGCAAAGCAGGCTACGTTTCTATGGTTACAAATAAATGTTTAGTAATGAATGAATGTCAGGCTTCGAGGTTTGAAAGAAGCCAAGGCACATTTATAGTAGTTGCACAAGAAAATGAAAATGTAGTAGTGTCCTGCAAAAATGAATGTATATATACTATGGATCAGCACATAGACACTGATGGATTCAAGGTCACATGACTTATGTTTGCAACATATTAATCTAATCTTCTCCAGCATAATTGCACACAAACCATTCTGGTCACCATGGTTTTACCTGCCAATGTCTTCTCTATATCATCTCTACTTAATGTAACAGGTATTCAATTAAAAAAACTGATATAGGTGTTGGGGTTTGCATGCAAATCCCATTTTGAATAGGAACCAGAAGCAGACAAGTTGTGGTATTTTGACACTGCATTTTGGTCGAAACTGAAGACTTTGAATTTGGTTCAGCTGGTCACTTATTAACTTTGCAGACAGAGTTTTTATCCTGTTGCATTTCTTTGCCAAGGTTGTTTTGTCTCTTTCCCTGCTTTAACAGCTACCTTTGGGAAAAATGTAATTCTCAAAGATTAGTGATTGTGGAAAAAAACACGATCAGCCTATGATTAAGCATGATTAACATGAAATGTTATGTTAGATGAAAGATATTCTTTTCACCCAGCTTTTTAAACAAAATATTTAAAATGTATACTACGTTTAAAGATTCTATATATTTTATTTATTGGTATTATGTTTATTCATTTATCTATTCTTCCAATGCCTTATTTATAAGTAGTGTTGATTTTCCATACAGAAATATATTTCAATAAGTAATGCCTTACTCTATCCTAAATTGTCTAATTTTTTTATAAATAGCTATGAATTATACATTTTAATGCTTTTGTTTTATTTTGTAAAACTAATCAGATGATTTGGAGAGGAAAAGAAAAGACTTTCATGATTTTAATTTTGATGAAATAAATTCAGTGTTGAAATAGGTTCAGTGTCACGGAACAGAAGTCTATTTAGTATTTAGTACATTTCCATAGCCTACCTTTTGATCTGGTCCTCCTATAAAACTAAATTTCATATAATTGCTTTATTTATCTTTAATTTCTAGATTGGAAAGGTCTGAAGAGAGTTGGGCTGCCATCTTTAGAAAAGTGAAGTTGAATAAGCCCAGGCAAAACTTACAACTGATAGGGTTCATGTACTGGCAACTAGAAGACCCATGAAATTTAGTGATACTGTAGGGCAGTGATCCCCACCAAGTGGCTCGTCAGCAACATGTTGCTCCCCAACCCCTTGGATGTTGCTCCCATTGGTCTCAAAGCAGGTAGTTATTTTTGAATTCCTGACTTGGTGGCAAGTTTTGGTTGAATAAAAACAAGATTTACTACCAAATAAAGCCCCTGTAAGCTAATAGTGTGCATAGAGGCTGCCTAATAGCAAATCTTAGCCCTTATTTGGCTCCTCCATGAACTTTTATGATGCTTGTGTTGTTCTTCAAGTCTTTTTACATTTGACTGCTCACAAGTAAGCAAGGTTGGGGACCCCTGCTGTAGGTATAACAAAATCTATTCAATCCTTACTAAAATATATTACACAGTCTTGCTTGAAAATCAAAGCTAAGAATAGAATCCCTTTACTTTAATATGAATCTAAGTATGTTATATGATAAGGATGCCTATACATTACACCATGCATAATTTAGCACAATTACTGTATATATGCAAACCACAGACCATTAGGTTTATAGAAAATTAAATAGATTACGAAAACTGTTATGATGCACAATGAACTTTTGATGACCACAGACCTTTCAAATTATTTAGAAAATTGCTAAATCATGTACTGTTCTAAAGCCTAGGACTAGAGTATATAAATAACTTCACTTTGTTGCTTGAAATCCCCAAATGCAATGCCTGGGGTTAGACATGACCTTGTACTTATTCTTACTGAGCCTCATCAACAATTTAGCTAGATTTATATTATATTTAATATAGAGATATCAATGAAATACATAATCAGATAATACCTGTCTCTGTAATAATAGGAGGCCATTTATTTACTTCCTCTAGGTAAGAAATACATTTTTGCAACAAAAATAGAGCAAAATATTAAGGGATATTTTTAGAACAGAAAAACTCTGGTTACTGATATGACATGGGTGAACAACAGTGTAGTAGCTTTACAGAAAATAGAAATAAAAAATCTATGCAAGACTAAATAGATGTTAAATATTACATTCCATGGGATACATACTAACTAATAAGCAACTTATTTCAAATGCCCTTTTCAATAGCAGCTGGATGTTAAACCATCTTTTCTTTTTTTGGGGGGGGGGGGGCACTTCCTATTTAAAATCAATTAAAACCTTTCTTTCCAGTCTGCTTGCCTTTTACTACTTAAGGCTTAAGTAGACATAAGACTTAAGTAAAGGACTTAAAGACCTTGGCACCAACCAGGTCAATGAAAACTAAGCATAGGATGAAAAAATTAATGATCAGTGGTTACCTTTACAGACAGATGAAAATGATCATTAGATACAGAGATCTAGGCTTTTGAATTTTCTGACATAATCCTGATAGTTCCACCTTGGCTTCTAAGCCTCTATTTTGGTCTGTAAGGGTTTTAATTTCAGTATTGGCATGGCCAAGTATCAATTTATGAGAAAACACCATTATTTACCAGTGATTCAAGTAGCCTATATCTTCAGGTATCTTCAGAGAATCCTATTCTCAAACTGCATTGATCAGATTAGCAACAGGGTCTCTTTATATCAGGTGGCTAATATATGAATAATAACTGAATTATTTATTTGTTATAAATAGAGTGGCCAGTATAAAATCATAGGTGCTAAATTGCTCAATGCAGTTATCCATAGCAACCAATCAGATGAAAACTGGTTACTATTGTGTAAATTTGGTAAATCAGCCACAGAATCACTTAAAAATCACTTTAGCTTATCAACACCAGTATGTTTGTAAATTCCACATCCTACGTAAACATTTAAACCACCTTGAAAAACCTATTTAAAATCATCTCCTGAATGTCAAGCTGACATATATTATAAACCTCTTAATAGATCTGTTGTTTTCCTAATTAAAAGCAGCTTCTACACTCTGCGGTGATTTTTTTTTTTATATATATTTCTCAGGCACATCTACAATTTTCATCACACAGTTTAGAACTGAATGTGGAAAAACTTCTTGAGCCAAGAGGAAAACGATAAACATTCCATTACCGTTCTACCAGCAAAGACTTAACATATCAGCAGTGTTCGGAAAGCAAATTCAATTATGCTGTGGGCTATTTCTAATTATCAGTACAGTGTGCTGTATGTAACAAACTTGGTGCTCTGATAGAAAGCTTCAGCAGGCAATGTAATAGAAAGAGAGATGAGGAGAACGAGAGTTGTAAAATTTATGTGCGGATATATACATTTTTTTTTATTTTTACGATTTCTGTCTTGGCTTTTGGTAGTATTGCACCTATCAGCAGAGTTTCCATACTTTCAAAAACATTCACGTAATCATTGCAGTACTATGGACTGTATTTAAGTATAATAAGTGTTGTCTACCCTATCCCTTCCTTTGCTGTATGTGACAATCTTAGCTAGTGAACAATGTACAAGATGAGGCTTTGTGGCTCATGTTATGCCTGTAGGGCTGCAACACTGCTGGGAGAAAAGAACCTGGTCATTTTAAAGTCATTGGCTATATTTAGTTTCCTTACACATATGGTATTTATGTAACACCTTCAAGCAAGTTATATCTGCATAAATCTATGAAACGGATTCACGATCTATTGAATTTGATGGGTTCATTTGATGTGATGGTGGTGTTCATAAATATTATTATCTTAATGCATATATATATATATTGCTGCTATATACAGTATAAAGAATGTTATGCTCAATCATTGAGGCACTGTGAGATTAACCTGTAAAGGTTATACTGATGCGTTTATCAATAAACAAAACTGAAGGCCCCAGAAAAATAACACAGTCAGTAAAATAAGAGAATAGAGGAATAAATATTAACAATTATTTTACCTTGTGTAAGCTTATAGTAAATTAGCCCTTTAATTACCACAAGCTACACCGTATTTTACCCAGGATGAGACTGTATCCTTCAGGGGTGAGCCCTCGCTTTGTATGGAGGCCAGGTGGATATGTGTTGTATTTCTCAATAAATGGGCGCCAGTGGTTCTTAACATTGAAACCATGAACTGTTTATTTACACAGCCACTTAGGAGTAATTACAGAATAGGCAGGCAGTAGCATCTCACAGCATAGGCAGTACTTACAAGAATATGTCACACTGACCCTTTAGCTGTAGGGCACAAGGGGTTAACTCCCAGCTTTCAGGTATATGCTTCCAGTGGAACCTGGGTGATCACTATCTAACCCTAGGTCTGTACACTGTTACCCTACTCTGGGCAGTATTACACCCAGCTTATAATGCCTCTACAATCCTGGTTGGAGCGAATGCTGCTCACTAAATAGCCCTGCCTGTCTATCACACCTAGTGTGATCTATAACAGGAACTGCCTATTCTTTCTAAAGCTACCTATTCAGAGTAGAGCTCTCCTCTTGTGGAGAGAGCTCCACAAAATGGCTCTTTGCCTCATGGCTGCTCAGCCTTTTATACCCACAGTGACACCCTATGGCCAAAGTGTGTAAATGCACAAGGGGTCATGCTATGACCCAGGAACAAGGGACTTACTTCCCATTACATTAAGGACCCTTATAGCTGTCTAGAGAACTAGGGGACCACAGAGTGGGAAAAGGCATAATTTACCAGTTCCCTACATTCTCCCCCTGGTGAAACTCTTACGTCCCGGCAAGAACATATAAGCACATATCAAAAACACAGTACATCCGCTTCAGTAACCTCTCCATAGGATTACCAGGGTACAATGGTTTCTGAAATATAAAAACAAATTTGAACAAGAATCAATAATACAGAGGCATCATGTTAACAAGCCTGGCATGGGCATCAATTAAACTCGCCAAAGCATACGGTGGATTGGGATGACAGGGCACAGCATAACATGGTCTTCCCAAAGTGTCATAAGTAAACACTGGTGGAGGTCGCCTGATACGATCACCCCTTCTCACTTCTTCTGCCACTGGCTGACACAGCCCCGGGCCAGAATCAACGGGTGTGCTTGAGCTATTAGCCACCTCAGAAGCAGAAGCTATGTCTCCAATATCACTGGGCTGATATGAAGGGGAATTAACATTTAAACCACCCCTCTGTGGTAAACCTCCACCAGATGCCTGGACCGGCAACTGTCCAGAATCATCAGCCGGAACCGTGAACCAATCCTCATCAGTCACTTGTTCTCCTCTACCATTAGTAGGTACCTCTTCTCCACTAGATGCAGCATCACCCTCTTCATCCACGGAGGGAACTTGAGGTACCGGAAGCAAATGGTTGCGATGCCATGCCTTAACCTTGCCGTCCGGACCACGAACTTGATACACCGGAATATTTGGTAATTTACCTACCACTTCGTACAAGTCCTTCCTCCAACGGTCTGCTAGCTTGTGTTTGGCAGTTTGACCCAAGTTGCGAAGGAGCACTTTATCACCCGGTAGCAATTCTCTGTACCGTACTCTAGAATCAAAGCGTCTCTTGTTCCCAGCATTTATTTTGGCTGTGTTCCCCTCAGCCAGACGATAGGCCTCTTTCAAACTTTCTCTAAGACGGGCCACATACTGATAATGCTCTTGTTGTCCTACTCCATCAGTGGATACACCCAGCTGTAAGTCAATTGGCAGTCGGGCCTCCCTTCCGAACATAAGGAAATATGGGGAAAACCCAGTAGAATCATGACGGGTACAATTATATGCATGTACCATTGCCCCTACATGTCGACTCCAAGACTGCTTGGCAGTAACAGACAGTGTACCCAACATATCCAGCAGAGTTCGATTAAAACGTTCAGGTAGAGCATCCCCCTCTGGGTGATAAGGCGTGGTACGACTCTTATCAATATTCAGCAGACTTAACAACTCCTTTATTAATCTGCTCTCAAAGTCACGTCCCTGATCGGAATGGATCCGATTGGGGAGCCCATAATGGACAAGGAATTTCTCCCAAAGTACCTTAGCTACTGTCACAGCCTTCTGGTCTTTAGTGGGATAGGCTTGTGCATAACGGGTATAATGGTCAGTTACTACCAGGACATTGCCTACACCACTGGAGTCACTGTCAATGCACAAAAAATCCATACATACCAGATCCAAAGGCACAGTACTCTTCAAGTGTTCCATGGGGGCGGCCCGGGTAGGCAAAGTCTTTCTCTGCAAGCAAGGCACACACCTCCTGCAGTAGTCAGCAACTTCCTCCCGCATCCTAGGCCAAAAGAACCGGTCCTGCACAAGTCCATAGGTTTTCTCCACCCCCAAGTGTCCATGTTGGTCATGCAAACTCCGCAAAACGGCCCTCCGATAGGCCTGGGGAAGTACCAATTGCCTTCTTCCTGGGTGATCATGAAAGAGATGAACTCTATAAAGGATCCCATTTAAAATCTCCAATTTGTTCCACTCTTTTAGGAAGAAGGTACTGTCTTTTGGTATGGCACCCCTCATATATTTAGAATCCCCTCGGGAAACAGCCTCCCGCACATGAAGAATCACCGGATCTCTTTTCTGTAGCCGGATCATGTCTCGGGCCCTCACTTGAGAGTTCTCCGGCACTCCCAAAACAGTAGGGTAACAGTACATAGCAGGAACAGAGTCTGCTCCACCGCCTAGTGAATCTACTGCTCGCAGCTCAGAGAAGGCTATACATTCCCCTTGTACAGCAGCTGTAGCACAGTGAGCGGATACAGCAGGGCCAGGAAACTCTTCCCACTCTTCCTCCTCCAGCTGAGGAGGGAGACCTGGGCGCCTAGAAAGGGCATCGGCCCCTACATTCCTCGGGCCAGGTTTGTATTTTAAAGAAAACTGGTAATTAGACAGTGCAGCCAACCAGCGATGACCAGTCGCATCCAATTTGGCAGTAGTCAAAATATAAGTCAATGGATTATTATCAGTCCGTACCTCGAACTGAACCCCATAGAGGTAGTCATGTAGCCTCTCAGTAATAGCCCACTTTAAGGCCAAAAATTCCAGCTTGTGTACAGGATAGTTCCTTTCACTGGAACTAAGACTCCTACTAACATAAGCAACCGGCTTCAACCCGGCAGGATACTCCTGATGGAGAATACCTCCTAGCCCTTCATAGCTGGCGTCTACATGTAGGACATACGGCCGCTTCGGATCAGCATAAGCAAGCACTGGCGCCTCAGTGAGCTTTTTCTTTAGTGTTTGAAAGGCGTCTTCACATGCTGGGGTCCACTTGTCATGGAAAGGAATAGTCGTAGCATGACAGTCTTTAGAGTCACTCCCCTTTAACAGCTCATTCAAGGGATATGCGATCTTGGAGTAGCCCTCTACAAACCTCCGATAATAGCCACAAAACCCTAAGAATGATCTCAGTTCTGTTAAATTAGTGGGGTTAGGCCAAGTCAGTACAGCAGCCACTTTCTCTGGGTCCGTAGCAATCCCTTCTGCGGACACAACATGCCCTACAAAGCGCACAGATTTTCGTGTGAATTTGCACTTGTCAAGGGAAAGTTTGAGCCCTTCCTCTCTAAGGCGCTCAAGTACATTGAACAAGCGACTATCATGTTCTTCCACAGTAGAGCCAAAAACGATAATATCGTCTAGATACACTATACATTGCCTTGGCGTTAAATCACCCAGCACTTTTTCCATAAGGCGCTGAAATGTTGCCGGTGCCCCACTTATGCCCTGGGGCATGCGGGTGAACTGATAGAATCCCAAAGGGCAGATAAAAGCAGTCTTTTCTTGATCCTCCACACTCATAGGTATTTGATAGTACCCAGACCGCAGGTCCATTACCGAAAACCAAGCACTACCATGAAGGGCATCAAGAGCCTCATCGATACGGGGCAAGGTGTACTGGTCAGGGATGGTGCGTCTGTTCAGGGTTCTGTAATCCACACATAGCCTAACACTGCCGTTTTTCTTCCGGACAATGACTATGGGGGAGGCATAGGGACTTCTTGACTCCACGATAATGTTTTGTTCCTTCATTTTCTTTAAGTAGTCCCGCACATCATCAAGGTCTCTTGGGGGTATGCGCCGAGACCGCTCCCTAAATGGAGTGTGATCTTTCAACCGAATATTGTGCTCAGCATGTTTGGCACACCCCACATCCATGTCGTCAACTGAAAATACATCACTGTATTTAGCCAATTTCTTTTCCAACATTTGCTGGTGTTCTGGGGAGTCATCAGAGTCCTTCAGGTTAAACTTTAATTGAGTATCAGGTTTCCCCAACTGAGCAGGGAAAGAGTCTAGACACTCCACAGGATAACAGTGGGCTACAGTGCGCCATGCAGGAATTACCACTGAATGGGAGGTGATATTCCTCACCGTTACCACATCAGTCCGGGGGCATTTATAACGGTAGTCCTTTCGTTCTGGAATTACCTCCCAGCCTTGTCGGATAGCTTCCTGAGGATCAGTCTCTAGCAGGAAGAAGCTACCACTGGTCGCTGGCACAATTTCCACATAAACTTGAAGACTTTGCTCTCCCCCTGGTGGAATCTCCACCGGGCGCCAAGGATTCCCTACACAGCCTCCCGGCGATTCAGGGGCAAATGTCTGACATATTTCCTGCAGCTCCGGAGTTATCGGCAATGCAGTCAAAGGAGTCCCTTCTCTTGGCTGGAGAAATTTAATGAAGGCTTCTTCCACTGCTTTCACATTGGAGCCAACAATCACAGGAGCTGAATTCTTGCCGGCGGTGAGAGGGCTCACATAAGCAATAACTTTAAGTGGGGGCTCACTGTCTCCCACCAGGCCAGGGATATGCAACTGCACTTCCAAACATCCGTCCATGTAGACAGGATTTTCTCCCACTCCATAAACAGGCACAAGACCCACAGGCTGTAAAGGGACATGGCTGAGGTACTGCTGATAGAAGGGCCGGTATATAATAGTCAATTGAGAGCCAGTGTCAAATAAAGCAGTGGCTGGAACACCATTTACTAGGAGGCTAAAGATGCACCTGCGCCCTATACCAGGTAGACTCCTGGGCCAGGAATTCTTTACAAGTCTCCTCCTTTTCTTGGGGAGCTGTCCCACATTACTATGAATATCTGGCTGATTAGCTGGAAGAGGGCACTGATGAACCCGATGCCCGGTCTGTCCACAACAGTAACACTCTGATCGTGCTGAGGGGCCAACATAATTATGCGCTTTATACTTGGGAGACTTGGGGGAGAAGCCCTCTTTCTTTCCCAGCTGTCCCATAGATTCTCCTTTTATTGACTTCCTGGGAGAGGAGGTAGAGCCTTCCTCAGCTTTGGCTGAATGGGAGAGGTATCTGAGTTCAGCCTCCTGTTCCTTCACCTTACTCATAAGCTCACTTAAGGCAGGGGGTGACCCATGGCGATACATTATACGCAGTTCAGTGGCCACCGGATGTCCTCCTAACATCCCATACATGAGCTGATTTCTCCTTTTTTCATTTACCTCAGCAATAGTAATTATATTCTTAGATACCAACTTCCACAAGGCATCTTCCAATCTTTTAATAAAGGCTGAAATATCCTCTCCCTCTCTCTGCTTCAAACTTTGGAACATATGAAGCCAGGTGTGAGGATTGTCACAGGTACCATATACATCCTCTAGCGCCCTTAAACAGTCTCTAACTGAAGCGTCAGGGTGGGCTTTGCAAAACATCTTTACCACTCGGCTAGCAGGGGGAAGCAGATTTTCAGTTAGCCTAATCTTTTTCTCCCTCTCTGAGCAGGGACATTCTTCTATCATTTGGATAGCAGCTTCTTGCCATTCCTCAAACTCCTGCTCTCCCTCAGGGACAGGGGCCATCCCTGAGAAAACCTTCAGCTTTGGGTATTTAGTCTTTGCTACCACAACGGTCTGAGGACTATAGTTTGTGAGAGGGCCAGACTCTCTTATTTTCATACGCTCCACACCCTCTGATACTGCCATGGGTGTCGGTGCTTCCACTTTCACACCACCCTTCTCTGTCTCAGACCTGCATCGCTTGGAGTATACAACCGGGCAGCCATCAGGAAAGGCACCCTCTGGGAAAATAGTATAGGGCCCTGTGTTATCAAACACATCCCTCGGAGCCCTATATAATAATGTTAAACACCCCTTTTTTCGTGATGTCTTGTCAGCAAGCCGATAAGAGCCGGACAACTTGTCATAACTTTCCACATTTTTATCGACAAGGTCCAAGGGTTTGTCCCTGTGTACTCGGTCCACAGCAAATGCTTGCCGTGGATTTATTTTCTCATACACTGCCCATTCATATACTTCACGGTGCTCTATCATGGTCATGTCATCCATTTCACTTCCTATCTCAGGGTTTTTCTGCTCTGCCTCCATTGTACCTTAATTATTAGTAGACGTGGCGTGCGGAAACTAAGAACCACAGAAGTTTCCTGCCAGCGTCTTTCTCACAACACAACACCTGGTACAGGCCCCACTTTGGCCGCGCCAAATGTAAGCTTATAGTAAATTAGCCCTTTAATTACCACAAGCTACACCGTATTTTACCCAGGATGAGACTGTATCCTTCAGGGGTGAGCCCTCGCTTTGTATGGAGGCCAGGTGGATATGTGTTGTATTTCTCAATAAATGGGCGCCAGTGGTTCTTAACATTGAAACCATGAACTGTTTATTTACACAGCCACTTAGGAGTAATTACAGAATAGGCAGGCAGTAGCATCTCACAGCATAGGCAGTACTTACAAGAATATGTCACACTGACCCTTTAGCTGTAGGGCACAAGGGGTTAACTCCCAGCTTTCAGGTATATGCTTCCAGTGGAACCTGGGTGATCACTATCTAACCCTAGGTCTGTACACTGTTACCCTACTCTGGGCAGTATTACACCCGGCTTATAATGCCTCTACAATCCTGGTTGGAGCGAATGCTGCTCACTAAATAGCCCTGCCTGTCTATCACACCTAGTGTGATCTATAACAGGAACTGCCTATTCTTTCTAAAGCTACCTATTCAGAGTAGAGCTCTCCTCTTGTGGAGAGAGCTCCACAAAATGGCTCTTTGCCTCATGGCTGCTCAGCCTTTTATACCCACAGTGACACCCTATGGCCAAAGTGTGTAAATGCACAAGGGGTCATGCTATGACCCAGGAACAAGGGACTTACTTCCCATTACATTAAGGACCCTTATAGCTGTCTAGAGAACTAGGGGACCACAGAGTGGGAAAAGGCATAATTTACCAGTTCCCTACACTTGCTTCTGCCTAATGAAGGAAAAGTGAAAGTAAAGCTGTTATAAAAGCCTCCTAGAACATAAGTATGCTACCTGCATTTAACTAGTGTACATATCTGGCTAGTGTACATGAACCAGATGAATTTAATCAACACAGTCTAAACCTATATCAGACAATGGACCAAACTCTATGAAAATAATTCTAATTTATCTCATGAAAACTCCCCTGAACTCTATGCTGATATAAAGAAATTAATACGATTATAGGGATCATTTACTAAAACCCTAAATGCAAGGGCAAGAATACTAGGGGGGAGATTTACTAAGGCACGAACGCTTCGAATGCGTCCGAATGCGGTTTTTTTCCGTAATGTGCAGGTTTTTTGCGACAATTTTGCCGTCGCGGCTTTTTCATACTTTGCAACAAAATTTTGCAACAAATTCGTATTGCCACGCCGAGTATAAAAGTTTCGGATTCAATCAAGCTTCGGTATCGTGACTTTCCTTGGGCCAGGTTGGAGCTGCAGAGTGCCATTGAGCCCTATGGGAGACTTTCCTTGGGCCAGGTTGGAGCTGCAGAGTGCCATTGAGCCCTATGGGAGACTTTTCTTGGGCCAGGTTGGAGCTGCAGAGTGCCATTGAGCCCTATGGGAGACTTTCCTTGGGCCGGGTTGGAGCTGCAGAGTACCATTGAGCCCTATGGGAGACTTTCCTTGGGCCAGGTTGGAGCTGCAGAGTGCCATTGAGCCCTATGGGAGACTTTCCTTGGGCCAGGTTGGAGCTGCAGAGTGCCATTGAGTCCTATGGGAGGCTTCCAAAATCATGCACTGAAGGATCAAAGTCGGAAAGGTTTTCCCGCCATTTTCGATAGTTTAATACGAAAAAGTCGCGGCGGTGGCGGCGACGAAAAAGTCGCAAAAGATACGAAAAAGTCGCAACGGTGTCGAAAAAGTTGCGATCTTCAAAAATTATCGTATTCAATCCGAATTTTTCCCATTCGGAATTCGAATTTGTGTCTTAATAAATCTGCCCCTAAGTGTAAAAGCTTGCCCATTAATGCTTTTTTAAAAAAGTACTTGTGTCAGGGCTCTAGCACTGCTCTTCAACACGCAGTGGATTAAAAAAATCAGAGTGTGTGCAAGGCAGCATTGTCTTAATGACATACAAGTAAGAGGTGGGTGTATATCTCTGTGCTCTATTTTGGAGTGCAAAGATCTGCAGAAATTCTCCAATGTGCAGGGCAAGGTGCAACAGTATTATGATTAGCAGTGGTGTTTTCCACAGAGCTGATCCTGTGAAAGTGGTCCATAATAAATTCATAACCATCTGCAATTACTGTATCTTTAGTTAGACAAAGTAGGCAAACCCAGTTGAGCAAGGGGCCTGATTAAGTCACATGGGCTGAATTTTTACTGATAAAGGAAAAAGACATCCCCAAAACGGATGATGAATTGCAGATGGAAATGTGCTTCAGTTAGCAGAATAACTAGCACATTAAACATTTATTTGTGACAGTGCTACACACCCTTTAATGACACGATCCATGTCACCACTAGGTCAATATGGGTTTATAGTTGCATGAGGTAAGGATTATTTGCAAGCAGATAGAGACTGGCTATTTTGATTTGTAAAACGTGCTGAACTGTTTTAAATTTTTATGAAAGAGAATGGTCAATTGCAATTATATATATATATATATATATATATATATATATATATAAAGTTTAAAGCTAATATATCACATTCTTTTATATGTAATACATGCAGGTATTATCCTGGTGGTGTTGCTATGTCAGGAGGCATTCATTACAATAACCTTATGTATTTGTTTATGCTGGATTTATCCCCTGCTAAAGATAAAACTCATTGTTGCAGTATCTTTTCTTTTATCTTCCATAATATTCTCAATTTACAATACAGCATAAAGCTAGTGTGACAAAACCCCCAAGCCCACTCCATAATTCCACTGTAGTATTCTTAATGCTTGCTAATAATGTAGATCTTAGAAAGGAATATAAACACTGCTGAATGTAATAAGACCGGAGGAATGTTGCAGACGCGCCCCCCACAACCTCAGGGCGCACAGCAATAATGATCCAGGAATGAAAAGGTAGAAGTGATAAAAAGAGAAGGATTTCATTGGGTTTCCAACAGCCAGATATTAGCCTTAGACAATTGCTTGAAATCCTTTTATATTGACAGCTGACTACAACTTTATCTGTGTTTAACCTACATGCTCTCTCTGATAGCCGCGCTAAAACACACTCGCCACCTGTATTGAAATCTACCATTGGATTTATATGCCTGTTTTGTTATAATGGCCCTTTTTACATTTATAAGTATTTGACTAAGAATAACTGGCAACTAGTGATGAGCGAATCTGCCCCGTTTTGCTTCGCCAAAATATTTGCAAAATGGTGAAAAATTAGTGAAACAGAGAAAATGTCTTGTGTAAAAAAAATAAATAAACTGTTGCACGCTTTTACACCCTTTAATGTTCTTGCCCTTGCATTCAGGGTCTTAGTAAATGATCCCTAGAGTCATATTAATTTCTGCATATCCGCAAAGAGTTCAGGGAAGTTTTTGTGAGATAAATTAGAATTATTTTCAAGGAGTTTGGACAATTTCTTTTGACGTGAGCGACAATTTTTTGACATGGGCGACAAATTTTTCCACCCACCACTACTGGCAACTAGTTTATTTTGTTGGATTCCAATACTGAGTGAATTATGAACAACTCCTCTTGTTTTGTTTCACATTCTTTCACACTTTCATATATTGCCATTTGTATTTCCAGCTATACTTGCTTATACTTATGTTGCTTATAACCACTGAGAAAAAAAAAACACAAGGGCAAAATAAACACAATACATACTACTAAAGGATATACAAAACATTGCAGGTCTCTTCATCTAAATAAACAATTATTTACAAAAACATAATTTTTAGTAGTACAGGTATAGGACCTGTTATCGAGAATGCTCGGACCAAGGGTATTCCGGATAAGGGATCTTTCCGTAATTTGGATCTCCATACCTTAAGTCTACTAAAAAATCAATAAAACATTAATTAAATCCAACAGGATTGTTTTGCATTCAATAAGGATTATTTGTATCTTAGTTCAATTAGATCAATTACATGGTACTGTTTTATTACTACAGAGAAAAGGGAAAGGGAAAGAGTTTAAAAATTCTGAATTACTTGATTAAAATGGAGTCTATGGGAGACGGGCTTTCCATTATTCGGAGCTTTCTGGATAACGGGTTTCCGGAAAAGGGATCCCATACCTGTATGTGCCTTTGGGTAATCGAAAATAGAAAACCATGCACACAAACAAGCAAAGGCACACATACATGTTAGGTCACATCAGCCAATGAATTGACAAAGTTCTATCTTTTACTCCCACGCTTCTTCCTGTTACAGTTGGAGCTGCATTATCTATATATATATATATATATATATATATATTTCAGTTTGGTAAAATCCTTTTAAAAGACCACTTAGTATGATATGTTGGCTATGTATTCATTCTGGTGGTATAGTTTTCCTTTAAACTGTAGGCACAATATATGTGTAAGTAAAATACTTTCATTGTGAGTGGCAGCTACAAAACTATCAACATGAACAAGCACATAGGGCATTTGTTTTAATCATGTGTCATGCAATCAGGATCTAAGACATGTAAACCCTGCAATCAGTGTGTAAAAATGGAAAAAAACACAATTTGGCAAGCCAGGCGGAAAATTATAAATTCTGAAAGAATATCCTTAACATATGTACATGTCTACATTAAAAAAAAAAACCTATATTAGACTTTATATTTTTAGATGTATTACTAGCAGGGCGAATGTAATAAAAGTAATTATCGGGAAAAAAAAGAAAGATTATTCCTTTGTATGAACACTTTTCTTTTGTGTGATGTTAATTAGAAAGTAGCATCCCTATGCGCCAGTGGGATGAAAATGGAAATGTTATAATTTGCACCAGTGCAAAATGTATGTAATACAATTTTTACTAAAAAAGTTATTAAAAAAAATGTAAAAAAATGTAAAAAATGTAAAAAAGGCCACCTTTAAGTGGGCCTTAAAAATTCCCTATGCACAATTACAATTTGCAATGAAATCCCTGTTTAATGGAGCATTATGAAACAGAACCTTGTACTTGATCCTAACTAAGATATAATTAATCCTTATTGGGGGCAAAAGAAGCCTATTGGGTTTATTCAATATTTAAATGATTTTTAGCAGACTTAAGTCATGAAGATCTAAATTATGGAAAGATCCCTTATCCGTAAAACCCCAGGTCCCAAGCATTCTGGATAACAGGTCCCATACCTGTATGTGCTATTGGGTACTACTTAATAGAAAATTTCCATTTTAAGAATTAAGGGCCGCCCCTTGGGATCATAGGATTCACAAACAAGCCAAGGCACACATACATGCTAGGCCCCATCAGCCAATTATTTGACAGAGTTCAGTGGTTTGCTTCCACGCTTCTTCCTGTTACAGTTAGAGCTGCATCATTTCCTGTCAGGTGATCTCTGAGGGAACACACAGCCCATCCCTAAATGGTGGCTCAAGGGAAAGGATATAAAAGGACAATATTTACTGATATATATATTCCGGTTTTGGGGGGATTCTTTAATAGGTCACTTAACATAATATAAATCTGTTGGTTAAGTATTCTTTCTGGGGGTATAGTTTTCCTTTAATAAAATTTACCAGTACATCACATTGTGGAACAGTTCCATCTCCAAGAATCACAGAAATGGCTAGTTTTATTGAAATAAATAGCAAACCACTTGCCTTATTAGCAAGTACAGACAATCTAATTGAGAGATGCAAGAAAAATACGTAGCCTCATTGCAACCTCTGATGACTGACCCTGTTGATTCCTTCTGTAGTGATTTTATTAAACCACCGGAAAGTTATTTGTATGCTAATTTGTATGAAAATTTAGCTAGCAATGATACCAGCACCGCAGTCAGACATCTGACTTTTTGCCCCGTTGCTTGATAAAATGTCAACTATTGGATCTAAGCCTTCTTTTTAAAAAGTAGCATCCGTTATTGTTTGGATTAAGGCACTGACGTCCCGCCGCATCTATAAATATTTGCTCATTATTTGAATAAACTAATCAGTAATAATTTTCGATTTCTGTTTCAAGGCATGGCTAAGCAGATTAATTTGTTAGCCCATCCTAGCTCACTATTAACTTCTAACACAGAGATCCATCAGAATAAATTGGCTGCAGATTGCAGAATTTGAGCTTCATTCGAAGTCATGATGTGCCATGTTCTAGTTAGAAACGGCTTTCACAGGAGCTCCAGATGCCAGGTGATAAGAATTACTGATGCATTGCTTTCAAAGCAGTTTGTTTTATGACTTGGCAGATCTGGCTTATAGATTCAGCTGTGCTTCATTAGCATACAGAATGACAGCCTACAAAAAGGTTACATTATGGCAACCAAACACGGTCAGCCTTTTCTATTCTAGATGCCAGTTATAGGTCATTTTTAACAAACATCTGGGAAGCGGGTTTTGTGCTGCATCTGTAGTATTAATTAGGTGTCCCACCGGAATGGAAAGGAAAGGCAAGGAATTGTCCTGGAGGCAAGATTGACAAAACTGAGAGTTTGATATATGAAGATGTAAGAACGGATTCATTTCAGGTAGCCTTAAAAAAAAAACCACACTGATCTTGTCAATCCAATCATAATGGACAGAGATATTTATTGTAGCAAGCAGCATGTGTTGCTCACATAAAAGAGGCTACAGTACGCATTAAAGAAAAAATATTCTTTATAGGTAGGGTTTACATTCACTCTATCCTTCTACAGTTTGGGAACACGTATAAGAATAGGCTATTCACTAGTGATGAGCGAATCTGTCCCATTTCGCTTTGCTGAAAAATTTGCAAATCTTTCAAAAGAGCGAAACGAAATGGTGACAATTCTTTTGACGTGGGAAACGATTCTGATGAGAGAGACAATTATTTTTTGCCCAAGACAATTCTTTTGATGAGAGACAATTCTTTTTGACCCAATGGCGAAATGTGGAAATTTGCCATCCAATTTGGAATCCATGCCTGGCGAATTTTTTCGCCTATCACTACTATTCACCACAACAAGTCTTATAAAGATATATATTAAACCTTAATAGTTATGCCTGTGAGGAAGATTTACTAAAACTATTGTTTTTGTTAAAAAATTGAATAAACTAATTTCCAGGAATGTCATTTTGACATTTATAAGTCCGAACTGAAAAAGTACATGCATGAAACAGTTGCGAAAAAGTCACAAGATAAAAGTCAAATTTTGAATTGTTGCTCAAAAAACAGTATTAAAAATCTCTAACAATTTTAAAAAAATGAAACAACTTCCAGGGAAGGAAAGGAACATCTGCTATTGATTTTTACGTGATCTTGACATGTTTTAGATGGTATATTTTCAGATTCGAAATTGTTGCAATTTTGTCACATAATAAATCTCGCAAAAATCTGCACTTTTAGCGCCAAAAAATCCGAATTGGGAAAAAAGTTTCTGACTGTGAGTAAATGGCCCCTATCTGAAAAGCAGTCTTTGTCTTTATTTTGGTTTTTATAAACTTTTTAGAGGGTAGACTTCAAATTCAAGCAGGGTATCTTATAGGTTTTCTGTTCCTGTTTAGAAACTTGTCCAATTATTCTAAGAAGATACTCAGTTGAATAGGATAGTTAAATTGATTAGTATAATATTGATATTTATCACTGTCTGAGTGAGTAAGGGTCACTACTGACTGCATTAATAGAAGTGGGAAGGGTTTCCAATTAGGTGTCCCTCAACTTGCACATCAAGCAACAGAGAAAAGGAACCCTGTACTTAGTACTTCTCCTATGAGAACCACGGCCATAAGTGCTCTTTAAATAGGATGTACTTTTTAGTTTTTTTCTGTATCTCACAACTTTCCAAAGGGAAGACTGGTATAAGATGTTGAATTCCTATAGAAGGCTATGGGCAATGCTTCACGTTTTTTCCCCGATGATTCATCTGTATCACTATTGATTAATCTGAAGCACACACTCGCTTTCCAGTTATTAACTAATAAAAAATTGCTAATCAAATCAGCCCAAATTCAGAATGATTCAAATTGAACTAATTCAAACTGAATCATTTTGTTGCATTAGTGAATTACACGTTTGTTATGGATCTATGAAAATCAATCAATCCAAAAAGAATATTAGCCAATCTAGATGTAATTCTTTGAGAGTTCCTTAAGTGTGATATATGTTTTATTTTATTGTAATAAAATACAGGTTTTATAGACTAGGGGGAAAAAACAATTGAGTCTTGAGTCATGGAAAAATAAATACATAAATAAACCCCTAAATGATTACTAAGATAATTAGTTTATAGTCATGGACAATATATACAGTATGTATATATGTAAAAATGAAACCCAGGAAGATAATGTAAAGTCAACAGAAAGTTGAATAATTATTAATACATTTATTATATAAGACATTTTTATCTGGCATTACAGGCTGGATAGTATTTTCCCTCTTTTTCCCATTGCTAATATTTCCCACACTTCCGTCAAATGTCTCTGCTATACCGAAGACAATTACATTTTTATTGGCTGATTTGACATTATGGTGACCTTTTTAAGGCTGTTAAAAAATAACATACTATTTTAATTTACTCAATTGTGGAACCTTAATGTTAGGTAGCGCTACACCGATTTAGCCTTACAATTTATGGGTCAGTGGAAAAAAATGCATTTGATTTACTTGCTTAATGATTGTGTCTCAGAGGTCAAGTTGTGTTCAAAATGGCCAACCGCAACGTTAAAAATAACATTTTCATGCAAAGCTATCCCTTTGATTATAGACAAAAAAAATGCTCTGCTCTATATAATAATGTGCCGTCATTCCAGAAAAGAAGCAATAGTGATTATTCTACAGAATACGGGTTAAAAAATCCAGCGGTTCTTTTTCAGCTAATGTGTTTCCTGACTGTAAAAAAAGGTTAGCAACGCCACAGGGTGCTAACTGGCAATAATTATAGTCTGTAGTCAAAAGCTCTCTGATACAAATTCATTTGGATAAAATAGAGACCAAGACAACATTTTAATGTTGCATATGCAAGCCTAATAATTACACGTTTGGTGCATTGTGTCCTGCGTTAATTCATTTGCATACCCTATGCAATTGTTTGTTAGCCCTGAATCACTCTCCTACTAATTACTATAAGATTCTGTATTCATAGCAACTCTGAACCAAGTTGAAATACATTGCGTTTTTATGCTTTATTTCTCTCATGGAACAAAATAAAGAAATAAAGAAAAGATTTAAAAAAAAAAAAAACAAACCAACACCTCAATACTACAATGTGGGGCTGTGCAAAACAAATCAGAATTTTAGAGCGAATGGAATGGGATCTATAAAATGCTTGCATTCCAAATAATAACATGCACATCAGCAGAAAGAGGAAAATCAAAACTTTCACAAATGAAAAGGGAATATTGTTTTTATTGCTTCTCATTCTGCCAGGTTTGCCTAATTGGAAAACAACCTGGAGCATATATCAAGAAAAACAACTTACATTACATACTAATGAGGTTGTCTTTACCTTTGTTTTACTTCTGTTTAAATGATTGGGCCACGAGAACAGTTATAGGGCATCAAACCAGTTGGAGGAGATGGTGCTACTACCTTCACCCCATGAAAATGTTCTCACAAGGATAAACATAGACCAAGCAGATCCCTGTTTCATTACACACCCTGCAGATGTCTCTTTTTTACCAGCTATACTGTAGCTCTCTGCCACAGGAAGGAGCCACACATATTGCAATGATGTAATATCCTGTCCATGATGGGATGATTTGAGAAAACAACCAGCACAATGGGTCTTCAAGCAGCGGGATTAACCCTGCGTCTTTTTTTTTAATTTGTGATGTTTTGGGGCGGGCCCCTTCATTTGATATGTCTGATGGAATGATGTCATATGTGGGATTATAGAAAAGCAACATGGTAAGACTAAGGGGGCCATTTGTTAACCATCGGATTTTTGGCGCTAAAAGTCACGGAAAAAAAAGTTTTTTAGACATTTACTACACGTCCAAACTAAAACTTACCAAGATCATAAAGAAGTCAATGGTAGATGTAACTTCCCTGAGGAATCCTTCTTTTCCCTCAAAACTTTAGAGGTGTCAGTTTGACACTAGTTTTTGTGTGACAATGAATAAAATTGAGTTTTCGGGGCGACAATTCCAAAAAGTTGCATTTTCTCCTCAGACTTTTCTGAAATGTTAGAGTCTAGTTATAGGGGCAGATTTGTCAGCATAGTTGTCAGCATATCAAAATAATATGAATAGATCATAAATATGAGCAAATTCCACATTTTGGCATTTGCAAATTGTTTTGCGAAACTTCCACAAAATTTAGCAGCAAATGATTTGAGATCTTGTCAAAAAAGATGCACACTACCGATGTTTCAGGAATTTTTTGCTATTTCAAAAATGTTTTTGCAAAATGCAGAAAACAACTTAAATGTCTTATTATGTGTCCCTTGTCTTCCACATGAACCAATCAGATTGGAGTGAAAACACCTTATCTTCAATGTAATTTTGACTTTCTTTTGACCCAAATGCATTTGCCAATATTTCAGCAAAAGTTTCACTCATCACTAGTTATTATATTTAAACACTGTGTGAATATCACCACATATGCATGGGAGTGACAGACCCAAGCCCACAGGTAATGCTACTTCTGCAGTGTCTTCTCTAATTTGTCTATCTACATTGCTGGTTAGGCAGTACACATTGGCTAACAAGCTTTAATTGCATAGCATTTCCCTATAGTAGATCCCCACTTGTTTACGTCAAATGAGTGCCCTTTAAAAGCTAACTGGTATTTTCCTGTTTCCTGATAGAAACAATAAAAAACAAAACAAAAAAAGTCAGGTACGTAAGTAAAATAATAATAGGAAAATTAGCAATTATAAAAACATAGTAATCATTCTAATTATTATAATTGGCTGAAAAACACAGTATGTCATCTCACAATCAATTGAAACCCTTCTTCTCAAATCATTCTGGCTGGAACTTTGAAAAACATATCTCAGCAGTCTCAAATGCTAAAATAAAAAGCTTCTTATAGATGAGCCACACCTTAACTGATGAACAAGCATTTAAAAATAACTTCATTGCATCTAAAAGTATTTGGCCAAACAAAACTGCAAAATATACAGTACACCCACACACATGCATTATTTAGGTATAGAGACAATTAATATGGTTCCTTTGCTCATCTCCTGAATTGCTACCATTTTGGCAAAGTGTATTAATTTATACGGGTAGAGAATATTATAAAAATGAATTAGGATCTATTCCCTGTTGTGAATGAAACACTTATACATTTACCATTGGGTGGATATGAGCGATATTCCTCAGGATTATGGAAATGCGTATTGCTATAAGTGTTTTCTTTTGCGAATAAGTTTATTTTTAAAGAGATTAGTTTCTCTGTGTTGCATACCAAACAGTCGGCATGTTCCCCCCTCAAAGGATCGCTCTTTTGCATTCATCCCAGTGGAGGGCATTTTAGGAAGCACCAGCAAATATAATATGACAAATTTATATGTGAGAAACAGTTGAAAGATGTACATCAGGGATAGCAAGTGTTTCATATTTAGCAGGCTTATTTGAAATAAAATTGCTTGCTGATCAAATGTCATTACCCAGCCTTATAACTTGTGGTATAAAATATGCAGAATAGCTCACAGGAGATCAATCTGGTAATTGGCATACATAGCAACTGTCATCTATCCAACGCAACATGACAAGGGGTTGCTCACTTTTGGGGGCTTCTCATTATTACTGACTCTTGGGTACTTATTTTGGCAATGCTTAGAATAAAGAACCTCAGGCTGCTGCACGCAGACATTCAAATAAATATCAAACCAGACTGAAATACAGTTTGGGAATAACACACAAATAGTTACTGCCGTGATTCAGTCTTTGTGAGTTGCTTATCAAAATCCCACATTTTCTTATCAGTGACATGGGGAAAGTATTGTAAGGAACACAGATTAGTGTCACTTTTTTTAGCCAGAGTTTTTCAAGTCATAAATCTGGATTACAAGAATAGAACCATTACAAGAATAGAAGTCATTGATGAAGCTAAAATATAGTTTTAAAAATGTTACTTTTAAGTTACAGTATTTGTGGAGGCCTTTGAAAATTATATCACATTGTCCTGGCATTGGCCAGTTTTATAAATTACATTGAAAGAATGGAAAGCAATACAGAGTTAAATAAGGGCTCCACCCTGCAGCTATGCAGCCAGAATGTTGTCCCAGACAGATGCCTTGGCCAAATTGCATAGAGGAGTCACAAAGGCAATTTTGTGTGGCTACACTGCTTCTAAAAAAGTCAATTTTAAAACTGCCTACACAATAAAAAAGTTAGATATTTTACAAATATTTGTGTGTTTTTACATTGAGCATTTTTCTATGGATAAAGGATGGTGGGTTTAACAACACTGCCCATTTTGTCACAAATTCTAGAATCACTCTCGAATGGTCATATTGCTTATCTTAGCTATTAGCATTCTCCTTAGCACTTTCAAAGACAAGTAGGGCACCAGCTGTACATACTAGAAACTATGGATAAACTAGGTCAGCTTTTTCATTTACTTTACAGCAATGGTTCAAGCCCTCTTTTATGGTCCAACATTCGGTCACCCACCCCCCCTACTCCATGACAAGGTTACAGTTACATAATAATATTGTTGCATTGTTTAACCTTCCAAGAATATCTAGGACAGTAAAATACGTCATTGCTCACCACAAGACTCAACTGAACTACTCTTTATATAGGTCTTCTAGGAATACCTAGGAGAGCAGATAATATTGCACCATGAACCCCAACTGCCTTTCCCACTGGAGTCCCATTTCCATTGCTGTTTGTCCTCTCCAGTTAGGAAAGCACTAATGTATGGGAATTGGTGCTTTAGAATATCATTGCCAATAAGAACCCTTCTAGGGGAAACAAATCTAATAGCTTCTAAAAAGCAGTAATCTTTTTTTCAGAATGAACAAATAGGTGAAACGTTCTCCCAAAATAAATCCATTCAATTTATTTCATTTATTCAATTATGACCCTGCTATTGGAACACCCTATAACAATAAAACTATAGACATTTATTGTACAGTATGACCACCTTAATAAACAAATCACAGGCAGAACACCACCAGCCAGGAGATATACTTTATAGAAAGCATAATGTATCAAGCCAAGTGCAGTGTGCACAATGTTAAATGCAAATTGCTACTCGCCCCCCCCACCACCACAACACAACCAGCATTATTGCAACCAGGAGCAGCATTGCATTAGCCGCAATGGTATTCGATATGTCCTAACATGCAATTGTATGAGCACTGGTCATTAATCGGGGGTATGTTGTGGCTAATATTTTTGAAAGGTTTTACTTCTGGCATTGACCATAAATAGCCAGGTGCTAAATGCAGCAATGTAAAAATGTATTTATTACAAAAATAGCATGCAAGAACTTCTTTTGAAGCTACGGAACCCTGGAGCTATTACAACATGGAACATTATGGCTATTCCAGGAGCTGCAAGAGACTTGCACCCAAAGAAAAACACACTAATTCTATTTTAATAGTAAGAAGTGCATTTTGCACAAGTACCCTTAATGAACAGTGTCCATATATGCACAGTTTGCATTTGTAGTAAATGAGCCCTAATGAATAGATTTACATCAATATATATAGAGATATACAGATCAACAAGTACAGAGACAGACACAAAGAAATAGAAAAAGAGACACGTGATAAAAAGATAGATGATGATTGATAGATAGATAGATAGATAGATAGATTCATTCAGCATGGAGGCTGACCAGTGCTTAGTAATTCTAGAGCAGGCCACATCAACCACAAAAGATCCAATCCAAAGCTCTGCGCATACATGGAAGACAAGAAGCTGAATCCATAAACAAGGAACAATGGTCAAAAATACAGTCAGGGAACACAGGATACACCAGGTCACAGAAGCTATGATTAGCTTGATAAACAAGTCAGAAACTTGGTGGTGAGACCATTCACTTAGGGCTCTGGCACACGGGGGAGATTAGTCGCCCGCGATAAAACTCCCTGTTCGCGGGCGACTAATCTCCCCGAGTTGCCTACCCCTGCCATCCCACCGGCGAACATGTAAGTCGCCGGCGGGATGGCAGACGCGGCGGGGCAATTTCAGGGAATCGCCGAAAAAGACTCGCGAGTCTTTTTCGGCGATTTGCGCGAAATCGCGCCGTCGCGTCTGCCATCCCGCCGGCGACTTACATGTTCGCCGGTGGGATGGCAGGGGTAGGCAACTCGGGGAGATTAGTCGCCCGCGAACAAGGAGTTTTATCGCGGGCGACTAATCTCCCCCGTGTGCCAGAGCCCTTAAGCTCTCTTGCATGGTTACCTGTAAAGCAAAGGATAGCTTACAAAATCCTTCTAACATTCAAAGCCCTTCACTGGTCTCCCTGCACGTTCCTGGTTGTCTCCTCTGCTCCTCTCAGAGCCTCCGTCTGTTTACACCATCCACACCCACTAGAGATGTAGCGAACTGTTCGCCGGCGAACTAATTCACGCGAACATCGGGTGTTCGCAAGTCCGCAAATTCGCGAACTTTTCGTGATGTTCGCAATTTGGGTTCGCCGGCACCGATATAATCGCAAAACTTACGATAACGGTACGAATGCTCCGAAAAAGTCGCAAAACTTACGATAACGGTACGAATGCTCCGAAAAAGTCGCAAAACTTACGATAACGTTACGAAAGCTCCGAAAAAGTCGCAAAACTTACGATAACGTTACGAAAGCTCCGAAAAGTCGCAAAACTTACGATAACGGTACGAATGCTCCGAAAAAGTCGCAAAACTTACGATAATGGTACAAATGCTCCGAAAAAGTCGCAAAACTTACGATAACGGTACGAATGCTCCGAAAAAGTCGCAAAACTTACGATAACGTTACGAAAGATCCGAAAAAGTCGCAAAACTTACGATAACGGTACGAAAGCTCCGAAAAAGTCGCAAAACTTACGATAACTTTACGAAAGCGCCGGAAAATACGAAAAAGTCGCAAAATTACCGATCATTTCGAAAAACGGCGTGTTTCAATTTTTCAGAGGTTTTTGCCCTTGATCCCCCTCCTGCATGCCACTGTCCAGGTCGTGGCACCCTTTAAACAACTTTAAAATCACTTTTCTGGGCAGAAATGGCTTTTCTAGGTTTTAAAGTTCGCCTTCCCATTGAAGTCTATGGGGTTCGCAAAGTTCGCGAATATTCGCAATTTTCGGCGGAAGTTCGCGAACAGGTTCGCGAACTTTTTTTTTGAGGTTCGCTACATCCCTAACACCCACTGCGCTCTCTCGTCTTAAACCTTTCTATCTCGCTGCTCCTTACCTCTGGAACTCTATCCCTGAATCCCTCTGTAGGGAACACTCACTAACTCTCTTTAAGAAAAAGCTCAGCTGTTACCTTCTGGAGCACTAAAACATTATTTTGCCCAGTCCTGCGCTTAAGGCCAAATGCCCATACCTAGTGCACTCTTACCTTCCAATTTGTGCCTGTATGTTACCCAACCACTTAGATTGTAAGCTCTATGGGGCAGGGACCTCCTTCCCACTGTGTCTCATACCTCATGGCACTTATTTATTTATTATATCACTTGTCCTCCCTGTGTGTAATTTTGTATTCTGTAAGATTGTACAGCGCTGCGTACTCTTGTGGCGCTTTATAAATAAAGTTATACATACATACATAAATAGAAGAAGAGCTAAACTGGACCAAGGCTGAACTGGATTCTGAACAACAAGTGAAAAGAGACTGGTGGAATTTTTATAAATCTCCCTATAGAAATAGACACTGATACGATGGATAGATGACAAATAGAGACTGATAGCAATAATGAGAAAGAGGAAGGAAAAACAAATAGAACAGAGGAAACAAATAGAAAGAAAATTGGAGACAGACAGGGAGAAAGAATGATGACAGACATACATTTCAAAAGCCTACTTTTGTAATTTGCTAAATATTTTGAATGGACAAATAGAGTAAGTGAAATAATATGCCTAATACGTTTAAACTGTTAACCCTCTCCATTTATAATAATTATATATAGTTATTAATAATAAGAATTCATAATATCTATAATTACATAATCATGGGAAAAGATGTGAAGTCTCACCACTATTTGATGATTTAGACTTAAGTGAAAAAAAAAAGTATCCCATCTTCCGTGTTTATCCTGCAGCTACTTCTGTACCATTTATTTCAAGGATGTGAAATGTTGTTGTGGGTTTACTACTTGTTCCTTGATTCATGTCCACATTGTAAAGATTATATAGTCACTAAAAGGCAGATCAAGGCTTTAAGACTTTTGAATTCTATAGAAAGCAAAATTATAATTACATCTTTAGGGCTTAATTTTGGGGACATTGTGAGATGGCAATATTTCAGACATATTTTAATAGCTGCATTCCTTTGCGTCTGAAGTATATTGCTTTTCGAATGACCAGCTGTCTTTCCCCTGTTATATATTACACATTTTTCAAAGAAGTCAGGTAACCTCGGGTCATAATAAAAGTTTAAAAAGTTCACTAGATGATTTTAGGATTTGGGGACATACTATTTCTGTAATATGGTGGATGTAAAAGAAAACCTAGTCAAGAAAATGAGCACTGCAGGTTGTTTTAAAATTAAGATATGGATTATATGTAACGTTACGTACTGTAAGTAGCCTGAATTTAGATTTAGATTTTAGCTTAATTTAATTAATTCCGTTTCAGATCCTCCCCCTCTTCCCTCAGGTAACCTGATTGGTTGAGCATATAACCTTGTGCATCCATAGAAATACAAATAGGATAGAGCTAATCAGTGTCTCTGTGTTCATGCTACATTTTTATACAGGTATAGGACCCGTTATCCAGAATGCTCGGGACCAAGGGTATTCCAGATAAGGGTTTTTTCCTTAATTTGGATCTCCATACCTCAAGTGTAATAATAAAACATTAATTAAACCCAAGAATTGTTTTACATTCAATAAGGATTATTTATATTTTAGTTGAGACCAATTACAAGGTGCTGTTTTATTATTACAGAGAAAAAGGAAATCAGTTTTAAAATTCTGAATTATTTGATTAAAATGGAGTCTATGGGAGACAGGCTTTCCGTAATTCTGAGCTTTCTGGATAACGGGTTTCCAGATAAGGGATCCCATACCTGTATACTGATTCTGGGACACATATTGTATGCGATCCCAATGGAGAATAGATACATTACACTGTAGATATAAGTGAAGTAAGTGGGTTTCATTTTTTTTGTTGTTGTTTGTTTTGTTTGAGATTGGGTTAAATATTTTTATATTGGCGCAGTGGTGGAACTTGAACAGTAGCTGGCTTATATCATGTCATATATATGCCATAGCCCTAGCATTTACAAATAATACATCCTAAGGATACAACACAAATTGCATTTCATTTTTATCTTGAATAAAGCCCCAGCAAGTGCCGTTCTATTTAAGGCCCTGTGAACATTTGGAGACTGGTTTAGTATTTTTGAGGTCAAGGAAAAAGAACATTATTGCACAAAACTTTTTTCTCCGCAATTACATTTTTTTTTCACCTGAAGCACTAGCTTATTAACAAAAAAACCCCTAAGAATCCACTGAAAAATAAGTATAGATATTGTCACATAAAGTAGGCTGTGCCAAAAAATTAGTCTAAGTTTACAGTCATCTTACTGCCAGTATTGACCTTCTGGGATTCCACCAAGTCCTTCTCCACCATGTCCAGGGCATGTTTACTGTTCGTGGATGTGTAGGGTGCATGATGCCCATTAGTACACTGAACTCTAGGGTAGCATACTCAGCATGCTTTTAAGGATTGTACCACTAGAATCCAAAGGGTAAATAAGGCTATTTGAGGCAGAATTGGCATTGCAGCTGCACAGTGCTGGACAGGTTTTTCTTGAACAATGTAACATTTTTACAATCACAGATTCCGCTAGAGTCAGTATCATATTAAAAAACTTTCCTTGCACCGGTTGTTTTACTTATAAAAATCCTACTTCTCTCTCTAATTCCAACCCTTTCGTACCTCTAGTACTAGTGTTTAACCTCGCTGCTCTGCTGAGCTTATAGCCTTCACACTGGGGTATGGCTGAAAAACATGACAGAATGTAGAATCAATAATAACAATATCCCAAGCTTACTGGATTCCTGATCTAACCTGAAACCTGGTGTTTTCAGTCTTTGAGGGGCCACTAGAAGAGATGGAGATTTAGAATCCAGAACAAGACCAAGAAGATACTAAAAAGATGAGGGCAGAGGAAAAAAAGATGAAGATACATAGAAGGGTTTAAAAAGGAAACACTGAAAGATATCTATATAATGTAGAAAAGAATAAGTATTAAAGTCAACTTTATTTACAGTTTGATTTGCAAACAAGAATTTGCTCTGGAATCCAAATTTTTTTGGGTCATCATCATTCCTATACCTATAAATAGAAGATATTGCAGTTAGCCAGTCAGGAGTTCCAAAAATACAAGGTTGTACCCCAAGCAATGAACAGGCTCCAACCTGAGGAACATGCCCTTAAGGTTGGTGTTGAGTGCTATGCTGCTGGAATCCTTTTGGAATACTAGGATGACTGCAATGATAATGTTAAAAATATCCGTAACCTTGTTATGAACATATTTAGGACTGCAGTGGGAGGCTTGAACTCAAACACTAGAAAACCTGTGAGACAAAAAGCTCTTGTATTCCATAGGGAAACAGCTATAATGTTAGAACTTTGATTCTTTATTTGCTAATTGTATATACGTTGCTTGCTAACAATTTGTTGCTAGCGACCAATGAGCAGCAGAAATTGCTGCGTATGAACCTAAAATACCACAAGGTTCATAAAGGTTTTATAAACAGCGAAACAGTTGCTCTGCTTCAATTAATAACTCCTATTAATTTCCCAGCAATAAGAGAGACATCGGCCAAACTCTTATTTAGAACCCAAATCCCTGCCTAGAGTACAATGAATTGCTTTTAAATCATCCTCATTTAATCGCACACAGATTGTCAAGGAAAAATTTAGTATAATCTAGTTATGATTTTGTAGTCCCCTAGGGCTTTTGGTTAGGCTTAATCCTATTCATAGTCTAAATGACCTGCCATCTACAGCTCTGTATGTGTACCAAATCATCAGTATAGATGTAGGCAGTGACTCTTAATTTATCACTCGGCTACATCATGAGCCGGAGATGATGATTTGACTTTAAACATGGACGGAATCTTTGATAGCTGAATAATTTAAAAAAAAAATCTGTCATAGTAAAATATACAGTTGTTATATTTAACTGAGCTGATAGAGTGGAGCAATGAGGTTGTCATATCACTGTATAGTAATGCTGTCTCTGCTGGTTTCAGGGTTGTTTAATGCTGTGTTATAATAATAGGATATTCTATTAGGACTTCTTCCCAAAAAAAAACCCAAGACATGAAATCTAATCACATTTGCAAACCACAATAAGTCTCCGGAATGTTGTTGCTCCCAAAACTTTTCATGCTAGAAAAAAAGAAAACAGAATTCTATTTTCATGTAAAAAGCAATCACTTGATTGGCTCCTTGACAATTTCACATATTGATTTCTTAATAACCACTGGGAAACAGCACAGCACTTCATAGTGAGGTCCACAAGGGGATGATCCTTATATGATGGGATCATGCCGATGCCTCTAAGCAGTGAGCATCTGCCGAAAAAATTACATGAATGCAGTGTCTGCAATTGCAAATCATCCACTTTTTACTTTTAATAATAGAATATTCACCAAGAGGTAAAGGGCCTACAGATGTCATTTGCATTTAAGTCATAAAACAGTTGTGCAAGTGATCTGAAATGAATGTATGTTGTGTAAGACCAGTGGCGGACCACCTGTGGCTCTCCAGTCATGGTTGCACCACAAACCATCAGTTAGTAACACAGTGATTATAAGCTGTATGTTCCAAATGGGTCACAATGATTCCCTTTAATATAAAAACATGTCTTTTTCAATCGACAATGAAAAGAGATATGTCATTATTTCCAAAACTCAATATTGGGATACAGGGTTGATCTCCAAACATAATCTGGGTCCCACTATAAAAAGGTCAGCACCCACTGCAGAGATACAAACTCATTGTAAACAGTTTAAGACATGAAAGCACCTTTGGGTCTCTGGCACACGGGAAATCGCGCGGTGGGATGGCAGGGGAAGGCAACTTGGGGAGATTAGTCGTCTGCGAACAGGGAGTTTTGTCGCGGGCGACTAATCTCCCCGTGTGCCAGAGCCCTTAGTGCTATTACTCCACAGTCCACATTTGCCTTTAATAACATTTATATAAGTGATAACTGCCATGTAGGGTCCTATAGATTCAACATAATTTCCATATTAGTGATAATGAATTAATGCTAAACTGGTATAGTCATTATAGAGAAATTCAATCATTTTCATACATGCATAGGGACATATTTACAATCACAAGGCAGCATTATGTACAAAATAGACACCATTTGCGAAAGTTACTATATAAGCACTCCTTTATGTTTGCTCATATGCAACTTGCTTATACTTTGCAGAATAAGGTGATAAGTCAGCATGGTATGTTGCAAAATAGCCCTGCAAGCTTCCCTTTGCACATCTTGGTTTTATTGGTGTTCCTATGTGCAACAACCAAATCACTCACAAATTGCATTTTTGGTGCTCCATGCTCTATTATGCCTACACTAACTCTGAAGCAGCTTGTCCCTAATTTATGAAACAGGTGCTACTTTTGCCCCAAGGTGGACAAATCAGCTGCGAGCGTTGGCAAATCCAAAAATCATGGCAAAGTGTAATTAATATTTCCACTTTTTACTTGAGAATTAGCCCTTGGATGTTGATGATGTTGTGTGTTTAAACAATTCTCATCTGCACAATGGCATTTAAACCTTGTGGGAGTGGAAAATGTATATTGGATTCCTTAGCGCAGCAGAAAAAAGACCCCCCCCCCCCATAGCAGGCATGGAAGTGTCATTGATACAACTACTTTTTGAGGGTCATTGAATTCCAAGTGTAGAACTATTTCTTGATTTCTGAGTAATACTGTCAGAAATAGTTCCAAGTACCTGCCACTTATACCATTGATTGCAACATATATAAAATAAACAGCCAGAAGGGTAAAAATCCAGTGGCTGCTGTAAGGAAAAGAACCCGTATGCATTTATATGGAAAGTGTCACTTTATTAATTAATTCTGTGCAAACGAATGCACCAGCTTGCATAAAAAAATAGATTTTCACCTTCTTTTCTCCTCTTAATAAAGCCATTTGTATTATAAAGACAGGTTAACATTGGATTAACAGCCGAACCAGTCATTTATTGTAACCTGAGAATTTTTGAATTGCCTTATAAACCGGGGAATGTGCTTCAAAGTATATTAAAACACAGCACCTAGATTTGCTGGCAAGCAAACCATTAAATATAATTTCTTTGTGGTTATGACCTGTGAGTAGCTCCAATGACTCATTACTGTACAGTACATAAGAGTAACAACAGCAGGGTTCCAACATCTCTCATTAATAGGCAAAGGCAAAAAAATCATCAACGCTTTAGCAATTTTACAATCCTATTTAGCCTTTATCAGAGGTTCATGTTGTGTTTTGCAATTTTCTGTTCTGTGATGGCAAACAGTTATGCGTTTAAAGGTCCTGCTTGGTTTGCATTTGTTTAATTTTCTTATTACACGCAACTGTTTTCAATAAAGGACAAATAACCCACTTACATTCATTACTCTCTGGTGCCAGAGGGATAATACAGATATGGGGATCTCTTTTCTGGAATGCTTTTTTCCCAGGTTTTGCAGATAAAGGGTTTTAATTTGGAAATACATAAAAAAAATAATAGCAACAGCATTTGAAACATTAAAAAAAATTCCCATGTCTGCCATGTCCCAAATCTTTTTCCTTGCTTGGTATCAGTTCTGTACAAATCCACAAATCATCCTCATCCTCAGCTGCAAATGAACAGAATAATTCAGTAAATAATACTGTATATTTAGGGGAGATTTATCAAAATATGAGTTCAAAGCTTAATACATAAAATCTCACCCATGTTCTAATCATTCCTGTAGGATTTTTAAAAGCTTATTTATTAATGGGTGAACAACAGATTTTACCATGGGTTGAATTCACTTCTAAACATTCCATAGGAATGAATAGAATGTGGTTAAGTTTTTATATCTTAAGCTCTCAACTTACATTTTGACAAATCTGCCCAGAGTACCACAGTGGTGGGTTGAACTGTAGCTCTATGCCCAATGCATAAATTTGTTGTATTTTTAGCAAAAATATTAGTCCTGGCGGGTATGATAGTAAAAAAAAAAAGCTGGATTGATGTAGAAGACATAGGGTTACCACCTCTCCTTTCTGGGAACTCTGGACAGGGAGGAGGAGCATGAAATCACGGGGCAGTGACATCATGGGGTGGGCAGCTGTCATCACAGGGTGGGACTCCCTCCAGCACTGTTATAAAGCAGGCTCAACTGGTTCAGGTCTGGCCATCCAATAAATATTTTAGATTACACACCATTTTCACAGGCTATGTAGTAGTAGAAAAATTCAACCCGCACCTGACCCTAACCTGCCCGCTTCCAACTCAAACCCTGACCCAGCGTCTCGCCTGTATTTATAGACCTGCTCCATAATGACATCACAAAAAGGGAGGGGCATGGCAGGGGCACGCTTATAAATACAGAAGCTGTAAGAAGCAGCTGGTGGTGTCAGGTAGCGATCGGGGAGGGTGAGTGGAAGAGCCGAACCCGCCCGACCCACGGGTAAACTTGCGGGTCCCATGGGTATCAAGCCAGCCCCGCACATCACTACTACGTAGACTTGTTTATTATAATTTACTATTTCAAAGTTTGTTGAAAAAAATCAGTCTGCTTTCTGGAAACAACCCTCTGGCTCTGCTGTGGAGGAGGATTCTAACTGTTATATGTCTGTCTCTCAAACTGGCAATACAAACAGTGGCACATGATTTTGCTGTGAGTTCTAAGTAAAGAAAACTCAAAGAAAGTGACTGAAGCACAATGCAGTATATCTCTTCTGAGATGTGAACAATTCTGTGTATGGTGAGACAACCTGTTTGTGATTTTTAAATGAGGGTAAACAAAGCTTTTTGTCCTTGAGAGATACTTCATGTAAGTTCTTGGCAAAGGAGGGCAGCTTGAAAGCATGAGCAGTAATGAAAGTTTTACTTGCATCAAGTTGCTAAAAACTAAATCACTAATCACTAATGGGGGAAGGTAATATGTGAGCTAATGGAAAAAACAGTCACAATGGGACAAAATGTTAGCTTTGCGACAGAAATATAACATTTGTGAGCCCTTTGCATGTTTTGTGACAGTAGGTTTCCCATTGCAAATGTTTTGGTTTGCTTGGGTCCGCAGTGTGTGTAATAAAACTTTTCGTATTAAGATTTACACCATCTTACTTAAAATTCACATCTTAAAAATTCACAATGTAAGACATGTTTTACACACTGTTTGCAATTTTATTACAATCTCCCCCTTAGCACTAAGCATGCCATTGTCGTAGTTGGAGGGGGTGGCTCGACTCTGAGCCCCAGGGGTAATTAAAATGGGCAGTTGGTAAGGTTAGGGGGTTACTGGGTAGGTGTATAACCTTAGATGGGGGACTTGGGATAAGAGGCAGAACCCGGGCTCCAGGCCTGTACTCAGGGTCAATTCTATTGGAGGATTGGTAGAGTTGTCTACTGCTGTTTAATGTTTGTAATACAAACAGTTCTGTTACAATAAGTTATGATGTTATATACAGGTATGGGGCCTGTTATAGGGTTTTCCAGATAAGGGGTCTTTCCATAATTTGGATACCTTAAGTCTACTAAAAAATAATTTAAACATTAATTAAACCTAATAGGATTATTTTGCTTTTAATAAAGGATTAAGTATATCTTAGTTGGGATCAAGTACAAGATGCTGTTTTATTATTACAGAGCAAAAGGAAGTAATATTTAAAAATTAGAATAATTGGAGTCTAATGGAGATGGCCTTCCTGTAATTCGGAACTTTCTGGTTTCCAGATAAAGGATCCACCTGTATATGTATATGTTAATTCATGTTAAATTTTAGGTTAATAAACATGGTTTGTTTTTTCCCACCTGGTTACTGTGGGGGGTTTAGGGTTAAGGAAGGGGAGGAGTACTGCGGAGTCTTGACACTGTACTCGTTATTCTATCATGCTAAATTTGAGATGCAAAAACCAAAACACTCATGGCAAAAACCACTTTTTGCATATACTGTACATGTATCCTGGAGAAACCTGAAGGCTTTGCACTTGTCAGCTACTTTTCCGTAGCGTTTAAACTATCCGGCAGCCTGCGCTGCTGGCAAACGGCAGTCACACCAGCGAGTGACATCAGAGACACTCACATGACAGTGCTGTAGGCAAAGTGTCCCTGGCTATATTTACTTCTCACTAGGGAAAACTCCCTATGCAGTGTTATAGCTATAGCCAGCCCTGTGCGTAAGGGAAAGGCAAGATAGAAGCACTGTAGTTCTTCTGGGGTTATTGGTACCAATGTCAAGAGCTAAAAACCTAAATATTTTAGTCAGATCTTTATATGAGATACAACTAGTTTGAGTAAATAACTACCTGTAGCTGTTTTAGCTAAGGTCACCTACTGAATGACTAACTGACTGATCTAAATGACTGAATCAAGTTTTGTAGGTTAAGCAGCAATGTGGGACAAATCCCTGAAAGAGATAATGTTCCTAGAAAAGGACCACTGGCAGTCAGGCCCAGATCTGCAATCTGTGGAGTCGGCAAATGCCAGAGGGGCTGCTGTAAGATGCCATAGACAGTCACTATTTAGTGGGCTGATGGGGGGCTGTTTGGGCCTCTGTGTTTGAAATTCCAGGGACTATTTTGAATCTCAGTTTGGACCTGATCTTAATGTATAAAGGACCTGGAATGGCTGATATTTGGGGGGTTTATCCAGTGCACCGGCCCAGTGTTTTCCCTGGGCCGGTGCATATTTACAGAAAATCTTATCTTTAGTGGGCTGATGGTGGCTGTTTGGGCCTCTGTGTACTGGAAATGCCAGGGCCCATTTTACTGTAAATCCCAGTCCAGGCTTGGTGGTAATCATACCTTACTAGGTAGGCAACCTTTAGCCCAGTATAGGTTAACTGAGATTAAGGGGAACCAAACACCAACACTTCTGAGGATTGTGCATCATGAAAATGAATGGAAAAATGTACTTTCCTAATAATCAGAAAGTAGTTTTATAAACCCCTTTCAAGAAATCAATAACAGAAATCTGAAGTTGAAGTCTAATTTCAGTATAATGGCTGCTTGAAATGTCATCACACTCCTTACTTCTCTTCAAATCACTGATCCTATTCTCACACAACAGACCGGAACAGCCTAACCTTGGAAATTCAAAAAGTGAACTGCAAAGGAAATACTCTGTAGCTGTGGTGTAAGCTGTCTTCCTGTGGGGCAAATGTATTATAGGTATAGGACCTGTTATCCAGAATGCTTGGGACCTGGGGCTTTCCAGATAAGGGATCTTTCCGTAATTTGGATCTCTATACCTTAAGTCTACTAAAAAATCATTTAAACATCATTTAAACCCAATAGGATTGTTTTGCCTCCAGTACGGATTCATTATATCTTAGTTGGGATCAAGTACAAGGTCCTGTTTTATTATTACAGAGAAAAAGGAAATTGTTTTTAAAAATTAGAATTATTTGCTTCTAATGGAGTCTATGGGAGACGGGCTTTCCGTAATTCGGAACTTTCTGGATAATGGGCTTCCGGATAAGGTATCCTATACCTGTACATATCAAACCAGGGAGTCCATAGGGATGTCCAGCAGATTTGTATTTTTAGTAAAAATTTCGACAAATGCCATTGTTTTCAAAGAATTTCTTGCTTTGCTTAGAGCATCAGTTCATCACAATATGTTTAACTTCTCATAGCAGTTGGCCTTTATTGTGTGTTTTGAGTGTTAAAGCTCAGTGTCAGTGTTGAGCTCTAAACCCACTGAATCATTATGTTCTCTAAAAGTTTACACGTTTTGTGTTAAAATGGACACAATGCATTGCATAAGGACTTATCAAATTGGTATTAATGCTTGCGCTTGCTGAGCCTTGATTGAAAAACTTGTTTAGAGGTTATTAGTTTGGGGTTGCATAGGGACATCACTGTAGTAGCCTATACACAATTGAAAACACACTTTAGCTGAAACAAATATAACTGAAACTATAATATTCTTATTACCAGATCATAATTAATAAATACATTCACAAAAAAATACAACCACACACACAAGTACAGCTGAGGTGTAATGCATATGAATGATACTCATACTTTGAAAGTCAAGTACTTTGAAAGCTGATGTGGAGCCTTTGCCAGCAGTAGTCTATCTGGAACACATAACCTGATCATCCTACTGGCACAAGCAATGTGCTGAATCAGTGCAAGGTAAACTGCATTACAAATGCCAGTTCTGCTTTTGCCATTTAAACTGAGGAGACTACAGACGCCAATATCTTGGATCCAATCTATGTGCAATCCAAATACAAAGGAGGATACAATGAGATGCATTCTATTTTATCTTGAATATTGATTGGTTAATGCACCGACAGAAACCACTGCGAGGTGCAGAATGCAGGCAGGCCCCGGTAGAAACCTGACATAGGGCCATGTTTAGCATTATACCCATAATTACAAAGTTCCTTTTATTTAAAAAGAAAAAAATAAGGTTCACTTTATTTGTCCCTTGATGTCCTTTCTTTACTGCATATATTATATGTTAGGTTTCTTTAAATGTTTGGTTTTGGAAGTTACCAACAGGTACACAATCAAGTAACCTACTCAGCTTTTTTGCACTGATTTACTGCAGCTTCATGAATGGGAAGATCTGATTATTTGCTCTGGGTTGTTGTTTTAGGGCTCTGGTACATGGGGAGATTAGTCGCCCGCGGCAAAACTTCCTGCTCGCGGGCGACTAATCTCCCCGAGTTGCCTTCCCCCTGCCATCCCACCGGCGAACATGTAAGTCGCCGGTGGGATGGCAGACGCGGCAGCGCGATTTCGCGCAAATCGACGAAAAAAAGACTCGCGATGCTTTTTCGGCGATTTCCCGAAATCGCCCCGCCGCGTCTGCCATCCCACCGGCGACTTACATGTTCGCCGGTGGGATGGCAGGGGGAAGGCAACTCGGGGAGATTAGTCGCCCGCAAGCAGGGAGTTTTGCCGCGGGCGACTAATCTCCCCGTGTACCAGAGCCCTTAGAGCGGTGACACACTAGGCTACTAGTAGCAGCTACTTTTTCATGGCTACTAAACTCCAGAAAATACCCTGCCATAGACAATACTGAGAATTGCCTCTGCTAAAACACATGTAGAGACAATTATCAGTAAATGATCAGCATTGTCTGTTTTAGTAGCCGTGACAAGTAGCTGCTACTAGTAGCTCTGTGTGTCTTCACCCTTACACATGGAAATCACTTCTACTAAAAAACAAACTTATAACTAAATGGCAACTTCATTGCATTTTCGTGGCCTGGGAATAGACAAACATGACTGGATCATAAAGAAACAAAGGGAGAAAGTACATTTTAGATGCCAACTTGGAAGGAGCAAAATCATTTGAATCAAAATCAGTTATTATGCAATTTCTGATACTTGAATCCCTCAGGGACTGTTCTGCATCAGTTTGCACCTTGGTTTGATATTCAAACAGTCGGAAATGTATTATTTGCATCTTTACATGTTACACACGCCTAGCAATATCATATATCATTTTAAAACACTCCCTGTACTGGAGTAAAACTTTATATTCATAATTAATTGCACATTCTGAGTTAGAAACAGACATTTGTATTAGTAGGTCTTTTTGTCCTTCAACTAAAAATATTATTGGATTTATCTACTGTAGAACACTTATAGATTAAAGCATAATTATCTCTCAAAAAAAACACAATTAGATGTTCTTTAAATAAGTACCAAAGCTGCCATAGTCAGATAATTAAATAGATATAACATGTCATCATTGGTAATTAATATCTAACTGTATCACTGCTTAATAGGCTTTAATAATACTGGTAGTGACCTGCATATTTAAGTGGTCATTAGTGACACTCCATTAAAAGATTACTAAACTATGTTAAACTATATTTAAAAAGGAAATAAAGAAACAACACTGGCAGGTATATGTGCGAGTGTGTGTGTGTGTACAATAGCAATAAACACATTAGAGGTCTTACAGAGTTAGCCTCCTTTACTATAAAATAGTATGCACAATTAAAATGTAATATTTATGGATTTATAATTAAGTTTCTTCATATATCTTTCAATAACACCTATTTTACTACGTCACTCAAAGGGGTTCATCTAGTCACATAAAGCAACCAGAAATCAGCAGATGGTCATCTGTTTAAAAGCAAAAATTGTTTGGTTGCTATGGGTTACTGCACCTGGGCAAACTCTATTTATTATGTATGGGGGTAAATCTTGTATAATGCATTGAACAGGTTTAGAAATCTGCGTGATTTTATTTGGTGGCAAAATATATGTATATTCTTTAACTAGCTGCCCAGTTATGTGTTATATTATCAGTATGTAGGTATGGGATCTATTACGTGGAACCCGATATCCACCCGATATTTTTTTTTTTATAATTTCCTATTTCCCAGGTCCCATTCTGAATAACAGATCCCATACCTGTATAGCATTACTGCAGCACTGCCACAGGTGCCTGTTATTGGGGAAATATGACATTAATTTGAAGCTGCTCATGATTAGGGAGAGAGACAAGTGTTGAAGGGAACAATTTGTCAAGTGTAATGCTTCTAAATTATCTATGAAGGTGCCTAATCTCTTTTTTCCCTTATAGAGTTGTATTATGTTAATATTTTCCGATACTGTTTTACATTTATTTTTAAATTATTAGAACAATTTCCCTTGATAATAAATAAATCTTACAATTATGTTGTGTTCTGATTTTCAAAGCTTAAGTTTTATATGTATATATAATTTTATTCTTGGCTCAGAATCACTGTCATTCTATCTCCAACGATATTCTATGCTGATCCGTAATTATCCAAAGAGTGCTGAGCGGGCAAAATTAAATCCAAGTGTCTACACTGGCCAGCAGACTAGACTTCTTCATTATACCGTACAGCATAATAATGGATGCATTTCACATAACTGCAATTAGCTTTCATAAAATGAAACAATCCTTCTGTAATGTTAAGATGCATTACAACTCATGAAAGCAAAATGTACCTAAATGCTCAAGTCTGAAATCTGTGTGGGCAAAGCTGAATCTCCCCAAACACGCTGAAAAGACATTCCATGAAAGTGTGTCTAAGAGTAAGGCTTAAAGCTCACCGTACACTAAATGACTAAAGAGAGAGATGGAGAGGGCAAGAGAGGGCAAAGGCAATTTGAAAGTGTACCTTTGGGACTACTTTTCGATTTAAGACACTCATAAGCTAAATGTATTTTGGTGCCATCAACCCAGGCCCCAGGGAACAGTAGTTTACAATCACAAAATCACCTTATATAATTCAGAGAAATTTGGAATGGATACAAGTAAAGGCAGTTAGCTAGCAAAAAGACCACATTAATTTTTACTGGAGCTGAGGGTGGTCCCTAGAAGTTAAGACTGAGGTTAATGGCAAATCAGTATGTGGTAGTCTGTGTGGCAGCTGCTTGCAATGTGTGAGCCTGCAGAGAAAGGATGGTCTAGTATCTCTACATCGCTAATGACATTTTCATAATGTTCAGTCAAATGCATACATTTATCCTCCCATCTGCATACATTAAACTAGGTGAGGCATTGTGTGCAGTTGCTTGATACAAATGCAATGGGAAATAAAATGAAATGAAACAGCCAACTAAGATTTTGCAGCCCAACAAACAACTCGGTTTTATTGGTTGACCCTCGTTTCACACTACAGGGTTTACTTAAGGTTACTGGTTGGATCGAAAAATAGCAACTGTTTACTATTTAAGAAATACCTAAGAAAGACCTATTTAAGAAAGACCTAAGAAATAAGATCCTTCATGGTCAGTATAGCAGAAACACTTGGCTCTGACTGCCCCCCACCGTGTTCTGAAAGAAAATGCCTCAAGTATTTGTCTTTTTCTTCATTATTTGTTAGATGACCACTAATGTGATATACTGTATGCTACTACCAGAAATAATATTCACAAGATCCTCTGTATGAATAAATATACTGTATGTGCATAGTTTGCAACTGTATACATTGCTTCTTTCAAAGACGTAAGAGAGGCATAAATGTCTCCCAACCCACCCTTTGATCATGTATTTGTAAGATAACCAGTATGCATAGGATGTCCTGAGATTTTCACAGAATTCCATGTTTGTTTCTTTTTAGTATGCCATGGCAGTGAATAGCATGCACACCTGTCTAGAACTTTAAGCAGACAGTACAATAGGTCAGATAAGACAATATTCTACAGGGGTGTTCTACTACATTCTAGCCTCAGCTATAGGGATAGGTTCACAACCAAAGGCACAGCTGAGATGAACTTAGAGAACTGAGTCAATAACAGAGTATAATAAGTGATTCTGTCTTTTGAGAAGGTCTCCATCAGAAAGCAATATCCCATCTCCCTTATGGTCTTATGCAGTCCTGGTATACTGAAGGTATTAAATTACTCTGAAATGACTCTGAAGGGGTGAAATTAAGTTACCCTTAAAGGAAAATTTTACTCCTCTGGGTGTTTATAGAATTGTATTGCATAAAATAGCTCATGTATAAAACCTTGCATCATCTAAATAAACCATTTTCATAAAAAATATATATTTTTTTAGCAGTATGTGTCATTGGGTAATCCAAATAGTATATTGTTATTTTAATAATTAAGGGCCGCCCCCTGGGATTGTACGATTCATGGTGCCCAAAAACAAACCAAGGGCACATATATATGTTAGGTCACATCAGCCAATTGCTTCCTGTCAGGTGATCTCTAAGGGAGAAAACCATAACAAAATGGTGGCTCATTAAGCCCACGACTAAGTGCCCCTAGGCATGAAACATGTAGGGCCATTGGAAACCTTAATAAAGAAGATTCTTTACTTTATTTTTTGGCCCTATGGGGCCCCTTTTCTTTTGATTATTTATGGCTTTCGGGTTCCTGAGATGAAGGTCTGGTGGCTTATGCACCTGGACCACCTATCAAATTTGGTGAGCTGATTTATAATGAGTACTAGTGGCACCTACTTTTGTGGTTGTTTGTAATAACGATACTTTAATAGGCCGCTTAATACTATCTATTGGTTAAAAATTCATTCGGGGGGTATAGTTTTCCTTTAACATGTGTCGGTAGCAGTGTTTGAGATAAAAGAGCCTAACCTGCACCTGCATTATACAACACTATATTAGATGTTTTCTTCCTATTTTCTAATGGTGTTATGCTATTATTTTGACTTAATGTTTTCTGAAAATGAATTTTTAATGTGTACAATGGGCATGTAATAGGTTGCAAGAAACATGAGCATCAGACTTGTTATCTCCTTATGTCTCAATAAATTATAACAGCAAAAGTCTGCTGTACTGCTTTAGCTGTAGCAGATTAAGAACCTATTGAATAGTAATTGCCCACTTTGAAATAGACAACCTTACTAATCTAAAGATGAAGGGTCACTGAGAAGACAGAACCCAGCCTTACTGGAACCCCAATAGAAGGCATTATGCATTGGAACACAGCAGATAATTACATGGATCTGAAATAAGCTGTGTCTGAGTTTGAATCCCTGTACAAATAAGGATTGTGAAAAGGTAAAATAAATCTTAAATCTCAATTATGTTGCTGGAGATATGGAAGTCAGTGTGTGTGCTTAATAATTCTTTTGAAAGACAAAAAATATTGACTTCTATAAAATAGCTGTCAGGGTCAGATGCCTGGCGCACTTTGTATTCCACTCTGCTGCCTTTTGCTATCAGAACCTGCTGCTTTTATTGAGAAGCCCTAAATTCACAGTTTGTAATTCTAAAGTCTTGTCTTCAAAGCTGCTCTAGCTAAAGAACACACTAAAAGACATATATGCTAAATGAAGTTTTTATTTGTGCACGTGCTAAAATTCATCACACTATTTTAAAAATAAGAATCAAAGAATAGTGCCCAAATGGAAACAAACATGTGTAATAGTTGGGTTCTATTAATTGTACGTACAGAATAACTTTAGAAACAGTGATCATGCAGACTATACATGCAGTACATTTATATCAATTCTAGTACAGGTATGGGATCCCTTATCAGGAAACCCATTATCCATAAAGTTCTAAATTACGGAAAGGCCATCTCCCATAGACTCCATTATAAGCAAATAATTCTAATTTTTAAAAATGATTTCCTTTTGCTCTGTAATAATAAAAGAGTACCTTGTAGTTGATCCCAACTAAGATATAATTAATCCTTATTGGAAGCAAAACAATCCTATTGGGTTTATTTAATGTTTAAATAATATTTTAGTGGACTTGAGGTATGGAAGATCCCTTATCTGGAAAACCCCAGGTCGTGAGCATTCTGGAAATGGGTCCCATACCCAGTTTCACTCATCACTGCAAGCTTTCAGTTCTTACCAACCACCAAAATGTATTGGTGACACTGGCGAATGTTACACAAGTTGCAGGACACGCTAGTTAGTGGGTATATGCAATTATAAAGGCATTGAAGATGGTGCATTTTGGGTATCAAAATGATGACTGCATTCTATTTTCCACTGTGCATATTGCACTTGAGTACTTACAGTATATACCAGACCAACAGAAAGGTGTCCCTGAAATCTATTTTTAATTAATTGCAACTATAGTAAAATTGACTGTTAATTAAATGTTCTCTTTTAACTCATAAGGACTGGCTATTCATTTTGATTAACTGCTCTTGCTTAATGACCTTTCACCAGTATATTCAGTATATGCACGGTAGATTGCTTATAAGTAAAAGAGTGCTACAGGAAATCTTTTTTGGTAAAAATGATATGTTAATAACATTTGTGGTGGAAAAAGGGGAAAAATGTTTGGAATCAGGCATGTCTAGCTTACTTCACATGCCTTGGTAATAAAGATCTTAAATGCAAGAGTCATAAATGGGGAAAAAATGCATAAATAAAAACAAAATTTAATTTTTTTTTTTTTTAAATGCATATGCAGATTTTAATTGTACATACCTGTAGCACACTTTTAAGGTATGTTTGCAGGTGGCTTTATCTTTTGAAGCAAACATTACTTTTTAGCAAAGAAATGTCATTACATGCACTGCACACCAAGGCAATTGGGAGTGTATGAAATGCTTTTTTTTATTTAAATGTATACAAAGTTAGAAAAATCTCATGTTTTGCCGGAACTGTGACTGAGGTCAATGGGCAGCCTCTTCTTGTGAGAGATATATGTTGGTGAGCTGTCAGTAGCCTATATTTGCAATCTTTCTTCCACTGGTAGAAGTGGCCATTGGCAAATTCTTCTGCGACACTGCCGCAAAATTTCTCCACAGCCCAGAGAACACTTGCACTCATAAGAAAGCCTAACATGATACAAGATGGGGAGTTGCTGAATCATTATGAGCATTAGTTAATGCCACCCTTAGTTTCATGCTTGCATCAACTGACAAAAGTTTCACCCGTGGAAACATTTCCAAGTTTATCTTTTGTTTTATTGCCTTTTTGATACTGGTTGTCTAAACAGTGGAGCATAAACTAGTTACCATTAAGAGGCAAAACTCAAACGGGCAGATTGATTATACTGTGTAAAAAAAAACGACGACAAGCTACATCTGCAGGCTTTGGGGTGTAAAAAAATGGCATCAAATCGGTGTCATTTTTCAACGTGTGTCTGCTGCAAGAACTTACGTAAAATAACGGTGTCAAATCTGGCATTCGGACAATGAATGTCTCCGTTTATTTTACACAGGTTTTTACACCGTTTTTTAATTGAATTTAATTTTACACAGCATATTAAAGAGGCCCCATAGTATATATAGCTTACATAGTATATGTAACTATATATGATTAGACCATCATCCTAACCACTGGAAATGTCCTTGATGCAGAAAGGTTAAAAGAAGGAGTGTTCTTGTTTCATAAAACCAAGTGCAAAAGTAAACTTGATTCAGAAACAAATGCAATGATGGTCTTTTTTTTAACCAACTGCAAAGGGAATCTAGTGACAAATGCTCCATATCATCGTCCTGAGCAATAACTTGCTCACAATTGGCAGTGTTTTACATGCAGGTCCAATAGGAATTTGGAAATAAGCGCTACTCTTGCCATTGTTGAGGAGCTGAATGTTTTAGAGGTTAGCAGTTTACGTTTGTTTACACCGTCAGTATCTCTGCAATATACAACTATCTAATTGTAGAGCTAAAGGCTTACTTCTGGCAAAAGTTCACCCCTGTATAACAGAATTTCTTTGGCGAGACAAAATCCATTTCAGTAAATGTTCCCAGCTCCCTCTCAGGGACACGGCTTTGTGATTTTATTCTCACGAATGTATGTTTCTGTTTACGGCTATTTATCAACCATCACCTGCTATTACATTACAAATACTAGGATGCATCAAAGCAAGAACTGAAAAGCATAAAAACCTCAATTACCTGGGTCACTTGGTAACCTGCCATATAGTACATAAAATGCCAAAAACAAATTTCATGGTGACTTAGCTGTCAATATCCGCATTTGTAGTATATTTTATATCTAAATTTGTCCTGTTTAACATTTTTTTTTTTTTTTAAGAAAGTACTGTATATATAAAACTGTGAAAATAGTATCAGTCCTATGCTTAACTGAATGGCTTATCTACTTATCTATTTTTTCTGCTCTCAAAACAACATAAGGAGTAAAAAAAGAGAAAATTAAATATTTTATTTGCATAAATAACTAATAAATAGAATACATACAGACAATGTCATTAAATAAATGAAAAAAAGAACTCATAAAAGCAGTATAATGAAAATTTTGAGACAGTACTCTGCTGGGTTTTGAGAACCAATGACCAGACGTTTGCATAAGTAATATGCTACATCCTGTATAACATCATAAACCCTGTACAGGTATGGGATCCCTTATCAGGAGGCCCCTTATCCAGAAAGCTCCGAATTACGGAAAGCCTGTCCCCCATAGACTCCATTATAATCAAATAATTGAGAATTTTAAAATGGATTTCCTTTTTTTCTGTAATAATAAAACATTACCTTGTACTTGATCCCAACTGAGATATAAACAATCCTCACTGGATGCGAAATAATCCTATTCAGTTTAAATAATGTTTTATTGATTTTTTAGTAGACTTAAGGTATGGAGACCCATTATCCGGAATACCCTTGGTCCCGAGCATTCTGGATAATGGGTCCTATACCTCTATACCTGTATTTCTAACAAGCCACTTCCTATATGACATCATAAACCCTGTATTTCTAATAGGACCTGGACCAGTTTTTATTCAAAATAAAAGCATACTGTATGTTAAGCATTATGGGGCATATTTACTAAGATTGGAGATAAATATCACTGGTGATGTTGCCCATAGCAACCTACAAGTTAGAAATCAAAAGCAAAGATCTGATTGGTTGTTACAGGCAACATCACCAGTGATATTTAACTCCAAGTTTTAGTAAACACGCCCCTATGTTCTTACCTAAACACAGTTTTATATGGCTCATTTATGTCTGTAAGTGCAGTTGTGGACCCAACAATTTTCATGCAGTCACTTGCACGTAAACCACTTTCATTAAAGCTACTTGTGTCAAATATGCACCTTGCTCTTCCCTATAGTTGTGCACAGCACAGTCCTTCATGCCTTCCATTCCAAATTGGGTGCTGCTGCACCTATTGACACATGGGAAACTTGAAGCTACCTCCGGACCAGGTGAAGCAGCATTGTGTGTAAACCTGAGCAGTAAAGCTGCACCAAAAGAATAAAAATAAAAATAAAACACACGCTGAACACCAGAAATAACGCTAGGCAGAATCTGAAAATATTTGACCAAAATTAAAAATAATTATAGAAATTATTGTGCCCAATTTACACTCACAGTTGCATCTGTTATAGCAAACAGACCCAACACAATTGCATCAACAGAATCTCCCCTTTCCGACCTCATTCACCCTAGAATTGTTGGGAAAATGGTCCATTGTGGGATGTGAATGTGACCTAAAAATTCTAAAATTGTTCTGCTTTGATGCACAGGCATAATTCAGCAACACATGGGCTATGGCGGGTAATACTAAGGTAGGATACTGGGTGCTGAGACATTGGATGGTATTTAATCACAAATGTATCATTCACAATATGTTAAATCATAATGATGTGTGACTTCTGCTCTATATAACACATTTTCCACCCTTTTCATTATTTTCTTTGCTTGAAAAATACTGTACTTCTTCAGAGCAGGTGCTTTTGATTTAAATGTTGGAATCCTCTGAGCTTTTTCTTTGTATCCTCGCAAACTGTCCATAGGGAATGCCCCCTTTGGAAAATGCCAGTGTTTCATTTTATGATGCAAATACTTATTATAATATGGTTTCTCAAACATTATACTTTTGAATAAAGACTGCTTTAAACTATATAAAGGAAGACTACTATCTATTAATATCTAATAATATCACCCATAAAACTAAATCTTACTGTATGGTACATAGTGAATAAAGTACCCCCTTTTGTAAAATATAAGGATCTTATAAGTTACCGAGGAGCTCCATGCCGATTGCTTTTATACAGGTCATCAAAGTCCAAAATTCCAAGGTAATTTCTAATTTCCTGATATATAAATAGGATAATAGTGGCATAGAAGGGAGAAGTTGGAAAGTTTCTGTGAGACCAGAGGAAAAAGAGGAAAAAAGTGGAAAAAAAAAAAAGTGGCCCAAAAATGAATTCTTCAGCGACCAGTTTTATATACAGACAACTAGATATTAATGATGAGCAAAAATGTCCCATTTTGTTTCAACGGAAAATTTGCAAAACTGCAGAAAATTTGCAAAACAGTGGAAAATCAGCAAAACACGTTTGTCTTATGCAGCTTTTTTTTAATGCGTCTGCCTTCATTTTTACATGGCCGCACCTATTTTGACACGACTGCACCCATTTTTACGTGAATGCAACTTTTTTTGACACAGAAGTTTTGCTAAACATGTTGGCGGCGTCAAAAAATTGTCGCCCACATTGGAAAAAATTGTTGAGCACGTAAAAAAAATGACGTTTTTGCTATTTTGCGGATCTTTCAAAAGAATTTGCGGCAAAGCAAAACGGGACAGATTTGCTCATCACTGCTTCACATATTTATCCTGGCTTATTGACCCATGGTCTTACCAGCGTCATTTTATAAATATTCCAGATATTATAAGTATGAATTATTTTAAAATAATCTCTTGTTTGTCAGTGTTAGCGATGAGCGAATTTTTTCGCCAGGTATAGCTTCGCAGCGAATGTCCGCATTTCACCATTGGCAAATTGTTTTGCAAAACTTCAGAGAAAAATTGCTGCCATAAAAATTTGTCGCTCATCAAAATCGTGGTCACATCAAAATGGGCACGGGCGACAAAAAAAGCTGTAAATTTTAAAATCGCGAATTTTGCTGTCATTTTGCAAATTTTTGGGCAAAGCGAAAGGGGACAGATCCGCTCATCACTAGTCAGTGTACCTCTATTCTCTTGTGACTTTCCAGTTTTGTCTAAAGTTGCTATTATAGTCACAGTCTGGGCAACTTAATCCATTTATAATTAACACCTTACTGTGTAGACGAAGGTGGAGAAGGTGACAGTAACTAAAACACCATTGTGCCATTTTTGACCGTTTCCTGACTGGAATGTAACAACCACATGCAGTACTGATAATACATCCCGCTGTAGCTCTAATAGTCACTTGTAGCAGATGTTTACACTGGGTGACTTACTCGCATTAAAGTAGCTGCTGGATTCATAAGCTAATAACAAGCTTTTTCGAAGAGCAATACTTAAGTCGTCTATATAAAAATAAATAAATAGGTTAAAAGCAGGAGGTCTTAATTCATTTTAGGGCCCTTATTTTGCGAATGCTATAATTTAAAACTGTTATCAGCACAGAATTGTTTTAGAGGACATTTTGCAACAATCATCGCCAGTCTCCTCTTTCTAAATTACTTGTGAGATTATTTTGATGGTCATAGCTAAAATATCAAAATCTGTATTATAGGTCACAAAACTCATTTAAGAGGTATGATTCAGCCAGAATATTAAGTGGCAGAAACACATTTTACTTAAAGCCTTTGGAGTCTGACAGAACTCATGAACTGTAACGGCGAATGTTGTTATTTGAGTGTTTTTTTCTCTCATAGAACTATTTGTTTCTTATTAGGCATGGCTATAGCCTACAACAAAGCAACATAAGATGGCTGCAATTAATATTTTTCCATTCTATAATGTATCTGCTAATTAAGAAATTCATATTAATTTAAAGGTCCTGCAAATCATCATAGGAAAACGGAGAGTGACATTTTTGTTTGGAAGGGCAACCAAAACCTATAATTATATACAAATATGTAGTGATTGTTTTTTTCAGGAGCGGGGTGGCTAAGCCTCCCTAAATCTTCATTATTCTTCAACTATGAGCCCACTTCCTTGTTTACAGCAATTTGAGAACTTCAAATGTAAAATAAACAATGTCCTTTATCTTAGGGCTAATTTACATTCTCAAGTGCAGAAAGGAAAGTGCAACTTCAACATGTTTTCCCACAATGCAGCATTTTTCTCAGAATTCCAGCTTTATTGCAGTTCCGAGGGCGCAATGCACTTGACACAAATGCATTGGGCCTGATGCAGTTGTTTCCAGTTCACCACAATTGGTGCATCTGTGTATGCATTTCACTGCAGATCAGACGCAATTGCACGGAAATCATGCAGTGTTTGGCATGTGAGTAATGCCTGCCCCCAGTTCATTAGGTGCTAGTGTGCTGCACATATTGAGGCAGACACAAAAAGAACTTTGTAGCTACTGCCTAATTAAGAGCTGCCAGTAGCTCCAGGGTTCCCCTGCATAAATGGGCACAGCTTGTTTTGGAACTGAAGGCAGGAAGGACTGAGCAATAGTGATGGGCAAAGTAATTAGCCAGGCATGGATTTGCGGCAAATCTCTGATTTTTTTGCAAAATGAGCATAAACAAAATTTTGCTCGCATCAAAAAATGGATGCCTGTGTCAAAAAAACTTGTTGACGCATAAAAAAGGGCTATCTTGTTTTAGCACATATATAACCATGAGTGGAAGCTGCTATGTTATTCATGTAATCCTAAAGCATTCCTCACAGACAGGGTAGTGATGCTTTAACTTTTAATAGAGCAGGGACCCCCAACCAGTGGCTTGAAAGCAACATGTTGCTCACCAACCCTTTAAATGTTGCTCCCAGTGGCCTAGTAGGTGCTCCAAGTATGTGCTTATTTTTTAATTCCAGGCTTGGAGGCAAGTTTTGTTGGCATAAAACCAGATGTACCTCCAAAAAGAGCCTCCTGTAGGCTGCCGGTCCACATAGGACCTACCAAATATCCAATCATGGCCCCAATTCACACCTCCATGAACTTTTTTCATTCTTATGTTGTTCCCCAACTGTTTTTAAAATTGAATGTAGCTTACAGGTAAAAAAAAAAGGTTGGGGACCCCATGCTACAAAGCATATGTAAAAATGGTAATTTGCAATAAGAGACGTGCTGCCCACCCCATAAGCTATGTGATCATATGTTGACTGGAATATAAATATGAAGCCAATGAACCCTTATTTCCCTGATTTTAAATTACAGTTTCTCAAACAAACCAACAACAAAAACACTATTTATATTTTTCATATAAATCCCTTGACCCAAATGAACAGGTATCCATGTATAAATTACAAATCTAGATCAGGTGAAACTATCTTGGGGACACAATCAATTTTCCCCTACAGAAATTGTTGTATTAGTCCCAAATACAGCTTTTCTGCTGCAACATCTCATAGGGGAAATCAGGTTGCCTAAATGAAAAGAAAAAACCTTAAATGTTCTTTTCGTTTGCATGCCCACAGTGACAACCCTTTCCCGTTTTTCTAAATCGTATTGATTACAGTCAAGAGATCTTTTCTGACGGAAACATACAAAAGAAGTCACACTGTGAATTATTGTTACAAGTTACGCCATGAAGCCGAGATATCAATTACTCAAACATTTTCAATCCATCTTGACACTAATGTCATTAGTCCATCGAGACTGTCTTAATATAATTTACAGTGAAAATGCTTTTACATTCAAAATGAAAAATGCTCAGACCGGTAAATGAAATTTGCATTATAATCCTGCCACATGTGGCTCCGTACTTTTATGCTATATAATAAACAGGGGAAAAAGGTTATACAGTCAATTGCAAAACAATCACTTAGATTGCTGTTTCATGGCAACACCACACATAGGAGATTTTGCCTTTCATGAGCCAACTCTTATTATCAATACTAGCAGAGCTATACTACACGCCCTCTCTCCATCCCATTCTTTAGGGCTTGATGCAGCTGTGGCCCTGCTCTAAAGGGTAGTTCTCCTAGATTTGTAAGTACTCATAATGTATTCTCCACCCTGCTCCAGATTGAATATCCATTATGAGGTACAATTTGTACAAAGGAACCCCTATACTAAATGCCAGTGATAAGCTGCCATTAAGAACAAGGTTCCCTAATGCATTGTGCCCCAAGAGCTCAGCATATGTATGTATGTATAACTTTATATATATATAAGTGCCATGTGGTATGAGACACAGTGGGAAGGAGGTCCCTGCCCCGTAGAGCTTACAATCAAAGACATGAGAGTGGCCTAGGATGCCTATGTGCAGTTTACCTCTCACCTAGGATTACCAACTACCCAGTTTTGACCCAGACAGAATGGTTTTTGAAAGGGTTGTTCAGGTAAAAACTGACTGCTCGGTTTTCCAAATTAGTTAATCCAGACAAGACTATCCTTGACTGACACAATGATTGCATAATTGCCAATCCCTATGTCTTTTCCTCAACCTTTGAAACACAGTACTACCCCCAACATCAACCTTACCACCCCCATGATGTCACAGCCCCACCCCATGACGTCACCACCTGCCCCCCTGCCCGGAGTTTCAGACAATGAAATATGGCAACCCTAATCCTGTATGCAGTGAAGGGAGGAATGTTTGTTCATGAAATTAGAGCAATATACAGAGTGCAGCTTGAACTGCCAATGGTACAGGTGCAATGGACTCTTAAGGGCACCCCCTCCTGCAATTCTACCATTGGTATACAAGTCTTCTAGTCTTTCAAATACTATAAATTCAGCTATAAGTCATTAATGCTGTGCTAAAGATAGGATATTTCTCATCTGAACAAATGTACTTTATACCTTTCTATGCACCCCAACAATGTCAAATACGAAAAAGTTGTTCTAGTACTTGTTTTAACATTTAAAGTTGTGGTAGCCAAGTGGTAGCATTGCTTTTATTGGTACCATAAAGTTCTTTCATAGTTTTGTGTTGGAGTTTCACAGATCTCCAGATGTTACAGACTGTTCCAATACCAGTGGGATTAGGCTCAAACACATTTTGGTTTACTTTTTTCTTCCAGGAGAAAGAGATTAGAGAAAGAGATTAAAACAAACAATATTTTCAAGTAGGGATGAGAGGACTTGGATACCCCTGTGAATTTCATAGATGGGAATCATTCTCACACTGGAGAAACCAATTATTATCATTATCGTTTATTCGTAAAGCTCCATGAACTTCCTAGAGTGGTTTAAAATTATAGGGGAAATACAAGCAACCACACTGAATACAGTATTAGATAGCTCAGATGTTAGAAAGAGCCTTGCTAGCAAGACTAAGGAAGTCTGGGGCCAAATCTGGTAAATAAGCTTTATCAATCTTATTAGCTTACAAGTGAAAGTGGATCACCACCCCATGTCTATTGGTTGTAAGAACTGTACAGGGCTGACCTGCGCCATGCAACCCCTATACACCCCTAGCCCACATGCTGCTGATAATCTGCCCCCTCTCATTTCAGCTTTGCTAAACACAGGCAGCCCTAAAGTGAGGTGGAACTCATTCTAGGTATAGTTACAGGACCTATCATCTAAACTGATTGGGACCTGGAGTTTTTAATTTGGATCCTCATACCTCAAGTCAACTAAAAATAATTGAAACATTAAATAAACCCAATGGGACTGTTTTGCCTTCAATATGGGTTACATACAAATAATGAACAACACAGAGGGCCCTGAGTTTTAGAGCTTACCATCTTAAATATTAGATTAAATAACTGAATTAAAAAAAATGAATAGTCGTACACTGGATTGTTAGCCCTTATTATAAAACACTGACGTATTCCACTGCAGTTTGGAAAGATCAGGCCCAGTCCCAGTACAGTTGCAATTCCCTACCACATTCATTCACAGACACAAGCTCACATGCAAACATGTACATTTCATCAGTAACCTAATAACCTGCCTTTTTGTTGGAGTGTAGGAAGATACTGGAGTACCCAAAGGAAATCTGAACAAACATTGGGATAACATACAAACCACATGCAAACAATCCTCTAGGTAAGGCTTTGTCAGTTTCTATTTTTTCTTATGATTCACTATTCTGTACCATTAAAAAAAGAGTAAAACAATACAGATATGGGATTTATTATCCACAATACTTGGGACTTGAGGTTTTCTGGATAAGGGATCTTCCTGAAATGTGGAGCTTAATGCCTCAGAGCTACTAAAAATAATTTCAAAATAAAAACAAACCAATAGTTTTGGTTAAGATTTATGCTAGCTTTGCCTGTTAGCTAGCCTGTCCCACTAACCCCCTACCCGATTCATTTCATTTTAATTTCATTTTAATAAATAGCAATATTAGCATTACAATAGAATAACAGATAAACACCCTACACCGAATGCTTGCCCCCACACAGAATGCTTGCCCACCAAAACCCCCGCAAAACTGGCTACCAGCCATGCCATCTACCACTTGCAAGAGCAATAAGTGGGCATGTGGGCGCAGGCAACCAGATTACCTGGGACCTTTGTCCAAGGAGACCATCATCAACCATGGCAGATTTGTATGTAGAACTGGATGTTACTAGTCTTCTGCTCCCCAACAGAAAAGGCAAGTAAATCGTCATCCTTCTTTCCCTATATCCCACTGTGCCCCCCTCCTGATATGTCACTTCCTGCTGCCCCTTACAATTAACCCCTCACTGCCCTTACCTTTTTTTTCCTTTCTGCCTTTCTTACACAGTCAGGGCCTTCCTTTTTAATAAGTTTGAACGTGATTCTTATTACAGAGCAAAAAACAACCCGCCAAAAATTCTTTTAATAGAAAACTGTGAGAAATGGCATTCCCATCTGCCAGAGCTGTCTGGATAATGATTTTCCAGATAATGGATCTCCTACCGGTGCTAGTAATACTTAAAAAGAATGGATCAAGATTTGCCTTGATTAAGTAATTTGCCCATTTATTCGCATATTGTAACGTAGTAAAAAACAATCGGAAAATATGCCCCAGAGAGCTGTAGCGACTCGCGAGGCCTCTGGAAGAAGGAGCTGCGGGAAGCCTTGTGGCACCGAGTAACTCAGTATGTAACACCAAGAATAAAATATGTGGAACAATCACTTTCCAAGCCTGGAGGCCTGTCTTATTAGGTTAGAAATAAGCGATGTGTTCAGTTGTCTCACAAAACTGTCCAGTTTATGAAACAATATGTAAAGACAAATTTACATACACAAATATCCAGAACATTTCTCTGGGGGATTTATCTTTATATTTTATTTTTTCTTGTTACTAATACAATTGCATGCATTAGTTGAAGTAAAAAAACAAAAAACAAAACGCTACAGTCAGGCTGCTCTGAGAAGTCACATATTTCAAGTCAATCCAATTATAAAGCTTAACATTCAAACATTTGCTTGCAAAGCAGCATCCAAGAGAAATGAAAGCTTCATTATAAATCATAATAATTGCTGGTGTGCCAGGTGACTACCAAAATTAATGGCAATGGCATATTAATGGCATACATGGTGAACACTAAACTTGGAGCATTTAAAAATGGGATTTTAACTGCCTGGGAAAGCTAAATCAATCTATCATCATGTTATTTCAAGTTCAACGAATAACAACCCACAATGCTACAAATTAAAGAAATATATATATGTGTGTGTGTGTGTGTCTGGTATGTTATACCTACAACCTTCAACTGCTGTTGCATGCTGGGAATTGTAGTTCAGTAACAGCATTTTTGGAAAAAAAAGTGATAACTCAAAACTCACAGTAGCAATGTAATGTTTATCCACTTTGCTTGGGACATTCCGGATGAGGGTCTTTTTGTAATTTGGATTGTGGTACCTTAAGTCTACTAAAAACATTCAAACATTAATAATGAGAATTTCACTTACCTCTTATCGTAAATTCCATTTCTTCTAGTCCCGACATGTCAGTACGCATGGGCAGTATTGCCCCCACAGCTAGGAGGTAGGACCTATATACCAAAGCCAATCAAAATTAGCCCCTACCTATAAGACCATGTGACTTCCTCCTCACCACTGTTATACATTTGCCAAGCAATACAAGAAGCAAATAATTGGGATGGGAAACCCCGTACTGACATGTCGGGACTAGAAGAAATGGAATTTACGATAAGAGGTAAGTGAAATTCTCATTTTCTTCTTCGTCCCTTCCATGTCAGTACGCATGGGATCTACCAAGCCATGCCCCTAAAATATAAGGGGTGGGAATAATAATATCAACAGATGCTAAAAACAAATCAAGCATCACAAGAAAAAACGGACAATTCCCGGCTACAAGAATCCTCTCAGGGACCAGAGGGATTGCCACACTACGGTTGCCATAAACATCCAAGCCCGGCTCGGGAGGATCCTCTGCCAACAAGAAGAAAATGGTCACAATAATAACTCTGACACTGGGCAGTTCACTGGTGTTACCAGCCCCGCAGCAACCGACCAGTTAACCACAACTCTGATGCATTATCCACTAGAGCTGTCTCTATGCCCCCAATCCTTTGCACTAACCTGGGGCCCTAGAAAAATAAATTGTGACACACAAGCCTCTAGCTCCAAAGCACACCGGTATCAGCTTAAATTGGTGTTGACAGCCGTCAAACTCAACAACCCCCAGAGATCAGCCAAAGATAATCCAAGCACAGATCTGAAGCAACGAACAGTGAAAGGGCACACTAGCCATCAAGCCCCCCTATGGCACAAACAAGCTAGGAACTCCAGCCTGTAACAGAGCATGACAGGCTGAAACCCAACTGCCTACCACTCACTGTAGCTACCAACCTTGAGAGGCTACCTAACCAGCAATGTTAGGGCCAGGTTTAGGAACTGTACACGACCTGCAGATGGAAGATCAGCTAACCAGTAAAACATGACTGGATTCAACTGGAAAACATGCATGGAACAACTGGTGCACAGCCAGCCCATACTCAATGTACCATCTAGCCACCCTGCATGAAAGTCAGAAGCGCCATATACTATGCATGCTAAACAACCAGCGGACAAACCAACACCCTGCCAGAAAGCAGCGGTGGACATGTCAAGCAAGCACTGGAGAACACGCCAGCTGCCATCCCTGCATTCAAGAGCCCAGAGTGAAAGACAGCTAACACACAAGCAATAGCAAAAAACTAGCGCTGTGCTTGCAATACATGACTCTGCAACCACTGATGGACTGTTCAGATACTGTAACTGCAAAGAAACCGCTTCCCAAACTAGCCACTGCTAGTAAGGAGTGGAATACAAGGTGAAAAACAAGCACCCACACATGCCAAGAAAGCAGCTAAGGTAGACAGCCACAAGCGCCAAGGCAAACCATGACATGAACCCAAGACCATATCAAAGGCAGCCAACCACATGCCTGCACCAAGGACCACAGCATGACTGGCAACCATATATGCCAAGGACTAAGCCAAGGCCAGCAGCCACCTGCGCCAAGGACTAAGCCAAGGCCAGCAGCCACCTGCGCCAAGGAGCACATCAAAACTGGCAGCCTCATAAACAATTGCCAGCATCCTATGAGCCTAAGCTCCTAACCAGGGCCAGTCTCCCTGGGAGCCAAAGGACAGAAAACAGGGCAAGTTGGCAAGCAAACCAAGGCTAAAACCGGGGTCAAATGAGCCACAAACCAGGACCAAAGGCCAAAACTGGTCAAACGCCAAGCAAGCCAAAGGCCAGAACTAGAGCCAACGGCCAAGCAAGCCAAAGGCCAGAAACAGAGCCAACAGCCAAGCAAGCCAAAGGCCAGAAACAGAGCCAACAGCCAAGCAAGCCAAAGGCCAAAACCAATGGGCAAGCAAGCCAAAAAGTCAAAACTGGAGCCAATGGCCAAAACCTGAGCCAATGGCCAAGCAAGCTGAAGGGCAAAAACAGAGCCAAAAGGCCAAGCAAGCCAAAGGCCAGAGCCAAGCAAGCCAAAGGCCAGAGCCAAGTGGCCAAGCAAGCCAAAGGCCAGAACCAGAGCCAAGTGGCCAAGCAAGCCAAAGGCCAGAACCAGAGCCAAGTGGCCAAGCAAGCCAAAGGCCAGAACCAGAGCCAAGTGGCCAAGCAAGCCAAAGGCCAGAACCAGAGCCAAGCGGCCAAGCAAGCCAAAGGCCAGAACCAGAGCCAAGCGGCCAAGCAAGCCAAAGGCCAGAACCAGAGCCAAGCAAGCCAAAGACCAGAACCGGGCCAACGGTCACACCAGCCAAAGGCCAAAACCAATGGGTAAGTGAGCCAAAAGGTCAAAACTGGAGCCAATGGCCAAAACCAGAGTCAATGGCCAAGCAAACTAAGGCCCAAAACAGAGCCAAAAGGCTGAAACCAGAGCCAAAGGTCTGAACCAATGGACAAGCAAGTCAAAGACTAAACTAATGTCCAAGCGAGCCAAAGGTCAAAACTGGAACCAATGGGCAAGCAAGCCAAAGGCCAGAATCAGATCCCACTGCCGAGCAAGCCAAAGGACAGAACTGGGAAAAACGGCCAAGCAAACCAGAAGACAGAACCAGCGGCCAAGTGAGCTAAAAGCCAGAATGGAAGAAGCATCCAAGTGAGTCAAGGCCAGAACCAGGGCCAGCGACCAAGCAAAGAAAACTGCCAAACCAAGGACCAGTAGCCACTCAAGCCAACAAGGACCAGCAGGCAAGCAAGCCAGAGTCCAAAACAAGGACCAGCAGGCAAGCCTATAGCAAAAATTCTGCTGCCAGGGGTGAGAGGCAGTAGCAAAGCAAGCCAAAGGCCATAACCCAGAACCACAGCCAAGGGCAACAAAAGCCATAAACAGACCCAACAGCCAAGCAAGCCAAAGACCGTAATCTGGGCCAACAGGCACACAAGGCAAAGTCCATGACAAGGACCGGCAGCCAAGCAAGCCAAGGCTATAGCAGAAAGTCTGATGCCAGGGGTCAGAGGCAGTAGACGGATGAGCTCAAGGCCATAAGCAAAACTGCAGCCAAGTTAGGCAAAGGCCATAGACAGAACCAACAGCCAAGCAAGCCAAAGACCGTAATCTGGGCCAACAGGCACACAAGGCAAAGTCCATGACAAGGACCGGCAGCCAAGCAAGCCAAGGCTATAGCAGAAAGTCTGATGCCAGGGGTCAGAGGCAGTAGACGGATGAGCTCAAGGCCATAAGCAAAACTGCAGCCAAGTTAGGCAAAGGCCATAGACAGAACCAACAGCCAAGCAAGCCAAAGACCGTAATCTGGGCCAACAGGCACACAAGGCAAAGTCCATGACAAGGACCGGCAGCCAAGTAAGCCAAGGCTATAGCAGAAAGTCTGATGCCAGGGGTCAGAGGCAGTAGACAGATGAGCTTGAGGCCATAAGCAGAAACTGCAGCCAAGTTAGGCAAAGGCCATAGACAGAACCAACGGCCAAGCAAACCAAAAACAATAATCACGGCCAGGGTCAACAGGCACACAGGCAAAGCCCAAAACAAGGAACATCAGTCATGCAAGCCAGAGACATAACAAAAAACTGGCTAAGAGGGACCAAGAACAGCGGTCACGCTGACCAAAGGCCATAACCAGGACAACGACCAACAGGCACGTAAGCAAAGGTCATAGCACAAGCCGGCAATCATGCAAAATGACAGTCACAGAGCAATCAAACATTTACTAATGTTGGCTCCTATCATGCTAGCAGACAGAAATATACCTGTAAACACACCAGAAAGAAAAAGGAGTTGTTGAACTACAACTCAGTTCATACCTGGTAGGAAAAAACTGCCTTTTAAGCCAAAGACCCAACCAGGGCCTGCAGAAATAAAATAAGCAGGAAAAGGTACACCACTGCCACAGCAGAAACCCCAGTTAAACCAGGAAGCCCCTGATGAAATAAGGGCTGCTATACCTGCTGTGTCTGCACAGTAGATTTGACTCACAAGGAATTCTACATATATGAAATAGCAATAACAAGGAGCCCAAGAAGCATACAAACACCTAACCAGATAACACTGGCTTGTAGGTAAAGGCAAACTCCAGTCAGAACCCTGGAGAAAGACTGGTTAAAAGGTGCAGACTCCCTGTGAGAAAAGGAGATACCATACTGCTACAGCAGTGCAACTCCCAGCCAGTCTGGGCACACCTGGTGTAATAATGAGCTCCCATACCTGCAGAGTCCGCATGGTAGACTCACAAAGAAAAGCTAACAATATGAAACAGCAATAGCAAGGAGGCCTAGAAGCATACAAACACCTTACAGGATAAAATTGGCTTGTAGGCAAAATGCAAACTCCAGTCAGAACCGTGGAGAAAGGTTGGTTATAAGGTTCAGACTCCCTGCGAGAAAAGGAGATACCATACTGCTACAGCAGTGCAACTCCTAGCCAGTCTGGATGTACCCAGTGTAATAATGAGCCCCAATACCTGCAGAGTTTGCATGGCAGACTCGACTCACCAAGAAAGGCTAACCATATGAAACAGCAATAGCAAGGAGGCCTAGAAGCACACAAACACCTTACAGGATAAAATTGGCTTGTAGGCAAAATGCAAACTCCAGTCAGAACCCTGGAGAAAGGCTGGTTATAAGGTGCAGACTCCCCGTAAGAAAAGGAGATACCATACTGCTACAGCAGTGCAACTCCTAGAACAGTCTTGGAAGCACCTGGTGTAAATGAGCACCCATACCTGCACACATACCTGCACCCATACCTGCTGTGTCTGCACAGAGGACTCAGGCTTACAGTAAAAACACTAAAGATATCAATAGCAAAGTGCCCTAAAGGAGCCTTACCAGATAGCAGTGAGTAGTCAGCAGCATGGCAACTCCCACAAGAACCCAGACAGCCTTCAGCTGAGGGACATAATTAGCTCATTAGTATGCAGGCTTCTCAGTGCACTGAGCATTTCAAACACACAGTGGAGACTGAAGATTCATACTCACCAGATTCAGGCTTAGTTATCACTAGCCCATATCCATACCCATGGCCCTTTAGTCCGAAATGTCTTCAAAGGCTCAAAACACCATAGGAAAAAGGAGACTCAATTGATCACAGGCAGGAATGTGGAAATACCCACGCCTGTATACTTTCCCACTAAGCAGCTGTTTGCATACTGTGCATACATGGGAATAGAGCAGGGGGGCTATTTTAGCACAAGGCTAGGACCATGGGTATGCCCACACCTGCATTTCTTCCCAATAGGTGAAAGTTTGATTACTGTACTTATTGGGGCATCAGGTAAAATCTTCTCCATTACCTGGGAATCATCCCTCTATGTATACACAGAGGTAAAAAATAAAATAAATAAATAACATGACAAAAACAAAAGAAAAATCAAACTGTGAAATCACAAAATGGTGAGGAGGGAGATCCTACCTCCTGTTCAGTAGGACAAAAAATAACAGTGGTGAGGAGGAAGTCACATGGTCTTATAGGTAGGGGCTAATTTTGATTGGCTTTGGTATATAGGTCCTACCTCCTAGCTGTGGGGGCAATACTGCCCATGCGTACTGACATGGAAGGGACGAAGAAGAAACAAAATCATCATATATTCACTATTTAAGCTGATAATCCCTTTTTTGCTTTTTTTGCTTTCTATTAGTTTCTATATATGAATGCCATTATAGGGGTCTGCAAGTGCAACCTCATAATTACAGTACTTTTATGGCCTGTTTGCTCCTGTATATATTTATATGTTTGATAACATAAAGACCTATGAATAAGCTAATGTTGTTGCATGTTGTATGTTCTATGTATGTTGTATTGTTGTATATTATGGCATTATTTCTACTATGACTTTACTACTTTTGCTTGTACAACCCTGATTTGGTGTGATATCTTGCAGCACCTGCCATCTTCTTAAAATATGGTTCATCCACTCCTATGTTGTAGGCTCAGTGAAGTGTACCTGGGCCCTACATCTATACTGGTGATCTTACTTTTATTTCAGTGGTTTGCGATTTTGTTGGTTAATGTACAGTTAGTTACACTAAAAGACAAAGTTAGTCTAGAGACAAAGACCAGTCCTAACCCTCCGTGAAATGAAAAAAGGAGGTAAAGTAATAATAAAAAGTTGCACATTTTGCACCAGGTCTACTAACCCATAACATCCTATCAGCAAGTAGCATTTACTGGCCACCTATTTAAAAGAAAACATTTGGTTCGCTGTGGGTTACAGCTCTCCAAATAAACACTAGGAACATATGTATTCAATGTGCACAGGCATCAAGGACACAGTATTATGTTTTGGGTACAAAACAAATATGGCTGGAACAGAAGCCAAGCACCATATTGTATAGAACAATTTAATTAGGCTGCTTTAATGGCATTAGAAGTTAGTTGGAACTAGAAGTTCCAAATAAGAGTGTCATAAAGTGTCATCCTTGAAAGATAATGAAATGTATTTATATGTAGGCACAGTGTTAGCAGGTATGCTACGTACCCTAAGTTACATTAGACATGAATTAGTAGTTATGGAAACTGACGTTGCGAGCATAAACTGTTTTTGTTTTTATGCAGATTTTGTGAATGTCAAACAGAAGAAAAATAATCTATAATTTGAGTTTATGCACAGTGTACAGTATAAAGTAGAACTTTTTATTCGGAAGAGTCATTTTGTAGTCAAAATACCACTATCCTGTTAAGCAAGTCTTAAATGGGTAGTTCTCCTTTGAGTTAACTTTTGTTATGATGTAGAGACCAATATACTGAGACAATTTGCAATTGCTCTTCATTTTTTTTAGTTTTTTCACTTTTTTTCAGCAGCTCACCAGTTTTGAGTTCCAGCAGCTCTCTGGTTGCTAGGGTCCAAATTTCCTAAGCAACTGGGGAGTGGTTTATATGAGAGACTGATATATGATTAGAAGAGGACCTGTATACAAAGGCAATGAATAAAAAGTAACAATAAAAATAAAACTGTAGCCTCACAGAACAATAGTTTTTTGGCTGTTGGGGTCAGTTGCCTCCATTTAAAAGCTGCAAAGAGTTAGAAATAGTTAGAAATAATTCAAAAACTATAAAAAAATAAATAAAGAGGACCAAATGAGAAGTTCATTAGAATCGGCCATTTTATAACATACTGAAAGCTAACTTAAATGTGAACCAACCCCTTAAAGGACAAGGAAAGCTTTCATTACTGGTGGGTGTGAATTTGACACCTATGGGATTTCAGGTACCTAGCCACAGATGTCCCTACTTCTGTTTTCCATATTGTGGCCAATAGGAAGCACTCTGTGGCAGATTCAGCCATGGGGTTTTCCAAAGAAAAGTTGCAGCTACCAAAGTCTACAGAAACTGCTCTTGCAGATTTATCCTACATCTAACTGCATTGTATTTTCATTTTTTTCCATAAAGACTGTATTTGCAAGCAGAAAAGATTTAACACTGTAGGGATTTCTTTCCTTTCCATTTCTTCAGTACTTTATTTAGCACATGCAGCATATTACAAATTTATAATATATTTGGCATCTACATCTGTCCCTTATGCAAACCAGCTCTCTCAGATAAGCTATTATTTATTTCTGGAATGAATGCATGAAAAATTATTGACCATAATAATTGTTATTGCCGTTTCAGCATGCATTAGGTTTTTAACAAGACCCATGTAGCTTGCAAACAGGAAACCGCTATTTTTTTTTTCCTGAGAACATAAGAAATTTGTAAACATAGCACAATACAATGTGCTGATATCACGATTCATTATAAAGTAAACAAAGCCAACAAGTACAAAATACATATTAACCACCTTATAAAACTAATGAGCAAGAGTGAGAATTCAGAACAGGGGACTATCACAACATTATGGCAAACAAAACAAGACGGTTGCACTCAAAATTACACTTTGCTCACTGCACTTGGGGATGTAAATGAGTCCTAATGTAATTAAAAAATCTATGTACGGATTGGGTGTTTGCAATGACTGAATTGTAGAACTATCATTATACGTACCCACTGCATCTCAAATTAATACATGCCAAATTAAAATGCATTTGGTGCATATAAATTGCAAGGATTTGTTTAAGAACTCAGGACGGGTTATAGTAGTTAAACATGCATAGAAACATGTAATACATATAGTAAGCATAAAATGTGCTAACCTTGGAGAACATATGTGCAATGATAGTACAATGATATGCTCTGTGGCTTAATGAAACTGTGTGTGCTGATGGGTACTTTTCCAATAACATGATGCACTTAAGGGCCAGCTCTAGCACATATCAGCTGCACAAACACGGTGCCTTTGGGTGCAAGTCCCTGGGGTGTCACTTAAGAGGCTAACGATACATTCCAAGAGGTAGAATTGCTCAGTGATACATGCTCTAGGTGCCATTTTGAAATTGACACAAATGAAAAGCCTCGTTGAATTTAGGTCCTTTGCAGTTTCAGCAGCCTTGCCAAGTGCTCATCATTTCCCAGAGGAGTGCAAGGCAATTAGCTCAATAAATATATGACATTGCTGATTTTGCTGGGGAATATTTCTTTTTTTATTGCTTTCATATAACCCAGGTAAAGAACAGCTTCATATTTCCCACTAACATTGCAAAGTACAAACTATGTTTAGCACGCATGAATGATGGGAAACCCAAGAACCCTATCACTGGCATTTCCCAGGCGTGCAAGTAACTCACAGGCGCTATAATGCCATTAACGTTTCACAGGTACATATGCTGCCATCATGTGGACTCCAGATGCATGTTGGTGGATTAAGATATTTTTGGTCTATTTCAGACTTAGTTCAGTTTCTGGTTCACCTACTCTGACCTTAAATAGGCTGCTTTATCTGCAGACAAGGACATTTGAAATTATATCAAGCACTGACTTGTTTAAACTGCAAAATTCCATATATAATATTACAGGAACACTATACAGTATAATACGTTTCTACATGTAGCCTCTCAGATGACCAGGGGCTTATATGTCCAACACCCTCAGGTATGCAAAATGACACTCCTTGCTTAAATGTCATTGGTTACTTTACCTGAGGTATTCTGATTGCCTTCCATTGATTCCATTGATTTCATCTTTACTCCTTCTATTATTTAAAAGGATTGCTTAAAAAAATGTAACTCATCTATCTCAGGCGATTCATTTTTTCCCTTTAATCACATCATTTCAGCATAACAGCTAAAGAGAAGGGGCAGAAGGTTATTGAAAGGGGAACACAACTTGAGCTACATCAAAAAATATGCAGCCATTCATGATTTTTAATGTAATAATAAGGTTTGGAACAGTTCCCTAAGCCTGCCCCCCTGTTCCCCTGCTGATCTGGCTGACTACTTTGAGACTCAAAAACATGTAAGAGGAGTCGGCTGTCATCAATGTTTTAGTCCCTCCTCCCTGCCAGCATTTTTAAATGATTCAGAAAGAGAAGAACTGTTTTGCAACTGGATTTCAGCATATAAAAATGGTATTTATACAGGAACAGATTACTACAATATACGCTTATGTACTGGTATATTATACTGGGTCTCTTTAACAAATTTTGGTTTGGACGTCAGAGTTCCCCTGAAATCATATAATCATGTATGTAATTACAAATATGGGGAGCCTTGACCAGAGCTGTAGAAAATGTATGCCTCTCTTTGTTGACCAATTACAAACACAATCTCCTTCAGACAGCCCTTTGCCAGCTAGGGATGATGGGACTTGTAGTTTCCATACAGCTGGCAGCATGCCATTTTGAGATCTCTGGCCAGGATCCATTTCAGAGACTGCAGTTGCTAGTTGATAACTAAGGTTTTATCTTCAAGCCCTATAAAATCCATTAGGCTGTCCCTGATGCCAACATGTGAGTCTCTGCAATCCAATATAAGCTTTGGTTTTTCAATCATCTTTTGTATATGAAACAGCATTCCCCGGCAGAGAGTCAGAATGGTGTCCTTAAAGGAATAGGATATTTTTTTAATACTGCAAGGAATATTGGTTGAGCCTGACAAGTAAACCGATTTTACATTCTGCATTTTATTACATTGCCTAACCTGTGTATTATTCTTACAGGAGTATCACCAAGATATTGGGCTGCGTTGCTATGAGAAAATACATGCTGGGCTGAATGACTGATGCAGACATTGAAAAAGCTGCCCATCATCTAAACAGATATGCAGTAGAGAGGCAGAATACATTTTAGTATAACCAGAGTTTTATTTTCTTGGTTGTAACAATGAACTAAAATACAATGAAATAAATAAGTACTTGGGTCCTTGAGAATGCCAGATAAGTTTGGAAGGGCAAAGCTCACTAGTACAAATGCTGAATTTGGGTGCCAAGCTTTGAACTGTCAGCTATGGGGAGCAGAACAACATAAATTAGACTGGCACTCAGAAATTCCAGTGCAAAAGGCAAATCTTTGGTAACTGGGACCTGACTGGTTCCTACACAACTTAAACTTGGCAAGTTGCAACTCCCAGTAGAGTATGCATTACATGGGATGCTCTCAGATGAGCTGGAGAAATGCTCTGAGATGGGCTGGAGGATCGCTTTTGGGTGGGTTGGAGGAAGGTTAAATCCCATTGATTTCCCAGAAACCAGAAAAATCTCTTAGTAACTTGGGCACTGGTGATTCAATAGTTAGGTAATAATAGTTCATAATAGTTAAAATGTATTTGAGGTATCTCCTACAGTCTATTAGACTGTGTGACACTGTGTGGTACAAAAGTACTAGTCTTACTCTGTGTTAAGGCCCTCACTGGGTTTGAAGTCTGGACCAAGGAGGAAGCTGAGTTCAAATAATCCTAAACTTGGTGTCCAAAGGGGTTATGAAGGTTCAGGCAAAATTCAGGGAAGGCAGCAATCAGCGTCATCAGAACAAAGCAGAAGTGTCAGAACTGGAAGATCAAATACAAAATGCAATTTAGGTGCACTCGGGCCATTGAACCAGGATCTTTAGTTTCTATTTAATTTGATTTCCGCACTTCCCACATGGTTCCCTTGGGCACAGTCATTTTGGACGCAGTGCCAGAGGAGAGAGGAGCACCATCATTCCTAGATTGAGCTCTTATAGAAAAACACTAACTACTTTACGGAGGCTTACCTCCACCTTTGGCTGTCCACCACCAACAACCCCCTGCACCAAATGGGGTCCAAAGGAACAGAACATATGGTGACTACCCATTTTAAATTTAACCTGAAAAAGTAAACAACTTAGAAATAGGCCCTTCCTTTGGCTAGTTTAACCCGTATGGGGACTAATAGCAAATGGCAATGGCAAAACCATTACCCTGCTAAAGAAGTAAGATTTTTTCCAAATAACATGTCCAAAAAATGGCTTTTAATTTTTTTAAAAGGAAAAGCAACTAATGTAATAAAATAATTAACCAATGAAAAGCTTTGAAAATATTGGCTTTTGGCTGTGTTAATCCATTATAAAGTGTTATGTGTGTTTTGGATTTAACCCTTGTCAGCGATATAACTAGATAGATAGACATTTGGAAACTCCATAAAGGGTTCCTGAAATTACTTCCAGTAACTCTCAGCTAAGAAACTAGCTAAATCTTTCTAAACAAAGATAATGAGTTGTATAATTTATGCAAATGACTTGATACCACAGAATTTTTCAAGATCTATTATTCATTTTTGCATTTTTTTTGTACATTTTACAATAAAAAATTAATTGGGTATTATACCTTCTTTTGTTTTATTAATATGCATTAAATAAAGATAACAACATTTGGAGATTTGGCATGATAATATCCATAATGAAAACTTTGCATTTATAATACAGCTGATGGAGTGTGCCAAAACGCTTATGCATAATTCTCTTTTATTTTTTTTAGAATCATTTTATAGCTTGTTTTCTGGACGATTTAATACAACTACCTATTTACGGAACAGACAGAACTGGCACAAACTTAACTCATGCCCTGTACTCAGGGGTGTTTCTGCCATAAGGCAAGGTGAGAACAGCAGGGTTGGCAAAAAGTTACCCACTACAAAAAGTGCTCTCTATTCTAGCAATTCCATTCCCCATGTCTGAGGCAAAAGACAGTTAAGCATCTGCTAACCCAAGTAGCAAAAAATTATCCTTGCCTTTACTAAAACTGAAATGGAAGGGCATTAGACATAAATGTTTAGTCAGCAAACCTTTATTTTTTTGAATTCCTCCACTGTAACTGATTCATGAAAATATTACCAGCTAAATACTGTATTTTTGTTTTTTTCCCCCAAAAAGGTATTGGAAGCTCAGTTTGAATTTTTAGCCTTTCTTAACCAGCCACTAGCTGGCCATAACCATACTTAACCCCCCACAATCCTCTTTTATGTTATAATTATAAGAATCAAAGATGGAACATGGTTCGCAATGTCACTTGAATATGAGGCTGTAAATTGCACTGTTAATATCAGGGACACTGTCTAGTCTATACACTGTCTATATAAAAAATATACCTGACAACGTATGTATTACCCTGGGCTGAGCTTAACTCTGTACAAACTGGCCATTTAAAAAAAACAAGTCACAAGGGAAAACAGAATAAAGATCTGCAAGAAGAAAAGCAATACAGGTATAGGACCAAATATCCAGAATGCTCGGGACCAAGGGTATTCCGGATAAGGGGTCTTTCCTTAATTTGGATCTCCATACCTTAAGTCTACTAAAAAAAAACAATAAAACATTAACTATACCCAAAAGGACTGATTTGCATCCAATAAGGATTAATTATGTCTTAGCTGGGATCAAATACAAGGTACTGTTTTATTACTACAGAGAAAAAGGAAATACATTTTAAAAACCTGAATTATTTGATTTTAATGGAGTCTATGGGAGACAGGCTTTCTGAAATTTGGAGCTTTCTGGATAACGGGTTTCCAAACGGATCCCATACCTGTAATATCGTAAAAAATCTAGAGGTTATATATTCAGTTGTAGCTTTTTTTTTCTCTTTGTCTATGGTAATGTTCATTCTGTTCTACAAGGATGGTGAAACGATGTATTAATGTAAATAGAAATATAACCAAACGGCAATTTTGAACTCTGCAATTTGTATGAAGTTCCTTAAGATCTTAGCAAACGTTTGGGGACAACCCCCTTTTTTAAGTGCTCCTAAAGAGCACTGTGTTACAACTGACAGCTTGACAACTGTAATCAAGCCAATTTTTTATTTCTAGTGTTGCCATTTCTCGATAAAATAAATATTTAACAATGTTTCTATAAGCTACGCAAAAAAGGAGTCATTAACAGCACATCTCTGCAAAGTACATATCATCTTATTTCCTTTAATCATTAAAAAAAAATGTCTAAATGTTCTGCATTCTGGTTTGTGTCCAACAAAATGTGTGAATTAATTGAGTGTAAAAAAGCATTGGGTTGCATTATATTAGTTCAAATGTGTGTAACAATTGTTCATTCTCCCCCGGAGGTTTGTTTCATTTCTATTTGTTATGATTCAGTCCGTTCACAATATGTCAATGGGAGCACCATTTACAAGAGAAAGCAGAGGAAACAGATTCTTTATTTCTTGTGGAATGAATTTTAGTCTTTCCCCCCTCTAAGGCTGCTAACATTCACAAAGAGATTCCATCTGGAGGCCTCCAAGAAACGGAATTTTATAGGCTACAAGTTATCATCCATAAAATGAAGATCACTTGTGGGGGAGATATCTAAGTTGTATTCCAAGCGAAATTAGCAGCACTTTACTCCTGTGCACAGGGAAAAGAGTTTCTGGATGTAACAAGGGCAGGGCATTGTGTGTATCTTGCTGTATATTTTTGCCTAATAGTGTTTTTATTGACAAAGCCCCACATATAGGGGTATAAAGATGTTGAACATATTTTTTCCTATGCATCTCTCTCATATTTACTTTTTTGCAGTCCTCTCTATTACTTCTCTCTGCTTATTTTTGCATCCATCATGCTTGTTCTTCTGTCTCTCCCCCATACTCCATTGACGTCTTAAGCAAAAATTGGAAAGCAATGGAGTTCTTCAGGAACTCTTGATTCCCAGTGATCATTTCCCATTCATCGTGAAGATATAACATGTTATAGCCAGAAACAGAGGGAATCAGTGTGAAGACAGAACAATCATAGTACAAAATAGTTTATGAGAACAGAATAATGAATTGGCTGTTCATTCACTTTTGGTCCTTCAGCTTCAATTTACTCAGAAAGTGTTGCTTTCCAGTTAGAAGCCAAGTGTCTAAGGTTTAAGCAACTTGCATTATAAATACATAAAGGTTCTTTTTATGTGATTTACAATTATATTCTACAATGATCACAGTAATTTATGCTCACGCTGCTCTATGAAACTGTTCAGCATTACCAATTATTGCCCCCTCTGGGCTATGGAAAAACTTTTGAGTGCACAAATAGCCTTGTTCACGCAAGTTCCCAACAAAGATTATAAATATTGATCTATTCCTCCCTACTTATCTCCTGGGAATAATTTCAGATTTAATAATAATCCATGTTCTCGTCAAAAACCGTAAACCACTCCGATTTCACTAGCAGTGCCACAAAAACATAAATCATTAAGAATGTTTAATGAACACAAGTACTGTATTTTACAAGACAAGCAGACAATTTAATAAAGCAGATTCTAAATAATCAATCCACTTGCCGTTTTTTTTTATATGTTAATAATAAATGTGTATCTATCACATCAGTCATTAAATAGAACGTAAGTTATAGCAACAGAGATTAAACTACAAGTCAGTAGTTTTTTCCTACTGTCATGTAAATACTTAAGCTTCGAGTAATAATATATGAGTCCTCTCGAGTCTCCACCATCACTGCTCCAGAGGGATTGTATTAAATTAAATGTTTCCGCTTCTTACTGAGCCCATCAAACTTTAAACAAGCTTTATGAATTAACTGTTTCCACTCGGTGGGACAGCAGGACTGTTGCTCTACACCAGGAAGGAAAGACTGGAAGTTCTTGGTAAGTTAAAGACTACAACGTCCGCCATTACCCTATAGCCAAGCAGCTATGAGTTTACATGCTCAACTATGAATGAAAAGTAGAAGAAATTATTATTAATCTACACTCACAACAACAATGATGTTGAGAAGAGGAGACTGAGGCAGTCAGCATTCCCCTTTATACCAACAACTGCAATTCTGAATTTTATGAAAACATTGAAGTTTTCATAAAATTCAGAGAGTGAAGAGGAATATAGCTATTGTATATTGTGTAACATATTGTATTAGCCATGTGGTGGATAGAGATGTAGCGAACCTAACAAAAAAAGTTTGCGAACCCGTTCGCGAACTTCTGCCAAAAAGTGCGAACTTTTGCGAACTTTGCGAACCCCATAGACTTCAATGGGAAGGCGAACTTTAAAAACTAGAAAAGCCATTTCTGGCCAGAAAACTGATTTTAAAGTTGTTTAAAGGGTGCCACGACCTGGACAGTGACATGCAGGAGGGGGATCAAGGGCAAACATTTCTCTGAAAAATACGTTGTTGACACAGCGTTGCGTTTTGTGCTGTAAAGGGCAGAAATCACACTACATTTCTAAACTTGTGTAATAAACTGCTTTAAAATGTCCGGTGTCTACATGCCAATCTAGTCGTGTAAAGGTTACAGCCGTTTCACACCCAAAGACAAAATGTTGCAGTAGTGAATACGGAATATATTATTGCTGGTGGAAAAACATCGCTCAGCGACAGCAAACAGCACTGGACACATTAAAGAACAGTAACTTAAATTTTAAAAAAATAATTAATAATGAAAAAAAGTGATCTCTGGTTGGTGCTGGGGGTGAACTACTAGGAGCAGCACACCAGTCCCCAACACAGCTAGACTAATAGCACTGGGTTCTATAAATTACAGTAGCAAACACACACAGACGGAGCTGCAGTACACAATGAAAAGAAGAGTAACAGTAATCAGAAAATAAAAGCAGTCCTTACAAGGACTATTGGGTTACAGCAGATGATCAGCAGGACAGCTGCCCACAGCAGCTACATACAGAGCAGTAGAAAGTAGATTACTAGTCAGCAAAGCTACCTAAACTGTCCCTCAAACCCCTGCACAGCTCTCTCCCTATGCTAACTCATCAAGCACACACAGGCAGAATGTAAAATGGCTGCTGGGCTTCGGTTTATATATGGAAGGGAGTGGTCCGGGGGTGGTCCAGGAGGGAGAGCTGCCTGATTGGCTGCCATGTATCTGCTGGCTCTGGGGTGAGAGGTCAAAATTTGGCTCCAGCTAAGGCGAACCCAAAATTGCGAACTTTGCTAAAAGTTCGCGAACTTGCGAACTTGCGAACACCCAATTTTCGTGCGAATTAGTTCTCCGGCGAACAGTTCGCTACATCTCTAGTGGTGGAGTACACAATTTTACATAAATGTACAAATAAAATGTTCTATCCTAAAAGTTACGATCACAACTGTCTACTTTGCAGTCTTGGACTTGGCTAATAGCAAGGGTGAGAACACATATTTTAATTGCACTGCTTGTCTGCTAGATAGATACAGAATTTAAACTGGACATTTTGGTAGTCAGTGTCACATTCAGTCAAGGTGCTGATTGTAAGTACAACTCCTTATCTGAATGTCCTTAGTTGGTTTAAACTTGGGTGCTGGTATTCTGTGGACTTCTGTCCTTGCCTCTGTTTCTCTGCTACATTTGTTAAATCTTAGATACAATACTGTGCTTGAGACTTCCTAACAGAGGCTGCCTTTTATTAATCCATGAGTCGAAAATTATTCAGCCTATGATGACTCAACCCAAGCATGGCATGCTGCACTGATTTATACAGTATATCTATGCCTGGCTTGCCCATCTCTGATGTCTCCGCAGGGGATGGAGCATCATGTGCAACTATGAATGAATGAATGAATGGCTGGCTGCACACTGCACCTCAGTCTGCATAAAAAATCTCTTATGAGGTGCAGAGAGCAGTGTTGGCAGCCAGCCTTATCCTTACAGACTACCATATGGCAGGTGGGAAGCAAAGGACCCTTTTGTGTCCTGTGTCCGCTGTCACTCCCAAAAAGTAGCACAGAGATCTGTGGCATTCCTTTTAACATGAAGGGCTGGGCCGTATTTATATTTAGGCACCCAAGGGCCTGTGCCAAGGCAGCAGTTTTGGTGGGTCGGCAGCGGAAGTGATGTCATGCATACACTGTGCGTGAAGTCTGTGATGTAGGTGCATGACATCACATGTATAACATAGGGGGAATATTTAGGTATGGTGCCTAGGGTGCCACCGCACCTAAATACAACCCATCAGGGAGGGGTGTAAAGTACAAAAACCTTTCAGACTGCATCTGTTTTTTGCACTTAGCACCCTACCTTGCACACCTCTTGTGCTTTCTGCTTATCTAGAGAATTTGCAATTGGCATTTTGAAAAACCAGGAAAATTATCTTCTATACAGGGCAGGTTATGTGAACTGTAAGTAGCCGAAGAGCCACCTATTGTCCACATAACCTACCATGTAGAACATTCTACCATCTGTTGCAGAGTACCAAGAGTCAACAAAAACTATATCCTAATTTACTTACGTTTCATCCACCCAAAAATAATTTCCAGTAGCAAAAAATCATCACTACATAATAGGCCTTTTGATTACATTTCATGGAGAATATTTCTTATTGTTCCTTCGCAAGGACTTTAAAAATTACACTCTATGTCACTTTCCAAGGAATATGAAGGCAAGATGTGGGAACCTTTCAATGTGATGAATGACAATCCTTTCTCCTTTAGTCCTTTTGGTGCTATTTTTTTTCCATCCCTTCAAATAAAATCAATATTAAAACGTGCAACGAGCACAGTACCAGGCATTTCAGGCATTTGATTTTACTACATATCAGGCATCTTATTCTTTATGTACAATGTGAATGTACAACATGTCTACTCAGACTGAGAGGATGAAATCTGAACTCCTCTCTATGGATATTTCAAGTAATGTTGCAAGATTTATGCTGTAACCGAATACTCTCACATTTCCATATACATCCTTGCGGGCTAATCTGTAATAATGTTGAGGGACTCTGGTGCTGATAATTAAATATCATTTCTGCATACAGAATTGATATTTCCCTTCCACACCTGTGCTTGGGGATTTCATGTTTAAAAATGTAATGGATGCAGATGCCTTTGTTGGCTATTACACTCTGCATTTTTGCAGATCTGTATAATTAAGACCACAAAAAGTTTTCTATACATAAAGCAGAATGTTCTAGACCCATTGATAGCACTAAAATGTTTCCAGAGCAGGGCAAGTTTTTGGCAGTACCTTCTAAAATATGTCTTGAGTCTTGTGTAGCAGTAAGGGAATTATCCACATTTTGCATGGCAAATATATTTCACAAAATTAAATTTAGTATGTTTTAATACTTTGCTCAAATAATAAATTCAACGATTAATATGTAAAAAATAAAAAAAAGAACCTGTTGGTTCTGAGACATTTAAAATTTAATAGATATAAACACTAGGGATGTAGCGAACCTCAAAAAAAAAGTTTGCGAACCCGCCAAAAAGTGCGAAAGTTCGCGAACTTTGCGAACCCCACAGACTTCAATGGGAAGGCGAACTTTAAAACCTAGAAAAGCCATTTCTGGCCAGAAAACTGATTTTAAAGTTGTTTAAAGGGTGCCACGACCTGGACAGTGGCATGCAGGAGGGAGATCAAGGGCAAAAATTTATCTGAAAAATACTTTGTTGACACAGCGTTGCGTAAAAACGCAAGCTATTCCTATGTATACGCAAAAGCAGCTGGCAGACCTAGCGGAAATACGCTGCGTTTTTTGCTATTTCGCACTATTAGCACCATGGTAACTGGATTTGCTGAAAAACGCCATGTGTGGCTTGTGAGGCGTTTTTAGGCCGAGAAAAAACGCAGCGGAAAAATGGCACGCGAACCCAAATTGCGAACATACGGGAAAAGTTTGCGAACTTGCGAGCACCCGATGTTCGTGCGAATTAGTTCGCCGGCGAACAGTTCGCTACATCTCTAATAAACACCTTCATGACTGCTGCTAGAATACATAGAAATATAAAGTCAACAACAGAAATTGCCTCTCCAATATTATATAAATGTAATTATACCCTCACAATATAATACAGGACCTGCAATTTGGCATTAACATACTTTTTAATCATATCTCATAACCAAGTAATGCCCTAGCACTGTATCATACTTCTGTGAGGGTTGTGCTTTCAATTGTATCTTAAATGAAATGTTGTGGTAAGTGGGTATCTCTCAGAAACATCTACTTGCACTTTTCAAATAGAGATTACCAACATTCTGTGACTTGCTCTTCTAGAACTCTCTCGGCATTCACCAAGAAAGAATAAAAATGGTGATCATCTATTCTTTCATTTGCCATTTGATATTACACATGATGCCAGATAAATAAACGTTACCATGTACAGGGCTAACATCAACTTGTTACTTGTCTAATATAAATTTGTTTCAGGTAAACAGATACTTCTATTAATATTAATGATTAGAACTCTAACGGTCTTCATTGATCCTTTACTGATACAGCATGACTAGGTGTTAATTATGTGTAAAATATGAGCTTTGAATACAAGTATGCCACAACACATGACATTTGGAACTACGATTAATCTCTCCCTATATTAATTAGGGGAAGACTTTCCACAGACTATGTGAAATGTTTAAACCAGCACTGTCTTCTAAAAAATACTTTCATTGTAGTCTAGAATATTCTACATTCTAAAATAATATTTTATCTTTAATAAGAAAGGCATGATATGCCTTGAAACCTAGGCTATACATATGTGTCCTTCAATGCAATCACCTATACAAGTATATTGATTTTTAATACTGAGCGGTATTATTCTGTACCTTAATAAACACCATGTTGGTTTATGGCAGAGCTATGACCTTTCTTTTGTCCTGAACAGCAAACTATGATCCATAACAGTGACTTGTTCCTGCTGTTTTGAACCCTTATATATCTAACCTCAGTCATATTAATAATGACAGGATATCAATGTTTACTAATTATTATTGGTGTCTCTTAAGTAGAGAAACTGTGGAAGAGAGAGAAAAATAAAGTACACCTAATATATGTGTATATAATATATGTATGGTATAGTTTATTGGCCTATAAAAATTAGATCAGGGTTAAACATTGAATAAAAAGAACATTCTATTTTTAAAGGTCTTTTATAGGCAAAACTGGTTTTTAAATAACTCCATATGTGCAATCAAGTAAAAAGTTTCCATTTATAAAAGTGTATAATACAGAAGGCAACACCAATCATTTACACAACTCTAGACTTAGCGCTGCCCATTTCATTTCATTATTGTGGGGATACAATGAGACAAAATAAAGAGATTTTTTTAAAGACAGTTGGTACTTTACACCAGTATGCGGCACCTGTTTTGCACTTGGCTACACTCTAGCAACAAATATATACAATATATATATATATATATAAAAAGAAACAAAGGACTCAGCACTCACAGGATTTGCAGAAAAAAATTTAAATTGTATTTGTAATTTTTTTCTTACACTTTTATAAATAAGCCCCTTTGAATATTATAAATGTGATTTTTTTGACCAATGTTATGAGAATATTAATCTCATAATCTACATTAAGGGCAAATATGCATGCTGCTTTATTTTCATTGGGAGTTAGAGGACAGGCACCACCTACCAAGACTTCAGCTCATTATGCAGGATCAGTACAATGAATAGGTACTGTAGCAGGGTAATGGAGTAAGAGGGGCAATATTTTACATAAATACTAATAAGTTATTATACAAAAATGTTTTTATCACCCCTCTAATCTATGTTACCAGCTTGTTGGGTGCCCTCGACTGACTGCAGTGACCCAAAGCAGTAGCATGCCTGGCACAATCCAAATTTTGAGGTTAATCTATTAATCTGCCCTATATGGCCTGAAAGCCCTGCCTGAAGGTCAAATTGCATTAGGGTTTGGTTGAACATGAAACTGTTGCCAAATAACTAATAACTGATGAAGACTTATGATGCTGAAACCTTGATAGGACCTAAGTGATTGGGCTGTAACCAAATTATTGAACCCGAAAAGATTGATTTGGACCAAAGAAAAAGTCTGAAACAATGAGTATTGGAGAAGAAAAGCATCATACATCTTCATCAGTTATCAGTTTTATGGCAACAGTTTCATGTTCACCATAACCTCAGGCATCTTGACTTTCAGGCAAGGCTTTCAGAACATCTAGGGCAGATAACATCTAGGGCATTATGATCTCTTACCATATAAAATGATTGCTCACAAAAGAGCAATTGGGTGACTGTATTTTCAGAAAGGGAGCCGTTTATTTGCTGTGGATTTTGTACATAAGAACATCATGAAACAAATAGGGGAGAGTCACGTTGTTCCATTCATTTTCAATGAGACTAATAAGCTTGATTGTTTAATAATTTGGAATAGAAATAAATAAACAAAGTAGTTATAGACAATTCTTAGGGGCTGATTTACTAACCCACGAATCCGACCCGAATTGGAAAAGTTCCGACTTGAAAACGAATATTTTGCGACTTTTTCGTATGTTTTGCGATTTTTTCGGATTCTGTACGAATTTTTCGGATCCAATACGATTTTTGCGTAAAAACGCGAGTTTTTCGTATCCATTACGAAAGTTACGTAAAAAGTTGCGCATTTTGCGTAGCGTTAAAACTTACGCGAAAAATGCGCAACTTTTCGCGTAAGTTTTAACGCTACGCAAAATGCGCAACTTTTTACGTAACTTTCGTAATGGATACGAAAAACTCGCGTTTTTACGCAAAAATCGTATTGGATCCGAAAAATTCGTAAAGAATCCGAAAAAATCGCAAAACATACGAAAAAATCGCAAAGTACCGATCATTACGAAAAAAACGCAATCGGACTCCATTCGACCCGTTCGTGGGTAAGTAAATCAGCCCCTAAGTGTGATAAATTGCCCCCCCTAATGTGCTGGTTACATTATATATAGATACTGTGTATAAAAAGATATATGGTTGTACTGCAAGTTGAATTTTATCTGTATAGTTACACTGAATTACAATGTTAGCAGCAGAAAATTACTTTTAAATCCCCCCCATATTAAAATACTTTTAAATGTAAAATCACTTTATGTTGGAGAGCATTTAACTTTTTCCCATTAAAAATAGCATATGGGTTTTTGTATTACTATAAATGTGGAAGATGAAAATGAGTTGAAATAAAATAGAGTGAATAACTATGGGTATATAAAACTTCTTTTAAAAGCATTTCATTTACTCATATTTCATTTTAAGAAATGCATGTGTGGCTGATAATACATTTTAGAAGAAATTACTATAAATGTATTCATTTAACAGGTCACTTTTCTTCTGCATTATACAATGATTCCTGTTGAACTACAAGTCCCAGAATTCTTTAATAGATAATGTCGCCTTGGTTGCTGAGTTAATAACTCGGTAGCTTAGAAAAGTGTTTGAGGACAATGCTAAGAAGTTTTCGCTCTGATCTCTACATTCCTCTATATTCTTTTGAATAACAAGTTAACTTTATTATGGCCACTGAGTAAAGGACAACTGTGACCTACAAACATTTACAGTAGCTCTGGATATAATGTCCGGGGTAATGCGATTGTATTTTTTAATATTTAAAAAATATCGGGCTCTAAGGGGCCCATTTACTACCTCAATACCATGATCCCATATAGACCATCTTTTTAATTCCTATATCGAATTGATGCCAGTGTCCAAGTGTATGTTGGGAGCAGAACACTTACATGGGGAGAGGCAAAGCTAGATCTCCCGTAACGGCGAGCCTGCTTGAGAGGGGCTTAGCGCTTGTGCTGGGAGAGGCGTTGCTAGGAAGACGTGAGGCTGGAAACCCTGTAGTGCCGCACCTGTTTTAGATTAAATGTCTCCATGAAGATGCTTTTCAGTATATGCATACAGAGTGGAAAGGAGGTGGGGGGTGTGGCACTAGGTATGATGCTTCCCGCGGTGGGTTCCCAGGGGCATGCATGATTGGTCCATTCAAACTAGGGGGGTAGTCCTTTGTCTATTTAATTTTCCCCATGACCCTGGGTGTTGATAGTGTGGGAGAGGAGAAGAGGGTATCGTGGTGGTCCTGAACGATGTTAATGGGTGGTTTGGTGTGTCATACAAACCAGCACAGGTAGAGTTAATCCTGCACTTGCTTTTCTCTCCACCTGCTCTCCTTAAGTCAGGCACAGAGTGCTACTGTGGACTCCTCAGTGTGTCACTGAGCCGTACCCCTTAGTTTGCTTTTTTATATATTTTAATGGTTAATTAAAGGTTAAGTTTTAATTTGGTCCTAATCTAAAAATCGATTTAATTAATTTGCATGACTTTTTCGTACTTTGCGACAATTTGTTGTATTTGACGCAACGAGTACGAAAGTTTTGGATTCATTCAAGCTTCGGTATCGTTCCTTGGGCCAGGTTGGAGCTGCAGAGTGCCATTGAGCCCTATGGGAGACTTTCCTTGGGCCGGGTTGGAGCTGCAGAGTGCCATTGAGCCCTATGGGAGACTTTCCTTGGGCCGGGTTGGAGCTGCAGAGTGCCATTGAGCCCTATGGGAGACTTTCCTTGAGCCGGGTTGGAGCTGCAGAGTGCCATTGAGCCCTATGGGAGACTTTCCTTGGGCCAGGTTGGAGCTGCAGAGTGCCATTGAGTCCTATGGGAGACTTTCCTTGGGCCAGGTTGGAGCTGCAGAGTGCCATTGAGCCCTATGGGAGACTTTCCTTGGGCCAGGTTGGAGCTGCAGAGTGCCATTGAGCCCTATGGGAGACTTTCCTTGGGCCAGGTTGGAGCTGCAGAGTGCCATTGAGCCCTATGGGAGACTTTCCTTGGGCCAGGTTGGAGCTGCAGAGTGCCATTGAGCCCTATGGGAGACTTTCCTTGGGCCAGGTTGGAGCTGCAGAGTGCCATTGAGTCCTATGGGAGACTTTCCTTGGGCCAGGTTGGAGCTGCAGAGTTCCATTGAGCCCTATGGGAGACTTTCCTTGGGCCGGGTTGGAGCTGCAGAGTGCCATTGAGTCCTATGGGAGACTTTCCTTGGGCCGGGTTGGAGCTGCAGAGTGCCATTGAGCCCTATGGGAGACTTTCCTTGGGCCAGGTTGGAGCTGCAGAGTGCCATTGAGCCCTATGGGAGACTTTCCTTGGGCCAGGTTGGAGCTGCAGAGTGCCATTGAGCCCTATGGGAGGCTTTCCTTGGGCCAGGTTGGAGCTGCAGAGTGCCATTGAGCCCTATGGGAGACTTTCCTTGGGCCAGGTTGGAGCTGCAGAGTGCCATTGAGCCCTATGGGAGACTTTCCTTGGGCCAGGTTGGAGCTGCAGAGTGCCATTGAGCCCTATGGGAGACTTTCCTTGGGCCAGGTTGGAGCTGCAGAGTGCCATTGAGCCCTATGGGAGGCTTTCCTTGGGCCAGGTTGGAGCTGCAGAGTGCCATTGAGCCCTATGGGAGACTTTCCTTGGGCCAGGTTGGAGCTGCAGAGTGCCATTGAGCCCTATGGGAGGCTTTCCTTGGGCCAGGTTGGAGCTGCAGAGTGCCATTGAGTCCTATGGGAGACTTCCAAAATCATGCACTGAAGGATCAGAAGTCAGAAAGTGATCCGAAATTTTTGGATTTTTTTGGAACTTTGATAAATCAGCCCCTATGTGCCAGAAATCTGACTATTTACAAGCTAAAACTTGTCGGGATCATGTAGAAGTCAACGGCAGAGGACCCTTCTAGTGATGAGCGAATCTGTGCCTTTTTGCTTCACCAAAAAAATTTGTAAATCTTTTAAAAGAAAATTAATGAAATGGCAAAAATATTCCATGGCAAAAAAAAAAAAATGTGCGTTGATGCGCACCGATTTTTTATGCGTGCGACAATTTTTTTATGCGCCCGACATTTTTTGGACGTGGAAGACAATTTTTTTGCCGTCCCATCTCGCGAAAAAAAAATGACAACGATGAAATATGGAAATTCACCTAGGCTGAATTTAATAAAATATGAACACACAATGGGTCAACCAGTTTTCAAATATAGATTGTGTGTGTGGGGGGTGGTAGCAGAAGTGTTATAAGGCTGTTGCCCCCATATTTTCAGTAACTGCTACCTTAATGAGTTTTTGATCAGTTCTGAGTGCTATCACCCACCTTTAATCTTGGGAAAGCTGCACCTTAAATTGCATATTCAATGATGATTGTTACAGTTTAGTAAAATATATTGGGGATAATTAAATTGCCCCAACATGCCTGTATTGTATGTGTTGCTGGATAATAAAGATCACTGTTTGTTTCTTTAGAGGGGTTATGGTTGGTTCAATTTAAGTATCAAAGTATTGTAAGTATTGATTCTGTTTTGGCTGACAAATTGATTTTATGGTCGTGTAGTGACCAAAGTGGACATATACTTCATTTAGAAACCACTCTCTCCATCTGCTGATGTTGTACTTATCACAATGGCTAAATCACCTAAATCAATTTTCTCATTTAATCACTTAACTTAGCCCTAAAATCTATCCCATGTTATACTGCCGATGCAAGCAATAAGGCTGCGCTGTTTGGGAATGTGCTTTCATGTTATGACTAGAGCAGCAGTCAGACAACATGGATTCTTGCTCTCATTTGCCATCCTTAAATGCACAGCAGTGGAGATCTTTAAGGGCTATAGATCTGAAGTCTTCTATTGAACATGAACAAAATACCTCATTGTACATAAATAAAGCCATCAATGGGAGTTTACTCTCTAAAGCCTTTGCCTTTAATCCTGTAATTGTAAACAAAATACCCTTTCCGCTTCCTTCATTTCTTTAATCCCTCTGGGAAGTTAATCTTTAGAATAAATGCATGGTTTCTAATATATATGTTACTGAACCTTTATAAAGAAACTACAGTTATGAATGCCAAGTACAGTTACGACAATGCGAAACAAGTCTTTTAAGAATTTCTTGGAGATGTAGTGAAGCAAAAGTGCAGACAGGACATCCCTAACACTAACGCGGGAGCCCGTTTTTAAAGGCCACCTATCCCACACAAAGAACTCTGACAGATGGCAAAGACCAGACTAAAGCTTTTTATGTTTCATGAAGATCCAATTTATTGAAAAACACAGTTATACTTGATGTAGTCAAAAAGGGAAGGCAACATGAACACCATGGTACAACAGATATGGGACATGTTATCTAGAATGCTTAGGATAATGGATATATTTGGATATTTGTATCTATTTAACTCTAGTATTATCGGTTATACAACACCTGAACTTAATTTTACTGCTTAAAACAGTTGATTCAATTCTGACAGACTGGTCTATTTAAATAAGCCATAAGACATATAAATGATATATAGTTCAAACTACTGAGCATCCATCAGAATAGGCCATAGAGCCGGTGGCAAGGACAGGGGCCCAATGTGGGCTGTACCTCCTGACACGCCCTAACTCCCAATACTCCCTAATTTTCACATCTGGATGATGACACATTAGAGGACAGGTATGGAACAAGAGGTATGGACTCATTCCACCCCTTTTGAATGGAGTGCTACCTAACCCAGGTAGTGCTCTATTCAAGGGGCAGCAGATCTGTATGTTCCCAAATGGAGCTCAGAGGCCTGTGGTCATTCAGAAAAGTAAGAAAGTATTGTGCTTGGTGCAAATAAATGGGCAATAGAGGCTCACTTTTTCTCACTTCATCTTGTTCCTAAATGACTCATATTGACTTTTGTACTGTTATCTGCAATTTAAGTAATCATTACTACCATAAGTTTTTATAGGGGGTGCCAAAATGTTACCTTTTCTTCTCCTATAAAAAGCAAAATAAACAAATCATACAGTATATATATATATATATATATATATATCTCACAGATCTTTATAATATGATGTTTTTACTCTTTGGCCTAATAAACTAGTTCTCTAGGAACTGAACAGAAGAAAGATTACACCTTATACCCTCAGCTGCTTAATAAATTAAGAACACCTTATAAACTCTTCTATTTTTTTCCAAACTCTCCATGTTTCTCACAGTTCCAGAATTGTTTGATATTTCTCTTGTGATTATGAATCTGTATTTCCAGAAATAAATTATTCAGCCCATATCTATTATTTCCTTAACTTCCTCAGCTACAATCGGTTTGTCTACAAATGTCAGTTTATCATTGTTCATAAATGCTAGTGCCTTTTAAAGAATTTTCTTAGAAATAATGTTTATGTTCGGCAAGTAGTTTCCGATGCTTCTTTTTTTAACCAGTTAGGACTCAGTTAAGAAGAGGTAACTAATATAACATAAATCCCCCTTTTTATGGTTCATATTTTTACATAAGGGCAGGGTTTAAATTGTCTTATTATGACTTTCTTAAATGGCAAGTTTTCCAAAAACTAGTTTATCTATCTCTAGTCAAAGGACTGTAGGTAAACATTTTATGGTGAATTTATCATTACTAGCACATTGCAGTAAAGTTTTCAAAAAGATGCTCAACCCCACCTTTTGGTATTAGGGTCTGAGCTCAAAAGGGCTGTTCCAAATAATAACATATTTGCATAGATTAACTCATGCACCCCAGAAAGCTAATCATAAAGGCACTAGAACTCCCTTTGCACTTTGCAACTACCATCAGTAAATATTGGGCTTTTACGCCTTTTACCTTGAGCCACCATTTTGTAATGGTCTGTACACTTCCTTTAGACATCACCTGACAGGAAATAATGCAACTCTAACTGTAACAGGAAGAAGTGTGGTAGTAAAGGACAGAACATTGTCCATTAATTGGCTGATGTGACCTAGCATGTATGTGTGCCCTTGGTTTGTTTGTGTGCACTGTGAATCCTATGATCCCAGGGACGCCCTTAGTACCTAAAATGGCAATTTTCTATTTAGAAGTACCCATTGACACATACTACTATAAAAGTATATTTTTACAAAAAATGGTTTAGTTAGATGAAGCAGGGTTTTACATATGGACTGTTTCATGTGATATATTTTATATAGAGACCTACATTGTTTGGGGGTATAGTTTTACTTTAACAAAAGATTCCTTTTGGGGGAACATTTTCAAATATTCAGTAAATTTAAAACATTGAAATCTGACATTTTGTGTTGAAGCTTTTTTTAAATGATTTATTGTCATATTTTTGAACTTTCCAAGTTCGAAAAAGCATATCTATGGGATCTGTTATCCAGAAAGCTTCGAATTACAGGAAAGCCATCTTCCATAGACTCCGCAATAATCAAATGATTCAGTTTTTAAAAATACTTTTGTCTTTCTTTGTAATAAAACAATACCTTATATTTTATCCCAATTAAGATATAATGAATCCTTATTGAAGGCAAAACAATTCTATTGGGTGTAATTAATGTTTTTTCTCTAGTATGGGGACTCAAATTACAAAAACATCCCTTATTTGGAAACCTCCATGTCCCAAGCATTCTGGATAACTGATTCCATACTTTTTTTTATTAACTTTAATTCACCATATAATCTACTTAACAAACTGGGCGGTGTTGAGCGTCAAATTAGACGTGGTTGCATCAAAATAAAAATTAAATAGTCACGGGCGACAAAAAAATTGCGTGACAAATGCGTTTCGCAAATTTTCTGCCATTTCGCAAATTTTCTTGCTGTTTCGTGAATTTTATGGTGAAGCGAAACAGGACAGATTCGCTCATCACTAGTCATGGCTCCTTAAAAAGACAATGCTGATCTTTTACTGAGCAGAGGCCAGGGTCAGACTGGGCCGCTAGGACACCGGGAAAAATCCCAGTGGGCCCCGGCCCTAATGGGCCCCAGCGGCCCAGTCCGACCTTTGCCGGCGCTCCCCCTACTTACTGTTCCTCCCCTGATGCATTCAATTTATACGCGCTCGGGGAGGACATCGGATGGGGGCGGTTAGGGGACACGGCTGGCTGGGGCACCTGCAGGGCCCCTGGGGCGGGAGCCCCGGTGGGCCCTGCACCCCCCAGTCCGACCCTGGCAGAGGCAATTCTCAGTATCGTCTATGGAAAGGTATTTTCTGGAGTTTAGTAGGCGTGAAAAAGTAGCTGCCATATCTGACTATTCAGCCCTGAACGTCAGTGGGGGAAACAAATGATCAATGGTCGCAGGAAAGATCATAATTGCTACATGTATGGCCACCTTTAGACTTTTGTAAGTGAGACTGTAAAGACTGAATAGACTATTAGTATTTCTAAGACATGTTTTTGACTAGTAAGCAAAATACACTATCATGCTGGTGTGCATCTATAAAATATGTATACAATTTTAGGATTATTATAACATCGCTTTAAATATCCTTTGAAAATATTCTGTTTATTTGGTAAGCGGGAATGTGCAGTGTGAATTATGCTGTCGTTTTGCTGCCATTGAAATAATAGAAAAATACAAGCTTGATATATACACTAACAGGTGTCAAAGGTGATTCAAAAAGAAATATATCTGTTATATCTGAAGTGTAGGATGCAATTCATCAGTTAGTCTATAAAACAAAAAAAAAAACTTCTGCCTACATCAACATGGAGCAGTTATAGAGTAGTTTTAGGTAAGGCTGTCCTGAATGTACAATTGTTTTTGTTGTGGTGTATAGTCAAAACATTGATATGAGCCTATGAGTAAGTGCCCTAGGCTGATTTCCTTTTTGTCCTAATAAATGATTACTTTAATTCTACTTTACATAGTTACATAGGGTTGAAAAAAGACCAAAAGAGTCCATCAAGTTCAACCCTTCCAAGTAAACCCAACACACACAAACTATACTTACCAATCTATACACTCACATACATAAACTATAAATACAACCACTAATACTAACTGTAGATATTAGTATCACAATAGCCTTGGATATTCTGATTGTTCAAGAACTCATCCAGGCCCCTCTTAAAGGCATTAACAGAATCTGCCATTACCACATCACTAGGAAGGGCATTCCACAACCTCACTGCCCTCACCGTGAAAAACCACCTACGCTGCTTCAAATGGAAGCTCCGTTGTACTTTACATTACCTTGACAATTATTGATGGTCTTTTTGTATCTGAACTATTTAAAAAAATTGATATTAGCAAGGATACTAACAACTTAGGAGGTCATTTATCAAAGTTCATTTTTTTCCATGATTTGACCATTTTTGTGCTAAAAATCATGATTTTGAATAATGGTTAACAAAACACCAATGTCTGATACTTATTAAGTAAAAAAAAATTCTGATTTTCGCCATTGGTGGATTTTTCTGCGAAACAGGCGTCAAAATTCACTGCGGAAAAATTTGCTGCACGAAAAATAATTGGCACCCACGTCCAAAAAAATCGTTGTGCACGTAATAAAAACCGATGCGCATGGCGAAAAATTGTTGCACACATCGAAAAAAAAATGGTGCGCACAACAAATTTTTTTTGAATTGCAACATTTTTGCCATTTCACAATTTTCTATGCTCTTTTGCGCATCTTTTCAGAGATTCTCACATTTTTCTGCAAAGCGAAACAGGACAGATTCGCTCATCACTACTTACAAGGTCATGGGAGCTGTTCTAGGAAAAATGTAAACTATTTAGACAATCTTTTTGAACTTATCAACCCTTAAAAAATTATGATCAAAATACAAATTCAAGGTATTCAAGTTTTTCACAGTTTTATTTGATTGTGTTTTTTTCATTAGGATTTTTTTTTAATAAATAAGGTGTTAGCTTTTTTTTTTTAAATTTCAAGGTTATTCAAAGTAAAAATAGTATATAAAAATTACACAAATACAAATTTTGATAAATAACCCCTTAGTGATGTGTTGTCCACCCCAGGCCTTCTCTACTAAGCCTTACGAGTTCACAAAATCCATTGTAAATCATTTAAAAACAGGTACAAAAATGTCACCAAGGGAAAAAGCCAGCTTTATCCTGAATAATAATGATATAAATTCAAAGACAATTATGGATGAAACACAAAGGGAAATCACTGCACACATTTGTATAATTAATACTTGATTGTTGGGTCAGTGTTGAGTTACTACCAAGATCAGTAAAATGACCTTTAGCTACGACGCTCATCAGGGATGAATGTTAATGGCATTATTTTAAACACCCACATACAACAATACTTGTCTTCTTCTACACTTATCATGAATGTATTAAGAGGCTTTATCTGACTTTAAATTTTTTATGAGGATTTTGAAAAGAAAGTAGCTGTAATTTAGAAAAAAGTGTTCCCTAGGTTCCCAGTTAATGTTTATTCCAAACTACTAAACAATGCTTTGAATACCACTGGCAATGGCAAGCTTTCAAAAGTGTACATTCTTCAGGAAAAAACATGTACAGATATGCACAAATTGCCTCTTGCTTTTTTAAATGGGCTTTTCTCGGGCAAAGAGATTCAAAATGATATTATCAGCTACCTTGGATTTGAATGCATAGGTCAGTTTGATTATTTCCTGCTTTCAGAGTCTCTGGATGATACAATGCATTATGGACAGGTTCAGATTCTTGCTTTCATTGCTCTTACCATACTAGAACAGTAAGAGCTTACAATGTTAATAAATACCCCCTATGTTTTCATGTAATGGCATTTTACTGCCAATAGATTAGTCACATTAGTGCCACCTAAAATGCTATATTTTTCTGCAGAAAGCTTTACCATGCCTGAGTAAAGAGCCCTAAAAGCTTTCTCTATTTCCCATTTCAGCTAGGTCTTTATTGCTTCCTACTGTAGCTCTAACCATTAGAGGGGAGAGAGGAGAGAACTATGCTGACTCTGGCCATAGAAATTAAGGATTTTTCTGAGAGAGGAAGTCAGACACCCGAACAACGTTTACATAAAAGGCGACAAGAAATCCTGTGTTTCTTTTGATAGAGGACTCAGTGCAGTATTTCTGTGCTTATGGTTGTATTTACATAGACCTTTCTGATAAAGCTTACTTAGTTTTTACCTTTCCTTCTCCTTTAAGAATAAATAGTCTGTATTGATGAGCAACAATTTTTTTTTTTACGTGTGACAATGGGCAATTTTCTCGTTCTTACAACTTTTTAGGTGAAATTTTTTCTTATGTGTGACAATTTTTTCTTAAGCGCTCAACTTGTTTTCTCACCAAAAAAACATTAAATTTAATGGTAATTTTTTGCTGTGGTGAACTTTTGACGCAGTTTTTTGAAAAAATTTGCCCATGGGAAAATGTGGAATTTTGCCATGAATCCATGCCTGGTGGTAAAATACACTCATCATTAAAAGTCTGGTTATTTTTCTTTTTTAATCCATTAGTGATGAGCAAATCTCTTTGCCAAAATAATCTGTGAAACTGTCGATAAATCTGAGAAACAGTAAAAAATTTGCAAAATGCATTGAAGTCAATAGGCGACAAATTTACATGAGAAAAATTATTAAATGAATTATGGGAGTTTTTCTCACTCCAAATACATTAAAGTCAATGGGCATATTTTGTCTTGGCGACATTTTTGTTGTGAAGATTTTTTTGTCACAGTGAATTTTTTTGCGGCAAAATTTGCCGCAGTTTTGTAAAGAAAATTTGCTGATGATGAAATGCTGAATTTCACTGCGACTCCATGCCTGGCAGAAAAAATTTGCTCATGACTACAGACCATTATACAGGTATGGAAGCTGTTATCCAGAATGCTCGGGACCTGGGGTTTTCCAGATAAGGGATCTTTCCATAATTTGGATCTCAATAACTTAAGTCTGCTAAAAATCATTCAAATATTAAATAAACCCAATAGGCTTGTTTTGCCCCCAATAAGGATTAATTAATAAATTACAGAGAAAATACATTTTTAAAAATTAGAATTTTTTGCTTATAATGGAGTCTATGGGAGATGGACTTTCCGTAATTTGAAACTTTCTGGATAACTAGTTTCTGGATAAGGGATCCCATACCTGTAAAACACAAATTTGAAAGAGATTAACAAAAACATATGTAAATCTGGATTTCCACAGACTTTGAAGTTTGATCCCAGCAGCCAAATTTGGAGGCTCAGCAGAGCCTATGGAACATCTTTGTTATATCCTGTGTTATAGTCAATGAGACATGCTCAAATAAGGCTGAGTGAACTTAATAGTAATCCTGCTAAACTCCACTGAAGCTCTACAGTACAACAGATCATTTAATTCATTTGGTAATTCAATCAGTGGTATTGCTCCAATGACCTGCTCTAGGTCATATTTATCAATTCCAAACCTGAACAATTTTTGGGAAAGTGATTTCTTTGACATCAAAAATGTTCGCTAGAAGCCCATGGAACACTGCATTTTATTATAAATCAAGCAATCAATTTCCTCCAGTTTTGTCTTAATAAATATGGTCTCCAGTGGAATCAATAGTATCAGCATTGCTTCTAGAATACGCTGAGAAGGAGTTGGAGAAAGGTTAATTGCATTCGAGAGACACAACAATGGCTGATCAAATTAGAACTAACTATTGCTATACTGTCTATTAAGAAGTGTTGTTACATGTTCTGACATGCTTCCAGTCAAAGGGGAGAACATCTGACTTTAACCAAACCAGTAGTGCAGAAATTTTCAAAACATTTTATTTATATCAGGATTACATTATAGGTTAATAGTAACATCTACAACAGAGTTTAAAAACCCTATCACAGGGATAGAAAACCATTGTCATTGAGAGTTAGAAACCCTAAAACAAATCTTATCCCATACCATATTTACTTGCATAGGATTAGCGTTTGGGCACTTGTTAATTAATGTCTAGTGATGAGCGAATCTGTCCTGTTTCGCTTCACCATAAAATTTGCGAAACGGCAAGAAAATTCGTGAAACGCATTTGTCGCATGATTTTTTTGTCACTCGCGTCTTTTTTGCCGTCCGTGGCTATTTTTGTTTTGTCGCCCACATCTATTTTTTTTTCCGCAGCTATTTTTTTTGTTGCCCGCTGGTTTTTTACGCTACCATTTTGACGCGACCATGCCAAATTTGACGCAACCACGCCCATTTTTACGTGCCCAATCTGATGCGCAGCAAAAAAATTCTGACTAATTTTTTAGCGGCAAATTTTCACAAAACAATTTGCCAATGGCGAAATGCAGAAATTCCCTGTGAAACCATGCCCGGTGAAAGAATTCACTCATCACTATTAATGTCTCATCATTGTTACAACACGTACTGTATGTCATTTTCTATGTCCTACGCATATACTGTAACCTATTTGCATAGGTGCAAATGATATAGTAAAATATAGTGGCTGCATACAGTATGTCAATGCCAGAATTTGTGAGCAGTGAGAGAGTCAAATGCATCTTGAAATGATTGTCTTTATGTTTATATATGTAAATAATAAAATATATTGTAACCAATGACGGATGGAGATAACTTTTTTTGAGATATAGCTTCATACTGTCTTCATTTTCAAGAATACATGGCATCCAGTAGATATGAAGGTTAATATTTGTTGTCAATTATGCATGAAACAAACTGTTGGATATAGTACACCAGGCCTGTGTGCTCACGTATGCTGTTAAATAAGAGAGACACATGTCCCACTTCACAAATAGAAATTATCATAATTTCAGCTCAACATCTATTTCCCTTAAGATGGAAGGGTAGGATTTTTGCTAGATGAAAGTTAAATGATTGCAAATACAGGAAAAATTGGATTATGGTAAGGATTAAGGATTTTAAAGTAGAAGGAAAGTCATTTTGGCATTTTACTACCAATAGATTCGCCACATTAGTGCTACCTAGAATGCTATATTTATCCTGCAGAAAGCTTTACCATACCTGAGTAAAGAGCCCTAGAAGCTCCCTTGGTTTTTTTGGGGGGAGTGAGTTTCCTCTCAAGGCAACGTTGGGCGACTTCGGGAAATCATAGCGACACGTATGCCATCCCACCGGCGATTTACATTCTTGCCGGTGTGATGGCATTGTGGGGAGATTAGTTGCCTACGGTAACGGAGATTTGTCGTGGGGCAACTAATCTCCCTGTCTGCCATTGCCCTTGGAGGAGAGGGGGGAGCAGGAGAGGGGAGAGAGGAGAGAGCTGCGCAGACTCTGGCTCCCAGGAATGAAGGATTTTTCTGAGAGAGGAAGTCTGATACTGAAGAACATGTTTACAAAAAAGGAGACAAGAAATCCTGTGTTTCTTTTGATATTGGACCACAGCTTTTCTGTGAGTGCTTAATGCTGTACAGTATTTACATAGACCTTTCTGATAAAGCTTACTTAGTTTTTACATTTCATTCTCCTTTAAGAGTAAAATAGCTTGAATAAGGAAAATTCACCTCCTATTGTTTTCTACACATGTCTGTTAGGTTTTAATAAATTTAATACAGGTAGGGGATCTGTTATCCGGAAAGCTACAAATTACAGAAAGGCCATCTCCCATAGACTCCATTTTAATCAAATAATTCAGAATTATAAAAAAAAAGGACAAGGTACTGTAAAAATAAAACAGTACCTTGTTCTTGATCCCAACTAAGATTAATTAATACTAATTAATCCTTATTGGATGCAAAACAATCCTATTGAGTTTAAGTAGACTTAAGGTATGGAGATCCAAATTACGGAAATATCCCTTATCCAGAATACCAGTGGTCCCGAGCATTCTGGATAATGGGTCCTAAACCTGTACTAGATTAGTAGAGTAGTATTAGAGTGCTATTAAAGAGGTGTGTCATTGTGAACTAACAACTCTTTTACTGTTCAACTCTTTAAGTACACTACAGATCATTATTAAAAAAGGGGCAAATAAAAAGGCTTATGATTAGTAAGCAGCAATAAAGTTAAAAATTATGCCTGTGATTAAGGTATATTTTATTAGAGGTGCTATAATGATCTAAGGCAACTGCACAGCCCTGTCACATGGTGTTAAGCATAGCATTACAAACCTTTTACTAAACTGACAGTGTGGTTTATTACAAACAAAAGTCAAAGTTGCCAATGGTGACCTTTCAGCAGTAGATATTAGTCTCTGTGGTTTACAACATTAGGGAATATTTGTCCAGTGTTCATTATTTGTTAAGGTCCTAATTGTGTTCAGATTAATGGGAAAAAGAAAGTTGGTTACACTTTTTATTGATTTTTTCCCTGCAAAATCTTAGGCACAAATACAGGGTATATCTCTTTTTAAATGTTTGGGCCCATTTAGTTGTTGAACTAAAATTTCCACCATTTCTTAGCAGCCCAAAGATGGAAGCTATACTGGTATGGGACCCGTTATCCAGAATGCTCGGGACCTGGGGTTTTCTGGTTAAGGGGTCTTTCCCAATTTCGGATCTCCTACCTTAAGTCTACTAAAAAATTATTTAAACAGTAATTAAACCCAATAGGATCGTTTTGGTTCCAATAAGGGTTAACTATATCTTAGTTGGGATCAAGTACAAGGCACTGTTTTATTATTACAGAGATAAAGGAAATCATTTTTAAAAATTTTAATTATTTGATTACAAAGGAGTCCATGGGAGATGGCCTTTCCGTAATTCGGAACTTTCTGGACTTTTCCGGATAAGGGGTCCGATACCTGTACCCAGTGTCGGACTGGCCCACCAGGATACCAGGAAAACTCCCGGTGGGCCCAGGTGTCAGTGGGCCCTCCTGCTCCTGAACATTTGGCCTGCTTCATAGCCATTCTTTGTTTCTAAATGGTAAAAAAAAGAGGAGAAATAGATGGAAGAATAGATGCTAGCATGTAAATAAAAGAGACTGGGAGAATTAAGAGATTGGGTGAGGAAAGGAGGAAATATAGTGGAGAGTGGGTCTATGGTCTAAGGTTTTCTGGTGGGCCCCTGGGGTCCCAGTCCGACACTGCCTGTACCATACATCAGAAAGTCTGCAGATGGCACAATTATGGGTTAATAGGAAAATATAGGTGCATTTATTTTAAAAATAAGAAAGATATAGGAATAATTTGTGCCAAAGTTTTATAAATTTCACAACTTTAATACTTATTTGTAATCCTCTGAAAACTAAAACCTCAATGCGCACAAATAGGTGAAAATAAAATAGTTCATCCATGACTTGACTTAATCACCTACAATTCTTGGAACTTCCAACAAGCCAAAGCATGATTTTTGCAGGCCTTTTGTTCTCAGCATTTAATGAAAACACCATATGCAGCATTACCATAATAGAAATATTCTTCCACAATGTCTCAGCTTATGGCACAGGAAACAGCTTGAATAATGAAAAGTAAAACTTTTAGTTCTACCTCAACTCCTTGAACCTTGAGCTTCATATGATCCTCTCTTGTTGTTTTCCCATCTTTCCTTTTTTTCCAGCAATATCCATCTTTCCGGTATTTCACCTTCTTTCGATTGTACAAGATCATGGAACCATTCTGTGGCCTGCAACCAAGAAACAGTTCTGTTACTGGAAAGGAAAACACTGCACAAATTTATGATGAAAGCTATTGAGGGATAGGAAAGTCGCTACAGAAAAGCAATATCCCGCATTTAGCGAAGCATAATTTTTCACATTTTATTGCCACTTGCTGGATTACCTTCAATGTTTTATGGCCTGCAAACATTTACTTGTGGATTTTGTACCTAATGAATTAAATGTGTCAATGATGGTTATAAAAGAAGATCCTTTTAGTAATAACCCCTGTCTCACTGTGATATATGACATTAGGGACTTGTAGGGATCTGAAAAATTACAGAAACATAAAAGGAAAAAAAGCTTACAGGAAATATTAGACTCTAACATATATGGCATTTGTAAAGACAACAAATATTGCTGTGACACTAATTTTGTCCTTCTGACCTGGGACTATAAAATGCACAAGTTATATATTTCACATTTAAAGGCTATCAATAAGAGCTCCGAACAAGCATCATACACCAATGTTGGGGAAGCCTTTCCATTGAATGGCATGTTCATTTGCAGTCGTGTTTTTTGTACTCATTGTACAACATGAAAACATCCAGCAGTATGCCCCACAGCAGTAGTGCCCTAGAGGTAGATAGGGATTTATAAGTAGATATTAAGCTAGTGAAGATCTGGCTAAGAGTTGTCACATAAAGCTCTATACGGAACTGGCACACTTCAATATTTAGGGGCACATTCATCAATGTACGACTGAGTCCGAGTTTTAGAACTGTGCGTAGTTTCTGCATTTTTTTCATTAATTTGTTCACATTTTTCATACTTTGTGACAATTTATGCAACAAAATCGGATTTGTCGCAACGAGTCTGAAAGTGTTAGAATCATTCACGCTTCGGTATTGTGACTTTCCTTGGGCCAGGTTGGAGCTGCAGAGTTCCATTGAGTCCTATGGGAGGCTTCCAAAATCATGCACTGAAGGTTCAGAGACAGAAAGGTTTTCCTGCTGTTTGAGAGCGTTCGGATACGAAAATTTCATGACTATCAGATTGCCATTCGCAAATTCACATCAATACAAAAATTTGGGAACTTTCGGATGGTAAGTACGAAATTTTCATTTTCAAACGAAAAGAATTTTTGTGACATTTGTGATCATCAGAAATTATCGGATTTCATGATTCGAATTCGTACCTTAGTGAATTGGCCCCTACATATTCCTTTTTTATATTCTGTATGCACTTGAAAATGAACCTGTAAGTTCAAAATTGTTCTACAGAACAGAATAAACCAGGAAATACACATGCACTGTTTTACATAATCCAAGATCCTATGGGGGACACAGAAGGTGAATTTACATACCTTGATAAATCAGTGAGTGATTAATACTTATATGTGTCATTCTAACATAAAATGGATAACATAACTAAAAGTAAACCCCAAAGAAGTAATGTTTGGGCTCCTCTCTTCTACAGAATAATCTCAACATGTTGTCTTATAGCAGTGATAACTAACCAGTAGTCCTTGAGCGACATGTTGCTCATCAACCCCTTGGATGTTGCTCCCAGTGGCCTCAAAGTAGGTGCTCATTTTTGAATTTCTGGCTTGGAGGCAAGTTTTGGTTGCATAAAACCCAGTGTAAAGTAAAACCAAATAACCAATTATAGCTCTTATCTGCACCCTGAGGAACATTTTTTACACTTGTGTTGCTCCCCAACACTTTTTCCATTTGATTGTGGTTCACGGGTATAAAAGGTTGGGAATCCCTACTTTATAGGAACACCCTTCACTTTAGTGGAATAAAAGTGGGTTTGGTTGCACACTGTTGAGCAGAATACACCATTAAAGCCAGTACTATATATAGGAGACAAGTATGTTTTGACTCTCTCAGTCTAGTCCATATGATTGGTCTTTGCGTGCCACTTTATTACAATATGATTTCTTTGTCTATATTTTTAACTGAACGTCTTCCTGGTTGACAAAGAGGTCAGAGATCTTTATGACATCCAACCAGGTGCTTCATTTTCCAAAGAGAAAAACTGGATTCATAAAATCATATTTCTTGTACTTCTAAGTAATCATTTCTTTGCTGTGGTATGTTTCATGGATAACTAAGTGTAGAACCATATGCTAAGCAGAAGTCATTCATTTTGAAATGATATAAAAATACACGAGAAAAGATGCCGCGCATCCCACAGAGACAGCAATACGCATTTGCAAAAATTTACAGTGCTCTGTTAGTCACAGTAATTGGCTTTCAGGACACCAACAACAGAAAGAAATACAACAACACAAGGCATAAACAGAAGCAGCAGTCATAAAAACTTTCCTACAAAATGCTTGTCTGATGATATTTCATTGTGAAAACTCCCAGGCGACATTAGCAAAATTATAATAGGAAACCAAATTGTAGTTTATGCGTGATCATACAATTGATGCCACAAATAGGGAGATCATATCAAACTCTTTGTTTCATGGAGTTTCACACCACATGAAACTTTAATTTGAGTTTAGTGTGGCTGAATTAGAGGCAAGACAATTTATTTAACAAGTTCAGAAATATCAGGCCCCATGGAAATTAAAGTCAACCGTGTTCTAGAAAATATTCTTTGAAGAACTATATTGCGACTGTGAAAAAAATCTGCAATGTGTTGAAATTTTTTTTTTTTGTATATCAAATTCTTTTTTATGGCATACCAATATTTATAAATATAGTTATAGAATATTTTTCATTCAAGGGGGAAAGAAACACAACATTCCTATTGCAATGCATGCCAAAATGGGCAGAGACAAAGCAATTTCTACCAGTTTCCCCTCAACCAGTCCCACTCCAATATGCTTAGAAGTGTAGCCTGTACTAACTACAAAAATCCAAAAAGTAGGGAAAAAAAGTAGGGAAAAAAAAAAGCTTCAGCAGATTTACTGCATAACATTTATTGTGGGTCGTGGTAACACAACATGTTTCGGGTCAATACCCTTTATCAAGTGTACCACTCATCACTGTGCTAACTAGTGATGAGTGAATCTGTCCTGTTTTTGATCAGCCAAAAAATTCATGAGACACGTTTGCCGTACAAATTTTTTTTAACGCAACCGAGCCCATTTTTACATGACCACACCCATTTTTATGCTACCACTACCAACTGTTTTTTGACGTGCAACAAATTTTTTCACTGCAAATTTTCCCATAAGTTTCACAAAACAATTTGTCAATGCCAAAATGCGGAAATTCTCTGTGAATCCATACCTGGCAATAAAATTTCCTCATCACTAATCATAACTCTAGCATCGACAAGGCCAAGGCAAAGAAGAAAAAAATATTTCCTAGACCATACTTATCAGTGGGAAATTTCAGGGAGCTTCTTCACCATTAGTGAAGCATCTGTATGCAAGAGATTTGCCAATTAACAATATATTTATGAATGGATAAAGTGGGTCACTCTTTAAGTTTTGTTTGTTAAATTATTGTAAGACCCCTGTTAGTTATAAATGAATGTAACTTGATGGGGCTTTATAAATAAAAAAAAAAAATAATGATGATAAAATACCCCTTTATATTGTTGCATTCAAAGATTGTCTGAACAGACAAGAAATCCACATTGTGAGTTTCAGGCATTTAAAGCAGCCACCTTTCAGCATTCTAAGCCGTGAGACCATGGAATTATGTCAGGGGTCCCCAACCTTTCTTACTCGTGAGCCACAGTCAAATGTAAAAAGACTTGGAGAGCAACACAAGCAGCATAAAAGTTCATGGAGGTGCCAAATAAGGGCTAAGATTGGCTATTAGGCAGCCTCTATGCAGACTATCAGCTTACAGGAGGCTTTATTTGGTAGTAAATCTTGTTTTTATTCAACCAAAACTTGCCACCAAGTCAGGAATTCAAAAATAACTACCTGGTTTGGGGGCACTGAGAGCAACATCAAAGGGGTTGGTGAGCAACATGTTGCCCCAGAGCCACTGGTTGGGGATCACTAAATTACGTAAACTAAACTCAAGGACGGCGATCTACAGTATTAATTATCTAATTAAATTCAATAAAAAGAATTTAGCCTTATCCATAAAAAAAGCTCTTAGTTACCATTAACAAAATCGAGGTGTGATTTGGTTATAATGTATGATCTTATTATTGTTTTTTTACTTTTTTTCTCATTTGTCTTGTGTTTTAACCTTAACTACATGGTTTTGGTGTTAAAAACTTACTGTGTATGTGTGAACAAATAAGCCTTTAATAAAACAAGACTCAAAAAAGTTCTTAGCTTCCACCATCTACAAATGAAAAACCTGGATTCAGTGCTCCCGATAATGAAATATTTATATATAATCATTATGTAGTTCATATTAAAGACTTCTATTTGTTTTGCTGTTTCAGACTCTTGTAGTCTTCATTAACCTGTACACATAACCTCAAAAGCATTTACTTTACTCACTATTTTTGCCGCTGCCATAACACTGACACTTTTGACATTGGAAAGTGGTTTTCCCAAAATGAAGCTTTGCCAATAAAGTCACATACAGTACGTACATTTCCTGCTAAATGAAGCAAGTCATCAGATGATACAAAATTTTTTATTTGCTGTGGATTGTTAATTGCAAAATCCTTAGTGGTCAGTTTTTGAGTCCAGAATTAAACAAGAAGAGGAATAAGCAGATTTTGGGTGTTATGGTTCATGAGCAAAACTGAATTTGCTTTTATTCTGCATGAGTGAAGCTGTAATTTGCACTGTATCGTTGAACATGTTTTTTTTAAAGCTTTGTTTAAAAATGAAACTGCGATGGAGCCACAGGTGCTGGGCCCTCAGCTTCTTAAACATGAAAATATTCGATTTATCATTCCATTTGTGCAGGAAAGAATTAGACTGAACATGAATAATGGGCAGATACATGAATGAATAGCAGGCAGTTTTATATTCGTATTCTCCAATGACACTGGAAGATCATAAGGTGAAATACCTTTTTTTTTAAATACCTTCCAGTTATATAGTTTGGTAGAATAAAATATACGAACGACTTAAAAGTGAAGTGCCAATAAAAGCCTCCTAAAATTGTCTTGCATCTGTGCCAGTTACAGTTTTCAAAATAAAACTACCCTGACACTTCAGGAAGGCAATAGTCTTGCCAACTGCCACATTTGCATGATTATTTCGATTTCTCTACCTGGTGTGATTTCACATCCGCATGATCTGACATTTAGGCTTCGATTTGTCTTATACCTGCTGAGACCCATTCCACCACCCAGTAAGCATATTGATCGTCAGTCATGCATCTCACAGGGAACCATTACAACCATTTCATTTAAAAAGTGTTCTGCTTTTCTCTTGAATGCATGTCACATTATGTGACAACTGTGCCCTTGTAGGTGAGACAGATCAATGCCAAACATTGTGCCAGGCAAAGTATATAAATTATGAATTGCATTTTCTAATTGATCTATGCAAATGCATAGGCATTTGTGGGAAAAACGATGCAGACAAACTGAATTCTATGTAGGAAAATCAATGCCAGTCACATTAAAGGGGAAAATGAATGGAGAAGACTTGACTGCTGCATCTGGCACACAAAACATCCTGGGGAATTTTGTGTATCCTGTTTATTAGAATCTAAAAATCGTTAGATTACTAAGCTTTGTTCTCAAAAGATGGATTTATATTGAACATGCCTATTACAGCTGGTTATATCTGAGTGGGTTCAACCACTGTTGTTTGATCAGAAAACCTTATCCATTGATTCTCATGGACATCTGTCATGTTCCACAACTGTGATGAAAAATGGTAGAATGCTTGCTTGGCACTTCCTAGAGGAAGCTCTTTTTCCATAGACCTTTATGAAAGAGAACCCTAGTGTTTAAATTATTATAAAAATGCAAAAGTTCATGTTTGGCTTCTATTAACTAATCATTTTGAGCTAAGCCTTTTTTTTATATACCAGACTACCAATGTTTTAGGCAGCATGAAAGGCCATACATAAAATGTATCTTGTCCTAAATCCATAATAGTGAGCATAAAGTTCCTTTAGGACTTCAAACAATCAACCTCGGTCTATGCACAACGAGGCCGTAAAGTTATTTTATTAAGGAAAATAGCTGTTATGGTTGCTCCAAGGCATGAGTGTGCTAAATGGCAAATCTATAAAATTTGGATTGGTAAAGGTAACCATTAGCAATGCCAAGGGACTAAAAGAAAAGCTGCTTCTTAAAGAAAGTTATCAAGACCTTCAGTATTAAAGATATTTTATCACAACTGGCACAAGGAAGAATTTTAGCTCAGCCCATGACATTTTTCCACCACATTCAACATGCTTCTTTCACTAGATGGATGTCTTTGACATTTTATTTTCTCCTGTTTCTGCACACTAGATTAAAACTTTTAGAAGGATTGTCTACTAAGCTGTTCTACAACTCACTGTTTGAGCATGAGTCTTTGCCTTATTAAGTGTGTTTTCAAACATGCTGTTATTAATGCTGCTGTCAGCTTATATACAGTGAAGGCTAGCTACATTATGGAGAAGTTACCATTGATTGGCTACAGGTGGCCTGTGGATATATGATTCCCTCTAGCTATGTCTGATAGGACCAGATAGCTGGCCAGAGAGCAGATATGGAAAATAGCACCAAATAATTCCCCTAGCAAGTCTTTCTTTCTTTCTTTCTTTCTTTCTTTCTTTCTTTCTTTCTTTCTTTCTTTCTTTCTTTCTTTCTTTCTTTCTTTCTTTCTTTCTTTCTTTATTACCTATTTGATCCCCCATGTTCCTCTATGAGGGGGCTACCATATTTGTGCAGCAGTAGTCCTTAGCATTAGAAACTATAACTGACAGGTTGAGACGGGACTGTCGGGTTGGAAAAACTGTCAGGTTCAGGGACTTACAATCACTTACAATTACTAGGGACGCAGAGTCACAATTACAAAAGCAGTCCTATCAGTAGAAATCAATCACAGTTACCACAGAGGCTGGACACTTAATGCCACCTCCATCGTACTAGTGCAGAAAGTGCACATTTAAAGAAATGAATTTAATTTGGAAAGTGTAAAAATCTGTTTTTGAAGTTACCAGGGGCAGCTTTTGTTGCCTGAGACGAGATTCCCACCTTGCTTCATGGCAAAAGCATGACTGATTCATAAATGATACCTGGTAGGCAAATGTGAAGTTCTTTGATGTATTCCTTGTCTCCCTGTTCGCCTGAAATTACTAAATCCAGAGTGAGTGTATTAATGTTTCTGGTAATTCTAGGGTTTACATAGGGTTAGGCCACCATAGGCATCAGAATTGCATCAAATGAATCGGATGTAAATAGTGCAATTGACATTGAAGGAATTCTGCATTATGCATTCAAAACATAGTGAATTGCATCTGAATTTTGCACTTGCTCTGTGAATAAGCCCTCATTTGTGTTATTGCTATACTTTATTTGAGTCTGAAAGCATTGTGAAATATTCAGTAGAACTGAGTTATTTTCCAGTAATAATGTGTCTAGTAATATGACTTTATCATCTTTATTCCTGTCAGAAATAGCATTCTTGTCATGTTTTATGAAAGAGCTTCCAGTCATGTTTTATAACAGAGCATAAGTCAGGGCAAGATTGATGATTTTCAATTTAAAAAAAAAAAAAAAACCTTGATGATTATATTATTTACAGCACTGTAACATGGAGAGAAATTCATACATATTGGCTATTCTTACATAGAAATTTTGTTTTATTGCTATGTGAATTTTACACAATTAAAACTATTACCCACTTAGTCAAGGCACCCAATCACATGTCAATGAAGGCCAAGCTGGCTTTAAACAGCAAATGAACATAATCAGTAGTGATGAGCGAATTTGCAGCTAATTTCTGCAATTTGCCATTGGCAAATTGTTTCGCCTTTTCTTTAGTAACATTCTTTAGTAGATACTCAATGTTGTGCCAGTTGAATCAAAAGTACACCTGTGTACCATCTGCATACTGACCTTCCCCTCTTAGGCTGCAGGGCATGGAAGTTCCATACATGATTATACAAAAAGTATAACTGAAGGAATCCCATGACAATGGAGCAAACAACTGTGGGATATTAAATTTGGCAGTACAGGTATCGGACCCCTTATCCGGAAACCCGTTATCCAGAAAGCTCCAAATTACGGAAAGCCCGTCTCCCATAGACTCCATTATAATCAAATAATTCAGAATTGTAAAACTGATTTCCTTTTTCTATGTAGAAATAAAACGGTACCTTGGAATTGATCCCAACTAAGATATAAATAATCCTTATTGGATGCAAAACAATCCTATTGGGTTTAATTAATGTTTTATTGATTTTTTAGTAGACTTAAGGGGTTGAGATCCAAATTACGGAAAGACCCCTTATCCGGAATACCCTTGGTCCCGAGCATTCTGGATAATGGGTCCTATACCTGTATATGCCACTGAGTGTGTCAGGCTGTGATATCACCAGGGTGCCCCCCACCAGGAACAGTGGAGGAACACTGGCCATGGCTACATAAGACTGTAAGATGGGAAGTCTGCTCGGACTAATACGTTTTTCTTGAATTAATACTTTTGATCAACTCAAATTTATCAAGAAATTACAGCTGGATCTATTGAAAAAAATACATTTACTGCTCTGTTTATTTGAAAGTCTATAAGTTAGCAAACCCCTAAAATCATTTTGATCTAAGCAAGGGGTATGAGTTTGAGTTAAAAAAAATATGTCATATTCCGTAGCTGTGTTGAGCTCTGGCTTATATAGATGCTGATTTGAATGCTCAAGGGGGTGTGAGTGTGAGCCAGAAGGAGAGGTGGAATATACCAAGGATTGGATTCATTTCTTTTGAGCGGATATCAAATCTCTGTGTATATTGCAACCTTTTGTGTCTGATTTTGGTGGGTGCTATCACATTAAAATTTCAAATTGTGGCCAAATGCTAACTTCTACAATTTCTCTTTTGAAATTAAGCTATTACAAAATGAAATTATTATTAGTAAATAAACTTGTTTGATTATAGTATTAATAAAACAATCCAAGTACTTATGTTATTGCATTATGCCACCTGCTTCTTTCCATCCCTTCCTAGCTGAGCCAACCATTAAAATTACCCAGACTAATTTAACTAATATGTTACATTTCCATCTATTATATTGGTATCACAAGCCATAACTTTGTTTGTACATAGGGCAAATTTACTAACTCATTTTTTCCAATCAAACCCTTTAGTGATAAATGATCTGTAGGTTGGCAATGAGACTGTATAGATGAAGCAGGTTACATTGACTTGAACACTCCCCATTTTCCTTCTAAATGATTGGGTCTGTTGTGTATACCCGATGTACAGATCTGCTTCTCCTATACACACAAAATTATTTTCTACATAGTCAACAGATGAGTTAAATGAGTTAAAACTGTCATTTCAAAGACAGCTGTACAATACTGTTAATACAGTAGACTCTTATTTATTATAATGTTTTGATCAAAACGTTTTTTGTTTTTTGCAATTTCTGTTCATCATTTCATCTGTTAGTACCACATACAGTCCGACGACCTGACGTGTTTTTATGAAGTGAAAGAGTATGAATCAAATTGCACTACATTTTGCAAAGGAAAAAAATTATATTCTTCTCTATAATATATTTTAATAATCCCATACTTAGATTGTATTAATCTATTCTACTCTTATATTTAGAGTAGGGCACCCAAGGAACAGAAATGGAAATATTCAGTATTTTGTCTTGGCTGTCTACAAGTGGATGCTTGATGACTTCAAGGTCTTTGTCTTTGATGGGTTTTAATAGTTTATTTTTACCAGGCATTAATTTTTCCCAACACCTTCAGTGGGGGTTTCCTGATTTATTATTATCTGTTGTGCTTTTTCAAAGTGTGCTTTTTATTGCAGTGCTTAATAATCTTATTCTTCCTCCTCTTTTATTTGCTCACTCCCTAGGTAATTTAAGGATGATAAAATATTCTGTACTCTTATCGTCCATCCTTCTACTACTGCAAAGTGTAAATAATAATAACAATAACAAAATACAAAGTAGGTCTCCTTATCCATAGCCAACATGCTACAGACATGAGTTACAAATTGTAACAGGTCTAAGTAGATTGTAAAATGTGATCAGATGCATTGTGAATGCTTAATTACAAGGTATAATTGCATCTGAAGGGTTTGTGTTGTAAACCTTAACATAAGCGTCTTTTGTTCTTTAGGTATGTTGGGAATTTTCAATTAAAATTAAAGAAACAAACATGCCATTATCAGCCTCCATCATTATCACATTACCAAACAATTGGCATTTAATAACTATGAGACAGAATTCGTATCCGTCATGGACATTTCTCTATTTCTCTATATTATACTGTATTATATTATATATTCTTTTTGCACTTTAAGATGTATTTAATTTCTTTTTATATAATTAATTGTGATGGGTTTTCTGGATATGTAATAAAAGAAAACTGTTCTTGCCACACTGTTTGGATAGAAGATCTTTCTCTGTCTGTTGGTCTGTCTATGCATCAATGTATTACATAGAGTGTCCCTAAGTTTACAGCTCCTCATTGACAACAATAAAAAAGCTACTAAAAGCTATAGAATTTATTAGTCTTTGTGGTAACAGCTATAGTTATTTTTCAATGTTGCTTTCTAGGGAAACAAAGAGATTGGCTATGTAAACATCTCCTAAATCATTTCACAAACATCACAATGGTAACAAAAGCAAATAAAGTTTGTTTAAACCCAATGTTTGTGGAAAGATAGCAATAATCTAGTAAGAATCCATTGCTTTCCACTGGAATACCTCTTGATTTTCTTTCTCTGATATATTGAAGTAGTGGTCTTGCAGAAAGGCTGCTTACTTTTCTCAATCTTCAGTGATATATACACTGTTTATCTGTCTTTCATCTAAACATATTTCTGTTTCCCCACTGGGTGAAATATGCTGAAGGAGGTTGTGAACTGCAGCAAATGTATGTCTCTTCAATACAAACTACCACTCTAGTCTGCCTTGCTGCTTTTTTTTCCTGTTACTGACCTTTTGGTTGTGATTTATTATCATCCCAGCATGCAGGACCAGCCACATCAATCCTAAAGCCTCTTTATATCATCACTGGCATCTTCTCTAATTCCAAACAGAGCTACCATTCAATGTATATTTATAGCACAAGAAAAAAAAATGGTGCAAACAAGAAATACGTTTTGAAGTGCGGTTTTATTCATAAACATTGAAAATGTGAGTATGTTTATGTTTCTTCAATGACTAAATAATCTAACGTTATAAAGAATTAAGGTGCAGATGGAATGTTTGTTGCTGAGTAGACAGCAATATCTCGACAGAGCAAACTTTAATTCCTTCCCTGTTTTGGATAGTGATCTGAGAATGAATCCCATACAAGCAGAGATCTTGGGCTCAATAAAACTTTATTCACCTTCCCCTCAGCACACAGACTCTCACAAAATCGAAGCACTTGGGTGTCACTATTGGAAAGCTTAACCTTTCAATCAATACTTTCAGCTATCAAAGTGGCATCTTAATGACAGGATTAAGCCCTTGCACAACTTCATTTGCTGGACTGATCATGCCAAAGTTGTAAAGCAAGCTGTGAATGGATTATGCCTATAACATAAAGACAAAGTCATGTAAGCAGTAGGAGCAGGAGAAATTCTGCCATGAATTAGTTCTATTAGCCTGTAAAGGCACTGATAGTAATCCAAACCAACATGGCTTTGTGTCAGCACCATATGGACAATTCCTTACTTTTTAAAAATACCTCCAACTCATATGCCTACAATATTGTTAAAATAGCACAACTTTTTCGTGGTTTTCGTTCCACGAAAAAGTCATATTTTTCGCAAAGACTATGACCATTTCAGAATTCATTCAAGCTTTGGTATTGTGACTTTATTTTGGCCAGGTTAGAGCTGTAGAGTGCCATTGAGTCCTATGGAAGGCTTCCAAAATCATGCATTAAAGTTTCAAAGCCAGAAAGGTTTTAACGCCATTTACAATCGTCCAAAAATGTTGTGACTTTCGGATCACAACCACAATATTTTCGTACAACCAAGAAAAGAATTTTCGCACATGAGAATTTATTGTGGTTACTCCAAATTTTTTCCAATCGAGCTTTTAACTAGCGAAAATTTGTGCTTTAATGAATGGGCCCCTTAGTGTTGAAAGTCAACGGCTATGCAACAAAACTGCAACAATTCGGAATCTAAAAATACCTTATCTAACATGTCGAGAAGTCAGTGGCAGATGTCCCTTCCCTTTATTGGAAGAGCTTTATTTGCTTAGAATCTTTAGAGGTTTTTGGATTTTTATGATGACCATTGTGCGATAATATGAAAAAGTCGTGGTTATCTTTTGACAAGTCAAGAAATTCACAGTTTTCACAACTTTTCCACAGCTTTTTCCTGCACATGCTTTTTCTGTTCAGATTTTTTGATAAATGTCAGACTTTGGTGAAAATAAGTTTATTTGAATTTTTTTTTTTTTTTAAATTAAGGTTTTAGTAAATCTGCTTCCACGTGATGGAAAACTCACTTTAAAATGAGTTTCATATGTACTTTAATTTGCTGGCCGAACATGGTGTACAACAATATACAAGGTATTAAAGGGTTGCTTTACGTTAATATTTTTCTACTAAAATATTCGTTGTACAGGTATGGGATCCCTTATCCAGAAACCCGTTATCCAGAAAGTTCAGAATTATGGAAAGGCCATAGACTCCATTATAAGCAAATAAATCTTATTTTTAAAAAAAATTTCCTTTTCCTCTGTAATAATAAAACAGTACTTTGTACTTGATCCCAACTAAGATATAATTAATCATTAGAGGCATAATAAGCCTATTGGGTTTATTCAATATTGAAATGATTTTTAGTACACTTAAGTTATGGAGATCCAAATTATAGAAAGATCCCTTATCTGGAAAACACCAGGACCTGAGCATTCTGGATAACAGGTCCCATGGATTTGCAGCGAATTTCTGCATTTCACAATTGACAAATTGTCTTGTGAAACTTCAGCAAAAATCTGGCATGGAAAAATGTGTCAAAAAAAGTTGTGGTCGCATTAAAAAAAAAGCTGCGGTAGCATAAAAATGGGCACGGGCGCATTACAAATAGCTACAGTTGCAGAAAAAAAGACACACATGACAAAAAATTTTCACGACAAATGCGTTTTGCGTTTTTTTCGCCATTTCACAAATTTTTCTGCCGTTTCGCAAATTTTTCGGATTCGCTCATCACTAGTCAGTATTTCTCTAGTCATTGCTTATCTTTCAATAATAGCATTGCTGTAAAGAGCATGATCATTCAAGGAAATATTTAGCATAAAAGCAAATTATTTTCTCCAAATCACTGAACAAATTGCAAAATGCATTTTAGATTTTAGTAACAGTATTTTTTTCCTCTGTTTTGCCATTCTGCAAAGAAAATAAACACTCTGCAAAGATAAACAAAGTGGACAGTCTGTTATTATTGCAATTTTATCTTTCAAATTCCGGTGGCATATTGAACGTAAGTAGCATGAGTTGCAGTGAGCAGAGGAGGTTCTCCTGATTTCACCATGTATAAATCGGGATATACCAAGGACAAAGATAGCTGAGAAGCAAATAGATATAGACAGGATGTGGGGAAATGGACAGATTTTAATCTGCAGCAACAGATACAACCATAGTAATGAAAAGCCTGCCTTTGAAATGCCTTTGGATTTAAGTATGTATAAAACTCCACAAATTGCAAAGCGTATAGATGCCATTTTGATATATAAAACCTAGTTATAAGAATGCACTTGTTTATTTGTGTTAAATTTAAAATGATTGGTAAATTATTTGCAAAATGGCAAAATTACTTTAAAGGTCAACTGAGCATTAAAACTCAGACAAGCATCGTAATCACCGGCACACTATAATCTCCCATGGAGAGAAGTACATTTAGGATCAATGGATATCTCCACTACATAATAAAAGCCTTCGGTGTTTTGAAGTGAAGATTATTCACTCCTTCAGTGTTCAACATTTCATATATAACTCACTTATTAATGTTGTCAGTCAGCTGTGCATAGTCTACAGAATCGTGCCTGTTGGAAGTTTTGTTCACGGAGATGTTTTTCTTTCGCTATATGCTTATTCAAGGTCAAGCTTTGGGTATCTACATAAATGTATATTTTATTCAATTTCCTTCCCTGGCTAGCCTGGTGTTACTGCAAAGAAAATCAGTTTATTCTTCCCTTTTTCTCACTGTCATAACCACTAACACAATTATTTAAACCAAAAAAATATATACTGTATATATGTCAATTATAGTTTGAGTCAATAAACATAAAAAGTACAGAAATAAGAGAAATGTTGGGAGTTTGTCATTTGAGGGTTTGACTAGAAAACTGAAGGATACAGCAGTTCTCCATGACTTAATACTTTATTATAGTTCTTACAGTTATCATTGTATATATGAAAAAATACACAATCACCTGCCATAGAGAGCTATAGTATAAAGAAAACATAGTACAGAACTTTTCAGAAAGAAAGAAAGAAAGGAAGGAAGAAAGAGTGTCTAATTAAAAGATCCAAACTGAAAAAGCACAAACAGAAATAATTGTGAAAAAAAACAAAAATGTTTGCGTTTTTCAACAAGTTCAAGTTTCAAGTTTTATTGTCATATACAAATAACAATGAAGCATCATTACTGTAATGACATTTTTTTGACCCGTGTTCCTCCCAACTTTACATAGATAAAAAAAAAAAAATACAAATATTAAATATAATAAAAGTGAGCAATAATGGTACAAGTATTTACAATAAAAAAATGCAATGAAATATTTGAAATTGTGTAGTGAGGATTTAAAGTGGCTTTGCTTAAAGTGACACTGGGAAGAGTCCAGTAGTTATGGGGAGGCAGAATGTCAGCAGTTCAGAAGCCTGATGGCTTGTGGGTAGAAACTGTCTCTGTATCTGCTGGTGCGGGACTGCAAGTGGAGCGTCCAAAAATTCTCAAAAACGCTAGTACCATGAAGCAAAAGAAGATAATCCAAACGGAAACAGGACAGCTGCCCATTGACTTCTACAGCTTTTAGATGCCATATTTTTTCATTCAGAGTTGTTGCAGTTCTGACCTACAATAAATTCTAGCATTGTATCTCTAGTATGAGTTTGGTCCCTGAGATGAAGTTATTATTAGTTATAGAAATGTATTGCCTAAATAATGAAATTAAGAAAAAAAAGTTGTTTTGTAGGACTGGAAGAAGAGGCAGCAGGAAGCAATATGCTGTTAGTTCATTATTCGGTCAGTATTGCTGGGGAGAAACCATTCTCATTGGGGAATCCTAAAGGATTTAAAACTTTCCTCATTGTCAAGATTATTTTCCCAATAGGTTTTTCCAAATTTACACATTTATCAAAGCTGATACCTTTCAGTTCATTAGATATGTTCAATACTTGGAGGTCTATTTATTAAAATTTCTATTTGTGTCACTTTCATATTCTTTTCTACGAAATGTGACCTTAGTTATTAAAAAATTTACCTCAAATTCATCATTTTTAATGGGTCAACAAAAAATGTAAACTTAAATTGACAAAATAGTACAAATTTTGCCTAGGACAGTTCGGGGAAGTTTTATTAAAAAGAGAGATAAATCTATTCATTTCTATGGGATTTTTAGAAGTGTATTTATTAATAGGTGAAAGAGTTTACCATTTAATAAATAAACTTCTAAAAATCCCATAGGAATGTATAGAAAGTGGGTACATTTTTCTGTGGTGAGCTCTAATCTCATATTTTGAATCTGCCCCCTTCCTGTTGGCTATATGACCTCGCAAGTTTTAAGATGACAAAGTTTACATTCTAATTAAAACCTCTTTTTTACTGAATAAAATCAGAATTTTTTGTCTTAAAATTTTTTTGTCATTAAAATTAATGATTTTTAGTGCAAAAATACCGGAAACGTAGAAAAAATTCAAATGTTTATAAATAAACATAATTTTTTTATTTGCCCAAAAAAAGATTTATACTATTATTTTCCAAATTGAAAAGATTCCATGATTACCGATGAGCAAATCTGTCCTGCTACACTTAAAAAAAAATGACTCGCGCAACAATTTGTTTGACGCACATAATTTTCTTTGACGCGGGCATCAACATGACAGAAATTTGCCACCAATCCAAGTCTCCCGAATTATTATGCCCACCACTATCCATGATTACTGAATGGTAACTGTCATTAAGACCAGTTAGTGATGAGCAAATCTGTCCTGTTTCGCTTCACGAAAAATTGGCGAGTCTTTCAAAAGATTGCACAAATTTTTTTTATGCGAGCGACAATTTTTTGTTGCACAGCAAATTTTTGCTCTGTGAATTTTGACGCCCATTTTACGTAAAAATGGGCCAATGGCAAAACATGGAAATTCGCACGCAATCCATGCCTGCTGAATTATTTCCACCATCACTACCACCTTGTAAACCTGTAACTGTAACTGTTTTATCTAGTTCTTTCCTTTTAATAAATATTTTATAAAAATATCAGAGGCATTACATTAAAAAGATTACTTTATAATAACAGTAAGTAAATTAAACGTGAAATTCTGGAATGCACATTTTTGTACACAGACTTATCTAGTTTCCAAACTGTTTTACTAAGACGGAGCATTTAGAACTTGACATAAGTGCAGTCGATTGCGGGAATTCCTTTCCCAAGTTTTAACAAATGAACAAAGATGTGTCATTCATGAAGGCATCCTGTAACGTTGTAGGAGAAGACCCCAGGGCATATTTTATATTCTAACAAGCCACCTGCTACAGGAAATAATCTCAGCTGATAACAATGAAAAAGTTACAGCAAATAAAATTATTGATAAATAATAAGGGTTACTGAGATCTAAAAATGGCTTTAAAATAATTGAAAAATCATCAGTACGTGTTTATTAACAGCTATTATTAAAGACAAGGAAAAATAAACCCAAAACTATGTGTAAAAAATAATCCATCATGGTAACAATAATTGAGAGAAAGGTGGTTAGTTTTTTTTGTGTATACTTTGCTAAGGGCATCATTCCAAATATCTTTGGCTCGGGTCCATTTACATATCATTCTATTTGAAAGTGTGCCATGGTAAGAATGAATCACTGAAACAAAAAGACAAAAGACATGTTTCTCTAAGGACATACAGTAGGCACTCATTGAACTAGTAGCACCAGCAGCACACACTTACAGCACTAGTAGCACTCAGCGGGCTAGTACTCATGTGATCCAGTACATAAACGGGTCACATAGGTGATGTTCACCACATACAATATTAAGTATGTATGTATGTATATCTTTATTTATATGTATATCTTTATTTAATTATTCCAGTATTTGGCATGAGAGTGGTGCCCTGTGTCAATAGACACAACTGTGCTCAGTCTAAAACAGTAAGAAAAAAAGTGCAGTGGTGCTGAGCACAAATACAGTATATGGGAGTGCAAGGAGTACATTTTGACAAAAGTATCTTTAATGAAGATTTTTTAAACTGTTGACTGTGAGGAAATTTGCTGGCACAAACAGCAGTGTGTTAAGTAAATTACCCCTTATTTGTACTATCTAAGCCAATTTTCTGTAGTGAGAAACATTTCTTTAAATTTTAAAAATACAGCTTATATGGAGAAAGGCAAGGAACCTACAGACAAAGCTGTTTCCAGGCGATACCCGAGACTGATTAGTAATGCAAAATGTTTCCCACAAGATATAAATAGTCAAAACACTGTTTTCACACATTTGAAACCTTGCTAGTGATGAGTGAATCAGTCCCATTTTGCTTTACCGAAATTTTTACGACTGCTGAAGTATTTTTTGGAATAGAGAAAAATTCCCGAAATGCGGGTACCGCACATTTTTTTTTACATGACTGCAACTTGTTTGATATGACTGTGACTTCGTTTGATGCAACTGTGACTTCTTTTGATGCAACCGTGACTTATTCCTCACTTGCCAAATTTTTATTGCAGCAAATTTCTGCAGCAGTTTAAAAGAAATGTTGCCATTGGTGAAATGCATAATTTCACTGCAATTCCATGCCTGATGAAAAACCTCACCACTGAAACGGCAAGTAACATTACAGGTGTCTGGAAACATCAGAATCAGTATTTGCAGGCCACCCTGTGAAAGGGGGTGCGTCTGGTTAGCGTAATATAGTCCAGCTTGCCCACATACATGCGTACCCCTGCCGGCTGCCCACCTGCTTGTTTGTTCCTGGCCCTCAGTTAAAATTAAACCAGCAGAAGAGACTGGAGAGAGGCACTACCATACAGCAGACCCCATGTTCTGGCCCCCCAACCTTCCGTGGGGCCTGCTTTATCGTAGTTACGCCACTGGGAAACATGATTGTTATATCATTTTCCACTGTCTCTACAGAAAAACTTATAACAAAAAAAAATGAATTTATTTTAATACCAAAGGTATTGGACCTGTTATCCAGAAAGTCTGGGCCCTGCAGTTTTCCAGATAACTGGTCTTTCTGTAATTTGGATACCTTAAGTCTACTAACAAATCATTTCAACACTAGTTAAATTCAATGGGATTTATTTGTCCCCAAAAGGAAGCAATTATACCTTAGTCGGGATCAAGTACAAGTACTTTTTTATTATTATAGAGCAAAAGGAAATCATTTTAAAAAATTAGAATTATTTGATTTAAATGGAGTCTATGGGAGATGGCCTTTCCATAATTTGGAGCTTTCTGCATAACAGGTTTCCAGATAACTGATAGAAAAAAGCAACGGCACTCAGGAGCTATAAACGGGACTAGCCCTTTAGATACTTTATTACGGAAGTGCAACGTTTTGGGGCAAAACAACCCCTTTGTCAAGCAAAAAATGCAAATTCCCTGTCTCAGGATACAAGTCCACATGAATTAAACCAGGACTGCTCACAAGTGAGGCTGACCTCACTAAAGAAAGTACAGATAAGCAACTCAATTTATTAGAACTTCATTTTACAAATAAGAGTAATTCAAAACCGCAGGAATGGGCAATCAGTTTGCTAATAAATGTAACCGCGTTAAAGCTTTATACATTTTCCAGTTCAAATCAGTGCTGCAAATAAAATAATGGGAAAACTGGGCTGTCTATAAATGAAGACAAGTCTTATTTTTTATCTGGTTAGTTATCAGATAAAATAATTAAACAGTTAAAGAAAAACAACCCCAGCGTTGATACCACAGAAATGAATATGTTAACTTCAGTGCTGTAGAAGAGCAAACAGCCTACAGTATAATTAGATCATCTGCTACTTGGATGACTCAATTAATTCCTTTTAAAACTGTCATGCAACTATAAATATTTTTACATGAAAAAAGGGAAAACAGGCATGTTTCCCATTTGTTTCTCTGGCTCTTTACACTGTGAAAATGACTATGATATTATGAAGATGCCCTCGGGGTGAGCAAAGCAGCAAATATTGTATCATTGAATCTCTAGTTAAAACTGTCTCTAGGGTGTGAGCTTAATCACAAGCACAGACAATCCCATAACAGGCTTTTACAGAAATATAGAGAAACTCAATATTTTTTAAATATTATATGTGCATGTCTTGTTTGTTGTAGTTGCTCGTGTTGGTGGAAGATATTTCAGAATGCATTTTTTAGAGTAAGGTTTGTCCCCCCTAAAAAACCAAACATTTTGTTTAAAGGAGAAGGAAAGGTAAAAACTAAGTAAGCTTTATCAGAAAGGTCTATCAAAAGAAACACAGGATTTCTTGTCTCCTTTTTTGTAGACATGTTCTTTGGGTATCTCAAAAAAATCCTTCAGGCCTGGGGCCAGAGTCTGTGCAGTTTCTCCTCTCTCCCCTCTCCTGCTCCCCCCTCCAATAAGAATTCATAAAACTCACTCCCTCACCCCTAGTAATGTGTAATCTGAGGTACCAATGGCTAGAGCTGCAGCAGGAAGCTATGAAGACCAAGCTAAAATGGCAACTGCTGCTTTAAGCAAATGGAGAAAGCTTCTAGGGCTCTTTACTCAGATATGGTAAAGCTTTCTTCAGAATAAATATAGCATTCTATGTGGCACTAATGTAGTGAATCTGTTGGCAGTAAAATGTCAAAATGACTTTCCTTCACCTTTAAAGTCAAATTTGGATATATCATATACATTTTAATACAATTGTTATCCTTATCAACCCATTTGGCATTGAGAAGCAGTTTGGGACAGTTTTAAACAGTGTCATTTGTACTGACATTTTAAATGTTTTAAGAAACTGGTAGAAAGGATTCATGGCACACAAAAAACACCATGAAATAGGAAGCAGGTTATAAAACAGCATTTATAATCCTGCAATAAAAGTGCTTGTGTTTTAAGAATATATCCAGCCATTTAAACGTGTGATAAGGGTTAAATGAATAATCTGCTGTTAAATGGGAAACTAGTTATTTAGGGGCAGGTTTATCAAAATGTGAGTTCAGAGCTGAATACATAAAAACTCACCCACATTCTATTCATTCCTATGGGATTTTTAGAAGTGGTTTTAGCAAAAAGTGAGTTCTAACTTTCACCCATTGATAAATACACTTCTTAAAATCCCATAGGAATGAATAGAACGTGGGTGAGTTTTTATGTATTTAGGAAATATGTAATGCTGGGTGAGGGTATTTTTACAAGACTTTGGAATAATTAATATAAATACAAGGTTTAGTGGAACATACTTCTTTAAAGAAAGGGCTAGTCTCGTCTAGAGGACAGCTAGATCCCATTAATATAAACACATAAGGACAATATGGGGTTCATCCCCAAGTCTTTCACATATCTTTCTATAATACCATGTGGAAAGCCAGCATTTCAGTCAGATCCAAGAACCTTTTGGAAGACTTGAAAATGGAGCTGCTCAGCTTAAGATGAACGTTTCCTTGATACAGCTAATTGGCTTACCATTTAATTATTGTTCTCAAATTAAATTATTGCTCTGATTCTTCTTTTCAAACTTTGCTTAGGATGCTCATACTACTACTTGGCTCAGCTGGCTCTTTAGGGCAAGTGAATTTATTGTGTCAGTTCTTCTTAAAGTTTAAAGATTTCAGTCAAATGCCTCTTAAATTAAAGGTCTATGCAGTCAAATGCTCCTTTATTCATCAGGCTAATAAATTAAAAAGTCAAATGCTTCCTCTATTGAATGTAAATAAATGTTTATTGGTACACATTTATAAATACATTTATAAAAATAAATTCTATATTAGCCTAAATGTTGGATCTTTTCTTGGCAGCTCTTTTTTAATTGATTTGGAGATGAGTAAAATTAAGAAAATAAAAAAACAATCAATACAGTTGAACATAAAACATATTCGGATGTATAAAGTCTGATGTAAATAAACTAACCTAATGTACCTTGTACATTTTATTTACATCCACTTTTGCCCACAAGAAATTGATCCCGCTTGCCTTTTTAAGTACACCCAATAATTATGAAGTTAAAATAATGTAGTAGTTGCTTTACATTAGCCTGAAAATATCTGGCTCCATTTACCAACTTAAGGCTTTTATATATTTAAGTTTGTCTACTGCATGCAAATAAAGACAGGCCTTGCTCGAGCCAATGAACCTTTTTAAAAAATGGCTTCAGTAAAATAGTGACATTCCAATTGGCTCAGCTTAATTTTCTCATGTTATTGATTTTTTAAAAAAAGAGACCAACCTAATTTGACTGGTTGGAATTAGACACAAAATGCCAAAAGCTAAAAAGGGACCTCGACCAGAGCCAAAAACTCTGAGCATCTGAAAAAAGCACTTACATTTATGACAGTGCTCATAAGAATGCTTCCCATATGCATTTGTTTTATTAAGATGATACATTATAATCACAAAGATGGACCAAGATTCTATCCTTTACTTTAGGCAATGAATGCACTCAGTGGGTTTCATTTGATATGGTGTGTTATTAATTATGGGTGAGTGAACTAGTTTTGTTAAAATATGAAGCTCTTTATGTGTCGTATTAAATCAGACAGTGTCTGAATAACATCCCTGTGTGAGTTTCTTCACAATCAGCAAAGCCTCCAAAAATTATTCTTATATATTAAATCACTCAACATCAGCCAAACATTATTTCTGGTTTGAGAGAAGAGAAGCAGCTGGGTAACTCCAGCTGTAATTGTGAATGGATATCCCTTTGATCTCTTGTGCTTATCAGTAGGTGTATTTTCATTACATAGATTTCAATTTAAAATGGCTTCTTTCTATCCTTTTGGTTCTTTTCAAGAATATAAAGTCTTGTGCACAGTTTTGAAAAAATCAGTCAGAGTTAGCAGTTGGTATTAGTTTAATGAAAGAAAGTAAATACTATAATCCACAAAAACACTGGCATCTATTTACTTCAAAAGTATAAGTATTTAATGCCCCTTTGGGCCTTAACCACACACACATACTATGGTTATTGTATGGGGCAGATTTTGTAATGGGAATTAAATCTAGTATTTCCTGGTTAACCAACATTAAAAACATCTACACACAAACATTGTTTTTATCTATGTACTGAAAAATTATTTCTTTATACCCTTAGGGCACTGAAATTGAACTGATAATAACTGTAGGGGAAGTCCTCTGCCTCCCATAGCTTACCTTGGGTTAAGCTGTGTCCATTTTTAAGTTGTTTAGCTAAATTTTTGCAGAGCTCCATAGGATTTTGAGTCACCGGGCTAACTGAACTATGATGGATGAGCTTCCATTTTATCATTGCTAAGGGGCCAACTAGAATAAATGCAGCAACAATTAAAAGGGGGGACTCAAGATCATACCGTAGGCCTTACTGTTGCCAACTTAAGGGCTTATTCATTGTGGATGTCCACTTTGTACTACATAGACCAATATTAACTGTCATCTCAAACTGGGCTCCTGGACCTTTGAACCTATACCCCTGACTTACCCCTAATCAGCAATGGCAGTTCTTACCCTTCAGCTACTCAATATAAGGATCATTATAAACACATTGATTTGCTAAATGAAGAGTTAATTTGAGATAATTTAATTCAGCTCTTATTGGGAATGAGGAGTGGGAAGGAGACATCAGTACTGGTGGGGTGAAGGCTTACTGAATGTGGAGTAGAAGCTGAGGCCTATGTGTCTGGAATAACACAACACTTGCCAAAGGTAGAGATTCTGCTAACTTATTATGTACACTATACTTGGATTGCACCGAACAATTAAAAAGCATAGATGCCCTAATATTTTTAAAACAGTATGGATAATTATATCATCAAGCCTTTTAATATGTGCAATAAAGAAGGCTGAAAATTTGCAATGTGGGAGAATATACAGAATTGTTTTTACAAGAATTCTGTAAGCAGAAACAACGTAGAAAGCAAGAAAACAAATTATTAATGTTTACATTTATCTTCTGTAGAGTACAGTTAAAGGAAAAAGAAAATAACAATTTTAAAATATCACTGCTAGTATGGATCATTAATCAGTTTGGTGTAGTGCCCAGTTTTACTTGTGTACAATCCTACCGATGAAACTGGTGACATTTATCAACCTGGATAACAGGAATTGGAGAGTTGGAAAAAAAAAATGCTTTTCGACTGTAACTCGTTCAATGCTAACATTAAAAAAATATATAGCAAACAATAAGGCAGAAGCAATCAGAATGCAACCATCTTCCTTATTATGTATTATTATATTATATATATTATGTATTTTTAATATTCACTGCAATATTACTTATCTATTCCATTATTAAATAAGACGATTAAGTAATTAAATGTATATATAATTAAATCCCTGACAATTCAGATTTTACACAAGCTATGAAGGTCATGTATTATTAATATATTTTGGGTGCAATGCACCATCAAAACATTGTTTAAATGCATTAAATACATATATTTACTTATTAACTAACTTGAATAAATATGGTGGTTCTTTACATCTACATTAAAGTGTAAATTTCTTTATTAGTACCTGCAGTATACTTCACACCTCACTCATGAGGTTCCCAAATTGTAAATCGAGAACTACATTAAAACTATAATAATAAACTCAAACAGTGTGCAAAACATATAAATACTTCAAAACACAATGGATATAGTCCAGTTGTTGTCAAGTTGTTTCTTATATCTACATATTAGGAAAGATAACCTCAGTATGTTCAACAAAGAGGATAATAAAAAAATATGTTGGAATGTATGTAGTTTAAGAACATAGAACCACAGGAAGTTCCTTCTATGGGAACCCAAAGATCATTATTTAATCAGTCATCAGATGGGCCTTTAAACATTTGTGTTTAGCTGTATTTTGTATTTCTGTAACAAGGGAAAATATTTTTAGAGCACTTTCAGACCTTCTGTGGAGGCAAAAGACCTGATGCTGGCAAATTAACGTATTTCACCTTTGTGAATTGTATCGTGAAACGGGCAACAAAATTCGCAGAGCGGAAAAAAATGTCGCCCACAAAAATTGTCGCGTCTGTGATGTGGATAAATTTTTTTTGACATGCAACATTTTCAACGTTTCACGAAATTTTCATCGTTTCACAAATCTTTTGAAAGATTTGCAAATTTTACGGCGAAACGGCACAGATTTGCTCATCATTATTTAATAATATTGAATAAGAAATATTGCTGGTTTTATGTTGGGTTACAATTTAATTTTATAGGATAAGGAACCCTATAGATCTGCTGTGATTCCTGTCCATGTTTCAAACGAGGGGTGGGCAGAAGCACAGCAGGAGGGGGATAGCCAATCATGGCCCTGCAAATCACCCAAGCAAAGGCAGGCTTCAGTTCCCTATAAGGACAGCCTAGCTTCCTTGGCATATGGGAGCAAAGTTTATCCAGGCTTTAGTAAAATAATCCAGGAGCAGAGGAGTAAAAGGCCCCAGTCGGTGTCATTGAAGAACTGAAAAAATGCAAGGACTTTTTTAGGGCTGTGGGAAGAAAGACAAAACTAGCCTGCCATTATCAGGTGTAGTATGGAATGGACTGGGCTTATGGATAATAACAGATAAATTTTCCTTAGAACTCATCATGCAAATACATTAGGTCAAGAGATGGTGTGCATATTTCTTGTTTATATCTGCAAAAACACACACAGACCATTTCCATTATTATAATTTCCCCTCATTTATAACTGCATACTCTGACTGTAATTTAGAGCCCTAAATGGCTACTTCTGACAAAAAGTATCATTGCCCTACTTATTTGCGTGCCTAATAGCCAATTTCACTTTAAAGCATTATACAGGCTTACAGAATGTCAATGTTGGTAAATGATTTAATCAATGCCCTGTAAAGGATTTACATTATATGTTTTTCAATCACCAGATTGGAGATTTTCAATGGTGTGTATCTATCAAAATGTTATGAACCAATGAAATTTTGAAATTCTAAAAATATACTCTGTTTCTTTTACAAATAAGAATTAATGTGAATTCCCTGAATAAACTGTACAAAAATTAAAATCTAGAGAATTACCACCATTAACAACATAGAAAGCATTCTAACATCTCTACAAAGTAGGGCTACAATCATTTATCCAAACACAAAATGTTCAGTACTTCTGATAAATTAAAAAAAAATTAAATATAAAAAGGAAGACATGCAATATTCCAGTCTTCTAAATCTTTGAATTATAAGAGAGCAACATTAGTCAAATCCCAATTAAGACCTGAGAGGCATTGAGCTTTCAGGACGGATTGCTAAAATCACTTTTCAGTGCCAAACCTACACTTAAACTTTGTCACAACACAAACAATTAAACTGAAAGCTATGCTTGTCCTTTGAAATATTATTAACTGTAACCTTATCCAACAAGCATATGGCTGCAAATAGTGTAATGTAGCATGTAAACACAGTGGATTGGCTGTATACATGTGCAATAGGCAGAGTAATATCCCCTATGGATTGTATTACGCCCTGCTATTTATAAATCACATCAATCTTAGGTCTCCTGTGGACAAGGGGTGCTCCACATATTTGGTGAGACGTATTTCCGGTGTTTGCAATGAAAAAAACCTAAGACCAGAAGCAAAAAGATTTAATAACAGTAGAGTACAGTGGAGTTTTAATGTAAAGGTTGAAACAGTGGATTACAAGCTGGAAGTGTATTGGTTCATTCTTGTTAAGGTTCTGTAGCAGAATATTCTTTTTGTTTTTAAAATCCATTATGATGCCATTTAAGTTCCAGCACACTGACTGTCCTGTTTTGGGGCCATTTATCTTACTTTACACTTGTTTGTATGTAGAGGTTCAGAAAACTCTATGAATACCTAACCAGAAGAAACGATTGTACTAACTCCTACCTCAACCTCACCCCCAAAGAAGAGCAAGCTTTAAGAGATACCCCTTTGTGGATGGCAACAGTTGACGAATGTACACTTCAAAAACTCCCACAGTTACACAACAACACAGTCAAGCAGCAGCTCTGTTTTTCTGGGCAGATGGGAATATAAAAGCAGTTATGGTCTGTTTATCCTTCTGCACTTAAGAAGCATCAGAGCTTAAAGCATTCTGTGGCAAAGCTACTGGTGCAAGGAGGGCTCTTTTTGTGTCCTGGAAGCAAAGTCAGTGGGGTCACACAGTTCCATGAAATGTGGAAACATCAGCTTTGTTCCCTTCTGTGCCTATGATCTAATTGCATTTTTGCAAACCTAGGAGGTTATGTATTAACGTTAAGATTTTTTTTTCCCACAATTTTTTTTTTCACGATGAAAAACATGAAAATGGAATAATTATGTATGTATTTATTTATTTATATAGCACCACAATCGTATACCGTGCTTTACAAGATCAAACAAAACAGTGCTATAGTAATATATCAATGCTTAGGAGTTCATAGCTTTCAGTACACAGCTGTGATGTGGTCCCTGCCCCAAGGAGCTTACAATCTATTAGGAAAAGGAAACAGGAACAAAAAGGTGAGCGGGGTATAAGTGCATAGGGTAAGGGTGTGTTGCTGCAGAGGAAGGCTAGATAAATTCTTCATCTACAAGGAGCTTAGAGAAAAGTGTAGGAGCTTTCCTGATGCAGTAGATTGTCCTAAGCTGAGCACAAGGCCCAGGAAGAAGTGTATGGGGAGATGAGAGCTGATATATAGAGAGGAGAGAAGAATTTTAAGTGCTTTGAAAGACTGAATCATTTAAAAAAACAGGAATTGTCGATACTTACTAATGTACAACTTTGGCAAGCTTGCAAGGTCATGTAGAAGCCAATGGAAGCTGTTCTAGTTAAAATTTCAGCTATTTAGTCAATTCTGGCTTTCTGAGTTTTTTGGAGCTTTGTGACCCATTAAAGCAAAAGTTCGAGGTATTCACTTTTTTTTATTATGCCTTTATCCTGTCACTTTATTTTCATCAGATTTTTTAATAAATAAGGTAAGATTAACTTTTTTTAGCTGAAGTAGGAAAAAAACATGAAAATTACAGGTACAAGTACGAATTTTGATAAATGTTTTTTTCTTTTGATCTCACAGCAGAGGCTCAAAAATCCAATAAACAACACAATTTAGGTGACTTATAAATAGCTGTAGGCTAGTGACATTTCATCTATATATAGAGAGAGTCATGGTCCAGTTATTATGATAAGGAAGGAATGATAGGGATTTTATACAGTATATATGTTCATATATTGCATATATAATCTATTTGTCATATAATTGTGTTTTTTCTTTAATTCGCTTTCAAAAGTTCTGAAACTTGTACAGACAGCAAAATATTTTTGTAATCATCAAGGCACATTGTAAAGAACTCTGTTTGCTATGTGTAGGATGGAGACATACTGTACAAGGTTAGTGAGGGTCAGTGAGTTATAGAAAAAAAACATATTTTGCTCCATTTTCGTTAAGTATTATGGGAGACAGAATTCTTCAACATATAAACATTGCCCCTTAAAGAGATACTGACACCTGCAATTAAACAGTTTTTTAAATAGATTGTACCATTGTATTTGCATGCTATTCATAATTTTGTCATAAAAGTACTTCCTAATAATCTTACAGAACCTATCTGATCTGAAAAGGGGGCCGCTATATTTGTGCAGCAGTAGCATTAGAAACTATAACTGACGGGCTGAGAAGTGACAGTCAGGTTGGCAAAACAGTCAGGTTTAGGGACTTTTGCAATTTACAATTACTTACAAAAGCAGCTCTATCAGTGACGAATTATAAATATGCCCTATTAGATGATTAAAAATGAACTTTATGGGGGCATTTACTAAAACTGGATTTTTTCAGTTTTATAGATTTTAGACACAAATAAACCCATTTCCACGAATGGGAGTCATTTATCAAAAGATCCTAATTGAAAAAGCATGAACAAAAAAGTCACAGAAAAATCACAAAAACTGCAACTTTTCCGACTTTGCACACGATAACCGCACAATTGTCGCACAAACGCCAGTATCAAAAAAACCTGAAAACCTCTAAATCAGGGGTGGGCAAACTTTTTGGCTCATGGGCCACATTTACTCACCCCCGGGCCGGACCGGGCCAGGGCAGGCAGGGCCAGGCCAGCGTTACGCCCCCTTCGTCTCTTTAATTCCGGCCCGCCAATGACACCAAGTCTCGTGTGATGAGACTTGGCGTCGTCGGCGGGCCGAATTAAAAAGGCCAAGGGGCCGGATGTGGCCCGCGGGCCGTAGTTTGCCCACCCCTGCTCTGAAGCCATGAAGCAATGATAAATCTTCCAGTTGTAAAAGAGACATGTGCCATTGATTTCTACATGATCTTGACAGGCTTTAGCTGGTCTATTTTTGGATTTAGAATTGTTGCAGTTTTTTCACTTAATAAATAGTGGAAACTTTGTGGGGGTGGGCGGGTTTTGTGACAAATTCGGGTTTTCAACATCAAAAACCCCAAACCCTTCTCTCCTTTACAAACATCAGCTTTACTTTGGACAACCGCACGGAATACACAACTACATCATATATCAAACCCCATAGTTTTACACCATCTAAGGATCTGGGTCCTACTGAAGCCTAAAATTTTAACACACCAGGGAAATAGCAATCTACAACCACTGGTAGGCAACCCAGACTTTATACCTGGATTAAAAGCAAAAGACTTCTCTTGGTGGTCGCAAAACAACTTGCATAAATTATCAGATCTCATTACTCCCAGAGGACTGAAATCACTGGAATATCTCAGGGAAAATAATAATATCCCCCCCTTAGATATACACAAATTTGTCATTTTTATCTCTCACAAAAGCCTAACCGCCCAACCACGGAGGTGTCCAGTTTTGAATTCCGGCGTAAGTCCCCCACACGCCTCTCAAGGTTGATAACTCAACTATACAACCATTTAAGAACAGAGCCTCCAGACAACATATGCAAATATAGGAAAGAGTGGAACATAGATCTACCAGCCCCACTCTCCTATCAAAAATGGGTAAAAATATGGCAATCTGCAAAAAAGATCTCGCCAAATATAAGCATCAAAGAAACAACATACAAACTCCTTTCTAGATGGTATGTTACCCCAGTTCTAAAAAATAAGTTTGACCCTACATCTATGCTTTCGAGGCTGTAAAGCACAGGGAAACAATTACCACTCATGGCGGCTCTGCCCAATAGTGGGGAAATTTTGGTCCCAAACATCTCAACTTATTTCCCAAGTTTTGCAAACAGAAGTTACCATAGACCAAGAGCTAGCTCTATTCTCACTACCCATCAAAAATTTAACAAAAACCCAGAACAAATTGACCATGCAATTTATAGCGGGAGCACGCTGGGTTATTGCCTTGAACTGGCTATCCCCACACTTATCCATCTCCCAATTAAAATCCCGTATAGAATATATACAAACTATGCATTACCTTGCAGCTACCCTGTTGGACTCGCTGGATAGGGATGTAGCGAACTGTTCGCCGGCGAACTAATTCGCGCGAACATCGGGTGTTCGCGAACGCGGAAGTTCGCGAACTTTCGGCGTATGTTCGCCATTTGGGTTCGCCTTAGCTGGCGCGAAATTTTGACCTCTCACCCCAAACCAGCAGATACATGGCAGCCAATCAGGCAGCTCTCCCTCCTGGGCCACCACCCCCCCTTGGACCACTCCCTTCCATATATAAACCGAAGCCCAGCAGCCATTTTACATTCTGCCTGTGTGTGCTTGAAGAGATAGTGTAGGGAGAGAGCTGTGTATTCATTTGAAGGAGAGTTTAAGTAGTTTTTCTGGCTAGTAATCTACTTTCTACTGCTCTGTATTTGTGTGGGGAGAGGACTGAGGAGCTGTGTTTTTATTTTGAGGCAGAGTTTAAGTAGTTTTTCTGGCTAGTAATCTACTTTCTACTGCTCTGTATTTGTGTGGGGAGAGGACTGAGGAGCTGTGTATTTATTTTGAGGCAGAGTTTAAGTAGTTTTTCTGGCTAGTAATCTACTTTCTACTGCTCTGTATTTGTGTGGGGAGAGGACTGAGGAGCTGTGTATTTATTTTGAGGCAGAGTTTAAGTAGTTTTTCTGGCTAGTAATCTACTTTCTACTGCTCTGTATATTTTGTCTAAATAACAATTTGTCTAAATAACAATAATAATTCCGTGTCCAGAAACACAACCTGAGTGACGGTTTTCCACCAGTAATAATATATTCCGTATCCACTACTGTATACGTTGCCCTTGCAGGCCTTGTTGCCCGGTGTCTGCAACCAAGTGCCACCTAGTTGTGTGAGCTTTTTCACAATCTGTCTAAATAACAATAATAATTCCGTGTCCAGAAACACAACCTGAGTGACGGTTTTCCACCAGCAATAATATATTCCGTATCCACTACTGTATACGTTGCCCTTGCAGGCCTTGTTGCCCGGTGTCTGCAACCAAGTGCCACCTAGCTGTGTGAGCTTTTTCACAATCTGTCTAAATAACAATAATAATTCCGTGTCCAGAAACACAACCTGAGTGACAGTTTTCCACCAGCAATAATATATTCCGTATCCACTACTGTATACGTTGCCCTTGCAGGCCTTGTTGCCCGGTGTCTGCAACCAAGTGCCACCTAGCTGTGTGAGCTTTTTCACAATCTGTCTAAATAACAATAATAATTCCTTGTCCAGAAACACAACCTGAGTGACGGTTTTCCACCAGCAATAATATATTCCGTATCCACTACTGTATACGTTGCCCTTGCAGGCCTTGTTGCCCGGTGTCTGCAACCAAGTGCCACCTAGCTGTGTGAGCTTTTTCACAATCTGTCTAAATTACAATAATAATTCCGTGTCCAGAAACACAACCTGAGTGACGGTTTTCCACCAGCAATAATATATTCCGTATCCACTACTGTATACGTTGCCCTTGCAGGCCTTGTTGCCCGGTGTCTGCAACCAAGTGCCACCTAGCTGTGTGAGCTTTTTCACAATCTGTCTAAATTACAATAATAATTCCGTGTCCAGAAACACAACCTGAGTGACGGTTTTCCACCAGCAATAATATATTCCGTATCCACTACTGTATACGTTGCCCTTGCAGGCCTTGTTGCCCGGTGTCTGCAACCAAGTGCCACCTAGCTGTGTGAGCTTTTTCACAATCTGTCTAAATAACAATAATAATTCCGTGTCCAGAAACACAACCTGAGTGACGGTTTTCCACCAGCAATAATATATTCCGTATCCACTACTGTATACGTTGCCCTTGCAGGCCTTGTTGCCCGGTGTCTGCAACCAAGTGCCACCTAGCTGTGTGAGCTTTTTCACAATCTGTCTAAATTACAATAATAATTCCGTGTCCAGAAACATCACCCAAGTTGTTGTTGTTTTGTAAAAATAAAAAAAATGCCAGGCAAAGGCAGGCCGCCACGCAGAGGCACTAGGGGCCGTGCTGCTATGATATCCTGTGGCCCTAGGAAATTGCACAGTTTTCCGAAGGCACTTACCCTGAACTCCCAAAATGCTGAAGAGGTAGTTGACTGGCTTACACAGCACACCCCATCCTCTACTGTTTCTAACTTTGCCACAACATCCTCATCCTCCTCTGCTATGGGCACCCCACGTACCACTTACTCCGCCACCGCCGCCCCTTCTTCACTGGAGTCAGAGGAGTTATTTACTCATGAGTTTGTTGAACTGAGTGATGCGCAACCATTATTGCCAGAAGAAGATGAAGGAGATGCGGACGTTACACCAGATATCATAATTCAGGCAGGCAACACAACAGAGATGGACAGAAGGTGTGATGAGGTCCCCGCTGCTGCTGTCTTCTGTGAGCTGTCAGAAGAAATTGATGCATCTGAGGAGAATGATGATGAGGAGAGTGATATTTTGTGGGTGCCCACAAGAAGAGAGCAAGAGGAGGATAGTTCAGATGGAGAGACGGAGAGTCAGAGAGGCAGGAGGAGAATAAGACTTAGAAGAAGCAGGGACAGCTCCCAGGGAACAGTAGGGCAACAACATGAATCGGCACCTGTGGTCAGCCAGCCAACGCACCCGCCAACTTCTACTGTTACTGCTAGAAAGCCCACATCAAAAGGCTCAGCAGTGTGGCATTTTTTTAATGTGTGTGCCTCTGACAAAAGCGCTGTAATTTGCAATGAGTGCAGTCAGAAACTGAGTCTTGGGAAGCCCAACACCCACTTAGGTACAACTGCTATGCGAAGGCACATGAACGCCAAACACAAAGCACTATGGGAGCAACACCTCAAAGGCAGCAGCCAAACGCTAAGCCACCCTCCTTCTGCTCCAGCATCTTACTGCTCTACCTCTGCTGTCCTTGACCCGTCTCAACCACCCTCCACTCTGCCTTCCAGTTCCTGCTCATCTGCCCCCAGCCAAGTTTCTGTGAGGGCCATGTTTGAGCGTAAGAAACCAATGCCTCCGAGTCATCCCCTTGCCCGGCGTCTGACAGCTGGATTGTCTGCACTCTTAGCCCGCCAGCTTTTACCATACCAGCTGGTGGACTCTGAGGCTTTCCACCAATTTGTAGCAATTGGGACACCGCAGTGGAAGGTACCCAGCCGCAATTTTTTTTCACAGAAGGGAATACCACACCTGTACCAGCATGTGCAGAGCCAAATCACCGCATCTCTGTCATTTAGTGTTGGGGCAAAGGTCCATATGACTACTGACACATGGTCCTCCAAGCATGGTCAGGGCAGGTATGTCACCTACACTGCCCACTGGGTGAACCTGGTGATGGCTGGGAAGCAGGGAATGCGTGGTTCAACAACAGTGGAGTTGGTGTCACCGCCACGGGTTGCATGTGGGTCTGCCACCACCTCTACTCCTCCTTTGCTCTCTAACTCGTCTTCTAAGTCGTCTTCTAAGTCGTCTTCTAACTTGGCTTCTTCCTCGGCTTCTTCCTCCTCTGCTGCTGTGTCCTCCTCCACACCTGTGCACCCCCAGCTCCACATAGGCTATTCGACGTGCCAGGTACGCCGTTGTCATGCTGTCTTGGGCATGACGTGCCTGGAAAGTAGAAACCATACCGGATCTGTACTCCTGTCATCTCTGCACTCACAGGCCGATCGGTGGCTGACCCCACACCAACTGAAAATTGGAAAAGTGGTGTGTGACAACGGAAGCAATCTGTTGGCAGCACTGAGACTGGGCAATTTAACACATGTGCCCTGCATGGCACATGTTTTAAATTTGATAGTCCAACGGTTTGTCTCGAAGTACCCAGGATTGCAGGACATTCTCAGGCAGTCCAGGAAGGTGTCTGGCCATTTCAGACGTTCCTACACAGCCATGGCACGCCTTGCTGACATTCAGCGGCGGCACAACTTGCCAGTCAGGCGTTTAATTTGCGACAGCCAGACTCGCTGGAATTCCACGCTAATGATGTTTGAACGTCTGCTGCAACAACAAAGAGCCATCAATGAATACCTATTTGAACTGGGTGGTAGGACTGGATCTGCAGAGCTGGGGATTTTTTTCCCCCGTTACTGGGTGCTTATGCGCGACGCCTGCAGGCTGATGCGCCCTTTTGACGAGGTCACAAATATGGTTAGTCGCACTGAAGGCACCATCAGCGACCTAATACCCTTTGCTTTTTTTCTTGAGCGTGCCGTGCGACGAGTGACAGATGACGCTGTAGACCAGCGTGACCAAGAGCCTGATTTCTGGGCGGAATCACCAGAACGTTCCCAGGCACCTGCTGCAACGCAGGGAGAGGTGTCAGAAGCGGAGTCAGAGGAGGAAGGTGACTTTGTGGAGGCAGAAGACCAACAGGAGCAGGCTTCCCAGGGGGCTTGTGGTCACCTTTTGTGGAGCCCTGTCTTGTACGTGGCTGGGGGGAGGAGACGGTGGTGGATGAGGACGTAGTCCTTGATAACGAGGAAGGGGAGATGGATACCTCTGCATCCAACCTTGTGAGAATGGGGTCTTTCATGCTGTCATGCCTGTTGAAGGACCCCCGTATCAAGAGGCTTAAGGAGAAGGACCTGTACTGGGTGGCAACGCTACTAGACCCTCGTTACAAGCATAAAGTGGCAGAAATGTTACCAACGTACCACAAGTCCGAAAGGATGCTGCATTTCCAAACCAGCCTGCAAAACATGTTGTACAATTCTTTTAAGGGTGATGTCACTCCACATTCCAGGGGCAGAGGTGCCGGTAATCCTCCCACGAGCACACCTGCAAGGACAATGCACTTTGGCCACTCTGTAACGTCAGACATGCAAAGTTTTTTCAGTCCAAGGCAGCGCCAGGACCCTTCTGGATCCACCCTCAGAGAACGCCTCGACCGGCAGGTAGCGGACTACCTGGCATTAACTACAGATATTGACACTCTAAGGAGCGATGAACCCCTGGACTACTGGGTGCGCAGGCTTGATCTGTGGCCAGAGCTGTCACAATTTGCCATAAATCTGTTGTCTTGCCCTGCCTCAAGTGTCCTCTCAGAAAGGACCTTTAGTGCAGCAGGAGGGATTGTAACTGAGAAGAGAACTCGCCTAGGTCACAAAAGTGTTGATTACCTGACCTTTATTAAAATGAATGAGGCATGGATCTCGGAGGGTTACTGCACGCAGGAAGACTTGTTCTGACTGCCCATGCAGCTGTCCTTCTCTGCACGCCGCTTGACACCACACACAGCTGGCCTTTAGCGTCCTCCTCCATCACCGTACAAACTAGGGTGCAAATCCTACTGGCTTAATTGTAAGCCAAACTTTTTGGACAGGTAAATCCTGAATTTTTCTCTCTTCTACTCTTCTGTGCTTGTCACCCTATCTGAGTTCTTTGAAAGGGTTTGGCTGGGGCATGGTTATGATACCATCTAGCTTTGATGTTTTTAATGTCTTCTGTGCTTGTCACCCTATCTGAGTTCTTTGAAAGGGTTTGGCTGGGGCATGGTTATGATACCATCTAGCTTTGATGTTTTTAATGTCTTCTGTGCTTGTTGTCACCCTATCTGAGTTCTTTGAAAGGGTTTGGCTGGGGCATGGTTATTATACCATCTAGCTTTGATGTTTTTAATGTCTTCTGTGCTTGTTATCACCCTATCTGAGTTCTTTGGAAGGGTTTGGCTGGGGCATGGTTATGATACCATCTAGCTTTGATGTTTTTAATGTCTTCTGTGCTTGTCACCCTATCTGAGTTCTTTGAAAGGGTTTGGCTGGGGCATGGTTATTATACCATCTAGCTTTGATGTTTTTAATGTCTTCTGTGCTTGTTGTCACCCTATCTTAAGGTGGCCATACACGGACCGATTTTTTACTTACAAACGACCGATTCCCGAACGATCCGATGCTATCGTTAAGTTATCGTATAGTTGGTGGTGTACGAACGATCGTCGTCCCACTAAACGAGCCGACATTATCGTCCCCAAAATCGATCGGCCAGGTTTAAAAATTTTGGTCGTTTAACGATAAAATCTGCCAGTTGGTGTGAGTGTCAGACATTTGTCTTTCAACGATTGTTCTCTGCGCATGTCACGATTGCCAGCAGCGGAAGTCAACGACATTCGATCGTATGTAGATGTACGATCGTACGTATTTTACGATAATGATGCGACGAAATCTTTCCCGAATTATCGTTGCTCGTGGATGGCATATCGTATGGGAACTCGATCGCCATACGATCGTTTGTCGATATAATCGTTCATCGCACAACGAGCGAAATCGCCTCGTGTATGGCCACCTTTAGTTCTTTGAAAGGGTTTGCCTGGGGCATGGTTATGATACCATCTATCTAAGATATTTTTTCTGTCTTCTGTGCTTGGTACGCTATCTTCGATTTTTTAAAGGTTCTGCCTCAGGATTGGTTATGATACCATCTATCTAACATATTTTTTCTGTCCTCTGTGCTTCAGTGGCTGCAACAAAAAAACCATAATTTTTTAGGAATGTACACATTCCTGATTTTTCAGGGTTCTGCAACGGCGGCAAAATCGTATCTTTTATGGTCACCACAGGTGATCGAAAAGGTAGGACAAACCTGGGCCCACACTGCAGAATCAGTGTTTTTTGGTTCACGTTACTGTACATTGAATTACCTCTGCCTGACCATGCACGTGCGCACAAGCACGGTGACTGCTAAACACACCACTACAGAAATATTCCCACCGACGGGACGAACGTCCTGGAGGTGACAAGCAACTAGTAAAAACTAACATTCGCACACTTGACAGTATCATTAAAGCTTTTTGCGGTTTTTTTTTGTTGCAGTAAACGCGGCGTTTTGTCTTTGCGTGTGAACCGGCCGTAACCTTTACACGACTTGATTGGAATGTAGATGCCGGACTTTTTAAAGCAGTTTATTACATAAGTTTAGGAATGTAGTGTGTTTTCTCCCCTTAACAGCACAAAACGCAACGCTGTGTCAACAACGTATTTTTCAGAGAAATTTTTGCCCTTGATGCCCCTCCTGCATGCCACTGTCCAGGTCGTGGCATCCTTTAAACAACTTTAAAATCAGTTTTCTGGCCAGAGATTGCTTTTCTAGGTTTTAAAGTTCGCCTTCCCATTGAAGTCTATGGGGTTCGCAAAGTTCGCGAACGTTCGCACTTTTCGGCGAAAGTTCGCGAACGGGTTCGCGAACATTTTTTTTTAGGTTCGCTACATCCCTATCGCTGGAACAGCATCACGAAATTTGGGAACCCTGGATGACCTTCAACACACCCCCATCAAGATAACCCCATTCTCTTACAGGATAAAGACTATTATCTATGGACCCTAACGCTAACCAATATCTTATATTAAAAAATACTGTAACCCATGTCACTGAAACTGTTATTGATTAATGCAAAAAAGAAAAAATTGATAAATAAAGAGATTTAAAAAAAAAAACCCCAAACCTAAAAAATTGAATTTTAGTAAATGCCCCCCTTAATATACAGTCATATTTCATCATCTATAGTATTTTTCCCGTAAGTATCACTTTAACAATGAAAAGGGTATAAGACTTCACTCCCATCAAGGTTAAGGCAGAAGTGTGTTTTACTTCTACTAATACAACACTGCAATTGCAGGTTTTTGGACCCAAACCTTTACAGATAATTTGAGTTGCCCTCTTGTCATTCTTAATGTCTTCTATTTACTGGTATAATTAAAATGAAATTGTTGACACATAGTTGTACCAGTATGGGATCTGTTATCTGGAAACCCATTATCCAGAAAGCTCTGAATTAAGGAAAGGCCATCTCCCATAGACTCCATTTTAATCAAATAATTCTGAATTTTAAAACTGATTTCCTTTTTCTCTGTAGTAATAAAACAGTACCTTGTACTTGATCCCAACTAAGATATAAATAATCCTTATTAAGGTTTTATTGATATTTTAGTAGACTTAAGGTATGGAGATCCAAATTACAGAAAGTCCCCTTATCCGGAATACCCTTGGTCCTTAGCATTCTGGATAACGATCCTATACCTGTATATTATTGACCTGTAATTGAATTAAGTTGTGTGCTAAGTTTTACTCCATGATTTGAAATAAATAGTTTTACCTGAAAAAAAGTGACAAACTGCTCCCTTAATATCCGCTGATGGAATGTGGCAAGAAACCAAATGATTTTATTGTTTGCTAAGCTTCAGTTGGTGATGTATAGCATCCGTAAGATTCGTATTAAGAGAGATGCAAGGAATTGTGCGGAAGTAATACTCTATAACCAAGAGCACCTTTGTATTTTTTCAAATGGGAAAAGTATTCTTTAGAATCAGAACAACAGAAAAGCATTTATGTCTGAGACCACAAGGTTCCCAGCATATATGGCAGTTCTTTTATGAGGAATTTGACAGGCATGCAGTTAATGGGTTAGAATATTTACAATAGAGATAGGTCAAGTAATATAAAAATAGTCTTTGTGAGCTAGAGGTTACATCTGTTTTGATAGATACTAAGGATTTTGTGTTTTACACACTGGATGGTAGACAGGGAAGGTCAGAAAAGATATGCCATTTCATCAGCCTGCATGAACAGTCTGTCTCCTATTATCGGACAATATATTTCTGCTATTTATCCTTGTTAAAAAAAAAAGTATCAACAATTTTACTTGTCACTTTCTGACACCTATTTCATAAGGGGTCCCAGCAATGCAGCAAGAAAACCCAGAAGATGTGTTTTTTGCCATAGCATGGAGCCACAGCAATGCAAATTTCTTTCCAATTTAGACAACTGTTCTAGGAAGGAGACAAGAGTTCACTATATAAATTTGCATCTGTTACTTTTTGTCAAACAAATTGAGATTTTCCTGTGGTTGGCTTTAAGGATTTCGGCAGCTTAGCCTTCCGCCTGTCCTTGCATTATTATATATAGCATGTGTGCATCCCTTGTCCCCTTAGTATGATTGAGTTCTGTCTTTGCTACAGTTTTAATACAGCCCAGTGATTTTTTTTTTTATCAAACATTGGTATTAAAAATGTGTAGCAGCATAACATAATACAGAAAATATATATATATAGATAATATTGTAGGTTACACTAAAAATACAAAGCTGAAGGGATTTAAAAAGAAGGCACTTGAGAGTGCTATGTATTTATTTGTATTTTAGTATGAGTTACAGTTTCTTACTCTTAATTCTTTATAATGATACTGCCATTAAAGTATATTCGATTTGGCTCAATCAACATTATATTATAATTGTGGTACAACAGGTACAAAAACCTCCCTGGCAGAATATGTTCAGCCTGTAGTCCACCGGGTGTTGATAAACCACAGCTTATAAAATACAGATATTTTGATGCCAAAAGTTACAATTGTGACATCACTCATGTACAATATGGAACAGACTGCCCCAGCTAAAATATATAAGATTGAAGTCCACCATAGTTACATAGTTACATAGTTACATAGGGTTGAAAAAAGACCTGTGTCCATCAAGTTCAACCCATCCAAGTAAACCCAGCACACCTAACCCACACCTACCAATCTATACTCACATACATAAACTATAAATACAACCACTAGTACTAACTGTAGATATTAGTATCACAATAGCCTTGGATATTCTGATTGATCAAGAACTCATCCAGGCCCCTCTTAAAGGCATTAACAGAATCTGCCATTACCACATCACTAGGAAGGGCATTCCATAACCTCACTGCCCTCACCGTGAAAAACCACCTACGCTGCTTCAAATGGAAGCTCCGTTCCTCTAATCTAAAGGGGTGACCTCTGGTGCGTTGATTGTTTTTATGGGAAAAAAGAACATCCCCCAACTGCCTATAATCCCCTCTAATGTACTTGTACAGAGTAATCATGTCCCCTCGCAAGCGCCTCTTTTCCAGAGAAAACAACCCCAACCTCGACAGTCTAACCTCATAGTTTAAATCTTCCATCCCCTTAACCAGTTTAGTTGCACGTCTCTGCACTCTCTCCAGCTCATTAATTAGTTAACTAGTTGTCACTGATTTTTTCTTGCAAGTTAGGGTATCAAACCACAAGAGAAGAACTAGCTAAAGGGCTGCAGCATTAAGAGTGTAAAAAAACAGAAATGTATGTAAAATCTATTGACTGCATTTTGTTACAAAGCATATCTGAAACACTGAAGTAGAGAAAATCTGTACCTAAACATTCTTCATAAATATAGAAAAAATGTATTTAAAACATTAAATTAAAAATAGCTAGATACAGACCCCACCTTATGCATTTTGTACCTCTGCCTATGAATAAGTTCCAGAGGGTTCGAAATGCGTACCATATGGTGTAGTGTTTTTTAAATATGATGCTTTGACTACATTTTTTCTATTTATATGACGAATTTCTGGGAACAGGATATCTCCATTGTGTTTTAGAGTTTGTCTAGTGATGAGCAAATATGTCCCGTTTCACTTCGCCATAAAATTTGCGAAACGGCAAGAAAATTTGCGAAACAGCGAAAAATTTGCAAAATGCATTTGTTGCGTGATTTTTTTTTTCACCCTCGTCTATTTTTGACGACCGTGTTTTTTTTTGTTGTTGCCCGTGCTTTTTTTAAGAGACCACGCCTTTTTTTATGCGACTGCGCCTTTTTTGACGTAACCACTCCTTTGTTGACACGACCGCGCCCAATTTGACGTGTGAAAATTTCCACATGACAAATTTTTCCATGGCGAATTTTCACGGAAGTTTCGTAAAACAATTCGCCAATGGCGAAATGCGGAAATTCGCTGTGAATCCATGCCTGGAGAAAAAATTCACTCATCACTAAGTTTGTCCTTTGGTTCTAAAGGTTTTATCCTGTCTCTTTGGCCTTTTGACAAACCATGTATACTCCCCACAGATAGTAATTTTGTTTGGTGACAAAGCATATCTGTGCTATAATATATTTCTGTGTAAACAGTAAGGAAGAGGCATTTTCTCATCGATTTGCATCTGTGGCATCTGTGCCCAACCTATTAACTGCTAACCAGATTGGAACATTAGATAAACCTGCTTTCTGCATCTGTATTGATACTAACAGACTTTTTAATTTTAATTCCATGTTCGCTAACATTTACTTGAACAATTGAATACCAGATTACTATAGTTATAGCTATTAGCTATAAGCATTTTCACTGTTGCAGTGTATCATACAATTGTGTTTTCCTTTAGCTCCTGCCCCTCCTTAGTGTGTCATTAGAACAGCAACAACTATATGACAATATGGAAAAAACATGAGAAATATTAGCATGAATATAAACCAGGTTATCAGAGTTAAAACCTTGGAGAAAGCCCTTGTCTATTAAAACCTTGGAGAAACCCCTTGTGTTATAAGAATTGGTCACCATAAATGATAACCTGCAAAAGAAGCTCATTTGTTTCAATAATGTGCTGGAGGTGGGGAAAGGCAGTACTTTTCAAAAGCACCATCTTTAAAATAACTGACCTCCATTAAATTTTCATGCAAGACAGATGCCTTTCCTTTATCAATCATTGGCCTCACTGTTGAAAGTTCTTAACCTTTCATTGTTTACATGTTGATTCTTTAACTGCCAAATTACACAGTAAAGACCAATGTACTGTTATTGCAAAAAGCTGATTAGAATGATGTGCATTTTCACTCCAGTGAACCATGGCTAAGCAAATAATTACATTAAATAAACATTGCTATGCATATAGAACCCATTTTATGGCTGGTCTTTTCCGCTAGACTACACGATAACTTAGGCAAAATATAATCAATTATTTATTTATCTATTCCCTTATTTTTATACTCCCACATATGTATATTCTGCTCATAGAATCTACTTAAATGTGTCTTAAATGCATGCCTAGTGGTGCTTATTTCTACCCATCATCTATTGGCTGAGACACGCAGAGCGCACAATAAACCTGTTGCACAATAAAGACATCTTTATTATACATATTATTCTGTTTTTATTATGGCACATTTTACCTTTCATATTATTTAATATCCATTTTTAGAAATGAATTATACACTGACACAATGTCTCATTTAGAACTTCTGAATTAAAGATAATTGTAGCAAATGTTGTTCTCATTATTATTTTTGTTTTGTTGTATTGAAAGCACAATATGATGCACGCTAATAGATTAAAAAATACCTGTAGAAATGTAATTCAACAAATAGTAGTAGCATTGCTGACATGTATTTATGGGTGTTATATATTTGTGGCACTGACACAATATAGTTGTAGTAGTTTTTTTTTGGAATCAAAAATACCATGAAAACAAGTTCATGACACCCACCCTGTTAAAAATGGTCAGGCCCAAGCTTTGGGAATCTCTTAGTTATACTGCCAATGCAGGCTAAATCCTTCTGCTACCCTATGCTAAATTTTAAATGAAAGCCCTGGAAACTTCACTGAATAGTTAAGTGAACTATTTCCAAAAGAAGTCATAAATATATCCTGGTTGGAACATGTTGTGCCAATTGGCAATAGTCACCAAGGAGGTCAGGACTCAGTTTTGAAGTTGACTTGTCTTAACAGACAGGGTGGTCAGTCATGAGCATATGACAGAGACAGAAAGGTGCAATTTATGAGTCAAAAAGAATGGGGCACTTATGGGTCAGTGGGTGGATTTGGGCAGCTCTATCAGGGTGCGGCTGGAGTGGAACAATGGTGTGACATTAGGTGTTTTATAAACTCAGTCCCCATTCTACTTGTCAGAAAGGCCCACCAACCATGAGTCCCTGGTGACAAGAGGCACAATGGCATCCCTAAAGCTACACCATTCTGGCCAATAAAGGTGGATTTCTATTGTAATTGCTTAAAAAGGTTTCTCTTCCAAAACCAGCCATTGTGGTTATCCCTTTCCATGGTGGTAGATTTACTCAATATCAAATTTGTGCGTGTTCAAATATTGAAAAAATCTAAACTGACCCAAAAGGAGTTAAAACAAAAAACACATTTGAAAATGATTGCATTTGTAGGTCTGTGAACTTAATTTTGAGTCCTTCAGCTGCTCAATGAATAGAACTCTCTAGCACCACTTGCACTTTTACACTTTTGCTCTGGGCTTTAGTAAATGACCCATACTATGTTTCCTTTTTCAAATTACTTACAAAAATATTAGTGAAACAAACCAGTATATCTCAATATGGATCTCAATATGGAGATGGATAGCTACAATGTTGTACTGTCACAAGCGAACATTACTTAACTTGATTTTGCTGCCACTGTCTTTAGAAACGTTTTTTTATCCCGTATTAAACTGTTCAAAGAAACTTCATTGAGAAATTGTATTGGATGACCTTGGAGAGTCTACAGGGCATGTCATTGGAAGGATTATCTTGAGACTAATTTACATCACTAAACAATTCTATTCATATCAGTCATTCTTGACTGGAATTTCTAACTCCTTAATTTCTAAAACAAAAAAAAAAGAAAAAAAGATTGCATATTATAGAATTAATAATTAACTCATTTAGTGCTGAATGAACCTGGGAGATTTGAGATAGATATTGTAGGCTTAAGGAATGCAGAAATGAGATCTGGTTTCAAACTACCAATTTGAGTACTAATTAATATGTTAATTTTGTCTTATCAATTAAATATTGTTGTTAAAGCTCTGGATATGGAAGCACATGGAGAAAACACCTCTCTATCTATCTATCTATCTATCTATCTATCTATCTATCTATCTATCTATCATCTATTTAACTTTATTTTCTATAGTTATTTCAGTTATTAGACTGGATCTGCAAATCTGTCCTTTCACTTCTGACCTTGGAATTCCAGATTACAGGACCCTGGTGGAGGAAATGTTATCACTCATATTAACTGAGCATAGGGAATCACAGACTGGGCTTTTTGACTTAGTCCTTCCCTGTCAATTTTCAATACGCAGTCTACGATTCAGATTTACTTAGGTATTCAATCAATTTTGTATTTTACCATGCAGAGGATCAGACTGGCCTGCTGCGGTACTGAGAGATCCCATAACAGGTTTTGGAGCCAGGGGACCCTTCTATCTGCTCATTTAGATCAGATAGCTCTGATGCTTTCCTACAATCCTCTCCTAATAAACTGACTGTGACACTTCCGAATCAATGATCCGGGCTTTAGGAAGGATGACATAATAAGCATATAACAGGCCAACTGCCCAGTTTCTTGACTGATCTAATTAAATAACAACATTTACATATTTATACATTAATGTCTGGTACACATTTGCTGTGTTTTAGCTATCCCATCACATGTAGGTTTTAGTCCAGTAGCATCTGAAGGGCTTGTAGTTGAAGATGTCTGATAAAGCAGCAAAATATGATTATTATTTCTCAACAAACTGTCTTTGATAGCACGGCCTACTATTCTTTATATTTCTGTTTGAACAGAGACAGCACTAATGTAAACATATGAAGAAATTCAGTGTATACAATAATCTATTCTCATATCATTTATACAGGACGATGAAGAATACCAACCTCCAAAATATTGTGAGTGCTTTAAACTGTGATGTCTTTGAATGCTCTTCTGAAAGACAGAAAGCCAAAGGGATGTTGTGGTACAAAACCAATTAAAGCAAAAACATCCCTTCACATCAGAATTGGACGTTACAGGATGTTTTATGTTGTCTGGTGCACCAAAATGTGTTTTTGAAACTCTTTGTTAAGATAAAATACGATTTGTAGAGACAAAATGAGATTTTAGGATGGATCTATTTTTCTCTCTGTCTGTGTGAGCTTTGTATGATGGGTGAATGTCTTGGAATTACATCCACACTCACAGATCAACCTTGAAAGTGTTGGCGGAGTCACATTTCAAAGTAGGAGAACACTCATCCTTTACGCTAACATTTCTACCAAGGCATATCTTAAAGTGGATGGAAAATTCTACATCAGGCCGGAACAGCAAATTTCAACTTACACATTGCCTTTGCCTCAAGCACATCTTTAGCAACTTTATTTCTGCCATTGAGACAGACGAGCTATTTACAGGCTTTGATTTACAGGTGGAGCACATAACGCCAGCATCATACATATCTCAACGCTGCCTCAAAAAAGTAAGTATATGTCCATATGTGAATTACATCAATAAAGGCATTGAGAAGACTAGAGGCACGGTTAAACTATAGTGGATATTTGATATTGTAAAGGAGAACAAAAGGTGAAAACTAAGTAAGCTTTATTAGAAAGGTCGATGTAAATACAGCCATAAGCACTCTATCAAAAGAAACACAGGATTTCTTGTCTCCTTTTTTGTAAACATGTTCTTAGGGTATCTGACTTCCTCTCTCAGAAAAATCCTTCATTCCTAGGGTCAGAGTTTGCACAGTTCTCTCCTCTCTCCCCTCTCCTTCTCCTTCCTCCCATAAGAATTCATAAAACACACTCCCCCCACCCTTAGGAATGTGTGATCTGAGCTATAAAGGCTATAGCAGGAAGCTATGAAGACCAAGATAAAATGGCAGCTGCTATCTAAAAACAAACAGAGAAAGCTTCTAGGGCTCTTTCCAGGTATGATAAAGCTTTCTGCAGAATAAATATAGTGTTCTCTATATAAATATAGAATCTATTGGCAGTAAAATTCCAAAATAATTCCATATGCACCTGAAACAGTGCCAAATCAAATTCAGGTTGCCTTGCAAATATTTATATGAAGTTGATATCTAAAAAGTGTCCCTCAGCTAAATCATTTTCTTTAAAAAGAAAAACTCTTTTTTCCTAGATTGTGCATATCTTTAATTTATATTAGAGGCCCAGCAAAGCATTCCAAAATCTAAAAATCAAATCTCCTTCAAGAACTTAATGGTTCTTTGTTTTCTTCAAGAACTTGATGAAGTCTGATAATCACTGACGTCAGGAGTCAGTTTACCGTTATCAGTTGGCTTTTAGGATGGTCTCTAAAGTAATCCACCTTTGCATGGGCTGGTATGGGTGAGTGGTTCTCCTACTAGATGTCAAAATGATCCATGGAATGTCAATGATTGCTTCCTAAGTGTTCTTTATTAGTGCCGAAAGAAGAAAGTGACAGACATGATATGTATAAAGACTGACTTTGTTTTATCCTGCACATGGTATTGAACAGTGAGAAACTTGCTGTCAACAGAGCGTAACATAGTCCTGTAATTTACAGCTGCATGGCACACAACAGTAGGCTATGGTTCTATAAGGCCTTGCTAATGCAGATTCAATCTAAGAAATGAAGAAGAAAAAAACCCAAAAACTTGAGGAGTGTTGGATTTAAAGAAAAGAAAGTAATCTTTGTCTAAGAGTAAAGTAATAAGACAAAGGGGGGGAGGGGTGATTTAATAACCTTAAAATGCAAATTTTGTCTTCAAATTAAGTTTTTAACTCGAAAATTTATAAATAAGCGCAAAAGTCTAATTTAGACTTAGTGAGTGTATTGTAGTGTAGACTATAGTAAAACACAATTGGAATGTTTTTTTCCCACAAAGCATCATTGCAGCCATATGCAGGCATTGCACCTGGCATAGTTTTACTGCATCTGGCACTATTGCACCCAATTTGACAAAATTAACCCAACTGTCTATGTTTTGGTGCAAATCAGCCACAACTGCGCTGCACCTATTGACACAGACCACAGTGGAAACCCTGGAACTATCTTTTAATGATGCGTAGTGTACAAAAAATAGTAATGCCAGAGTTGTTGATCTTTAATGATTCGGCACCGGGGGTTACTGCAGTGTGCCTAAAATTTGTGTAGATACCCACAAGTGACATCGCTCACCGATGCATGTGACGTCAGCTTGTGTGCTGTGCATGTAGGCCTAGAATTTGACATGAACATCAGAGGAATGCAAAAAAATCTAGAGAATGCTACTGGGCAATGGGAGACCAGGGGCAAGAAGTAGTGATGAGTCAATTTTTTAGCCAGACTTGGATTCACAACAAAATTCCGCATTTTGCTATTGCCAATTTATTTTGCATGGAAAATTTCATCATGGAAAATTTGTAGCTGTGTCAAATTGGGTGCAGCCACATCAAAATAGGCTTGGTTGCGTCGAATTGGGGGCGGTCACATCAAATTGGGTTCAGAAGCCTCAAAATGGACGCGGTTACATCAAAATAGGTGGGGTAGTGTCAAATTGGGCGCAGTCACGTCAAAAATGTTGAGTTTAGCAAATTTTTGGGATATATGGATATATAAAATATATAAATGGATATAACTTTAATTTTTCTGATCTACAATTGTAAATGTACAGATGCAGCCAAGTTCCTTTACCATGTTGTTGCGCTATGTCTCTTCCAGTTAACACAGTGGAAAATAAGAATAACAAAATTCCCCACTAGGTAGAGCATGGTCTATGATGTTTTCTAGTGTGTTTTACTGGCAAGTCTTTGCACTCTAGCACCATCTAGAGACAAGATTTACACTCAAGAAATGTCTGGACATGATGAGATCTGTACCTAGTGGTGGCCACTGTAAGTTCTGAAGGACTAGTGAAATCCATCTAATGCTGTATTCAGATGCCCTATGGACTTTACCCCCTTAAGCAATATACTCAGCATTCACTGAACCCATTAACAAAACTAAAAACAGGAATAGTTTTTATAGGACTTTTCAGACTTTCTACAGTTGTTTTGGAAGTCACCCAAAATATTTGCAAAGCCTGAACCAAATCTTGGCATCAATGCAAAGAGACATTTTTTCTAATCACCATGTTTTTAAAACAGAGCCCTGCACTAATTAACATAACAATCACCATTCAAGACTTTACAGATGACAATTTGTTTAGTCAACTCCCTAATAAGTAAGCATGCAGATATCAGACGGGTGGGTTGCTACGAGCAGCAGTGTACATCATTATCAGAAATAATAACACAAATGATAATGATACAGGATCCACCATATATTATGTCACATGTAGGACTGAAGTGAAAAGCTACATTTCCACCACTGTTCTTCGCTAAACAGATGTTTAAGTAAGTTTATATTTATATGTGACTGGAACATTTGCATATCATTATGCAAATGGTATGCAAATATAGTAGTAAGCAATATTTAAATCACTTAATATGTCCTACATGATTTGCATGAATGAATTCCGTTTATGTTGAAGCAAACATTGCTTTTGTTAATGTGTATTTAAAGGTTGAAAAGGCTCATATGATAGATCCACTAATTCAGAGATCCATTCATTCTTTGTGGCAAAAACTGCCATTTCAAATAAAAGGGTTCACCTACTATTTTAAGAACTGGGCCCAATCTAACGTATAGTCAATGACATGAATGTTTTATGGCAAATAAATAAAAAATAAATAATATTAATTTCGGATAATATATTTATATATCCATTTTCTTATAAGGGCGTTTATATCTTCTTTAAGTTGAATATTTGCCTCATGACTTAGACTGTAGCATTGACACCAAGAGATTCTACAAATCTGTGACCTTGAAGCTAAAGTTAGAGGCACAATTAAATGCACGCAGGACTAAATAACACAAGGGACCATGGACCAATTACTTAATTATGACACTACCATTTCTGCTAGAACCTGGATTTAGCAACCCAGTTATCACAATCCCCCTTTATTTATTCCAAGTGAAACGGAAATTATTCTGTTGACAGACAACTCCCAAGTGATTCCTTTTCAATCTTATATATTCTAGGAGAGGCAAGTTTTATCCTGCAGAAATCTGCTTCATACTGACTGGTTATAAAAAGTTACAGATGATGGATTTTCTCTAAACCCAGCATTCATTTCAGTTTCTAGGTGGGTTTGAAAGAAGCCCACACATGTGATACATGTGCTGTGACTGTTGATTACTCAAATGCTTTTGACTGACAAGTTATTCTTATTACCTGGATTTTTGAAATGATTTTACCTTGAGAAGGCAAGACAGGTTTTCCCATACTGCTATGGTGGTACTGTCTCTCGCTATATTTGAGATATTTTGGTATATATATACAGTATATATACACCATATGGCCAAAGGTGTAATATTCAGACACTTTGATGTTTTAGAAACAGGTCATAAGCCATAAAATGGTATGTTTATCTGGCAAGGAAACTTAGAGCTCAGGGATGTGATTTTCTATCAAGTTTATCAAGCAATTGGTACAATATGTTGGAATCACTGTAAGCAATAAGTTCATAACACTTAATGCCACCAGCTGGCAGGGTTACCCAAAATGTTCCATAGACAGTTCATGTGTAGCAAAACCACAGCTATGCTGATATACTACAATCCCTAATATTATTTTTCCTCCAGGTTACACAAATGCAATGGGCCTGATGGCACAAAACATTCCAAAGGGCATTAATGGGAGAAAATTTGGTAACTGGACCTTTCAGTAGTGAAAGATAGTTTATTTTCCTTAAGGAGGTTTGAAATTGCCATAATGGTTTTAGGACCCATTGTCATAATTGCTTTCCAGTCGTCTACCTGCCCATATTCCCCCTTGAATACTTTCAACCTTATTCATTTTCCTTTAACCCTCCTACTCTTTAATATTTGGCACCAGTACCTCTATGGGCTCTTTTCTTGATAATGTAGGACTTTCCTCTTTGTGCCAACAGTTTGGGGTAGTGCCATTCCAGTTTCAACACAATAATTCTCCCATGAACAAAGTAAGGCCCACAGAGAATGGAAGAACTTGTCAACAAGTCAGGCCAACATCAGTGCCCAACTTTACTATTGATCTGAGTTGAAGTAAATCCCACCAACAATGTTTCATAAAGTAAAAAGCCTTTCCAAAAAGGTAGAAGCTGTTATAGGTAAGGGAACAGTATGTCTACTCATTGCCTCCAAAAGTTATGAGACATGTCAGAGTTAGATTGAGGGATGCACCGAATTCAGGATTTGGTTTGATATTCGGCCAAGATTTGGCCCTTTGCAGCAGGATTTGGATTCAGCTAAATCCATGCTTCTGTCTAAACTGAATCCCAATGCTTAAAATCATGTGACTTTTTCTCACAGAAACTAAAAAAATTTTCACGACATGTGTAGCACGTGGTTGTCGTCAACTCTTCCGTATCCTAATTTGCATATGCAAATTAGGATTTGGATTCCGTCCAGTATTTGCCTGAATCTTTCACAAAGAATTCGGGGTTCAGCTGGATCCTAAGATAGTGGATTGAGTGCATTCCTAGTTAGAATAGAAGTCTCCAGAACTTACTGCACATAAAGGAGATTGAATGACTGAAAATGAGCTAGTCCCACCAAGTAAACATAGAGAAAAAAGTGCCTTGCTAAAATAAAGAGACAATTACTCGACAGGCAGACTTTCAAGTATCTGGGGTTAAAATAAATGGCCTTACTGGACACCCAAGCATTGTGCAATAACTTGTTTAAATATATGAGTGATCGCGTATATTTAATTACAACTTTATATTTATTGTGGTATATAAAATGTGTACAGTTCCAGCTGCTTTACTGAATGAATATTCTGGCAGGTGCATCTGTATTTTGATTTATTTTGTACCTGGTTATACCTACAATTACAACAGACAAACTTCCAGTTGTTATACAAAAAAACCATAGAGAGTTTTGAGAAGATTTATGGACAGGACTGTTAGTGCATTGGTGGTAGAGAGGAAGGATTTGGAGACAAAAATGAACACAATGGTTCTGTGGAGGAATATACAGTAATATGGAAGCAAAGAATTAATACTTTTACATAGTTTAGAGAAAACCCTGCAATAGAAACACACAGATATTCATATTCACCAGATTAACACCAAATTACTGAATTAGACAAAGGAAGATTAAAGAAGAATCTACAATGCATTAAAAATAAAGAACACTCATGCCTTTACCAGTGAATCCCTTAGATAGTACATTACATGTAATAATAATTATAATATTATGATGATATACACCACTAACGGAATTGAGTTCTACTAGTTTTGCAGTTCAACGCAGGGAATAAATGAAGATTTAACACTCTAAGAAAAATGGCAAGTCTTTCTGTCTATCACTATAAAACGGGTACACTGTTAACCTTTTTAAAATGTAATCTTCAGTAAAAGGCTGACATATTTAACATGAAACATTCAAAGAAATTTAAGGATCTTTGAAACCCATTTTAATGAAGGCTTCAGTAGCACTGTACTTTCTTAATAATTCACAGTGCTTTTTAAAGGAAGTTACCATATTTGACAATGAATTTCTTTAAAATATATGCAGCTCATCAGATCAAACAATGGCTTTTTGACTCTAAAACAAAAAACCTACATTCGATTTAAAGTGAAAGCCAAAGATAAGTTACTGTGTATAGATAAATGGCTTGATAGCAAGTTCCAAGATTAACCTTAACACCAGTGAAAAACAAATACAGAGCTGAATTTTGTATTTTTTGCCTGAATGCCAAACTATTGCCATTGGGAGACAAGACAAGTCCTGACTGGTCTCTCTCAAATCAGATATGAACTAACTGTTGACATGTGATGTGGCTATCATAAATTACATTTGTGCAATGGGACTGCTTTACATTTGATTCTTAGCATTCTGGCTTGTATTGTTACGAATTTGTTTTTGCTATTTGTCATTCACAAAACAGAAAGCTTTCAGATAAAAACGAAGCAGAATTTGAACAATGCATTTTACAGAATTCCAATTTCACATCACACTTTAGAAAAATACTCATCCACCCCCAGAGTGTAGAGTTATTGTTCTAATATAGTAATGTTTTGTCATTTTTGTTCATCCCTTTTTGTATTTCAATAGGTAACCCAAACCACAGCAAAAGGATATTACAAATTGGAGATTTTCCTCCCGTTCTTAGACTAGCACATTAAGCTCAATAGGTGCTGCAGAATATCATGGGGCTCTATAATAAAGAGTATCTTAAAGTTACCTTGAACTGTTACCTAACACAAGAATGAAAGTATAGATTGCTGTTATTTCTTGCTCACCATGGTGCCTCAACTGACAGTTCCAAAAATTTTAGACAGTGATGACTTCCCTTTCCACTGACTGGAGAAATAACCAAAACTCTTAGGTACTGTATCTCTTGCATCAAGCACCCTTTTAAGAAAATTGTAAAAAACCCAGCTGCATCATCAGATTTTGCTTGCCCCCCAACTATTTTATCTTAGGGTATCCAAGACAACTTGTAACAGTAATGTACCTATGATAACTGGGTCCAAACCATACATTCTCTCCCTCTGATTTCTTGTTGAAGTACAGTAGGCAGATTATTATTTAACTATTAGTGATGAGCGAATCTGTCCCGTTTCGCTTTGCCGAAAAATTTGCGAATCTTTCAAAAGATTCACGAAACAGTGAAAAAATTTGTCACCCGGGGTTATTCTTTTGTTGCGCGGCTATTCTTTTGTTGCGCGGCTATTCTTTTAACGCCCATGACTATTCTTTTTTGACGCACGACTATTCTCGAATATTCTATATATTTTTCCGCCAATGGCGAAACGCGGAAATTCCCCACAAATCCATGCCTGGTGAAACATTTCGCCCATCACTATTAACTATGCCTGCCACTTTATATTAAAATAGAAAATACACAGCTGGAAATCCCTCTCCCTGCAGGGAGTGGGGGTGGGAGGTCCAAGAGAGCCCATGAAGTTTCATTTCTTTTACTTCCCCACCCCAATAAACATCAGAGGCAAGTATGATGATCCATAGTAGCGTTCAGCTGGTAGTATTTATTGGTTTAGGGTTTAACGGCAAATTTTCATTGGTTCAGATGTGGATCTAGAAACCTTGCATGTGTTATTACATTGCCTATTATATTATCTGCAATTGGTCAAGACAAAGGCATGTATGTTAATCGAAAGTCAATACAGTGGGAGTACAGCCATATTTTTCTAAGGCACCATTTGATTTAGATTCTAAAAACAAATATACACACCATTCCCCTATTGCAATATTTTGTCTATGACTGATCTACTGACAAGACAAAAGAGAATCTAATGTTACAACAGACTCCCACCCATAGTGTGTTTTAGGTTGATTACCTTTGTTATTTTTCTGTCAACGTGCAGTATATACCATACATACATTATGCGTCTACCTCAGTGTTTATATTGCATATAAATGTTTTATTATTCATATTAAATATTTACTTACGCTGTAAGGAAAAAATCATACATAAACTTTAATGCGTTGAGGTTTTCGAAGCCAAAAGCATAAAAACAAGCACAAATTCAGCACTACAATAGCATTAACAACATCAGTAGATGAAAAAAGCTATTCAGCGTGCAATGTATATCAGCTGTATTTATTTCCATAATAACACTATAGAAATCAGCATTGCTATTTCCTGACCTATACATTTGCTTAGCTGTATTACCCCTGACCCTTTCAGTGCACCCAATAACTACATCTCACAACCTATAAAAGAATTCAATGAAGTGACTGAAACAAAAGAAACCGTATTTTATTGAAAGGCTAGAATATATCTTAGTACTTTCAATTGAACTATATAAAAGCATTGTTAATAATGATATCCAGTGAAATCCATTCCATCTTCTCTATCAGCTTATATTGTTGTTTATTTTTGCTGTTCATCTATAACTATCATAGCTATTTATAACTATTACACTTTTGTTTGATCAACTATAGTCCAAAAAAGTTTATGTTGCAGTGCATTTCATGCATTTTGTTGGTGTTGCAGTTGGCTTTTGACTTTGTTAACTTATGAATTGTGTTTAATTGTGAATTGTATTTAACTGACTACACATTGTATGAATGTAAATGGGTTAGTTACATCTAGTGATAAGCAATTTTTTTCACCAGGCATAGATTCACAGCAAAATTTTTCACAACTGCCCCAAAAATTACTGTGGTGGGGAGCCAGCACCACCACCTCTGGACCATATGGTAGCTCCAGAGTTTCCTTAGCGCCCTGCCTCCCCAGTTTAGTTGCACTAACTGAACTGTGTTGGGCTTAGTTGCTGTTGTTTTGACAAAGTTCAGTCTGGGTAGCCACAAGCTTTAAGATGTTTGTGCTCCTTGTCCTTGGACTCTGTATCATTTGTCACACTTTCCGCCCTGTGGTGTAGAGTTCTAATGACACCCAGTTGATGTTATTATCACTGAGTTAATATATTCTGTAAAGGCTGCCACTTCATTTGCTACAATGGAAGATACTGGAGAACCCATTGCACAGCCATGTGTTTGTCTGTAAAAATGGTCCTTGTATTTGAAGTATGTGGTGTTACGGCACAAATCTAGCAACAAGCATACTTGGTTAGGACTGAGCTTTGTTCTGCTGCTGAGGGTGTTATCTTGCTGACATCATATGCTACCATTGTTTCTGTTTCTAATTTAACTCCATGAATCTTGGTGACAAACTCTTTGGCATTCTGAATGTAATGTACTGTTTTGCCTACTAATAGGGCTAAGATGTTAGCCAAGTTTTTTGTCACTGAACTGACGCTGCTGACAATGTGCCTGACTGGGGCTTCTTCTTTGTGTATCTTGGGACGTCCATTAAGCATGGTGTGGCTTCTTTGGGTTACAGGTGGCGGTATAAAGCACAATAAATGGCTTCCACCTTTTCAAGTTGTTGTAGGCAATCTATCACCTTTTTTCTTGTAACAGCTGATTGGGTCTGTCTTTAAAAGTTCATATGTATTGCTATAACTAAATAGTGTGGTTATTTTGCAGTGACAGTCTTTTGTGTTGAGCACAACCTTGCCTCGCCCTTTATCTGCTGGTAGGATAGTGTTGTTTGGGTCCTTACTAAGAGATGTGAGAGCTTTCCTCTCTTGTGTAGTAGGGTTAAAGGGAGGTGTTCTGGCACTTGACAAAACAGCTGACACTTTCAGTCGGAGTTGTTTCGCTTTCTCCATCTCCACATTGAAGGAAATAGCCATGGAGAGCTACACTGCTTTTGTATTTTGTAATGTATTTCCAATATATTACAAATTAATAACTAAATTATTTTTTAAAGAAGTTTACCAAATGCTGGAAAATTTGTAATAAAAAGGTCTGTTCTTCGTACAGTTTAAGTGTGAAAGAGTCATATTTAAAGATTCACTTGCAATAACATTCCAAAGGTAAAGACACATACGGTGGAGGTCCCAGGCATGAAAGATCTTTGGGGACATTGTAAAAAGAAATTTAAAAAAAGTTACAGGTATATATTGGAACACAAAAACAAAAAGGAATACAAAAGCATGGTGCTACAGTAGACTGAAGAGCTTTGTAGGTTAGAAGAAAGTAATATATTATACAATTCAATCTACTTAGTTTGTCTCTTGCATTGAATCAATATAAATAAATGTTTTTTTTTAATCTATAGTATATTTTTACAGAAAAACTGGAATCAGGATAGTGGCAAATGTCTTTACAAACTTTTTTTGTTGGATATGGCTCCCTCCTGTGGTTCTCTGTAATGTTATTCTTTAGAACGTAGAACTTGTTCATTAAGTTTCCCCTTTTCTGATATCTTTATCTTGGGATCCCTGCTAGCACTTAAGAGGTTAATAGATGTTGTTTAACTCCAGAAGCATCAAGCAATGCACGTTAATAGACCAATCTTTGCACAGAATCATTTCTCAGTAAAATTGTAAGATCAGAGGTCTATGCATAGTTGTTTCAACAATCAAAATTCGATGCAGCTGTGTGGTAAATAATCAACCAAATGGGGCATTTTGACTGGTCTGTGCCATACTTAGCACGATCAGTGCAAACTACCAGCTAGTTTCCAAGATAATGTATTTTGCTATTGTAAGTGCTCTTAGGTTTTAACTGAAAACTTGCAACAGGGTTTAGTTATATTAACATATAGGACCTGTTATCCAAAATTCTCAGAACCTGGAGTTAATTAAACCCAATCAAATTGTTTTTCCTCCAGTAAGGATTAATTATATCTTAGCTGGGATCAAGTACAAGCTACTGTTTTATTATTACAGAGAAAAAGGGAATCATTTTTAAAAATTAAAATTATTTTGTTATTTGATGAAGTCTATGGGGATGGCCTTCCTGTAATTCAGAGCTTTCTGGATCACGGGTTTATGTATAATGGATCGCATACTTGTATAATATTGTTGGATGGCACATTCCTTAAATTGTCCCTGCATAGAAATAATTCCAAATGAAATCAAACTGGCCTCATAAGATAAAACTGTGTTTGTAGCTGAGAGGCTAAGTGGCCAAGCTTGTTCTACTTGTGGGTTATTGTTTGATAGGAGGTGTGCACTGGTTAGCCAGCCGTAAGGCTCAGGCTTGAACTGCTGTTTAACAAAGTTGTTTCCTTTGGAATGCAAACAAATCACATTAGAATTAATGCATTTCCAAATTAGGCTTATGAATCTAAAAATGTCACAGAACAGAAATTTAAATCTGAAGCATAAAGGATTTTTCTTGGCAGTGAACACCAAATACACAAAATGATTGGTTGTGATTCCCAACATGCCGACCAAATGATGGCTGGTTTTGTGAATTTGTAATTAAGTGTTTTTTTTCTCCTGAATCTGAAAACAGATTGAACACAAATTTAATGTTTACTATTTAAACCAATTTTCTTATTACTAGTAATAAGATTTCACTTTACAACATGTCATGAAGATTTGCTTGACTCAAATGTTGCTAGGTGCTCTACATGGCCAAAATAAGTCAACTTTGCTAGAATGCTATAAAGCAGGGGTGCCCAGACTTTTCTGTGCCGCGATTGACTTTGGCTCCTCCCCGTGTATGTACTCGCCGCAGCGTTCGTACGCATAGCCCATAAAAGCACTGCACTTCCACATTTCAAGGCTTAGAAGTGGTCCACCAGAAGTCCACAAGGGATCGACTGGTGGACCGCGAGCGACGGTTTGGCCACCCCTGCTATAGAGCTAAAAGTTCTGCTTTTGAGTATGGGGGGTGGATGGCCAGCACAGATAGTTAAGGTAGGGAAAGGGCAAATGTTGGTAGGACGGTACAGGCTTTGTTTAGCAACAGTTTATCTTTTGGAGATATCACATATTCAAATAACATGTGCTCTATATGGGAAGCAAACCTACAGTATATCCCCCACCAAAGTTAATGTATCATCCTAAAAACTGATTACAATAAAATTGTAAAATAATCATAAAATACACTGCTTGGCATTTAGGGAGGTACAGTAAATGGGATTATCACAAACAAGGAGAGAAGCAAACAAAAATGGATAAGAAATTGCAAAAAATAATCTATAATATGTGATTTTGTACATATTCTGTGGTCATTTGTATTTGTTTATTTATGTGGACCAATAAATTCCTAAAAATATTTTTGAATTGGGGAAATAATAAGTGGTAAAATATATACAGGCAGCATTTAGATGTTTTGTTTATAATAGCAAGAACCTCATCTAGAGACTAGAAATCCTCCAGCACAATATTCAGCCGCGGACTACAGACTCCTGTTTCTGCCAGTGTCAGGACCTATTTAACAGGAGCTAAAACAAATATAAATTGTGTATATCCCCCATAGAGCATATTTGCTGTATATGATCCTAGTAAAGTCACTTTAGGTGTCTGAAAATATTATTCAGTGCCTGCAAAGACCTATCTGAAGTTCATTTAAAAGCAGAGGCAAGAGCAATAAATGGTGAAACATAGAAGATAAAAATAATTTTAATATAAATGTGGGAACCCCCTAAGATGCTCCTGTGCACATACCCTCTAAACTCTATTTTATCACTAAGAACTTTCATTTATATTGTGCTATTCATCTCGACAGGATTCCAGTGCCAACACAGCACTACCATCACATCACAGTGTTCCGTTCTGAATGACATCTTTAAAAGGCACAAAAGGCAAGTTATTAATCACAAACTACAGCAGCCGAACTATAGCAGGGAGAGCAAGTGAGGGATAAGTAGGGATTAAAAAAAAAAAAAAATCTGGAACATTAGGAATGAAATAGGCTGGGAAAAGAATTCGCTGAACAATCGCATGTATAAATTATGTATCTATTTACTTCTATAGAATGAATTTAATTCTATTTTTTATTTGTAATCTGCTAGTTTTGTCAGAGCCAGGGCTAGAACTAGGGGAAGGCAGAAGAGATATTTACCCAGCAGTGGGGGTGGGACACTAGGCACATATTTTTTCTGTACCCCTAGTCTGGTCCCTCACCCCCCTTACCCCCTGCTGATTAATTCACCCAACACCTTGATGGCTATCATTGCGCTTGCACAAGTATGCACACACTCTCCTGTGGGCAGGGTTGGGTAAGGAGGCTAGCTGGGTCACCTAGGGTGTCTAGATAGTGCGGCCTGGTTGTGGAGAGTGCAGCTTTTGGGGGTCTAACATTATAGAGGGCCCAGTAGTGTGGGCAAAGAGTTTATATTCCCCTTGCTGTGACTATGAGAAGTAGTGATGAGCAAATCTGTCCCATTTCGCTTATGCACACAACTTTTTTCTCATTCTAAATGCACTAAAGTCAATGGGCATTCATCTCACTTTTACCACGCAACAATTTTTTACGTACGCAACTTTGTTTCTGCACAGAACTTTTTTCTTACTCCAAATGCATAAAAGTTAATTAGTATTTTATCTTGGGAAGATTTTTGTCACAAATTTTTGCCACGGTCTTGCAAAAAAATTTTGCAGATGGATAAACGAGGAAATTTCTTAGGAAATCCATGTCTGGCAAAAAACTTTGCTCATCACAAATGAAAAGCCCTAAGAAGCTTTTGTTTCCTGTGGGGACTAGTAACTCTGCGATCCCAACTTTCTTTAGTTATAAAAAATGTTGTATTTTTTTTTACCACCAAAGGCAGCTTGAAGTCCAGTTAGGGTGTCATTTAAAAAGAATGCCTACTGGTTCTTTTAGATACGCTATAAGCCAACTGAATGGTTGATACAGCAATGTGTTTATGCATCTCTAACATTATTGTGAGCTAAGGAAGCCATAATCATGCCCTAATGCACTAATATATCAGATATTAGTGATTCAGCAAAAGGATTAAGTAAATGCCCCATGCAATGAAAAAATACTTCAGGATAGTGTTAATTTCTTTTCAGCATGGGAGGGGGGAAGGTAAAACAGTTACATGTTTGTTGATCCTGCCATAACAGACAATAGAAATTAGTACAATACAGTCATGTTTTTATACTATTTTGTACTATTAAAGGGAAACTATACCCCCAAACAATATTGGTGTCTATAAAAATATATTGCACAAAACATCTACATCAGGGATCCCCAACCTTTTTTACTCGTGAGCCACATTCAGATGTTGGTGAGCCACACAAGCATTAAAAACGTTATTTAGTATGCCAAATATGGGTTGTGATTTGGTAGCCCCATGTGGACTGCTGGCCTGCAGGAGGCTCTGCTTGGAGTAAAACCGTGTCTCTTCCAAACCTTGCCTCCAAGCCAGAAATTTACAAATGGGCACCTACTTTGAGGACACTCGGAGCAACATCAAAAGGGATGGTGAGTGACATGTTGCTCACAAGCCACTGGTTGGGGATCACTGATCTCCATAAACCACTTCCATAAAAAGATACTTTTTTAGCGTCATTGGGTAATCCTAAAAAACATATTTTTAACTTTTTAAAGTGCACAGTCTGAAGTTTTATCCCCTGAATCAAATGCTGCAATTATTTTGAAAATCAACTAGTGAATATTATGGTTTGTGGGAGAAGCTAGTGACCATCTTTAAAGAGACAGGAGCCACATTACACCACATCTCTTTTGTGATTTAAGCAACTAGCCAGTGCACAAACTAGTCATACTGAGTCTAATATCTCGGTGTAGGCATCTTCCCTATTATATTGCATGGATTTTATCACGTAGCCTAGAAAATCTGATTGCACCTTAACTTCATCTCTACGTCTGGGTGAAGCAATTGGCTGACCATACACTGTGGTGACCCTGGGAACAGGTTGCTCAGCCTAAAAGCTTTAGGAAATATTCATAGGATGTTTAATACTGAGTCAGTGATGAAGATGTGTGCAGTGAGGTGTTGAATTGCCATTAATTGCATTATTTACAATATGTGTTAGATTGTACATAATTCATGCAGTTTTGAGAAGGAATGACTCACATTAAATGAAAGAATATTACTCTTTATTACTATTAATTACAGTAATAAAAAATCAACACAGGTTACTGTTATTAATCAATTCCAAGCATGTGTACACAACTTAGACAGTAGAATTATATTAATACAGTGGAACCCCCATTTTAAATTGGGGTGTAAAATCTGGGAAAATGTAAAATCAGGGAAATGTATTATGCATTATACAGTATATTGGTGAGACCACAAAAAATGTGCATAAAAAGGTAAAACTTAAAATCAGGGGATGTAAAATTGAGGTGGTATAATGTTAATGGCTGAATTACTTCCAATAGACAACTCATTCTACATTAAACGGTAACATATGATTATTCTTTGTTCTGTATAAACATATACTTCTGTACTACATTGCTAAAAATATATCCTGCATAGTGAACTACAGCACAGAAATCTAAATCCTAACAAGTTTGTCATGGCCTAGTTGAACTATGCCTCCCATCTCTATAGAACATCCTGGATGATTCACTCCACTATACAATGGAGAAACATGTACAACTGAAAGGTTTTATATCAAGGTTACAATTTTAGTTGACTTCTTGCATTTTCAAGATTATCAGTTCCTATTGTGTAGTACTGATGTTTTCCACTGACGTTGATGCTTGCCTTACCAATTCTCCGATGCTTCTCAAATCCAAGTAAAGGAGGCAACTGTTGAACATTGAGCTTTTAAGCAGAAAACCCCATTTATTGTGACCTTCTGACACTTGGTGAATCATTTCACCATTTGCCTCAGGCTCATAACATGTAATTGTAAGCTAGATCACATTGGGGGAAAAAACAAGGATTTACTGTACCTAAGTATTTTCTGTGTATTTTCTTTGAGAATAAATATAACTTTAATATTGCAGTTATTTAAAAATAACTATCAAATTGTAAATTTTTTTTGTATATATGTTTTCTTGTATATTTTGTGAGCACAACAATTAGTGCTTAAATCAGCAAATGACAAAAATCAGTGTGGCTCATATAACTGCTTCCCCATTATTATTATTATTATTATTATTATTATTATTATTATATCAATTTATGCCAAACCCTGTACAAATGAGGGGAGATCGATACAGGAGTTAAAGAGGGCCATGCTTATTAGAACCTACAATCTAAAAGGAGGAGGGGGTATAAGACATGAATTTCATCAGTGGAATACTAAGGTTAGTTTAGTCCAGCCACAGGCAGACAGTAAGAATAGGGTTCTTTATTTAAACTGAATCATACAATTTATAAGCTGTAAATACTGCATTACAGGAGCAAATTACAGTAGTAATCACAATGACTTACATTGTTCATCTTTTTGATGTTGAAGTAGAATCAGTGTAGACTACTTTCATGATCATACTTTGATTTATATACATTCTAGATGGTAGAACAAAACAAGACTGTATTGGAAGTATATATGGGCTGAATTCAGCTGCCACCTCATTGAAAGGTTATCTTAGGTTGGGATTAAGGTTTTAAGACACAAGTTAGGGTAGGGTTGTGGTTTAAAAACAAAGAACATTGGAGTAAACTTGCTGTGGGTCATACCAAGCCCATCCTTCTATAGTGAGCTTGATATAGCCAGGCAGAGCCTTTAACTAATATAAGCACATTTTATACACCTCTTCTTCTTGGCTAATAAATGGATTTAACTATAAAAGAGAGAACTAAAAATATATGCATTTATTAAACTTAACTTTGTGATTATACTAAAAGAGTAAAAATCGAAAATTCCTACTTGCAGAGGATAATATGTAATGTGCAAATGCGAACCCTTCTACCCAATCAGCTCTGTACGGATTCTATCAAAATTCAATAAGATGCATGGGGCTTCACAATGTGAATATAAATATGTCTTGCAGATATTATAAAATGTTCAGATTTTCCCTTTGATCATTTTTCCGTCATTCATTTGGGCCAGCATAAACACAATATGTACATGCCATTTCTATCTAATATTACACAATTTAGTACAAGTGACAGGATCTTGACATTGAACTCAATGATATTTCTCAACAAAGACACATATCTAAATGAAAGTGACATTGAATCATATTTCTTGTCCACACTGTACCTCCTTTGAAAGTAATGTTGAGTATCCCGTTTCTTCCTTTTTGCACATTGTGATCCTTAGATAAGAAAAAGTCCACTAGCCCTCTTTTCCTATTATCTCTAACATCAAGCATTTCAAGGCCAAAGTAAAGTTAGATTTAAATGAGATAGTTACTAACATCAGCTTGGAGGGAAAAAAAAAAGTTCTTACGACACTTTTATGTGGGAAGGTTAAAAGAACTTAACTGTTACTCTCAAGAGAAAGAATAATTTTCATTTATATTAAAATGAGGTCATGAGTAGACTCCTCAGATGTATAAATACATTTGACACCACTGGTAGCACCATAGCCTTTTAATCTCTATTCATTTTTGTTTCAGGTTCCAAATAAATGTATCAATTTAAGCAATTTGCAAGTACCAGAAAAACGTTCTTGTATTTTGCAGAAAATTACTGCAAAGAATGTCAGGCACTAACATGTCTCCCTATTGCAAGTAAAGGCATGCCATTCATATCAATGGACAAAGGTACCAACAAAACAGGAGGTAGATTTTAGTAAACTCTTTCCAACCAGTACTACAACTTCTATTATTATAGGTAAAATGTGATAAATAAAACAATTCTGTTATTTCAAAATAATACAAAATACACAAAAATGGATACATTATTTGTTATTCCAGCAATGTGGCTGACCTGCAACATAGTAAGTTAGGTTGAAAAAAGACATACATCTAAGTTCAACCATAATGCCTATATATAACCTGCCTAACTACTAGTTGATCCAGAGGAAGGCAAAACACCCCATCTGAAGCCTCTCTAACTTGCCGCAGAGGGGAAAAAATTCCTTCTTGACTCCAAGATGGCAATCGGACCAGTCCCTGGATCAACTTGTACTAAGAGCTATCTCCCATAACCCTGTATTCCCTCACTTGTACTAAGAGCTATCTCCCATAACCCTGTATTCCCTCACTTGTACTGAGAGCTATCTCCCCTACCCCTGTATTCCCTCACTTGTACTGAGAGCTATCTCCCATAACCCTGTATTTCCTCACTTGTACTGAGAGCTATCTCCCCTACCCCTGTATTCCCTCACTTGTACTGAGAGCTATCTCCCATAACCCTGTATTTCCTCACTTGTACTGAGAGCTATCCCCCATACCCCTGTATTCCCTGACTTGTACTAAGAGCTATCTCCCCTACCCCTGTATTCCCTCACTTGTACTGAGAGCTATCTCCCATAACCCTGTATTCCCTCACTTGTACTGAGAGCTATCTCCCATACCCCTGTATTCCCTGACTTGTACTAAGAGCTATCTCCCATACCCCTGTATTCCCTCACTTGTACTGAGAGCTATCTCCCATACCCCTGTATTCCCTCACTTGTACTGAGAGCTATCCCCCATACCCCTGTATTCCCTCACTTGTACTGAGAGCTATCTCCCATACCCCTGTATTCCCTCACTTGTACTGAGAGCTATCTCCCATAACCCTGTATTCCCTCACTTGTACTGAGAGCTATCCCCCATAACCCTGTATTCCCTCACTTGTACTGAGAGCTATCTCCCATAACCCTGTATTCCCTCACTTGTACTGAGAGCTATCCCCCATAACCCTGTATTCCCTCACTTGGTAAAAAGCCATCCAACCCCTTCTTAAAGTTATATAATGTATCAGCCAGCAAAACTGATTCGGGGAGGGAATTCCACAACTTCACAGCTCTCACTGTAAAAAATCCTTGGTGACTATTTAAATGGAACTTCCAAAACTGTTCCAGAAACTAAACAAATGAGGTGTGTTTTGGTGAATATACTGTATATGTATTAACATAACTTATTTCTACCAAAAACAACATAAGATATGCTAGCTTATCTTAAATTCCCTCTTTTGGGGAAAAAAGATTAAGTCAAATTTGTAACCAAAGTCGATTCCCCATTTACCCTCAACTGATCACATTGGGGTACAAAAAGGTTTACCTTGCAATGCTTTATTCATTGTTTTTATTTTACCCAGCCCTAAGTGAAACACTAGGCTCAAGCAAACCATTTTCTATTAAAGATTCTGCTAGTTCAAACTTGATCAAGTAAAGCCAGATTAATCAAATATATTGAATTTACAAGCATCAATGATGCAAATTACTTTCCTCTTATTGAAAGGCATTTTATATAAAGACAATTACAGATATTTCTGTCTACTAATGTACTGACAAAAGGTTATTAGACCCAAGTCTTTAAAGGAGTGTAATTCATTAATTATTGAATTATGCAGTGCAAATGTTTTTTGTCTTTGTAAAAAGCTTCAACAATTACTCATGACTTTAGCTTCTTCTATATCAGATCTTACAGTGTAATTAGACCTATTTCACAATCCAGTACTGGGAAATGTAAAATGTGCTACAAAAATATTATAATATATTATTTTTTTAAAGTAAATGTTCAAAATAGAATATATAAAGACCATGCAAGCATGAAACAACATTTAATGCATGTTGGGGCTTATTAATGAAATAATCACAATAAAAATAAGCTGCATTATCAAGTTGAATGAGGATTTAATATTTTTATCAACTTAAAAATTCACTGTAGCCCCAATTACTGCAGTGAATTGATTTGTGTGATATAAAAAATAATGGCTACTCTGAAACTCCATCCCCACAAAAAGGAGGGGCATGTAGTGTGCCATTTGTTTTGTAGATACACTGCAGGAAAATATTATTGAACTTTCCTGGCTGCATCCCAGTAATGACACCTTAAATAAGTTTATATGGACCCATACGAAATAACACATCACATTCTATCCCATTCCTTCCACTAAGTTAGTAGTAGGAAAAAAAAACTGCAATGGTTTCCATCTACCAGCGATGAAAGTAATTATGGTATCTCCCTCTAATCCCAAGAGGGTGACTTGCAAAAGAAAATAGAGGATGCAGACATAATCAATAACATGTAGGGAGAATATTAAACCAGATTCTCAATTCCCTATTAATATATCATATAGACATTAAAAGTTTTGCTAAAAAAAAGCAATTTTTAAAGGCTGGCTTCATGAAAAAACACTAAGGGGTCCATTTACTAAAGGTTGTGTATTTCTTTTCACAATTTGTATTTTTTGAGTAAAATTAAGGTTTCTTTTCATGGGAAAAAACACAATTTTCTTCTCCATTTATTCCACTTCAAAACTGGGAAATACAATGGGACCTGGTGGTCTAGTGGGATGGTGGAGACGCCTGCCTCTTCAGTGCTCATGTGCGGGTCCCTCTGTTTCAGTGTGTCTTTTTCAACTCAGCGTAATGTGTGAAGTCATTGCGCGTGCGGAACAAAATTCAAATAGTTAAAGGAGCCTGCACATAATTTTGTCGCCCAACTTTGGTCTACTTCCTGGTTCCTGGGTGTGCTCTGATTGTCCTTCGCGGTTTGACCCTTGCCTGACTTTGCTGATTGCCGCCTGTACTAACCTTTTGCCTGTTTTCTGACTATGCTGTCTGGCTATTGATTCTGTACCTCATTGCTTGCACAGTTTTGACCTCGGCCTTTTCCACCTTCATCTCCACTCCCTAACTCTGCTTAAGTGCTAGGTTCCCTAGCCTGCCCAGAACATTTGTCCTGCTTCTCCTACATTAAGTCCTGGTGGCACCTGAGTAGCGGAGGGCTCCTACTGAAGCGAAAGATGGCAGAAGTGTAAGCTGTGACCAGGACCTTTGTTCTGGGTTTGGGATACCATGTGTGACAGGAAAGTAAAAATTAGCCATCTAAAAGCTGTCAAGGTCAATGGCTGCTGTCCCATTTCTTTTGGTTAATCTTTCTTTGCTTTGTGGTCTTAGAGGTTTTCTGTTTTTTTTACTTAATTACTAATGTGCGACAAAAAGATAAATTAATGTTTTTTGCATTTTTTCTGCATTCTTTTTTATTCATGCTTTTTTTTAAAAGACTTTTATTTATTTGTGGTTTCAAAAACCTCTAAAACCACTAAAATGAGAATGTTGATAATGGGTCTCCTAGAAAAAAATGGTAGCCAGTCAAAGAGTGGTGGTGCGAGATTTTTGTTGGGAACATCAATGTTTATGTACAATGAATATTCAGTGCACACTTGAGAATAGGATAACTTTTCCAAAACTTAGTTAAGATCAATTCCAACAATTCTATTGGGTATGTGCCAGTGACCAGTTGAGATTAAAATTATTTATTGTTTACCAATGGAAATATTTTTCCTAAATGTTTCTAAATATTGTGATCTGCTGTCCTCTTAAGCTACTGTAAGATATGGTGGGGTATAGAAACTACATAAAACACAAAGAGCTGGTTTAAGCAGTACTGTACTACTGTTATGCTTCTGTAATGCATTTTTCTCACCTGTCTATAAGGTATACAGGTTAAAGCAATCCATTAACACTTTACACTGCTATATTGTCATCTATATCCAAACAGAGATTAAGCCTTAACCTTATACCGTATCTCTCCCTACTTGGCCTTCAGGCCCAATGGGGATAACACATTAATTTACACTACAGCTATAGCCTGTTCTTGATTAATTTATTAATTTTAAATATATTTAATTATAAGATTTACCAAATTGTTTATGGATTTTGGATACACAATGCTAAAACCACATGCTTTTTTTAATGGGTGTTGCTCTGCGTACAAGATGCATTTCTGTCCCATTTGATTGTAATTTTACTTGTTAATCACATGTGCAAAAACTATGTGCTAGATCTATCACAAATTCCAGATAAGAAATATCACTAAGACACTGAAGCTACAATGAGCGTTTGAAATATCTAAGACCAAGCAAATATCAAAAGTACTCAGAAGTGCAAAATAAGATCACTAGATCAATGCAAACGACATGCTGAAATAGTTAGCTTCTTCTAGAGTTACAGTTCAGCATTGCTTCTACAAGAATGATCTGCAAGTGAGATCAGATGGATTTTTTTCTAATATCACAAAACTCATTGGGATCATGTAGAACATTTGGCTTTGCAAACTGCTCATTCCACTCAATCAGAATCTGGAAAGAAAATCTGCAAAATAAATGAATTAAGCTCTTGAGCCTTCTTTAACAAACAATGAATATTGGTAGGTGTGAGTTTGAGAAAAGAATGTCAAGATTTTACATCTAAACGGATTTAAAAGTTCCTTATAAAAAGTTGAAAGCAGAAAAAAACATGAAATAGAAATGCCTTGTTGTGCAGAGTTTTCTAAATTGAAGTTGGAGAAGTCAGATGCATTGTAGACTGATATTAGATTTTAACAGTTTATGAATAGGGCCCAGTTTGTTTATTTTGTAAACTTTGGCTCACATGATCAGGGGAGCCTGGGTTTTTACTCACAAATGCAATATTAATCTTTCCATTTTGCCACCCTATCAATTAAACATGCTGCCGCCATTGATATAAATAACATTCTATTTCTGTAAACGATTGTTTACTGTTCCTTGCCAAAAGTATATGACATGACTAATCATCAATATTCAATACTATTGATTGTTTTTGACATTGCTGTATTCGATAAAACACTGTTCAAGGTGATAAAGGTATGATAATTTGTTTTTTTTTATTGCCAGATGACACAGCAGTATTTTAATTGATGGACTTAATAGACCGGTTTTAACTGATTTTATTTTATTAGACACTGAGTTATTCACTGAACAGAGATTTTTCAAAAAATTCAACAAATCAGTTTTTAAATTGTAATAGCATCACATGTGGGGATAAAGCCTGAGCCAAAGCTGCAAAATAATTACAAGAATATAAGTAAAAAAAAAAACAAAACAGGTATTTTTGTATAAATCACTATAATGAAAAGGCTTCTCAGGCATACCTATTTAATAAATATGTGATGACTGTTAGAGAAACCTATTAAATGCTGGAAAAATGGTAGAAAATAAAATAACAACCCTTTCAAAGAGTTACACTAGAAATACTGTATTTATTGCAAAAGTAGAAAATCATGGTGGCCAATATAATGGCTTACACAACTAGTGGCAAAAGGCTTTAGATCTTGCCTTTAATTAATCATTATAACAGTCCAGTTTGCAGTTGGTAACACCAGAGCCCCAGCATGTTACTTGTTCAACAATTCAGTGATACACTTCTATGTCAAGTCAGAAATACACACATACATACATATATACATACACACATACTGTACATACCGGAAATAGGTTATTTATCAATATCTTTTAGCAAAACTAGGCAAAATAATATTCCAAGCTGGAGAATGCAACAAAAAAATGTATGAATTAACCTTGCGGCAATAAGGACCTTGTTGTAATTCAAAGAGATCATATTTTTTGGTTCTCCTCATTTAGGGTTTATGTCTGAAAATAAATATGTTTGCTTAGAACCCTGGTAGAAACAAAAATACAGATTTATTCAGATTTATTTATTCAAGAGTTGACTTTCAGTTCCAGGCAAGGCATTTATGCAACCAGGGCAAAATTTGTCTGCCATTAACTGTAGTACCTTATAAAAAAAGCATCCCTCTTTTAGAGAATGCCATTATAATACAGTATGTCATTTATAGCCAAACATGACCCAGAAGCAGTGGCAAGATACTCTTGGCCCTCTAGGCAATATTTAACATATCAAGTATAAGATGTAGTAATGCATATAGAGTATATGGTGTATATAAATGCTAATTGACTGCACTTCAGGTTCAGTTTGTTCTGCTACATGTAGAAGACTCTCAAAGGAATGAATTTATATGTGATACAGATGAACACATAATCATGTAAGTGCAAACACACACTCACGTATTTTCCCATCTATTCTGCTTTATACTTTGGATGGAGCTTTCTTTCTTTAAACTCTAAAGGTAGCCATGCACGCTAAGATCCGCATGCTTGGTGAGGCCAGCAAGCAAGCGGTTTGTCTCCTGATATCCCCACCTATGGGAATGACGGTATAGATGCCCGCCGGTTCAGGGTCCGCATCAACGAGCTGATGCGGCCCCCAAGCAAACTAATTTTTAAATCTGCCCGATCAAGGTCTGTCTGATTTCAGGCCAGATTTCAGTCGGCGAGCCTGTCATTAGTGCCCATACACAGGCTGATAAGCTGCCGAATCGGTCTAAGGGACCGATGTCGGCAGCTGAAATCAGCCCTTGTAGGGCCACCTTAAGTAATCCAGTGGAAAGGGAGAGCAAATTTACTAGGCTGCAAGTAAGCTTCATCAGGCTATATTCCTGGGGTCCTTACTGTCCTCATTGTTGTATTTTGCTCAACAGAAGAATACAGCTTGTATGCACCATGAAATAAACATATGTCCCATGGGAACTAGAGCATGTCAATGTCTCTGTGTCTCTGGTGCCTCCCTGTTGCTCCCTGGTGCCAGCTCTGGACACTCTTTTTTATTATAAATACCACAGTTGCAACTATTAACTTAAATGGAAACATGTACAGATCTGTAGTTTGTATGCCAGGAGATAAACAACAAATTGATTTGGATACTTGAATGCCAAGTAATTAAGAAAGCATTTTTTTTTTTAATTATTTCAGATAGAAACCTTTTTGGATGAGAAGTTGCCTTTCATCTAGCCAATGGGATGTGGATACATTTAAGTAACTTTGGATGCCTATTAGAAATTGCTATTGGTTTAGAGAAATAATTTTCATGTATAATCAAAATAATCTCCCCCTATAGTCTTTCATATTAATATAACAAACACATACACAATTATCTCAGATTAACTGTGGGCAGTAATATTAAAAACTGAGCAACTCGAATATTCAGTAATATTCTAATTTTCATAACACTGATTTTTTTTAAATTCTTTTCTTTGTCTCAGCTTGAAAACTCAAAGAACAATTTCTGTTTTAGCCATCCCTAATGCTCAATTTTCTTCTAACAAAGTCAAACATACATTAAGCAATCTAATTAGAAATGTTGATTTACAAATGAGTTCTCATTTGATTGTTGATGAATACTAATTATGTACATAAATCTAGAATAACCCTTAAATGGGAGAAGTTTATTGTGTAGATTAAATCAGTGTAAAAGAGATGCTATTTTAGCCAGGAGACAAGCTGCATTAGCTTTTTCCACTAAAATTGCTAATAAGCTAGAAACTAGTTTCTCTGTTGCCATCATTGTTGAAAAATATATTCTTATAGAATCATTGCACTAAATTGCCACATTATCTTTTCATCTGCAGTCAACAGTAAGATGAATTATGTGCAAAAGATGCAACCAAGACAAAAGTCTTGTTATATGACCCTATATTGTCAAAGGTTCCAAAGTATTAATAGGTATCATGCAAGGTTATGTCTTACGGTCAATCATTTACATAAGAAAGTCTGATGTTCCAAAGCCCTTGGGTGATTCCCGAGATACACAGAACCCCTTGGGGAGGGCATCACTGTATGTGTCCTTAGGGATGTATTACAGACCTCAAACTTTGAAGAACTCATGCGTACAGAAACCTGAAGCAAAGGTACAATATGTCATATTGTCAGTTTGTAATCTCCTAGTAACTCTAGAAGACCTAACAAGTGTTAGACAATGACCATTTACTTTTTAGCGAAGCAAAACGGGACAGATTTCTCATCCCTGCTGCCAGGATATTAAACTGGGAACCATGAGTTACAGACTGTATTAGACGGTGCAATAATGTAAGAATCAAGATGCTTTCCCTCACAGAGCCCAACATTGTTGAACCCAAATTAATATAATGCGTATAGTAGCAACAGCTTAAGGTTAGAGTCTATGCTTAATAAATAGGCAAATATCCATTCTTTTAATGGAATGTGCAAGGACAAAAAGAATTTTCAGTCTTAGAAAAAACAATTAACTCAAAGCTTACAGTCAGTTTAGTTATAGCATATAGCAAAAAGAATGAACTGGCATGTTGGGCAGCAAAACTGGAAAATAAGGTAAGGTAGAAATAATCTGCATTTTGGTCGATAATAAACTTAGATTCTAGTTATACACTAAAGGCAGTGTGTTGGGAGGCTTTCTTAATTAAAAACATAATAATTAAAACAGAATTTTGCTTCTATATAGGTCCCTGGTAAGGCCTCACCTTGAGTATGCGGTGCAGTTTTGGGCTCCAGTCCTTAAGAAGGATCTAAATAAGCTGAAAAAGTGCAGAGACTGCAACTAAACTGGTAAAATGAATGGAATAATTAACCTATGACAATCAAATTTGGGGTTGACTTCTCTGGAGAAAAGGTGCTTGCTAGGGGACATGATTACTCTGTACAAGTACATTACAGGGCATTATAGGCAGATAGCAGGGATATTTTATCACATAGAAAAGAACAAAAGGCCAATCCTTCAGGCTTGAGTTACTGATCTTTCACTTGAAGCACCGAAAATGGTTCTTTAGAGTGAGGGAAGGAAGGTTGCACAATGACCTGCTGGGTGATGGTAGATTCTATTTATTCCTTTAGAAGTAGCTTGGATGATTTCTTGTGAAAGCATACAATCCAAGGCTTGTGATCTACAGTTAGTTTAGTATATGTATGTGTATATATATTTTATATATGTGAGTGTTTTGATAGGTCTGTATATGTGTTTTCTTGAAAAAGGTCTTAGAAGGAGACCGAAATGTTGACCTAGTTTTTATGGAACAATAAAGGTATTTTTTGTAATTGATACCAGTGTGCACCTATCTATCTTGGACTGTGTATAATCCGTGGCACACCCATAAATAGGACCTTTCTCAAGGATCCTTTTATATATATATATATATATATATATATATATATATATATATATATATATATATACATAGCTGCAGTAGAAAGCACTCACGGCTCCAATTGTTCAAAAGTATCAAAAAAGTTTTATTGCTCCACACTCACATCGACGCGTTTCGATCCACAAGGGACCGTCGTCAGGATCCTGACGACTGTCCCTTGTGGATCGAAACGCGTCGATGTGAGTGTGGAGCAATAAAACTTTTTTGATACTTTTGAACAATTGGACCCGTGAGTGCTTTCTACTGCAGCTATGTGAATATTTTTGGTGAGCACCCGGCGCGTGGCCTGCGATTGGTTAGTGCCGTCAGTGGAACAGATATATATATATATATATATATATATATATATATATTGTCTTTTTCAGCACACATTAACTATACATAATCCTATAGCTAATAGAGAATAAGAGAATACACTAAGTTGTAGCAACTTGGGTGCTTTGTGTTTTGTGCACTGTGATTAGATACAAATAATACAGTAAGTGAACAAGCTTCACTCACTGTGCAAGGCAAGATCATTAACAGAGCTGGTAGTGCATACATTTAAGCTAATATCAAAACTGATGATTTCTCTACTGGCACAAAAACACCAATCCAATACCACCCAATACCATCTGTGTTTATTATTATTATCCTTATAATTATATATTGCCAACATATCCTTCAGTGCCTTTACTGAGATTATACATCAATATCATCAGTCGGGGACTTACAGTCATGTTAACGCACAAGTGGGGCTTACAGTCATGTTAACGCACACTAGGCCCAGTTGTATCAGAAGACAATTTATCTTCCCGTTTGTTTTTGGAATGTGGGAGGAAACCGAAGCACAAGCAAGAACAACACACCAAGACATTACAAATTCCTTGCAGATATTGCCTGACTGAGTCTAATGTAATTGACATTAACTGTGCAAAGGGGATGGATTTCTTTCTGACCTTTCACTTAAGTGTTTCTGACCTGAATTCCACCTCACTGCAGATGCCATTGTTGTCAATAGCAGTTGATATGGGAAGCACTGACACCTTTTCCACTGGTGAGCTTGTGCAGGCAGAAAGTACGTCTTGTGCAACATTATACTAGAGGCATAAGGCTAACATTTTTTATGCCATGTATTTGTGTCCAAGATGACCTGAGCCAATGACACAATTTAGAACATATTTCATATTGTTTAATATAATCCAAAAGTCTGTTAACCTAAAGTAATTTGTCCCTAAACCAGTTTTGACAAAGGCTAATTATAAACCATATGTTTATTGTCCCATTTACCTAAGAGTTAGGGCAATAGCATGATGTTTTGAATCAAAAAAGGTCCTACTGTATTGAAAATCAGTGGTTTCACTGCAGAGGCCCATTTGCAGTTGATAATTAGTTCTGCATGCTATTTAGTTATCTTTAATATAAACCAAGTCACAGAGGTTTTATTTCTGATAGTCAAATAGACAAACTGCCATGTGCGGTATTCCCAATAGACCCTTGACTATAATCTTCAGCTCTTCCCACTTAGACAGAGTTACTGACTTGTGTCCAGTGTAAAGCCAAGTTAAGACAAGGATTTCGTTGTCAGGATAACTGTGTTTTTAAAGCTTAAACTATATTCAATATTGTATTTCCAATTGCAAAAAAGCACTGGATCCCCCTGTTAAGCTCTAATCTGTTGTGGTATTGTGGTTCATAATACATATGAACCACATAAAGGTCCATATATAATACATATAAATACAATTCAGTTTTTGTGGGACATAAAGAGGTCATTGTTCTCTGAAAATGTGAAGTATATGTGTGAGACCCACTACCATCGCATTCTATTGGTTATGTCCTGACCTGCACAGCTATTTTTCTCCTGCTACAGTGGTAACTGCAGTTTCTTTCAATAAACACTATTTCCTAATTTTATAGTAAGGCCAATTAAATAATGGCTTACAGACCTTTTTTGAATACATTTTAAACCATGTCAAACGGCAATCACTACCTAGGCTAGTTTTCTAGTTATAATGTACAGGTATGGGATCCATTATCCCCAAGCTGTTATCCAGAAAGCTCCAAATTACAGAAATCTCCCATAGCCTTTATTTTACTTAAATAATTCAGATTTTTAAAAATGATTTTCTTTTTCTTTTTAATAATATCTTGTACATGAACCCAACTAAGATAAACATAATCCTTACTGGAGGCGGCCAAACAATCCTGTTGGGTTTAATTAATGTTTAAATTTTTTAATAGACTTAAGGTATGGAGATCCAAATTATGGAAAGACCCCTTATCTGTAAAACCCCAGATCCCGAGCATTCTGGTCAATGGGTCCCATTCCTGTATCAGCTATTTTGCTTTGTACAAAAGAACATTTAAAAGTGGTAACCAAAACCAGTTTGTGATCTACTAACAGATTGCAATATTCTTATTATCAGTTTGATTTTCTGTGATGCTGAATCATCTGACAGGGCGGTGGTGATTTTATATTTTTTGTTAAACATTTAGTAATGGTTGGGCACCTTTAAATAGGGTAATTTCCAAAAGATGTAGAGAAGACTTACCCAGGGTGTCCCATGAGGGGCTATAGGGCCCTCCATAAGTTATGGTGCCATTTAAGAAAAATATCTATTTGCTCTTCTTCTTAATGGTCTGTTTGGGTGACATAAAGACACTTATTTGCTGCTCTAAATATTTGTGAAAATTGCAGCATGGCTGTTTGTAACCTTGTCATAAGCAAACGGATGGGGGGGGGGTGAACAATTTTGGGTGGCCGGAGCCAAAAAATTCTGAGAACCACAGCAACAAAGCAGATGTAAATAATGTTAGCTAGAATTCATTTTATTAAGCTGATCACATTTGGACTCCGGTGTCCATTTATTTAAGCATCTATAAAGTATTAAATATGCAATTTCTTTAGTAAGCAATATTCTGCTTTGCTTTTAATACTGCATATTAATAAGGGATCCCTATAATAACGGTAACATAGGTGGGAGATGTCAAAGCAGTGGCAGCGTTGTTGTTGTGAACCAATTCCAGCTTTTCTCAACAGCCTTGTAGTTCAACAGCTAGAGGGCTATGAGTCTGACATGCCTGGCATAGATATTAAAATCATGTTAAAGCTAATTGGCCAAACTAGTTTATACATAAATAGCAGTTATGATTTTTAAATTAACACTAGGTCAAGAGCAATGAATATGCTGGAGCTGTTTTATAGTAAGTAAAGAAAGCAATAAGGGGAATATCAACATCAGTTGCCAGCATGTAACTAGTTTGCGAAACTGACTCCAGATTTACAGAAATACATGCCAAATGATTGTATTATGTGTGCTATGTACTTTAAAGAGGCACGCTGCCACATTCAGAAAGTTAATTATATGCAAATGATCTGTCCTCATAATGATGATGTGATCAGGGTTTCAGCATATGAAATGTGCGTTGGATGACCTCCGTATTCCACCTTTGCATTCTGATTTGATTTTAATGTAATGCACATCCAATACGGCATGTTGTCTTTCAAAATGCTTGCCTTAATATCTTAATAGAATTACACCATCAGAAGGATTTGACTTGCTGCTCACACAAGATAGGTGAAATAAAATCAGAGTTAAGCGGGTCATTTATATAACGCACGTGTAAACCTGCTCACTCCTTGTTCCTAAGGTTATACAATAATGCACTTATAAGAGCATGCTAACGCTGTATTTGACGATACTTTATCTTAAAAGCAAAATAATGTTTATTTAAAAATTTTCAGATTAAACAATGTTTATATTTAAAAGGTTAACTATTAAAATTTGAGAAGGAAAGGTAAAACCTAAGTAAATACAGCCGAAAGCAGTGCTCTATCAAAAGAAACACAGGATTTCTTGTATCCTTTTTGTAAACATGTTTTTGGGTAATCTGACTTCCTCTCTTAGAAAAATCCTTCTTCCCCCTTCCTTGGGAAAGTGTGATCTGAGCAATAAGGGCTAGAGCTACAGCAGCTACTGTCTTAAACAAATGGAGGAAGCTTCTCAGATATGGTTATGCTTTCTGCAGAATAAATATAGTGTTCTAGGTGGCACTAATGTGGTGAATCTATTGGCAAAAAAATGCTAAAATGACTTTCCTTCTCCTTTAAAAAAAAGTGCCAACATTTTTATATATATATATATATATATATATATATATATGTTCTGGGCAGCTGTTGAGAAGCTAAGCTTAGGTGTTATCGGAAATTATCAAGCAGAAAATGAAGTTGGCCTGTAATATAAGCTGATGCTGCAGGGCTGATTATTAAATTCTGATGTTAGTTGTACTACATTCAGAGCTATTATCATTAGTTACTTTTTTTAAAACTAATTAATAATCAGTCTTATATCATGACATATCCTATATATACAGTATATTGTGAGTGGGTCCCTAAGCTCAGTAAGTGACAGCAGCACAGAGCATGTGCAGAGAATCAGCAGAAAAGAAGATGGGGGGCTACTGGGGCATCTTTGGGGGCACAAATCTTCCTTGCTGCGGTTGCTTTGGGCTTGTACAGAGGCCCAAAACACATGTGCAATATTTTGTCCTACTTCTTTAGTTAAACGTTAGTTCTCCTTTAAAAGGAACAATGGGAATTTTTTGGTGAATTAAGTAATTGCATTTTTTTTGTGTCCATTTTTTCCTAAATATGCTAGCAATTAAGAAAAAAGTACCACTTTCATTTGGCTGTATTCACGTGGGGTAGGTTTTAGGTAGGCACCTAAACCTCCTCCCTCCCTCTACCAGTCCCATAACTTACGCTTCATGCAAACATGCATGGTGGGCTCACACCTCAATGGAATGTTGTATTTACCTCCTGGCCTATGGTAGGAGATAAGGACAGGGCTGCTGGTGCCAGCCAGTCTGGCTTGCAGAACTCAGCTAGATGAAGTACTCTACTCTAGCACTTGAGTCACAGTAATATTAAATCATCCCTAAGGACTTGGACTTCAACGTGGATAGATATTCAGCCTGGATTTTATATCTGATACAGATATTTCTGCCTTGGTGCACCTGGAAAAGTCCAATAAAATTGAACATACCAAACACAGTAGAATATGCAGCTCATACAAAAATACATTTCAAATGGGCCACTGAATTTAGGCTCTTAATCATATCAACTAGGAGACAGAATTATTTGCTTCCTATCATGAATAGTAGTTAGAGCCAGAAGAGAATAGTGAAAAACAGTAGTAATCCATATCACAAAGTTTACCTGAATCTTCTAAGTAAAATAAAAGGGTCTAGAAGCCTTATGAGTAATAAATAGGTTACTCAATTGGAAGCTTTTTTCAAAAAACTTTAACAAAATAATATCTTAACAGGATTACTTTTGCCACCATGTTAGGGACAGCTGTCGCTGACCCGTATTGATGAAGCCAGTCTCAGTTATAAGATCACCAGTCCACCGTCTTGTAGTGTGTTAACCTCGGCAGGACGGGCATACTAAGGCTCAGCTCTGTGAGCTTTTCCGCTGCAGGTTCCTTGTCAGTAGAATCTGAAGGAGCAGAGTCAGCAAACAATGACAATGTGATTCATTGCTCTCTGCTGGTGGTGATGCCTCTTTAGAAAGAAATTAATTGATGTCATGATACTTGTTCCCCGAACATCTGAAAGAAGCCTCCACAACAAATGACTAGTAAAGTATGAAGTACTGGACTGATAGTTAGAGCATAAATAACAACAGTTTCATACTACACCAGTTTAAATATTATCTGTGACCAACTCACGTCAACCAGACTGAAAAAGTCCTGAGAAAACTCTCAAACACAATCAAGCTGATATTTAAATTTGAATACTGAGTATGTATTATCTTTAGGCAAGTTCCACCGAAATTACAATAAACATTATGTACTGATTAAGGACAATTGGTTGGGTCTATTCAGTTAAATTCACAGTAACCCAAAGGCAAAAATGGGATCTTTTTTAGGCAGGAAAGGACCACAGTGGGAAAACTGTCCACTTATAAAGAGGTGATTCTTTGGTGTGTTGTTATTTGCAAAACCAAGAAAAAGGGATACACATTTTAAGTTCAGATTTAGGTGCCTTGGGTCAGTAGATGATTATTATCATTATTTTAAAGCAGTTGTTCACCTTTGATTTAACTTTTAATGTGTTATAGAATGACAAACTCTAAGGCTGATGGCAGACGTGGCGTAGGGCTGATATTTTCGGCAAGTGGAAAAACGCTTGGCGAAAATTCAGCCCTACGCCTGCACCCGAATGAATGAGATACACTCAGGTGCAGGCACATTTGGCCGATATACGCACGAAAATGCGAGAGAATGCAAAGTCTCACGTTTTTATGCGTATATCGGCTACATGTGCCTGCACCCGAGCGTATTCCATTCATTCAGGTGCAGGCACAAGTAGCAAGCGTAGGGCTGAATTTTCGGCAAGCGTTTTTCCACTTGCCGAAAATATCTGCCTTACGCCATGTCTGGCATCAGCCTTAGGGGCACATTTACTTATCCACGAACGCTGCGAGCATTCGCTCGATCGGTCCAATCATATTTTACGCTACTTTTTTGTACCTTGTGCAACTTTTTCGTATCTTTACCGCGGAAAAAATCAGATCGGTTTTGCCGCTGTTTACAATCGTTCGGTACGAAAATTTTGTGACTTTCAGATCGCCAATACAATATTATCATGACTAATGCGATTTTTTCGTAAGCATTTTCGTAATATTTGCTTCAGAAATTTTTGTTTCCAATCCGAATTTTTCCCATTCGGGATTCGAACTCGTGTTTTGATAAATCTGCCCCTTAGTATCTTTTCAAGTGGACTTCATTTTTTATAGTTTCTGAATTATTTGACTTCTTCTGCCTCTTTTCAGCTCTCAAAAGGGGGTCGCTGACCCCAGCAACCAAAAACTATAGCACTGTGAGGCTACAATTTTATTGTTATTGCTGCTTTCCTTTCCTTTTCTTTATATTCAGTCCTCCCAGAATATATATTACAGTCTCTCATTCAAGCCACTGCCTGGTTGCTAGGGTAAATTGGACCCTAGCAACCAGATAGGTACTGAATTTCAGAACTGGAGAGCTGCTGAACATAAAGCTAAATAATGCAGAAACCATAACAAATAAAAAACGAAGACCAATTGCAAACTGTTTTAGAATACCACTTTTTACATCGTAATAAAAATTAAAGTTTAACAACCCCTTTAATAGCAAAAATACTTTACACAAAATTTAGTACCCTCTAACTGAGCTGAGCTTACAATCTAAGGCCCATATCCCGCAGCCATAGACATGCAATGAGATCAGTTGAATTAAAAGCAAATTAATAGCAATTATTTTTTTCTCTAAATCACTGCCTCTCCCTGCTCAGGTCAAAACTATTATTGCCACTTAATCTGTTATTTATATTTCACTTTTATTAATAGAAATGAAGTATTTCTTGAATTTCTTGAATTATGTAATGATGGTGAACGTTTCAATTACAATGCAGCAGTTGAAAATGTATGCTACTTTGTAGATCTCACCATAGTGTTTCATTGATTCCAGCTGCTAAAGAGTCATTTTCTAAAGATACAGGTTTGCCCTTAGCAGTTAATATTAACTCCAGTGGGTCGCTCCTTAGGTCAGTATAAATATTGTTTAACTTCCCTTTGCTTTTGATGACATATAAAAGATCAGCAAAGTCACATCACACAGACTTTAATCATTTTAGTGTGCTAGTGAAAGCAATTAAATGTGCTCGGTTGTCATGTTGTACAGAATATTACAACTTTACCTACAAAATAAAAAGGTCATTCAGTATCTATTATTCTTCCCCCTAAAGAAGATAGAAGGGCTGATAACTCTGCATAGTGACACAATGGGTGAGAATTTTCTTTAACGGATTGGCAAAGGCGGAGGATGTGTTTAACTTTATAAGTGCCAGCATCTGATCTATCCTGCTGCCTACCTGGTGGTATTAAATATACAGGTCATAATTTGCCAACAAGGCCAAATGCCCCTTGTACTATGCACTCTTTACACTCCTGCTTACTTGCTCCCTTCCACTCCCCCTGTGTGCTCTTTTGTTCCCAAAGTAAGAGGACTTAGCACACAGGAGCTAAAATCTTCTGCATACCCAGATGTTTGAAAACAAATGTAGAGGTGGCTGGGCAGCATGCCACCAATTTCAATTATCCCGCCCTAGGCCCAGCCCTTTATGGCCTTCCCATAAATTTGGGCCTGTAAATATAAGGTGCGACATACAGTATAAAAGAAAACTGCAAATGCAGGATCAACAGTGTCCACATGTTGGTGCCCTAGATTCTATGTTTGCCAACAAAGAACTAAACCTTAAATATATGATGGCAAAGATGGAACAATGTTAGAAAAGAACATAACATATGTGACAAAGCTAAAATTAGGTAGAAGTATTTTTCATTTTCTTGCTGTTGGACCTTGGAAGCCAATGTATCTTAAAAGAAATACTACGAACATGGCTGTCTTGTTGACTTTAACAGTCTCTTTTCTACTGAGAAGGATTTCCACTAGATTTTGGAAGATTGTTAGTAGAATTTGCTATAATTCAGCCACAGGTTGGACACTGATATTGGTGAATGGCTTATAGTTGGAATTTTATTTCATCCCATTAGGGTTGATGTCAGGGCTCTGTACAGGCCACTGAATTTCTTCTACTCTCTTCTTAGTAAACTTAATGAGCCAATGCAGTCATCATTCCAACAGGAAAATCAAGCCTGCGCAATCAAAATCTGGCCGATTTCTGTTCAGATATTGGTAGTGGAGGCCTGACAGAGGGCATAGGTGGATTTTCAATAAGGCTAGGGGAGGCTAAGCCTCCCCAAAGGTGCTTGGCACCTAGAAAAACAAAATCTCACACCTTTTCTGCACTGCTCTGGAACCTTTAACATCAGGAAATCTTCTTGCATTCCTCCTTCCTTCCTTCAAGATTCTGATCTGTTCTAAATCAGCTGTGCTCTGATTGGGTCTTTCTTCTTGTGGCTTCTCCAATCAGATTACAGCTCTCTTGACAGACAGTACAATTGACCAATCAAGGCACATATGTAGGCTGTATATGTTCTAAAGACTGAATCATAAGCTGAAATTAAAGTTTTTTGTCAGCTGGCATCTATAATATCCCTATAACCCTTGCTCAAGTCCAAAATGAACTCTTTCCCCCTGAAAAAGCTAATTGTACTTTAATATATTTGTTGTTTTTTGCACTTACTCTTTTTCTTACTTTTGTCATTGTTTTGATCATTTCTAGTCAGTTACAGCAGGGAAACAAACCAATGTCGTGTATCAGTGCCAGTGTTATAGTGGCAGGGCCTGAAAATCTGGCATCAGTATCCACTGCATCTCACTGCATATAATGTGCTGGTTTTGTAAATACAAACTGCATCTGACTGTATATAATGTGCCTGGGGTGTCAGTACCCACTGTCTTTCTCTCTATAAAACTAACTAAAACATATTTAAGCTAACTGATCACAAACACAAATGAATGAAGAACCACTCACAGAAGTGCATGTAGGAATACTTTTACATCATAAGCATTTTAGGGTTAAAAAAAGCACTTCCACCTGCACTTTTGCACAGTTTCCCTGGAAGTCAGTGGGAACCCAAAGAGGTAGTTAGGAGGTTCATATTTATGCCACTAAGTCTCACATTAGCTTTAGGTCAGTCTATGTATGGCCCACCTTTATGACAGAGAACCCCATAAATGGGCAGATAAGCTACCAAATCAGTCTGACGGATGCAAATCAGCAGCTTTTGGCTAGAAAGCTGTACTTTTCAAGTGAGATTTTGATATCTATTTTATTTGCTTTTATTTATACATTTTGGTTGATAGAGTAAAAAATTACTTCACATTTGTTTTGCCAATGAAAGAAGCACCATTTTTCTAGCTAGCATGTTTCAGCTAACATCTGAATAAAAGTAATTAACAAGGAATCTACAGTTAGGCAGAGGAAATCTGTGTTTGATGGAAATATTATTATCCTTCCATCCCCTACAATTTTAATTACTGTGTGCAGTTAGGGCCACCGGACCGCAGCATGTATAAGATGTTTATTTCGTTTTTTTTAATACCCAAGTTTCTTTTCAATCTGCAGAAAGCTGGGATAACAGCTTTTTTCATGAATATAAAACATTTCCATTAAAAGACTCATGTTTTTAGTTTCCAAATATAGACAGAGAAGTTCAAGACATTTATTATGTATCTATCACAAATCCTAATAACAACAGAAACATGATGGACTATTGCAAGTTAATATCTATAGCACAGTCATTGAGTCCTTTCTAGTGATATGAAATGACCCCACAGTTCAAGAACCTTTTTGCAACAATGCAACAGAGACACGTTTTTAGATCTCTATGCTCTACATAAAAACTTTTATTCAAACTAGTTTGTCATTATTAATAAGGCACTAATTGGATATTTAATTTAGAAGACAAAATAAAAAGATACATATACCTAGCTAGATAGATACAAATAATATTTAAAGAAGGGAATGAAACGGGGTACATCAATTAAACTGAAAGATAGCATTTTCCTCATCATATTTACTGTATGTAGCTCTATAGTCAAAATTTCATGCTCAGCATTCTAAAGAGCAACCATTCCATTATTTTTGGTTTGTTTTATTTTTATATAGTGCAACTAGTAACATAAATCATTTAGTGGGTAACAAGAAAGAACGTTTTTACTAGTTGTAGTGGACAGTGGAGTGGAGGTAAGTAGGGAAAGGAACTAGAAAAGTTGAAGTTGTTCCATTGGCTATTCCTAAATGAAACTGGAAGAAAATATTCTCCAGGTGGTATCCTGGTTACTAGGTCCATGGTGAAACATAATTGAAAAGATTAGGAAAGCTGAGTTTACAAGCTACTACTTCAGTTTGCACTCTCTCATATGCATAAATGTATAAGGTTTTGGGTTGTTTTAACTTTGCTTAGCATTATGTCAAACAAGGGTACCTACAATAGGAGTCATTAACACTCCAACACGCAGTATGCAAAGTGCATCATTCTGAGGTCCTGACACTGCGGTCATTACTGTTGTATTGATGGCAAAGGAGATGCAAAAAAATGTTTTGGATTAAAAAAAAATAACTTTCAGAATAAAACACCGTGAGCTAGGTACCACTGAGGGTTGAACAGGAGCCCAGCTCTCTGCAATACACTCAAACAACATTAGGGGTTCTACAGTTCTACATTTGCCACTGCATAAGTTTGCTCAGTGGCACAAAAATTCCCTTTCTATCATTTCCCTTTCAGTTGTCTCTCTTTCTTCCTACAGAGATATTACATCTGTCAGTCCCCAAAATGATGAGTACCCTCTTACCCATTCTCATTCTCACAATGCTACCATGCTGCAAGAGTGACAATCAATTATTTGCACTTCAACGCTCTTGTGTTGTGCTCCCTCAGGCATTAAAAACATTATTCCATTTGATTTTTATTCATCTATTTAAATAGCACATATTACAAGAAACACTCTATCTGAACAAAAGAATGATATAGGTATGTGTTCTATAATCTGGATTGCTTTGGACCTGGGGATTTCTGGATAAGGGATCATTCTGGAAAGTGACTTATAGCTATTAAAATCATTTCAGCACTAAACAAGACTAACATAATAGGTTTATGCTGTCAGTTTACGTTAAGTTCAAGAGAAAAAGCAGAGCAGTAAAATCTTTAAAAAGGACTCCATGGAAAGGGGCATTGTTGCAATTCAGAGCTTTCTGCAAAATGGGTTTCCAGATAATAGAATCCATACCTCAATAATCGATTCAGTGACCTTTATAAATGCATTTTACGTGCAGCCTGACGCCTACATTTGGCCACTCAACTCCTTGGTGACTAGTAATGACCTCAATGCTTAAAGCAGGGGGCCTCTTATTGGAGAATGTAAGGCGGGTAGAAATATATAGCCCTATATGTACATTATTTAGGATTTTGATTTATAAATAATAAAAAAAAATTGTACTCAAAATAATTTTATATGATTAACATGTTATAAAGAAGTTTATTCATACACTGTAATTCATTCTATCATGGCTTGATAAATAGACAAAAGAAATAGATCCACTCATTCTAACCAAGTACATTACCAGTATCTTTCAACAATAGCTTATTTGCTCTTACCACAGTTTATTTTTTCTTTGAAATTAACAAGTGCAACAGGACCGCCATTTACGTGCGGGAGAATAATGACTCTGCAGGGATATTAGGTCTGAGATATAGTACATTCCCAAATATGGGTGAGCTTCACTGGGTATTATTGATTCAATAAAACAGCATTTTAAAAAAAGGCACAGGAAATCAATGATCCCACTCTGATACATCTACTACAATTATAAACAACATTTTAATGTAAATGTACTATTAAAATAAAATACTTATTTGTTCTGTTGCTAGGTAACATTCACTTCGGCTATAATTTTTACTTTAAAGCTTTCCTAGGGAAAGCAGCTTGGAAAAAAAAGAGAAAACACTGTTTGATGCAGTACAAAGTTGCACATACTGTTATATATACTGGTAAAACTATTTTTATTCTTGTTTTGCTAAACTTTTAGTTCCTTTGTGGAAATACAGCTTTTTTTTTTTAACATAATGTCAAATGATAGAGCTTGTCCAGCTGAAGGAGGATCTGCCAAAAACGAATTTGTCTGTTTTTTGGATAATGTTTTTATCACCACTTGATTTGTAAATTTATGTAATGAATTTGCTACTTCTCTAGTAACCTATAGCAACCAATTAGCATGCAGCATTTACTGGTTGGCTGTTTAAAACACATCTAACTGGTTTCTATAGGTTAGAAGTTTTACTCCCTAAACCTGCACTCAGTGCCAACATAGAACCTTTTTAATTTAAAAGCGATATTTGAGCCCTTGCAATGGCACAGTTCTAGCATCCCATAAGCAGTTGTGCATTTATTTATCTTGGTCTCATTCCCATAAAACACATAAATCATGCACTGCATACATTACACACAGTAAGAATCACAAAAAGCAAGTTAAATTCAAGTGTGGAGAATGTATTCATGCAAAAATAAACAAAATGCATGGTCATATGGCTCAAAATGTCACAAAACCCCCAGTCAATGTGATTAGGCCCATAATTTATTGACAAGAAGTATTTTGGCGTATTCATGAATGTACAGATAGAATGTATCACAAGTATATATTTAAATAAATGACAAAAGCAGAAATTAAAGGTCTCAATGTTTATCAGTTGGGCATGTCTCCCCCACCCAAAAGTTTCTTAACTGACATTTAGTAATTATCTTTATTAATTACTAATCAGCCTTATATTGTGACATCAATATTCTACTGTATATATACAATACATTGTGAGTTGGTCCCTAAACCTAGTAACTGACAGCAGCACAGAGCATGAGCAGGGAATCAGCAGAAAAGAAGATGGGGGGCTACTGGGGCATTTATGGGGGCACAGATCTTCCCTGCTAAAGGGCTGTGGTTGCCTTGGGCTGGTACAGAAGCCCATTATGTGTTGTATTTCTTGTCTTTCTTGTCTTTGACTTTTTTGTTAGGCTTTAATTTTTCTTGTATTTATTTTACTATTACATCATTTCTTGTCACCCTACTTTTTGTCCTTAAATGAATGGCATTATGTGTATTCACATTTCATACTTTGGGGATTTTTTAATATCTTAAATATAATTACATATCATTATTATATTATAACACACAAGAGCCTGGAATATCCTGTCAAATATATTATAATTGGTGACATGACCACATGGTCACATGACTCTCTTAATTATTAGGAACTATTAAGAATAATGTATTGTAAAAATGCACATATATTAAAAGTCTCCTCGGCATTCCATGACCTGCACAAAAGCACATGGCCTGCACCTATGACTTATAATATCCTTATAATTTACAATAGGAGAGTACATTATTCCCTATACATATATATTTTAATTTAATCTTGATAATCTGAGTGTGCAACATTTATGGAATAACCAAAACATTCTCATCTGTAAACATGTGTCCAGATAGAAGAACAGGGCTATGACCAAGGCCAAGACTTTGCAATTACACCCAAAGATGATTGTGTAAGTTCCCTTGCTGCCTTATTTTAAAGGGTATAGAGTAGATTATTCTTTTTGTGTTTCATAGACATATATTTTCAAGACTTTAAAACTAATTGTTTTCATTTCTTTCTACTGTAAATATCTCATAAAAAGAAAAAATAATTTATAGTCCTTTTCTGAATTTCCCTATGCATATTGCTGAAAAATTTGTCACTTGTCCAGGAAACAAGGAGTTACTACAAAGTTTCTAGCTAGGCTATCTAGACTGAGATTCAGAGATTTAGAAGATCACTATGGCAACTTCTAGAAATTTGCCCTGAATATATTGTTGTACCATTTATATTATGCCTAGGGCTTTTTTCGTTATTACAACTTGTAACATCTAAATGATCGCAAAAGTGTGATTTAAACGAATAATGCACACATCTTACATGTACCTGTACATCTTATGTCAATTTTTCAGACAGAAGAAAAGAAAAGCTTGTCACTGAATTACACTAAACACATATTATTTTTCTTTCATTTTCCGAGAGTGTTTGGAAAGCATTAAATACTTGACTGTCTTGCCAAAAGGCTTTCTGAGTAATTCTGAAATTTACATTGCATGGGGACTGCCATGCTGCGATCTATACTTTTTGAAACAATTTAGTACCTATCAGTGAATAACGCAGAAAATGTAGCCTATTCAGAATCAATAAAAATGTATGAGTAGATACTTTAATATATTGTTCCCATGTAGAATATTTAGATGCCTGAAAAGCTGCTGATGCCACAGGTTTCAATATTTAGGACAATCAATACACTTGTTCTATATTGTAAGAACACCCTCTGGATGTTCACGTGCCAAGATAAGGATATTAAATCTAAAATGAAGTGTCTCTAGCAATGCACATTTTTCTTACAAAGCATAAATATTTAATCATGCAAAATGGTGTGGGTAAGATACACACACATATATATAGTAGTATATATATAATAACACATTGATAAAGGTTGAGGTCTCATAAAAAGCATGTTTTCCTCACCATAAATACTGCAACTGCCAAAGTTCTCTGGACATGTCAACTACTGTATGGAATGTTGCCTACACCCAGACCCTAAAATACAGTACATATATATAACTTTATATACATTCATATGTAGTGATGAGCAAATTTTTTCACCAGGCATAGATTCACAGCAAATTTCCGCATTTTGCATCAAAAAAGGGCGCAACCACAGAAAAATGGGCGTGGCAGTGTAAAAAAACCGCCGGCGACAAAAAAAAGAGGCGAGTGACCAAAAAAGACACGGGCAAAAAAAACAAACCAAGCATCAAATGTGTTTCGTGGATTTTTCGTCATTTCACAAATTTTATGGTGAAGTGAAACAGGAGTGATATATATATATATATATATGTTTATATATGTTATACACTATATAAATATATAATATTTAATATATTAAGATGGGCTGGGATTAGTGATGGGCGAAATGTTTCGGCAGGCATGAATTCGCGGTGAATTTCGCCGTTTTGCCATTGGGGGAATGTTTCGAGAAATGGATGAAAAAATTAGTCACGGAAAAATTTGCTGTGCGTCCAAAAATTGTCGCCCGCGTTAAAAGAATAGTCACGGGCGTCAAATGAATAGTTGCGCGACAAAAGAATAGCCGCCGGCGTCAATTTTTTTTGACGCGTGACATTTTTGCCGTTTCGTGAATTTTTCTTTCAAAAGATTTGCAAAATTTTCAGCGAAACGGGACAGATTCACTCATCACTAGCTGGGATAGCAGTCTGTTATAGGGCTACACATAACTGGTAGACTTCCAGAGCTTTGCTGTAGAAAGTAGACATCTAACAAAGTAATGTGAGTGGAAATTCACTATGCGAGGTGCAAGATTATTAAATAATACTTATATGGATATGAAGTGGATCAGCACCCTTGTTGTTGAAGAATATGTATTTATTTGGTGAACAGCATCACTTCCAACATTTCGGTCCCTCCTTGGACCTTTATATACTGTAGATGGTACATTCAGTTATTTGGATGCATTAAGCCTGCTACAAAATTTTAAGCATCAAATAAACACAATAGGATTGTTTTTCCACCAATATGGGTTCTTGCAGCTTTGTTAGGTTCTGTTTTATTATTACAGTGAAAAAGTAAATCAAAACAATTAGAAATATTTGCTCAAAATAGACGGATTAAACAAAATAATTTGAAAAACACAAATGTTACAGGAAAGGCATTCTATGCAAGAAAGGGTCTACATCACCCTTTCAGTGTAAATTATTTTGTATTAACATGGTTCAAAAGCCTTATGCCCTCATATAATACATAATTTTGTAAAACAGGCCCCTTTGCAGTATTATGAGGCACAGGTCTCTAGTGTTGACTTGATACTTTCCCCCCTGCAAGCCTGACTTTACTGTTTTAGATTTAGTTTAATATACACATTGTTTCAAAATATGAATTCCTGATGAAAAAAACTACATGTACTACATTTCTGTGTAGTATATATTATATACAACATATATAAGTTGTATCAGTAATCTATAAAGAAACAATATTATGATTTGATTGTCCTTTTCATACTCAGTACATTATTATCTTTACTGACACTTGCCCAGAACTAATACGTCAACAATACAATGCCAACCTCAAGACAATTTATGAATACCTTCAAAAGCAGTGTATAAGGACAGGCTCCTGAGTTACTTTACCAACAACAGTGGTCAGACTAGAAAATGTTCCATTTATCATCACTATTTGTAAACTACCTTTTCAGACAGTTCTTTATCAAATAATACATCCAGATCCAATATTGTATTATTTAATCAGTAACCTAAACAGACCACATCCACTGCAACCTCAAAGTCTAGGTTTCTGCTTACTTCCTCATAAATGGCATATAAAGTGACCTGAGTTCAGTGCATTTCATCAGGAATCAGTTAACTAGGTGCTCCTAGTAACAGTGTTAAACATAATGTTTGTCATGTTAGCGTTTCATTTTTATGTGTTAGAATGTTTCAATCTTTAATAATAAACATTTGCATTGAATAAGTGAAACTTGTTTGTAAGTGAGAGTTATGGCAGCTGCTAATTTCCTCCAGTATCTATTGATACTAAGGTCACATATCCCATTTCCACATGGATTCTCTAGTCTATCTATTATTGAGGAAACTATGCTTTAAATGTATATATGACTTTGTAGGAACCATTAGTGATAGCCCCCAGAGAATGAATCCAGGGTTTTATGGTAGATGTGTTGGCTCTTATCAGTGTCAGTATCACTTTAAGACTATTTTATGTCTTTCCTTCGTTCTTTATTTTGATTATCCAGATTATATCTAATTACTACAGTAACATTTTTGTATGGAGAGAGAGAGACCATTCAGGCTTAATTATGTCTCCTAATTAGGAGTGGTTTGTACATTATTAAGCGTGGTGTGTGCATTATTGAGTTTAAATATTTATTTCATTCTACTAAGCCAGAAGAATTGTTATTGTTTCAAAGTGATAAACCATAACCTGATTAAATGAAATAAGATTTAGTGACCAACAAATTAAATTTGCAGTATTATTTTAGAAGGCGCTTTGTTTTTATTCATGCTCATGAAATGAAGAAACTTGCAATATATCTTAGATCAGAGTTTAATAATCTTTTGAGAAAATGAAACATAAATGATTACATTTGCTCTGTTCATGTACCAGTCTTGAAAACATGCATATTATTTAGTATGGCTGCTTCAAATTAATTCTAAACATAGAAAATATTAGAGTTTCAAAAGCATACTCCCTCTGGATTCTCTTTAAAATCAAGGTACTAGCTGTATTGCTGTAGCATGAAATTATACAGTGAATTTATTGCACACCGGCACTAAAATTTGCACACATTTACTTGGTATCATTGAGTCAAATTCTGTGTTTTAAGCATGACTGATAATATAAATACATGAAAGATTTGAAAAGAGACTAAAATTGATATTGATCATTAATAGCAACCAGAGCATGACTGGAAGAAAAGATCCACAAAATAACTTTGGCACCAAAGAAATATTAATGATATTTACATTGGAAATGTGTCTTGTAGATGTTTTTAAGCTACTTAAGATACATCAACGAAGTCAAGAAAACTACTAGAAAGATAATGGCAAAAGGCCATGGCTTAGTAAGTGCTAATTATTAAATACATGAAGAGTTCACAGTTTGGGTTTTTAATTTTTAATACCTTATGGGGCACATTTACTAATCCACGAACATCCGAAAAGCGCAAATTTTCGTCGCCGTTGCAAAAAAATCTTACTGTCGCGCTGAGTACGAAAGTTTCGGATTCATTCAAGCTTCAGTATCGTGACTTTCCTTGGGCCAGGTTGGAGCAGCAGAGTGCCATTGAGTCCTATGGGAGGCTTCCAAAATGATGCAAAGTCGGAAAGGTTTGCCTGCCGTTTACGAGCGCTCAATACGAAAAAGTTGCGACAATTTGCAAAAAAGTCGTAACAGCGACGAAAAAGTTGCGACAATTCGCGGAAAAGTCATGACGGCGACAAAAAAAAATTAGAAAAAAGTCGCAAAATGTTCGTTTCCAATCCGATTTTTTCCCACTCGGGATTCGGATTTGTGGATTAGTAAATGTGCCGCTATGTCTACTTTTGCCTGGTACATAAGTGTAGGTTAGTGATGAGCCGAAGAAATTTTTGGGTTATAGTTCAGCACAAATAATTAGTAGAATATGACTGCAGATTCCAGGTGTCTGTGAACCACCCCAACTTTTGATTGTTGCTTTTTGATCTTATGATATGCTTAGTGATGAGCGAAATTATTTGCCAGATATAGATTTGTATTGAATTTCTGCGTTTCACCATTGACGGATGTATTCGTGAAACATTATACTGCTATGCATATATAAATAGGTCAGTTAGGCAACCATCACAATTTTGCTTAATCTGCACAAAATTAAGGTCAGACTCTTTAAAGGAGAAGGAAAGTCTACGTCACTTGGGGGTGCGAAAATGTTAGGCACCCCCAAGTGACTTAGATCGCTTACCTTTTAGCCCGGGATGGTGCCCCTGTTGGGAGAAAACAGCACCAGCCCGGGGTAGCAGCGAGCGCTTCCTTCTTCCTTGTTCGCTGCGCGCGCATGTGCAGTAGAGTGAATAGTGGAACTTTGAACAGAGAAGTCGGCGTTTCACTCTACTGCGCATGAGCCTGTCCCGGACATTTGCCAGCAGCGCAAAAATGGAAGAAGGAAGCGCATTGCTACAGGTACCCTGGGCTGGTGCTGTTTTCTCCTAACAGGGGCACCAGCCTGGGGTACAAGGTAAGCGATTTAAGTCACTTGGGGGTGCCTAGCATTTTAGCACCCCCAAGTGACTTAGACTTTCCTTGTCCTTTAACAGGTTAATTGTATGATTTATCAACTATGTCAAGACCAGTGTAAGCAAAATTGACTGTAAATAAAACCCCCCAAGAATGTAAAGGATGGGGTGCTATTATATTATGATGCCCAGGATAACATGTGCCCATGCGTCACTATGCATTTGACATACATGGCAGCATAACTAGACCAGCATCATCAAGTACCCACCAATGTAAAGTGATGTGGAGATCTGGAGTTGGGTTGTGTTGAGAGTTAAGAATGTATAAAATAAAAAAACAAACAAAAAAAACAGCAGGAGCCCACAGTCCAGGGACTATAAATTAAAATATGTCATACAATATGTTATCCCCAACTTCATGCTTACTTCCCTACTTCTTTTTTTTTCATCAGGGACCTTGTAACTTCTTAAAGACTTTTAGTATAGGGGTCAGCCTTGCTCGATCCATACTAGGCCCTATCTTACCTTGTCCCTCTTCCACTGGGTGCCTAACTGGGCAAGGTACTGTCTGGACACTGGTCTCTCTCTCCTTGTTGGAATCTCAGCTGCGTGTCTACCTTACCTATCACAAACTCTTACCATTTGAAGTGAGCTCCAACAAATCTACCCTATGACTAACTTTCAACCTATCCAACCTAACTTTTCCTACAAGATTCCTTTCTGAAGTGGCCTACCTTAGGTTCCCTGGCATAATTCACTATACCCTTCTCACTATCCAAAGATGAAGTAGTACCCTGCTCTCTCCCTTTTATAACTTCTCTGGGGAAATCCCCTCCAAGTGACACAGAGGAGAACCCAATCTAGAACCACTTCAGGGGGATCTCCTACCTAATTACAACCTGCATACATAACCCTACTTATATGATTATCTTTAACATTAGTTGACAAAATCCCTATTGAAACAGAGACTGTGCTATCTGGACATTAGAGCAAGGGCAACATTTTTTTTTTTTGTACCTAGGGCTGCAGTTTCATAGGCTGGCCCACAGAAGCCTGCATAGAAATAAGTTTGCTGTGAAATGTTTATATTTCTTTCTGTAATATACACATGTTGATAGGGGAGGGGGCCAGATATGGCTCAAACTAATACAGAACTGACTGGGGCCCACTTCAAGGAGCCTGTGGTGCTAATATTGAACATATCTTTCCTCTGTACTGTGAATCTACAGATTTATCTCCTTATTTTAAAGATTTTTTTTTAAAAAAAATATCTTTTAATGTCTCAGAATTTTAGGTTATTATTATGATTAACGACGTGAGAAGGAAACACTTTTATCTTGTTTACAACTCCTTCCAAAAAATCCTGGCGCATTTTGAGCTTTTATATTACATACAGATGACTAGCAATATATATGCTATGTGCGATGTGGTTTAATGGCAGCATTATTTTTTTCTACATGAAGCATGAGACATAGTGAAGACAAGTTAGCTAGCCTAAGAAATTATTGTATAGCAATTAAATTCTCAAGTGTTTTAATCAACATTTTTATTGGTAATTCCTTTTGTTATTATGATGTGATGTATTTTTCTTTTTTTTTTTCATTTCTGCTTTAAAGAGAACATATTGAGATGTTAGGGAATAAGATTAAAGCTGCCTTGTTACATTCTTAATTGCATCACATGCACATAGATCTATACTATAAAGTAGAACGTTGCTGGGATGGAGATATAATTTGTGTAACACAATGCTACACAGCTAGGAGGTATGGAATGTTAGGAATACAATGGTGCAGTTAGTTTACAAATGTTATTGATACTTTAAATACAATATTTTAATATCCTTTATAGTGATGAGCGAATCTGTCCCGTTTCGCTTTCCCAAAAAAATTCGCGAAACGACAGGAAAATTTGCAAAACATGGAAAATCAGCAAAACGTGTTTGTGGCGCAACTATTTTGTAGCCTGTGTCTTTTTTTTTGTTGTTGTGCGTGCCTTTCTTTGATGCAAGCTCACCCATTTTGAAGCAATCACATCTATTTTGCCACTAGTACCCATTTTGACACAACTGTGCCCATTTTGACATGACCGCGCCCAATATGATGCAACTTTCTTGATGCTTGACGAATTTTTCCACAGCAAATTTTCACGGAAGTTAAAGCGAAATAATTCACCAATGGCGGAATTCGGAAATGCGCTGCAAATCCATGCCTGGCAAAACAAATTTGCTCATCACTAATCCTTTATTTATATCTGTAGTAATAAGTCAAATCAACTGGACTTGCTGTGTTTTTTCTTGAAGATGAAGTTCAGAATGACTTGTATAAAGATCTTCCTATATTATTATTACAGATGTATATCTGTAATAATAATATAGGAAAACCTTTATACAAAAGATGAATGAGAATCTTCACAAACATCCTTTATTTATATAGTGCTACATATTCTGTAGCCCTATGGTCAGTTTTATCAGTTGCCTGTATGTTTGTATGTTTTTAGAATGTGGGAGGAAATCTCTGCAAGCATAGGGAGAACATACAAAGTTTTTGCAAATTGTGCTGGGGCTGGAATTGAACGAAAGACCAATTTATTAATAGGATAAATGATACCACAGATTATCACGTTAACAGTTTGTCTCTATAAAATATTTAGATGCAGACTGATGTGGGTTTATTACAACATTCCCTCCTGCCTAGAATCTCCCTTTTTACTTTCACTATAATTCTGTGTTGCAGATGAAACTTCTTCACAGAAATTAAAAGTCTTTTGGGCCAGATGGGTTACATAAAAGAGTATTAAAAGAGCTTAAATGTGTACCTGAGGCTCCCATGAGCTGAAATGCTAATCCAGACTCTGTTGACAGGCGTTGAATGGGGAACTGCACAAGCTGCACTGCTTTTAACATGACTTATCAAGGAAGAAAATGCAGTTAAATACAAGCATATGAGCTTGGCATTCTATGAGGGGAAATTAGGAATCCCAACAGCATTTTTCCTCTGCAAATGCAGGCTTTGTTTATTTTATTTTTTTGTCTTCACCCGGGGCAAATCTTGTATTAGGCAAAAAAAATGTGTCTGAGACCCATGAAAACAGATCTCATTTTCCTTCCAATATTTTCATCTGTTTTGTTTAACGAATCCAAGAGATTTATTAGGAGATGCCATGTATGGATAAAAAAGGCTTCGTATTATAGCTTTAACAAAAAGGATTTGCCCGCACAGTCGTGAATGATTCCTCATATAGACTTACTCACATAGGTACATTCATATCCTGAAAACTTTTTAGCTTCTTAAAACACATTGGCAGTCATTGCTTATGTAAACAAATATATTTAATATAAATACTGTATGTAAATATGTAAGTATTGAATAATTTAATGTGGTAAATTGAACCACTGCCAATATTCAAATTCAAGCACTAAAACTACTAAACAACAAGACCAAAGTAAGCCCTTGTAACATTCAGATGACCTTACAATGCAGGTTCTCCACAACACCGCCCCCACCCACCCAAGCAAAGGCTCAAGCACAATTATGTCATTTACAATTTCTATTTATAAAGACTAGGGATGAGTGAATCTGTGCAGTTTCACTTTGCCGAAAAAATTTGGGAATCTTTCCAAATAGCAGAAAATTCACAAAACATCAAAAAAGTTGCGCGTCAAAAAATATTCACGCATGCCATTTTTTTGACGCGCATGTAAAAAAAAAAAGGCACACTTTTTGACATGGCCGACCATTTTTTGCCATAGGTGACAATTATCTGTCGCTCTGTAAATTTTGCCGCAGAGAATTTTGTCGCCCGTTTTGCAAAAAACAATCTGCCAATGTCGAAATGTGTCAATTCGCCACTAATCTATGCCTGCTGAATTATTTCTCCCATCTCTAATAAAACTCTATCCAAGTCTTTTCAGCCATTACAATTGTTTCCTAAACAAAGGTAAAGTTAACTAACTCTAAAGTTAGAATAGACTAAAGCCACATGTAAATTGACTTAATCCCATCAAACTGTGATACAGAAACATGTAAAAAAAATATTTTTCTTTAATATATCTACAATCTAATGACAAAAGTAATGTAATAGCTATATTTTCTGCCCAGAATATACACGTCATAGATATGTAATCTGCCAGTTTCCATTAGATGCTTGAGGGTGAAAATGTAATATTGTCTTTCTACATAACTGTATTACAGATTTAGAAATGTTTCTTGGATAAATGAATTATAGCTGGGATTTCTTTTAGTAAGAAAACATTGGGGCTTATCACACCTTTTGAACATTGACTTTTGTTATCATTTTAATGGGGAAAAATACATAAAAGATTCATTCTACATTTCTAGTAGACTATAATGTAAACACTTCAATGGATAACATTATATATAGCCCAAGATAGATCCACCTCTATTTAAGTATCTTCAGAGAATCTGTAGTATAAGTCTAATGCCAGAGGAGGCTGATTCTCGGACCTGTGGATAAACGCAGGCCAATAATCTGCCCCTATGCTTGTATCAGCCTTAACCTGTGCCTGCACTCAGGACCATTGTTTTGACCTGGGTGCAGGCACAAAAAGCTAATTTCAGTGCTAAATTGCATACTCATTTCACTCAGAAATCTGCTCTGTGTGCCTGCACCTGTGCCAATGCAAAAGCTCTGAGTGCAGTCACAGGGAGAGTCTGATGCCAGCATAGGAGCTGATTCTCAGCCTGCATTTATCGGCAGGTTACAAACACAGAGCATGCTTTTTCCAAAAAAAGAGGCTGAAACATTGTTCATTAACCCTGCATTTTAATTATCAAAATGTGATAGTTGATTGTACACTGTGTTAGCAGAAAAAAAGAGCATCTAGGTTGTCAGAATCTAAATATCTGCAAGTAGCCAGGGCAAATCACCCCACTAATAGCATTATTCATAATCCAAGACAACAGGAGATATTACAATCTAGGTCTAAGGGTACCCACTAAGCAAACTAAAAAGGAGAGAGAAGCTACACTGCAAGACTGTTGTCCATATCCATATGTACAGATATATTTTATTGGTGTTTGTCCCTAAGGAAGGTCAGATTTAGTGACCTAAATGTTAGGCTAATCCAATACATTACATTTATATATATATATACACAATTGGTGAGTGCTATTGCAGTTTAATATATCACCCTTTTACTGATTCCATTAAGTCCATATAATTTCCACAGGTCATTGGTCTAAAGATTGTTGAGTATAAATATTTATTTGATAACATTGATGCATTTCTTTAACATAAACGTGCCCCACCAAGCCCATATGTGAGTGTTTCGTCTCTGCAAGTGTGCTTGTTTTCGGCAGCTGTATACTATATCCCTATTTGCAATGCAGAAAAAAAAACATTATATTCGGAAATTCACAAAGAAATTAATGAAACGGCGTTGCGCACAAGGTTCCAGATACAAATATAATACAATTCTATTCAATCCACACAGAAATCCAGCAACACAAAAACGCAACTGGCAATAAGAGGTCCCAAATGGAAGCAGCATGATGAATAAAAATCAATCTTAAAATATACAGTCCTATATTGATAAACTGATGAGGCGTTAAAATGATGAAGTGTTAGAGATGATGATATGATACACTGATAATGGGGTATTGTGAAGCAGCTACCCCAGAGAGACCTCTTCACCTCAATAAGCACTTGCATTCTAGATTATAGAAGCAAACAGCACAAAGTCTTCTAAGGTATTATCTTAGAAAAACATTGGCAGAGGAAAGTAAAAGGCATGTCCTCGATTTGCCTTTGTCCTTAGTTCACAAAGGGCATCATACCAGAAGCATTCTATTTGTGTATATAGTAAAGGGGGCTTGTGATTTCCCTGCAAAGCTTTATTTCCTGATTTATTTATTTTTTGCCTAAGCTTTCATTGCTTATATTGCAATAATGATTGAATGATGTGTCTCCCAGAAATGGCATGCTACTCATTTTAATTAGCTGGAAGAGTTCTTCAAAATATGTCTTATCTAAAAAAAATCATAGGAGGCTATATCCCTGCTTAAGATAAAGGGGCCAATTTATTAAGCATATGTAAAGCGGTAGTGATAGTTACCCCTTGGTAAAACTTCACCAAATACTAATTTATTTTCCTCTCTAAAGGAAATTGTTCCAGCATGGGAAAAATGTGTCAATTAATCAAAAATATCAGAAAATGTTGAAATGCTCAGAATCATTCAGGATTCCCCAGCTTAATAGTTTATAAATGTACCCCGAAATAAATCAAATGCAAATGCACATTGGCTAACAATTAAGAAAATAGGAAGGCCCTTAGCCTGTCTATTAGTGAATGTGTGTACAGGTAAGGGGTCTGTTATCTGGAAACCCGTTATCCAGAAAGTTCCGAATTACGGAAAGGCCATCTCCCATAGCAAATAATTCTCATTTTAAAACTGATTTCCTTTTTCTGTAATAATAAAACAGGGACCTTGTACTTGATCCTAATTAAGATATAATCAATCCTTATTGGAGGCAAAACAATCCTATTTATTTAATATTTAAATGTTAAAAGTTGAAAACAATGTACCAATTATAATAACCCATAGCATCCAATCAGCAGGTTGGTAAATCAAAATTTAATTGGAGTTTCATATTGTTTCTCTCAAGTTCTAAATCCAAACTCTATACTATAAATTGTATGGAAAAGCAGACATCTACGTCTCCTTCCTCAATCCCAATATACTGAATAACCAATAACTATTATATTAATGTACATGAACCCCACAACAGGAAATCACTTTATATTCCTCATCTTTTACATTTTAGACTTCTTGTTGCCAAATTAAACAGAAGTTGAAACTATACAGAAGACTGACAGCCCTGGTCACTGCAGGGAGACATGGAATGTACCATTTAAAGCAACCTGCTTGTTAGGATTCTTGCTGAAATCAATAACAGTCTACAATAACAAATCAATTTTTATATTTGGTTGTTGAAATTAATAATAACAAATAAAAAATAGTTTTTGTTCTGCCCAAGCCAGAGCGCTCTTCCACTTTTATAATTAACTTAGGTGTTCATGTCTCCCAACAGTAATAAAGTACATGTATGAATCCTTTAGATAAGCAGTGATCCTGCTATGTGTCTTGAGAGATGCTTTCCTTACTGTATATCTAGAATCCTTTTTTTGCCAGAAAAGAGGCAGAAACAGTCCCATGATCATTAAGGGCTCTGGCACACAGGGAGATTAGTCGCCCGAGGCAAAACTCTTACATGTTCTCACATGTTTGCCGGTGGGATGGCAGGGGGAAGGCAACTCGGGGAGATTAGTCGCCCACGAACAGGGAGTTTTGCCGCGGGCGACTAATCTCCCTGTGTGCCAGAGCCCTAAGGAGTAATTTTCCCCACCCAAGCACAAGTGTTTACATGTAAACAAGTAAGTAAACAATATATATGCTGATAAGAGCATGCCTTGGGAGAATTCTGGATTTCAGAATTAATACTCCTGTAGGTAGAGTTAGGTCAGACTACAGTTCTTTGCAACTTAAATTTAAATATTCTATTAATAATTTATGTCTAAAAGTACATTTAGCAGGTTGGTTTTTATAGACTGTACATTCTTCAGGGCAAAAGGCCACCACTTATCCCTCTAACCATTTTCAGCGATCTTTATTGAACTTGTTGTATCCTGTTCTGATGCTCTAGAAATAAATACAAGAAAACACGCTTTCCAACAACTCCATTCATTTCTAAGAGGCACTTTTGGGCTTATTTATTTTGTGAGTGATAGCATATAATTATAATGAAATAATACACAATTTTAGCATTGATTAACTATGCATCAATATTAAGTGATAATGATGCGACTCAACTGCTCAAAGCAGTCAAATACCTTCCTATCCATCAACACGTGCATCAATACATGTGCCAGTCTGTTAAACACTTTCCTCATTTGTATGTAGGGGCCTGGGTGCTCCAAAAGCTTGCAATCTTTACTTATTCAGTTAGCCAATTAAAGGCATTTTTTTCAATGGGTAACATGGTAGAACATCTTAAACACTTTCCTGGTAGTCAAGAAAGTGTTAAAGATCTAACTGCTACAGTTTGAATTTTTGTAAATCTGCCCCTTGATATGTATTCATGTATGTATGTATTATTTCTCACAATAGCATTTTGAAACACAGGATAAAGTCTGCAAGGCAAAACTTAATGAAATCAATCAAAATGCTTGTTGAATACGTACGCATGAATAGAGGTGTAAAAGGATACTGGGACCTGTAGTTAAGTCACAATGAAATGCAATGAAAACCTGTCAGGCTCGCAAGAGGTTAAAGCTGAAGAACCTAGCCTAGTTATCTGTAAAACAAATACTTGCTCCTTCAGAGCTCTACATCCCCAATAAATTGGTCTACAGCAAAATCCCCTGTAAAATACATCTTTCTTCTTCATGACCTTTGAATCCAGACAGTGAAAAACCAGTTAGGAATGAGAATGTTCTCATCTGCTTTACCTCCCTCAAGTGTAAGTGGTGGGAATGGACAGACATAGTCAGCTAATCACTGAATTAAACTTGCAGATTGCCATGTACAAATAGATTACATGAAATGTTCGCGGCCTGCCTTACCATTCTCTAAGCTAACTTTGCAACATCCCAATTAAAAGCAGACAACAATCTAATGTTTAAAGGCAAACTGAGCACTGGCAATCTTTCTTCATTTTTGTGTACAAATAATGTCTTTTTATCCTTTCTAGCAACTGGTCAGCTCCAGAATGTGGGTTAGACCGAGCGCTGGCACAAGGGTGATTCTAGCAGCTGGTCAGCTCCAGAATGTGGGTTAGACCGAGCGATGGCACAAGGGTGATTCTAGCAGCTGGTCAGCTCCAGAATGTGGGTTAGACTGAGCGATGGCACAAGGGTGATTCTAGCAACTGGTCAGCTCCAGAATGTGGGTTAGACCGAGCGCTGGCACAAGGGTGATTCTAGCAGCTGGTCAGCTCCAGAATGTGGGTTAGACCGAGCGATGGCACAAGGGTGATTCTAGCAACTGGTCAGCTCCAGAATGTGGGTTAGACAGAGCGATGGCACAAGGGTGATTCTAGCAGCTGGTCAACTCTACACCGTGGGTTAAACTGAGAGTTGGTGATTTCTTTCTGTGTTTCATGTACAAATAGTAGCAGCTAGAAATATTGCTTCTATCTGCTGTGTAATCTTTAATTTCAGGTGTATGTTGATGGTTAATAGGCAATGTAGGACTCATGAGGCCTTGACGTGGCTTGAGAGTTTACATATTTTGGCCAAAGTGTGGTACTAACACCACATTTTTGTTAAAATTAATTTTAAAGGCAAACTGAGTTCTGGCAATCTTTCTCCTTTTTGTGTACATATAATGGCTTTTTATCGTTTCTGGCAGCTGGTCAGCTCCAGAATGTGGGTTAGACCGAACACTGTTTCGTGTAACAATCTAATGTTGCTAATTAAAGGTTGAAACCCAAATTATATATGTTTTATGGAATACAGCAACTGGCTAAATGATTTTAAAAATGTTGACTTTGTGACAACTGTATTAACTGTATTGTCACTTTTTTTTAACTCAAGGGGGCTGATTTACTAACGACACGATTTCGAATCCGAATTGGAAAAATTCCGATTGGAAACGAACATTTTGCGACTTTTTCGTATTTTTTGCGATTTTTTTCGGCGTCTTTGCGATTTTTGCGTAAAATCGCGAGTTTTTCGGCGTCTTTACGATTTTTGCGTAAAAACGCGAGTTTTTCGTAGCCATTACGAAAGTTGCGCAAAGTCGCAATTTTTTCGTAGCGTTAACACTTGCGCGCAAAGTCGCGCCTTTTTCGTAGCGTTAAAACTTAAAAGGCGCGACGTTTCGCGCAAGTTTTAACGCTACGAAAAAATCGCGACTTTGCGCAACTTTCGTAATGGCTACGAAAAACTCGCGTTTTTACGCAAAAATCGTAAAGACGCCGAAAAAAATCGCAAAATTACCGATCATTACGAAAAAAACGCAATCGGACGCATTCAGCCCGTTCGTGGGTTAGTAAATGTGCCCCTTAGTTAATAATAATTACTAGTAAATAATGATTAGCATAGAATCATGGGAAATAATGAGCCAGAGTACCACATTTGCAAAATGCATGGGATTCCGTCCCACACTACCATTTAAATGATCCTCGGTCTGTTTTAAGTCTAATTTTTGTAACCCGGCAAATCTAAAACTACAAGTGATTAATTAATGAAACGCCGAGATGAGTCGATTTTTTAATATGGTTTTTGTTCCCCTTTGGGTGGTGTCCAACAGTACTTAGTGCCCTGATTCTTTCAGACAAAGAAGCAGATGGAAATTGAAAGAGAGCAGAAGCTTTGAGCTTTTTCAGTGATGGAGGTGAGATCTTGAGGCACAATAGATTGTACAGTCAGAAAACAGGCAGCGGAAATTGCTTCCTTTTGCATCTGTTTATTTTAATTCCTCCGGGGATTTTACCTGCATTTTCTCAAATTAATGTTTGTTTTTGCATATTAGGAAACTACATGCACCTGTTTCTATATGTTCTAAAAAAATAACACACACGGGTTACGGTACAGGCAGAAGGGTTCATTTTGAACACGGGGCAGAGGTGTGAGTAGCAACAAAAAAGTTTTTTTTATTTTCATCTTCCAATGTGCAATAACCTATTCAAAACTAATTGATGGATTTGGATGATAATAACCTTACAGTGTGGCCGAACCAGTTGTACTTTACTTTTAAGTGTGCTTTATCCATAATGACGCCAATGCTTGCTGCCAAAAAATTAAAGAGGTGATGATGACACTGTTTACTTCAGGGGTGGGCAAACTACGGCCCGCAGGCCACGTCCGGCCCCTTGGTCTGTTTAATCAGGCCCGTTGACTCCGCAAGTCTCATCACGCGAGACTTGGCGTCTGGGGACTGACGAGTGGAAACGGTGTAACACTGGTCCAGCCCATGGGTAAGTCAATGTGGCCTCTGAGCCAAAAAGTTTGCCCACCCCTGGTTTATATAGTGTGCCTGGTGCGATATTAATTTCAATGTTAAATAGAGTATGCCAGCTGTAGGTGTATTAAACTATCTACATGGCTGATTTAATTGTGCTTCCCAAGAAATGCAAGAAATCAGTGCAATCATGTGTTTGATATGGTATCCCTATTTCCACTTTCTAAATTTCATCAGTTACTACCTAATAGAAGGCGGTTACAGGGAGTTAAGAGAATGTAATCCTAAAAATGCCTTCGAAGTCTCCCTGCTGACAGGCACTTCACTCGGCATTAAAATGAGCTTGTGTACAGAAATCTATAAACAAAAACTGCTGATATTAGGCAACACAACAAAAAAATCACTACAATATTTGAACTTAAATATATTTGGTACTGCAGGTAGTAATTTCAATCAGATGTAGGTAGGCATTTTCCTTTTCTCACAGCATAATTGGTGCTTGCTTTTTTCCAGAAAGGATCCAGTACTGTCATATAGGAATGAGCTGATTTGTTCACCTGGTATGAATTTGCAGTAAAATTAGGCAAAAATGTTAGAAATTTTGTGCTAGAGTTTGTCTGTGTGCTTTGTTTTGCCAGGAACCATATTTAGTTTTGTTTAATCGGGGAAAAGGTATCTGTTAAAGGAGAAGGAAAGGTACAATCACTGGGAGTGCTAAAATGTTACCCCCAGTGACTGTAATTACTTACCTTATACCCCAGGTTGGTGCTCCTGTTAGGAGACCCTTGCTCAATAAAGGGAAAAGCAGAACTTCAACAAGAAAGTCGGCATTTTCACCAACTTGCTCCAAACCAGGGTTCAAAAGAACAAAGACAGACGGAAGAGGTTCTCTGTTCACAGCTACCCTGGGCTGGTGTGGTTTTCTCCTAACAGGAGCACCAACCTGGGGTATAATGGAAGCAATTACAATTAATTGGGGGTACCTAACATTTTGGCACCCCCCCCCAATAATTTCACCTTTCCTTCTCCTTTAACTTCAGTGGCATGAGAAAAAAGACCATTGAATCAATATATTTGAGGGAGAAAAGTTTTGAGGAAAAACACCCACTGACCAATGCATTTAGGGGTATATTTATCATGCTGTGTAAAAAATGAAGTGAAGCATTACCACTGATGTTGCCCAGGGCATCCAATCAGCAATAAGATTTCAACAAAACCAAATTGAAGCATCTGATTGGCTGTGTTATCAGCAACATCACTGGTGATGTTTTACTCCACTTTTTACACCCCTTAGAGTAAAAAAAAACAAAAAACATCCATTGATTCCAATGCATTTGGCACAAAAAAAAAATAACTTTGACTTTAATGCATCTGGCATGTATGAAAAAACATCCATTGACTGATGTGTTTAGCATAAAAAAAAACTCTAGAAAGAACACCTATTGACTCAAAAGCATTCGGCATGAGAAAAAAAAAACGCCCATTGACTCAATTATTGTGAATTTTTGCTATTTCACAAATTTTTTCCACATTTTCACAAATTTTCCGGCAAAGTGTAAAGGACCAATTTTACTCATCACTACTACTATAGTATATGCAAGACAAAATACTACTTAAATACTTGAGCCTAGAACCAGCCTATGCTACTACAGTACTTGGAAAATGGGCCAGACAACCTGAATTTCATTTGAAGAGTTTCCAAAGGATAAGAAGGAATAAAATCAATTTCCTATTGTAGGGGAGGCTTTGAATATCTGTCTCTCCTTTGTGGGTTGATTCTGTGAAGTGAGGGGGTGGAGTCTCCAATCCTGTGAGCTGACAGGAAGTAAGGCCTGCAGAGGAAGTGCTGGGAGAGAAGCAAGCAAAAAGAAGTCATTGCTTTGAGATTGCAGATATTACTGTGAAAGTTTGCACTCATGCGGTTCTCTGTATCCCTTCCATGGCCTAATTTTCATATGCAAAATAGGATTTGGTTTAGCATTCAGCCAAATCTTTCATGAAGGATTCAGGGTTTGGCAAATCCCAAATTAGTGGATTAAATGCATCCCTAGTGCATCAATGTTTCCTCAGAGAAGTTCCCAGGAAGGGGTATTATAGCCCAGTCTGTCCTGTCCCTGGGTGGAGGCACGCCAAATTATAACGTACCTGCTCTCCCATATAGCAGACACAGGACAGTGTGGGACTTTAATGGCAACAGATTCTGTAATTTCAGGGGCATATTATACTACCCGCCTCAGGTTACTGTATTGTCCAGGGCCCCTTTCCTTTAGCTTCAGCCCTGCAAGTTTTTTTTGCTGTTTGGGTTATGAAATAATTTGGAAGAAGGAAGGAATTTTACTTTCCTGTAGTTTCCCTTTAAGTCTTCTGGCTCCTTTACAGTGAGACACAGAGAGCTGTACAATGAGCTTTTAGAACTGGAAACTCAAGCATTTTCGTTAATTCTCTTCCAAATATAGAGGCTGAGAACTGGGTATCAACACAGCCGTTAATGTCTCTCAAGTCTCCCCTTGGCATTTTACAATCACTGTGTCCTGCCGAGGTGAATGCAGCATTTTTTTTACTTTTAAGACAATTGATTTCAATTTAACCTAAATAGTTTTGTGGATGACGAATATATGTGTTAAAAATAAAGGAACGTTTCACTTCTCATCTAACTACTGTACACTGAATCAACTTTGATCCAAAGGCTGTGTATCCTTCACAGTTCTGCTAATATACAGATACCTGGGGGACTTGCACATATACTGGTTTGAGAACAGTCAATCAAATGCGCATTCAGATCTTTCAACATCTCAGGTCATTTTGCAGTATCATCAGAAAATTTTGCAATCTGAGTTTTGACAGTCTAAAATATAAATGACAGTGATGCCAGCTTTTTCCAATATATGGCTTTTCCCTAGCCACTTTACTTTATGTTTGTGAACTGAACTATAGCTGAACTGATTTGGATCTAATAGGGTGGACAAAACCACACAGAGGTCTGTCTGTGCTTTATATTCTATTGTTTCAAAGGCAACTATTTGGCACAGTTAAAACCCCATTACAATTAACATCAACAAAAGGTCTTAAACACCTTTTATTATACAGTAAGTAATAACAATTTTGAAACCATACCTTTTCTGCTCTTGTATTGAATTAAATGACATTTATGGTGTATTTATATGATACAGGTATGGGATCCCTTATCTGGAAACCCGTTATCCAGAAAGCTCCGAATTGTGGAAAGCCCGTCTCCCATAGACTCCATTTTAATCAAATAATTCAAATTTTAAAACTGATTTCCTTTTTCTCTGTAGTAAAAAAACTGTTCCTTGTAATTGATATAATTGATATAAATAATCCTTATTGGATGCAAAACTATCCTGTTGGGTTTAATTCATGTTTTATTGATTCTTTAGTAGACTTAAGGTATGGAGATCCAAATTACAGAAAGACCCCTTATCCGGAATACCCTTGGTCCCGAGCATTCTGGATAACAGGTCCTATACCTGTACTTTCAAATTGTCTTTTCTGTAATTGGTCATTCTCTCTAAGCTTTGCACTTATATGCAAGAATACAGGTACGTGATAGTTCTAGGATTTACGACAGGGTGGGCAAAGTGCATTGAATGCTCAAAAATGGCATGTTTCACCTTTTCCCCCCAAGATTTAAAAATAATGTTTGCGTTTACTAGTCTTTGTGAATTACCTAAAATAAAATATTTGATTATTATGAGGTACAGCCAATAGAGTTAATTAGAGAAGTCACTATAAATCAGCATCCTATCAGTCTATAGGTTGGGAGACAAATTTCCTGTTTGTGGTAGGCCTCTGTAACTTCCTGACATAATTACCATTGTTTGGGTTGCAAAGCTGAGCCGCAAATATAATTTGGTTGCCCTGAGAAAAAGGTAAAAAAATAGTGATGGGCGAAATGTTTCACCAGGCATGGACTCGCGGCAAATTTCCACCTTTCGCCTTTGGCGGATTGTTTCACGAAACGGATGAAAAAATTCGCCATGGAAAAATTCGCCATGCTTCCAAAAATTTTGCAGGCGACAAAAAAATATCTGCGCGTGAGAAAACAATAGCCATGCGACAAAACAATAGCTGCGGGGCGACAAAACAATAGCAGAGAGCAACAAAAAATTTTTTTTGACGCGTGACATTTTCAACTTTTGCAAATTTTTCGCCGTTTCGCGAATCTTTCGGCGAAGCGAAACGGGACAGATTTGCTCATCACTATTAAGAAACCCTGGATTAGACACATGGGTAAAAGTTACAGTCTGGCATATTATCACTAAAAATGAGAATACAAAATGATATTGACTATTTCACATTTTGCTGAATTAACTTTTCATTGGTGAAAATTCTCTTCTTATTGGCAAAAAAAAATCTCATCTCCATGTTCACCAATTTACTCAAAGCACAAGAATGATTTTTGTTAAGAGAAATTTCTCTGGGTTCAGGATTGGGAACTGCCATAATAAAGACAGAACAACCACTTTTGCATCTCATTCTCTCAGTCACCTTCTCTGTGCTAATTTTTCACATGTATAATTTTTTGACGGTAATAATTCTCTAGAGAGTTCTTCCTACTATAATTACATGGTGAAAATACAGAGCTACAACAATGCTGCAAATGTTTCTAATGGGAGGACATTGGTACTGCCCATAGTGGTATAGCCCATAATTGCAGTTATTGCAGATAGAATCCTGCCTATCAACTCATCAAGTCAACAATGTGCCCTATTTGAGGAGTTAATGATGTTTCTATTTTTAATCTCAATAGAAACCTGTTTTGTAACATTTTTAATACAAGGAAGATCACAAAGCAGTTTATTTGCTCAGTCAGTAAAATAGAAAAGTGAGAACAATGTCTAAGCATGTTATACTATAAGGTACATTTTTAATTAAGAGAAAGAGACCAATGCTGTGATGCAGCATCATAAAGTAGATAATTTTACAGCTGGATGGTCTCCCTCTGATGTACTTGAAAACCATTTTCAAGCGACATAAAGTTTAACATACCGGTACATCTGCCTACCCACTAGATTCTACATGGAACTTAAAATTTAATTATATTAAAGTATTGTTACAGTGCACATTGCAAGAATTCTAACCAAGTGGAAATTTAACTAGTTCTTTGTTCATATGAATACTAAAGGTCATATTTGCAAATCATTTACAGTTACTGCTTTGTATAACTGTATAACTTACATAATTGCTGTACTATAGCCACTGGCAGGATATGGAGTAGTGATGAACGAATCTGTCCCATTTCAAATTGCCGAAAAATTAACAAAATGACAGGAAAATTCACCAAATGGCGAAAAATCCGCAAAATGCATTTGTTGCGCAACTTTTTTTGTCACCCGCGTTGTTTTTTTGTTGCTAGCATCTATTTAGTTGCGACTGTGACCGTGCTCAATTTGATGCTTGACGCAACCACGCCCAATTTGACGCGACTTTTGTTTGTCGACACATGGTGAATTTTTCACAAAACAATTTGCCAATGGTAAAATGTGGAGATTCGCTGCGAATCCATGCTTGGCTAAAAAATTCACTCATCATTAGTGATGAGTGAATTTTTTTGGCAGGCATGGATTTGCAGGGAATTTCCAAATTGTGTGTGGTTGCATCAAATTGGGTGCGGTCGCGTCAAAATATTCACGATTGCATCAAAAAAGACGTGTGCGACAAAAAAAAGCTGTGGGCTACCAAAAAGCCATACAACAAATGCGGTTCATGGATTTTTCACTGGTTCGCGAATTGACGTGTAGTTTCGCTAATTTTTTACTCATCACTAATATGGAGGACTAGCAGTCTAACACAGGTCCTTTCTAGCAATGTGATCGTTGGTGCTGTCATCATTAAGCGAAATAGAATGGATGTGAATAACTAATGGACTAATGTTGAATGAGTCTTTTTCACCACGCTACGACATAAGAAGATGAGTGGAATTATCTTGACATTGGCATTATTTCTTAGCTCTGAAGAAAATCCACATATTTTCATCAGGCAAAATTTCTCCATTGAATTTTTGCCAATTTACCAAACGCACAAGAATGAATTTTCACCAAAAGTAATTTCTCCACGTTCAGGCTGGTGAACTGCCATTATAAAGATAGAGCAGTCGCTCACATTATTTATGTCAACTCCTGGCGCAACAATATAGAAATGAGTCTCTTTATGCAGTGTGACAAAATGCGGAAAATGTTAATCATTTCTGTATTGTTTGATGTTGCAGTGATTATCAAGTTGCATATAGAGAAATAATGGTGGGGGTAATAATACTATTAATTAAAAAGACAACTTTGATGGTACCGTTAATAGCTGTTCACAGCTCAGATATGCAGTCCTATTTTTGTTATAAGAAATACACAACTTCAGAGACTTGTTATATTATAATTTCACTAAGTGCAACACAATGTGCTTATTGTATGAGCTAAATAAATCCCTTAGGTGCTTGCTGATAATGTCTTGATGAAAGGTAATTCATATTTTAATTAAATAATGTTCTATTACATTTCTGAAAATCAAAACAAGAAGCAGATGGCTTAAAAGGAAATGTGCAACCTCTGCCTATTTTAAAGCATTGTTTAAGGAATATTTCCCTTTTTATCGTAGATTCATTATTTCGATAATATGCTGTGTTAAGGGTTAGCTTTCTTTTGAGGAAAACAAAATGCAATCCAGCACTGAACTACAGACAGGAAAGAGCTGTGGGGTATATCCCAGCAATTACTAGAAAATGGTCACTGAGGGTTTCCATCTGTCCAAACTGCTGTCAAATGTAAAGGTTCAATTGAAACAACCAAATGGAGCAGGCGTAGTATTCGTTTAATAACGAATTAGTAAGATACAAAGTCTTACACATTTTATTCTTCTTTACACTTAAAATAGAGGTTCCGTAATTACTGCAATATTTTTAATTCACTGGCAAAATCATCAAAATGTACAGTATATATTAATCAAAATATACCCCTCTTTTTGAAATGAGCTTATTAAGCTGGGCTTATTTACAAAAGTTACATGAACACAACATCTGAACTTCCAGAAATATATATGTATATATAGGTATGGAATCTGTTATATGGAAACTCATTATCCAGAAAGCTCCTAATTACCATCCCATAGACAACATTTAGATAAAATAATTTAAAATGTAAACACATATTTCCTTTTTCCTATAATAACAAAAAAAGTATCTTGTAATTGATCCCATATAGAATACAATGAATCATTATTGAACTACACTGTTTACATAGCAAATAATTCACTCTATCATTTAAAATTGTATTCTTAATCCAACAAATGTATTTTTTTTGGTGTGTAGGCAGCCATCTCAGTGCATTGCCTGTGTCAGAAGGAGCCAGCGCTACACATTAGAACTGCTTTCAGGCAACCTATTATTTCTCCTACTCCCATGTAACTGTAGGAGTCCCAAGCTGGACTTGGATTTCTTACTATTGAGTTCTATTCTGATATCTACAGTGAGCTGCTATCTTGCTACCTTCCCATTGTTCTGCTGATCGGCTGCTGGGAGGGGGGTGACATCACTCCAACTTGCAGCACAGCAGTAAAGTGTGACTGAAGTTTTTGGTTTTGAAAAACAGATTTCAATGCAGGATTCTGCTGGAGAAGCTCTATTAACTTTTACGTTTTCAAAAAAACATGATTTCCCATGACAGTGTTCCTTTAAACTATTGAGATTACTGAAATACCCCCAGGAACCAAGCATTCTGAATAATAGGTCCTATACCTATATATGTATTTTTGGATTCTGGGACCTGAAGTCCCTCTGCTTTCCAGAAAATCAGTGCATCACTCACTATGGAAAGCAGAAGGACAAGTCTCAGAATCTACCACTTTACAATGGAAATCAAGATAAGGGAGAGTTGCATTACAGTGTACAGTAAGGTTAAGAAGGGATGGGAACCTAGTGCCTGTAAATGAAGATAGACTATAATGGTTTCCTTTCAACCTGTGGAATCAGGTATGTGTGTGTAGGAAAAAAAATAAATGTATATTTATTTCTAAAAGTTAAAATATGCAGCTTTTCTACATAAGCCCAGATAAAGAGTCTATGTCAGAAAGAGGGGTATGTTTTCTCTTTTGTAGACAAATGCAGTCCCAAACCATTTGCCAAACTTCAACAAAAGCTTCCATCTAGGTCACAATATTTTTTACAAATAATTGCTGGTGAGGCATCTTTTGGACATTGAAACTAACAACAAAAACTAACTCCATTAAAGGCCTGGATTTTGACTATGATTTGCTTTTAAGGGGGGGGGGGGTTAAAAATCTCGGCAACCACTTGACCAGCTAAAATGCTTATTCTCCTGAAACCTTGCCCAATATGGTAGGTATTAGAGTTGGCCTCTCCAGTCAGAGAAAAGACAGACTTCTGTCCATGTAGACATCATATAGGGTAATGGAGGACACCTGACACTGCAGGGCTTTGCTGCAAATTAGTGTTTAATAGTGTGTTACACTACATGTTTCGGGCAAAGCCCTTTTTCAAGTGAAAAAGGGCTTTGCCCAAAACATGTAGTGTAACACACTATTAAACACTAATTTGCAGCAAAGCCCTGCAGTGTCAGGTGTCCTCCATTACCCTATATGATGTCTACATGTAATTAGTGCTACAACAGGAGCACAGGAGTGATAGCCTGCTTGAATGAGGTAGCTGAACTGGAATACTGGACTTGGAAAGACTTCTGTCCATCCTGTGCATTAAAGATTTGGACTTTCATCTTTGCTTATGAGGCTGCCTGGAAAAATCCATTAATGAAAACCATAATTAATTTACCCAATGTTTATGACAATCAACTCCATCATTCCCGGAGTTCATTTTGGTCCTACTGTGTACTGCATCTTTAAACTCATTAGCAAGTCAGTTGTTGCCATATCCTTCTAATTTATAAGCAATTTTCTCTCGTTGCAGCTTCATGAGATCAAGAGGTAAGGGAAATAAGTATTCAGGGACAGCAATATTGGATTGCATCTCAGTAGGATGAAGAATACATTAGCTATCAGAAATCATTATTATATATTCTCGTCAAAATATTAATTAAGCATACCAATGGGATTTCCTCATCAAACTGTTCAAACAGGTGGTATTTACTAGCTAATTGTACATTTCCATAACAAATGCTGTCTATTAAATTGTTGCCAGTGGTTCAGATTATATATTAGCACCTGCTATTTTGATTAATTGTCATCATATGCAAAAACAGTAAATGTACCAGGTCCTTTGGCACCGTCCTCTCCTTCTTCTCTTTGTGATAATAAGAAGTGCAACAGCTAATTTCAAAGAACTGAAAACAAGGTACAAGAGTTACCTTGTTGAAACTGTATCAGAATATGATATGCAACCAAGTGTTGTGAATGTCAGAGAAGCACAGTAGGTAAATGTACAACTATGTTTGTTTCATATAATTATATACAAAATAAAGAAACACTGAGGGTAAAAAAGAGTTGGTTTAATATAAATATTCTACATCTTGTCATAATTATTATTGTCTATTATAGCTATAAATGCATAACATATGACATATATTAACTATAAATGGGGTATGGAATCCTTTATCCAGAAACCCATTATCCAAAAAGTTGTAACTTTTGAGAAAGCCATCTCCCATAGAATCCATTTTAATCAAATAATTAAAATGTTTCCTAATTATTTTCTTTTTCTCTGTAATAATAAAACAGTAGCTAAAGTAGTAGATATAATGCATACGTATCAGAGGCAAAACAACCCTGGGTTTAATTAATGTTTAAATGACTTATATCAAAATCCAAGTTTGCAAGGAAAAAAAAACATGAGGAAAAATGCAACTGTAAATATACTTGAGAATATAGTTGGGACTAAAATAAAAATCCATGAAAAGGCACCACAAACAAATCAGTAAGTAAAAGCTATGGAGGTTCAATAGAAGTCAATGAGAGTTTTTTTAGCCGTATTAAAAATGAATGAAGAAATGTGATTCTCACCAGCATGCAACTTTTTTCTGACACAAAATAAGATAGCGTAGGAGAAGAAAAGTTGCAAGCGTTTTGTTGTGGTTATTTTTTCACGTATAGTTGTTAAAGATGATTATGTTGTCCAAAATACCGCCTGGTTATAACACCTGGTATATAAATGTTTCTTTCTTCAATACTAATTTCTACTGATGTTGCAAGTACTGGAACTATGCCAGTGCTTAATGGTTCACTGAAAAGTTTGGTATTTCCACTATTCATAAAATTCAGAGAGATTACCAACATTGTAACATGTTGCACCCTGCACACAAGGCTTGCTAGCAACTGCCAGCTAAAGTGAAAGTCTCAAGTGTAATCTCAAATCTCTAGCCAACATGTCAGGGGCAGCATTAATTTGATGGGCCCCTCCCAACTACCACAAGTTCCTCCCCCCCTATACTAAGATAACTACACAAAAGTTAAGTGTAAGTCAATGTAAGTCAATGTAAACAATGACATTTATATAATATTTAACAATGAACTTCCTTGTAACCTCTGATAGCCACTGAAGGCTGCAAAATATTCTAACCAAGAGTGAGGGACAAGAGTGTTGTCCCTCCTAGGAGTGTTGTCCCTCCTAAACACAGCTTTCTTACTTAACCCACACCCATCACTTTGGCCCCAGGCTTAACGCCTGTTATATTCTACACTTCATACCACTTTCACCAGCATCCCCTAGGGAAGCCCCTTTGGCTGCGATTCCATTCTTGTACCAACCTTGTACTCCCCTAACCCCTTTGCTCAGGGAGGATGGGCTTTAGCTGCTCCAGGTAAAAGAGAATGCCCCTTCACTTGCTTCTATCTTTAACCCTTTGTGTCTCCACCCTTCCTAACAGGCAATCCAACAAACTATAACCCTCAGAACACATTGCACAGCCATTTTTCTGTGTGTAAAATTGGTCCTTGTATTTGAAGTATGTGGTGTTAAGGCACAAATATAGCCATGCCAGCTAGCAACAAACATTCTTGGTTAGTACTGAGCTTTGTTCTACTGCTGAGGGTGTTATCTTGGTGAAGTCAATTTATTACAGTCTTGAAAGCCTCTGTGGTAGGTATACATGTGATCTTAACATTGTTTCTTCTGCCTCTAGTTTAACTACATAAACCTTGGTGACAAACTCTTTGGCATTCTGAATATGATGCACTGTTTTGGAGCTAAGATGTTGGATGTCACCTCTCTGAAGAGTTACAATGTGCCATTGTCATTGGATTAGTGGAGGAGTTTATATGCCGAGAACTTCCCATGCCAGCTTGAACTGAAGAAGCTGCTTGGATGAGTAGTGAAACGTCTTCAGTGATTACCTAGCAAGTCCAGTTGTTTTAGATTTACTTATACTAGATATGAATGTGTGTATCTTTCCATATCAGCATAAATTGTACGATCCATTACATTTTTAATTGTTGCAACAGTTTTTATTTTAAAGGTCAATTCCTCAGTAAATTGCTTTACTAGAGATGATGTCATTAGCATAAGAAATGACTGAAATGTTGGGGAATCTCAAAAAAAAAAACAATGTGTTAGGTCAAAAGGAAAACAAGCAAGATAGTGTTGCCTCAGTTTGTGTTGGACACAAAATCAATTCAGAGTCTGCTACCCTTCTTTTCTCCACTGAATAAGGCATCAATATTGAAAGAAGTGTCGTGGTATTATGAGTAACATGCAGAATTAGATGTCAGACCTTTGTCCTGTTCAGAATTCAGACTGCTTTCATTAAAAATATATACTATTTTGCCCTTCTATAAGACATCTGGCACGCTGAACTATTCCACAGAGATAGAAAGATTGCCATATAACTATGCAGATTGGCTAATTATAAAGAGAAATATTCGCAAATTATACAATGTTGATAGCCTGATCTCCAATGATACTGTCCATATAATAAGGTATTGTGCGTGTTGAAATATCTTATTTAACCAAACAATAACAAAAAATAAAGAAAAAACACCTGCATTCAAATCCCTCAAGATTTAAGTTGACTTCAAATGCCTGTAAACAAAACAATGAGAAAGCTACAGTGGTGTGAAAAACTATTTGCCCCCTTCCTGATTTCTTATTCTTTTGCATGTTTGTCACACAAAATGTTTCTGATCATCAAACACATTTAACTATTAGTCAAAGATAACACAAGTAAACACAAAATGCAGTTTTTAAATGAGGGTTTTTATTATTTAGGGAGAAAAAAAATCCAAACCTACATGGCCCTGTGTGAAAAAGTATTTGCCCCCTGAACCTAATAACTGGTTGGGCCACCCTTAGCAGCAATAACTGCAATCAAGCGTTTGCGATAACTTGCAACGAGTCTTTTACAGCGCTCTGGAGGAATTTTGGCCCACTCATCTTTGCAGAATTGTTGTAATTCAGCTTTATTTGAGGGTTTTCTAGCATGAACCGCCTTTTTAAGGTCATGCCACAACATCTCAATAGGATTCAGGTCAGGACTTTGACTAGGCCACTCCAAAGTCTTCATTTTGTTTTTCTTCAGCCATTCAGAGGTGGATTTGCTGGTGTGTTTTGGGTCATTGTCCTGCTGCAGCACCCAAGATCGCTTCAGCTTGAGTTGACGAACAGATGGCCGGACATTCTCCTTCAGGATTTTTTGGTAGACAGTAGAATTCATGGTTCCATCTATCACAGCAAGCCTTCCAGGTCCTGAAGCAGCAAAACAACCCCAGACCATCACACTACCACCACCATATTTTACTGTTGGTATGATGTTCTTTTTCTGAAATGCTGTGTTACTTTTACGCCAGATGTAACAGGACACGCACCTTCCAAAAAGTTCAACTTTTGTCTCGTCGGTCCACAAGGTATTTTCTCAAAAGTCTTGGCAATCATTGAGATGTTTTTTAGCAAAATTGAGACGAGCCATAATGTTCTTTTTGCTTAAAAGTGGTTTGCGCCTTGGAAATCTGCCATGCAGGCCGTTTTTGCCCAGTCTCTTTCTTATGGTGGAGTCGTGAACACTGACCTTAATTGAGGCAAGTGAGGCCTGCAGTTCTTTAGATGTTGTCCTGGGGTCTTTTGTGGCCTCTCAGATGAGTTGTCTCTGCGCTCTTGGGGTAATTTTGGTCGGCCGGCCACTCCTGGGAAGGTTCACCACTGTTCCATGTTTTTGCCATTTGTGGATAATGGCTCTCACTGTGGTTCACTGGAGTCCCAAAGCTTTAGAAATGGCTTTATAACCTTTACCAGACTGATAAATCTCAATTACTTTTGTTCTCATTTGTTCCTGAATTTCTTTGGATCTTGGCATGATGTCTAGCTTTTGAGGTGTTTTTGGTCTACTTCTCTGTGTCAGGTAGCTCCTATTTAAGTGATTTCTTGATTGAAACAGGTGTGGCAGTAATCAGGCCTGGGGGTGACTACAGAAATTTATATTGAAATTGAAAATTTAAATTGATAAACCACAGTTAAGTTATTTTTTAACAAGGGGGGCAATAACTTTTTCACACAGGGCCATGTAGATTTGGAGTTTTTTTTCTCCCTTAATAACGTAAACCTTCATTTAAAAACTGCATTTTGTGTTCAATTATGTTATCTTTGACTAATAGTTAACGGTTTTTGATGAGCAGAAACATTTAAGTGTGACAAACATGCAAAAGAATAAGAAATCAGGAAGGGGGCAAATAGTTTTTCACACCACTGTATATGCTCCTCTCTAGTGTTCGATCATAGAAACAAGGTTATGGAAGTTTTGGAGTAACTGTTGCATCCTCATATCTGTTTACAGACGATCACGGCAGTTGCAGTTCTGCAACAGCATTAGGGAAATCAATGCAGTAGTAGAGAAAAAAAGCTAAATTGGATCTGTGCTGGTTCCTGATTGGATGTTTACCATGTGACAGTCTTACCATGTGTAATGGATTAATGTTTGTGTAAATATCAACATTGTGGGTGAATGTTTTATGACAGCACAGCAGATATTTAAGTTAAAGTAGCTAAGGTTCATTTAAAAACCCAATTTATCTGGCTTACATACATATATACAAGGTCATATTAAATGACCTTGTACTTTAACATTTAATCCAATGTTTTGGCCCAGCTTAAAGAGCATGCTGCTTTTGGAATGCAGTATACCATTGCCTGGAATGTTTTTTAATGACAACTATGGAACATCTTTATTGTCCCCAGGTTGCACTTGTATTGATAAATATGGATAAGTAAGATATTTCCACATGGATTCACTGTTTGTATAATATACAGTCACTGACAAAACCCATATTTTTAGGAATATGATCAAAAAGGGAACTGGTAGTGGGGTAGGATTTGCCCATATAACCGGTTTTGGGGCTGAGCATGAGAGAAGCTGGGACTTCCTTACCCAATTACATTGGAGCTGTTCCAAGTATCTTCCCCTTATTATCTTCTACTTCTCTACAGTCGTTTACCTGCAGGAAGTATGTTCATAATAGGTGTGATAGGATAATAGGTTATTGAGTTGTGATCCCTATAAGATTTCAAAACCCACTGTGGTATAAAACAATAAAGAATCACATTTGATTGATTTGGTTCTCGGGAGTGCACTCTTTGCTGATTTGCATCTAGCCATCAGTGCTCTACAGCTGACTTCTCTTCATGACATCTAGTCGTTGGCCCAGGGTCAGAACATTCAGATCATTTCAATTCTATGTTGTTAGGTAGGTAGACAATTTTAGAAACCTGGTTTATCTGGATTGATCTTCATGGCATAGCTACCTCTAGACTTGTCCCAAGTCTTTCTAAATTCCTAATCTACAGATCTTTATCTTTAAGAGTTAATATGTTCATTTGTATTTTCACAAATTGTTCAGTACTTTTTACAGATTTTCTATATTTTGCTGATGTTGAGTTCCAATAAATTAAAATATTGCCATTTGTAACATATGCCTTCGGTGTTGCTTTGCAGATGCAATATTTTTTTAGGAAGTTGCAAACAACTGTTAGCAAGTATGAATATTAAATAATTTAGGAAGTTTGTATAAGATAGGATGCAGTATGCCTGAATATCATTGCTTCAAACAAAAAACTAAAAAGCCTGTGGGATCAGAAGGGTTCTTCTATAAATGGAAATAAACACAAGAAAATAAAACATGCTTTTTTTAACCCCAATATATCATTTTAATTGGAAAGTAGATTTAGAAATATAATTTCATATTAGTGAGTCAGAATAATAGTGTAAGTGAATTACAGGTTAATCTACCCCTGCTGTGTAAAATGCCCTTTATGATCAGTAGTGCCACTGGGTATTCCCTATTACCTAAACAGTAGGAGATACCAGATTTAGATCTCTTTAGCCCATGAAGCCTGAAGTAGGATCCCTCAGTAAGCCCTCAGTAAGAACAGTAATCTAAGGTAGGAGCACACCTCCAGCGGAACCTTTTCCTCCAATACCATTATGAGAGCCTACCTGAAAGAGGGGGAGTCTATTGTAACATGTGCTCTGCCTGATAGTATTAGAGGTAGCATTGGAATACTCAAAGCAGCTGTTAAAGCAATTTGATTTTTTAAAGATATTGATACAGATTATGTTATATACCAGGGGTGGCCAATACGTCGATCGCAGTCCACCAGTCAATCCTCCGTGGATTTCTGGTGGACCGAGATCAAGCCGGGGATGCGGAAGTGCTGCGTTGCATACATACAGATTCATGCCGCACTTCCGCATTGCGCATCGGTCCGGTCGAACGCGACCGCAAAAAGTGTGGCCATCCCTGTTATATAACAATAATTGTGTCCCAATGAGGGCCATTAAAAATGCTATGCCAAAAGTAAAAGTATCACTTTTTTCCAATATACTGTATATCCATTCTGTAACCTGTAAATGAGTTAATAGCATTTGCTATGATTTGAGAACACTGCACAATGCAAACCTACATAACATAAAAGGAAATAAATACATAGATTATCTTACAGATAGAGATCAATAAAGTTCACAGAACCTAATTCGAATTTTTAATCATTGTGTTTCTATGTATCAGTTATTTTTATTAATTTCTTACACAATGAAACAGTTTAAACCCATTGTTTGTATGTGTTGCTCTTGCTTTGTTTCATGAAGTAGCTGTTAGACTTACTAGGAAGGCACAGTAGTTTTGGGAAATACTAAGCTTTATAGGGGACCTGTCAGCCTAAGAAATAATTCCAGATTCATTTCTATCATGTTAATTGAGCAAAATTAACTTAATTTAGCCTATATAAATTATTAACATTTTGGGGCTGATTTACTAAGACACGAATTCCGACCGAATTGGAAAAATTCCGATTGGAAAATGAACATTTTGCGACTTTTTCGTATTTTTTGCGATTTTTTCGGCGCCTTTACGACTTTTCGGAAATTATCGCGACTTTTTCGTTACCAATACGATTTGCGCGAAAAAACGTGAGTTTTTCGTAGCCATTCCGAAAGTTGCGTTTTTTTCGTAGCGTTAAAACTTGCGCGAAAAGTTGCGCTTTTTTCGTAGCGTTAAAACTTAAAAGGCGCAATGTTTTGCGCAAGTTTTAACACTACGAAAAAATCGCAACTTTTTGCGCAAGTTTTAACGCTACGAAAAAATCGCAACTTTCGGAATGGCTACGAAAAACTTGCGTTTTTCCGCAAAAATCGTATTGGTAACGGAAAAGTTGCGATAATTTTCCGAAAAAATCGCAAAATACCGATCATTACGAAAAAAACGCAATCGGACGCATTCGGCCCGTTCGTGAGTAAGTAAATGGGCCCCTTTGTTTCCTTGAGTTTTGCAATTCACAATCACACCAAGCAGCCAGTTTTCTATCATCCCTAAATCTTGTGAATGATCCAGAATGGGGGACTGATGTCTATGCTTATGCACAGGCTCCACAGTTATAGGCAGTGAGGAGTGAATGTGAGGAGGGAAGTGGCATTCAGTTTTGAATGGAAAGTAAACATAATTCCTAAGCCTCAGACATAGAGGCAATACACGATTGGCAGCTCAGATTTTCAAGTACCTTAATAGCAGGGATGGATATTTTAATTACAAAAAAACTTTGCGTTTCATGTTTAGTTTACAAAGGACCTTTATTATACAACTATTTATAGGGTGCAGGTCCCCTTTAATGAAAACACGGGAAAAGGAATACTAGTTTATAGGAACATGTAGTTGTGATATCTTGCTTTTAGGTAGGAGAGCCTATTAAAACATAAAAGACAAACATGATTTAATATTTTCTTACCCAGTTTATGCTTATCTACAGTTTTCTGAACCATAAACTCATAGCAGGCATGTTTCCAACAGACAATTTTATGTAAAGACTTGAGATCTGGATCATGCAGGACTTAAGCCGTGAATAGTGAAGTGTTTAGGTTTCATTTTTATACTACCGTAGTTCCTTCTTGCCTTGATTAATTCAAATGATCACACCAAATTATAATGTAATCACTATGGGCAACAGACTACATAAGGACTTCCTTTCCATTAAAAAATGCAGGAGCGCTGAAATGCTTATTTATGAATGCCAGTGCAATACAAAAACAAAAATATGCGCTTTTTACCCATGATGCAATATTTTCCATCAGAATTTCAGTCTAATAGCCAATGCCCACTAGCATCTGCTGCAACTGTAGTGCAACTTACCAATACAGACACACATTTTTCTTATAAATTTGTATTGGAATGGTATAACACTTGAAATAAATAATGGCACTTAAGTGATTCACTAGGTACAAATGAGTTGTCTGTATGAGCATAGGGAACACCAAAACAACAACAACTTTATCGCATTGCACTTGGGCTTGCATCACAGAAGCATTTTTTTTCAATATTTTTTCCCTCTGAGGTGGTCAGTGAATCCTCAAAATACCTTCATACAAAATCCGACATTGATATATTATCTTTAAACCTCAAAATGATCTCCTAACACACAGTAATCATTTATTTATTAAGTACTCTGCAGGCTACAGACACTGACAATTAACCTTGCAAAAATGTTAATACAAAATATTATTGTGAAAAGGGCACCACTCCAAGGAGATTGCAATCTAATGAAAATGAAGACATGGTGTCTGTCTGAGGGGCTAGAGGTTATCTGCTAGAAGTGTGTGGTGTTGCTATTTGGGCTTGGCACGCTTTCAAAATTTTGAAATCTGCATGTAAATGAACTAAATTGCTATTTGGACCATTAATTCAGCGTGGAATGGTTAAATTGACTCATTTCTCCGTTAATGACAAAAGTCTTAAAATAGTTTATGTCGGCACAATTCATTAAAGTAAGTTTTTAAAACCTTTTGGTGCACAAAAAAACCCCATTGAAGGGTGATACTTAAGATGTAAGGAGGATAAATATGTATTGTTTATGCGTGAAGGAGAACCCGAAGTCTCCTTAACTGCCAAACAAGGCCAGGTAACAGCTAATTAAAAATGCTGGCTCCAATTAACAAATGAGGCAAGTGATCTGAACATTAGAGCGGACAGAATAGTAAATAGGACTCTTGACTGCAGAGTGTTCACTAGGGGAAGATGACTGAGAAATTGAGTTGCACCATCAATCCTCATGCGTTTCATTTAAATTCAATGCTTTCATTTTGTAGGATATGATTTCCCCTATTATGTTTTTTTTTTTGTTAAGGTTGATCTGACAGAGAGGATGTTGCTGTTTGGTAGATCGGTCCATATGGTAGGTTGGGATAATCTGCCTGAGGATGGGCTATTAACTTTCATTAACTTAAAGCTAGCGTTAACTGCTTTTGGGATTTTTGAAATTTCTTGGTAGGCTTATTTATTTAACAAGTGCAAAGTGCAAAAAAATCCTAGAGTCCATGCATTATTTGATATATGATACAGGCACAAAAGGCTCAGAAATCAGGACTGAGTGTCTTTGGGAGCAAATGTCACCTGCTTTATAAGGGGGTGTGGCACAGGAAGGACATGCATGTGTACATACATATCCTGTAAATGCATGAAATTCAGCAAGAGCATCTGTAGGGGCAATTAGAAAAAGTTCACACAAACCAGTGCAAGTGCCTTATACATTGCTTTTAATTGGGTGCAATCCTAAGCCCCCCTGCCCCTACTGATGGTAAATGCATAGCCCGTCTCCGTAAAAAAACATGCCAAATTTACTGTATCAACAGTTCTATCTCACTGTATAAGCAATAAAGTCATCTTGGCTTCATATGGTTAAGGAGATGACTCCATAAATAATAGGTTTAGAGAGCAAAATAACAGCCCGAGGCATGTGCCATGTGATAGAAAACTTCATTTTCAGATCATTCCTGAGTTTGAAAGAAAGCAATTTCCATACAATATCCCACCATATTTAGTAGGTGCATACCTCTTTGAATGGTAGTGGGCTTTTATTTGGGTCTTTTGGGAACTATACAGGCTAGGCTTTTGTCCTATGGGTTATGAATGACCCATGGGGCACTGTCACATTTTTCACTGGAAACATTTTCTGGTGAAGCTTGACACTGGCTTGGCCAAACTGTCTCTCTACAAACTGGGTTAAGAGGAGTCACCATGAGGAGAACCCAGAACATCATTCTGTTGGTGTTACCAACATTATAATTTGCCTTTTATTTTTCTATAGTAAAAAAAGTAGTAAAGATCCTGGAAAAGAGGCAATATTGGAAAGGCTTAGTATGAAGAAAGAACACATCCCTAAGTGAAGTCCATTCATGAAACCAAAAGAAAATATTTCAGAAGACTTGCAAACGGCATTACACTATATGTCATTTCCATCCAACTTGCAAATAGGGAACCTACCTACTGAGCAACTTGGTCCAACAATTGCTCTAAATTATTTCTGACTGATATTATTAAGAAATTAATTTAGTTGTCCTTTAACATTAAAAGCATGGTACTATGCTAAGTAAAACAATCTCCTTATTTAATATTTATGACATTTTAATATATAGGGTCAGAATGTGAAAAATAGAAAAGGCTGGGGAGACTTTTTCAAGATGCCACGGTATGTACATACTTGTTAAGCTACATGTTAGGGCCCTGATAGCTGCTAGACCTTTTGAGTATGCCCATTTTATCTGAAAATGCAGCAGGAGGTTAATCTGTCTACAGCAGCTGAGACAATGGACATCCATTTAAGCTAAATTAAAAGCAAAATCACAAGGAATATATTACTGGGAATTAGACTTGCTAAATAGCAGCTTTCTAAAATATGAGAAATTTATAATAAAAAAGAGCAGAAACAAAATAAGCAAAATGTGAGCCTGGTGGGAACATGAAGGATTCCAGGTCATCTTTCATGGACTATTCTAATGCGCTCCATTTCCCACATGGTTTGAGTTGTGCAAACTCGATTATTCATCTTAATACTTTAAATACACATGGATTATGCACCAAAACGAAGACTTTATGCTAGAATTATGTTATTATTATGTTTTGAAAAATGATAATGCAACATCATTAAGTGGGCTATCATTAAACACACACACAAAAAACAGAACTAGCAAAAAAATTCTTGCATATAGGTCTTCCTAGCTTTCCTTAATTAAGAAGTTTATTAGCCATAATTTATATGTTTACAAGCCACAAGACAACTTATGTTTAATTGAGAGCTGGTCTAATTATACTGTTCTGCAAAGATTCTCACATATATTTTTAGATTTATATTGTATAGTTATATCTTCAACTCCTTGCATTCTCCAGAAGCGGGCAATTGTTTCTCACTATCTTACTCCATCATTCTCTCTACCCTATACCCACCTCCTGGTTTTATCCACCATTCAACCTCTTCCAGTTCCTTACTTTCCCTTATTTTTTTTTCCATCTTGTTATTTTCTCTCCATATCTCTTATATTTTTCTCCGTCCTTTTTTTGTCTAGCCTTATTTCTCATTCCCCTTCTCCCCATGTAATTTATATACAATCCAAAATGTGTAATTGATCCACAGTTTTCCCCCTTTTTTGTAGCTTCTTTCCAGCGTCTGCTCTGTAAGGGACCTACTTATGTTCTGGCAAGGACCTCCCACATGGACAGGACAGACTGTATAATTATAATTATGGTTTAATCACTATTAACACCCATGCTGGACATTTAATGCATACATCTAGCCACACAAACAGTACCTTACAGAACAAGATTTCCTGAATCCCGTATTCAGTGAGTTCATATAACCTTAAGCACTCTCCAGAGATAATCATATAACAATATTGAAAGTACCACCTATTCATGACCCTTGTGAGTGATGCTGCTATAGGGTCTGTTGTTCTGTGGCCCAACTGTTCTTGCCTTGAACAAAGGGCTCATGGGATAAGCTAGGCACATTGTCAGTATCACTTTAAAATAATAAGAACACTGAGGTAAAACCATAAAAAGATATAACAGTTTATGGCAAAGCTAACGCTCTCAAGGATCAATATGGAACTCTCCACTTACTAATATATCAACTCCCTCGTCTCTCAGTCAAATCATATTAAAACATGACAGATCATCAAAAGGATTTTGTGTAATACCGGTAAATGTATTCTTGCTTATTCTTCATCTTCAGGAAAAAATCAAGTTTATGAGTTTTTGGTCATTATAAAACATTATAAATCATTATAATTTCCCAGCTGAATAAGGGGACATAAAATGTTATGACATTGCATATATCCCACTGTTTATTCTGCACACGAAGGCTGTCAAACCTGTGGTCTTATCTGTTATGCTGACGGCTATTCATATTAAAACTATTGCATGTAAAAAATTGTTGGTAGTCTGAGTAAATATAAACTGAGATAAAAGCCTTGAAGATAGATGCAGGGTACTCAGTGACATCTAAATATAAGAAAAAGGCAAAATATAAATGTGATCATGGAGATAGGTGAGCAGGAGCAGTCCTCCGTTGCACATTGCCATAGAAGGTGATCAGCATGGTCTAGAAAGGGAATGGAAGTGACAGCTTACACAGTAAGTGTACCACACAGTATCTGCACTGCTCTGTAATTTTGGAGAGGTGCCATTTGGCCTTGTGTTTCTATATGGCCACAAAACTCTTTGGTGACTTACAATATCCTTATATTTTACAATAAGGGGAACATTATTTATTATATATATAAGAGCCATGAATCTCCTGTAAATTATATAGTGGATAATAAACCTCCTACTGTAAGTTATAAAGATATTAGAAGTCACCGAGCATTTACGTGACAGGTATACAGGTCACATTACTCACCTAAAATGATGTTTGCATGTAATTCTTTAGGCACAGGTACACTTTGCCTATTGATACGTTCAACTGTGAGAACCCTCAATGATGTCCCCCTTGAAGGTGGCAATAGAATCCAGGTTTCCAAGCGACAATAGACACACTTGCACATAATTCAGAACAGGAGGATGGATGGACACACCTGTGTTAAGTTTAACTATGTGAAAATGCAAGGAGTGACTGTTTATGAATGTCAATTTGAGCAAAGACTGCATCCATTTTTGTGCAGCTACAACAGTAGTTGTAGCCATAACTGAGCCCTTCTGTATTCTTAATATGAGGGGAAAAAACAAATTTGTTAAACAAAACACTAAGCGAAATGGCATTTCCATATTATGGACCTTTCTGAATAACAGGTTTCCAGATCCCATATTGTAAAACAAGGTCAAAGGCATGGCAAGACCATTACTCCAAGTGTCAGTAGGAGAAGAGAGTGTTATATTGCAATACACCATGCTCCATCTTTATTTCGCACCATCGTGAGGGAGTGAGCTTTACGTTCCTGACCTACAGAACAGTTTAATACTCAGCAAGTCCCGAACAGGCACTAAAATAATAAAAGTTCCTTGTGAGAGCTAGCAATAGAAATCTTTTCTCTCTGTGGAACAAACATCTGACCTTCCCTGTGCATGTGTCTTGGCTTCCAAAACCTTTTTTTTTGGAGCAGAGAATTAATTTTCGTTAAGCTAAGGAACTGTCTTTATAATGAATAGTAAATTCAATCTTCTCAAATGATGACACTGAATTGCTTATTAAACATTTACTGTACTGTGAGACAGTGACTGAAGTGATAGGCAGCGTTATAAAATGTGGGATTTAGTTCAGCTCTGGTGTGTGTCGAGATTCAAATGCCCTTTGGCACAAACTATAGAGATGCAGAACCTGTACAATGCTAGTCTATTCTGAATTGCCAGCGTGCTGTATTTGTCTTTTTTAAGCACTTTCCACTTCTCTCATTATATATATCATTTACAGTACATTAGGACGAAGCTGGAATGAGTAGGATTTTTAAAGTCGAATGGTAATTTTTGTTTTGAACGCTTTTCTTTCTCTCACAGGAGCATACTATTAAAATGACAAGTAAGCTTATAATTAGGACTTAAGCAATAATGCTTATGTCCTCCACGGCTTTTACTGGGGTTAGATATATTCAGCTAATAATGCTGAGCTTTGCTCTGTGACCTTACTGTACCCAAATGATTATGTTACTCCATGCATTATAAATTAGCCTATCATCCCTCCTGTATGAAAGTTACTACGGTTGGGACCAAGAGCCAAACAGGCATAGCTTGTTGGAGAGAGCCCATTAAAGGCACATCACACTGACTTGTTATGGATTTTGAAAGCAACAAATGTTTGGATTAACTCGTTAAGCAAATCATGGCTCCTTTGAGGGCTAAGTGACTATTTGTTCAAAATAAACTAGCAGATAAACACACATTGTATGAAATTTTGAAAAACAAGCTAAATTACAGGTGTCATGGTGTAATGTGTCTATGTGGGAGGTCACATAAGACATGTATGTACTTTCACACTAGATAAGGCTGATATTGTAATGAAATTGCCTATTGGCTGAGATTGGAAGCCCCAAACTTCAAGCTGACATATATTTTATTGTTGTTTTTTTTTTAGTGAACAATTTAGCAACCAATTATATGTATTAAAAAATGAATAAACCAGTTAGTAGCAGCTGATAGCCGGCAAGCATCTCTAGGCTGGATGTAGTCAACTGCAGCTAGAATACCATGAGTTAACAATCCCTTTAAAATATTACTCTGAGAGGTAAAAAGAAGAACTGGTGAACATTTTAATTCTTTCATTTTTTGCTTTTACTGAAAGATTCAAGGGGATGGAAAAGCTTAAAATTCTAACAATGTGCCATAAGTCATCAGTGTTCAAACATTATCAATAAAAAGGATTATGACAAAAAGCCAGGGCTGGATCTCTTTCCACTCACTGAAGTGTATAATAGGACAGCGCATTGACACCTGCTGCATTCTCGGCCCATTACAGCCATATGGGGCTTTTAAGAATTGCTGCCTGCACGGCTGACGTTATATACTATGTGAACCTTTCCATGGCACATGACTGCAAGCAATAAATTCTTTGGAGTGAAGCAAAAGATTTTCTGAGCAAGATTGCTTATGAACCTAAAGTAGTTCATCTTAAAGATCAGCGTGGGCATGCAGTCATTGTGAATATGCAGCAAAGTGCAACAAAAAAGAAAAAGTTATTCAGTGTGTTGGGTACAGTTTTCATTCATTTTTTAAATGCTAAAAGATATTTGGTGCCATTGCTTGGGCACTGTCTATTTACAGGACTTTAAAGAGGTAATGTTATACCTACCATAGCACCCAATCTGCACATAGCATTTACTTGTCTACTGTTTGAAAGCAAGCATCTGATTAGTTGCTTTGGGTTCTCAGACCTGAAGTAAACTTTATGAACGCACAAAAAGCTAGGTGTTAGTGAGATCCATGTCCAAAACAGTAAGTAAGTGAGAAGCCCAACAACCTAAGTAGACTCGACGTCCCATCAATGAATACTGTAATAGTTCATACATAAATTGAAGTCACTTGAAAAAATGATCATTTAGTTTATCCTTACTATAACTTCATCACTAGGTCAAGTTAAAGGCTCATGGTATACAAGTCTGTAAAGGAGGCCTCGGACTTAATTGTCTCAGAGTCACATTCCAAAGCAAGAGCTCAGTGTTTTTAGTAAATTTGATTCAAACTTAGGTATCCAAAGGACAGGGTGCAGGGTGGGACTGGGAGGTGCAGGGCGCCGCACCCCCTAAGGTGCCTTGGCCACTTCCCCCTAACCCCACCACATGGGCCCCTGCACAATGTCCTCCCCTGAGCTTGTGTAAGTGATGAGTCTGGGCAGCTGGGGCCCACTGGGTTTCATTCTGGTGCCCTGGTGGCCAAGTCTGACCTTGGCAGGGTGGACTGTTTTAGTAAGATGACTTCCACATATTTCAACCAAAAGGAAGCAAACACATGCTAAAACAAAGCAAGAAAAATATAAGGGTTCTTAGAATCGCCACTCTAACACAAGGCCGGCAACTTGCTGAAAAGCTGCTCATACATGTAAAAATCTTATTATTCAACACTCCGATCAGCCAAATCAGATCAGTTAGACTATTTAGCCTCTCCAGATGAGGCTTGGATAATATTATTCTCTACCAGATTTCTATGCACAGACAATCATAGTGAAAGTGGATAAAGAAACTCTAGATTTTGATGGAAGGCTTTAAATCAATACATCTCATCCTACAAGTCGGACGTAGTTGCACATCTAAAAATAATTAAAAGGTAATTTTCATGAATAGTTATGGAAAATCTCTCGCAATTGCCCATACAGAAGGCCTTCTTATCTACCAGCATACACACAAGGCCTCCCACAGAATAATACTGATGGTTTAGTGAATGTTTTGAAACATAGAAATCCATATTAGTGGCAAAACTAATGGGTTTAAACTGACAAAAATAATGTGCTTATTTAATTTTTAAAAGTTTTTAGTAGACATAGGGCCAGATTTACTTTTTTATTTAAAAAAATCGAATAAACTCCAAATTTCCACGAATGTCTGTCATTTACTAAAAAGTCTGAGCTGAAAAAGTATGTGCTTAAAAAAGTTGGCAAAAAGTCGAAAAACTACAACTTTTTTCAAATCAAAATCACTACTATTTCGAATTGTTGACAAAAAAACAGCATTTACAAAAAGCAAAGAAAGATGCTCCATGGAGGGGAAGGGACATTTGGCATTGACTTCTACATGATCTTCATACATTGTAGCTGGCGAATTGTCGGATTCAGATTATTAGCCATTTTGTCACATAGTAAATCATGAAAACTGTTTACTGCAACTTTTAGCTCTGAAAAAAATCCAAATCGGAAAAAAAATTCATAGCATTAATAAATAGCACCCTTAAGGTATGTTGATCCAAATCACAAAAATCCCCTTATCTGGGAAACCCCAGGTCCCAGGTATAGAGATAAATTAGTGCTAGTCTAATTTATTTTATTATCAAAAGTAGAGATATAATACAGATTTACTAGTGCTGTTTATTTTACTTATGTTGAACACAGGTGTTTATTAAATCTCTAGATGTCATATCCTCTGTTAGAAAATATGGGCCACCCAGTTACTGCAGTAAGTGTCCATCTGCAGAAAAAATAATACAAATATCAGTACATGGTCCTCCTATTGTTGTTAAACTACAGGAGATTGTTCAAAGATACTTTGAGTTTAGGGCTAGTGCCATCACCTGCCAGCTGACGGAGCCAAAGTGTAATTGGTTTTCCTAAAGAAATATAAAAAATAAGAAGAAAAAACCTTAAAGCCTGCCATCAAAAAGCAACTTCCATACAGATCTGGGAACACTGAAACTCACTCTTTCATGAAACAGAAATTTGTGTTTTACTTACTGCCTCCTTTTAACACTCTGAGAAAGCGAGGAAATAAACTGTACACAGAATGCAAAGTGCTCAGTTTATCCTCTTCAGACATTCACGCTCAGACAACCGGACTGAATAAAAGGAGACAATCCACCACTGACCTGGTTTTCTACATCAAAACTATTGTGAAGCTCCACAGGGGGATTTCCCACTGTTAGTTGGAGAATTACCTGCTTCTGAGGCTCGCTACCAGATCACTCCAGAAATAAATAAGTAAACTAAGGACAGACTAACGATTTTTATGAGAGCACCTGTAAACAAATGGATTATGCTCTTTGTAGTATAAAAGGCAAATATACGCAGTTTATAACACTTACATTATCTTGCTATAATAAGTGATGTAATTACCTTAATAACGCTTTTTTTTTTACCATGGAAGTAATGTAGCCAGTGATTGGCTGTACGAGATTTTTTTAGGAATTGTGTAGTGCGTGGGAGATATTTGGTGAGTTTTGCACATGCATATCAATTGAAAATGCAGACATTGTGCATTAATAAACCAATTTTCCCATATTGTTAGAAGATTTTGGAGATTACCCATAAGCAAAGGCCCCTCTTTCAATTATGTTCTATAAAAGCAATTGGGGCCCATTACCGTTCCTTGAACAACACCACCAAGCCTTGCTGTCTTCTGTATCATTCATGTCAGTCACAGGATGAATTCTACTTCAGATAGCTGATCTTACCAAAGAGTTAGACACGTATGTAAGTATTTTAGATATGTGTGAATTACATTTTGTGAAAGTCTAAACATGCAGAATTTCTGTATTTGCCATTGATCCTGTAATGTAGCTAAAAGTACTAACTCATTGATTAGCTATTTAGAATTCAGTTGTTTAAGCATTTTACCTATTAAGAACATGGGACGAATGGCATTTATCACTTTTCATACAGTCATGGGAAAAATACATTATTAAATAATAAAGGGCTGCAAAAGCACAAGACAGATTTATGTATGAATATTACATAGACATAGCAAGGCTGGTGTCAGGCAGTTCTGAGAATACAGTGCTTGGGAATTATATCATGGGTCCATGAGGCCCAAATTTCACAGAATTTGTCCTGTCTTCCAGAGAAACAGAAAATCTCTCCATGCTACAAGTCTTATTTAGAGCATGTTGCCAGGGTAAATATTGTGTAGACCAGTTGAGAGGCAATTTGCGCATTTGCTCCTTAACTCCTTTACATTAACACAGGGGTCCCCAACCTTTCTTATTCATGAGCCACAGTCAAACGTAAAACAACTAGGAGAGCAACACAAGCACCATACAACTTCATGGAGGTGCTAAACAAAGGCAAAGATTGGCTATTAGGGGCCTCTATGCACACTATCAGCTTACAGGAGGCTTTATGTAGTACATCTTGTTTTTATTCAACAAAAACTTGCCACCAAGAGGCGTGTTTACTAAGGGGCATATTTATCATGTGGTGTACAAAGTGGAGTAAAGAATTACCAGTGATATTGCTTATAGAAGCCAATAAGGTGCTTTGGTTTGAAACTGTTGAAATCTGATTGCTGATTGGTTGCCCTGGGCAACATCACCGGTAATGTTGTACCGCATTTTACACAGCATGATAAATATACCCCTCAGATTGGAGATAAATATGATGATGTTGCCCATAGCAACCAATCAGCAATAAGATATGAACAGTCAAGTTAGAAATCAAAGCAAAGACCTAATTGGTTGCTACAGGCAACATCACCAGTGATATTTATCTCCATTCTTAGTAAACACACTCCCATGTCAGAAATTAAAAAATAACTACCTGGTTTGGGGGCACTGAGAGCAACATCCAAGGGGTTGGGGAGCAACATGTTGCCCCAGAGCCACTGGTTGGGGAACACTACATTAGCACAAATTCTCTTTGTGCCCTACTTTAAAACAGACCCTGTAAATATGGTGGCTCCAAATGGCATTAATAAGTTAAGATATACCGAAAAAATAATGTTTGGTGCACAAGAATACTGAAGCCTTCCTCAGCCTAGAAATAAGGAAATGTTGATGTTTACCTCCCAGTGTTCATTCTGCTATTAACATTTGCGCTATATACTGTAGAGCGAAAAATAATTCTACTGCTTGTGTCCTGGTAATTACTTTTTATATGATTTTATACTTTATCCTATAGGATACTGCTGGGCTTTGATTTGCCAAGTATTTGATCCTATCTTATTTTTCCTCCTGGACATTATCCTCATATTAATCTATAACAGAGACTGCAGCCAAAATAGCAGATCTTCAATACAATTTTGCAGGATTGTGTTACATGCAAAGACAGCTATTACTTGCCCCGTTTATGTAATTTCAGACCAGGGGATTGAATATTGTTGTATAGATCTAAACTGACATGACTGTCATGCTAACTTTGTAAATTGATTCAACATGACAATTGTTTTCAGTTTTCTATGTAAAGCCATTTTGCTTAATCCAACTCTAACAACACAGGAAATGGAAAAGTTCTTAATAAAAAAAAGGTTATGAATATTTATCAGCTTATCATACCTGGAAATTGAATGCTTCATCAATTATCTTCACTATTAATTATTTAATGCCTAAAGTATAAATGCATATTTCTTAAGTATCTAATGAATTCTGTGATAATGAAGGCAAAATTGTCTGCTTGTACATGCTTGCGTGTGTATTTGTGTGGACACACATACATACATGCACAAGTAATCTGATTGAATCAAACACAGGCTGGAAGTTGTGTATCTCTGCTCTACACTATTCATAGGGGGATGAGATTGTAGATCCTCTGATCTTGAAGCACCTACTATACAGACCTTTAATCATGGAGAGCCTATGCCCTCTCCAACATGGCATTTCTGACATACTAGCAGGGAACACAGAGGTTCTCGTCTTCTACAGTGGCGGTAATGGGAGGACTAGTATTAAAACAATTAACCTGTGAATGAGGTTAAAGGAGAATGCAAGTCAAAATTTAAAAAGCATACTGCCCAATAGTCCTCCTATAGTTTAGTAAAAAAGCCACACTTTTGGCTCACCTAATCAAATATTTACTCAGTCACACTTACTTCACATTTTCTAGAACAGGCAGCCATCTCTAAAAAGGTATTCTCCCTTCCTTTCCCTCCCTGCTTCATACTGCACATGTGTTTCATTCCCTCCCCCCCTCTCCCCTCTGCCAGACGCGCTTCTGATTGGCTGGTGGGCATGTGTAGCTCAGAACAGCAGACAGGATCAAGTTACACACATGCTCAGAGAATAGGAACGCTGCCGCTGGCAGCCTACAGGAAGGACAGGGAGATTTCAGTGATGTCACTGTAGTCTTCACACTGCTGTAGGCTGCCAGCACCATATCTCAGAGAAGCAAGCAGGGATCTGGGAATTTAGATATGCAGTAAGTACTTAAAAAGAATGCCTTTAGACTTACTTTTAATTTATATTAACCTTTCATTGTCCTTTAAGGCAGTAGCAGATAATATTTTCCCATAGCACTTTCATATGAGTTGTGAGTTAGAAAGGCCAGCTTAGCAAGAATTGCAACCACTAGTGATGGGTGAAATGTTTCGCCAGGCATGGATTCGCAGCAAATTTTTGCGTTTCGCCAAAACGGAAAACGGAAACGGATGGAAAAATTTGCAGCGGAAAAATGTGCCGCGTGTCCAAAAATTGTCACGGCCGTCAAAAGAATTGTCGCACATCAAAATAAATAGTCACTGGCATCAAAAAAATGGTTGCGCATCAAAATAAATAGTCATAGGCAGCAAAAGAATAGTCGTGGCATCAAAATAAATAGTCGCGCGTCAAAAGAATAGTCACTGCATCGCTCATCACTACCAACCACTCCACCAGGGAAAAGCAATATGAACTTAGGACTCCCAGACAATACCTGGCTAAATGTAGGGACCACAGGCCCCAATGAAGGGTACCAATTCCACTAAGCTGTCTCTCTACTGGCACTGATATTTTTCCACACCATAATAGTCTCCTACTGGAAATAGGTCAGTCACTCCCTGTTTGCACTATGGCAGTCATGTCAGGGATGGACAGCTTAAGGCTTTAAAGAACTGCAACTTCTATTATTACTTTGCTATCTAGTCGGTGAAGTATGTTGGACAACCCCTTGTACTTTTTAGATATTGTCAGTTGCAGTTTTATAAAAAAAATGCCTATTCTTTATTTGGATTATTCATGTATTACTCACTTGTTTGTATTCTGAGGCCAGAATTCACAAGTAATTCATAATAGTCAAGTGGTTTGGCCATGGGTGGTTCTAGTGTACCTTTGCATGACATTTTTTTTTTTTTTTTTGCAAATCAGGCATTGGGATTTAGTAAAAACCCTGAAAGACACTGGGAATTTAACATTGCTTAAGAAATATATTACCTGTGTTGGTGAAGACAGCTTTCAATATTACATCTACTGTGTATAATACTGTTACAACATACTGTTTATTTAAAGAAAGGTACATTTGTGAGAACATGATTGTTCTTTCCACATATTCCTATTTATTTTCCAGTGTGCATGAAGGTTAAGAATTTTGTATTAGAGTCTTCAATTGTGTCCATTTGTCTCTAGTGTTTCTACATTCTATCTCTCTTCCCTCTGCTTTTTCCGGAAGATGCAGACACACATTGCATTGGAGATGTGATTCAGAATTACTTTACATGATTAAAACACACTTGAATGTGACATTGTTTTTCTATGCTTTTCAGTTCTTCCTGGTCTCTGGAGCTTTGATGTTGCTGCAAAATTCAATTTGAATTGTAACATGATAGGGATATAGCCTTGGATGAGATGTCAGGTAAGGCAGGCCACAATATGATTTAGAGGATGCATGTCAGTATAATATTCTAATAAAATTATTGTTTAGACAAAACTGCAGGTAATAACTTAAAGATAGCACTATTTGTTGTCGGGAAAATCCATAGCATAAAATGGAAAGAGAGATATTGGCAATTTTTTGTCAAGTTAAAGGAAGAGAGATATCAAGCTTTGACGGAAATAAATGACTGGAATATTTAACATATAATTGACAGGAAATATAGTTGTCTATGGTCATTTTCTTCTTCAAATACATTGCTGCTAACATGGTTATGCTGGCATTTTCAGAAGCTGTCAGAGGAAGCCAGAGATTTATTTAAGAAATATCATGCATTTTAATTCAGTGTCAAAACAATCCCTTATATTTGGTGCTAAACCCCCTATCGGTAGATGTTGAATATCATTGATATAAGGAACGTAACCGTAAAATAATGCATTATGCTGTATCGTATATTATTTGCATAGGGCCAAAGCAAACGTGAACTGCTTTCAGAAAGGCACCAGCAGGAATTTTTTTCTGTTCATGAATTTTCCCCTTTAAAGGAACAGTAAAACCAAAAAATAAAAGTGTATAAAAGTAATAACAGAATAATGTACTGTTACCCCTACACTGGTACAACTGGTGTGTTTGCTTTTGAAACACTGCTATAGTTTAGTAAACAAAGCTGCTGTGTAGCCATGGGGGCAGCCATTACAAGGAAAAAGATCAATTATATTATATTCGACAAAGTTTATCTGTTATCTGCGGTGTTACCTGTGCATTTTCTTCTTTTTTCCAGCTTGAATGGCTGCCCCCATGGCTACACAACATCTTATTTATATAAACTATAGTAGTCTTTCTGAAGAAAACACACCAGTTGTACCAGTGCAGGGCAACAGTACATTATATTTTAATAACTTTAAACCACTATCATTTTTTTGGTGTTACTGTTCCTTTAATCTGTCCATACCTGCTGCATAGCACCCTTTTTGAACTGAGCCTGTCAATCTTGTGACAAAATAGACTGATTGTACCCTGCACACAGTGCATGCAATTAGCCAGACCTCATGTACAACTTTTATACCATATAGTATTCCCTGGAGAGTAAGCAACTGCTAAATATATTTTTATTTTTAGATAAAGTTTCCCTCTTGAGCTATACCAAATCAAAGCAGAAAGATCCTGGACTTTAACAGGTTACAGCATACACAGCCACGTTAACTCGCCCAGGAACTTTTGGGAGTCACTCTGATTTAACCTCACTAGCCAGCAACAGTAACAATCCAGTCATCTGATGTCAGAAATTTGCACCCAAGATCTTCACTTATAAAAAGCATATATAGTGGACCTGAAATCCTTAAAATCAGCTGGAGGAGGGAGTGTGATCAGGTGGGTGTGGCCTGGGTAGGTTGGGGCAGAGTGGGGATGTGATTGGGTCACAGTGGGCGTGGCCATATGCACCCAGATCCCTTAAGAACTGGGTTGGAGTCTCTGTATATGTAAAGTAGTCATCTCTCTGTTGTGACTCACTACTTTTACTTAAAACCAGTAAATGTCTTGAATATCATGTATTTCTATATGATGTTACATGTTGCATATGGCAACTGATATAGGAAAGAGAGCTGCCATATTGTTGACAGTAACTCATGCATTGCCCACTGACTGCAAGGGCAGCAGCACTCTTAGAGATCATACAATTAAACATAAATACTGTACAGAAAGAAAGTCATAGGGGAAACAGATATTATCTTGCCAAGTGTTGGTGAATGCAAATATACAGAGAAGGAAGGTACTTTAATCACAGTCCATTTTGCCTCAATATTTTATATTATGTGTATTTATAATGTAACCCTAAACAAAGCCAGTGCAATAAAAGTCTAGAGAACAAAGTCAGTACAATAAAAGTCAAGTTCTTTACAGGCATTAAGGTGTTCCTGTTGCATCTACTAAAAAGACTGGCTTCCAGCTGTGACCAAAACAAAAAAAACCTTTGCACCAAAGACTATGTCAATTGTTAGAGATAACAGTCTCACAATAAATCCATTCAGTTCAAGAGTATATAAAGTATTTCAGTAAAAAAGGCCTTTTACAAATTCCAGAACCAGACCTGGGATCATCATATCAAATTTGTCTACTTGTCAAAAAAAAAAAAAACAACTCAACCTGTGTTTTTTTTTCTTGCTTAGCCAACCTTCCCATTGTATGCAGCCACTTTATTACTTATAAAGTAGTTAGTATGATCCTCTTTACTTCAACAATAGCCCCTGCTTCAAATACATTTACTTAGAGGGAAATTTGCACTTGGGAAGGATGTGTAATTTGTATTTTGAACAAGATACGTTGTGAGGATTTCTGATAAAGAAGTAATTCTATTTTGTCATTCCTACTGGATATTAGTACTATGAGCCCTATAATAGAGCCCTTTGCCCACTTGCAATTTAATCTCCCAAGTGAGTAGGTGCTGTAGGGTGCAGCATGGAGGTTTCTAAGTACTGTATTTTAACATTCTTAATTCACTTATACTGCAACCAGTTTAGAGAACCTTTCTATTCCCAGTACAAATGATTTGCTATTAGATGCAGCTGACTTGTTAGATGGGCATTATGGTAGCACATTCTTGCACTGTTCCCTTGCTGAGAATAGGTCCTAGCTGCAGGTACTGCTGGGTTTCTGCTGGGTATTCTGGTTTCCTCCCATACTCCAGAAACATGCAATCATTGGTTCCTGATAGAATTGTCCCTAGACTGTATGCTCCAGTTGGGCATTCATTGATGCAAATGTTGTATAATCTATGTAAATCACTAAAGACTATGTTAGCACTGTATAAATGAAAGATGATAATAGATTAGCACCATTTTAAGACACGTGGGGGCTGATTTATCAAAGTACGACAGGTCCGAAATACAAAAAAATCGTATTCTTTCGTACTGTGCGTATTTTCTGTGACTTTTTTTGTACTTTGCGACAAAATTTGTGTGACAAAATCGCATTGTTGCGCCGAGTACTAAAGTTTCGGATTCATTCAAGCTTCGGTATGGTGACTTTCCTTGGGCCGGGTTGGAGCTGCAGAGTGCCATTGAGCCCTATGGGAGACTTTTCTTGGTCCAGGTTGGAGCTGCAGAGTGCCATTGAGCCCTATGGGAGACTTTCCTTGGGCCAGGTTGGAGCTGCAGAGTGCCATTGAGCCCTATGGGAGACTTTCCTTGGGCCAGGTTGGAGCTGCAGAGTGCCATTGAGCCCTATGGGAGACTTTCCTTGGGCCAGGTTGGAGCTGCAGAGTGCCATTGAGCCCTATGGGAGACTTTCCTTGGGCCGGGTTGGAGCTGCAGAGTGCCATTGAGCCCTATGGGAGACTTTCCTTGGGCCAGGTTGGAGCTGCAGAGTGCCATTGAGCCCTATGGGAGGCTTCCAAAATCATGCACAGAAGGATCAAAGTCAGAAAGGTTTTCCAGCCCTTTCTGATCGTTCCGATACGAAAATTTTGTGACTTTCGGATCGCCAATACAATACTATCGTGACTTATACAATTTTTTCGTAAGCATTTTCGTGATATTTGCGATCAACAGAAATTATCGTATCTATTCCGAATTTTACCCGTTTCGGGATTCAAACTCGTACTTTGATTAATCTGCCCCGTAGACATATTATATGTGTGCCTTATATATATTAAAATACTAATGCAAAAAAAAAAGTCTATACTGTAAAATAAGATCAAGTTTGTTGCATCTAAAACATTAGCGTATATGTTTGTATTGTGGGAGATTAACTTCTGGTGTTTTGTTTACAAAGAGTCAATCATAATGAACCTTCCAAGAGAAGGTTATCTGGCATAAAAGTGTCAGTACAAACACTTAAGGCTATCCTATATAGAGCATTCTGATAAAAGATGCAACCCACCATGGGCCACCTCCTTTATTTATAATGCGCCAACATAGTCTGCAGCGCTGTACAACAAGTGGGATTCATACATTGCCATGAACAACGACCACCCGAAGCCCAGGATTGTCACTCTAAAAAGGCTATTTCAGGTGATAATCCAAGCTCATTATTAACCTGCGGAGAAGTAACCTGCGACCAGTGCTGTCATAGTGAGCATTAAGAAACAATGACTGATAATGAACATTTAACATTACCTTGTGGAAATGCAAAGATCTTGTAAACCTGCCTATTTGTTGGAGCACAGTGTAGCTCTATGCATTAGAATCCCTACTCGACTGTATAATAATTCAAGCATTTTGTTATTAAAAATATGGAGCTATTTCTCCATAGGATTCTTTCACAATTAAACTAGGAGCATTAGACAATTAATTTCGCAGTAATATCATTAAAGACATAACCTGTGATATGTGTCAACTGCACTTTTAACTCAATAGCAACATCATTATATGAGCTGATTAAAATGAATGATGTACAAATGATTCCACTCGCGCACACTGTATCACTTTATTAAAGAAACTTTATAAATCTCAGTGTGACAATTCCTTTTTATTAATTTCTCTAAAGCAGAATGAGTGCAACTCTCAGGCATAAGCATAAATAAGGATGGTTCCAGTTCGCTGCCATATTGATGTCAGTCATTTTTTTTTTGTAATATAAAAAGTCCTCTGATATCAACTTAGTATTAAAAAAACACCAAGTTTTTCATAAATATGGTACAAACTGAGAAAAAACTCTATCAGGATTCTTAAATAGTTTTTCAAATTTTGAAAATTTATGACTATATATAGATTTCTGAATCTATTATATAGCATTATGAGTACGCCACTTACTGCAGGATTCGCACATGGGGTGAATTTGTTTGAAGTATTACAATTTTGAACATGAAGTTTATGTGATGAAGGCTAAAGTGGGACAGATATAGGCTGGTATCCTTTCTTTTAACCCATTACCCAAAAACCTGATACTGTGCTATTAGGCCATGGACTAAAGAGGTCCATGTATACATTACATATATACAGAACTGGCAGATTCTGGCAGGGGCCTATTTTGAATCCCAGTCCAGGCCTGTATATATGTTTCTAATCGCTGAGGGGGTCTCCATTTAATGTTCTGCACAGAGCCCCATTTAATCTAAGGATGGTCCCATAGTTTTTTTAAACTTTTGCTTCCATAGTGAATGAGAGTTTTGGGTGTAAAAATCTGATTTTTTTTATAAAGGCAACAAAACTATGTGATCAACATTTAGTAACCTTTAGCTTGTGCATAAAGGAAATGCTTTGTATTGGGAACTAGGTTGTTGTATAGATGTATAGCAATTAATATGCACATATGCTCTAGTAACTCTCACCTAATGGGCGTGTAAGAATATGTACTTTAAACTCTACAGTCTTCAAAAAAGCCCAGCTGTCCCCGATTATATGTAATATATTCATTTCAAGCCAAGTGGTGTTAAATATAAAATAATGTAATGGCCACTTAGGGACTACGAGCTTGTGTTGTTCTTCCCATCTTTATAAACTTTTGGCTTGGCACTTTCCCATCCCACAATGTTAAAAGCTAAACCTGTTCTCTTATGAGTTCAAATATGCAGTGTGGTTTTTTTGATCTGAAGGTGCTGATCTTTTTTATGTCACAGTCTGTAGAATAACTCTTTTTAAGTGAAGATATGCTGAGAGAATTCTGACTGATCTTTTTCTTTTTTTGAAGTCTGAGTGCCCACGTTTTACCTATAAAAGTTGTCAAAACTATCACAACAAAATGGTTCCCAGAATTATGTGGTTATTTTCAGGCAGATTTCTGTTCTATACTTTGAATTTGTTCTTTCTACAATTTTCTGACCACTGTTCTTTTCTGTGATATCAATCTTTACCCCTTGTATATAGATGTGGGCAATCAAATACAGGCTAACATATAGTCATGTTAGTCAGCCTTCCTTTGTCTTGGACTCAAAATGAACCCGAGTCTTGCTAACCATTGAATAGTCACTGAAACAATTGTAATGATGAAAATTAGGCCTAACTTCTAATATTACTATATTCTGAATGTAAATGGCCAAAGACAGTAACACGGGGTGCTTGGAAAATCAGCAATAATGCCACTGCAGCACACATAGGAAACTTACCCCAGTCTGGTGTGTTTTTATTCACTAGGGGCACCTAAAATACTAACACTCACAATCCATTATACTTTAAAAACCTACAAGGATTGTTTCGCCATCAACATGGATTAATGCTAGCTTAGTAAACATCAAGTGCAAGTACAAGAGGCTGTCTAAATATTACAGGGAAAAAAGCAAATAGGTCAAAACAAAGAATCGTGTGTTTTAATTAGATACTGTGGGAAATGGCATTACCATAGTTACTTATGGTTACATAGTTAATGTGGGTTATAGAAACACAAAAGTCCATCAAGTTCAGCCTCTTCAAATGTATATTAATATACCTATACAGACCTATTGATACACTCACATATATAAAAATACATATACACATACCAATACTATACTAACTATAGGTGAATATTTTTGATCTTTCTAGATAACGGATTTGTGGGATAAAATACCTCCAGTTAAACTTGTTAAAGGGATAAAACATATAATTCAGAAATAGATGAACGTAGCACCATATTTTTATATGTGCATGTTCTTGGCACGCTTTGCTTTCTGTAAGGTGAGGCGGAATGGCAAGTCCCACAATCCCTGCTGCAATCCTGTATCCTTGGTACAACCTTAACAAGCCCAGTTGATCTATAATGTATAACAAAGTGGGTTGCAGTATTAGCAGTGCCCCATATTCTCATTTGACTGTTCTCTGCATCTATTTTTTATATTTCGCCTTTCTGCCATATAGCACTGCCTAATAATACGTTGCTGCATTGTGCATTGAAAGGCTTGTAGGAGAAAAGACGTCAGAAGCACCAAGCTTCCAAGTACAAATAAAAACATTTTTTATTCTATGCTTTTGCATGTGGGTAAAATAAATACAACTTTGCGATTTAATGGAGTACTTCTTCATATGACTCCATAAGTACATGCATTTCCAAAGGGCACAGATGGACCAAGATGCTTTAACTGCAGATATCTTTTTTTTCTTCTAGAATATAAAATATGAAATAATCAGGACCAGAAGTAAGAAACAAAAAAAGGAGGTGCTAGGCATTGAGAAAAGCTCATTTCACTTATCTGTCCACACTTTCTAATAGATTAAAATCTTTTGCTGTTTAAAGAATTTGTAGAGAAAAAGTAGGGATTAAGAGTTCTCTTCAAAAAGCTCCTGCTTAATGTCCCTGAAAGTAGTTCCACCAAGCTGCTCTTAAACCTTTACAGTTCTGAAACACAAGGCCTTGCTTTCCTCATACTGAATGCCTCTATAACACTACAGATGGTAGAAACTGTTCCGAACAGATAAATACAAATGAAAACAAAAAGATTTTTCCTTTCTCTACTTTTTTTTGTTTATTTGGGGTTGAATGGAAAAATGTGGTTTGATCTTGGCAAAAAAATTGCTTATATCTACATATCCTTACATATAAGGATTTTTGAGCAAAACATTAAAAAAAGTAAAAAAAACTCCCCCAAGCCTCTCTCATGTGTAAAATGTGAGAAGAAGAATCAGGAAGTTTTTTCAAATTTTGCTTAATCTGCTACTAAGACTTAAATGTTTATAAGAAGTCAGTTGTTTGTATTAGAACATAGAGATGATTTACTAAGTGCAAGAAACAGGCATCACCTGCCCATTTGTTGCATCCAGCTCTCTTATTTTCTGAATTTTCACACATCACTGTGTTCCAAAATAGCGTACAGTATTCCCCCATAATTCATTAGTCGTAGTAACACATAGACATCCCCCGTCTCCTGTGCCCTACCTGTCCTCAAACTTGCTTGTCATTCAGATGAGAAAGTTAGGGAGCACCTGTGGCTACAGGATAAAATGAAGCGCTGCCCTTACTACCTACCCTATGGCAGGTAAATACAAGGCTACCTTTCACCAACCAGGGCTATTCTCTGCATCTAGCGCCACACTGGAAATCCTGTACTAGATGCAAAGCACAGCCAGACCCCAAACACAACTGCTTTTTAAATGAGCACTAAGGGGCATGCTTTTGCTGCCCTTAGTGTTATAGCACTTGCATCTAGGGTCATAGTAAATGATTCCTATAGTTACATAGTTACATAGGGTTGAAAAAAGACCAGAGTCCATCAAGTTCAACCCATCCAAGTAAACCCAGCACACACAACCCACACCTACCAATCTATACACTCACATACATAAACTATAAATACAACCACTAATACTAACTGTAGATATTAGTATCACAATAGCCTTGGATATTCTGATTGTTAAAGACCTCATCCAGGCCCCTCTTAAAGGCATTATTTAGCAGGAATTACTGCTGTAGTGCAAACTAGCGTTGGTAAGAATGCCTAGGAGTGTAACAATGGAAAAAATCCCACAAACTACTTTTCAAATCAAAGAAAACGAAAACATAGGAAAGAACAATAAAATTAGTTTCAAGGTTCTAAGAGGTTGATTGCTCCTTTAATAATTTCATTACCTTAAACCCACTAGAGTGTATGTAAAGCTCTAGCTGGCACCATGAAGTTAAATGGTGTTTTATGATATTATTGTGCGAATCTTAGATTAAGCCTCATTTCTCACCGCGTATTGTAGTAAGATGAATAACAGTCAGATGCAGTGTTGTGCTGTTACTTGTCACACACTGTGAAATATTAAATACAAAGATGCAATTCTTCAGTTTTCTTCAAATCTGATATTATACAAGGTCAAATCATGTCATCCAGTTATGTGATTTGTCAGGTGGAAAAAATAGAAGTTGGTTATCGCTCTTGAAAAATAACAGCACATTTACCTGCCAGTATATCGATCAGTATATTTCTATGCAATTGGGAAAACCAGGAATATCTTTCACTGTATTTTTATGAAGTATTTGAAATTAGAACAGCGTCTGTTAGGAAGATAACATAAAATATATATCCTATTTATAATTAAAGTTTATTTATCATGTCTTTTCCCTTACCGATGATAAAGCAAGAATAGGCAACCTGTGGTCCTGCTCATGTGTCTGTTGATCCCCTGATAGTCACCAGGAATTAAACTTTGACACCTGGATATTTGTGGGTTACTATAAGTGATAAAGCATAAGAGTATAAAGTCCCAGTGATGTTGATGCCTGCCTATCATGTATAGAAATAGAAATATGCAGAATAACAATAAAGCATGGCGGAGGGCCCCATGAGCAAATATTAACCAGAGTAGGACTAGATCTAGATACCAAGCTGCTATAGCAGCAGTAGACATTTTGTCTAGGTAACCAAAAAGCCATAAGCTCCACTGAAGATTTATTGTGGGTTTAGTATTCTTTATTACTACAGACAAAAGTAAAAAATAAAAAGTAGAGTTAATTGATTTAAATGGACTCTGTGGGTGATGACTTTGCCATAATCTGGAGCTTTCAAGATATAGGGTTTGTGGATAAAACATGCTGAACTTATGTAGTACCATGTATATTTATACCATATATTTGACCATCTTACTGGCATCCTGGAAATTATCTATGCTGTTACTATAGCTGGTTCAAGGAAATCTAAAGCCACCTCTTATCTTAATAAAAGCTATTTTATTATATTATTATATTTTATTTATACAATACACCCACTTGTACAACAGTGTTATTCTGATACATTAAATTGTAGTCCCCCATTATATATATATATATATATATATTTAATTCTCTATTCTACTAGTGTAATTTACAAAATAAGTAAAGGGATTGGGAAACAGGGTCAGACTGGGGGGATGCAGGACCCACCAGGGCTACTGCCTCAGGGGTCCCTGTACCCCCCAATGGGCCCCCACCACAGCCTTCACACAACCCCCCCCCACCAGGGCTACTGCTTCAGGGGCCCCCACCACCCACCAAACCCCATCCCCGGAGGTTGTGTAAATTAAACTTAACTTCAACACACTGAGGAGAGAGACCAGCGGCTCAGGGGAGTGCCCTGCGGGAATTAGGTCTGGACCGCCGGGGCCCACCAAGTTTTTTCCTGGTGTCCCTGTGGCCCAGTCCAACCCTGGTGGAAACAAAAAACTGTAAATGAAAACATGAGCCGCTGCACTGAGTATTGGAAACATAATAATTTGAATGGAGGAAATGAGTCTGGTAGCGTAGCATGTAGTAAAATGAAGGAGAAAAGCTAAATTAGAAGGTTTCTAAAGATAACTTCTTTTAGCTAAAATAGTCTGTAAAGGAATGAAGGTCTTCTAACATTAAGCAGTGCCAGCAGACCTTCATATACTAGAGTGTGAACTAACCACTTATAATTATTTCCAGTAGAGTGACCTCATGTTTACATTCAGTAAAGTGAATCCCTCCAACCGTAAATCTAATCTATTCCTAAAATTTTTTGCCAACGCCATCCAAGCCCTGTGGTGCAATCACATGTGCACTGATTTTGTAATCCTATTATTGCAATTTAAGGCAGGAGTGCCAGAGGTTTTATTGATTTTGAGAAAGTAAGGGGTATATTTGACAAATGCCTTTTGGTGGGAAGCAGCGGGACTTGGTGAGGGACAGATTGTAGGTGATAAATGATCACTGTTAAAAATGACCCCAAGGCACCAGACTTATGTAGCTTGGAATAATGGGAAGTTGTTAACAGTGAAGCAGAAAGGAGGACTGGAGGCAATCATGGAGAGGATGGGAGAGGCATAACAAGTTCAGTTTAAGAAATTGGAGTTGTTTTGGGAGATGCACATCAAGCTTTAGAAGAATAGGAGAACGAAGGGAATATTTCAAGTACATTTCTTTTGACCATCGTCAACTTTTGTTTGAGTTTTTCATATTGCCATAAAAAAGGGACCTGTGTCTGTGAGAAAGAAAACCACAAAGCAGATATATAAATTGGATTTGAGACCTTTATAGCAGAGATTTATTAAAGGGGGGAGAAAATTCACAATGTGGAGGAAACTGACAGTGAACAATTTCTCCATGGGAAAAAATGACTAAATAAAAACAACAACTTTAATACAACATATATTCAAATACACACACATGGATTACGCTGAACTACAACCTTCACACTAAGTCTATTTTAGAAGTCTACAGCTGAAGGCAGACTAGGCATTTGACCACCGGTGCTTGATTACTGTGCTACACAAATCACTTTGCTTCTGTCTCAATGGGAATGAACTGTGGAGAGTCATCAGCTTCTGATCACGGCTACAAGTAGTATCAATTACAACACAGAGTGTGCTACAGCCTGGGGAGCAATGAGTGTGCAAAGGGGAGGAGGGAAACACATTTTATACTCAGTCATCATTTTCTATGCCTTCATTCAAGTGATTTGAAATATTAGTAAATTGCTGTATGGAATGAAGCCATATTGCAAGGGCCTAAAGGCATGTAACACTGCTGTAAAATAATTGTATTGCTATAAAATATGCTGATAGTGTATTGTTACGTGATGTGTTGATTCACACTATAGATGGAGAACATTATTCAGGCAGTTTGGAAGATCATACAGGGGCTCCTAATCATGTTCCCAATCAGCTAATGCCCATGCAATATAGTCATGTGATCCACAGCAAGAGAAGAAGCTTGATCAAAGGATTTATCTTACTATTTATATTTTGTATGACAAAAGTTTGAATAATTCTAGTAGAATTAATCTCTGGAAGTTAAGAAGTTGTACCTTGAAGCTATGCTTTAGGCTTTTAAGTGATATTAAAGACTATACATTTTAGGTGTATCTCCATCTTCTTGGCTTGTCATTTTTTTCTTTAACTTTCTCATTCTGAGAGTCAACCTAAAAGATATATATGCTGCATTTAAACATTTAAGCAATATTTGAGGGGAATTCTGCTGTTGAGGACTATCCTTGATCTATAGCACAAACTTACATTAGTATATAGGTTTAATGCTCAGGCCTGGGGGTTTACGGATAAGAGGTCTTTCTGTAATTTGGATCTCCATACATTAAGTATGCTAAATATCATTTACACTTTAAATATAAACCCAATAGGACTGTTTTGCCTCCAATAAGGTTTAAATATATGGGGATGGGATCAAGTACAAGGTACTGTTTTATAATTAGAGAAAGAGGAAATTATTTTTTAACAATGTGAATGATATGATTAAAATGGGGTCTATGGGTGATGGCCTTCCTGTAATTTGGAGTTTTCTGGATAACAGGCTTCTGGATAACGAACCCATACCTGTATTGGGACAATATAAGCATGAGAGCAAGGAGAATCGATAGAAGTGTGACAATGTCCCCAGACTGCACTGTTTTCATTTCAAGCAAAGAAATAGCAATTGATAGCACTGTAGAGCAGACTAAAAAAAGCCTTAGAAATGATTCACCTTGTACCGCTTGGCAACTTTAGGTTTATATAATACAGGGGAGACTTTTTTGAATGTCAACAAAAATACCCAGTACTAGTTTCTGTGTGATCTGGCGAGAAGGAAAATAAATAACAGTTTTTTGCTTATATTAAATCTATATTCCATTTATGCTGCCTTAGAGTGATAAGAACTGGTACCTTATTTGCGATAGTCTGCCACATAAATTGGTGGTCCTGTGAGATGCTGCAACTGTTGGGTGGTCAATGGCTACAAGACTAAACGAGGTGAGAACTAAAAAGGTTCCCGGAGCGTCATCACTCATATCCAAGCTTTATTTAGACTGCTTGACAAACTAGTTGGTTGCTAGGAACATATACCTTGCAGTTACACAGCCTGTATCTTCTCGCTGTCAAGAAATTCAGGAAAGTTCTGGTTTATAGGGTTCAATAGGTATTCAGTAATAGTGATATTAATACGCTTTAGTGCATTAGAAACTTGTCTGCTTGATAATAATGAAATATGCCTTCTTCATGATCTTATCTTGGTTTTGAGTTCATCTGTCTCATAACAAAATGACTTACTGACATTGGACTGGTTCAGAGATAGAGTAGGGCAGAGATGGTATTTGCCCTGGATTTCTCCCATGGCCTGGGAACATAGATACAAGTAGAAAGAAACTATAGGCCCTTCAGCACTGCAACTCCCAGCATATGAAGGTTATTTTGTCTCCTTTAGTTCAGGGGCCACAGCATTGCTGCATTGCCAGGGGCCTCTCCTTCTCTAACTCCTGCCTGCATAAAACTAAGGAAATAAGCAAAGGTTATATGTGCAAATCAGTGTACTAAAGGAATATGAACTCTGCATTACTTAACATTGTTTTATACCTTTACTGTATAAAATAAAGATTTAACAATTCTTAAGTATCAGAAAAATGCTGCACAAAAATATGAAAATAGAGAACATTTTGGGGGTTTTTTTCTTTCTGGGAAATGAATGAATATCAGCACTGAAGTCAGAACTGTGTTATTACGACTGCCATAACTAAAAGGTACAGCGCAGTCTTCAGTGAAACTGACAGATTTCTCTGGGGCACCAAAAGCTGACCCGCTTCTCCCATGATAACATGCAAACAAAGCACTCTGCCGGCGCATCCATTTGTCACTCAGTAGGATGTTCCCGTTATTCCATAAATCTCTTCAGACAAGTTATTAAAAGTTATCCTAACGATACATTATATTTACTCTAGGAATTGGGCTTTTAAACATACACCGTGAACCAACAAATCTTGTACTCTGGAAGAGATATGTGACTGCTTAATTGATTTGGGGTTTGGATTCACCTATTCCTCTTCATCACTCCTAATAAGCCATGCCGAATTACAGGATGTGTATGTGCAAATGCCCAGATATATCAAATGGCAGGAAAATTCCTCTGTCAGCAGAAGCCCTGCAAATCATACTGTACGTTAAGGCTGTAACAAAATAAAAGAGGAATTTTCCAAGGTTAAGTAGCATTTTTTTAAAGGGAGAGCAAGGATTTATAAATGTATAATATACATAATATATAATATACCATTTACAAAAGGGCACCAAGTGCTAAGTGCCCACAAAGCCACCTAGGCCACCTACTTTGCATCACACTTGTTTGTTTTTACCCCCCCCCCCCCCCAGTGAGAATTAAAAGAAAGCAGGGGGCTGTAAAATATTTCTGACCCTTGCTCCTCCCATTTAAGAGGACTGATTGTGATTTTGCAATCATTTGAAAAATCCAAGTTGGAAAAAGTGCCAATGACAATGCTGTTCCCAAGGTTGTTTAGAGTATTGGGTCATTATGAAATACCAATAGGACCATATACACCAGGGATCCCCAACCTTTCTTACTCGTGAGCCACAGTCAAATGTAAAAAGACTTAGAGAGCAACACATGCATAATAAAAGTTCATGGAGGTGCGAATAAGAGCTATCATTTGCTATTTGGTAGCTCCTATGTTGACTGGCAGCCTACAGAAGGATCTGTTTGGCAATTTCACTGGGATTTATGCAACCAAAACTTGCCACCAAGCCAGGAATTCAAAAATAAGCACCTACTTTGATGCCATTGGGAGCAATATCCAAGGGGTTGGGGAGCAACATGTTGCTCACAAGCCACTGGTTGGAGATCACTGATATACACCATGCAGAGAGACTTTCAGGCATAAAAGACAGCTGAACTGGAAGAAAGACCACTGCCCTTTTAGTTCCAGGCATTAGAGGGGTTGTGAACCCAACCATAATGCTGTCCCACTGCGCCCAGATTTGCTCTAAAAGTTGCTGAAAAAAGTATATATAGATGCAAGAAAAACCACCAATGAGAATTCTAAGGAGCAAAACCTCATTTTAAGTGTAAGAAAACTAACGAGGATGCTGATTCCCAACACTATGTCAGGCATCTTGCTGTTATCTATCTAGATCTATCTATATTTATCTATCTGTATATAGAGATAAATGTTGTCATTTTTTCCAACTCCAATTGAAGGAGCAAAGTACATGGAAACAGATTTATACAGACCAGCTGGGATTCTGATTGGAGGGTTTTTCACATTTTAAAGCTGTCACTGGCTATGCAGATTTGGGGAAAAGTTTTAGAAAAATGTTATTGTGCAATATTGATTTAAGAATACAACCCTGATGTTGATGGACTACAGCTCCCAGCATGCCTCACCCTTCATTATATGTTACAATATTCTGGGATTTGTAGTCCAGCAACAACTGGGTAAAGTTTGGTTGAGCAGTGCAGTGCATCTGGGTTTAAATCCCCAAAAAGTTAGGAGGGAGACATCTGACAAGACAACCCTACTGTATAGAGAACTAGCCCAGGGGGCACTGGCCTGGAGAATTCACAAGCAGAGCGGCTTTTTAAGCATCAGTACGAAGAAAGAACAAAAAAAGATAATAGAAACAATATTCAGCACCTTGAGCACTATTGCTTCCATTTAGGCATGTTCATTTGTCTCGTATTTTCTCCTGTTTCCATCTAGATCCCATTTTCTCATCCTTATTGTTAACATGGCAGCAAGATCGCTCACTGAAATCTCAACACAGTCACGTTTCTCACGTTTTATATTATACCCGCTGATTGTTTTCCCAGGGGTCATATGTATGGCAGGAAATTCCATAAGAACTGTTACTAACAATGAGATCACAGAGCAATGCACACGTGTCCCCATCTGTACCTCTCCTCACAGAATCTAAGGTTACAATTTGAAGAATATGGGACAGACATTAATAACAATGTAATTAATGAGTCACTTATATCAATACTACTCTTTGGTTATTATTTTGAATCAGAAAAAATGCTGGTAAATTCTAATGGAACCTTCCTTTTTTCCAGCTCTAACCATCATTACCAATTGTAAAAAGAAAAATGGTGATAAAATAAAAGGGGGTAGCATAGGGTTCAGAAAAATGTTACTTTAGAACCAATAAAGAGAATTATCCCAGCATTTTCCCACCACTTTGTAAATCATTTGGTTTCTGTATCCTCGGTTTGAATTTATCAGACTGTCCCTATGCTTAATGCACCTTATCTTCCATTTGCATATAGCATTGATAAATCGGTCTCATTGATTTTTTCTGACCCCTACCTTCAGGATCTCTGTGCATATACTGTGCATTACTTAATGCTTACCCAACATCATTTTGCACTATGTCTTGTATTCACGTAACCTCTCGCAGGGAAGATATGATCAGAATAGCATTTTGTTACGTTTACCCTGTTCTGGTTATATCGCCACAGAGTCTGCAGGAAAGCTGATCTAGAAATGTTTATTACAGCCCTAAACGGCAACTTCACAGGTTGCTCAACCTTTCCCTTTCCAGTATGGGGTTGTCTGTCAGGACTCTCAGAAGAGCTGCACTGAAGTGGGGATTCAAAGTTCCAACTGGTCCCTCACAATTCAACCTCTCCATAGAACAAATACCTCTGACTGAGAAAGCGAGGTGCCATCTCTGAGTCAAATACTGCCTAACAAGTCTCTTACAACTGACAAACTCACAAAGGGATAAAAATATGAAAGTTCAAAATGTCTTGAAGCTTTCCAAAAATGCCTAAAACACAGCCCTGAAAAAAATGACAAGCATGAGGGGAAAAAAAAAAGATGTCAGAAATATCAAATATTGTTCTTTGCATACATGTGGCATGTTCTTATTCATTCTCTCCTAAAATGCACAGACAGTATCAATTTTTCAATCTAGAACTGTACTTAAAAACAGCCAGGTACCTGTCAAATATATCCTGCTCACATTGTGCTCTTGTTACACTGGTGATGTCTCAAGCTCAACAGAATTTAACACTTTACTTGTAAAGGTACCTTAGCAGATGATTGAGCAAATATCACCTTTGTAATAGCTATCTCTCTGAAATGAAGGCAGCCATTCAAATATCAGCATTGCATTTGATTGGCTTGTTTTAAATTGCTTCTTATCAATTTAGTTGCATAGTATAGTTACATACTTACATAGTGTTGAAAAAAGACCATTGTCCATCAAGTTCAACCCATCCGAGTAAACCCAGCACACAACCTATACTTACCAATCTATACACTCACATACATAAACTGCCATTACCACATCACTAGGAAGGGCATTCCACAGCCTCACTGCCCTCACCATGAAAAACCACCTACGCTGCTTCAAATGGAAGCTCCGCTCCTCTAATCTATAGGGGTTACCTCTGGTGCGTTGATTGTTTTTATGGGAAAAAAGAACATCCCCCATCTGCATATAATCCCCTCTAATGTACTTGTACAGAGTAATCATGTCCCCTCGTTAGCGCCTCTTTTCCAGAGAAAACAACCCCAAACTCGACAGTCTAACCTCATAGCTTAAATCTTCCATCCCCTTAACCAGTTTAGTTGCAGTCTCTGCACTCTCTCCAGCTCATTAATATCCTTCTTAAGGACTGGAGCAATTTGGTCAGATGATGGTAATTGTCTTATGTAGTAGCAAACAAAAGGAATTCTGGGAATGAATTCCAAACTCTTACAAAAAATCCCATTTACATGGGTTTATCCTATAGGCTACAGCTCACCCACTGGGTTTGAAGCTGAAGCCAGGACAATAGCTGATCAGATTCCCAACTACAGACCAGTTTCGCCTTTCTTGAGGCTCATTAGTGTAGTGCAGGGTTTTCTGATCAGCTTAGGTAGAGTCACCATGTGGTTCTACAAACAAATAAATAAGGTTGAGGAGACTGCCTCATACAGACAAAAGCAAACAAAAGGAATTCTGGGAATGAATTCCAACTATAGCACTAGGCTCTCAATAATCGGTGCTCATTTTGTCCACCCTTGTCTGTAGCCAGCAATAGTGATTAGTACTGGTGGATAGCCATTTAACACTTGTATATCTGGATGAAGCCTTAAAGATCACTTTGGTATTTTAGATTTTCTTATGGATTTTATGTAGTGAGGATTTTTGGGTTCAGACAGTAGTCTAATCCAATGTTGCATAAAAAAATGTTCTTATCTTTTCTTATATTTGTCCCACTTTGTTACTTGCTAATTGTATATAAGCATATCTATCATTTCTGAGTGAAAGAAACTATCTTTCAAGGAAAATTCCAGTATATCTACTGTATATTGGTGATGCACTCAATCAATCATTTTAAATTGGCCTAATACTAAATCCTGTAGAAAGAGTTAAGCAAAGACAAACTCTAATTTGCATATTCAGACTTATTTTTAAAACGGCATCATCTATGAACAAAAATGTGTCACCTTCAGCCATCTAGAGCTTTAGAATCCCATTGCTATTGTCACATGGGACATATTGCCCACCATTGTTTCTCAGCAGAACCTGCTACTACTGCTTCCCATTAATTTAAAAAAGATAAAGCATGTCAGTGATGCAAGTGGAGCCAGTTCCAGCTTTGTCATATGTTTCCCATTCAAGTGAAGGGTAGATGATGGCGTTGGGTGCTTCCTCAATGGCTAATAGAAGGCCCTTGTATCATGGCCCTAAGAGAACAGTTAAAAAAACAAAGAAGTGGTCCTCCACATCACAGCATTTAAAAATAAAAAAAAACTTTATTGTCAAATCTTATTTAAAAATATGAATCAGATACCATTTGGAAACATATTACCATTACCAAGATGAATGCAATCACTTTGGAGGACCACTTCTTTGTTTTTGGTTCTGTTTGCACTTTGGATGGGTTAAAGCAGAAAGCCTATTTAAATGTTGGCATCCAATGAACATCAGTGGGGAGAGCCTAGGATCAGGGCCGGAACTAGGGGTAGGAAGAAGAGGCAGCTGCCTAGGGTGCAATGATTGAGGGGCGCCAGGCAGGAGCCTCTCCTGCCTACCCCTAGTGCTACTTTGTCATTGCCTCCGCCGCTTGTCATTAGCGGTGGAGGCAATGACCGATCTAATCGCCCCGCCCCCCCTGCACCCCCTCCTGTGCTTTGGCGCGCATGCGCCGTTCGGGGGGGTGGGGAGGTGGGCGGAGTTGGCCGACCGGGTTGCCTAGGGCGCCCGGTCGGCTTGGCCCGCCCCTGCCTAGGATAACGACATATGACTGTTGTGCTTTGTGAATTCATGGCCCTAAGTGGGATTGGATTTTGCTAATTACTAATGGGGTTATGTAATAAAAGGCACTAGACTTGCCCAGGAGCAGTAACCGATAGTAACCAAATTTCCCGTTTGTAAGCTTTTATACTTAGTTCAAGTTAATTCTAGGCTTTTGGTTTGGCATAATAACAAGAAGTTTGGTAACCTAAAAATATTTGACCTCATTTATTATCACCTTGGCAGGAACCAATGGCAAACAACTACATTTTTGTTTTCATTGTTGTTTTTGCAGGTGGCTAAACAAAGCAAAAACAGAATGAAATTAGGGATCGGTTGTCATAAACCAAACACATTCTTTCCATAGTCCAGGAAAGCAAGTATATAGGGGTGAAAAAAATCTTTTTGTAAAACCTATAACAATTATTCACAAAGCTTTTTAGTAAATATGTTCCTTATCTAGAGCTGAAGCCTTGGAATATATCTTGACGTGTTTTTACATGGTTGCTGTGGCACTTTAAAATAAAAAAATAACCCTTAACTTCTTGTAATGAGATATTCAGAATTATACTTCACTCTCTATTCAAATGACACCCTCTTCCATTAGTGCATACAAGGCAACGTACAAGAGCGATAAATATCCGAAGCTATGACACTTCCAAAGCACAGACTAAAGAGCTTGGTATAATTATGACTATCTCATAACTAAATCTCAGAGCCCAGTGCTTAAAAGGAACCAAAAGAACTGAGCCAACTATATCACTTAGGAGCAAGAATGTTAATTGCTTCAAAATGGTTTATAATTAATATTTCTTGGAAAAGACTGGTATGAATGATAAATAGATTATTTGGAATATGAAAAGCACAGTGCTGGGATTGTTTGCACTGAAGTATTCTAATTTAGATATGATAAAAGCATAACATTGGGTAATATTGTTTTGGACAGTGTTCTTATTCCCAGGATTATTTTTTTTAATAAAATAATAAAACAGTATAATCTAATCAATATCATTTTTCAAATTCTGTAAGATTGCTGTTTATACTTTGGGGTATGAGCTGGTAACGAGCTATCTCTCTCTGTGTGCAATAAAGGCCTTTCTCAAGCTGTTTCCACCAAGGTGGAAACTGAGAATTATCAAGAGAAGCATTCTAAGCTACAGTGTTAATTTTTACTTTCTCTGAAACCCTCTGGGACCCATGCCTAAACCATTAAAAACAGTCTCAGGCCATTATTCCTTCTCCTCCACCAAACTTCACAGTTGTCTTTATGAATTCAGGAAGGTATCATTCTTCTGCCAGATGGTGAAGCTTGATTTATAGCTCCAAAGAACACTTTGCTACTCTCCCAAAGTCCACTGGTGGTAAACTTTACACCACTCCATTCAATGTTTGGTATTACATATGCTGATGTTAGCCTTTCATATTTGATGAATAGCTCTTGTGCTAATAGATGTAAGTGTTTTAACTGAGGAGATGATGTTTATGCAATACATGCCACAGCACACAGCAGGACCTTTCTGATTAATTGCGTGGCCACACACTTAACAGCTAAACTGCTCTTGCTCATAGACATTATCCCTTCACAATCGCAAACTGACTTGCTGAGGCAGATGGCACCCTATGATGGTGACATGTCACTAGTCACTGTGCTCTTTAATATGACCCACTCAAATGCCAATATGTGTTTCTGTGCTTATACTGTATGGCTCTTTGATGGCTTATACAACTGCCTAAAGTGTCTGCACGCAAGCCCAAGATCAGGACACCATTCTTTATGATTTATATTGATTTATTAAACACCACTGTGCATCCTCGTCACTGGATCGGAATAACTTCACTGAATTTGACCAAAGCAGCTCAGAGCAGAGCAGAAGTATGACAAACTACATATGGGCGCTGGTATTCTTTGTTTTCTACATTTTTCACTTGCTGTGGAAGGCAGACACAGTGCACCATAGATAAGACACATCGAAGCAATTGTGGAATTGTATATATTATTTATAAAGCAAGAGATATCAATATCCTATAAAATTATATCCTGATGTTATCAGTTATAATTGTTGCTTAGTGATGTAATTTGCATCACATGACTCTATTATAACAAAAAAATGCGCTGTTAAACTGTTACCTGTAAAATATGAGGATATATGAAGACACCTTGGAATTGCATGTCCTGTATAAAATTCTTGGTGACATCTAATAGCCTTATGTTTTACAACAGGGGTACATCTACATATTAATATATATATATATAATTACTGTAATTTGTATTCCTTTTTGATGCTTTTTGATATATTCAAGATGTTGTGCTTTACCTCTGCACATATAAACTCTAAAAAAACTACTATTCATATTATATATATATATATATCTCAAACAAGGGGTAGTTGTGCTTACCTCTAAATTTGTGACCACAACATCTTATAAACAGAGACAAAAACACAGCATGCCTTGGTGCAGGTTTAATGGGTACAAAACTATATATATATATATATATATATATAAATATATATATATATTCAGAAACATATTATGTATATTTTGTGCAGAGCCCTGCCTGTGTTTATGTTTATAAAGCTGGACAAGATTGGTGCATTTAATGTGCTAATATAATTGCAGTGCGATTGTTCTTAAGAGCTTTTTAATTATGGTTTATTCTAAAATTGTGAATATTTATGCACACACTCTGCCTCCGAGTTATGCAGTGATCCCCAACCAGTTGCTCAGGGGCCCCATGTTGCTCCCCAAGCCCTTGGATGTTGCTCCCAGTGGCCTCAAAGCAGGTGCTTATTTTTGAATTCATGGTTTGGAATCAAGTTTTGCTCACGCTTGTGTTGCTCCCCAACTCTTTTTACATTTGAATGTGGCTCATGGATAAAAAAAGGTTGGGGATTCCTGGAGTTATGACACAATTTTGGTGGCGGAAAAAATATTTGCTAAATTGATTTCACAATTTGCGGATTTATATTTGCAAAGTGAAAATTGCCTCTATATCCGCTCACAGTAAACACATCCAGAGGGCATGCTCATGAAAATTGCAATCTCACTTGTGAATTTCAGTGTGATTCGCAAAAAAAAAAAAAGAACGAGGGGCATGGCAGTGCAAAATTTAGGCGTTTAGGGGAAACATGTGCAAAACAACCATTTGCAAAAAAAAAAAAGTGCTATGTGAACTTTATAAATGACCCCCTCTGTGTTCTTTTCTATACTGTGCTACACAGTTGTTGAAGTTACAGTTACGTTCTTCTCATCCCAATAAAGGAGAAATAAGTATCCCTTTACTGTTTACCTATAACTACAGAGAATTTTATTCAGTATGTATGCCTACAGCACAAATAGTGAGGTCTGCTCCAGGTTTTTCCTTTATGCCAACTTAAGCAAAATCTTGCCAAATGCTTTACCTGTGCTGATACGGAATGGCCTAAAAACAGTCAACAAGTGACACTTAAGGAATGAAGTGTGCCATCATTTTTGCTGGAGTTCTATGCTTTCAAATGGATCTCAACTTTAAAAAAGGGAAAATTTTACTAATGAGATCTCACAGCTTTCACTACATTACTTCTTACATTCCAGGAATGTCAGTCGTCAGCCACAAAATCTGTCTTCACATTCTCTGTGTTCCAAAGCTAAAGATAATAAAAAAAAAATCTGAACTGACAACTAAATGGGGGAAGTGGTAAAAACAGAGAAAACAATAATCCATTTTCAAGCACAGCTCTGATTTCCAACAAAACGGTATTTATTTTCAGTACATGGCACAACACAATTTAGGGGTGCAGCTAACAGATTAGATATTGCACATAGACCCTAGGATTTTAAGGGGCCACATTTGGCACATATTTGTTTTACACTTTCCCACTTGGCACTTAATCTCTGTATATTTATATTTACTTATTGTTTTCTGTGTGTTTTTCTGTATTTTAATAATTAGTGATGAGCATATTTGTTCCCCAGGCATGAATTCACTAAGAAATTTTGCATTTCGCCATTGCAAAGTTTATCATTAAACTGCTGAAAAAAATGTAAACAACAAACAAATTTGCAGGGAAAAATGCTTATTGACTTTAATGCATTTGATCTGAGAAAACATTATATATGTATATCACTTGGTATACTAATAGCGTGAAATATATACATAAATATATTTATATATACATCTTTTATATACATAAATCCTAGAGTTTTATATAAGGTACAATATTATTCAGGGGATGTTGTAGACATACTGTTAGGGGCAGATCAGCAGGTTTAGAGCTTAATACATAAAAATCCATGTTCTATTCATTCCTAAGGGATTTTAGAAGTGTATGTATAAATGGGTGGGAGTTAACATCTGATAAATATACTTCTAAAAATCTATGGGGCCCATTCATTAAGACACAATTTTTTTTGAGAAAAAATCGTACGTTTTCTAATTTATAGAACATTTTGTAATGTCCACAATAATTCCATAAATATTCCCCGACTTTTTCGTGGTTTTCGTCAACTTCCACGAAAAAGTAGTATTTTCGCAATGACTACAACCATTTTGGAATTCATTCAAGCTTTGGTATTGTGACTATCTTTTGGCCAGGTTGGATCTATGGAAGGCTTCAAAAATCCTACATTGAAGGTGTCAAAGCCAGAAAGGTTTTTGTGGTGTTTATGAACGTTCGGATCCGAAAATATTTTTGTACAACCAAGAAAATAATTTTTGTGACATTTTCAAACATCATAAATTTTCGTGGTTACTCTGATTTTTCTCCAATCGTGATTTTAACCACCCAAAATTTTTGGTTTAATGAATGGGCCCCTAAGTATTGAGCCCTAAACACATATTTTGCCCCAAAAACTTACTCACATTCTAATAATTCATATGGGATTTTTAGAAGCATATTTATGAATGGGTGAAAGCTAGAAATAATAAATATGCTTCTAAAAATCCCACAGGAATGAATAAAACATGGGCGAGATTATAGAGGGCATTTACTAAACCACAACTTTTTTGGGTCAGGCTATTTGTCGCCAAAAAAAACAATTTTGTTATGGAGAAAAAAAACACAGCTTTTCGAGATTTATTATGTAACAAAAACGTGGCAATTCCAAATTTGAAAATACACCAGCTAAAACCATGTAGAAGTCAATGGCAGATGTCCCTTATACAATTGGAAGATCTTTCTTTGCTTTGTGGTTTTTGAGGTTTTTGATAGTGGCTTTTGTTTGACAATACAAAAAAGTTGCAGTTATTGTGCGTCAGTTCAGATCTTTTGAAAGAATCACTGCCATTTTGTGGTTTCTTTAAAATAAAAATCCTAAAAAAAGAATTATAGCAAATCCCACCATATAACTCACATTTTGATAAAATGTGTGATAAGGGGAAAGCTCTACACAAAATTTCACCGTGTGCCCATGTTCTGCTATATGCCCTACCTTCATGCCCTGGTACTTCCATTAGGTATTTGGAGAAACCAAATCATAGATGACCCCCTGCTGTTAAGAAATACATTTCTAATTCATACATATTGAATTGCCAAGACATGTATAAAACGGCACGTTGTTTCAGCATTTTTAGCCTCTCAGTACAATATATTCACAACAAAACCTAAATACAAGGGGTTAAAGAGAATTAGCATCTCCGAGAAACCATTTGGAAAATGAAATATAAATCATAGAAACTGATTCTTGTGCTTGGCAATAAGCTGGCCTTGCAGTAAAGAGCAAACATTAACAGTAACAGCCATGTGTTTAATTAATACGTTTTATACAAAATTCTTAATTTCTTGGTTTAAAGTCCCCATTTCCCATTAAACATACGCCAAATTGTTACCAACAGCACAATTCTGGGTAGGGGAGTAAGAAGGCGTGTGAGAGGAAAGGGCTAATTAATGTGCAAACACTTTGTTTTGTCAGCAAGCACAGATGAGGAGGTTGCAAGAAGTAACCATTATCAACAATAGAACATTTTTTTTTAGATTTGTCAGTCTTTTATAATTTAAGATCAACTTGTTTGAAAAAAAAACTAAAAAAAACGCTGGCAGCATAATTACATTTTCTATTGTAAAGGGTAATGCAGCTATGGACTATCAGTTATCACATATTTCCACTGGTTGGCCTTGAATAGCACAATTAATGTTAATTATGCAAAGAGCAGTTTGAAAATGTGTTCTTACCTTGTTTTAGGGGAGGTCGTTAGCCATTCTTCGTGTTTTTCAAACGTTATTAAATAAGCTGCAATTTCCTGAAAGACAAAGATATGCCAACTGTCACAAACACAGGCAGAATTCTCTGGTAAAGTAACAAAAAAAAATAACCTTGGATTTCAATCAGACATTGTAATAGCTGCTGGGCCTTTCAAATATCCAGAAGGGACCACAAAATACACAGGAGTCGTTGTGGGATGGCCGGTCACAGACGGCCGTGGCTCATTGAGTTGGATTGTGCTGAGTTAAACCTTCTGTCTCCTATTTGGCAGACATTTCCGAGTGTTTGTCAGTGATATATTTTTTGACAATCTGGTGAACGTTAATGTTGTTCTTATGAGTACCACAGCGCTCAAGTGCATCACCAATGATCCCGCAAAGTAGTTAAATGTACAACCTTTCAAAGTTAGCATACAAAAATGCTCCAAACTTAATACAAGGTTAAAGGGAATTTTTAATTCTTTATTTTTTTGTGCTTGCCCTGCTGGTTCTAAATTCACACATTAGTAATCAGTAATTAGGGGTCATTCACTACCTGCAGGACAGGGTGCAATGTACACAATATTTTTTCACACTTTGAGCCCAGACCTGAAGGCAAAATTGCCATAGGTCTCTGTGTTCTGAAATAAAGTGCAGAGACCTGCATTTGTAACATAAATATATCACTGCTGAGACGTGTAGGTGTCACATATGGAGCACCGGTGGGCACAGATGGAGTTTAGGGCAAGCCTGTTTGGCACCCGGCCATAGGGTGCAGGTTGCAACCAGACCCTGGATGAAGGAACTCTTTGAATGAGCACTAAGGGCTGAATTTGTGCACATCTTGATCTTCATACTTAGTATATGACTCCCATTGATTGTAACCTAACAATTATAAATACAATAAATAAAAACTTTTACTAGGGGGAGTTTTTGTGAGAACTCAAACCTATTAAATATTTGTTTGCCAGTTGGGTCTATGCATATTTCATATCTTGATAACCTTAGCAGTTCTGTTTTTGGGTCTCCCTAATGCCATAAAATACACTTTTTGCCCATGCCATTGAACAGAAATGAGAGCAAAGTTTACGCTAATAAGTTCAAATGTTACAAGGCCAAGAGCAAACAGTTTTATGCATAGACAATAGTTCCACAGATCCATTACACTTTATACTAAATGTGTGGACATTTCAGCAAAAAATTGCATTGAGATGCCTCCCTTCAATGCTATAACTAAATGTGTGATTAATATCCATGATTAAGGTATTGTTGAAGAGGTAAAGACCACAACATGTGTTGCATGTTCACTACTGCACAGTAAAAAACACACAGCAACTACATGGCCAAGACAGAATAACTGGAAAAAAACTCACAAGATGATTATTTTTTTATTATGAACATTAAAACCTTTTACGTGATTTGGAAACTCAGTCAAGATGAGTGCAAATTAAATTACACGGTAATAAGCTAGAATATCCAAACAGCTATCCTTAACAATTATTTAACAGCATCAACAACTCTAATAAGCCAAAGCAGCCAAGCATACAAAGATATGAAAATTGTAGTTCAGCAGGATCCTGAGAGCTATAGATTGCACAGCCCTTATATAATACAGATATAAAAGATAAATCCTTATACAAAAGTGAGGGTTTCCTATGCAAATATAACACATCTGTTTCAAGTGCCCCTTTGGCACATTTGAGGCCATAACAAAAAAAATACTAATATAGGAGTCAAATCTATTATCTGGAATGATTCGGACCTGGGATTTTCTAGAAAAAGCTGGCCATACACAGGCAGATCCGCTCGATTGGCGATGTCGGCAAGCGAGCGGATCTTGACCCGATATCCCCACCTATGGGTGGCGATATCGGGGAGGCATGTAGGCGAATTCGATCGTTTAGCCCTGGAACCAAACGATCAAATTCTACATGCGGCAATGGGGCAGTCGGTTTGGGGACCGCATCAACAAGCCGATTCGGTCCCTGATCCGACTGGATTTTCTAACCTGGCCGATTGATATCTGGCCAATTTCAGGCCAGATATCGGTCGGCCAGGCACCTCGGTTCTGGCCCTACACGGCCGATAAGCTGCTGAATCGGTCCAAGGGACCGATATCGGCAGCTACTATCGGCCCGTGTATAATGACCTTAAGGGGTCTTGCCATAATTTGTAGCACCATGTCTTAAGGTTTTTAAAACTTTTAAACATTAAATAAAGCCAATAGGACCGTTTTGCCACCAATATGGATTCATGCAGCCTTGTTACCATCAGTACAAGGTACTGTTTTATTATTACATAGAAAAGGGGAATAACTCAAATAAGAATTCTTTGCTTAAACAGGACACTCTGAAAAATGACCTTCCCTTCTTTTAGAGCTTCTGGTTTATAGGTTCCCAGATAATAGATTCCATACCTGTATAAATCCCTCTTGCTTCATCATATAGTGGGTAAGATATATTTACAATGTTGATGTGAGAAAAGAACATTTTTGTTAAATGTACTCATTGGCCTCTGCAAATGAAACCGGGGCTTTCATGAATATCAAATCACAGTTTCCCATTCAGAAAGAAATTGGCTTTGCTTTTAACGGAACAAATATAAATGTGTTGTGCCCTATTTAAATGCTAGGCCAGCTTTGTTGACAAGTCTACATCCTCTTACTCCATTGCAAATCTCTCAAGACTATTCGGCAAAGATTAATGAACAGACAAAACAAGGTTCCTCCTCCATGAAATGAACTGTTTGTTAACCTTTTTCCCCATACTCTTATAACTTCATACATTTTGCTGTTCTGCTGAGCAGATAGCAAAGTCATCAAGCTTTGGAAAAAAAAAATGTGGACACCTGAAGGTAAATTAAATATTTATAAACACAACAACATCTTTGCAGATGGAATTACTGATTTATTAATAATTTCCATAAAAAGCCAGTGGGTGACATCAACATAAGTCATCTCTTCTGCTTTCGGGCATGATTCAGCCCATTACTTGCAGATCTGGAGAGGGCGCCTATGATTCGCTACCAGTAAATTGGCAGTGTATGTCATTTAAATGAACATGGTGCTGGTATATATGTTTTCATGATCTTTTAGTAAAGAAAAAAGACAAAGACTTCATAGTGAAGGCCCAGTGAAGCGAAATTACACATTGCAACAAGATGTAAATTGTATGAAGGCTCCCAATATAATTTGCCTTTATTTCTTTGCAATTACATTAACATACTCATGAGTTGCTGGTCACATTAGAATGAAATAGTGATTTCAGTTCATTGATAATCTGGCTAATAGTCAGTTTCAGAGGAAATTTGGCAGGTTTGTGATTATCATAAACCTGAATGGGTTCCTTAAAGCTGATAATGTTTTGTTTAATAGCTTTTGGGTAATACAGCATCAAAGAAACAATACTTCTGGTGAAGCTCTGACTTTTTTATTTGTTCCACCCCTTAGTGACTAAGGTGCAAAACACAGCTGGCTTTTTGGTCATTTTTAACAGGGCGGAAAAAGAATCTTATTTTAATGTTGGTGCAAGAAAAGAATGCAAGGAGAAACTAACACAATGAAGGATCACATTGGCTCATAGAGCTTCTGGTCCACTTTATCAGAGCTCTTAAAACTTTTGCTGGTATCCTTATGTCCTCCTATGTGCATTTGTGCCCTGAGTCAGGGAAGGTTCTATATGATGTGATATGATTAATGACACACTTACATGCTACATGAAGCCTGACTCTGTGTTTGTACTCGAATGTTGGAGAGCTATGGGGCTATAAACATTAATGTTACATCTATATGCAGAAGTAATCATCATTACAACATAAAGTACAGTCATAACCACAGTATGAATTGTCCTGCATAGACTGTTGCTTTGTAAGGACATTTCCATAATAAAGGGCTGCAGTCAGTGCTTTACAGGAAATTGACTACAGTATACCGTTTTCTTCCTGACCCCAAAATAACTAGCAGATTTTCAAGATGAGTTAATATTTATGATATTTTTCCAGCATATTAACCACACAAAAAATGTAAGAACGTATGTAAGTCAATTAAGCAAATCTGAAACGCAAGGTTGAATACAATTCAGAAAGCATTTTCAAATATATTGCAGGCTTAGTCCTAATCAAACCATAAAGACTGCAATGCAAGAATGTCAAAACAATCAAGTCCAGGTTTAGGCACTAGCTTTTACTGAGAGTCTATCAGAGGTACAGTGTTGTTCAAATTTCTTCAAATAACAGGCCCACAATGCATGTGCTTTGTGGTTGGATTATATTAAAATGACAATGTCATACAAAGATATATGTTTAGTTCTAAGACAACCTGGGGTGGGGCAGGAATATCCATAGTAGGACCAATTTGACTAGAGCTGGGGACCAGTTTGACTAGACCTGAATGGGTTATTACAACAGAAAGTAAAGGATCTATTTATAAACCAATCATCAATGTTGGGACAGCCACAAATGATTTCCTGCTAATATTGATGGGATATTTGGTTTGGATCTGCAATGGGACATCTCAACACTTTTTCCATTTGATATTTTTAAGAGGTGAATAAATGGATAGAACATCCTTCCAGAAAATGTAGTCAAGAATAATTCATAAGATATACATTGATTTTAAGGGCATTTATGAATACTAAACCCAGGAGGAAAGGTTGAGGAACAAGACTCCAGTACCAGCTCATATATGCTGGTAGTAGGTGTGGTCATGGCATTGCGTACAGATATAATGATTATATTTTAAGTTTTGGTGAAGAGAGTGGGACAATGTCTCAACAATATTAATGATGTAAATGGCTTTAGAAAATCTTTAGGGAACATCGGGGAATAGCCTACTACTAATGTGCACACTCTAAGAGATGCTTTGTATTGACATGGCTTGGAGAACAACACATCTTTCAGTTGGTTCTGAACTGGAGGAACTTGATTATGTGCAATGTACATTGTATAAGTTCATAATAAGAGTGTCAGTTGGTTTGCCTGAAAAGATAGGAGCCCTTCGACCTTCTGGAGAACAAATCCTAGAGCAGATATCTTTACCCTCACATAACAAATGCAACTCCAGGTTGGTACATTAACCCTAGGTTCATATATTTCTTCTAACTGTTCTTTTGTAGGTTGCAAGTACAACATTTTTTTTTTTTTTTGCACAAATCCAAAAGGTGTAGTTGCTCTTTATAAAATAAATAGACCACAAAATCATTTACAAGGAACAGACAGGTTTTAGCATTGGACTAAAAGGATCCCTAGGATCAAAATCTGTATTTCCTAAAACTTTTAATACTAATAAAGTACTGTCTTTCATTTTTTAATATACATAATTACTTCCCAGCATATCTCACTCCTTGATAATTACGACCACTGTGAAAAGTATGCATTAGAGAAGTGGGACAGCATCCGTCTCCTCCGTGTCATTGTATAAATTCATCAACACCATGCTGGGTTTGGAGTACCAAAGAAATCAGTATCAAAGAGGTATCTCTTATGTCCCTGCCCTGCTCTAGATATTGAACTTCCTTCCCCTCTATCACGCTATTATTATCTTATTTATATGATTATTCCAGACAGGAAGATTGTCACACCAGGGATAACTGATGCTTTGCTCAGCATGGCAATTATAACAAGCATTAACTGCCTGAAAACTGTTTGCCTTAGGCTACTGAAATCCAATTCCCACCAAAGACCCTCCAATTTTCTAGCCGCTCAAACTCCAGTGCACTAATTGTATATTTCTGTGTGTCTCTGCCCTATTTTGGCGCTCAAAGTAAACCAGAGCAAGAACATCTTTTTAAGATGCGTGAATAGCCATCAATACAGTATATGTTTGGTCCCTAAAGCTAGACTGTATTTTATCTCATTGAGATATGGACTATAGTTTCCACATACAACAGAACCTATGTTTGTAACTGATTACAAATTTTTCCTTCAGGTTCAGATAGGCATGTTCACTACTAATCTTTATTACTGGAACTGGAATATTACTGGATGATGGTGGAGTGCAAAAACAGTGGAAACATATTAGAAAACTGAGAAATATAAAGATATTTTCAGATTTCAGCATATTATGCTACTACATAATATGCATACCATATGATATATCATGTACAGAACATGCATATGTGTATTACAGAATACAAGACCTATATATGTTGTCAATGACAGTTAACCAAGACTAGACATTATGAGACCCATTTACTACTACTCAGATTTTTAGGGTTTTTTTTAGATTTTTGAAACTATAAGTAAACTCATTTCTACCAATGGCATTCATTTATCAAAAAATTGTAACTGGAAAAGCATGAACAGAAAACATGAAAACTGCAACTTTTTCATATTTTTGCACGGTGTCAAAAAAAGCCGAACTTCCAGTTGTAAAAGGGACATCTGCCACTGACTTCTACGTGTTCCCGACAGGTTCTAGATGACGTATTTTTGCATTCGGTTTTGTCGCAGTTTTGTTACATAACCACAACAAAATCTCAAGGTTTTTTTCCAAAACAAAATCGTTTTTTGGCATCAGAAAACCCAACCCCCCCAAAATTGATCCCTATATTTTTAATACAACTGTACTGCAAAATACAGACAACAATTTAGCCAACTCTGTATGATTCACAGTAAAAAAAAAAGTATATACCCATATCTTGCATTTAAGAACCACACAGCAAAATGTGACTTGCTTATTGTCACTTATAGCTTGCCTGTGAATTAAATGCAAGCCTTTCTAAATAAGAGAACAGTATAACTAAGTCTAAGCAACTCAGTTACAGGTTTATTATTATTATTATTACTAGTAGATATCACGCTTATTGTTAACATTTAGTAGCAATACAATCTTTCTTATGCTACAGATATTCTGAGGACTGTTAGAAATTTCTCCAAAGAAGAAATGTCCAACTTTTAGCAACTATTATTATCATCTTCCATTCTAACATTAGATGGCCCCATTTACAGGTATAGGATCTGTTACACAGAATGCTCTGGACCTGGGCTTTTCCAGATAAGATAATCTTTCTATCATTTGTATCACCAGACATTTAAGTCTTCTGAAAATCATTTAAACATTAAATAAACCTATTAGGATTGTTTTGCTGCCAATATGGATTCATGCAGCTTATTTGGGATTTAGTACAAGCTACTGTTTTATTAGTAAACAGAAAGATTGTTTTTAAAAATAAGAATTATTTGCTTAAAATGGGCTCTACGGGAGATGGCTTTCCTGTATTTCAGAGCGTTCTGGATAACAGGTTTCCAGATAATGGATTCTATACCTATACTATATTTGATACAACTGTGCACTAGTGCTATAACACACCACAGCCAATTAAACATTTGTTTTTATCATTATAAATGCACAGCAACTAACCTAAGCTTTTCTTTAATTCTTTACAATGGCTTTACGACACCAGTGCAATCTGTACGTCTGTTACTAAATCAGACCCAGCATCTTAGTAGGCAAGGTTGTAAAATCACTGAAGTCCATCAAGTTCAACAGTAAAGCTGACTTTCTGTCAGATCGATTCAGTATAAGCAACACAATGGCGGCACTGCCATTCAAGCCCGACCCAATGCCTTGCTTATGTAAATGCGTGTTTATTTAAATACATCTAACCATTAGAATGCTATTAGGGGCTGAAGGATATTATAGAGCAATTAATTAGAAATACAGAGTCATTTAATGGCCCAATCCCTACTTTCATGTTGTGCTATCATTTCACGGCCTAATAAACATATAGCAAAGTACCTAGAATATTTGAGCTGTACAAAAAAAAAATCATTGGGCTAACTTTTTAAGTTAAGTACTTTCTTAAATAAGATCTTCTGCATAGCTCTCTAAAGGCTAATATTCATAATACACTTATAGTGTTAATCAATAATTGTCCTACTTGTAAATGAACATGTTGCGGCTAAACTCCTTTCCTTCCTTACTTGGTTCACAGACTATAATTTTAAGTGCCAATTATAGGACTTTTAAAAGCAAAGTCGCAAAAAGACTAAGAGGATCTTGTATTTTTATGTGAAAACCAACATCAATTTGCTCTTGTTATGCAACCTGTTCAATTGGCTGGCTTAGATTTTG